>NC_138342.1:7959053-9159053 GCF_046562875.1 Panthera onca
ACATATTTATTGATAATCGCTGGGGTGGAAAGCCACCCCTCCCAGTGTCCCTGTAAAGTATTTCTTTCCCCTAAACCAATGCCATGTCTGACTCCAGCCTTTCCTCTCCCCGGTGTCCGTGGCAGTGGTGGATTGAATTACCCTAACTGGTGAATTTACGAAGAATCCGGCTGTCCTGTCTGGCTTTGACCTCGGCTTTCCTCTTAGGAGCCAGCTGCTTGCAGGAGCACAGGATCCCTTCTGCCCCTCTCGCTGCAAGTCTTATCTGGCCCTGCTGCCCTCCTGAGCTGCAGGGACTAGAAGGGTAAATAAGCCATTGGATCCTGGAGCAAGTCAGAGGATTGACTCATCCTTAGAGTAACATCCTTTAGTCTGGCTTCAGTCATTAATAAGGGCAATAATTAAAGTCTCCATTAACAAAACAAAACAAAACAAAGCATTTCTCAAACTGTTCAGCACTCCGGCAAGGAAGAGGGTTATTTATCATTTATCGAGGACTCTTCAGAAAGGCCCTCAACAGCCACCTTCAGTAAAACAAATGGGCAGCATCTGAAGGAGAACTCAAGGGGAGGGACTTCCGTTTGCAGAGACCTTGCGACCTGCCTGACACCTGGTTCGCCTACATTGTTTCCACTCGTCTTGACCATGGCCTAATGAGGTAACTGAGGAAAACCCAGGGATTAGCCCACTGGTGGGGATTGAGACGTGGGAGTAGAGAGGGCTATGTCTGGAACCTTGGGGTCAATCCCAGGGGCTCCTCTTCCTACTTCTATGCCCAGTCAAAGTTAACAGGAAGTCACAGCAGCCCAAATGATGCAGGGCCTATGGGAATTCAGACCCTTCAGGAGTGAAGGTTTGGATCACTCTGCAAGATAAAAACTGCCGGGGTGCCTGGGTGGCTCAGTAGGTTAAGTGCCTGACTTCGGCTCAGGTCATGATCTCGGGGTTCGTGAGTTCAAGCCCCACATGGGGCTCTCAGCTGTCAGCACAGAACCCGCTTGGGATCCTCTATCCCCACTCTCTCTCTCTGTCCCTCCCCACTCCTCAAAAACAAATAAACATAAAAAAAAACCCTGCTGATCAGCTAAGGTCCTGGCTGAGGTCAAGAAAAATTCAGAATGGGTAATGGAAGAAAAATATTATAAATATTAACCATGACTTTGTGCCCAGTTACAGAAACAACGGTTTTAGAAAGTAAGCATATTTTGTTATTTGCTGGTGTGTGTGTGTGTGTGTGTGTGTGTGTGTGTGTGTACAAGAGTGTGTATACAAATTTAAGTGTATGCATTAACGCATATCTATCTATACACACACATATACCCACACATAACCTAATTTTTTCTTCTCTCTTCTCTTTTGCTTTATCATTTTTTTTTTTTTTTAATTTTTTTTTTTTCAACATTTTTTATTTATTTTTGGGATAGAGAGAGACAGAGCATGAACGGGGGAGGGGCAGAGAGAGAGGGAGACACAGAATCGGAAACAGGCTCCAGGCTCCGAGCCATCAGCCCAGAGCCTGACGCGGGGCTCGAACTCACGGACCGCGAGATCGTGACCTGGCTGAAGTCGGACGCTCAACCGACTGCACCACCCAGGCGCCCCTACTTTATCATTTTATATAAACATTTTATTGGAGGTTACATTTATTGTTTTAATAACTTAACCAGCCTTGTTGGAGACTAACACAATGGACTCTTCAGGTAACAAAATATTCAGATGAGACCCTGACTAAATTTGTGAGATAATGAACACAGTCCAGAAATGGAGAGCTGTGACCGTCCCCTAGGTATGATTACAACAGCTGTTAGGACTTCTGGTCTCCTCATTTAAAATTTTTTTTAACGTTTATTTATTATTGAGAGACAGAGAGACATGGAGCGTGAGCAGGGGAGGGGTAGAGAGAGGGGGAGACACAGAATCCGAAGCAGGCTCCAGCCTCCGAGCTGTCAGCCCAGAGCCCGACGCGGGGCTCGAACTCACAAACTGCGAGATCATGACCTGAGCCGAAGTTGGTCGCCCAACCAACAGTAGTCTCTTCATTTTAGACAGAAGGTAGGAATGGCTTTATTTGTACAAAAAAAAAAAAATAGTGTCTGGTTGACAGAATCGTAACATTGTTTCTGCTGTCATATGAAGTATAAGTGCACGTACTGTGCATGTGTCTATGGGTGCCGAGTTAGCCAAGGGCCAGGATGGACCGATGATTAAGCTATTATCTTTCAACTTCAAGCCTATCCTTCTGTCCTGGGACTTCATGCAGCCAATGGCACTGGGACTCTGCAAACCATATTTCTATTTTTCCAGCTGCAGCCCTTTGGGCTCTTCCAGTGGGAGGTGCTAAGGC
Organism: Panthera onca; assembly: GCF_046562875.1. NCBI lineage: Eukaryota > Metazoa > Chordata > Mammalia > Carnivora > Felidae > Panthera > Panthera onca. The sequence goes on from NC_138342.1 coordinate 7,961,398, forward strand.
AAATGGGAAGAGGAAAGAGGACAGATCTGCTCTGTTATGGGATTTCCTGCTCCCATCAGTATGACCCAACAAAATGTCTTCCCTTTGGGGATGGTAGTTTGTTCTAGTAATAACAGTTGGTTCTGTTTTCCTAGTTTGTAGTGTTCCAGACAGGAGTAAAAGCAGAATCATAGCATCCTCCTCATGCTCCTCCCCCCACCAAGAAACAGGCCCATGTCTTAGATGTGCAGGCCTCCCCCTGAGCTCCAAAGACACCAGCCCAGAAATGTGCTCCTTCCTGAGGGACTGAGGGACTTCCGTCCTACAACAGCCTTACCACAAGCTTCCACATTAAATAACTGACCATCTCCCTTCCTTCCTCCACCTCCTTAACTTAATCTTTTCTTTTCTGTGTTTCACTTGTTTGATGCCTAGTTAATAATTCTATATATTAACTTCTCTCTGTGAAATTCGCTAGTGTGGTGTTTGTCTCTTGCCTGAACCCTGACTGACACTGACAGACTTTATTATTCCTAATTTTATGATAAGACAGTGCAAGTGCACAGACCCCAAACCACAGAGTCCCAGCTGGCATTACGATTTGAACTTAGATCTTCATGTCTCCAAGGACCAATCCTTTCCTCAGCTTTCCCCTCCAGAACCTACTCAAGTACATGACAGCTCTTCCCCAAAGGAACATATAATCCTTCAGAGTTCAGCACTGTGTTTTCCACAGTGCTGAAGAGTGACAGGTAGTCAAGCAATGGTGGTAAGAAGGAAGGAAGGAAGGAAGGAAAGAAGGAAGGAAGGAAGGAAGGAAGGAAGGAAGGAAGGAAAGAAGAAAAGAAGGGAGGGAGGTATGGAAGGAAGGAAGGAAGGAAGGAAGGAAGGAAGGAAGGAAGGAAAAAAAGAAGGAAGGAAGGAAGAAAAGAAGGAAGGAAGGAAGAAAAGAAGGAAGGAAGAAAAGAAGGGAGGGAGGTAGGGAAGGAAGGAAGGAAGGAAGGAGGGAAGGAAGGAAGGAGGGAAGGAAGGAAAAAAAGAAGGAAGGAAGGAAGAAAAGAAGGAAGAAAAGAAGGGAGGGAGGTAGGGAAGGAAGGAAGGAAGGAAGGAAGGAAGGAAGGAAAGAGGGGAGGGAGGTACGGAAGGAAGGAAGGAAGAAAAGAAGGAAAGAAGGAAAAAAAGAAGGAAGGAAGGAAGGAAGGAAGGAAGAAAAGAAGGGAGGGAGGTAGGGAAGGAAGGAAAGAAGGAAGAAAAGAAGAAGGGAGGAAGAAAAGAAGGGAGGGAGGTAGGGAAGGAAGGAAGGAGGGAAGGAAGGAAGGAAGGAAGGAAGGAAGGAAGGAAGCAAAGAAGGGAGGGAGGGAAGGAAGGAAGGAAGGAAGGAAGAAAAGAAGGGAGGGAGGAAGAAAAGAAGGGAGGGAGGGAAGGAAGGAAGGAAGGAAAGAAGGAAGGAAGGAAGGAAGGAAGGAAGGAAGAAAAGAAGGGAGGGAAGGAAGGAAGGAAAGAAGAAAAGAAGGGAGGGAAGTAGGGAAGGAAGGGAAGAAGGAAGGAAGGAAGGAAAGAAGGAAGGAAGGAAGGAAGGAGAGAAAGAAGGAAGTGATTATAAACAGAAAATCATAATAGAACATGAGTTGTAATATGGTAATTAGAAGGCACAGAACACTGCAGGTCTATCAAGTCAGAGAGAGAATGTCAGAATTTATTTGTAACAGAAAGTCTCATAGATTCTGAAAAAATGATCAACACCCCATTATTTCTTGAATACTGTCTCTGTCTCATTCCTTGGACGTTTCACTCTCTTCTCCACATTTCAACCTTTCATATTTCCCTCACCTTTTTATCTTTCTTGCATTCTGAGTACCATTTTGTTTCAAATTTGTGTGTCAAGACATTCATTCTTCAGCTCTTGTCAAGTGTGTTGTTTAAGCCATGGGTTGGGGTTTTCTATTTCAGTGACTATTCTTTCCTTTTGGTTTCTATTTAGTTACTTTTTATTTTTGAAATGTTTATGTATTTACCTTGGGAGGTGGGGGGAGCACGTGCATACGCATGAATGGGGTAGGGGCAGAGGGAGAAGAAGAGAGAGAGAGAGAGAGAGAGAGAGAGAGAGAGAGAGAGAGAAACCCAAGCAGGCACTGTGCTGTCAGCACAGAGCCTGTCATGAGGCTCAACTTTACGAACGCTTAGATCACAACCTGAGCCGAAATCAAGAGGCAGATGCTCAACTGTCTGAGCCACCCAGGCGCCCCTCTGTTTACTTATTTTATTCTATCACGCTCGTGTTCTCTTAGTTTGTGTCATTTTACGTTTGTGCTGTAGAGCCCATTCAAGTCCTCGACTGTTGGAAGTGTGGGGACATCTAATTCTGCCAGGGCTTTTGGTGGCTTTGCACTTGTCTTTTGCACTTGAATGTAAGTTCCTTCGGGAACAGGTGTCTTTCTTCTTTGCTGTTTTCCCAGGGCCCAGATCAATGCCTGGCACACCACTTGATAAATGCGTGTCAAATGACTAAATATTGGATTGCCTGCTTCGTGGATTTTGTAATTTTCGTCTGCGAGCTCATGTGCAGCTGAATGGTATATGCGAATCTCTTGAGTGGCCCAGTTAAGGCGGTGCTTTGTGTTGGCTTTCGCCAAGCAACTCAGGATGTTACTAGATCGTTTTAGTTTGATTTATTAGCTTAAGGGGATAGTATGAATGTAACTTGCAAACCTACATAAAAGCTGTGGCAACAAAACACGGGAGAGTTTATATTTTCCCACGTAGTGTCCAGGCAAAGACAAACAAGTTTGTTTGTTGGGTCGGTTGCTTGGTTGTTTTTTGTTTTTGTTTTTATCAACCTCCTGTGTGAGGGCGGACTATATATATATGTGTCTTTATACCATTTATTTGTGGAGGGAACCCGTTAGCAGTTGGGTGTCTTGGCTTTATATGTAGCTCTCAATTTCAGTGTCTTCACTTATTGAAACCCCCTAGTCAACTCTTCAACTCATACCCCCTCCCCACTCCTAAAGCTCACTCCTGCCACCCTGGTGTTTAATTCCTTATCTATGTTAGTCCCTGGCTTACTTTCTTAAGCACACCCACCTAGGTGTTCAAAGACAGCTTCTTAGGTGTGCAATAAAAGGATACAAGTGTATCTCGTCTGTTATATTACTAGACATATGACTTGCTTAACATGTAACTCATCTAGTATATATTGCTCAGACATATAACTGCTTTGGTCTTTTGATAAAAAATTCTTCATGTGCTTAAAGGTTATTTTTATCAATGTTCTACAGAGCAGGCTTATAAAGAGAAGAGAATGCCCGCGTCCACATACTTCCCTCCCCTCAACCACGGCTCTCGGAAGGCAATAATTTCATCTGTTTTAGCTGTTTCTTCTGGCATTTATCTCCATATTTCTAAGCACAGCCATTCCTGCTATAATGTCAAATGTATTACCAAAAAGCCTAAAAATAGCAGATTTATGAGAAAACTAGGATTAAGGCCAGACCATTCAAAAGCTATGGATGTTGAAATGCACGGCGTCACCTAAAACAATACCAAGCCTAATAAAAAGAGTCACACAGCGAAATCTCTAGTGACATTTTCACCCAGCATGGATGCCCAGATCCTTTGCAGCCTCATACCCCGGGGCTCACTCACTTCCCTCCAAAATGTCAATGCTCAAGGGCATCTGCTTCTAAAAGAGACCAGTTTCATCAAAATTAAAAATCTTTCCCAAGGTGTAGATTTCATACTCAATCTTTTCTTTTCCTAACACAGAAGGATGCCTTTGACACCTCTTGCTCTATACCCCCTCCGTGTCCCCATATACCTTAAGTTAATAGAAACTGTAATGATTCCTAAAGCCACTAAAATGTCACTCTTTGCTCCAAAGGAAGGTATTTCTGTAAGACTTTCCAGCTTTATATTGCTTAAAGTTCTCGTACGAGGCTAACATTCCCCTCTTAAATTTTGAGAAAGCTTGCCTTTGACAGCTTCAAAATAGCTACCAAAAGAAATCACCCATGGACCAACAAGATCTCCATATCTATGCACAGCAAATATGTATAAACCAATTCCCTTAAGAGACATGTGTTTTAGCAGAAAAGACTATGATTTCATTTCGGGCCTTTGCTATCATCTAGTGATATCCTACCATGAGAGATAGAATGTTATGGCCATCTCAGCTCCAAACTTAAATGTCCACTACACCCATCACCTTCATCTACCCAATATATAATTCTAGCAGCTATTTTGAATAAGCCAGTGTCCAGCATTTATAGTATTTTGCCTTTGGATAAGTCGGCCTGGTGTCTGGAGATTGGCTGACCACATGTCCTACTTTCTGGCCATGTGGAACATTTACAGGGACACAAAAATTACCTGAATTTCAGTTTACCGCATTTAGAGTGTTTTGCCTTTGTAAATTTGAGCCACAATTGTTCTATGTAGTGCTTTTGTTACATTTCCTCTTGCATATAGCTTACTTTTCCATGACTTAAAAACCGCTTTGTTTCTCTATTTTCTTGTGTTGCTGTTGCTTCCGTCTGAACTACGAATGAAACACCCAACATTATGTGAAAAGGGGAAACACACTCTGTTTCCGCCCTGCTGTTCACGGCACTTGACTTCTGACACCAGAGGTGTAAGTATTTGACGCTAAGCAGCAATCCAGCTCTCCACACGCCATCTGGATGTCCTACAACTTAACTCCGTTCTGAGGCTATCTACGTGGGGTCAGCATCGGCTCATCAGACCTCATAGGTCAAGGGCACGATCCCACAAGAATGCCCCCTCTCCGACTTCAGACAACACGTCCAAGTTCAGGTGGTCCCCGGTGCTTCAGACCTGACTTGACTATAAATCAGAGGTTTTCATGACCCCTCCCTCAGGTTCAATAATTTCCTACAGTGGTTCACGGAACTCAGAGAAATAGTTTACGTATCAATTACAGGCTTGTCCTAAAGGGAAACAACTCAGGAAGCATAGGATGAAAGAGAGGCGCGGAGCGAGATATGTGGAAGAGAGCACATGGCTTCTGTGTCCCCCCTGGATGCGCCAGCCTCCAGGACCTCCACGTGCTCACCAGCCCAGGGGCTCTCCCACCTGTGATTTAGGATTTTTGTGCTACACGGTCATGTTCTTGGATTTCTACCCAACCCCCCGTTCTGGGAATTCTCTTTACCTTTGTTCTGTGTGTCTATCTTATTTCTTGGAACTCTTGACTTCTTTTTGAGTTTACTCTCTCCAGTGTATTCATAAGAAAAAAAAAACATGAGAGGTTAATTGTTTGAGACCTTGAATACTTGAACATATCTTTATTCTACCATCACACTGAATGATAGATCATCCGGAGATAGAATTCAATTTGTTTTAGAACTTTCAGGGCATTAGGCTATTGTTTCTTATATTACTTTGGAGAGGTCTAATGTCCTTTTGATTCCTAATCCTCCTTGTGTGGCTCCAATATTCTTTATGAAAACTTTCAGGATATTTTGTAAATTCCCGTCTTCTGAAATTTCACAAGGAGGTGACTTATGGTAGAATTTTTTTCTCATTGTTTTGGGTACTGGTGTTAAAAAAATGATTGAAGAAGACAATTTAGGTGATACAAATTTCCCTTAACACTTCATGAAGTGGATAGTCTCTATTTGGAGAACTGGAAAATGGGGCAGAGACAGAAACCTTTTTATTAGATAAAGAATAAAGAACAAGGAAGAGAAAAAAGTAGAAAATATCTGATTGGCTGGGGTCATACAGTCAACCTTCTTTTGGGTGAGAAGCCCAGAGTTTCTCTGGTGTCCGGAGATTGGCTGACCACATGTCCTACTTTCTGGTCATGTGGAGCACTTACGGGACACAAAAATTACCTGAATTTCAGGATACTGACATGGCATCCCATACAGGAGAGGCTCCACCTTGAGCATAGAAATATATTGTAACAATAGTAAGCTCTTTCTAGTATTAGAACACACACCTTTTAATTTTAATAAATTAAGCATTTTCTGCTTAAAAAATCTCCTCCTTTCTTTTTTGTCTCCTGCCTCTTTCTAAAACTTGATCAACTTTTGAACCTCCTGTGATCCTCTAAATTTCTAATATTTCCTTTAAAGTTTGCTATCTAATTATGTCTGTTCTAACCATCGCGTTGTTTCTTCTTTTTTATTGCTGCCATAATATTTCAGTCTCTTGCAGAATTTTTCCTCTGCATGTTCATATCTTTTTTAGGTTCCTGATCTTGTTCTGTATGCAACATCTTATTTTATATATCGAAGGGTCTAAATTATAGATGTTTTTCTGCTTCTTGCATGTTTCTTCTTTGATCAAATTCCTCTTTTGAAAAGTGTATTTTTAAAAAACCGTGGTAGCATCCTTTTATGTGACAGCCTGCCCTCAAATGTCTGCTGGCCTTTGGTCATGTTTCCGGTTGAGACTAAAAAGCGGATGGAAAGCTCTGCGTGTCTGTGGCTGTTGTTGCTGGGACTGCTCTACCGCCAATGGATCAAGCGGACCACAGCCATTTCATTACTGGACCTCCAGGCGACAGCTTCTATAGGAATTCTGTCTTCTGTTGGGCTATTTCTTCAACCAAGCATCCTCTCCGCTCCTGCCAGGTTGATAGAAGCCTGCCTGCCATTGTTGTCTCAGATGAGCAAGGCAGAGGCTGAGCACCTGTTTCTTTTTGTGCTGATTTTCCCATAATACCCTTGTTCCCCTAAGGTACCTCTCTCCTGCCTCGGGCTGGGCCTGATGTTACCATCTCCAAAGAGAACTCTCTCTTCTCACGACAGTTGCCTGGCTGTGCTTGTGAGAAGGGTGAACACAAGAAGCTAAGTGCTCCCTATACAGTCTTGCGAGCGGTCTCTAACGTGTTCCCACCCCAAACCCCAGCATGAAGGATGCCTAGTGCCTCCGGTTCGTGAAAATTGTTCCGCTTCAGCTTGTTTCTTCTTGGGTGTCTCCTTGCCTCCCCCCTCACCTCAGTTGCATGGTGTTAGGGCTCCATTTTCTCCGCTCTGCCGTGTCGGCTGCCACGATTCCAGCCAACGTTGTGCCTGCGTCACACAGCTGTTTGCTGCCTCGTGTTGTATTCTCACAGAACGTGAGGTGTATGTTTCTCTGCCGTCATTTACTACAGCTTCTAGAATTTGGTTGCATTGTAGAATTCCTCAAGCGTGAGGAAGGCAGCAAGGGAGAAACTGATCGTGGAAGGAAACTCTTACATTAAGGGCCAAATGACAAACGGCAAATGACAGTGGCGTGTGATGTCCGGTGAGAGGATGCGATAACGAGAGATGAAACTTACAGTAAGTCTTAGTTACCTAACACCGGGGCAGAAAGAACACCTACCCAACAGTCACAACATCTGTCTTTGGGTTCCTACGCAAAATCTTTTGAGGATTCCATGCCTCTAATATCGCCAGACTCCCTACCACCCCTTAGTACATAAGGGGACCTGCTTTTCCTTCTTTAAGTGGAAAGACATGTCTCAGGTCCTATGAAAGGGAAGGCGTCAGACAAGCTTGCCATTTTTTACATAAGGTATGAATTAACTTCCCCCACCCCACATTCCATCTTGCCTCCAACCCCCCTGGTACCAACAATAAATGCTCCATTTGGCACTCATCCATCTGACTTGACATTTTGGAACCATTTTCCCTCTCCATCAAATTTCTGTTGGTAAAATATTTGGTTTACTTTACTGGCTGCGTATGTCCTTGGTCACTCCTTTCTATTTTCTGCCCCTTCCTCTGACTTTGGCAAAAGTTGTCTCCCCACCCAGCCTTCATCATAGCCAATATGGCAACTTCACGCCAATTAGACAAAAGAATTTATTCCTCAAGTCACGTTATTCCGAGCTGCTTAAAATCGTCATTATAGCTCTACACATCCACGGTGACAACAGTGTGATCGGTGCTCCCAGAAGTTGTGCAATGCATAACTTGTGTTGTCAGCAGCAGCCCCTCCCCCCCTCCCCCCCCCCCCCCCCACAGGTTAATAGCTCTTAGTAGAGTCCACAATCAAGAGTGCGACTCTTCCTTCCATCTCCCGGTTTCCTTCTGCTGAGGAACATGGGACAAAACCGGACTAGGGCCAATTTTAATAGTCCTGTTTGTTCTTGCTAGCTCTAGCTGGGGACCCAGCATGAGAGCAAGGCAGTTCATTATGTTTATCTTAAAGCAGAACGTTCTTGCACTTACTCAATGGTTTCATAAGATTTGTGTTTCTTTCACGTGAGAAACATGAATACTTCATGTTGCCGTGCTTAGGATTTCCCAAGACATTAACGTGGCCCCGGTGAGGTGGCTTCTGGGCGAACATCCGTCTCCTCAGGACCAGGTTCTTGCCTTGGGATATCCTAAGCACTGTAACATGAAGTGTTCCTGTTTCTCACGTGAAAGGAATAACAAATCATTAAACTCTAGAGTAAGCACAAGAAAGTTCCACTTTACATCACAGAGACTGATTTTTAAAAATAAGTAAATGTTGGGTTGCCTGGGTGGCTCAGTCGGTTACGCGTCCGGCTCTCGGTTTCGACTCAGGTCACGATCACACGGTTTCGCGAGCTCGAGTCCCTCATCGGGCTCTGCACTGGCAGCGTGGAGCCTGCTTGGGATTCTCTCGCTCCCTCTTTCTCTGTCCCTCCCTGTCTCATGCTCTCTCTCTCTCTCTCTCTCTCTCAAAATAAATAAATGAACATTTAAAAAATAAGATAAAATAAAAATAAATAAATGAGTATCAATTATTATATTCCTCACCAGAGTTATCATGAAAATATACTCCTGGTGACCATCCAGGGTGGTTAAGGGAAAGTTGCACGCTTTGCTTCAATCTCCTCCCCAGAGAAACATGGCCTTCTCTCCCAGTTGCTAAGTCCTTTCTCCACACACGGGAAGATTTCAGATCTGTCCTGCTGTCGTGAAAGGTCAGAATTTTAGAGTAAACTGCCTCACTCTCTTCTCCCGCTTCTTGATAGCACCGTGATGCCATAGAGATATTTTTCATACTCTTTAAATATTTGATTTATTTTCTCTTACGGGATTTTATTTTATTTTTTAGCATTTATGTCTAAAATACGCCCAGCACCACATACATTATTGTACATTTGTTACATTGTTTAATCTTCAAAAGTAGTTCATAGAATAGAAATGAAAAAACTGAGGTTTCTGCTAAAGCAGGCAGAGAGGTAAAATATGTTTCGCAATATCCGCAGGGCAGGTAGGTGGCATTATCCAACTTTGGTCTATCCAACTCCACTATACTACAAGGAGAGTTTTGTTTGTTTGTTTGTTTGTTTTTTTAAAGTATATTAACTTATTTTGAGAAAGACAGAAAGAGAGATAGCAGGGGAAAGGGAGAGAGAGAGAGCACGAGAAAGAGAATCCCAAGCAGGTTCCACGCCGTCAGCAGAGCCTGACATGGGACTTGAACTCAGGAACCGTGAAATCAGGACCTAAGCCAAAACCAAGAGTGAGATGCTTAACCACCTGAGCCACCTAGGGGCCCCTACAATGAGATGTTTCTAAACCTCTGTTTACTCACCTGTAAAATGAGAAGCATGAATTATAATTAGATTATACTGGGATTATAATAAGTCTTGATGATGGCTTTATCACTACCAAAAATAGGAGGCTTTTTTGATACTATCATGTTTTTTAATACATGTTTTCCAACTTTATAAGACCACTTCATGGAAGGTTCTAACATCCCTCTTTTATAGAAGAGAATTATCTTTGAAGCTCCTTGAAGTTCCAATGCTGCTTCATTTATTATCATAAGGCCACAATGAATATTGGAGAACACTGCCCATAGAATGCTATAGAATATATCGAATGTGAGTCCTAAACATGACAGAGCAGGGGAGAGATTAACACTACCTGTGGAAGCTTCCAGACTAGGAATGAGAAAGAGCAGCGAGACTTGTATCATACGCATGTAATGTAAGGGGCATCGGGTCAAGATTTCTTAACAGCAATATCTACATATACCTCGCCAACCTATGCTCAGAGGCAAGTGTCCCCCACATGAACAACATATTAAAATTAGCTAACTAGTGAGCTGTGTTCTTTCAGCTACCATCTCTCCATGTTCAAGTTTGCTTTAAAGGAATTCAGTACACGCAATGCGAACTGTCCGATCCTTCCTAGAAACTGCTAGTAGTTCTGTCTCCGTTTCCATCTTGCCATCCATTCTGTGATTAGTCTGATGGTCAATGATGCTATCTGCAAGTTCTGGGATGAGACATGACATGTCTTTTTGTAACGCCTCATCAGGTGTTGAGGACAAGTCTACAGGGAAGAGATTAATTATCTCTGAAGCCCATGCCACTTTTTGAAAGCACTTTAGGAAGAGTATTTAATTCCTTCTCTTGGTAAATTATGAGAAACCTTCAAAGAGAAATGAATCAACTGAGCTGGAGGGTGGAAATGGCAGACAATTCATTTATCCATAATTTTTTTCCAAGTAACCCATATCGGTGCTCCCTTCTGCAAATTCTCCCATCAATATTTTTATGGGACATAGCTTCTGATGGTATGCTACTCATTACCCCCTACACGCATACCTGGATGCACACTTTTTCAGACTTTTGCTAGCCGTCCTATCTCAAGAGACTATCAAAATAAAATGCAATTAAAAGGGCAGGGCGTATCACAAGGACATTGAGTGCTAGGTTTCCAAATGAAAACGCATTTTGTAATTCTCTATTTCTTCCAAATTCCATTCAGCCCTTCTTCCTAATCTCAGCAGCGAAATCGTGAGTGAAAGCCACAAATTGGATTCTGGTGGAACATCTTCTCTGGGTATTAGGATTTGCCATGCTTCCTTAGCTGGGACGCTCCTTACCTTAGTTTGAAATCCTCATCATATATCTTGTCCCCGAAGTAAGTTAACAAGATGCATTGTGTGCATCTTTAATGTGAAATGCCCCTGCCTTAATATGCTTTCATTTTCTGCTTCTTAATGTTTTTTGTTTGTTTGTTTGTTTATCTTAGCTGATTGGAGAGTCACTTCTGATGTTTTTCAATGACTTTCTTCTTCATTAGTCACTTGCCTGTTGCCCTAGATACTTCCGGAGTGGTCCCGAGACCTGTTATGGCCAAAGCATAGAGCCTTGCACTACCTTAGGGGAATTCGGTAAAAGGGACAGATATTCTGGGTGTTAGTTTGCTAAAGCTACCATAACAAAATACTACACACTGGGTGGTTTGAACAAGAGACATGGATGTTCTTTCAGTTCTGGAGGTTAGAAGTCTGAGGTCAAGGTGCTGGCACGGTTGGTTTCTTCTGTAACCTCTCCTTGGCTTATTGGTGGCCATCTTCTCCCTGTGTCCTCCCATGGTCTTCCCTCTGTTCCTCTGTGTCCTAATCGACTTTTCTTATAAGGACATCAGTCAGATTGGATTAGGACTCATCCATATGACCTCATTTTAGTTTAACGACCTCTTTAAAGAGGCTGCCTCCAAATATAGTAACGTTCTGAGGAACTGGAGATTAAGACATCAACATCTGGATTTGGGGGGAAGGGGAGGGAACACACAATTCAGCCAGTGACACTCAGATAATACTATGACCTTGAAGACTCACAATGCACAGTGATGTATTAGAGGCTCTGATCAATCTGGTAGCAAAGGTATTATTTCGCTTGGTCTTTACTCAATTTATTTGATTTTTTTCGTATAACGTCTATTAAAATTTCCTAAGGAAGCTGTTACAAGGAATAAACTTTGAGAAATACTGCCATCCTGTCCAGGCACGCCAGACTAAGATCACTCAGAGTCGTGTAACCGTCCTTTCGACTCTCTGTTGGAGAATACAAAATGTTATAGCAACCAAAACCCAAAGATCATGTCTTTGAGAGGAAAAGTGAATGTGGGCTCACCACCAGACGAGAGCCCATTAAGAAGGATACAAAATCAAAGTACATTTTCACTCTCACGTCTTCTCAGATTTACCCCTCGTAACCACATCCCATCTGCTGGCAAATTCCGAATCTGAGCACTTCTTGCTAGTTCCCTTGCTCCCGTCCTGGTCCAGATCTTCCTAACTCATATCTCTGTCCCCACCCTGTCACCCCCTCAGTTGATCTTCACCAGGGCCACCAGAGTGCTCCTGCTAATGGCGGTCCGATTCCAGGGTTCCCCTCAGTCCCCCACCCCATGGATTCACTTATTGGCCACAGTAGAAGCCAGAGTTCCTTATGATGGCCCTGGAAGTGTTCTGCTCTCTGCCCACATCTACCTCTCTGCCTTCGTTTTCTACCGCAGTCTTATCTGCCCCCCCCCCCCAGCCCCCATGACCCCAGCTAAGCAGGCTCCTATCTGCCCACTCTGACCTCAGGCCTTTGCACATGTACTTCATTTCTAGCAGGAGAACTTCTCCCCGGATGCCTGTCCAGCTAGCTCCCTCATTTCCCACAACTCTTCCCTCAATGATACCTCCTATGATAGCCTTTATTTGCTCACTTATTTATTTTGTTAAGTTTATTTATTTATTTTGAGAAAGAGAGAGAGAGAGCACGAGCAGGGGAAGGGCAGAGGGAGAAAGAGAGAGACAGACAGAGAAAGGGAGAGAGACAGAGAGAATTCCAAGCAGGCTCCACATTGTCGGCATGGAGCCTGATGGGGAGTTTGAACCCACAGACCACGAGATCGTGACCTGAGCCGAAACAGAGTCACTCAACTGACTGAGACACCGAGGTGCCGTGTGTGACAGCCCTATTTAAAATTACAACAGTCCAAAAAATAAACAAACAAGCCAACAAATAAATAAAATGTCAACCCTCCAGCACACCCAATCTTCTTTCCCTGAATTGTGTTTTCTCAATATAATCTTCATGAAAGCATTTGTTTTGTTCTTCGCTATCCTCCCATTATCTAGAACAGTGATTAGCACATAAGGCTGGATAAACATTTTTCTTAAATTTTTTAAAAATGCTTATTTATTTATTTTGATGGAGACAGAGAGAGAAAGCAGGGGTGGGAAAGAGAGGGAGAGGGAGACAGAGAATCCCAAGCAGGGTTCGCAAGGTCAGTGTAGAGCCCAGTTGGGGCTTGAACTCACAAACCGTGAGATTGTGACCTGAGCTGAAATCAAGAGTCAGACACTTAACCCACTGAGCCACCCAGGCACCCCCCCACCAGAAAACATTTTTTGAATCAACACATTAATTTAGTTTGGATTATAAATTTTTCATTCTGTTACATTATCATATTATTATACTATTCACCTTTCCATTCACTCATTCATTCATTCATTCATTCATTCATCCATTTGCAACAAGTGAGTATCTTTTATGTGATACTCTGGTTCTATAATGATAAATAAAACAGACATATCCTGAATAATGTTTACTTGTCAAGTCAATTGAAATATACCGTTTCTTTTTGTCAATTTGTTGGTTCTCTACCCCAATAACACTAATAATTTTTGTTTCAAATAAAATTACAGCTAATATTGATAGGGTATAACCCCCTTGTTATGCAATTTGCTGGGCACTTTACATGAATTCTCCAATTTAATCCTCTCAAAACCCTATGAAATATGTAATAGTTTAGCCCTTAGGTTTGAGGGCTGATCCCCATTTAACAATTGAAAAGGCTGAGTGATAAAAACATAGCTATTTCCCCCACAGTTTCTCAGAGCTTCTGAGGGCTAAAGCCCAGAGTTATAATCAGATCATCGGTATCCAGAAGTCAAAATGCTTCTTTTTTTCTCTCTTTCGCTCGTATTCCAGTTATCTTTGGAAAATATGTTGATGTTAACTGCTCCCAAACAGTCAATCAGAAATATCTTTCTGAGCCCCTATGATTCTCCTAGACAAACAAAAGAGAAAAGATCACTGACTTCCTGGACCATGCATTATCACGAGAGTCAGACAAAATTAACAACAACAACATGTAAGTAAACAAAGGAACGAGAAAGAAACGGAAACAGTGTGACATGGCAGAGAGTGACCCAGTGATGACTCTAGATTAGATGGTCTGAACAGTATGTCTGAGAAAGTGACATTTAACTCGATATTCAAAAACCAAAAGGAGAGTCGCGTGTGTTTCCAGAAAGAACTTGGCAAGCAAAGGAATAGCTGCACAAAAATCCTAATGCAGGAATAAATTGCACCTACGTGAACGGCAGGGCAAGGCCAGTACAGCTGGAAGAGGGGGGCGAAGGCAGTGAGTGGAAGTAATGGAAATACAGACAGGGAGCGTGGACTCTATTCTAGGCACCGCTAGTAGATTCTAGAGGGGACGCAGAAGCAGGAAAACCAACCAGGAGACCGGCTGCAGTAACTCACGAGAGATGTAAGTGACTGGTCCAGAATGGAAGCAGTGGACATGGGGACAAGAGGACGGGTCTGTTTTGCAAGTCCATCTACAGTCTTTGCAGGGAGAATGCCAGTCGGGGCTGAGGGAAATGGGAGGAGTCGAGAGCAGCTCCTGGATTTGAGGTCTGGGCTCACCGGGTGACATCCTACGTCCTTCCTAGGGTGGGGAAGACAGTAGGTAAAAGCTTGGGGCAGGATAGGGCCCTCGAGAGTTCAGTTTGGGGCTTGGTAAGTTTGAATACTCACTAGCTTGCTGCATTAAATATATTCCATTTGAGGGGCGCCTGGGTGACTCCAGTCTGTTAAGCGTCTGATTCTTGATTTCCGCTCAGATCATAATCTCACGGCTGGGGAGAACGAGCACCAAGTCTGGCTCTGTGCTGACAGTGCAGAGCCTGCTTGGGATTCTCTCTATATCTATATCTATATCTATCTATATCTATATCTATATCTATATCTATATCTATATATATCTATATATAGAGATATCGATATATCTAGATCTACATGTAGATATATCGATATATCTATATATCTATATCTACATGTAGATATATCGATATATCTAGATCTAGATCTAGATATATCTAGAACACATGTGAGCGTTCCCCTTATCTCCAGCTCCAGGACCCTGCCTTTTCTGCATTTTGTCCTTTCTTGGCTTTCCTTAACCCTGCCTACACCTGCACAGGGTCCTTTTATTAAAAACATGCTTCAATTACCTAGATTTTAATTTCTTTGATCGGCACGTGCTATATCTTGGCCGCCAGTCCCTTGAGTGATAGGAGAGTGAACTGGGAAGCCAGCACTCAGCTAGAGAGGCAGAGTGTTAGGGTGAGGGGGAAAGCTGGAGTTCAAGGTTAGCTCACGCCGGGGAAGTTGCCCCTAATGCTGAAGAGCCACTTTTCAGAGCTCAGGGCTCTTTACCCAGCCACGAAAGGAGCACGCTGGCAGATTCCCTCTTCCCGTCTTGCCCTCATCTCCTCTGACAAACGCAGCGCAAGGCTATTAGTGGCGTTCCTCTTCCACATTGCCATGTCAAGTCGAGCTCTTCCAAAGGCATTATCTCTTTAATTTGCTCCCCAGGATGCTCACTCGCCAACAAGCAGCACCCACAAGGAGGATGGAGCCCCCGGTCCCGGTCCCGTCTGCTTTCTGGCCTCGGCTGTATTTTTCTTCTGGAGGGCCGTGTTGCATGGACAAATACTCCGTCTCCCAAGAGCAGAGCTCCTCAAGGATTCCGTTAAAAACTCCAACGGCGAGGCGAAGTCACTTACCCAGCAAAGTGACCCGGCAAAGCGTGATGATGGATTTGGTTTCAACAGACCAAATATTCAGATTCAGGTGTGAGCTGCCAGGCAGGCGATGAATGTTTGCATAGAGGAATTTGGGGTATTCACAGCGCACTGAACATAAAAGGCAACTACTGGAAATCCTCGGTGTTGCCTTGAAAAGCCAACAGCTGAGAGCTGATTTCCAAAGGGTGAAAGTAGCTTGGGGGGTGGGCTTTAGATTAATTACATGCGACTTCTCTCCCTAATTGCCACAGGAAGTGGAGGCTGCCATTATTTAATTGGGGCTGTTGTTATTTAATTTCTTTTATATTCTGAAAAGCAATTAATGCAGTGAGGAGAGGTAGGCTTGAAGTTTTAAACGCTTTCTCCGGGCTTCCCAGAACCTGATCCTACCTCCTTTTCAAGGCGTAATTTGTACCTTCCCTCCTCCAGGATGGATGCCTGGATTCTTGTACTACATGCCGACTGCTCTTTCTTCTGTGAGTTTCTGTGAACCTTCTCTCCTGGAACCGCAGTGGTCTAATCCAGAATTTTCAATGTTTGGCACGGCCTCCTTCTTGGAATTCTATGGTTCTCTGGACTCCTAGTTAAAAGCCACCAATGTAGAGCTTGCTTGGCTTCTAAACCGGGAAATCTACACCGTGTGTTCCAAAGATGACCTCCGAAGTATCTTTTTTTCTCTGCCAGCTGCGGAAAGCCCTTCATTACGGTTTTTACAATCTCCAGATTCCCTGCCCTTTTGAGATTTAGCAAACCTAGAATTTTGAAAGGTCAGAAACTGGCAGAAATCTTGGAGGTTTGCTAGTCCAAGAGTCCCTAACTTTCCAGATGAAAAAAAAAGAAGAAGAAGAAAAAAAAAAAAAAAAAAAGCATAACTAACCAGCCCAGAATTCCTGGACTTAGCTGCAGAGGCTGGAATTCACTATCACCTTCTCCTGATTGCCACGCTGTGCTTTTTTTCTTCCACCTGAGGAATACTTACTCGCTTATTGAGAACATAATGAGGAACAAAGTTTAGATTAGTGCTCCTCAAACTTGAACGCGTAGGCAGCTCTCAGAGGGATCTTCCGGGGCTGAGGCGTGAGATTCTGCGTTTCTAACAAATTCCCAGGTGATGTGGACGCTGCTGATTCAGACACCACTCTTTGAATAGCAGAGCCTCAGAGAAGGCTCAGTGCAGGTTGGAATTACATGGTCCTTGCAAGGGCATCAATTACACCTATTCTTTTTCCTTTTTTTTTTTTTTTCTTTTGTATTTCTTTCCAGAATCCCCTCCTCCACATTCTGACACTGGCACCTGATTTCCATCAGGCTGTTCTCTCCTCCACCTCCACAACTGTCAGTCCAAGGGCGTGAGGCATGTCCGGTCCCTCCCCCTGCCTCGTAGGCTCCTGGCCAATCGCTATGTCCTAGCCCCCTATCCCTCTGCTCGGGATGGCGATGTCTACAAGGAGCATACCACAGAGGCCATGCCAAGTGGAGACTTGCCAGCGTTTACTGAGGAACGGCATTCTCTTTTTGCTAGGCTCACCGAGAAGGCAAACCTGGAGAAGCGAAGCCATGCATTCTTTAAAATGGTTCGCCTGAGAAGGAATCTTGTGTCCTAGGAGCACCTAGGGAGTAAAAAAAAAAAAAATAACAAAAAAAACACACAAAAAAAATGTGCATCCAAACGATGACGCTGCGCACCTGGGTCCAGCTGTGCGTGAAGCCAGGTCAGCCTCCTGGACTTTTCTATTTTACGAGCAAATAAAATCCCCGGTTTTTGTTTCAGAAGAGCTTCCTGAACTTGCAACCAGTGGAGCCTTGCTTAATCCAGCTCCTATCAGGAAAGATTGGGAAAGTATGCCTATAAGAAGTCCAAGAGTTTGGAGAAATAGAAATTGATCAATCAGCCACCCGGAAGTATCTAGACACCTAGAAGTTCAAGATCCCCAGGTATCCCGGAAAACCTCGCTAAACCTCAGCTACTTGCACAGGCAGGAGAAACCAAAGGCTTCAGCGTCCTTCATCCACTGAGCAATCTGCCTGTCTATTCTCAAAGGTGGGGTTCCAGGGAGAGGCTCCCCTACCCGTGGATCCCAGATAGGAGGCCCAATACTTTATATTCCTTCACATTCCTTTTTTCATCGTAATCCCTTCCTACGTCACGTCAGGGGAACACCTGAGTTCAGAGTGTGCCCTTGTGTCTTGCTGTTTGCATTAATTGACCAGACAATTTCATATCTCAGAACTTCCCCCTGACTCCTCTGTGGGCCAGGACAGGGCATGTATCCTCACCAAGCCAGTGTGTGGATTAAGTAGGATGCTTTGGACACCCGCCTTCCCGTGTTCTTCTCATTTCATTATCTGGGTTTTTCACTTTCTTCCCCCCCTCCCCCCCCCCCCCCCCAGCTTGTTTCTTCTATCTGATAAGCCATTCTGTCTGGAAACTTCCTTTGTGTTTTTTGGACGCCTCTTCCTGATTCCAGGATCTCCAGTGCCAAGAAAGCAGAGACCCCATCCCTCTCCACGATCATCATTTCCTTGGCCCCAAATATCAGAATCCCTGCCCCCCCTGTGCTCAGCTGTGAGTTCAGTAAAATCAAAACGAACATTGAGGTAAAGCAAAAGTATGCAGATCAGGAGGCTATAAAAACACGTTTCCTGGTAACGTGGTAATCTTAGCTGATATTCCCTCCTTGGAGTCGCTAAAGTCTCTGCCTGGAGCACGGGTGTCTGTTGGCAGGTGGGGCCTCTCCCGATGCAGACAGGCTTATTCCTGGAAGATGCCCAGAAAAATATGGGAATAATTAATTCACCTGTGTTTGGAAAACAGACGAGCTATATCAATGGCTAATATGCATAGGAACACTGTGGTTATTCTTCAACCTACTTCGTTTTCTGGATGATATCTAAACACTGAGCCAGAAGGACACTGAGGGGTAGGAGCCTGGAGAAATGTGCCCTGCAGGAACCTCCTGGATCTCCCCTGTTTCTTTATTTTGCTTTGTTTTGGTTTGTTTTGGAAAGGTGACATACGAGGATGTGGCCCATGTGCCTCAGGTACAGTGGTTTGCCAGGAATGCACATCCTGCACCATAACACCTCGCGGGGTAACTTTCGTTCAGAAATGCATCCTCAATTCAATTCAGGGAAGAGGCTTTCAGAGGGTCATCTCATGGTCTTACTCCCTCCGGGTCAACTCTGCAGTAAAATGTAATATCCCTGGTGAAGAAACTCCATAGATTGGTATTTTAGGATGAAAGGCAAACTAGGGCAGATAGCAGAAAGAAACACGGGAAAGTCGCAGAAAGAAATATGGGAAAGTTGCAGAAGGAAACACGGGAAAGTCGACAGGGAGTGTCGAGGCATCCAAAGGATGACGTTTTAACCCTGGTTCTTTTAACTCAAATAAAGAAAATCTGACACGAAAGAGGAGACATTACTACTGATGCTATAGAAATCCAAAGGGTCACCAGAGACTGCTAAGAATAATTATATGCCAATAAATTGGACAACCTAGAAGAAATGGATACGTTCCTACAAACATACAACCTACAGGAGTGAACCATGAGGACGCCAAAGACTTGAACAGATCCGTAATGAATAAGGAGACCAATCCTTCCTAAACTCTTGCAAAAAAAAAAAAAAAAAAAAAAAAAAAAAAAAAAAAAAAAAAAAAAATTGAAGGGAACCCTTCAAACATATTTGATGAGGTCACCACTACCCCAATACTAAAGACGGACAAAGACATTACAAGAAAAGGGAACTACAGGCCAACATCCCTGATGAACATGGATGCAAAAATCTTCAACAAAATACTAGGAAAGCACATTGAAAGGATCATACGCCGTGACCAAGTGGAAATCTCCCTGGGATAAAAGGACGGTTTCATGTGAAAACCAATTCACATCAAGCACCACATTAACAACATAAAAGATAAAAGCCACATGATAATCTCAATACATGCGGAAAAAGCATTTGACCCAATTCAAGAAACGTTTGTGACCAAAAAAAAAACAAACAAAAAAAAACCCTCCTAACTAAGTAGATATAGAAGATAGAAGACATTGACCTCAATAACATAAAACTTTCTTCTTAACAAGGAAGGAGGTGCTGTTATTTGTGGTAACATGGATGAACTTGGAGGACCATATACTAAGTAAAATCAGCCAGTCACCGAAGAACAAATACTGCCTGAATCCACTTACATAAGGTATCTGAGAGTGAAGTTCACAGAAGCAGAGAATAGAATGGTGATTACCAGGGGTGAGGGGCTGAGATAATGGGAAGCTGTTCAATTGGTGTAAAATTTCAATTATGCAAGATGCATACGTTCTACGGATCTACTGCCCAGCATAGCGTCTGCTGTTACCAGTAGTGCACTTAAAACTTTGTTAAGTGGGTAGATCTCATGTTAAGTTTTCTTCCCCCCACCCACAGACACACGCACGCGCACGCGCGCGCGCACACACACACACACACACACAGAACACAAGAAAGCTTTGGGAGGTGATGGATATGTCTATTACCTTGATATTGCCGTGATGATTTTGCTGATGTATGCATACGTCCAACGTGATCAAATTGTGTCCGTTAAATATGTGCATTTTTTGTATATTGATTATACCTCAATAAAGCTGTTAAAAAAGAGTAATGAAATGCTTTCCCAATTGATCTGTTTCATTCTTGCTTTTTTCCAACCCATTTTTCACATGGCAGCCAGAGGTCTGTTGTAAATGGAAATTAGAACCTTTTGGCTCCTCTGCTTAAAACCCTCTGCTTTCTCCTTATGATGTCATTGGATTCTAAGTTCTTTACGCTCCAGACTCAATGCCTTCCTTCTACTCCTTGAACACGGTGGCTTTATTCCCCCTGCAGATCTTTGCATCTGCTGCGTGAAATGTTTTCCCCCCAGAATTCCACATCGTCATTTCTTTCTGCTCATTGTGTGCTACTGTTTCTCCTTTTAATATGGCATCTCTGACCACCCTGCATAATTCAGTACCTCCCACTCTCTGTCACATCTCTCTGTTGTGCTTTGTTCTCCAATAGTGTTTGTCACTCTTGGAAATTACCGTGTTTATTCACTCATTCATTCTCATTTTGTCTATTTCCCTCCCATTGTACTTGGCATATAATACATCCTGAATAAATAACGTCTCTGAATGGATGAGCTAGTTGTGTGCCTGCTTGAATTCCTTAATCTCTCTGGGTCTCAGCATCCACATTTATAAATTGAAGACATTAGACAAGGAGTTCCCCTGATATATGAAATCTCTACCCTATGGCCCAAATTTATGATTTGGGATTGGGATAGAGGAAGCTATGGTTGAGGGTTGTGACAGGGGATTGGTCCTTGAGATACTAAAGATCTTGTTGGTAATATAAAAGTAACTAGGAAAAAATGAGTTCCAATATAGATAGTAACTCCAATCAAATCCATAATTGCAGGCTGTCAGTGAATTCTGAAGGCCAGTGTCATTCTAGGCAGATGGTGGTCTAGAACGCCTCATGAAGGCAGGGTACTTCCAAGAAGAGTTGGTATTTGGTCTGGGCCATGAAGCATGACGCAGACAGGAGCAACATCCCTCACACTGTTGATTTATTTTAAGACAATTCCCATTTACCTCTGGACTCAAGGTGCTGGGACGTGATGTCATGGTGAAGTATCGAGTCAGGCTAGATTGCATTTGGTACCTAGCTCTGCCGCATGGCAGCTTTGTGACTTTGATCTCCTTGAACCTATGTCCTCATCTGCAAAATGGGATGAATGGTACCAATTACATAGGCTTGGGGATGAGGCTACCTTGCCCAACGCCTCTGAGCGTGTGGAACAGTGACTCATTCCTAAATTAGGCCCTCCCGAAATAGTAACGAACAAAAAGAGAGTAGTAGCATAGGTAACTCCATGTTTCAAGTTCTAATAGGCCATCATAAACTATTGAAGAAAAAAGATCAGAGTGAGAGAATAAAGAACTACATTTCCGAGTTTACAATCTGCCATTAACTTTGGGTCGTTCACTTTCTGTGACACTTGGAGTCACCTCACATTTCTTGACTGTTTAACCATGCCAGGGTGGGTGTTGGTCTCCGGGTGACCCTTTAGAAGCTCATAGCCATGGGGGGGGGCACCTATACACATGCTTTCTACTCCCTCAAATTAAATATAGAGAGAGAAGCACAAAAATAAAGCTACTGGTACTGCTTGCAGTTCTCAACAATGAGCTCCGAGACTTCCAGAAACGTCCCCAGGTTGATAATCTCACTACGGCAAATATATACATTATCTCATAAACTTCTGTAAAAGTAACTGAAATATGTGTTTGTCTCAGCAGTATTAAAAAATTCTACATTTGGTGGAATCCTCTGTTCTACCAAAGAGCCATCGCTCTTTCAGACTTCTTCTCTCTTACTCTATCTCTACCACCAGCAATAGAAGAAGGAGATCCTTCTTTTCTTGATCATTTTTCAGGAAGAAAAGTTTCAGTCACGTCATTGAAGTGACGGGTTAGGAAGTCCAGGAACGAGGTTGGTGAAATGAGGCTTGCTCCTGCCAATGTAGAGTCTGGCGTGGTTTCTTCAGCAGGAATTGTTTGCCTTAGTTTTGATTTTTAAAATTTTCAGTAAGTATATTAAAATAACAGAAAGACACTCCTTGTCTTATAAGTGAGTTTTTGCTACCCTTTAAGTTTTGCTCGCCTTGCGTGCCTCACTATTGTCCTGAGATATACGCATGTGAGTCGAGAGAGAGCAAAGCTGGGTCCAGTAGAACTAAGGAAAGCAGAGAGTGGCGGCTGGGCTCACACCCCGATAAATCTAACAGCCATGGCACCAGGCACATTACACACGATGCATTTAATCCCTATGATAATTCCCCAAGGAAACCATACATCTCCATTTGAGAGGTGAGGCTCACAGTAGGCACTCAAAAATACGTGTCAAATGAATAATTATAATAGTGCCTTGATTTTTTAAGTTTATTTATTTTGAGAGAGAGAACGAAAGAGAGAGCCCAGGTGAGAGGAGCAAAGAGAGAGAGACACACACAGGGAATCCCAAGCAGGCTCCACTCTGTGAGTGCAGAAGCTGACACGGGGCTCCCACTCATGAACCGTGAGATCATGACTTGAGCCGAAACCAAGAGTCGGACTCTGAACCGACCGAGCCACCCAGGCTCCCCGTGCCTAACTTCTCTTGAATGTGCCAGGGACTCTACGAAAAGTTTTGTATCTATCAGCTCATGGCAAGTTCAAGATCGCAGATGAGGGACTGATACCCGTTTAAGGTCATACAATGGAGAAACAGAGAAAGTAGGATCTGAATCCAGGGAGGGTTTTCAGATAAAACATAGACTGTCCAGTTAAATGTGAATGTCACATAATGATTATTTATTATTCATCTGAAATTCAAAGTTAACTGAATACCCAGGGTTTTTTTTTTCCTTTTTGAACTTTACAACATTCAGACTATTTTTAGAGAATTTTAGATTCACAGCAAAACGTAGGGAAGGTACATAGACTGTGCATATACTCCTGTCCTCCCGGAGGCACAGATTCCCCCACCATCAGCTCCCCCAGCAGAGGGATACCTTGGTTATAACTGACGAGCCTACGCTGGCACATCATCCCCCAAAGTGTTTACATCATGATTCACTTAGTTGTACATTCTATGGGTTTGCACAAATATATAATGACATTTATCCATTATCACGGTATCAAACAGAGTATTTCCACGGTTCTAAAAATCTTCCATGTTCTACCTACCTCTCTTCTCCCTTAATCCCTGGCAACCAGCAATCTTTTTACCGTCCCCACAGCTTTTCCTTTTCCAGAATATAATACAATTGGAATCCTACAGGAAGTAGTCTTCTCAGATTGACTTACTTCACTTAGTGATATGCATTCAAGTTTCCTCCACATCTTTCGTGACTTGATAGCCTACCTCTTTTTAGCGCTGAATAACATCCTATGGTCTGGATGGACCACCGTTTGTCCATTCACGTACTGAAGGCCATCTTGGCTGTTTTCAAGTTTGGGCAATTGTGACTAAAGCTGCTATAAACATCGGCATGTAGAGTTTTATGCGGACATAAGTTTTCAACTCCTTTGGGTAAATACCAGAGAGCATGACTGTTGGGTCACATTCGTAAGGGAATGCTTAGTTTTATTTTTTTTTAAGTGTTTTATTTATTTTTGAGAGAGAGAGCGCGCACAGCAGGGGAGGGGCAGAAAGAGAGAGGGAGACACAGAATCTGAAGCAGGCGCCGGGCCCTCAGCTGTCAGCACAGAGCCCTACACGGGGCTCGAACCCATGAACCCTGAGATCATGGCCTGAGCCGAAGTTGGTGGCTTAACCGACTGAGCCACCCAGGCGCCCCAGGGAATGCTCAGTTTTATAACAAGCTGCCAAACTGTCTTCCAAGGTGGCTACTACTTGGCGTTCTTATCAGCAATGAATGAAAACTCTTGCTGTTCAATACACTTGCCAACATTTGATGTGGTCAATGTTCCAGATTTTAGCCATTTTACGAAGTGCGCAGTGACATCTCTTTGTTGTTTCAACTTGGACTTCCCTGACAATGTATGATGTGGACCACCTTTTCATATGCTATTTGTCAGCTGTATATCTTCTTCAGCAAGGTGTCTGGTCAACCCTTTGATCCATTTTTTACCGGGGTTGTTTTCTGATGGCTGAGCTGTAAGAGATCTTCGCATATTTTGGAATGCCCTGTATTTTTCTTCACTAAATCTGGGAACCTTAAACCCAGGACATCTGATGACAAGAGGGCACATGCTTTTAAGTATTACATTCCCCTGAGAGCCACACAATCTAAGCCTCCAAGGTCACATACAGTAGGTGGAAATGTGGTCTTGACTCAAGTTTGCCCAAATCCTGTCTCCACACTGTTAGCCGCTAAACAGAAGGTCACCTGCCTTCCTTTAAAGATAAGCCTGTTTGTTGCCTGTTGTCTCCTCATAATTACCCTCAAAAGTGCCTTACTTCTGCTTAATAACCACTCTTCATGCATGAACCATATTTACATCAGAGCAAAGTGACATATATGTAGGTGTCGCTGACATTTGCGGCCATCTGCTCGTAGTTCAGATGGCGACTTTTGGATAACCCAAGTGCTCAGAGCCCTCTACACCACAGCCATGCAGCGGCTCCCTCCCCTGTCATCTTTTGCGTCTCCATCCATTCAGTGGGGGAGCTGAGGCAGGTAACGTCCAAGCCTTCTGCCATGACGCTTTTCTTGAGTGGGTAGTGGTAACAAATCCCATCTTATTCCACCTTCTCTGGGAAGCTTTTCCCAGATGATTGCCCAGGCGTATTCCATGCTCACCCACGTTCCCCTGGCTCCCTCTGCAATGACAATGGCCCTTCCCATACTGTTCTGTAGTTTTCTCTCCCGTAGGGCGTAAGTTCCCTGAGGGTGATGGTTCTTGCTGTTTGCTGCTATGGTGGCCCAGTGCGTGGCTTTGTCGCACTTACCAATAAGTGTCTCCTGCATGAATCAAAACGTGACTATATGGATACACAAAGAAGGCTCTCGAGAAGACGAAGAATGGCTGGGAAAGTTGATGGGCACTTAGGACCCCCTGGGGTCCCTGTGCATCTGGTCCTGATGGAGGCATCCGACTGAGCGACTTGGAGGAAGCAGTTTCAAAGGCTCTATTACGCCCTGGCCCACATCACTGACTCCACATGGCCAATCTCTCAAGATCTGCAAGGTTCCTCTGTGCACATCTCCCCTCACACTGAGTTAGAAACAGAAATGGCAATAACGATCGCAAACAAAATAGCAAACCATCTTCTCACTGCTGGCCGTGCACTGTGACTCCTTCAGGGTTGGTCTCTCAGAGAGAACACATCTGTCCCATCTTGTCGCCTAGCCCCATACACAGAGTGTCAGGTAGAAAAATGATGTGACTTCTCCTGGGATAGGCTAGTCGCTGAGGCGGCCACGCCATTCCTGGTAAGTTCCATGCTCAGCGATCAAAGAGCCCACATGGTCAGCTTTCTGTCTAAAACTGTCCAGTAGCCCCTGTCCTTGCAGCCAGCCCCTGCTGAGTGTTCCAATACAGCAGATCCCGGTTATTTTATCTGGGTGGGGAGGGTGCTTTTAATAACTAGAACTTTTCTTTCATAATAATCAAATGAAGGAGGTATAATTGGCATAATCCCCATTTTACAGATGAGAAAGCTGAGGCATAGAGAGGTTAAGTAAGTTGTTCAGGGTCACCCTATCAGAGGCAGAACGGGGATCGGAACCTGTCTGGGCTGATAAGAACAGGCCTGTTTCACCGCACTGCCAGTTTTAGGGACTTTCAGAAACAGCCTCTCAACTGACGTTTTCGATATGTGATCAGGATGAGAACGCTGAGATTCAGTGAAGTTGAAGAAATGAGACAAGACTATAAAACTCAATGAGTGCCAGCCTCAGAATTCCAACCCAGGTAAGTGTAACACCACAGCCTGTGACACTGTTAGCTCGTGCTCTCTCCCCCCTCAGCCTTTATAAGCAAATTAATCAACTCCATATACTCATGTCCCCTATCTGCAAACAGAGGTATTTATACTCGACGATCATGAATGATTCTTTCAAGTCTAATATCCTCTGACTCGATTAAAAGCGTCTATTCACTGAACACCAGTTTTGTGACATCGTGGGAAGAAACGAATATGATGAATGGGGTTTCTGGGGTCCAGAAAAGTAACACATGTAAACGTAACATGAACGGCATCAGCGTATCACGTGGCTCCAGGGAGGTCTAAGCTCAGACTCTAGTGCCAAGGTCAAAGTTGGAAGCAATAGTGGACGTATTCACTCAACTATTTAGGAAATGACTATTAAGGTCAAGTGCCTTGCTGGGCACTAGGGGTAAAATGAGAAACAAAGTAGGCTTCAGGAAGTTCACTATCCAGTGTGGGAGGCAGACAAGAAAATGAGCGACAAGCCATGGTCAGGAGCACTCCATCTGTGGAGGGGGGATTCCCTGGATGGCACCGTACAGAAGACTTCCCAGGAAAGGTTCAATGAGGCTGCTACAGTCCCTCAGAGAGGATGTCACTAGGCCAGGAAGGGGAATAGTCAACTGGTGTTCCATGGGGACATGATGGCCCAAGCACCGAGGAGATATATGAAGAGTGAAAGGTGGACAGATGAGCATAGGCTGCGTCATGTAGGACCTTGTATGCACCCAGCTGCACCAAGGAGCTGGGATTTTGTTTTTGTTTTTTTTTAAAAAAAATTTAATGTTTATCCATCTTTGAGACACAGAGAAAGACAGAGCATGAGCAGGGAAGGGGCAGAGAGAGGGAGACACAGAATCGGAAGCAGGCTCCAGGCTCCGAGCTGTCAGCACAGAGCCCGATGTGGGGCTTGAACTGACGGACCGTGAGATCGTGACCTGAGCCAAAGTCGGGCTCTCAACCGACTGAGCCACCCAGGCACCCCTGGGATTTTGGGTTTGTTCCAAGAACAATGAAAATGATTGCCTGAGAAATACAAGTAAAGGTAACTGCTGGACTGGACTACTTTTTTTTTTTTTTTTTTTTTTTACAAGTAAAAGTCATGAGGCACTTCTGTGATCTTGGAGACGTTTTAACTTCTAATGCCTTAGTTTCCCATCTGTAATGAGCATATTCATAAGACCTGGCTCCTGGGCTTCAAGAAGAGACTCTCCATACAGCAGAACACAGTGCCTGATTATCTAGCGATGACAACTGTTATGTTCCTTACAGTTTGACCATCATTAATATTCTACGGGACGGGTGTGATCGTTTGTATTTTGCAGTGGAGACCCCTGCCGGGATCCAGGGGACTAGAATGATACTGCACAACCGGAAGGAATCAGATCACAGGAGAATGAACAGGAAGTCCCTGTCTGGCTTCCTTTACACCCCATGTCTAAAGAGATGTGTTCCAGGTAAGAGGACACTCAAGATTATAACAGTCAGCTGTCCAAACAGTAATATGTGTCCCCAAGGACGATTCACCCGGTGCCCGGAAATTAAGTGGAAATAAACCCTGAAGCCACTCGGTGGTTCTCCATCTGGTTCTAGGGCTGCCACGTATCCCCCAGTGTCAGGCTTCTGTTGTGTACCAGGCACCGCGTGCCAAATGCAGGTGCCACACCAATGGTGCTGCCGACGATGCTACCCTTACTGATCACTTCCACGGACCAGCCACCTTTTGAAGCGCTTTTACGATGTTTAACCCCCCCACAGTCGCTGCCCTTTCAGGGCTCACCAGTAACAGGGACTGGACACAACAGTGAAGAGCCGAAGATTTGAGCGAGAGGGTCTTGAGCCAGTGTCCTGGCTCTGCCACCACCTTGGGCATCAACCCCTGTGATCACCTTGCCCACATCAGTAAGAGCTCAGAGTTCCCTGACACTCACCCCACGCTGTCAGGATCCTGTATTATGTTGACGGTCTTCTGGGAGGCAGAAGATGACCTTGGCTTTACGAAGAAGAAACTTAATGAGGCTCAGGGAGATGAACTGAAACGTCCTCATTAGTGAGTAACCTCGATACCATATCCATACGCTTCGAACTGGCAGGGCCAACATTTTAACTCAGGCCTACGGGATTCCACCAGCAATGATCTTTCTAGGGCCCTGGGCTCCCCAGGGAGCGACCAGCCCCGGGCAATGCAGGGCAGTGGTGGGAGCCCAGGCAGCAGCCAGACTGGCTGGTCCAGTCGGAAGCATGAGCAGGACTGTCCAAAGACTGCAAACCTGATATCGGGCCTCCAAACTGTGTCTCTCACGTGATCTCACCATTTGCTTGTCCTCCCACGTGGAATCCCTATGCAAAATATTAAAGCCACAGGATCATGGCTGGGAGGCCAGATCTACTACCTACTGAGTTCTACCAATCTGGGGAGGTGGCCTTGACCTCTGTGACTTCCAGATCTGTGAAGGAAGAAGAATGAAAATTATTAGACTCTTGCTATGCCCAGTGTAGCACCCAGTGTTCACCCAAGGGTCATCCTGGGCATCAGCATCACTTGGGGGTTTGTGAGAAATGCAGGATCTTGGGGTGCCTGCGTGGCTCAGTTGGTTGAGTGGCCGACCATGGCTCAGGTCATGATCTCGTGGTCCGGGAGTTCGAGCCCCACGTCGGGCTCTGTGCTGACAGCTCAGGGCCTGAAGCCTGTTTCAGATCTGTGTCTTCCTCTCCCTCTGCCTCTCCCCCACGTTCTCTCTCTCTCTGTCTCAAAAATAAATTTAGAAAAAAGAAAAAAGAAATGCAGAATCTCAGGCCCTGCCTCCAACCTACTGAATCGGAAAGTGCATTCTATCAAGTTTCCCAGGTGACCTCTGTGTACCTCAAGGTTGGAGAAGCACCCAGACCACCTCTCTCTAAATACAGGCCAGTGTCATCAGAATCACCTGAAGAGTTTGTTGAATGCAGAGTCTCAGTCTCTCCTAAATCGGAATCTCTGTGGGGGAACCCTGGGAATTGGAATTTTAACAGGTTCCCAACTGGCTTTTAAGCTATTCTAACTCACTTCTTATATCATGCCTGGGGGGTCCTCAGTAAACACAGGCGGGTTATTGAATCCCTCCCTTCCAGGGCTGTGGCAAGAATTAATGGAAAATTGAGGCAAAACTCAGAATTCCCCTCATAAAACTGTAAAGCCCTGTGTACATGTAAAAGATGCTTCCTAACTTGTCATGATCTGGGACAGACTGATCCCTGCCTGGCACAGGGAGCTTTACGGACACAGGAAATTGGTTCCAGGGTAGTGCCACTCCGCACTTACGCATAATGAAAAAGAAGGTTAGCAAGGAGGAGAGAGGAGAGAGGTAGGAACAAAGGAGGAACGGGAACCGGGTGGACGTGTGTGTGACAGTGTATGGGGGCAGGGAGAGACAGGGGGAGAGACACAGGGAGAGATCAGCACAGGGAGAAACAAAGACAGTGAGGGAGGAGATCACCAGAAGGAAAGGGGGTCGGAGAAGCAGAGGCGGTAACTTGGAGGAGTGTGCAAACGCACATCTATGGAATATACGTTTCCAAAGGGCCTCCTGTGTATGAGGACCTTTGCCCGTGTCTGGCTGCTCTAGTGAAAGTTCAAAAAAAATTGCTTTGAACTGAGCGGGAGGTAATTCTGAGCGGCCACGTGGCATGGAATCTATTTGAGTCCTTGAAATCCACCCTGAACCCACACCTTACCAGATGGATTACGAGTCCGGCAAGGTTGAAAGAAGGGAGGACGTGAGAAGCCAACGTCTTCAGAGACAGAAAGCCCCAGGTGGAACATGAGACAGGAACAGACAGCCTGGGTGGCCTTTGGTTTTGCAAGTACTCGGGCTGGCCCCACCTTTGCTCGCCTCTCCCCTATTCCCAGGTCCTCGGGCTGCTGTCTGGATCTTGTCCCAGCTCCGAAGCCAGATGGCAAGCAGCCCGTCTCTCCTTCCAGGAGCCTTCGGGAACATCATGTTGTGGGACTTCTCCCCACAACAACCCCACTTAAGACATCGTCACTTTCTTCTGGCAGTCTCAGGCTTGTCGCCTTGGGGACTCATTTGCTGCCTGCCCTGCCCACCGCACACGTAAGAGTGAGTCTCCTGACTCTGGCAGAGCGGGAAGACAATGTGTGAACTCCGTGCCCCGGCGACTAGCACGTGCTTGGTGCCCGGGAAGTGGCACATTACATATTTGGCGAGTAAAGAATAAATAAGTGAAAGAAAACATGCCAGCTGGGTGGGGATCCAGATGACCCTCGGGTACAGATATATCATGTGACGTCTCTTCCCAAGATTCCATCTCAATGTCTGGAATTCTGCCCTCTGATCCTCGTAAAAGTGGTCAGCTTCTCCAAGTACCACAAACAGGGGACAGAGTTGCCACAGCTCCCCATGAGATAAAGTCCCACCTTGTGGCCCTGGCCATGCCACTCATCAAGTTCTAAAACCATCACTTGGAAAACAAACCGATAAGCCTCCTTTCCCTTAAACAAGTACCTGAGACTGGAGTCTGGGGGCTAAATAGGACATCCTCTATATTTTGTTTGTCTTTCTAGGAAGAGAGGGCTTTGGCTCGGCCAATTCGACACTTAAACTCCCCATCAGTGAACAGCTATGTCATTTCGCAAAGGTCCCATGAACTCCCTGAAGCTCACGTTTTCTTTCTATAAAATGGAAGATAAAACTGGCTACTTCATAGTGTTTTCTGTGAGGAGTTAGACGCCCTATAGAGTGCCAAGCATAAAGTAGGTGCTCAGTAAATCACCAGTTTTGTTTTTGTTGGTTGGGCAATTCGCCTGCTCATTTTTGCACGCAGTGGCCTCTCTTTCTTCAATTCCCAGCCTTCCTGTCCCTTCTTGCAAAGTTCTTACTTGCTTTTCAAGACCCGGATCAAAAGCCACCTACTTAAGCATTCAAGGGCACCCTTGTTGTAAGGTTAAGTGCAAGCCTCAAATTGCACTAAGGAAAGAGCACACCCTAGTCTCCTGAGGTCGCGGCCATTGATCTGCAGAAAATCTGACCAGCTGCTTGCCTTGCCCAGGGCGCATCATTTTGAAGTGATTTTCTGTGAGAGATCAGGCTATATTGATCTGGTCCCAGGCCAGAGGCCCTGAATGCTAAAAAGGAAGTGTTAAGGTGTTAGGGCAAGAAGAGTCAGGAAGTTCCTTATTTTATCGTCCACTAGAGGACCTAGTAGGCAGAGGAGCTCAGGAACAGTGTGAATGAGAATGTGATGGGGTTGTTTGGAGCCTCAGAAGGGGCGCCTGTTGGCTGTGGGAGCAGCCTGCTGCATCAGAGCCCGTGTGTATTCTTACACTTGGCCTGCGAGCCACGCCCATTCCGGAAGGGCGCCCCAGAGGCCCAAGGTCAGCCTAGAGCCCTGTGCTCACCCACCTGAGGAGCTTGGCGGGATCAGAGGTGAGTACGCCCATCATCTTTATGTGCTTATTCACTCATTTAAATATGAATGTACTCTGTGCATAGGCCAGAGTCTATGGATTGTGGGAGCCACACAAAATGTAATTCCTGGCCTCTAGAGGCTCACGGCTTTGCTAGGAACTAATTAACAAGGAGTCTGACAGGAAATAGAAAGGCAGCAGAATTCAGGCTTTGGCCTAAGAACCACCATGGGCAAATCCTTCCTCGGCCGGGCACCTTCTATGACCTTGGTGAGTTATTGAAACGTTCTGAGCTTCTCTTACTTGATCTTTAAAATGAGGAATTGCACAAATCTCCTTGGGCCACCTCACAGGACGCGGAGATGGGATACGAAAGCCGCCTGGCAGGTGGAAGACATGCCACACAAGGCAGGTGTTATCATCAGGTCCTTTTGCGGCCCTTCCCTTGCCGCGAGGTTCTGACCTCTCGACTACTCCGTATCCATTAACTCGTGGGAAGAGGGAGGGTGACATTTAAATCCTCTCTGTGTACCATGTACCTTAGGAGTCACTTTACACAGGTGCTGCGTACTCCAACCCAACTAACAACCCAGTGAGGTGAGTATTTTCGCCTCGATGTTATAGATGAGAAAACTGAAGATCAGAGAGTTTCCATTCTTTGCCTAGGGTCACACGGTGAATGATGGTCCGGGCAGGATATACTCCATTCTGAACAGTAGGCTCTTTCTACCGTCTCATATTTGGCTATAAGGGAAGGTGTATTTGTTATCTCCAAGAGACAGCAGAGTGTTGTGGTTAAATGCACAGACGCTAGATCCAATCTCCAGCACTTACTTCCAGCTCTGTGACTTTGCGGGCTTGGGGGCGGGGGGGTGGCATGAGTCTGTTAGGGCCGTTGTGACAAAACACCGCTGCCCGGCAGCTTAAACAACAGAAGAGTGTTGTCTCACAGTTCTTGAGACTGGAAGTCCAAGATCAAGGTGTGGGCAAGCTTGGTTTCTTCTGAGACTTCTCTCCTGGGCTTGCACATGGCTACTTTGTCCCCGTGTGGTCTTTTCCCTGCTTGCACACATTGGTGGCATCTCCTTGGGCATCCGGACCTCCTTTTCTTATAAAGGTAGCAGTCAGACTGGATTAGAGCTCACACTAAGATCTTTTAAACTTCATCCCTATGGTAAAGGTTCTGTCTTCGGAGTATAGTCACATTCTGAGGCTCTGAGGGTTAGGGCGTCAGTATAAGGATTTGCCGGGGGGGGGGGGGGCACAATTCAGTCCATAGCATCCAGTTACTGAAACTTCCTGTGTCACAGTCTCCTTATCTGTAAAATGGAGAATGTAAGTTAATGTTTCTAAAGTGTTACACACGGTGCCTGGCACCTAGTCGAGTGACGTAAACGTTCGCTAAGTAAGAAAGTAGGAACATAGAAAGGAATTGTCAGGCCTGACCTAGTTGTTCAGTAGCAGAACTATAGTTCGATTCCCTGTCTCCAAAACTTGGGTCACCTATAAATAGGTGCTCCAATAATATCCGTTGAATAGATACATGGCTCCATTGAATCTAAGGGAAAAGTGATTCGCTTAAGAAGGAGGAGTCGGGTCTGGAAGAAGGATCAGACCTGGAAGGAAGATCAGAAATTATCTGTCACCGTAGGAGACGTGAAAGGTGAGCCAAGGGGTTAAGGGATATGCCCAAGAGTCACGGTTAGCAAAAGGCCCACCGCGGCACGATGTCAGGAGTTCTGCTCCCGTTCTGGCCCTGAACCCAACAGCCTTCCAGGAAACGAAGATATTTAACACATGCAAGTCTGCCCCAAATCAACAAGGGTTGCAGGTGCGTCCAGGCCTGTGCAAGTTACTTCCAGCAACAACATCTCTTTTAAAAATGTTGCATTTGCCTCTTTCGCCTGGGAGTCCCTGATTAATTATATATATTAAAAAAAAAAAAAAAACTGATAAGATTCTGGTTCACAGAGACAGGATGCCTGCTGCATAATTAGAACAGGGTGAATCATAGCAGATGGGGCACAGCACAAGTCTGTGCAAAAAAAAGACGAACCAAAAAGGGCAAAGAAAAAGAGACCAAAGTAAATGTGGGAACTGTGGCTGAAAATAAGAGGTGTCTTGGAGTAATTGCTGGCTTTGGGACCCATTCCGACATCTGCTTGATTGTTCTTACTACAAATATCCTGGAACTGATTCACCTTGCCTGTATAAATCAGATGGCCAATTAATCATGCACTGATATTATTATTTAGAGATATTTATTGTACTTTGTTCTTAAAGCAAAACGACCCGATTTTGATGATGGGGGAATGTAAAATCTACACAGAATCTTTATATTCTGTCTGCTCGATTAAAAGTAATGTTAAAGTATAATTTTCTATTAAAATACTTGTCCGTTATAAAAGATTTTAGAATGCATTCCGAGAAAATTGTTTCATTATTTTCTGTGTATATTTTATAGTCCTTGAACACAATATTTTCATTTGCTGCTTAATACTCCATGATAGTAACATAGCATAATTTATCAACTTTCCCTATTGTAAATTTTGGTGGTTTCTGATTTTGAAGGGTAAATATGAGTGGGCTTAGTTTCACGCCTGAAATTAATTGCTTCTTTCTAAAAAAAAAGAAAATCTAGGGTTGTTAAAATCAAATATTCTCGTAAGTTGTACATACTCTGACTTCATGACTTGACAGTTACTTTATTGAAGTATATTGAAACAACAACAAAAATCAATAAATTTTCAGCTTTTAGTATTTGAATCCAGCTTGATAGCCCCCGAAATCATGAAAACCTCAAGTAATAGAATAAAGGCAGGGGGAAGGGAAGGAGCGTGAACTTCAGTCAGACCAAGTCAGGTGCCATCCAGGCTGGTCAGGCACTGGCCATGCCAGTTTCAACACATGACTTCCCCTTCCGGGTTTTGACTTCTCGACTGTAAACTAGGGATAAGAGGGCTTTCTCGGCATGATGGTCAGAGGAGTTAGGTATAAACTGGGTGGAAAGCACACAGCTCAGGAGCCGACGCACAGGGCTTTCTCCCACTTACTCCATTAATGTAGACTCCAACCCACCCTTCTCCAGGAAGGTACAGATAATTACAAACTGGTATTTATTAACCTCAGGTTTCTACATAATTATATCAAGTCTCCTCTCTAATTTGCATGTATGAACACAATGTAAAATAGCGAATCGCATTTCTTTTGGTATTAATCGCACTCTTAATCCACTATCACCAAGATTCCGGCTGAGCCAGTGCAACAGAAGTGCTATTATGGGACGATTATCACCTCCAACATGTCAGGACCCGGAAAACTAAAGTGTCCCAGCCATCCCGGGCCACTGACAGCCCCCTTCATGCCCTGGGATGTGCCAGGTTTTTTGCTGCTCCCTCAAGTTTGCCTGATGACCGTGTCTTCTCTTTCATTGCTCAGCTCCAGAGTTAGCACCTCAAGAAGAGTCTGGGCAGAAAGCCACGTGGGTAGAAATAATCACACTTGTGGATATGCTGCTGCCGTTCCGCACACGAACGTCAAACTCGTTTTCGGAACCTGCCCCTGTACGTCCACATTCTCCACTCACCTGTGTGCTCCTTGAAGGCAAAGGCAGGTGCCCTACCCACTGTTCTTTCACCAGGACCAGGTTTCAGGGCTCTGGATCAGACAGAGCATTGACGGTCTCAGATTATCAGATCACTTCTGAGCCAGTGGAACCAATGCACGCGTGGCTCAAGTGGAGTGGCTGTCTCAGAATTTGCGTATAGATGGGCTGAGGGGCGGAAAAGCTGTGGAACTTTTCTTAGCGCCGTATTAAGCATTCTGATTCTGCATATTGGTTTGAAGTAGGTCAAAAACACGTCAAAGGCTTCCAAGAATGCTTTTATTTACATTTCCTATAAGATAGGGGGGAAATAGCGCTGCTTACATTAAATGATAGTATCAATAGTAATGTTTGGAGGCATCTGGCCAGAATGGGTGCTAATAGAATTTATAAAAAAGCTCCCTAGAAGCCCACTCACAATACTGCCACCGGGCATTTCTCACAACTCTGTTACCCCAGAATGCCAGAGAGCACTCTTTACACAGGACACTGAGGCTGGAATGCCACATGCTCCCAAGCAAAACCAAAACCAAAACCAAAACCAAAAGGCTGAAGTGGTGATCACATTCTAAACCAATTTTTTTTTTTTTAACGCAACTGGGTTTCATTTGGGTCAGTCGTAAAATCCCCAGTAAGATTTATAAAGTGGGAATGAATCACCAAGTCCTCTCCACAATTTTCCAATTAATTCCATATGAGATCCAACTCTGATCAATTTACAGACTTCATTGTATTTGGTTAATTAAGAAATTGAAGGCATGGATTTTGTCATTACTACAGGCAGCTCCAAATGACCCTGGGTGATGTTTGACGAGCTCCTGTGAACCTCGACAAATGGGGTCCTGACCACAGCTCTGTGAGAAAACAGTGGGTGATCTGACAGAGAGAGAGCTGAACCTGGCTGAGAAAAACAAGCACCCAATGTGACTGTAAGTAGGACGCGGAAAACTGAAGCTTTATTCTTTTTTCTTTTAAATTTTTTAATGTTTATTTATTTTTGAGAGAGAGAGACAGAGTTGTAGTAGTGGAGGGACAGAGAGAGAGAGAGAGAGAGAGAGAATCTGAATCAGGCTCCAGGCTCCTAGCTGTCACCACGGAACCCCATGTGGGCCTTGAACGCTCACAAATTGCGAGATCATGACCTGAGCCGAAGTCGGTCGTGAAGCTTCATTCTTAAGCACGATGAAGGAACCAACATTGGTTGCAACATTTGTTGTTGTTGTTGGTCTGCTTGATTGTTTGCTTTGTGTAGTCTGTAATCCATCATGGTGAAGAGTAGGGACTTAGCAATGAACATGATTTGTGTTTAAGTCTGATTCTGCCATTGCACTAGCTATATGCTCTCAATGGAATTATTCAACCTCTCCAGATGAGTTTATTGGGTGGCAAAATGTCTATGGTGACATCCGAAGGTTTGGGGGCAATATGAAATCCTTTTAGCACAGTGTTTGGTGTGTGTTTAGGGATTTTTAAAATGTGGTAGTTGTGATCATATCGTCATCAACATCGTCGTCATTGGGTGCTCTCGTGAGAATGGTCTCTTTCATCCTCAAAAAAAATTTTTTTAAGACAGAGATAAATTTCCTCTTGGACAGATGAAGAAACTAAGTCTTAGAGCAAAAGGGAATATTCCTAACAACACGCAGCTAACAGGAAGTGAACAGGGAATTCAAATCAGGGCCTGGAAAACCCCCGTCTTTCGACCAGCTAGTCTTCCTCAAAGTATATAGAAAACGGGATGATTTTGTCAACCTTCTATTTGCGGAAGCTGATACGAACTCTTGTACTTCTAACGCGCATTTTTGCCTCCTAAATAAGTCTATCTATTCAGAAAGGTAAGTTGATTTGAAGACATATTTGTAACAGGTCATTGTACAGGCAACACGTGTGTATTAGCTATCTGTGGCTGGGTCACAACTGATCCCCAAATGTAGCAGCTTCCGACAGTAAGCATCCATTATCCCACAGTTTCTGTGGGTCAGGAGTCCAGGTGTGGCATAACAGATGCCTTCGTTCAGAGTGACTCACAGGCCCGGGATCAGGGTGTCCACGGGAAGGGACTGCTATCTCCTCGAGGCTCCTCTGGGCCAGGCTTAGCTCCCAGTCCCATCCAGTCCCCACAACGTCTGTTTGCGCAGCTCAGGTTTTCGCCGTTGGTTGGCTGAAGGCTTCAGTTCCTCTCCACATGGACTTCTCCACAGGGCCACTCATGGCACATCCTCTTCTCTCGAGGCTACTCATTAGGTCCAGCCCCTGTGCATGAAGGAGAGGGTCCCCGTGAGATGAGGGTGAGCAGGGGACACCTTGCAGGCTGTCTGCCACACCCGCACGTATGAGAGAAGTTATAGAAGCTTCTTGCAAGTGACCAACGGGAAACCAGTTACTAAACATACCACGTCCAAAGAGGAATGTCAACTCAGAAGACAAGTTTTGCCATCAATCCCACCTCTGGTGTCTGGGAACCTGACTGCATAGTAGGTTCTTCAACTTGTATCTCTAGCCTCACCCTCCCGTCTCTCCTTCGGCCTGGTGTGGCGTATCCTGTAAAGACACTCACACCCCCTCCGTTCCAGGACAGTTCTACTTCTGCAACCAGTCGAGTCTCTGGTCGTGCCAGGCCCTCTGGGTAGAATGACTTTCCCCACCACCCTACCCCATCCCATCCTCACCTTTCCTGACTGTTAAAACTCTCCACGCCCCCAAAGGCTCAGTTCAAATGCCACCTTCTCCTTGAAGGTATTCCCCAGCCAGAAAGGAATTCCTTCTCCGTGTTCTCAGGACAGTTTCTTTGGTTCCTCACAATCTCATTTATTCGATTTCGCTTTGAAAGAGAGAACAGCAAGAAGAAAGCGCTAACATCTCCTCAGTTGGCATAGCCTGCGTCATGTGTATGAGAAGAACTGAGTGGCAC
The DNA here is from genome assembly GCF_046562875.1 of Panthera onca. Taxonomy (NCBI): domain Eukaryota; kingdom Metazoa; phylum Chordata; class Mammalia; order Carnivora; family Felidae; genus Panthera; species Panthera onca. The sequence goes on from NC_138342.1 coordinate 7,999,360, forward strand.
CTCCACGGTGCCATGAGAAGGTGATATTGACAGACTGCCGTAGCCAGTCTCCAGGGTGACCTCTGATGCTTCCTGCTTATGCTCCTGCCCCGTGTGGCCCCCTCCCACACTGAATCGGCACTGACCTGAATGACCGGTGGGATATAGTGGAAATAACGGCACATGACTTGACTTCTGGGGCCAGTTTCTAAAAGTGAATCCCACTCTTCCAGAGTCTTTTGAATTGCTCATTCTGGGGAAAGCCCGGTACTCTGTACGAAGGACGTATTGAATCAGCTCTGTCGGAAGGCCCATGTGGGAAAAGTCTAAAGCCTCCCTTCAACAGCCACAGCCACGTGGGGAAGTCACCTTGGAAGCGAATCCCTACCCCAGTCAAGCCATCTGCAGCCCTGGCCGACATCTGACAACCTTAGGAGAAACCTGAGGCAGAACTACCCACCAAGCTGATCCTGAATTCCTATCCTGCAGAAACGCTCATCTGTGTTTTAAGTCGCGGTGTTTTAGGGCGAAAATCTGTTATGCAACAATAGACAACTGACACACAGAATTGAAAAAACTCGTCATAGATTACACAGCGAATTATGCCAGAGCTAGGATTCTCCCTCTGTGTCACTGAGGGAGAAAAAAAAAATCTCCTGCTTCCTCTGCCTTCTCCGGTTGCTGACTAGTTAGGCCCAAATAGGTTCAGCTTTGTCCAAGGATCTCCAACCTGTCTGAAATTCTACTTCCTCTTTAATATGTGATGACCGTTGTGGTATGGCATGGAGGTATGGGTCTCTGTCAGCCCGCATAAACATGGCAAGGACTTAGGATTCTCTGGAAGAACGCTAGGGATCTTCTAGTTAAACCTGCTCCCTGTACAGGTAACTCGGATCCAGAGAAATGAAATGATTTCCTTAAGTCCATATTGTTGCTTAATGGTAGAATCCAGTGTAAATGTCAGGTCTCCATATTCTCAGTACCCACCAAGGATTTTTTTAAACTTTCATCCCTCCCTCACCTTTGTTTTCAGGTTTTAAAATACGTTTGTTAACTAAAATTTGCTTTTACTCAGTAACAATAGTCTATGCTGTGTTATCATAGGTGCATTTCAGGTTTTCACGGAGTGGTGCTTATAATGGAAAAAGTTGACGGAAGTCCAAATCGTTGTCGTGTTGTCTTTGGAAGCTCCAATGTACTCAAGCTCAAGATTAAGAATATTAACGTTAAACCAATTATTTTAGCATCTTATTGGATTTTCTCCAGCAGCAATTGATGCTTTTGACCCTCTTTTTTTCTTGGAACTTTCTTCTACCTTGTCTACCTAGATATCTCTCTCCCTAATTTTTCTCCCAACTTTCTAGATATTCCTTCTCAGTCCCCTGGCTTGGATTCACTTCCTTTACCAGCCATTTAATTGTTAGTCTAACCCACGATTTTGTCCTTGACCCTTTTTCTTCTACCTCATACATAAAAAAAAGTTTTCGTCTCCTTTGTTGAGAACACATACCTTTTCATCAAAACAGAGAACAGGGGTCACTTGCTCTGAACAGTGTTTTCTACAACCTCCCCCAGAGTAAATCATCCCTGTCTCTGGGCTAGCTCTTTGTCATTTGCTTTTTTTCTACCAAGGTGTTTTTCACATTCGGAAATTATCTGCTGACACATCTGTCTCTTTCACCAAAACTTGAGCTGCCCTATGTTAAGGTCTGCTCTTGTTTATCTCGGTTTCAGCAAAGCCTAGCCTGGAATCTAAAATCGAGCGAGCACTCGATAAGCACATGATGAATGGATCTGAACCCATCATGCACATGAAAACATCATGGAAATGCACTGTGTTGTGCCCCTGTATACAACTATTGCTTCTGTTCTCCCAGCTCATTTCTATTTGCTGAAACAACTCTTCTCAAAAAGAACTAGGGCTCATGTCCTAGGTGGAATCTGTTAAAACCCTGGCAGACATCTAATTAGGCCCAAAGCTGAGCAGAGAGAGAGAAATTCCACCTGAGGGATGGTCACTGGGGAAATCATGGTTCACACTCACTGGGAGGAGGGAAGAGAAGAAGAGGAATTTATTGCCCCTCAAAGACTCCTAAATACAGTCCAGGAAATGTCATTACTATAAATTGGTAGAATATCACATATTGATTAGTATGTATTTCTACCAACAGGGTGAGATAATTAGCCCTGGGCTACTCTAGTATCTTCCAAGTATATTCTACAGACCCTTAATGCTAAAAGACACTTCTTGGGGGGAAGAAAGAAACGTGTCCCTGGGCGAATAAGTTTAGGGAATACAGCAAATGATATCCTTTTTTTTCCCATTTCGCAAATCACGTATGGATGTTACGTCTTTGAGCAGTCTTGCAGTAAAGAGACCTGTTTAACTTTGTTTAACTGAGAATCTTCCTAGAACTTATTGGGTCACAACACTCTGTTTTTCTCGTATAACTGTCATCAGCCTGTGGAACTGGTATTTGTTGGAAAACACTATGGGAAATGCCAGTCTCACTCTAGAGTACCTAGTCTTGATACACATTGTATGTTTAGAACAGATCCACTAGAAATATCTGTACAGTCTGTAGCCTCTTTGCTTGGATCAGACCCAACCAAATGGGTGAGTGTGGCCTCCATGTTGGTTTCACAGCCATGCCTGTCCCTCAGATGATGCTTGGTTAGAGAAGTAGAAGGAATCAGATTCTTCCTCTTCCAGATCAACATTCAGGAGCTTTAGGCTCAGCTCAGATGGGACACTGAACCAGGGCCACAGTGATCATTTCCCTCCGTATGTAGTCAGAAGCATAAAAAAGTGATCCCAAGAAAGAAAGGAAGAAGGAATTCATCAGACCCTCAGAAGAAAACAGAAATGAGAGAAGGACACCTGGGTGACTCAGTCGGTTAAGCGTCTGACTCCGGCTCAGGTCATGATGTTATGGTTCATGAGTTTGAGCCTTGCATCGGGCTCTGTGCTGACCCCTCAGACCCTGGGGCTTTGGATTCTGTATCTCCCTCTTTCTCTGCCCCCACCCTGACTCATGTTCTGTCTCTTTCTCTCTCAAAAATAAATAAACATTAAAATTTTTTTTTAAAGAAATGAGAGAGACTGGGGCCCCAGAGAGATGCAGAATGGGACTTAAATCCCTTAGCATTCCAATCTCCATGAAGCCCTGAGGATATAACTAAATACCTTTGTAAACTTCCCCTGGATCCCTCTTCTGGCTTGAGTTTGTTTGAGCTGTGTTTTATCTCTTTCAAACAGAGACTGACAAATACGTGGGATCAGAAATAGAGATACTGGGAGTGCCTGGGTGACTTAGTCTGTTAAACATCTGACATTGGCTGAGGTCATGATCTCATGGCTCATGAGTTCGAGCCCTGCATCAGGCTCTGCCCACGAAGAGCCTACTTCAGATCTTCTGTCTCCTTCTCTCTCTGCCCCTCCTCTGCTCATTTTCTCCCTCTCAAAAATAAACATTTAAAAATATTATTGAAAAAAATAAAAGAAAGAGAGACATTTAAGATCATTCAGATGTTTACTGAGCACCTTTTCTGTGCCAAGCCCTATGTTACGTGTTACAAGATTTGAGGACGTATTGTCCTGAAATGTCCACAAATGGGAGATGGTCGCAGGTATAGGTTTTACTGGAATTTGACAGTTGCTAAATAAAGGCATGCTAGAGAACATCTATCTCACATATGATAGTTACAGGCAAAACAAAACAATGCAGCTTCCCTGATATAAGCAATTCTCAGGATAAATCTTAAAGCTTAAGGTTTCCAGGTAAAGAAGTGCCATTAGGCTATTTCAGACAGGAGCGATTGCACGCGTCTGGAGGTCCATGTGGGAAGCAGTGATGAGTGGGGGGAGAAGAAAATAAATGGCTCTGGTTGGAACATGGAGAACAAGGGTAGTAGCGATGGGAGATGAAGCCAGAGAAGTAATAATGGGTACAGGGGGAGGGAAAGCCATTCTGTAGTACCACTAAGATGTCAAGACATCATCGTGTCAAAGAAAACGCAGGTTCCAAACAGGAAAGTAACATGGTCAGATTTGCATGCTAGAAAGGTATTTTTTTGTGATCGTGTATAAGATGAATTTGATGTAGGCAAAAGAGAAGACAAAGAGACTGCTTACGAGGTGATGCTGGATAGCAGGAATGGACAGAAGGCATAGAAATGAAGTATGAATAATAATTTTAAATGACTTAATATGGGCACCTGAGTGGCTCAGTCAGTCAAGGATCTGACTCTTGATTTCGGCTCAGGTCATGATCCCAGGATTGAAGGATCAAGTCCTGCATCAGGCTCTGTGCTGAGTATGGAACCTCATGGAACGCATGGAACGCATGAGATTCTCTCTCTCCCTCTCTCTCTCTCTGCCCCTCTCCCCCGCTCTCTGCCTCTAAAAATCAATAAGTAAACAAATAAATAAATAATGAAATCTTAGTGAAGAAAAAGTCTTTTGAGAGTTCATAGGCCCTTAAACATTTCTCCCTACCACTCAAATGTCTCGCTTGTCTATAAATTACATATTTCTCAACAATCCTACGTCCTCAGTCTACCAATGTGGTCTACAGCATGGGGTTAGTGTAAGCCTAAGCATTAACGTTAGTAAGATACTGGGTCTTTGTTTTAATTGGCCTTGCCAACAATGGCCAAGAACAGAGAGTCGGGAGATAGGCTGTTGCTATGACTCCTACAGGACACAGATTCCTCCCAGACCCCTAAACCCCTCTAGGGCTGGCTTTTCCCACCTGCAGAAAGAGAGGGCATTGGCTTAGATCAATTGTTTCAAACATTGTGTCCCATGGTGGACATTCCTATCAAAGGGGAATGTTTGTGAAATCCTATATTTAAAACCAAGGGACAGGGGCGCCTGAGTGGCTCAGTTGGTTGAGCGTCTGACTTCAGCTCAGGTCATGATCTCACGGTTTGTGGGTTCGAGCCCCACATCAGGCCCTGTGCTGACAGCTCAGAGCCTGGAGTCTGCTTTGGATTCTGTGTCTCCCTCTCTCTATGCCCCTTCCCACTTGCACTCTGTCTGTGTCTCTCTCTCTCTCAAAAATAAACATTAAAAAAAATTTAAAAAAAAAATTAAAAAATAAAACCAAGGGACAATGGGACAGCTGTGACTGAATCAGAGGGTAGAACCCCCACAAGCTCCTCATTGGGCTCTGAGACGCCTGCACAGTATCTTAGTAGTTCTGGGAAACACAGCTGTAAAACTGGAGCACCTCAAAGGTCCTCTCCAACCTTTTCTATGACCCTTTTATGATTCATTGGTAACTTTCTCTTGTCTGTCTGAGCTGGCCTCTGGCCTCCAAGGTACATGATTTGCACTCAGATCTCACATCACGGGCAGGGGATGCCTACTCATTGATTACACCTACTTTCCCCAGTAGACTGTGAGAGCTATTGGATATGTCACAATGAGATCCCTGTAAGTAATTGTATTAAAGGCAGGTCAGCGCCCCAGCATGGAAAGGATATCTCACTGCAAAAATTTGGACTGAATCCTGACGTGAGAGTTACCACTAGCTTGACCGTAACGCAAATTAAGAACTTCTTGACTCAGTCAGTCTTTCTGTCTATGAGACTCAACCATTGCCTGCCTGAACCTCTCCAGAAAGTTCAAATAGTGTGGGGTTTGTGACAGAGATTTTTATTTTACAAATATCAACATTTTGTTTAGAGACCCTGTCAATGCTCACATATTCTATGATAGAATCAGAATACCAAAGTAAAAATTTCATTAACAAAACAAGCGAACATCCGCACTCCATATTAAATTAACATCACAGCAAAATGATCAATGCCCGGCCATATGGTGAGGCGATTCTAACATGGCATAATTGTATGAAAATTGCTGCAGAGCTAGCTCTGGCTTGATAAAACTGGTCCAATAACTGTTTTCTCATTTTGTTGGGAGTTCTTTCCTATTCCCACAGTAACGCACGGCCACATTTTCTCTGTTGCACTTGATAAGGGTAAATTGGCACTGTGGGATGGAGCAAAGCTTTATTCAGTCCCACAGTTCAGCTTCCAATTGACGGGAAGAGTTGTACAAATTGTTTTCCCTTCGTTCGGAGACACTTATCAAGGCCCAACAAGGAAGGTAATTCGGGCCACTCGCCAGGCAGGCAAATCTCTCAAAAGAGACAGTACCAAGCCCCCCAGCATAATGAAATCATGAGCCTTTGCCAGCCACGGGGGGCGGGGGGGGTGGAAATTACAGGACTTTCTGAGGCGGATTGCGTAATAAGGGGTACCCAGCAGGGTAATTTAGCAAAGTATTTCAAGGAGCTACTCAGTTGCGGCACTGTGATGTCCCAGCGCCGGTGAGAAGATCGGCTCGCTGCACAGTGTTCTACTTGACTTATGGTTGATTTTCCTCCCTCACATACTCGGTACCTCTCAGGTAACCCTCATTAGCATTATGATATTGTTCATCGTTTCCAAATTTCCACTCCTCAAGATGGGCCAGACTCTTAAAGGGAAGCAAGCGAATACATTCTAAATCCAGCCATCCGTCCGATAAGGTCAGTTCTGCGATAGGCGGGCTATGATTTATCGCTTCCACCTGTGAGTAACAAAGGCTCTCTACCTCTGGAGTAAGCACAACTCCGTGGATATCACTACGCTCAGACTTTCAGTCCCTACGTGCTGTCTTCCCATCTCTGCCTCCTTGAATCATAGACAGCTAGAACCAGAGGGACCTTATGTCTATGTCACCTAAGCTTATGTTATGTAGCAGAGAGAGCTGACTGAAGCAACGAGAGCATAAATGATTTTTCAAGGTACTGGAGTTAAGAAATAGAAGCCACGGATGATAGCGACAGTGAATGCGACAGGTTGTGATCGAATACAAGAGGTTTTGACCTGTGGCCCTACCACTCTATCTGGCATTATCTCGTTTCCCATATAAAGGGATATCTTAACGATCAGGCTAGAGAAAGACTCAGGAGAACGAGAATAACCTACGCTCTCCCCAAGTGATTTGAGATAGAACTTCATCTTTCTGCCTTAAGTCCTTTTTTGTAATGTTTCTTTATTTTTGAGAGCGGGGGGAGGGGCAGAGGGAGAGGGAGAGGGAGACATAGAATCCAAAGCTGGCTCCAGGCTCTGAGGAGTCAGCACAGAGCCCGACACGGGGCTCAAACCCACCAACTGTGAAATCATGACCTGAGGTGAAGTCGGATGCTCAACCGACTGAGTCACCCAGGCGCCCCTGCCTTAATTTCTGCTGTGACAAACTGGGTATAAAAACATTCAGTATTTATGCGAATACTTACTGTGAACCCGGTATAGAAACCTTGTCTTAGACCCAAGAGGTAAGTATTATTGTCTCCATTTTATGGGAGAAGTAACCAAAGAGCAAGGATGTTGGGTGATTCGCCCAAGGTTCTTCAGCCAAAAGAGGGTAGAACAGGGATAAGAAACCACATCTGTCTGAAGTCAGAGTCCACTGAATAACCACAGAGAAGGTCCAGTTTACATAGGACAACTGGAGACCAGGCTCAGGTATTGGGGGGAAAGTTTCCTCCAGGCACTTTGTTTTTATTTTTTTCCTTTTTTATTTTTTTTTAATTTATTTGTTTTGAGAGAGAGAATGTGTGACCACAGGGGAGGGGCAGAGTGAGAGGGAGAGAGAGAATCCCAAGCAGGCTCCGTGCTGTCAGCACAGAACCCAATGTAGGGCTTGAACCCATGAACCGTGAGACCGTGACCTGAGCTAAAATCAAGAGCCAGATGCTCAACCGACTGAGCCACCTAGGCACCCCTGGGCACTTTGTTTTTAGAGGTAGCCAAATAAATCCAAGCAATAGTAATGGTTTATTCTAAAGAGAGCCTTTGCTACATAGATCCCAGACTCAAAATAGGTGTGAAGAGGCCATGTCTTTAGTTTTCCGCTCTTCTTGGACCTTCTCAGAAATGGGAGATCCCAAAAGACAAAACTTAGCAGATGATGTCAGTGCTCTGCCTATGTTCCCTCAGATCCCTTTTACCATGGTTGTGTTCAATGGTTTCCAGTGTGCCTTTGCCCCCAACAGCAACTATTGGAGGCTGCCCTCGGACACCAGCTCCCTCATTGCCTATAGGCACCAAAGTGCAAAGACCCAGAAGTGTCTAGGAATGGATGCTATATCCCAGGGCATAACCAAACACTCCAGCTTCCTGGCCCCGATTCAGGAACCCTTAGAGGTAACCTTCACCGTGTCTGACTCCCCTGTGAAATTGAGCCAAAGTCACCCTCTAAGGGTTGATATCCCAAACCTGATACCATGTGCTTCCTTGGCCTTCTTTCCTTCCGATCCTATTTCCCACATCTCTGTTTTACTGTCACACCCAATATCATACCAGGATCGGCCTCTGGGTAACCGACTTGAGACAACAGGAGCAACACACCCGTTGTTTGACACCCTGTTTGCTTCCTCTTACACTCAGTACATTGTTTTTCCTTGCATTTGGCACAACTCCGACTCCCTGTGCCTTCCATCCAACGCAAAGACCTCTTCTGTCCTCCAAAGTGACCATGCACACATCGAACCGCCCCCCTCCCCTTGGCTGGCTTTCAGGTGCCTAGAGGTGCCTTTTAGTCTTTGCTTCTCCAAATCACCAAGGACTTAAATAAGAATCATTGTACTGGTCCGGCACTTGGATTACCAGAAGCTAGCCGTGATGAGTTGTCATTGACCCCTCTTCATCTGTGATCTGAAAAAGAGCAGGAGAAAAGAAAACACAAAGTCTTGTTACCTTAACAAGAAGCCATGTGTATCTCTTCCCCAAGCGAGAAAAATAACGCTACCGATAATGAAGTGCTATTTATTGAGCTCTTACCATATTCTGGAGCGTTCACAGTCATGTTACATGTATCATTTCATTGTATCTTTTCAAAAACACTATCAGGAGTTATTATTGTTATTATTCCTGGTTTATAGATGAGGAAACAGAAGTACGGAGAGATTATGCTCCTTGCACTGTATTCAGTAGGAAGTCATGGAGCTGGGATTGGGGTCCAGGGAGTCTGACACCAGGGCCCATACTCTGAACCCTCACAAGTCACTACAAATATTCTGAGGAACGCAGGAAAGAGGAACTCATAAATACACACTGTTGTAATGCATTGAATTATCACAGATATGTGTTAAAGAGAGTTTGAGGGCAGGCACTGGACACGCAATGCAAATTTCATGCAAGAGCTTTGTTTTGAGCTGCCAAAATGGCCACATTTTTAGCTCTTACCCTAGAGAGACACAGCACTTTGGCCAATGAGACATTAACAAACAGACCAGGCGGAAGCTGAAAAGTGCTCGCGTATCAGAACTTGCTTTCTTCTGCTGTGTAGAATCCTGACACTGTCGTGTTTTGCCACCTTACTGGGAGCTGGAAGGTCACGTGGAGAAGAGTTAAGCCATCCCAGCTGAGTACTTACTTTGAACAGCCCATGACCCCTGAGTTAGTTTACCCTAGATGAAGGTTTCTCAACCTCCCCGCTATGCACATTTTGGGCCAGACGATTCTTTATGGCAGAATGTCTTATATATTAAGGGATATTTAGCAGCATCTCTGGCCTTTACCCACTAAATGCCAACAAAAGCCCTCAGTTATGACAACTAAAAATGTATCCGGACATTTCCAAGTATTCTCTGGTGGTGGTGGCGGTGATGGGTGTAAGTCATCCCCGGGTAAGAACTACTATTCTAGACCCTCAAGTCCCAGCTGATATATCCGAGACCTGAAGGAGCACTCAGCTGACTCACACAAAATAAATGATTGTTTCTGATTGCTTTGAGTTGTTAGGTTTTGTGCTTGTTTGTTGACTGCCAAAAGCCAACTAATATGGTCTCTGTAAAAGAGACAATATTTCCTCTTCCTGGATTGCAAAGAAAGACTACAGTTTCCACTCCTCTTTGGGTTAGGGTGAGGTCCATTTAGCCAAGTTCCTGCCAACTGGCATGTGAGCAAAAGTTTTGTGTCAATCTGTCTCAAGCAATTAAAATTGGAACATGCTCTCAAGAGTCTGTTTCTCCTACCTGCTTGCCTAGAAGGAAAGAACTCCAATGTTGGCAGAATATAAAATAGGAGCCTAAATATCTAAGTCAGGAAGGCTGCCTAATCTACACTGGACAGTGATGTGAGCGATGAATGAACCTTTGCCATCTTAAACCATTGAGATTTAGAGTTTACTTGTTATCACAGCAAACCCTAGGCTCAATCTTCATTCCTGACATACGTCCTATGTTAAAAATAAGCTAAACTTAAAAAAAAAAAAAAAAAAAAATAAGCTAAACTTATTTATCTTTTCCTCTGGGATGAGGAATGGAAGAGTTCCAATTGGATTTTTCAGTAAATGAGAAGATTTCTTTAATCTTTTCGTCCCACATGTCAACTACCGGCATGCATGCAAATCCCAGCTCTTACAGTCATTCATTCATTCACTAAATGTTTATTAAACGGCTACTAATTATCACCAACCACACCAAAAACCACACCACGTACACGAATAAGGCATGGTTTCTACCTCTGAGGAGATCACAGCCCACTGGCAAAGGCAACCACGTTGAAAGAAAATTCAGACAACATGGTGATCACCACCGTGATGAATTTAAAACCATTTATTGGAAGAGTGTCAAAGAATTGGTGAATAACTGCTAGAAGAATCATAAAACAATCACAGGGAAAGTAATGTTCTACATGGATGCACAAAAAAATAAAATAAAAATTCTAGTAGGAAAAAAAGGAAAGAATATAAGGAAATTATAACAATAGAAGGGAATTCCAGACAGGTGGAAGAACCACTTCAAAACAAATGGGAATGTGAAAAGTCCCCTGGCTTGGAAAAGAGTTGAGTAGTGTGGCTAATCTAGAAGCTTATGTTCTGCTTATTGATTGCTATGTTACCAACGAACCCAAAACCTAATGGCTTAAAACAAAGAGCCATTTTCTTTCATCTCATGGTTTTGTGGGTAAGGAATTTGGGCAGGGTTTGGTTAGATAATTCATGCGATATTGATGAAGGTCCTATTTGGCTGGTGGATGGGCTAGTGGAGGGGGTCCAAGATGACTTTACTCACATATCTGGTGCCGTGGTAGATATGACTGAGTTCAGCTAATACTGTTGACCCTGAGTGCCAATATCTGGCATCTCCAGTAGAGGCAGGGGCAAGGACCCCAATTCTCAATGGGAGGAGTGTCAAAGAATTTTCAGGCAAGAGTAGGGGGTCTTAGCATCTCGTGTAAGGTGACACATCTTCCTTCCCCACAGAGGCTGACCAGGAGGAACATCAACACCCAACAGTTTATTCCTGACCCTCTGGGATAAACTCTCACTGTGATCCAGACCCCTGGGAAATGGAACCAAGGTTAGAGATGGCCCTGAAAGATCAGCAAGATTTTAACAAGCCAATTAGACAGGACAGTGAGTATGTTCAGTAGATAGAGCGTATTTGCTGGTGAGGAAGGTAGAGGCCTATGGGGAGAGGAGATGGCAGGTGGGGAATAGTGGTGGCGGAGGCAGGGCCTTTCCAGAGAAAAAAGAGATTGAAGCAGATGAGAAGAGGTAGTAAGTGTGTTTAACTTCAGGCTGACGCCACGACTCTGGAAGGCACGGGAAGCGGTTGCTGGGTGATGCTAAGTTTCGCTTTCGAACAGGGTCAATTCTGGCCTCTGCCTGACTCGGTGAATAAAGTGCAACTGACACAGCCATGCCCATTCCTTTCTCTGGCTGCTTTGCACTGGGATGGCAGAGGGGACTTGTGGAGACACAGATCCTGTAGCCCATACAATGTAAGATATTTACCATCTGACCCTCTACAGAGAAAGTTTGCTGACCCCTGCTTTGAAGATGAATCTGACAGCAAAGGTGTGGTAGCCACTGGCCTGTCCGAGGCACAGACGGGGCCAAAGGAGGAGTTGGGCATTTGTAAGCCTCTGGATGAGTGACGTCACAGTCATGGGTCATGGTAGTGGGATTAGAAAGACAGGGAGAAGGTAGGAGGCTTTTTGGAGGTGGAGGGACACAGTTCTGTGTCTAGTTGAATGAGGGCCTCTGTGTGTGTGTGTGTGTGTGTGTGTGTGTGTGTGTGTGTGTGATGGGCAGAGGGCTACAGGAGAAAAAGCTGGCAAATAGACCTGCTGGCCTTGCAGGGTGCTACCGAAGCCATTAGCAAAATGGCAGTTAGGGGGTGGTCGTGGGACACGGGAGGAGAAGCCATCTTGGGAGGAGGGTGGTGAACCTTCTTTCTTTCCCCCCAGTTGACATCACTATTTGGACATTAGCTAAGACAGGTGCTACAGTCAGGAAGTCCTTCTGAAACCCCGTTCTACTAAACAGAGGAATTGCGAAAGAGGGGCCACAGCGTCACAGCTTACGCACATCTCATTCATTGCGCGGCTCTGATAAACACCTGATTGACGGGGATTCTCTGCCAGTCCCCCAGACAGCTTTCCGTGTCTGACTGGATCATGCCGTCTGCCTCCTCAGGGTCTGTGCTCATGTTGTTTCCTTGGCCCAAACGTTGTTGGGAAACCTCACCCAACTCCCAGCTTTCCTGACTGCCTTCGACGGATGCCTCAGGGTTGCGTTTAAACATCACTTCCTCCAGGAAGCCTTCCTTGAACTCATAGGCTAGATTTTGTACCACAGGGCAACACCCTGGCCACACACCATATTTTCTTCCGTTATGCTGTTCTGTATGACTTCTCTGTGCGTACTCTGGGCTTCTTCTGTGGGCTGCTTCCCCTGGATATGAGCTGTCAGAGGACTAGGGGTATCGCATCTTCTTAAAGGACATTCTTTAAGTTTTCATTTATTTATTTTGAAGGGGGAGGGACAGAGAGTGGGAAGGAGAGAGAGAGAATTCCCAAGCAAGCCCCACACTCAGCGTAGAGCCCGACGCGGGGCTCAATCCCACGACCTGCGCCGATATCAAGAGTCCAACCGACTTAGCCGCCCAGGCGCCCCGACGTTGTTGCATCTTCTAGATACAGCACGACCCTTACGAACTGCTAACACAAATTCAGTAATACAACACATAATAATAACCGGCTCTTACTGAGGATTCCAACTTTAGGCACTAGACTAAGGGTGTTACACAAATCAGTTCAGTCTTCAAATCGATCCCCCGCAGTAGGTACCATTGCTCTGCCCACTTTAGGGAGAAAGGGACTAAGGCTCAGAGGACTTGAGACTCTTGGTCATACTCAAGGTGATGCAGCTGTCAGATGGCATAACCAGGCCTGAAATGCAACTCCACGTAGTTAACCATTATACATATCGGGCCTTGAAGGGACACGTGAATGAAAACATGAGGAAGAGGAGGAGGAGAGGGACGGAAGAAGCACAGACTTTATAATACGACAATTTCCTAGGTGTCTCCAGCTGGTTCTACCAACAAGGGGAGAAACACAATTAACACTTACTTAGGACGTTACTGGAAACGCTTTGTCTATGTCAACTCAATTACTCTTGGCAACCACAGTCCTGGGAGGTGCGTTCGATTAATATCGTACCATATCCAGAATTTGACCACCACACACCCCTCCCAAGCCATCACCCCATCTGCATGCGAGCTACCATCCCCTCTGGCCCGGCTCGTGGCTGCAGCCTCCCTGTCCCTGAACTTGTTACCCCATAGTCCTTTCTCCACCTAGGAGCCAGAACGACACTTTGAAAATACAGGTCACATCTCATCAGGTACCTTTTCAAAGCCTCCGGTGGTTCCTCAACGTAGAGTGAAATCCAGCCGCAGCAACTCAGCCCTGTGGGGGCCCCGGCCACCTCACTCCCCTCTGGATTCAGTCCAGCCTCTCTCCGCGGCCACGCCGGCCTCCCCCGGCTCTCCTCAACTCTGCCAGGTACGCTCCCGGGCGTTTCCTCTGCATGGAATGCTGTTCCCACATGGATCTGGGCTTTTACTTCCATACCTCCTCGGTCCTTGCTCGGATGCCCCCCTCTCAGGGAGGACTTCCCTGGACACCTGCTACAGGACTGCCCCACCGCCTTCTTCCCGCCCTGCACCTCTGATCCCCCTTCTCTGCCTTCCTTTCCCCACTAACAGCCAAGTACTGTGCGGCAGGGTTCACTTAAGGGTTTGTTCATTTCCCCCTTCCTCCAGCTAGCTCCCAGAAGGCAGGATTCAGGAGCTGGAGTCTCTCTGGCTTTTTCCTAGATCGCCAGCACCTGGCAGAGAATAGGCACTCACCAAATGTGTGTAAGAGGGAGGGACAAATGGACTCCCATTTCATAGCCGAGGACACTGAGAAACGTGATTGACGGCTGGCCAGCGTCACAGGCAAGTGACCGGAGGGGTGGGCATCCAAAGGCCGCCGCCACCGGGCCCCGATGAAAGCATAACCACGCTCCCCCACTGCCTTCTGATGCGGCAGGAGCTGGCGGATCATAGGTTTACAAATCAGAGGGGCCCGGGACAGGCTCCTGGTCAACACAGCTGTGTGACCTCGGAAAGGTTCAGTCCCCTATCTCCAAACCAGCCTACAGAACGCATATGCAGGATGGTTTGCACGGTCTCCGACCTGCCGTAGGTCTTCGATAAGCAGACGCGCAAAGTTTAGCATTGTTGTCACGATTATTATGACTATCACGGACAAGTTACCGACCCCCGTCGCCCTAGATTGAAACCGGTGGGTCTCAGATGCATCCAGCACCTGGGCTTTATTGTTCTGCTGGAAAGGCAGAGACTCACTTCTGCCTAAGCTGCCAACCTGGAATGCTAATTCTTTTCATTTTCTGTCAGTGCCCCTGGTTTAGAATGGCAGGCCTACAGGCACACAGCGCATCGGGGTGAAGCCGTTTTGACTCTGACTTCAGGGCCCTTGAGAGAGCCGCTTGACTTCCCTGGGAGGAGTGTCTCGTTCGGAATCATTTTTTCCAGGAGCGAGTGAGTAGCCTCATGACACCTCTTGCCATCTTGCCTCGAAGAGCTTGTCCGTGGTGGCGGCCAAGGCTGTTGGGCGTGGGAGGAATTTAAAGTTGTTTGTCACGCACTGGGTGGGGGAATTCGTGGTTAGCTGAATTTCTCCCATGGTAAAATTTGGTGCCAACCTTCTTACCTTCTCCACTAATTTCCTATATTTCCTGAAGTCTTAGTGGGGTGGGAGGGCAGTAGTGTTCCAGAAAATTTCAGGGAAATGAGAAGCCAAAAAGGGCAGGCGGTAAGGCATAATGAAGTAAAATAGAGGCATTAGCACCTTTCCTATTAAAAGAAACTTCCTAGGAAATCAGAGGACTATCCCAGGGCTCAGGAGAGATGATGAAATCAGACCCCATCCCGCCCAAGACAGAGTGCTCTCTGACAAAGGGCCTCAACCCCTGGCCAGTCATTGCTATGGAGGCTGCGTCTGTCTGTTAAACAACGTGCATGGAAACAGTGTCCCGGGAGTTTAGAATGCAGACAAACAAAGAGAATAGGGACTATTAACTTGGCAAAAGGATCGTTTTAGGTTTTGCGAGGGTTAGGATTGTTTACCCTTTTGTTGGTTGGTCGAGGGTGGAGCGCTCAGGAGGGAGAACATTGGCACCTCTCCTGCCCTCCCCAGAAGCAGAAAATATGGCAGCCTCCTGAAGATTTGGCCCACACCCAGACACCCCACACAGCTAGAAGAGCCTAATGCCCTTGTTGGTATAAAGAGCTCCTTCCCCACCCTACTGGGACCTGGAGGGAGCCCAGGGTCCTTCTGCCTGTGGTGCAGGAGTGACCCAGCCTAGTAGGCCCATGTGGGCATCACTCTGCAAGCCCTACATAAACACCTCCACCATGGCCAGTCTACCTTAGGAAGCTTCTTATTTCCATGTCTCTCCCAGTTACTTTGATCACATGCTTGCTAAGCACTTTTAACACATTATCTCTGATTCCTCACTTTGGTCATAGGAGGCAGAGGCTGTTATCCTCACCTGACATGGAATCAAACTCCCTGAATGCTTCAATCATTTTCTCAGGTTCACCCGCTTTGTAATAGAGTTGGGATATGAACCCAGAACTCTAATGGCCAAAGCCACACGGTTAACCATTAGTCACTCTGTTCTCCTCTTGGGTCTGATACTCAATCTGTGAACCCTGACTGTGGAATCTGGTTCCCATGTCCCCTTTCTCTAGGACTAGATCTTGCTGCCTGGACCTATGACAAAAACTGTGTTGGACTTCTCTCATCTCAAATGCAGGCCCTTGTTAGCTGCTGGAACAAAGCATCGCACAATGAGGACCTAAAGAACAGAAAGTTACTGTCCTCAATTAAGCACTTAATGAATGATATCTGTAAAAACACCATTTCCACCGAAGTCCAGATTCTGAGATTTGGGGTAGACGTGAACTTTGGAGGAACATTATTTAGCCCCCTATAGACCCTGTTATATAGTTTATCCCCTCCAGAATTCAGATGTTCGGATCCTAACCCCCACAACCACAGATTGTGATGTGTTTTGGATATGGAATCATTGCAGATGTAATATTGGGATAGAGTGGGCCCCTAATCCAATATGGTGTCTTTTTACAAAGGGTAAATGTACAGAGGGCAGACAATCCTAGAACAGATCTTTCCCTCATAACCCTCAGAAGGAATCGAACTTTCCAACACCTTGATCTTGGACTCTTGGCCTCCAGAACTGTAAGACAATAAAGCACCTTTCATTAAGTCACCCAGTTCGTGGTACTTTGCTATGTTATGTTATCAGCCCTAGCAAGTGAATATAGAAAGTTTCAGCCAAAGAACCAGAAATGGGGTAAGCGATGACCAGGCCTTCCGCTAAGAAGGAACAGGCTCAGTTATGGCAGCTCTAAGAGACTAAGACAGGGCCAAACACGTGCCCCTACTTCAGATCAGAGAAGTCCAACATGGTTTTTGCTAGAGGTCCACGGATCAAGATCTAGGCCTGGAGAAAACTCATACACACCCCCAAAACTGTTTCATAATCATGCTGTGCCCTGACTCCTCCAAATCTTGACTTAGTGATCAGACCTCGTGGCCGTGGTTACCATCCAATCATCCATCCCGTGGTTGATTCAACAAATATCTCTTCGATGCCTCACTCTATGCCAAGCACAAGCTATAGGGCCCTTGAGGGCCATAGTGAACCGAACACAGTCTCTGCCTATGTGACCTCATAATGGTCTAGTGGGAGAGACAAACCAGGAAAGAGACCAAAGGTGGTGTTGGGGTGCAAGGTGTCAGGCACTGTGATAGGACTGTGAGGGAAAGAGAAGGACTCAGCACAGGGCTAAGCTCCTGGCAGGCCCTGGCCAAAGGTGGCAATGTCACAGCCAAGGGGCAAAGCATGAACAGTCATTTTTTAGGGGAATCAAGAGCAAAAGGGGATACTGCAGTCGTGGAGTAGAAGAAGTACAAAAGGCATGAAGGAGCACAGTAGACTTCTGGAATGACTGCCAGCTTGGTTTCCCAAACTGTGCCAGGAGAAGTGGAGAGGGAGCAGGAGCCAGATCATGAGTCACCTCTTCACAGAAGGAATCTGGCTTTGTCCTGATGGCAAAGAGGAGCCACCAGGCAGGCAGGGGAGCAACGGGGCCAGGTCTGAGCTTTGACTTGGATGGACAGCGTGGGAGAGAGGGGACGAGGCTGTGTTGGAAGGATTCCTCATGCCTCTCTCCCCCGTCCCCGGCTTATTTCTCCCCTGTACTCACCCCTATGGCTGCCCCTCCCCATGCACGGGGCGGGGGCTAGGCGAGATGTGAGAGTTGTCAGCCAGGAGTCAGTAGACTCCGGGCCAGGGTTTCTTTGGTTCCAAAACTAGGAAAAGCTGATCTCACAGATGCCAGAGCTTTAATATCTCCAGCCGCCCAGGCAGACGCTGATGCATCAATACAGAACCCACTTCACTCGGGGGTTGGAGTATTTTGGACTAAAACCAAATTCTGTTACCTCAGCTCAGTCACTTCCCCTCTCCTGGCCTCAGTTTCCCCATTGATAAAGTATAAGCGACGCAGATACCCTAAGGCTGCTTTTAAGATTTTCGGGGTTTCACAAAATATAAAATAACATGGACAGGATATCTAGTGCTTCTCGTATGTCGAACTTTAGCCGCTTAGCATGATGGTTCTAGGGCCACACTGGAATTTGCCATTTTGAGCACCTACTACGTGCTAAGAGCCATGTTTATTGTCTTACGCGTATTATGTTCTTCAGAGAAGCTTTGCCTAATCACCTGTATCATAGCATACATTAACCTATCACATATCACTACTGAACCCATGTATGCATCTGTTTGCTTGTATCTCTTAACGAAGACATTGGGTTGTTTGTTGCCAAATCTCTAGGCTAAAGAACAATACCTAGCACGTAACAGGTTCTCAGCAAATGTGTATGGGATGGATGGTTGGATGAATGAATTCTGAGCAAACCTCTAGCAAAAACCATGTTGGACTTCTCTGATCTGAAGTAGGGGCACGTGTTTGGCCCTGTCTTAGTCTCTTAGAGCTGCCATAACTGAGCCTGTTCCTTCTTAGCGGAAGGCCTGGTCATCGCTTACCCCACTTCTGGTCCTTTGGCTGAAACTTTCTATATTCATTTGCTAGGGCTGATAACATAGCAAAGAATTGCTATTAATTCATTCATAGCAATACTTGCTCAGTATTCTGAGCAATACTCATTCTGCATTTGGTTCAGTAAATAGGTATCATGACGGCATGAGTATGATAATAAGGAGAGACATGTTTAAAGCTCTGTAGCTCGTTATCACCCTACTTGGGCAGTCCAGCGTGGGCCCGGTTAATTCTCACTTCACGCTTCTTTCATTTTCTCCTTTCAACTGGGTGCAGGAGAAAGTATCTATTGTTGCAAGAGAGAATCATTGACTCCATTTCTGTCTCCTTGAAGATGGAAGAAAGCCCTCAGTTTCAAAGAACTCCCTTAAGCGATTAGTATCGTTCCGTGTAGTGCTTATAGAGTCCTGGATGGCAAACTTCTGAACACCGGAGAGACCCCTTGAACTTTCGATTCTCTATTTCAAAAGAAATGAAAGAGACAGCAAGTTAATTCTTCACTAACAAAGTGCAATCCAGCTCTGGTTTGGAGGCGGGGGGAGGAGTTGGGGGACACCGTCTCCATTTCATACACACTGCAAGTTGATACAGGATTCTTCAGCTGTGTCCCCTAAACTCCCTCCTCCCTGTTTGAGAATGTCTGAGAAAACAGGAACGTGGAGTAGCTCCTGGCCCACTGTGATCACTTGAGAGCTAGCCATCCTCTGGGTTGGGCGTGATCCCGGGGGGGGCATCATGGTCAGCTCGGCTAAAAGTTCTGCAACAACCCCCAGAGGTTTTGACAGCCAGCTGTGGACTTCCTATCTGGATAGGCCCAATCTTTATGAGTTTTGCTAAGAGAGTGAACTGCTGTTTGGATTACCTAGCAGTAAATGCAGTAGATTCCTTGGACTGAAAATTATAGTTGGGCTTCTGCCTTTGTTAAATCATTCAAAAGGCAATGCAGGAGGCAGCTTCTTCATTGACCCTCGGGGTCCCCACCCTCCTGGTTTTCACTGCAGGTGTACCTCCCTCCCCTTTAGCATGGGCGGGAACTGACCCAGTGACTGACTTCTAACCAACAGAATATGCGGCAAGAGTGATGGGATGTCACTGCCTAGAAGAGGTTAGGAAAATTGTGACTTTCATTTTGCTGCCTTCCCCTCCCTCCCCAAGCCCCTCCTCGTCTGTCTCCCTGGCTCTTCTCACTCTTACGAAGCAAGCTGTCCATGGACATCCAGATTGCCGCAAAACTGAGGAGGGCCAGTAGTCAACAGCTGACAGGTAACTAGGCCTGCAGCCCGACTACCCACAAAGAACTCAATCTTGCCAAAAGCCAAGTGACTGAGCTTCCAAGAGTTTAATCTTGCTGCCACGCCTTAAGAGGACACAGGTCATCCTGTCTTGATTACAGCCTCTGAGGGATCCTGAGCCAGAAGACCCAGCTACGCTACGTGCAGATGCCTGGCCCACAAAGAATGTGAGATAATACATGTTGTCATCTAAAGCCGTTCGGTTTAGGGGAAATTTGCTGTGCAGCCAAAGATAACTAATGCGGGCACTTTTTACCTGAAGGAGTCACCCAAAGAACTGTGGGGGTCAAGGACAGTACCGCAGACATATAGGCAGCAGAAACTAGATTTAAAAATACATAATCAGAAAACATCCCATTAACCATAGCCAGAGGAATGAAATCCTCAGAGGTAATTTCAGTAAGAAATATGTAAGGCTATTTGTGTCAAAGTACAAAATACTATTGGAAAGTATAAAATAATACTTGAGTCATCGGCCTATAGAGCATATTTCTGGATGAGAAGACTAAAGACTCTAAACTCTTATTTATTTTCAAATTGTTTTAAAGTAGAAGGTAATTTCTATGAAAATCACAACAGATTGTCCCCTGAACTAGGAGAGATTAATCCAAATTTATCTTGTTAAAAAGAAAAACAATGTAAAAATAGCAGAGAATTGTTTCCAAACAGAAGTCCATCGTGGGAGAACTAATCTTATCAGATATTAAAATGCGATAAAGGTACAACGAGAAAAAGGGTGTGATTTTGACCTAGGCCTAAACAAACAGATGAAAGGAACAAAACGTGCATACCAGAAATATAATTCCTAAATGTTAACATTTTTGCATTTAGCGCATAAACTCATCGGAATGTTCAGATCAGAGCAAATATAAATTAAAACAAAGTAATAAACAAAGAAACTCAGGGTATGGAAAGAGGTGATGTAAATCTATTACTGGGAAATCATATGTGTAGCGAACATGGAGGAGGTTGTTATCAACATTGAACAGATAGCTCAAACACATCAATAAGAAACATGCTTGGATGTCTATAGATAAATAAAAAAAATAGTATCTCCTCCATGGCAGAAATGCGTTGGTTTAAAAAGCAATGCAAAGATGTTCAAACACACCAGTCGTCAAAGTCATACGAAATTGAAATCATCACAATGAAATCTCTTTGCTTCAATATCAAATTCTCCAAGTCGTTTTCGTTGTTGTTGTTTTTTTTTAATATTGGTATGGAATTCTTTCAAGTGTACTAAAAGACAAGAAAATTGTCAGGCATTGCTAATTTTTGTGTAAATTGTTGTAACCCCTTGGGACAGCGATCCAACAATGTGCCTCCTAAGCTTTATAAATATCCATCATATTTGACATGGTAGTTCCACTTCTGAAATGTATCCTTACAAAGCCAGTATATATAAACACATTCATCACAGCATTATTCATAGTTGCAAACTTTTGAAAGACCTTAAATGTCAACAAAGAGGGTTGATTACTCGTATCTTTTTATTTTTAGCTGTAAAAATGACATTTAAATGTGAATGTTATATCATGAAAACTTCTTAACATAAATGGCACCTTAAATAAAGTAGAATGTGCAATTTCCTCGAGAGGTTAGACATGTATATATTAAGATACATTATGGATATCAATATATGCTATATTTTTCAAGAGTAGATTGTAAACATATATTAAAATAACAATAGCTAAGAGCTCTATGTGCTTTGTCCCTGGAATGGACGGATGCTTCACAATTAAATCCTCAGAACCTGCTAGTTAGTACCTTGGCCTCACAGAGGAGGAAACCACGACTGAGGCGTCGGAATACGCATCCAAAGTCAACAGCTTCCAGGCATGAGGCTGAGATTTGAAATTTGTCTCCCCCAAGGGAAAGCCAGCGTTCTTAACCTCTGCTTTTGACCTTACATCTCTAGAAGAAACAAACAGAAACAATCTGCACGCAAATAATAATAATGACTATCTATGTGTGATAGCACTGGGAGTGAGTCTTTATTTTTTAAGGGTTTTCTCAAAAATATCATTTTCATAAATTAACACACATAACACGGGAATTTCGGAATCATGAACTACCTACCAAACAAAAAAGGAACTGCAGAGGTATTATTATTATTTACCATTATTATCACCATCCCACCATCATCGTCTTCAATATCACCTTATATTTGTACAGTTTCTAATGTGTATTTGTGAATGTGAATTAATTATTCATTATTTAGTATCATGGGAAAATAATCAAAATTAAGGGACATGTGATTACTTTTAAGATGGATTCCTTTGTTAGAGGAGATTAATGATATCACTTGCTCTAACAAGCTGATAGAAGGGGAAGTCTGCATGTTAATTCCTGGGGTCTGTGGTGGTATGACAATTCTCCCTGCACACAAACTTGTCCCATGCCTCACGTCCCTTGACTGTATCCACAAATGTAAGATGAGGGGATTGAGTTGGATTATTTCTAGGCTACCTTCCAAATGTGTCATCCCAGGATTCAAATGGTGTCATTTAAATGCTAAAATACATTTTCCCTAATAAAAATTCATTTTTGCCCCACTAAGTCGCATATCCCTTTTTCTATAAGAAAAGTACACATCTTTAGAAAACGTGCTGGGATTTCCTATACAAAAATATTTTCCTTTATGCTCTCTGTAAATTAAAAATTCAGTCACAGAAAGAGATGTTCCCCAGAAGAGTGGTAATTTGCCTCTTTTCCACCTCAAGTGCCTGTCTGAAAGCTGTCTGCAGGACCCTCCTTTTCCAGCCTCATTGGCACCCCTGGGCTGCCATGATGGATTTCAGGGACTTTAACGATGTAGTGGCTCCCTATGCAGTCAATACACAAGTACATCATTACTACTAAGGACCACACCCTTTCCTCGGTGCAGGGGCTGGAGAAATTTTCTGATTATGACTTAGACATTCCTGTGAATATCCTGACTCTGAAACTCCCAACTTCCTCATTTTTATTATTTGTTTATTTATTTATTTATTCATTTATTTTTGCACATCTCCCTTGGAGCTAGATGGCTTCAAATCCCAGTTCTACCACTTTCTTAACTGTGTCATTTATGTCTCCTAGCATCCCTGAATGTCATAGATCAATCTTCATTTACGTAAGGATTCCCATGAGAACTCATTTCTCAAAGGATTCCCATGAAAAGTTACAGACAATATATAAATGACTAGACTTCACATCTCCTATATTTACTTATGCTATCAGGCAACATCTCAGCTTTGGAGAAACAAAGGCACGTTAATGACCTTAAAAGAACTACCTCTTTGACATTTGATGGAATCTTTTCCATTAAACTCTATCTCTGAATTCAGGAATTTCCTTGATCTTTCTAGAATTGCTATAAATGGGGCTTTCAATAAAATAGATGCCCCAGTGCGGTCGGTTACCCTCTGTTATGCCTGTTTCTGGAGAGAATGTACATAGAATGTCACGTGGTAGAGTAATGGATCAGGAGCAAGTTCAAAAGGGAAGCCTGGAATTCTGCTTGGATTTGTTTGATCTGACATGCTGAGAAACTTGCAGTGCAGAAATTGAGTGGACAGTCTGGAACTCTTGATAGAAATCTGGAGTTATCAGCATACAGAAGCCCTTTGAAACTGGTGGTGAATGAGATCGCCTGGAAGAAAATACACAAAGACAAAGGTACTTATAAGGAGAAAATCTTGAAAAATATCAACATTCAAATATGGAATGGTGGAGGAAGATGCATAGAATATAGGCATAGAAATGACATTGAAAGAGTTAAAAAAATAAGAAAGAAAGAAATACAGCCTTCAAATAAACACAGTATTTCAAGAGAATTTGATTAATTGCCTCGCCTTTGAGAAATCAAGTAAAAAGAAGACTGAAAACTATTTTTTAGATTCCACCACAAAGTGATTATCTGAGTCTGGGGTAGAAAACTATTGTTCTTTTCTTCTTTATTGGGCACCGTGCTCTACACCTCTGCTCCTTTGTGAAAAAGCACCTTCCCTCCCTCTTCAGTCTATACTGTTACTCTGGGAAATGTCCACTGGTATAACTTCATCTTGACTCCCAGCCACAGTTGCTTGAGTCAAGGGTAAGCACCTGGCCCAAACCATACCCATAAGAATATGTAGCTAGCAATTGGGAATGAAATCAATATTCAAGCCAAGTTCGTCTGCTATCTTGCGTTGAGTGGAAATACATCAAGAAAGTTGACTGTGGCCATTTTGCTTCATTCAAACCATGAAAAAGAGAAAGCTTGTCTACAGCAAGAAAAATGCATACTGGTATATGAGTTTGTGTGTCCAACTTCTCCATTGTTCTAGATTCATTCTAATCTTAGTTTTCATAAACCTGTATCATTACAATAAATCCTTCTTTATGCCTCAGCTAATTCAAGGTTGATTTATTTTGTTTATAAGATGAATATTTTGACAAATAAACGAATTTATGCTACGGTAGCTAACATATATTATGAAAAAGTTACAAACTATTTCATCTTGAACGCGTACACTGGCCCTATTATTAAACCCATATCGTAGGCAGGGAAACTGAGGCACATAAAGGTCAAATAACTAGCCTACTGTCATGAAGCCAGTGAGGAGCAGAGCTACGTCTTAACAGAGGTACTCTGGATCCACATTTCATGCTCTAAGCCACTATACTATGCATTTATCACAAGTAGTCTTAGAAGCAGCAGGTGCTCAGAACTGGTAGGGTCATGGATAGTGGGAGGAATGACAAAGTATTTCTCCCGGACCAGGAAACTTGCCATGTCTGTTGTGTTGTACGGAACTAATATTAAAAACTATTGTCTGTTCATCTGGGGTCTTGGATGTATGTATTGAAGCTAAAGCTTAGAAGTATTTTGTCAGGTCATCATGAATATGTGTGTTCAGTTATGTATGGCCTTCTGGAAGATACAATAAGAGGAGTATTATCCAATTTAACATATGGTAAATTAAAGCAAAAAAAAAAAAAAGAATATTAGGACAGGAAAATATCTTTACTAAGGAAAGGACTTTCTACTCCTAATTAGAGACCCCAGGCAATTGTGTATGATAATAGAGATGTAGATTAGTGATATCTGGGAGGAGTCAGATAACTTAAGGCTATCAGAACCAGCATTTCTCTCCAGAAAAACTTCCACAGTGTCCCTCATTTTGGGGACCAAAGTTTTGAAATCTTCTTTCCTAATCAGGCAGAATGTGGGTCAAAGCAGGGCCAATATTCTACAGTAGATAATACAGACTTCCAGCATCAAACCCTGAAAGTTTATGTACAAAAGAAATCTCCCAGTGAACAGAATTGGGTGCAGCCATATAGTTGACCTTGAGTCTCATTCCTTGATCAAAAGAAGTGATTCATGAAGTTCATCTCCATGGGCTCCATTCATCCTGTCATTGATCTCACTGTAATTGTCCAACAGAATGTGGTTTATGCTCTGGATCAATGTTCAGCATAAGCTACATCAACTTTCCTCCTTGTTTTTCCTGCGTCTCCTTCACCATTGTATATCAGTATGTTTGGAAAAATCTATAGAACAAAATAGTTAAAAAGTATTCTGAAATAAAAAATATCAGTATCAAAGCTCAGGTTTTACCATATATTAGCTGTATGAATTTAGGTGTTGTCTCATTTTGTTCACCACACACACACACACACACACACACACATACACACAGAGATATACTGTGGACCCAGAATTCAGTTATCCACATCATTATTTCTAGATGCCAAACCTAAAAATTACTTGGTGTCCCTTCAGTCATTTGCAAACATTGTTTTGGGCTCCTAACATGGGCCAGACTCTGAGCTAAGCAACAAGTTGGTCCCTGCCTTCATACATATATAAATGAGCGGGGCAGACAAACATTAATTATACAAGTCTATAAAAAATAATAAAGCTGCAACTCCGAGAGCCGTTATCAAAACTCATGGTGGGAAGGTTTTTATTCATTTAGAGTGGGGAAGTTTTGAAATTGTGCATATGAAAGACTATGTGATCGGAAACCAAGAGGTGAATCATGGTGGATGCTCCTAGCTTTGTCTGTCTCATATCCACCACATTTCTGGATCTTTTCTGAGATCTGTCCTTCCCTCCACGCATCCCATCTACAAGGTCACCATGAGAGAGTCTGTGTGATTACACAGTATGGCACCAAACCTTGGCCACTATTGGTTAGTGAAGAAATTGGTGCCTCACTCAAGTTGGATCAATTGAAAAGGTCCTCAGGGAATGTGGAATCCATCCGAGGGATGATGGGCCTGGCTGTTGTCTTGACCTGAAGTGATGCAACCCAAACACTATTAGCTGCCACCATTTCTTCTGTCTTACAGACTCAGAAATAGAGACCGCCTGTTTGCAGCAACAGAGAAGAGAGAACCAAACATGCGAAGAGACCCAAAGGTGAGATACACAGATAACAAGGGGTGGCTCCATTGGTGGCCGAGGTGTTTGTTGGATTCCATCGTTGGGTTCTGTGAGGTACCGCGGATCCTTGTTACAACTTTCCTTTTGGCCTTGTGCATTTGTTCAATTTGGGTTTCTGTTGCTTGTCATTAAATGGTAGAGTCCTGACAAATACCTCGTAAAAACAGTTTCAGTGAAGCAGCTCGGGTGGAATTCATACTGAAGTGAATCGAGAGTGGGAATTAGAAAAGTAGAACAGCATCAGTTGGCAACCTTTGTGAGAAATCGCTAGAAAAGTGGAGCTGGGCTTGGGGTGCCTGGGTCGCTCCGTCAGTTAAGCATCGGACTTAAACTCAGGCCATGATCTCGTGGTTCGGGAGTTCAAGCCCTCCATCAGGCTCCGCGCTGACCACTCGGAGCCTGGAGCCTGCTTCGGATTCTGTGTCTCCCTCTCTGTCTGCGCCTCACCCTGCCCCTCCCTCTCAAAAATAAATAAACATGAAAAAAAAAGTGGATCTGGGCTGAGAGTAGGTAGGGAGGACGATAGAGAAAGCTAGTGACCGCCGAAGGTGTTGTTCCCTTCAATGATGCACATTAGTTTTTGCAAAGTAGCTGCCTTGCAAGAATGAATGGGTTATGATATATTTCTTTTTCCTGGTATTATTGTATTGTGCATATTTTAACAGCGAAGACGCCAAGAGTATACTTGAATGCAGATGAGTATATTAGTTTCAGCTTTCTGCATAACAAGCCAATCTAAAAGTTAGTGACTTAAAACAATGTTTTGTTTTAACTTCTGGTTCTGCAGATTGGCACTTTAGGCTGGGCTCAGCCACACGACTGTCCAAGGCCGAGCTGGTTTCGCTTATCTACCAGTGGTCAGCAGACAGCTGGTGGTTTTCTGGGGCTGGATAGTGTAAGGTGTCCAAATTTCACGTGTGCCAGTTGGCTGGTTCCCATGTGGGGTGACAAGGCAACTGGACCACATGGCTTGTATCGTCTAATAGGCATGTCGAAGCTTGTCCCATTCAGGATTGGAAGAGCAGGATAAGAGGGTGAGCGTTATTGGGCAAGGACTTTTCAAGTCTTGCCTCCTGTTCGCTACCACTTTTTGACCAAAGCAAGCCGATGGCCAAGCCCGGAGTCAGAGTCAGTGTCACAGGGCACTACCGTGGGGTGTGCATTGAGGGAGGCTTGAACAAGTTGGGGCTATTACTGAAATCAATCCACTGCAAGAGGCATACCAAAAGAATATAGAAGAATGAAATGGGAGAACTGTTTGAGATGACCACATATAGCTTTCAGGTCCGTTATAGCCTTAAAATAGGAGGCAGATTTGCTGGAGTTCAACAATTGAAGAAGCCTCATTTGGGGGACATTTCAAATAAAATGTTGGTGCCGGTGCAGTATTTCATTTTTGTGGACTCCAATAATTTATTTCTTAAAGAGGAATGATAAAGCTGCCACAGAGACCTTCCCTTTCAGAGATAGGGGCAGCCTGTCACCAGCAGTGAGCTCCCCTCAGCTCTCTAATTACCGTCATGCTGACGGAGGTTAAATATTTATGAAGAATGTGCTTTTTATCACCCAATCTAATTTTTAAACTCAGATTCTCTAATCTCATTGAGATGTTAATAACCCGTGTTTTTCCTCCTCGCTTTTAGGTTTTTTGGCAGGAGTAAAAGATCTCTCCGTTCTCATTTATTCTGTGAAGAATGGCACATTGGTGGGCATAAGGACTGCATAAAGGGTGCTTCATAAAGAACAGCGAGAGGAAGAAACCGACAAGAAAGGATCTCCATTCAATTCAGTCGAGAGAACTGTGGGTTCGCACAGAATAAGCTGTTCTTGGAGAATGGATTTGCCCTGTTTAATTGTTACACCAGTTCTACCTTTTGTGAGCAGGGTGCCCTTGGACAAATTATCCCCTCTGAGAGTTAGTTTCTTCGTCAGTAAAATAAAGATAATTTTTTAAGATCTGGTTCCATGTATTAGCTTCCTATTGCCGCTGTAACAAATTATCACAAACTTAGTGGCTTAAAACAACACAGATCTTTAAAGATCTTGAGATGGGAATATTTTTTGGATTATCCAGGTGGGCCCAAGACATCACTAGTGTTCTTGTAAGACAAGGGCAGAAGGGTCTGAGTTAGAAAACGAGGAGTGGGTGCGCCTGGGTGGCTGAACCGGTTAAGGATCCAAGACTGGATGTCAGCTCAGGTCATGATCTCAAGGTTGGTGTGTTCAAGTCCCATGGCGGGATCTGCAGTGACAGCACGGAGTCTGCTTAGAATTCTCTCTCTCTCTCTCTCTCTCTGCCCTCCCATCACTCTCTCACTCTCTCTCAAAATGAATAAAAAGTTAAAAATAAATAGAAGTGACCTTGGAAGCAGAGGCTGGGGTGATGTATGGTCTTGAGACAAGGAGGGCAGGCAGCCCCTACAAGCAGGAAAGACCGGGAAATGGCCTCTCACCTAGACCCTCCAGAAAGAACCAGCTCTGTCAATCCATATGAGACTTCTGACCTCCAGAACTCTAAGGTCATAAATTTGTGTGTTGGCTCATAAGAAAGTATGAATAAATGCCACTGTTGCTGTGGCTCTGCCTTGCCTTACTGTTGTTCAGGGACTCCTGCTCTACCTGCAGGGAAGTGTCCGAGACCCCTAACAGGACCTGAAGAGTGCTCAGAGATTCATCCTGACCCTTCACAGCCCAGCCATTCAAAGCTGGTTATGTCCCATGCCGCCTCATTTCTCATGTATCAGGCCTCCCTGTTTTTGTTCAAAATACTGCCCACCTCTAGCTACAGAAGAGTCTCTCCACCCTCATTAGATGGTGTCATTCTACGAACGGTACAAAATTCAATTCGGGTATTAGCTTCTTCAGAAAGCCCACCCCCGAGACCCTACCTGGCCAATTCCCTCTTCCCCTAGCCTGGCCGGGGGCCTGCTCTTAGCATCACTAACTGTGGGTCCTTCCTACTCTTCCCTTTATTGCGGGATTTATCCGGCCATCTTACGATTATTTCACAGATAACTGATTTCCTCATGGGACTCTAGGTTTGGAGGGTGGAGTCATCCCTGTAACCTAAGTGCCTTTTACTGTTGGGTGCACAATCACGTGTTCAGATGAAGTTCATTAGGATAAGCACTCTCAAGGCAGGGGCTGATCTGTGTTGCTCTCCAAGCTACTTTTCTAGACAATCAAATGGTAGTGATGCTTTTAGCTCATGGCAGAGACCACACTGGGGACTTTACCGATTGACTGAGCTCTTTCGTATTGAAACAGAAAACCAGAAAGACTAAAATCAGGCAACATACGCCACAGGGACACCAACGATGCTGGCTTAGAGGGAAATTCACCTTTGGAATCATCAGGCGATAAGAATGGATGGTTTCCGTAAATGGATGCTTTACGTCAAAGTTCATGAATCGGCAAGATGTGTCTGAGCACCAAACATCCTGCTTTACACACAGGTAATCTGCTTTCTAGATGCCTACTGCTCCTCTGAGGAAAATGAATATCAAAGAATGGTCCAAGTATATAAATTATATGGAATTGACTGTTAGTGACTGAGTCCCTAGGAGGAGGGCAGGCAGGTGTCTCAGGTTTACAGTGTTCCAGATCTGAGTTTGACTCCTGGTTCTGCCATTTGCTCACTACACGACCTTCAGGAAGTCTCGTCATTCTCTGAGTCTTGGTTTAGTACAAAAATCATAATAATAATGTAGTAAATTTGAACTGTGCACTTCCTGTGTGCGAGCCACCTCGCTAATCACCTTACGTGAGTTGATTCACTTAATCTCCGCCTTCATTTGAGGAGATTATGTACCTTTTCATTTACATAAGAGGCGGCCCAGGGACAAAGTCGTTTAATGACATTCCCAAAGTCATAGCCCAAGTAGCTGGAATGTGACCTAAGCACCCTGCTTCAGCTCCAGACCCCCTGTGTTTGCCTCTGTGCGATGTCCCCCTGACTTCCGGGGGGAGTTACCACCTCCTGAAGCTGCTGCAGAGACCGACCTGGGTATGAAAGCCTACGGTGAACCCCTGGGAGCCAACTCATTATGAAGAATGGCTGCATTTCCCCCTCCCAGCACTTTTCTCTCAGCCTCATGTTGTTGACTTAGGCTGATCATCTTGGGATTTTAAGGATCTGATCTGGAGTGGACATACCGATGTTGTGCATGACTTACCTACCTCCGGCAGCAGCTGTGGCAAACCCCGTGGGGAAGCAAATGGTAAATGACTCAGTTGCGGGGACGCATCTTAGTTAACCATTCATGTCTCCACTGACGCTCTGGCTTCTGTTCTTTGTAAAGGCTTCGCAGATTTCCCCAGACCATTCCAAAGCCTTGTGGCTCTACCAAGTTATTTTACCCATTCACTCATTCCCTCATTCATTCAATAAAAGTTAATTGCACGCCCTCCACGTTCCAGGCACTGGGGACATGGTATAAACAAGACAGATGAGGCCCTGGTTCTCACAGAGTCTGCTTTGTGGTAGGGTATTCACAGGCAATATATAAATTAGCAAACAAATAAACAGAGTAAGTTCAGATAGAAACAGTTGCCAGGACGACAATAAAAAAAAAAACAAAAAACAAAACAAGGCACGTGACCAAAAGATGACCCATGTGGGCATTTGTTTTTAGAAAATAGGCCTTTGAGCGGAAGGGACTTTGAAGCTAAAATCTAAATGATGAGAAGAATGCCTAAGGTTGGGATGTTTGAGGCACAGGAGGACAGCCAGTGAGCAAGGAAGGCGGAGGTCCAAGCTGAAGTCAGAGAGGAAGGGGGACCCCGATTAGGGAGGGCTTTGTGGCCAGGCCAGCAGAGGAGTATCACTCCTGATCTGATGAGTGATCTCATCAGTGATCTGATGAGATACTTCAGCTGCATAGATGGTGGATGATGGCAATGGGGTTGGGGGCAGGGGGGACATGAGATGAAGGTAATGAGACCAATTAGGACCGGTTAGGAAGCCATTCTTGTACCCAAATGGAAAACGATTTTAGCTCACGCTATGACTTGGAGTGACAGCGATGCCTTCGACATGTAAGATTTAACGTTTGCAAGGGATCTTTTGATGCATGGCATGAGCCCACACCTGGAACATCGAATCCTTACCACCATCTTTTCCAGAAACCACATCGGAGACTTCTTTTTGTGCCCCTACAAGCATTTGAGGGTCAGGCAAGAGTAACAACTCAACAATTATTTCCAGGTGAGTTTTTTACTCCTACCCTCAGAAGCTCTCTGATTTCTGCTTCAACGGGCCTTTAGATGTTAGACGTGGCCAAATATGGGCATTTGGAGCCAAAGCAGGAGCAACAGTTAATGCACGTAGTGTTGAATGTGTCGCTGCCATGACCCCCCTGCACGCTGCCCCCCAACAAGGAAGCGTACGTCACACTTCGTTTAGAGATGGCTGGCTAATTTTGGGTGATCTTCCCGAAGTGCATCAGTTTCTATGGTTCTTTCCTTCCCGTGTGCGTGACCGATGCACAGGGATCTACTTGGGGAGCAGCTCGGACTCCTGTTCCGAAATGTCCTGAAAGCACTCTGCACGTGTTATTGAGACGCTGGGTTTGTTGCCTGCTCACTGAGGGCCGTTGCACAGCTTTGGACACTTCATCGCACTTGGGGTCTCATCTCCTCACCACAAAACTTGTCAGTCACTGTGGGTTGTTGTTGTGGTTGTTGCTGTTGTTGTTTTTCAAGAGAAAGGGAGGCAGGTGTCTCTCCAGGATTGGATTTGGGGCATAATTCTGCAGGCTGGGAGACAGGCCCATGGGTCCCTGTGGGCCAGACCGTGAACTCCGTGAAGACAGGGCTCTCCCTGGCACTTGTCCGTGTTCCCCACACTGCTGGGCACAGGCCCTGGGGCCCCCTGGGAAAGAAAAGAAAATCACATTCCTGGGGCCGCCGGGTGGCTGAGGTGGTTAAGCGTCTGACTCTTGATCTCAACTCAGGTCATGATCTTGAGATTCCTGGGATGGAGCCTCGCATCGGGCACCTTGGTGACAGCGGAGCCTGCTTGGGATTCTCTTTCTGTCTCCCCCTGCCCCTGCCCTGCTCTCGCTCCCTCTCAAAATACGTAAGTCAACATAAAAAAAGAAAGTCACGTTCCTGAGCGCCTGCCTACTGTATGCACAGTGTTTTCTAGACTTGAGATGTGAACATAGCTAATTCTCCAAACAACCCAGTGCAGGAGGAGGTATTTCCGTGATGATGCTTATACTGATGATGACGATCCCCATGTTACAGGTGAGGACATGGGTCCAGAGGAACCTGGCACTCGGAGAGAGTTTGCCCAAGTTTACAGCTGCTCAGAGGCAGAGCCCGGACTGGAGCTCACGCATGTGAATCGCAGGTAAAACCTTACGCGGATGCAGACCGTGAATGAACGTGTCAAAACAGTGAATGAATGAATCACCTTACGAAACCAAGTTCCAGACACCTCAAAACAATCTCCGCTTCGGAAGCCGGGACAGCGGGCCCCTGTGCAAGGGCTCCGTGCCAGCCTGAGAGATGGGGTTGCAGCAGGAAGAGGAAGTGCGCCGAGCCGTTTGTTTCTTTAATAGTCCTGTGACACCAATAGTTAATTCTCTCGCCGAGGATATTTCCCATTGTGTCAGCAGAGCCGAGGAAATTGCTCATGGCAGAGAAGGGCCATAGTTATGCTTCTATTAGGGCCAGAGCAGAATGATGTCCGGTGCCGATGCAGTGAGTGCCCTCCGCCAAGAGCAGACAGCACTTGGTATCCATCATCCGTCCCTCATCCACCCACCCCTGCCCTGCAGGACAGGCGGCCCGTTCCATCCCCGCCTTGCTCCGCAGGAGAACACGGCCAGCTCTCCACACCCTCGTGCTCCCGACTCTGTCACTTACCAAACTCGAGACACTGTCACCTCCCTGAGACTCCTTCAGGAGCTGTAGAATGGCTCGTTCTTACTTCTGGAGCACTCCACTTCCCGCTGTGACAGATACCTGCCTGTCCACCTGCCGGGGAGCCTCCCGGGGAGGTCAGTGAGCAGGATCCGGCACTGGGCCAGCCGGGTCTGGGGCTGCACTAACCCGCAGGCCCTCAGGCATTAGGGCCACTGAGTCACGCCTTGCGATCGAGCCTCTGTCAAACACAGCAGCCTTTTCCCCAAAGGCTGCAGCCCATCCTGCCCTTACCATCTAACAGTACTTATCGATGGACTAATGGATGCCAGTCCCTGGGGGCACAAATGTGGGCAAAACATAGTGCCTGCCCTCAAGAAGATCAGAGTTTATGGGGAAGAGGGGTGGAAATAGAAAGGAAAAGCAGAAAGCATTTATTGAATGTTTATCGCAGGCCAGGGACGCTACGCGTACTTTACTTACAGCCAGCTCTGATTCAAGGCTTATTTTTATAACACAAATGTTTTCCAGCCCAACTGATGTATCAGGGAGCAATTGGAGGACAACGCACATTTTGCGTTGGCTTCGTGGAATTTTGTCCACAAGAAACACTAGATAAATAAAGAAAACTGCATCCGCAGGAACAGAGCCACGTGGGAATATGTGAAACGCACACGTCAAACATCCGTGACACCTACTAGCCCCCAGGTCCCTCGCGTGGGACACGAGTCGTATCCTCCTGTCCACATCCTGTGCTACAACCTGCCACCCAATTTGGGGAGCCCAGGTGAGTCACTGGACTCAGCACCCGATTCTCCGTTTTGGCTCAGGTCACGATCTCACGGTTCACGAGTTCGAGCCCCAGGTCGGGCTCTGCGCTGAGAATGCGGAGTCTGCTTGGGATTCCCTCTCTCTCTCGCCCTCTCTCTCTGTTCCTCCTGGCCTCTCTATCTCAAAATAAATAAATAAACTTAAAACAATAATAATAAAAACTGTCCAGCGGTCCACCCAGTTTTATCCAGTTTCCAATCACTCATGAGCTCCAAACGCTGAGTCTTTTTCAAGGGCAAGGGCCATATTTATTGAGGCATTTTATTTTTTATCCACTTACTACTTGTAAAGCTGTGCTACCATTTCTATTAAGTTCCTATCCGTTTGGTGAAAATGTGTCAGTGATGAGATTTTGGAGTGCCGTGCCAACAATTGCGTCTTTTCCCTTGAGCCCTGGGTTTTTTTATTGCATGATGGTACATAGTGTAATGAACATTACAGCAAAATTGGCTGTATACCATCTCATTTAATTTAGCTTAATAACGGCAGGTGGGTATTATGTCAGTATTTACTTTGTGGATGTTATTTTCCCCAGTTTACAGATGTGGGAGGCAGGGCTCGGTCACTCCAGGTCACCTATCTACTCTGTGACAGAGCTGAAATGAAACCCTGCTCAGCCTGATGCTCATGTGACTCTCCATTGTGGTGCTTCCAGAACGGAAGACACCTACTCCCTTAAGACGCAGGAGAGTCACGGAGTCAGGGCCGGCTTTCCACAGAGCATTTGAAGATTTCCAACAAGAACGTTCAGAGCTTGGATGTTATCCAGGGAAATTTACAGCACGACACAGGCCACGGCTCCTGGGTTTTGTTTGTTTGTTTGCTCGTTTGTGGCGTGTTTTGTGTTTTGTTTTTTTCATCGTAGAGAATGGAATCCCAGTCTTTCACCGGGAAGAATGGAAGTATTCATTCGTTCCCTCCCACAAGGAAAAGACACAGGCACTGCCCGGTGCTTGGATACAGAATGAAGCCAGTGTCTCCCCTGCCTCGCTTTGCTTAGAGTCCAATGGAGGGGACAGAAGAGACGAGCCCCAGGAGACAGGTATCGAGGGCGCTAAGAAAGGGAGCATCCCAAACAGGAGGGTGTGGGGGGAAGGTCTTCTGTAGGGGGTCCTCCGCCGGGGGACCTCCTGCAAGGTCGATGCCAAAATGCAGACAGCATTTGCAGGGCTGGGGATAGCACCCAGGTACCTTTGGATGGAGGAATGGGGGAGACAGGGAGAGGTAGAGGAAGATGGGCTGGGAAACCCTTTGGAAGACTTGTACTGAAAAGCGAAGAAGCGTGGTAGGTAGGGGCACAAGGTTATGGGGTCTTTTGTTAAAACCCCAGGAGCCCTCGGAATGACAAGGATTGTCGGTGTGCCCGGAGTGATTTCAGTCTGGCTGTGTGACTGGCTAGGTAGGACGGGTCCACGGCCTGTCCTTCGTGCCTCCAATCTGCCGACAACGATCGATCTGCATCTGAAACTGAGGGTGTCGGGCCGAGGCGACAATCACTGAGGGGGTGCGGGTGTGGCTCTGGCTGGGGGCTAGGTTCCCCCGTTTGGCTCCAAGGCTTTCCTTGTTTCCTTCTCGGACCTGACATCTCCCTGCCTGTGCCATCTCAGAGCTTGCGGCCCAGGAACGTTTTTGCCACAGCAAAAGCCGGGCGTTCCGTTGCAGACACTGTGGTCACCGCAGGCAAAGCGGGGCAGGGCTTTGAGCCAAAAATAACAAGCCTGAATCGAGGTCGCCCCGCTTTGAGGGCGAGGGCCCCGAGGCCTGTGTTGCCCCAAGTGCCCGCTTCATGCCTCTGTGGATTCACGTGGCAATTTCATGACACCCGAATGGTGACTCTTTAACTGCGCCCAAATTCACGTAACACAGAGCTAACCATGCTACGGCAAACAATTCAGCGTCGTTGGTACCTTCCTAATCTGGTGCAGCTACGATCTCTGTCTAGGTTCAAAACTTTTCCCTCATCCCACAAAAATCCCCCATACCCATCAAATCATTCTTTGTTCCTCCTGACCCCTGGTGGATTCTAATCTGCGTTCCATCTCCATTGAGTTGCCTATTCTGGATAATTCATAGATAAGGACCCATAACACTATATGACCTTTGACGGAGCCAGAGGTCTGGAGGCCCCCCCCCCCCACCACTGTAGAATCAGTAATCTTTCTGCGGATGAATAAAGATTTGCTTTTATACATACACTGCCTTTTATTGACTCACTTATGCACTGATGGCCATTTGAGTTGTTTCCATTTCGGGGCCATTGTGAATAATGTCGCCCTGAACACTCATATACAAGGTTCCGTGTGGATGTGTATTCTCCTTCTCTTAGGTATATACCTAGGAGTGGGATTGCCGGGCAACGGGTTTAAGTTTTAATAATTACGTATTTATTTTGAGGTGCATTTTTATTTTTTATGTTTGCATTTGTTTTTCAATGTTTATTTTTGAGAGCGCGCGAGAGAGAAAGACAGAGCATGAGCAGGGGAGGGGCAGAGAGAGAGGGAGACACAGAATCCGAAGCGGGCTCCGGGCTCCGAGCTGTCAACCCAGAGCCCGACACGGAGTTCGAACTCACGAACCGTGAGATCATGACCTGGGTCACCGACTGAGCCACCCAGGAGCCCCTTCTGGGAAGTTTCTGATCCGCCTCCCTTATAAGGTGCTCATACGTGAGCTGATGACTGACGTCATGCACGCGTCTCCCGGTGGGTGCTCCCCGGCACCCACCCTTGCTGTCCTTACAAGTTAACACTGCCCTGCTAGAGAGACACCTTCCAGGGAACCTCCAACCTGTAAACCCTCAGGTACGCCGGTGGGGGGTAGGTGCAGACTTCAGGACCTAGTATGCTTCCAGAGAAGGGCTCCTTTCATTTCTAAGTTTGGCCCATAGGTAGGAACGATGGCTGTCGCTAGGAATCCCCCAATGCTCTTCCTTCCCCCTCCTATTTCAGCCAAGAACGGGAATATGTCCAGGGTGAGCAGGTAGGTGCTTATAGTCCAATCAACCGAGCCCTCTTCAGACAGAGCCAGATAAACCTGGAGTTCCCCAGAAGTATCAACCAGCACCGTACTGGCACATAGTAAGTGCTTATCAAAAGAGGTTCACTTCCCTGATTAGGATTTGACATATGGCTCCCGTGACAACTCCCTCACGTTCTAACATGCACGCTCTTCTGTGACACGGTGGCACTGTCCTGGCCCTAGAACCACAGGTAGCACTTAGACGGTTCGAAGACACTTTTCCATACTTCATTAGGAATTCTCACGTACCCCCCTGGGAGGCGTGTGGTCCTTGCTTCCTATCACATGTGAGGCGACAGGAGAGGTCAAGTGACTGTCTCCCCAACAGAGCTGGTCACTGTTTTGCCAGACGTTAAAAGTTGAAGTGTGTGGGCCCCTGGATGGCTCAGTGGGTTAAGCAGCATGGAGCCCTGCTTGGGATTCTCTCTCTGCCTCTCTGTCTCTCTGCATGCCCCCCGCCCCCGCCTCAAAATAAACAAACATAAAAAAAAAAAAGTTGACATCCTAATGCCCAGTACCTCACATGTGACTGTATTTGGAGACAGGGTCTTTACTGAGGTCATTAGATGAAAAAGAGGCCATTAGCGTGGGTTCTGGCTATAACCGGTGTCCTCATCAGGAGAGGAAGTCCAGAGACAGGTACGCACATAGGGAGAGCACCACGTGAAGGTGAAGGCAGAGATCAGGGCGAGGCTTCCATTGGCCAAGAAACTCCAGAGATTGTCAATAAAGCACCAGACCTCGGGAGCCGGATGTGGAACGGATCCTTCCTCCCAGTCGCCAGGGGCTGCTGACAGCTTGATCTTGGACTTCTGGCTCCCAGAAGAGCAAGACAATAAATTTCTGTGGCTTAAGCCCCTCAATTTCTAGTCCTTTGGCATGGCGGCCCTAGACCCCTAAAACAGCAGGATTCAGTCCCAGGTTCCTCTTGAAGCACTGTGCTCAGCACCCACCTAGCCTGAGAGTCAAGGACGTGTTCCGGCACTGTGTGTGTGCCTTACGGCGATGATCGACCCTTCCTGTCTCAGCAAACTCCTCTGAATTCAATTGTTTATTCCGACAGGTACCATCTCTCCACTAACATGAGCTGCCTCCGAGAGGAAACCAGAGTTCCAGAAGAATAGTAGCCCAAGGCCACCAAAGGTAAGGTCTTACTTACGGTACATTTGATGATCCCCCAAGGTACGAATATGAAAACATTTTTTCGGAAAAGAATGATCCTACCTTCACACGTGGGGCAATGTGCTCTAATGCGGTGGAAGGCTCCATCAAGAATATTATCATTCTAAATGGAAAAGCTTAAATGAGCCAAGTTTTACCAATTCCAGAAAAAAAAAAAATGTGGTCATTCTAGGCAATGCAATTTCCTGAGATGCAGGGAAGTAAGCATTGCACAAACGTACTCTACCTACGCTATTACTTGGGCATAGCCACCTGGGGAACAGGGTAAGACAGCACACGTTATGCTGACTGAAAGAAGATTCCCCAGGAAAGCTTCAGGCCCCACGTCCTCCAAGATGCCAGAAAGGACATCTACGCCAGTCCACTGTGGTATCCGGAAATAGAACATAATCCCTGTGATCATCTCTTACAAACGTTTCCCATCGGAAGGGTGATCAGGAACCGACAGCAAACGCAGAACAAACCAGCAAACTCCAGGTTAATCACTTTTCCTAGAGCTGTTTCTTTTTTCTTTTTTAAACAATTTACTTCTTTTTAAGTTTATTTATTTATTTTGAGAAAGAGAGAGCGCGCACGCACGTGCCCATGCGTGGAGGAGGGGCAGAGAGAGGGAGGGACAGAGAGAATCCCCAGCAGGCTCTGCACTGTCAGGAAGGAGCCTGATGCAGAGCTCGAACCCCCGAACCTCGAGATCATGACCTGAGCCGAAATCGAGAGTCGACCGCTTAACCGACTGAGCCACCCAGGTGCCCCTAGAGCTCTTTCTGGATACTGTGCTTGGGATGCAGAACGACCTTACTCGGTGCCCTTATGTAGCAACACATCCTTCTGGGGTGTGACCCAGGCAGGACCAGTGGAACTTTCCTTGAGTTCCTCAAGACTCCTTGCTCTGATCTGCGCTCTTTGCAAGTGAAATCCAGTCCATCGATATTTATGAAGCACCTGCTCCAGGGCAAGCCCTGTGCCGGGAGTGGCTGGCAGTCAGAGGTAGAGGACGGTGTTGACAGGGGATACACCTGGAGCTTTGCGGATAGAGGAAAAGGAGACTGGCACAGGGCCTGGGGGGAGGGGCAGAGCAGGACGAGATCCTCGAGACCCGCTGTAGCAGTTTGTAGGGCCGTTGTAACAAAGCACCGCGACCTGAGTGGCTTAAACAACAGAAATAGTTTCTCTCCCAGTTTTTGGAGTCTAGACTCCACACTGAAGGTCCAGCAAGGTTGGCTCCATCTGAGGCTGTAGGAATGGATGCGTCTCAGGCTTTTCTCCATGGCTCCTGGATGGCCATCTCTTACCTACGTCTCCTCACGTGCTCTTGCCTCTAGGCTTTTCCGAGTCCAAATGTTCCCGCTTCATAAGGACCCCGGTCTTACTGGAGGAGGCTCCCCCAGTGATGTTTTCCTAATTTCATTTCCTCTTTAAAGATCCCGTCTCCAGGGACACCCGGGTGGCTCAGTTGGTGGAGTGTCCGACTTTGGCTCAGGTCGTATCTCATGGTTCATGAGTTCGAGCCCCATGTTGGGTGAGCTCCAGCCCCCCCCCTTTGGGTGAGTTTGAGTCCTGCTTGGGGCTCTGCGCTGAAGGTGCCGAACCTGCGTAGGGTTCTGTCTCTCGCTCCTCTTTCTCTGCCCCTCCCCTGGCTTGTGCATGCTCTCTCTCTCTCTCTTTCAAAATAAATAATAAATAAACATTTAAAAAAATCCCCTTTTATAAGGACACCAGTCCCATTGGATTAGGGCCGCCTAATGACCTCACCTTAACCTGATTACCTCTGTAAGGACCCTGTCTCCAAATAAGGTCACATCCTGAGGTCTTGGGCATTAAGACTTCAACACATGAATTTTAGGAGTCACGCTTCATCTCATAACAGCTTTGGTTTTAGCTTGAAACACTGTTGAAGCACTCCTTCTCCCAAGCTGCTCAAATTGGCCAATAAAAGAGACAGCTTCAGTTCCCTCATTTATGAGCGGATGAGGGGGGTGAACATGGGGTAGATACCAAGCTCTGAATTCCTATGACCCACAATCACCTTGACATTCCTCACATGCTTGCACTGTTTCTCTTCAAGAAGATGAATCCGACTGATTCTAGCTTGTGTTAAGGAAGAGGACCCCAGGGCTCCCCTTAACTTGAACCTAGAGAGGTTCCAGTGTAAGGAAGCCATGTTCAAATCAGCGCCCTGAGATGGGGGTAGCAACATCGCCAAGAACACCATCCCAAAACTGCAAGTTTGGGCAGCAAGTCCTTGAACTTTGGCAAACACCTGCAGGACGGACTTGTCCTAAGAGTCTATCTAACATCCATCAGTTAGGGCTGTTCCTGGTTAAGACTGGGGCTTGGCGGGGTCTGAGGTAGAGGGAGCCCAGGCTTCGAGTCAGACAGCTCTTGGCCAAGTCCCTGCTCTGAGAGGGACTCATGGCATGTGACCTTGTTTAGGCCAATCAAGATGGTTAATGATTTCTACCCCCACCAGGATTACTCTGAAAATGAAATATGTTCATTGACATTTCGTAAATGTCAAAAACAAACAAAAAACAGCAAACCCAAAACATGCTGTGTCTTTTCCTGACTGTGAAGACATAAGGGTCTTGACTTAAGACCGAGTTTATCAGTAGACCAATGGAAAAGGAGAGGGGAAAAAAATGCGAGCTGTACCTTCTTCCCTCCACATTTGATGTTCCTGTATGAATAGCCTTCAATGAGGAAAGATCAGTATAATAAGCCATTCCGTTATGAATTCATTTTTAAAGTAGGGAAAGCCAATTAATTTGTTAATGGATGAGTGTACTCATTGGTTAATGAATTTTATAACTTGGTTAAATTCTGTACCTGTGCAATGAGGTCTTATTTTAAGCATGTTCACTTAGTACAGAATTTCATTTGGCAAATTGTGCTTTATGAATATTTACTTAGCAGAGTTTCACTTTTCCTCATTTTAATGTATTTAGTGCCCCTGTGTGAATTGTGATGTTCTATGGAAAGCAGTAAGGGCAGAGGTGATGATGCCTGCCCTGTGCCTCCAGCCTCCGAAAGACAAGTGAGCGCTCTGTTTCTCAGAACAGTGGCCAGGAAAAAGCAAAAACAAAACTGAAAACAAACACAGTGCTAGGGGCTGAATTAGTTACCTGATGATGCTGTCCGGAAAGCAAGAGTGATCCCTAGCATGTGGACACAAGGTGGGGATTCTTAAAAGACCAGACCCAATATACTGTTGGTTCGAAACTTACCAATACATACTCAGTTTTGCGTTTATTTTCTTTTTTTCAATTTATTTTTCTTTTTAATTCTTTTTAGTGTTTATTTGTTTTTGAGAAAGAGAGAGATAGAGCGCAAGAGGTGGAGGGCCAGACACAGAATCCAAAGCAGGCCCCAGGATCTCAGCTGCCAGCACAGAGCCCGACGCGGGGCTTGAACTCACTAACTGTGAGATCATGACCTGAGCTGAAGTCAGACGCTAAACCGACTGAGCCACCCAGGCGCCCCTACACTTATTTTCATTAAAAAAAAAAATAGTATTGAGTACCAATGCTGCCTGGAATTCTTATTGAACACTTCACATAAATTAGCTCATGCACTCTTTACCGCACCACTAATGGAGATATGACACCTCTTACACGCATGAGAAAGGAAGTTGCCGATGAGATAAATTTCCAAAGTCACCAAGAAGTGAGGAGGTTCAGCCTGGCCCCGTGACCCTGTGTGTCAGTCATAATGCTTTATACAAGAATGGGGGCAGGCTTGGAACAGAGTAGATGGGTCTTGACTCAGTAACATGGCCGCCTGGAGGGAGAGGAAAAATAATGATGATGATAAGTTACATTCATTAAGGGCTTACCATGGGTCAGACACTTTACATGTAATGCCCCAGTTAGTCCTCAAAGTAAACCATCGAAAGAGGGAATATTCTTGTTTTACAGATGATGAGTGAACTTGCCCAAGTTCAAAGAGCTAACGAGTGACAGAGGCACAATTCTAGGATTACTACCCCTCTACTAGACTCCCACTGGAGAAGGGGCTGAGGCTGCTGACACCTGTCCTGCCTTGAGCAGAAATACTGCAGACACAGGGATGTGTCGTGTTCTAGAAAGATGTCTCCAGTCCACTCAGGAGCTGGGGTGACAGAAGGGCAACGGCAGGGGTTGACGCTTACAAATTCTTCTCAAGGGCCTAAAATCAATATTTTATTTACCCAATAGTTTATTTTTCAGTGGATGAAACTTGTGGAAAAGAAGTCTTAATTATCATACCACAATACGGAGAAAAGCCATTGGTGCCAACTTATGGTTCATGAAAGCCACCCATTATAACATGTCACAGAGTCCTCGCACCCCGGCCATGGGTGCATCTGACCATGCTGTGGTCACCTTCTCAGGGGCCAAAACGCTCCAGAAGCTTGGTGTTAGGAAGGAGTCACAGTGTCTCACGAGCACAGACATAACGCTTGTCAACATAAGAGCTTGTCGCTTGGAGACACACGTGAAGAAATGAGCTAGAGAACAAACATTAAAATGAAACTTTTTAGACATATGGACGTATTCAACAAGATCGCTTTTAAGAAATGATTGGATAAGGTGTATTGTTCTTCAGAGAATAGTGGCCTTCTTTCAGAACTTACAGTAACAGGAAACAGTACCTGCCGCAGGTATTTGGCAATGCAGGTAATAACCAAGGGACAGCCCAGTGGGACTTTCTAGGTATTCTCGTATATTCCAAAGGATCAGCATAAAGATCAGTTAAGCAAGGAAATCAACACAGCCAAAGGAGTATTACCCGACACCTAAACTTTGATTTCTCAACAAAACCCACATTGAATGGCAAGAATTAACAATTCGTTTTACTGAAAACAAACAAAAGAACAAAAAGCCTGTTCATGGTGTCTTCTAATGATAGTAATCACAAGTGGAACTTCCAAGTTCTAACAGGCCATCCTCGACTTTCTTGGGAATAAAACAGTGGAAATCCTCCCCTAGAAGTTCTCAGAAACCCTGAAGAGTTTTGAACACATTACAATTTGGAATGAGAAGAGATGGTGTGGGTGTCACGCAAATAGCAGGCTCGTGCACGCACAGTTCCAATGACCATTGTGGGGGCTTCTGCATGTTGACACAGAGGCCTTCGGGTGCCCAATCCCATTCCATCCCCACCGAAGGTCTCAGGAGGGGGAAGAGTTGCAGAAAATAAACACAGAGAAGTTAAGGAAATCGCCGAAGGTAACTCAGCTCATTAGCGTCAGACCAAGTTCTCACCTAGGGCTCTGAAGGTCATTCTATTCCCAGGACGGGACACTACATCTCATTTTCAATTTTAAGGATCGCTTAAACAATTTTTTTTATGTTTATTTAGTTTGAGAGAGAGAGAAATAGAGATCGAGTGGGGGAGGAGCAGAGAGA
The DNA here is from genome assembly GCF_046562875.1 of Panthera onca. Classification (NCBI taxonomy): domain Eukaryota; kingdom Metazoa; phylum Chordata; class Mammalia; order Carnivora; family Felidae; genus Panthera; species Panthera onca. The sequence goes on from NC_138342.1 coordinate 8,042,849, forward strand.
GAGGGAGACAGAGAATCCCAAGCAGGCCCCTCACAGCGAATGCAGAGCCCGATGTGGGGCTTGAACCCATGAAGAGTGAGATCATGACCTGAGCCGAAATCAAGAGTTGGACACTTAACCGACCTAGCCAGCCAGGTGCCCCAACAATTGTCTGTTTGTCTTTAACTTTTCAACATGGGTTCAGATAAAGAACGATTAGAGGTAGCTGAAAGCAGACTATGCTTCATTGAAGATCAGATCGTGGTGACGAAGAATGGCTTCCGTAACTCTTCCCCACCCCGCCCCGGAAACAGCAACTTCTGACACAGGCCGGTGACAGCAACTCAGGTGCTAGTCAGGACCGAGTCTGTGAGACATTCTGGGAATGAGATGACCAGCTAGGAAACAAGAATGCTTCTTTTTGGTTCATAGGAACATATGAGAAAATGTCAATTCTAGGCAGAGCTTCTGAATGGACTGTCCTGAGTCTCTCTATTGGAAATCTCACCACAAGGGAGGAGTAGAAAAGGCCACCATCACAAGTGAAAATATTTTATGCATTTTGGGGCAAGAGATTTATGAGCCACTGGTTTGAATAAATCAAAAGATACATCCAAATCGGGGTAGGATATATTATTTATAAATGGCTGTATGTATTAGCTGACTCCTAGGTCCTTAAATGTTAACTCACTTAGCACTCCAAGTGACCCACGAGTTAGGAACGGATATTCTCATTTTCTTCCCCATATAATTAAACAAAGCTTCATGGCAGTCAGTGTGTCTGAGCTTTCACAGCTGGGAAATGTTGGAACCCATTTACGCTCACGTCTGTCTTACTTTCCTCTGGAGAGCAGGAGGCAGACGGAGGGGGCATCTGAGCCCTGCGTCATCACAAACAATGAAAAGAAAGTACCAGAGGAGTTTGCTGGAGTGAAGAAGTCTCAGTAGGATACGACGGGGGTCTGACTTCAAGCCATCTATCTTCTACAAGATAGATAACAACAGAAACGCTTTGGTTAAGTGGGGATAGAAGTTGTTCCCTCTGAAGTGCCCCGAGGCAAGTCAAGTCACTTACTGACTCAAGGCAGGGTAGTTCAGTGAGTAGGCAGGTACAGCCTGAGTCCCACTGCCTTGAGCCCCAGCTTTGGCTAGCCCTGGTGTATGAACTTAGGCAAAGACCTGAAATTCCTGGCGGTACATGTGTTCCTTCGGGTCCCCTGAGCCCCCAATGCCAATATGGCGTTAGACACGTTAAGACATTTAATGAAGGAATGTATTAGCGTCAGCCCGTGATGCTAAAATAAAAAAACACAGACTGGATGGCTTAGGCAACAGAAATCTATTTTCTCATAGTTTCCAGAGACGGTCAAGTCCAAGATTGGATGTGCTAGGCATTCAGGTTTCTGGTGAGAACCCACTTCCTGGCTCTCAGTTGGCCACCTTCCTGCTGTGTGTTTACATGACAGAGAGAGACAGAGTGTGATCTCTCTCCTCCTCTTCTTACAAGGACACATTTCTATTGGATTCGGGACCCACCCTTGTGACATCATTAAATCTTTATTACCTCCTAACGAGCCTTATTTCTAGACACAGTCACATTGGAGATGGGGGGGGGGGGAGGTAGAGCTTCAACATCTCAATGGTGGAGGGGGTCCCGATTCAATCCATAGTGAGGAGGGAGCAGGAGGAAGTTGGGAGAACCTACAGAATTCTATGGGGTCTGATGTCTGTGAAAGATGAGAAGAGAAGAAGACTTGATGAGGAGGAAGGATCTTTGTAGCACAGCTTCAGGGAAGATTTGGCTGAGCTAATAGGTGTACTTGGGCCAGTCTCTTACCGAACGAGTCTTGCAACTCACTGGAACAGATGTGGAGTGTTCTGCCCTACGTGGCCATTGGGTTGGAAGGCGCCCAGGGAAAGTGTGTTCTTTCAGACATGGTAGTGCATTCGAGGGGACAGCAGCTGGGACTCTCAGCAAATTGTGCTTTCTACCGTGAGAGATCCGGACAGTACCTTTCCATGGGTGCTCAAGGCATAGATGAGAAGGAGAAACCGATAATAGTGCCTAGCTCAAAAAACTCTTCGCAGGATTAAATGAGTTAATACAAAGCTCATGGCTTGGTGCCTGGCACGCGGTGAGCACTTAATATATATTAGCTCCTATTAAAATGTACTTATCATGCACCCTGGTCTTTGGGTGAAACTTAAAGAGCTCCCATTACATATTCATCCCAGGTTGGGCTTGTTGACCATCAACGTCCCTTCGCACCTCAATTAAATATACCATTGATTTTATTGCTTTGTAAAAAATCTTCAGAGGAACATCAACACGGATGCCAGAAAAGGTTATTGCTCTATAAAAGGGAAGAAGAACTCAATTTTCCTGGACTTGAGGCTAGTGACTGTAATATGCAATTGCACTTGTAATGGTTATTTGTGGGCTTCTAGTTTGGTTGAGGTACCCTAGCGTTACAAAGTCTCTGAATTAAATGGAACATTCTAAGCCATCTGGTCCAAACACCACCTCTGCTGAGGTTTCCCAAAGAAATGGTCCTTCGGCCTCTCTTCACAAGCAGCAGTGATGAAAAACAGAGTGTTTCGCAAGGTCGGCTCCTTCTTTCTTGGACTGTAGTCAGCCTACCCTCTGTCTGGCTCTAGATGGTCTCTTCACTCTTCTCCACCCCATGCTTCTCTCCATGAGGCTGGTCTCTGTGGAATGTATTCTTGCTTCTAGTTGGATTGAGCCAATAGATTTAGGCAACATCCAGCAGGATACTGGTGGGTGGGAGGAGAGAAGTCAGGCTACCGGCTTCCTTGATTCCTGCCCTAAGGGTAGTATAGGACAGGTAGGTCCCTGACTGAAGTCACTGCTCCTCTCAAAACAGTGGGTGCTTGTAACCGTCTTATCCTGTCCTTTTTATTAATCCAAATGATCACACTGTTCTTCATACTTTGCCCACAAGCCCCCGCACCTTTGTAGTTAATCTATTTCCTACTGGTACTCTGCCATAGACGGTCCCTAACTGATAGAAAGTTCTCCATTATCCAGGTGATGGAACCCCCCCCTTGTCCCATGCCTTGCAGTCAGACAGAAGGGGTCTCACGCATCTGCCCAAATCGTATCCCTTCAAGCCCACAAGGACTAAAACCCCAACAGAGTCCTAAAAATCTGGACACGGCCACTTTCAAGTTGAGGCTTTTGTGACAAATATTTTGAGAGGCATTTTGTGAAAAATCAAATTTGAATGGAGCGTTTTCCCTACGTATGCTGCGCTGAGCTCAACATCTCTTGTATACCTTCCATTCAAAAACTTATCTGAGGCTTTTAACAATGTACTTGTATTTTCAGTCCTTGCCACTCCTTAAGAAAACACACTCCTGTGTGCGTAGCTTTGTGAGGCTACATGCTCTCTGAGTGTGTCGTATGAAGCACGATAGGCTTTAATTTGTCCTCAACTGACTGTGCTCAAGCTTCCTCTGAAGATGAATTATACATCTTTAATGTTATTCAATTTTTCATCTTAAACAACCAGTAAAAAATGGTAGGGAGGGGGATGTGGGGAAAAGGAGAAAGCAGAGAAAAGGAAAAAAAAGACAGAAATGGATCTGATACTTGCAAAATATTAAATCAAAACCTAACCTACATCAGGGAGCCTGAGTGGCTCTTGTCGGTTGAGCGTCCGACTTCCACTCAGCTCACGATCTCACGCGGTTCACGAGATGGAGTCCTGCGTCGGGCTCTGCGTTGTCAGTTCAGGGCATGCTTGAGATTCTCTCTCCCCCTCCCTCTGCCCCTCTCCTGACTTGCACTTTCTCTCTCTCTCTCTCTCTCTCAAAATAAATAAATAACCTTAAAAAAAAATCTAACTTACATCAGTAAGGTCCTCTCAAAGTGCCTATGAAACGTTGGCCTGTGGCTTTTGAAAAGCGTATGCATCTTGAGAATGTGAGATACAGAAAGAAGAGAGATTCTCCTCTTAACATCTCTCTCAAAAGCCACCTAATTAAGTTCCCTCACCTCGTTTTCTTTTCTCGGACATCTAGGACGCTTGAGGAACGACAGTCCATGTGAAGTGCTGTTCACACCGTCCAGCGTCTGATCGCTGCTTAAGGAAGGATCATGTATACGTTGACTCGAGCACTGCCCCTGTAGAGCTGTGTGACTTCAAGTAGGCAACTCAACCTCTCTGGGCTTTACCTGTTTTATCTACTGAATTAAGATGCTACGTGAGCTCATTTCAGAGAGCTCCGTGATTGAGTGGTGTCAAAATCTATGAACCACAGTCCTAGATGTGACGGGGAGCTGTCAGACCCGCACCCTTCCTTCATTTAGGCCTTATCATGGAGAGGAAGAGAACGATGCTTGAGCGGGGACAGGCTGAGCCCTCCATCTGGGCTCCTGTGCCCGCTCTAGCACCCACCACAACTTACCACGGAGAGATGGCGCGGAGACAGAACATACGTTATTTCTCCGCCGGGCTCTGCTCGGCGCCCAGATAACAAGTCAGGAGTGTGTGAGGGGCACAGCTGAGTCGAAGAGCTGAGCCGGAGTAGGGGGGTTTCAAAGACAGCAGACGCATCAAACCCATAGCAGGTGCTTCACTGGGTTGTCCTGCAGCACTTTTTCCCATCTCAAGGCTTTGCACTTCACGTGTCTGGCTCCTTCTCACCCCTCGGAGCTCAGCCCGCATCTCACTCCACCCCAGATGCCGTCGCTGGCACTGACGACCCTATACCCCTCCTCCACCATGACCACATCATCCCGGGATGCTGTCCGAGGAGCAGTGATCACCCCTAAAATTGCGAGCGCGTGTACGCTCATCTTGTTTCCTGGGCCCCCAACTAGAAGTCAGGCTTCACGAGATCTGGAATGCCTCTTTCCTGTTCATCATCGTGTACCGATACCTGCCGGGTACTATAGCTGCAAGGATACGTGTCAAGTGAATAAACGAATGGGCTTCAGGAGAAAACCCAACAGAAACAAGGTGCAGGACGGAAGTAGTCTGCAGAAGGGAGGAGATCATGAGCGATCCAGACGGTGACCTATAAAGTGGAGGAGAGGGGCAAGAGTGGTCTGTATGGAAGAATATTTTATCACTCATGTGGGTTAGCATCACCAGTGCATGGGAGTAATAAAAAGCAGACCTACTTTTACGTCCTTTCACTATTGGTTTTAAACTCTGGATGGACAATGTGCCCATCAGTGCCCACATCCAGGGCAGACTGTTCCCCCTGCCCTGCCCTTGGTGCCACAGGATTCAGAAGCATGTCTTCTTCTAGATGGAGAGAAAAAAATATCCTCCCCCTTGGAGGACACGAGTATTTGTCTACTCTCTATTGGCTCTTGAAATATTCTCGCAGCAAACATTTGTTGGTCACCCGCTATGAGGCCAGGGCTGCGTGAGGTAAAAGAGAGAGACAAGGAGACACAGGCTTTGTGCCTGGTTGGGGACTCCAGCCAAGAATGACCGGGACACTGAATGATAAGGTCTGGACACGCTTAAAAAGTGCTTCAGAGACGTTGTGAAGGTGTTTTCTACCTAGGGGGTTAAATCCAAAAGGTGCGTATCAGCTGGGCTCTGAAAGTCACACAGGCCACTGCACCAAGAAGAGGAAAATGTTTCGAGCCAAAAAGGCCTAGAGGTGTGAAAAATTATGGTCTGTCTGGGAATCCCGGCTGGTGTATCTGCCACTCTCGTGGCTTGACATGCTGCTAAGTATGTGGAGGAGTAGAGAAAGGGGACAGGAGGGTACAAGCAGGCCAAGCTTGCAAAAGGCCTTGAATGCTGCATTCAAAAAGCAAAAAACAAAAAGCAAATTTGCCTTCCCTCAATGGTCAGCCAGCAAGGTACGTAAGTGGGGAGGGATCTCCTGTGAAGCAGAACCCCGTGTAAATGGTGGCCAGCCGCGGAAGTGGAGCCCCAACGCCATCCACCTGCCTTCTGCATCTGTGTTCCTATCCCTTATTGACTGCCGTGTATCTACACCTCAAATACCCGTTCGTGTTTATTAATGAGAGTCTAGAGTACATCACAGGAGTGTGGTGTTTAAAAACTGGAGGTTGTTTAAAGGATGAGATTTCCGGGCGCCTGGGTGGTTCAGTCGGTTAAGCGTCTGACTTCAGCTCAGGTCATGATCTCGCGGTCCGTGAGTTCGAGCCCCGAGTCGGACTCTGTGCTGACAGCTCAGAGCCTGGAGCCTGTTTCAGATTCTGTGTCTCCCTCTCTCTCTCTGACCTTCCCCCATTCATGCTCTGTCTCTCTCTGTCTCAAAAATAAATAAACGTTAAAAAAAAATTAAAGAATGAGATTTCCAAGGAAAAACAAATTCCTCCACATTCGAACCCCTCTCAGTTCTACCAGCTCCCATGGCTTCGCAGCAAGAGCGTAAGGGTTTTTAAACTCCAAGTGCTTCTTACAGGTTGAGGACCCAAGCTTGAGGTGTTCCCAACATTGATTGTTGCCTCGTATGCCATGAATATGACAGGGTCTTGGGCAGGAAAGGTCCATTGTAACGTGCTATGATTACGCACACATCAAATGCAAATGTAAAACCTTGCTTTGAGAGCATAATTCGTCCTGGAAACACGCTTGTAATGCAAAGCACTCATATATCGAAGCGACTTCCAAGAACCATTGGCTCAGTTGTGACCATGTGACGTTCGGTGTCACGTACTACTCATACTGCAAGACATCGCTCATTTATCGAGTTAAAATTGACTAGGAATGTTTGCTCGTCCTGCAGAACACTCGCAGAAACCAGTTACCGCGAGTTACAATCCAAGTTACAAACCAGTTACGATCCAAGGTTTCACTGTGTTAAAATGACGCACGTGCAAGCAAAGGGAGCAGAGCAGAGAGAAACGGAGGACAGATTCAGTGTCCTGTGATGGGGAGAATTTGCCGGAGAGAGAGAGACCTTCCTGGGCTCAAACCCCAGCTTCAATTTCCTCTCCTGCAAGGAGGCAATCAATGTCAAGGTTCAGGGAGACAGAATACACCGAAGACGTCCGCTCTGCGTCCAAGCAAGGCCACATATACATTTAGTTCAAAACGATAGTGCCATTGACGCCCCTGGCTTGATGGCAGGGTCCCGGTTCCTCTCATCCATGTCTTCCAGTTCTTTCCTCCATCCCCAACAGGAGCATGTCACATGCTCACAGTGAACAGCTGTCATCACTGCCCAGTGAGTTGTCTGCTTAAGCTCAGGTTGTATCATACAACCCAAGGCATCTACAATGGCAACGTCGCTGAATCTCAAAGGCTTGGTATCCAACCTTTGTTTCTAGCTCCCACAAATCTGCAGAGCATCCAGGGACTTCGGCACAGTTTCCCCTTGCAACTTGTCCCTGTTGCCCGTGCGGCTGGGGAGGAAAGGGGCTGGGATGTGTACACGGAGCTACTGTTTCGTTGGACCGCAAAGAAGCCCTGTTCCGCCCACAGCCCCACCAAAAGATCTCATGACACCAGATCCTTCTGCTACTCTCCATGCCTCCTCTCCTGCACGCAGGTCTGAAAAAGGACTTTCAAGGACCATCTCCGTTTCCCCAGCGGTAAGGTACAGTTTAGAGCACATCCTACATCCATTGCCCTCTGCCGGTCCCTGCCAGGCCCCACTGGGGACCAGGGCAGCGCTGACTTAGCCTCTCCCACTGCAATGACTGACTGATGTCCCATATGAAATCAAAATGGCTTGCCCTCCCAAACCATTGCTAACCGCCTCCACTGAAACCCTCTGCACGGCAGGGGTGACTTTTCTAGAACAAGATTTGCAAGTAGATGTGTCTCAGGACAGAGGGAGCCACGGCTGCCAAGAGATCCTCCAGTTTCCTCATCGAAGAGCATCCCAAAATGGTCACAGCTCTTCAGAGATCATTTTTCTGGCTCCTATCCAGGATGATGTAAAAAAAAAAACAAAAACAAAAACAAAAACAAAAACAAAAAAAAATAAAACTAAGGTACTAATTTCAGCCAGAGCAGCCTGTGAGTTAAAATCTTGGCACATGACAAAAAGAAAAAGAAGAAAGAAAGACAAAAGGGAAAAAGAGAGGAGCACAGAGGAAGGAAGGGAGGGAGAGAAGGGCAGATAGGAAGAAGAACAGACAAAGCTCCCCTCTTTTTCTCACCTAGAAGTCACAACATTCTGGAACTTGCCAGGACCTTAAAGAGGTCTAGTTCTGTGACCTTTACCGGAGAAGGAAATCTGAGCCTTGCAGAGGCGAAGGTATTGGTCTCAAATCACAGAGCTGGTGAAGAGCTGGACCAAGACTCGGTGCCCTGCTGTTGTCTAGAGAAACACCAGCTGGGGTGAGTATCGCTTCCAGGCTGGCACCAAAAATTCCAGCCTCCCGTCTGTACAGAGGTACTTGGTTTCTGTGCTGAGAGAGAAGTGCTTGTCTGAGCCCCTGGCCACCAGCCAGAGAAGCAGGGCCCTGGAAAGGGTTCAAGGGGACCGCAGGAACGGGAGGGAGCCTCCTGGCTGGGAGGAGTCTTGGCTTCCCACCGAGGAGTGCAGAGGAATCCTGCACAGGAAACTATTAAGAAACCCCTCCAAGAGAGTAAACAAGTCCAAGTGTATAGGTGCCGGCCGAGGATGAAATACTGACGTGAACACAAAGTGGGTTCAATGTCTTACTTTGTTACTTTCTTTTTTCTTCCTCCTTCCCTCCTCTTCTTCGCCCGTCCTTCCTCCCCTTCCTCCTCCCCTTGCCCCCTCCCCCCGCCCCGCCCAGCTTTCTTCTTCTTCCTCCTCTTCCTCTTTCTTTCCCACCCCCCAAATTGATTTATCTCTTCAGGTGTTCAAGCCCTAGCTGTCTAGAGATGCCAGCATCTATCTGCTTTCCCTGGAGTGTCACACACAGACACGCGGTGTGTGACTGAGGTCTTTGCCAATCCTTCGCGATGCCCTCCGGTCACTCAGCAGTAAGTTTGCGCCATTCTGAGTTCCGACCCTGTCCGCATCTGGCTGTGTGTCCTCGAGGAAGCTACTTGCCGTCTCTGCGCCTCCCTTTCCAGAGCTGACCGCAGGGACAAAGCACAGACCGCAGGGAATCCTGAGGGTGATGTAGGAGATGCATCCAGTCACTCAAGTTCTTTGTCTCTTAGTGATCTTCAAAGTTGGCCTTCCTGTCCTCTCTGGTGTCAGTATCTATGCGCCTGATAAAAAAAGAAGAGCCATTTGTGCATTCATCAAGTATCGGCAGCATAAACCAGGCACTGTTGTAGGTCCCGAGGCTTCAGGAATGAACACAAAACACAAAATGCCCAACACAGAGACTCGAACTCGGGCTGTGATTCAGCCACTAGGAGGCGCCCCCTCAATTCCATCAGGTAGGGGTACACTCTCCAGTTCCCCTCCTGAGATCCCAACTAGAGAGCAAGTGTTTGATTACTCTGTGTGTTTCAGAAGAACCCGTGGCTCTTAAAGAAAAAAAAGAAAAAATCAGATTCCCTAAGCCCTAAGCCCAGCCCCATTCCTGTAACTCAGCATCTGTCGGAAGTGGAGTCTACTTAGTTAAGCACTTCTTTTTAATTCAAGTTAGTTAACCTACAGCGTAGTCTTGGCTTCAGAGGCAGAACCACCGATTCACCACTTACATATAACACCCAGCGCTCAACCCAACAAGTGCCCTTCTTAATGCCCGTCACCCATTTAACCTACCCCCACCCACCCACCTCCCCTCCAGCAACCCTCAGTTTGTTCTCTGTGTTTAAATGAGTCTTTTACGGTTTGCCACCCTCTCTGTTTTTATCTTATTTTTTCCTTCCTTTCCCCTGTGTTCCTCTCTTGTGTTTCTCAAATTCTGCATATGCGTGAGATCATACGGTATTTGTCTTTCTCTGACCGACTGATTTCGCTTTGCATAATGCACTCTAGTTCCATCCATGTTGTTGCAGATGGCAAGATTTCATTCTTTTTGGTCGTCGAATAGTATTCCATTGTGTGTGTGTGTGTGTGTGTGTGTGTGTGTGTGTGTAGCACATCTTCATCCATTCGTCAGTCAATAGACATTTGGGCTCTTGCTGTATTTTGGCTATTGTTGTTAGTGCCGCTGTAAACATCGGAGTACATGTGCTCCTTGGTACCTTGTACGTATAAGGCATCATTAGAACACAGAAGGAGGAGGGGAGAGGGGATTTAAGAAAACCTTCAGGAATCTACTGAAGAATGGGGGCTGTGGCCAGTGGTAGGAGGGAGGCAAACGTAAGACCATCCATCAAGTCTTGGGTCAAATGTCCCCTGTCCTGTGATACCTTCCCCAATCCAGGTGACCACCATGCCCCCTATGGACCCTCTGTCTCTGTCCACCACTCTGTCAGGGCTTGAAGATCCAACTGCAGTCTTCCTCTCCTTTCTGTCTCCTCCTCTGGGCCATGGCCTCCTCCAGAACAGGAACTGTCTGAGCCATTGGTCCCCATTTTGATGTATATCACAAGCCTCACGCAATGTGTCAGAAGAATGCCCAGAAGGACATACAGTAGGGTTTCAGGGTGCAGACTTAAAGACACAAACTGAAAAGGGGAGATGGGACAGGATGGCCTGGGAAAGGAAGAAGATGAGCGAAGACTGGCCTTACTTTACCTTTACCTGCTCCCATCTCTCAAAGTGCCCCAGGGCTGAGACTCAGAAAGAAGCCCCAAGCAGAAGAACTCCTTAAAACCAAGAATTCTCTCCCAGCCACCTCCATTTGCAAAACAACTGCACTCCCTTCCAGAGGTCCCCGGGTGTGGCTGGGTGTGACCCTCCTTTTATCTTGTGTTCTAAACCTGAGGCCCTTCAAAGATCAAGAGTCTGCACCTTGGGGCACATCAGAGATCTGCCCAAACCCTGTGGGAGGCCCCATAACGGTCTCAAGACGTCCACACCTTGATCCCCCCAATCCCTGTGAATATGTCACCTTACCTGGCAAAGGGACTTTGCTGATGTGCTGAAGGTAAGAATTTTGAGACAGGGAGGTTACCTGGGTTACCAGGGTCACCCAATGTAATCACAAGGACGCTTTTAAAAGGAACACAGAGGTCTGAAGAAGACTGAGGTGACGTGGGACCACTGGCCAAGGAATGAAAACAGCGTCTAGAAGCAAAAAAAAGACAGTTCCCCCGGAACCTCCCCACACTTTGACTTTAGCTCACTGATTCTGACTTTGGACTTCCAAGATCACCAAATGTAAGATCGTAAACGTGCATTGTCTCACGCCATCAGTTAAGTTTATGGTCATATGTTTGTGTCCATAGAAAATGAATACAAGTGCCCTGCTACATCTTTCGGGTTGACAGAATCCCACTGGTAGGAGAAGATCCCATTCCTATACAAGGCAGGCATTCTGGGACTTCATTGTTATAAAAAAAAGAAGAAAAAATGACCCAAAGCTGGCCTGTGTGCATTGGCACCTAGTTTGTTTACTTCCTCATGGCAGGCTGAGACCCCTGAGTTCAAAAGCCCACTGGCCCCTAACACAAATTTTTACATTTCCAGTTCTTTCTCACAGCCAAACAAGCAGATTTTCAGCCCTGGGGACACTGGCTGCTTTGTGTTCTCGGGGAAAACCTCACCCAGCAACTGTTAGCCCTTGATAAGAGACCGCCCTGTAGTTACAAGTCCCCAGGCAGCTCCCGCCCTCCAGAGTTCTCTGACTCAGAGACTGCTGGCCTTGCTGCTGAGCAACATCCTCCAGATTTGTAAGCCCCATTGGCTGAGTGACATCCCCTAGATTTGTAAGCCCCATTGAGATACCCCTCTCCCTCAAGGCTCCCCTGCCCTCCTCCCCCTCTGGATGGTGACCCCCTTGCCTACGCTGTGTGGACTCCCCTCCGGTGCTACCCTGTCCAAGTTCCACTCAGTAAATACTATTTTCCCTTGATCAGCCCCAAACCCCTCTCACCCTTTATACCTAGAAGCCTCTCTTAGGAGAAATGTCCCCTGACCCCTGCCTGCCCGCCCCCCCCCCCCTCTTAAACTACTGAACTGTTATAGAAATCAAAGTATAAACTCTAAGGTGTCAAATTCTCTCCTTACAAGACTGTGTGTATTTGCACAATTAACTCTCTATGAAGTTAAACACAGAGCAGTCTCATTTCTAGTTCTACAGCTTTTTCCCACTCAATATCTAAGAAGTTGGTTTATGAGACATAATGATGCGTACTCAATCACTGCACCTATATGAATGATGGATAAAAAGCAAAAACAAACAAACAAAAACCGGGCATGTTAATGTGTCCCCCCCACTATTAATTTGTTCTTTCAGTTACTTTATTTTTTTCAGTTCCTTTTAACAGACATTAATTAAGCACATCATTTGTTTTTGCTTGCTACTGACCTCATCTTTTTAGCATCCATTTCAAATAGTGTGGTGAGCTAAGCTCAACCCGCGATGGTAAATTTTTGTCAAACAGAACTGACAAGGCCAGGGGTTCATTTTCACCCTGGAAAGATCAGACTGATGATGCGCATACCCTGCCGTTGTGACGCTGACCACTTCCCACATAGATTGGGAACAGCCTCATCTGGAGAGGCAATAACGTCCTTTGCAGGATGGAGAGGAGGTGAAAACTCTGTACGGTCGCCGAAATGATAAGGATGAATGATTTATTTGGTTTGAAGCTAAGCCAGCCGTCAGTTAGGGACACAGAAAGTGGGTGTAATTAGGTCTGCTTCACGTCAAGTATCATGTGTATTTCCCATCTATAAACTGATAAATAATGTAGCGATTGGAAAGTGCAACTGTCAGTCAATGATTAGGCACAGAGTTCGCACTTTCCTGGAAGTCTTGCATATATTGCAAATGAACCAAGAATGTGGTTGGGCTGGTTGCAATTAAATACAGGTAGTATAGAGCCTAAGAGTGCATTTTTGTCTTCTTATTTGGGTGTATGTATTTACGTGTGTGTGTGTGCGTGCGTGCGTGCGTGCGTGTGTGTGTGTATGATAAAAATACAGCATAAAATTTGACATGTTAACCTTTTTCAAGTGTACAATTGGAGATCATTAATCACATTCAAAATATATACCCGTCGCCCCTGTCTATTTCCAAAACTTTGTCATTACCTTGGCAGGGACTTGGCACTTATTAAGCAATGGCTCTTCACTCCTTCTTCTCTCTCCAGCTCCTGAGAACCTCTACTTTACTTTTTGTTTCTATGAATTTGCCCATTCAAGATATTCCATGTAAGTGGAACCATACAGTATGTGGCGTTTTGGGTCTGGTTTATTCCAATTAGCATAACGTTTTCCAAGTTTGTCCACGTGGTAGCACAGGTCAGAACTTCCCTCCTTTTCCTGGCCGAATAGTGTTTCACTGTGTGGTGAGACCACGTTTCTTTATCCAGTCATCTTCTGATGAACATTTGAGTTGCTTCTGCCTTTTGGTGATTGTAAGATTGGAGTTTAATACATAGATTGGCATGGCTAAACTATCCCCTGAACCTTAAAACTCTTCACGTTTCTTTTCCAAAGTTACCATAACCTCCTCCCCAGCAAGGTAAAAAAATACTAATACTAAAAATAAATAGGACATTGCACATTGGGAAGTGGGAAAAACCAAATTTTAAAGGAGAAATTTTGGTAAAAATGAGAGAAATGGAAGCTCATTGAAAACTAGTTATTTTGGATCCTGGAAAACAGGAGCCTTCTCTACCAAAACAGGTACATTTCCAAACTATTTTATTTTTTAAATTCCCTTGAATCTGCATCTGTCATGTATAGAGAACAAAGAAACAAAGAGACCATTTTCTTCTTCATTATTTGAATATTTTAGGAAAATAAAAAGAGCTTTATGATCGGGGTAACTGTCTCAAAGATTGTGTTTGTTTGTCTATGGCTTGGATTTATCTGCACGTTTATGTTGAGAGGCACAGACAAACTCGCTGACTTTGGATGTGTCGGTTTTGAGGTTCATGATGAAAGGTAACGCTGAAGCTCTATTCTATTACCAACAGTGGGTTCTTATTCACAGACCCTTTGGATGGGTCCACAAAGGGTGTATGAAAACAACATTGGGGGCGCCTGGGTGACTCTGTTGGTTAAGCCTCTGACTCTTTTCCACTCAGGTCATAATCTCGCAGTTTTTGAGTTCTAGCCCCGTGTCAGGCTCTGTGCTGACATGTGGGCCCTGCTCGGGATTCTGTCTTCCCCTCTCTCTCTGCCCGGCCCCCACTTGTGGGCACGCATGCGTGTTTCTTCTCTCTCTCTCTCTCTCAAAATAAATAAACTCGAGGGGAAAAAAGGAGCAATGAATGTACATGTACTGAATGCTTACTCGGTCCCTGGATGGGATCACAGCTTCTAAGATGCACAATAATTCAGGAAACAAAATCTTATTCCCATTTAATACGTGAGCAAACTGACCCTCCGAGACGGTTAATCAAATTTGCCCAGAGTTAGCCACATTTTAAGTGATTATGTCAAGATTTAGAAACCCAGTGTTCTTACTGGGAGGCAGATAAGCAGATAAATAGAGGGGGAAAAAATGTAAATCACAGCTGAATTGGATACTTGAAGTGCAAATCAGAACTAGGTACAGTCTTTAATTGTGTGGAAAATGTAAATTGCTACTAAAGATAGAACTTCCAAATTAAGGCAAGTGGAAATGGAGTTTGCCATGCATTCTTTTTTAAATTCTGTATAAAGCTTTTTACATGCCGAGTTCAAGGTCCCAGCAGCATCCTCTCGCGCTGGACAGATGATCTAAGAGGTCTTGTAGGTGTGCCAGGGTTCTGACCTACATAAGACAAAGTTTTCCACGTTGATCCCAGTCCACAGTTTGCTCTAAGCATTTTTTTTTTTTTTTTCTCGGATGGTTTGGCTGGGCTTTATCAAAATACAGAGAAAGAAGCTCAGTGTGCATGCCGGCACCCTACTTCTGGAACAAATGATTCATGCACAATCACTTCATCACCATCACCCACGATCAAAAGATTGAACTGAAAATAGTCAAATGCCTTAGGTCAAAATAGCTGAAATTATATAGCAGGCCCAAGGACTTACAGTAATGATAGCTTACATTAGTATAATGGACTCTAAGGTTCATGAAAGCTTACACCTATATTAATCTCCCTTTTAAGTATGACCAAAGATCCATTAGGTGGGTGTTCTGTCCATTTTATTGTCAAGGAGCAACCAAGTATGGTGACGGGCCTCCAAAGAGGACCCACCCCCGAGGACCACACCCTTTATTATTTAGCTCCTTTTGTAGTCCTTGCCCACACCAAATCTGGGCTGGCCCTATCGAAACAATGGGATGTGGTAGTAGTTTGGAACCTAACCCTTGCAACTTGGGCTTTGGTCTTCTGGAGCACGCACTCTTCGGGACAGCCAGCTGCCGTGTAAGAAGTCCCACCCACGACCCTAAGTCTGCCACCCTGCAAGGGAGCCCAAGCTGGCCACACGGAGCGAGAATGGTGCCTCGGCAGCCCCAGGGGATGTGGTTATCCCAACTGAGACATCGAACGTGCAGCGAAAGAAATCCCTTGGACATCCAACCCAGTCCAGCCTTCAGACGATGTCAGTCCTAGCCACCACCTGACCACAGGTGAGCGTCCAAGCGGGACCTGCACAGCTGTTCCCAGACCACCCACAGAGCTAGGGGAGAGAACAGATGGTGGCATTAAACCACCACATTTTGGGGTGGTTTCTTACATGGCCACGGGGAACTGGAACACTTGGTCTGTTTAGCTTTGATTGCTTGTCCCACTGCACCAGAAACATGACTACGTGAGGTGGGTAACTTCCATGGACCACTATCAACTAGATATCTGTGTCACGCAAATGACTGTGGGAGGCACTATGGTCCGCCTGGGGAGCAAACTGTGTAGGTGGGGAGTTCGATGGGTGATTGGACACCACGTATACAGTGTGGAAGGCACCAGGAAGTCGTTCCGAGTTCTCTTCTGGTTTCTGCTATTAACTACGTGAGC
Source organism: Panthera onca (assembly GCF_046562875.1). Classification (NCBI taxonomy): domain Eukaryota; kingdom Metazoa; phylum Chordata; class Mammalia; order Carnivora; family Felidae; genus Panthera; species Panthera onca. The sequence continues at coordinate 8,058,739 of NC_138342.1, forward strand.
GTGACCAGCGACTACCTCTCCACACCCTCACCTTCTTCGTCCATAAAACAGGAAGATTGGCTCAAATGACCTCTAAGATCCCTTCGAACTGTATCGACAGATATCAACCGTTGTTTTTTTCTTTTTTTAACTCCAGTTTTGGGTAAGTTATCAAAAAGATGTAATTTAATTTTAATATATATGCACAGATGCAAACACATTCGTGAGCTGGAAAAATCTGGAACCATGCGAACCAAAAATGTTGGCAATGGTCATTCCGGAATAGCCTCACTTGAAGGATCTGGTTGTCATACAACAGACACGTATCCCTTGGGTGACAAAAAAAAGCCCTACATTGTGTTTGTTTTCGAGAGAGATTATAAAAAAGTGAGCGTGAGCCAAGATGAATGGCAAGAACATAGACTTGTCTTTGCCTTAGTTATCCACACGTAACAGATGACTACAAACTCAGCAGCTTAAACCAACCTACATGTAGCGCCTCGGTTTCCATGGGGCAGAGTTTGAACAAGCCCTGACGTCGCTTCGGTCTCACAGGCAACGCTCAATGCTTCAGCCAGGCTGCTTTGTCATGTGGAGCTTGGGGCCCTCCTTCAAGCTCACAGTCTGTTGGAAAACCCAGTTCTTTACAGAGGTGGAGCTGCGGGCTTTGTTTTCTTGCTGGATGTTGGCTGGCAGGGGTGGAGGGCATGGGCGGTGGGGTGGAGCCCTCTCGGGATTACTGGCCACCACCGTCCCTTGCTACGCTGGCCCCTCCTAGGCCTCTCACAACATGGTAGGTGACATTTCCAAAGCCAGTGGGAGACTCTCTCGCCAGTCCACTGAGTTAGTCTCATATACCATATATAGTCCAATGTCATCATCTTTGCCATCTAAAGTAACCCAATTAAGGGGCGCCTGGGTGGCTCAGTCGGTTAAGCGGCCGACTTCGGCTCAGGTCATGATCTCGCGGTCCGTGAGTTCGAGCCCCGCGTCGGGCTCTGTGCTGACAGCTCAGGGCCTGGAGCCTGTTTCGGATTCTGTGTCTCCTTCTGTCTGACCCTCCCCCGTTCATGCTCTGTCTCTCTCTGTCCCAAAAATAAAATAAACGTTAAAAAAAAATTAAAAAAAAAAAAAGTAACCCAATTAAGAGAGTAAATATCTTATCTTATCTCAAGTCCTACAAACTTTCAAAGGGAGAGGACTATACAGGATGTGTCCAGCAAGGGCTGGGAGCATTGGGGAGCCATTCGTGAATTCTGCCCTTCGTGAATATAGTCTTATTGCTGAGATTCTTCTTAAGTTCCTGATCTCTGTTTTTGCCTTCTGGGTTCTAGCTGTTTCCATAGGCAGATAAGTTGGAGAAGAAAGTCTATTTTGCATTGAAAGAGAATGCAGCCTGGAGGGTAAGGATCGTAGCCCTGAAGACGACCATCCAGGGGACAAATCTGGCTCTACCATTTACCAGCCATGCGACATTCGACATTTCTGTGCCTTGGGTTCCCCATCAATAAAAGGTTAATAGTAGTACCCATCTCATAGGCTGATGTGAAGATTAAATGAGATAATACCTACCTAGCTTTTGAGTAAACACTCAGCTATTCTCGCGTTAACCTCTACAGCGGATGACACCGATCATGAGAGTTGAGTTGCTTTTTTAATATCAGAAGAGTGCTTACAGAATTATGATCTCTTTTATTTGCACATCGTCCACTAACCAGGTAATACTCCAAGAATCTCTGTAAAGCAGGCATCGCTTATCCTGTTTTACAGACAGGCCCCACACATGAAGAGAAGTTAAGGAAATCGCCCAGCATCACACACACACACACAGCTATGGAAAAGGCTGAGCCAAACCCGTAAGTTCAGGTCTTCAGCATCCAAGGCTGGCGTTCTTTCCAGTGTTACCGACATGAGAAAGTGGGATGAGACTTGTTCTTCCTGACACCCGGTAGTAGAGTTCACATCCACGGGAAGAATCTAGGGAGTAGAGGTTTAGGTACAGGAAGCGTGCATTTTAAGAGCCGGGTTGGAGATGTCCTGGGTTGCCTCGGAGTACACTAGATTCTCCGTTAGTGCAACACAAGTACGGCATAGTGGAAAGAGCCTGGGCACTACAGTGAGCCATTCAGTGAGTACCTATCTGTAACTCCTGTGTCGAGCATGGGTCTTATTTGCTGGGGATATGATGGTCAGCAAAAAGCACGGAGCTTGGATTATTTGCCCAGAGGTTTGTAAGGATTAAATGAGATGGTATCTTGTGAAATGGTGTTCCGGGGAGGCAAGTCAGACCCCAAATCTGGGACGTGGTGGAGGGGGTTTTCCCATCCAACTGACTCCTGGACTCGAGTTGCAATTCAATCCCCAAACAAGTCCTTCCTATCTACCCTGCGCCAGGCACTGTGCTTGGCACGAGGGTGTCACAGTCAAGAGGAAGAGACATTCATGCACCAGCTCCCAATGAAATATTTGACAAACGAGAGAAATGCGATGCCCTATAAGTAAGACGGAGTGATGCCTTCATATTTGTGAGAACAAGGAGGTTTTCAGGAAGGTGCTGTTTAAGTTTGATATTGATGCATTAACACTCTTTTCATAGTCGGAGAAGCCAAAAAAAAATAAGAGACTATCACTTGGTAACAGTTATATCTACTATTAAATTCAGCATTTTTATGTATCAGCCAAGAAAATGGACTCATTCCCTCTTGTCTGTTGTTTAATTGGAAGAACTATAATAAGCCTGTGGGTTGGTCATATTATGCGCACGAAGTACGGAGAGAATAAAACATTTCTGCAAATTGTCTTAGGTCGGGCGCCGTAGAAGCAAAGCCTTAGGATGGGGATTCCTGTATCCTTGGGCGAGTCACCTGTTGAGAAGAGGATTATGGAAGAAATGGGTAAGGCAATGAAGGGCACAGCACAAGGGAGGGAAAGAAGCTTCAGCAAAAGTGTGCTTTCAGGGGCACCCGGGTGGCTCAGTTGGTTGAGTGTCCGACTTCGGCTCAGGTCATGATCTCACGGTTCATGAGTTCGAGCCCCGCATCTGGCTCACTGCTGTTGGCACAGAGCCTGCTTCGGATCCTCTGTCCCCCCTCTCTCTGCCCTCCTCTGCTTGTGCTCTCCCAATAAATAAATATTTACAAAAACAAAGTGTAGAGTCAGGAGAAGCCTGGCCTGGGCCTGATACCACAAGGAGTTCTGGAACTTGCGTCGTACCACACGGGTTGTCCTGCCCCGAAGGTAGGAGGCTGGGCTGCCATCCCCCAACCCCACCCCCTCCCCACATCCATCAGTCATTAGTCATAAGCAACCACCAAGAAAGCAGGGAAGCTGGCTGAGCTCAACTCCCCAGGCACCTCCAGGTAAGGCAGCTCCTTCAACGCAGGGGAAGCCTCCAGAAAGTGGTACAGGGTGAGCCCTGAGCAGCCAATCCTTTTGGTAGGTGGAGGTGGGGATACTTCCCCCCCTAGTGGGATCTGAATGGGGTACGAGCAGCAGTGGAAACAGTCCCACAGCCAGAAGTGGACAGGGAGACAGCAGCAGTGGGTGTCTGCGGACCGGCTCAAAACCCGTTTTGGTGTCTCTCCTAAAATCCTAAATGCTTTCCACCACTGAGCCACATCCCTGCAGAGTTTATAGTTTTTACTTACTTTAGCCCATTGAATACCCCCCCACCCCAAAACAGAATCAAGGAAATATCAGCCCACTTATATCGAGAAGGAAGTTGAGGTTCTGAGAATTTGAACCCAAGGCCACATCACATGTCCAATACTCGGCGAGGTCAGGACACCCACGGGCACAGCGCTCCTGGCTCTAAATGCTTTTTCCCTCGGGTGACCTAACGGGGACTTGGAGAAAAAGGAGTGAAGATCTCGATATGAGCACGAACGGAAGGACCGAGGCCATTTCCTACATCTAAATATTTCAGCCAAGCAACTCAAAGTTCCGGTGAGCGTTTGTACCTGTGGTTCTCACTCCTTGTTTGCCATTTGGAGAGCTCTGCTGGGGTTGCTCTGTGTTAGCGGGAAGGAGCCTGCTTTAGCATGGGCCCCTTGTATCAACTCCCCAGCCACTCTTTTTTATTTTTTTAAATTTTATTTATTTTGAGAGAGAGAGCACCAGAGCAAGGGAGCTGGGGTGCGGCAGAGAGAGACGGGGAGCCTGATGCGCGAACTGACGAACCATGGGATCCTGACCTGAGCCGAAATCGAGAGTCAGACGCTTAACCGACAGAGCCACCCAGGGGCCCCAGCCAGCCACTCTTTTGTTTGAGGACCTCCCGGTATCACCCTATCTGTGCATCGTCACATCCTGAGGGCCCGTGATTTCTCTTACATGCTCTGCTCTGCGTAATAGACGGATGTTTGTGCCTTACTTCTTCCTCCCTTCGCCCAAGATTTCACGGGCCACAAAGTAGTACAGCGAGGTCATCGGAGACTAAGTTCCAGATGTAACAATCAGTTTCAGGCTCTGACATCCTGGGCAAGCCCTTCAAGGTCTGAATTTGAGTTTTCCTCCTCTGTAAAAATAGCGCAATGGTATTTCCTACTTCTTGGAACTGTTCTGTGGATTAGAAGCAACACATTTAAAATACCAAGCACGGGGACGCCTGAGTGGCTCAGTCGGTTGAGCGTCCGACTTCGGCTCAGGTCACGATCTCACGGTTCGTGAGTTTGAGCCCCAAACCAGAGCGTCGGGCTCTGGGCTGACAGCTTGGAGCCTGGAGCCTGCTTCGGATTCTGTGTCTCCCTCTCTGCCCCTCTGCTGCTTGCACTCTGTCTCTTGCATTGTCTCAAAAAGAAACATTTTTAAAAAATTTTAAAAATAAAGAAAATACCAAGCACAGAGTGGGTGTGCAATAAATGAGAGTTATTTTTCTGGGACAGATACACCCGTGCAGGAGACTGAGCTACACGGGTGGCTGCAGAGAAAGCTTCTGCCGCTCGGAAAGCAGATGTCGAGGCCATAAGTGCGTGATGCATAGTGAGCTGTCAATGTGTTTAAAGTCTGTTGCTCACCTCCCCTTCCTCTTTTCCCCTCCCCATCACTGCTGCCTGGATTCCTCAAGCTGCCCTTGTCCAAAATGCCTTGCTTTGGTTACATCCGTTGCCTTCCATGCTCCGGCTCCGTAACAATCCTTCACAGAAGCTTTTCCTCGCAAAGACCAGGGTCCTGTGGCCCAGGAGTTAAGTGATTATGCCCTTTGGGGATGCTTTTTCTCTTCCTCCTCCCCAGTAGTGGCATTTGGAGACACGCCTCTGCCATCTGTCTCTCGCCTTCTGTTGAGGACCGTCAACGCCACGTTTCCCATCTCCGTGACCACGATACCCCCAGGGAGAGCGAACGAGGGCAGGTCCGTTTCTTACACCTGTTTCCTTCTCTCCATAACAGGGCCTGCTGACTCCTCCCAGGGATGTTCCCGAATGATAGCAAAAAGGGCGGAACATACTGCACTGGCCAGTCCCCACACAGCTAGGTGTCCTTCTCCTTCCTTCCTAGCCCCTCCATGCTTTTTATTTAAACCCACAACAGTTAATGACAATTAGTTCCTGTTGCACTGTCTGTTACGCTCCTGAGGCTTAACCCCATGCGAGGCACACAGTAGGTCTCAAAAGAAAAATCGAATTTTAGAGAACACCTGAATTCTTGGTGGTGATCTTGGATCCCACGCCTCTATAGGGCAGTCACCCGCAGCTATGGACTCTGCGACATCTCCCTTTAGGTGAGTACTAGTCTCCCAGGATTCAAAGGGCAAGCCACCCTGTATTCAGAGGCACATGATCATTTTTGCTAGATTAGCGCATTTTTAGGCTGTGAGCTGGTAGCTAAATACTGTCCACGGGATTCTGGCGCTATCTGATTCCTGGAGGAAGGGAGGGGGCAGGGGCTGTCCTGACTCAAGTGCAGCGAATTTTCCAAATACAATAGCTGGGGCCCTGCTCAGCTGTTCCCAGCTGCCTCTGGACGGCCCCACCTAGAGGCTTCCCGGGATCAGGGGCTCATCTGGCTCCTGGACCATTGCATTTGCGCCCCTAGGAAGGCGGGCCCAGGTCCAGGGTGGGGCCTCCTCTGACTCTGGGAATGCTCAGGTGAGATGGAAGAGCCCAGGCTACTGGAGTGATGGTTCCTTCCTCCTTGTACTTTCCAAACAACTGGCTGGGGTTCTGCCATAAATGGCAGAAAACCACCAGGACCCCTGGCCCCTTGCCCATGGTAGACCTCCATGCTCAGTCAAGACCCCGCACCCAAATCAACAACTACTGAATTTGTACCCACATATCCACCCCCTACCAGGAACTGTGCTGGCCTGAGCCCCTAGATCATGTCACCAACACTCAGTCCCTCCCTTCTACCCATCACCTCTGGCCCCAACACTGCATGGCTTCAAGCATACCATCCCCATTAGGGTACAGGCTTCCATAGCTATTTTGCAAGAAAAAAACAAAACAAAACAAAACAAAACTCACACTGGAGTCTCCACATCAAATTCCTGGGCAATCTTGAAAACTCACGACGTCTCTGGATGTCTCTACTCTTTAGTTCTTTATTTAAAATAAAATTAAAAAAAAAGTCTTTATGTCTGAGAGAGAGAGAGAGAGAGTGTAAGTCGGGGAGGGGCAGAGAGGGAGACACAGAATCTGAAGCAGACTCCAGGCCACCCGCACAGAGCCTGATGTGGGGCTCGAACTCACGAACCGCAAGATCATGACCTAAGCTGAAGTCGGATGCTCAACCGACTGAGCCACCCAGGTGCCTGTGTACTCTTGTTTTTAATCGGTGTGAAAACAGCAAGATCCAGCAATGTGTTACAGAAGGAAGCCCTCTCTCCTTGCAAAGTACCCGGTCAAAGTGAAGTCGGCTATGAATATTTTGGCTACCCCCTCTGGGAGTTGGTTGTTTAATGGCAATCTTAATGGGTTCTGAAGAGGAAGGCGGTCTCTCCACTGTCCCTGCAGGGCCAGGGGTGGGGCAAGGGCCACACTAAGGTCGGGCCAGGCTGCAGCTGCCACAGCTAATAAGGTGACTCACTTCCCTGATAACGCGGCTGAGAAAAGTGCAGGCTACCTCTTGTCCCTTTCCTTTGGCTCAGGCACACCTCTTGAGGCGGAAGACGTTTGGCACCAGGGAAGGAATGTGTCAGGTCAAGTCAGGAAGAGCGGTCTCTGAGTCTGGGCCTTTCCTTTGCAGTTCAGAAAGACTAGAGTAGGAAAAAACCAAAACGCCCGAAATCTGTGCTTTGGCTCTCAGTGGACTCCAAGCCTTGGCTTGGAGTCAAAGTGACCTTGGCAAGTTCCTTATCTTCCCTGGGCCTATTTCTTCCACCTTGAACTCCTCGCCATAATAATTCCTACTTCCTGGGGCTGTTTGGGGGAGAACTTTCAAGGAGCGCTGATATAGAACGTCCATTTCACTCTGCTGCCTTAAATATAAACTTTGTCAGGAAACGGGTGTATTTTGCTTCTTTGTAGTTTTTGTTTTACATAATGATTATGTTTTCTTTTCCTAGTAAGAAAAAACAACCCACGTATTTTAATCCTGTAAAAGGCTGACCGAATAAAGAGCGCATGAGAAAACCGGGAGGGGGGGTGGAGCTTGTGTGATCACATCCAACAGGCCAGCTGTTCAGAAGCAGAAGTGAAAGTGAAATCAGGCCTCTCTCCTGTAGGGACAGGTACAAGGACTTCTTCCTTACACATCGCCACCGCATTGGGCATTTCTTTTTGCAGTCGGGACCCTCGGGGTTTAAATCTCCCTTCCGTTTAAGGATTACACACTCAGAGTTGAGTTTTAAAACACACACGTATTTCTGTCTCTGTGCGTACGGAATAAACATCTATAAATGGATATTGATCATTCAGGAAATAGATGAAGCTTTCAACCTAAGAAACGTCTACACCATTCGGCGGCTTTTTCACAGCACCTACAAGATGGGAACACGCACACTTTGCAACTTCTCTTTTCTGAGTTTCCGGAGACCCCTTGGCACGTGGGGCCAAGCACACAGCCCCAAGACCATGCTGAAGGCCAACGGTTTAATCCCCTTTATTGTGTCGTTTTGCCCATTGCTGAGCTCAGAAACGGATGCAAGCACTCTTTGAGGCAGAGATGTGTAACGGGGAGCCTCTTGCGGGTATTAACGACTCCTCCAGTCTTAATATTGCTTTGTCCACGCGGAGTCTACGGGGGTTAAAAAAAAAAAGATCCACACTCCGGAACCTGCTGTCAAGAATGGGCGAACCTGAAACCTCCAGAAAATAACAGGGGATATCTCAGTGAAGACAGATCTCACAGTGCAAGTAAAAAATAAATCTGATGGCCACAGCGAGACATTAAAAATTAAAAAGAACAATGAAGAAAAGAGAGGGCAAGAGAGAAGCATAATTGCCATGAAAAACATTTCTTTTTAAAGTAACAAAGGAATATATAGATCTTGCAACGAATATAACACAGACAGCTGTTTTGAGTCGGGGCAAGTTAATCATGTTCAAAAAAGACAGGGTCTCCAGATTTCTGTGTGTTTTTTTTTGTTGGTTTTTTTTTTTTTTTTTTTTTTGCAGTGAAATAGTTTAGTTCCTTCATATAGAGACATATTACACAATGTTAACAACCATGAAAAACAATACAAAATGCCCTCAATTTACCAAGTAGAAAAATATAACTAGTATATATGGCAATTGTGAATCTAATACTGTACAGAAGTAATTTATGGACTTTACAAATAAATTATAGCTTAAATGCCCTTTTAAAATTCTCCTTTTTCTCTCTCTCCCCCAGATGTACACCGGAACTTACAACGGGAAAGGTTCCGAGCCTCACTTTATTGCTAATCAGTGCCAGTCAAATGTCCGGCCGACAAGCTCGAAGAATTTCTTATTTGGCTCGTGAAAGTATTCGTGCAGTTTACTGAGGAGTCTGGGGTCCACTCGGGGGTGCGCCCGGCCTTTGGACTCGTGCAAGCAGCGGTCCCGGCCGCTGTCCCGCAGGCAGTAAAAGCCCTTGGTTTTGTTAAAGTAGAAGTTCGAGGCGTTGATCTGCGGCGACAGCTTCAGGAACCGCTCGACCTTCTGGATCTCGGGGAAGGGGTCCCTGATGAGGCGGTCGCCGTCGACGATGTGGATGCGGCGCAGCGGGAAGAAGCGCAGCCAGTTGTGCAGGTGCACGTGGTAGAGGCTGCGGTTGAGCGCCTTGTAGCCCACGTTGAGCCGGCCGTCGCGCACCAGGAACTCCTCGATGGACGGGTAGGGCTTGCGCTTCTGCACGTGGTTGTAGAACACTTGGGTGTAGTCGGACAGCACGCGCTCGGACGGGTCGCGCAGGATGAGCAGCAGCCGGATGCCCGGGTTCATGCTGTGGACGCGCTCAGGCACTTTGGGCGACGTGAAGTACGCGGGGGTCTTCTCCACCGTGAGCTGCTGCGGGGACGAGAAGGGCATCTGGCCCCGGTACCAGCCCAGGCCTTGGCTGTAGTGCTCCTCCCAGTCGAAGAAGTGGACCTCGTTCTCGGCGGCCGCCACGTCGGGGTGCAGGCTGAGCATCTCCAGCAGCGCGCGCGTGCCGCCCTTGCGCACGCCGATGATGATGGTCTGCGGCAGCTGCTGCGCCGAGCCGTTGGGGGGCGCGCCGTCCCGGCCGTCGCCCTGGACGGTGGCCGCTCTGCGCGACAGCTCCGGCTGGCCCGGCTCGGCCCCCGGCGCGGCGGCGGCAGCGGCGGCGGCGGCGGCGGCGGCGGCGGCGGGGCGGGAAGGCACGGGCTGCAGCTGGGCCACCAGGAGCACGGCGCCCAGGAGCAGCGCCGCTGTGCTGGACACCATGGTGGCTTCACTGGGCCGGGCGCCGCTGGGTCATGAAGCGCTGCGGCGGGGAGAGCCTCCCGATCAGTGACACATGGGTGTCGCGGGCCGCCAGTTACTAGGAAACAAAGGGGGGAGATGTTAACCCCAAACGCACGCAGGCCTTCGTGGAGCTGCCAATGCCGTGTGATCCCGGGCAAGGCGGTCACCTCCCTACCTCCCTGGGGCTCCCCCCCCCCCCCCCCGTTTCTTTACCCCGTAAGGCAGGGCCGGTGGCAAACACTTCCTGTCTGAGGGGCCGGATGGGAAAGGTTTTGGGCTTTGCGGGACACAGGCTGGACGACGGCCCCAGGTATGCCCGTTTGGCTCCAGGGGCCACAGACAATTTGCAGAGGAATGGGCGTGGCTGTGCTCCAATGAAACTTTATTCAGGATGCTGGAATCTGAATGTCGTTATCATTTTCATGCATCACTTTTGAGTTTCTCAACAACTGTTTTCCACAATCTGTATGCTCAGCTCTCTGCACAGACACGGGGACAGATCTGGCCCTGCGGTCAGAGCTTGCCCAGCCTCTGCTGTAAAGGAAAGGGCCGGAAAGGTCTTTTGGACCTCAGCAAACATCAGTGAAATACCTCCTACCTGCCAGCCCCAGGCAGTGGAGCTGGTGACATAAAAAGCAGACGCTGTTCCTGACCCTTGCCACCCCCCAGGGGCTCCTGATCTAATAGGGCAGGTGAACCTGTATGGTAGACTGAATGATCAGATCTATTTTTTTTTTTTTAAGGTTTATTTTTGAGAAAGAGAGAGAGAGAGGGCAGGGCAAGGGCAGAACGAGAGAGGGAGAGAATCCCAACCAGGCTCTGTGCGGACAGCCGTAGGCCTGGTACAGAGCTCGAACTCCCAAACTCCAATATCACGACCTGAGCTGGACGCTCAACCGACTGAGCCACCCGGGTGCCCCGACTAGTCCCGATTCTTTTACGCCTCCTCTCTCTGCATCCAGCTCTTGCTACGGCCTCACCGTGTGGTGGGGTGTGCTCCCCGACGATTTGATTTGGGTCTGGCCAGCGGCCCGTGAGCGGAAATGACAACGTGCCGGTGGCCAGCCTAGGCCTTGAGAAGCTTTTCGTGTTGGCACTTGCCCTCTTGCTACTTCGGCCATGACCACGAGAAGAATGCCCGCCGGCCAGCCGCTGGGCCCCAGAGGATGATGGGAGACACGTGTAGCAGAGCCCCCACACCAGTCCACCGTGCACAGCACAGCCATCCTGGCTCGAGTGACAATGCATCACCGTGGCCGTAAGCCACTGACTTGTGGGGTGGTTGGCACCGCAGCATAAATTTGGCAAAGGCTAACTGGCATGACCTGGCTGCAGGCGTCAGTGCTGGATGTGCTCCGATTATAGTTTGCGCAGGGCAGCGTGTGGACACAGGTCCGCTCATTTTGCCTGAAACGACTGGGGACGGCTTCCCGGGAGAGGAAGTGTTTGAAGCGAGCCCAGAGGGACAGACAGGTAGGCCGGCTGGAAAGAGCAAAACTCCTTCCTGGGTGCAAGGCCGTTCTGCTCATCAAGTGGTTTTACGCTCTGCTCAGTTGATTGGCACCTTGACCCGACAGTTACAAGGTGGGAAGGAACGGCAGGTACCGAGAGGAGTCTTACCCAAGGACACAAGAATTTAGTCCGCTGCAAAATTCATAGCCCCCGTTCAAAACTCTGAACGCAGGGCTCTCTTTGCACAAACTGCCTGCCTTCTCTTCACCTGAGATTTATGACACTTAGGCACTGAAGTCCCACAAGGACACAGCCACTGCTGGGCGAAATGGCAAGGGGTTCCCCAAAACAAGAGGACTCATGTCCATGTTTCAGGGAGCTGATAAACAACAATCATCAAGAGGCGTTTGACCATCTTCCAGAAAAAGGGCATTGGAAGCTCTTGTCTGAACACAGTTAAGGAAGGGTTAGTGACAGGCCTGCCTTGGGGACTATGGGGATTATAGAGCCAGTAAACGTGTTCTCCACCGAAAGGGTCCGTCATCTTCTTTATGCCAGGTTTAAAATCCACTTTAATAGTTTAACACTGTATCCAGAATGGATAAATGAAGAATTTCTATGGTCTTCTATTTTTATAATCAAACCTATCGAATTCCCTGCCTCAGAGATCAACTCTATTAACTGCTTTGAAAAATGTGTATTAAAATGTATTAACTTAAAAAAGCAATTAAAAACTGGAAACGTGTAGGGGCGCCTGGTGGCTCAGTCAGTTAAGCGTCTGACTTCGGCTCAAGTCAAGATCTCTGAGGGTCTCGAGCCCCGCATCAGGCTCTGTGTAACAGCTCAGAGCCAGAAGCCTGTTTCAGATTCTGTGTCTCCCTCTCTCTCTTCCCCTCTCATGCTCTGTCTGCCTCTCCCTCTCTCAAAAATAAACCAACATTAAAAACTGGAAATGTTTAGAGAATCACAGAGCACTTGAGAGGGGACCTTCAAGATCAGTTGACCTAATTATTTAGGGGGGGAAAAGAGAGAGACAAAAAAACGTTTAAGGAGAGATGACCAGGCAAGATGTTGGTGCAGAATGTTCTACTGATTGAATGATGTCAAGTGAGTGGAAATTTTGCTTACCGAGCAAATGCTTTAGTACGTTTCAGTCAAATTTCATTTCCTTCTCAATGTGGGACTGACCCATATATGGATGGATCCCGCTGTGCTTGCCTTTCACGTGTCTGGGGTATACGTGTATGCCCACGCATATGCATACTTGTATATGTCTGTACATATATGCATGCGCTCACATGCGTGGGAGCCCGTGGGAGCCCATGTGCACGGGGTGAGGTAGGTGAAACGCAGGAGAGAGTAACTACTCCACACTAGATCGTTCCACTCTTAGTGATGAGTGCTGCTGACCCCATCCCATACCTCTGGATTCGGACTCAGGAAGCAACCACACACCCCAGTCCTTCCACACCTAAGGGACAGAATCAGGGGCCAGATCTGAAATTCAGATTTTCTAAGTATTCACGCTTTTCTTTCGCTATTATGAGGCATCCTGCTTAGTACAGTGTACATCTGAGTTTTTTTTTTTTTTTTTTCCTAAAGGGGGAATTACCAACAGCAGAGGAGAAGCTAAATATATGTGTGTGTGTGTGTGTGTGTGTGTGTGTGTGTATATATATATATATATATATATATATATAAAAATAACCTGGGCAGTTAGTAGTCTAAAAACTCCTCACTTCTACTTTAATACTTTCTAAAAATGTATTTACTTATGTCTAAAGTCTTGTACATTCCAAAAATATTTGAGGTAGATAGGAAAAAAATTAGCTAAAGTCTCATACACGTATGCTATATATATAGAGGGAGAAAAGCATGTATATGTATGAGCTATATACATATGTATAGCATGTATATGTATGGAACTTTAGCTAAGTGTGTAGATACACACACACACACACACACATATATATGGACATCTAAATACATATATAATATATTACACACACACAGTGGCCACTGTGAGACAACTTTCTCGTGTAGTAGTTTGGTAATTTGAACTCAGAGGCACAGCCAGAATTTCTGGGCCTCTAAGTAACACTCTTGGAAAAGAGAAGACCTTCCAGGTCAGGTGAACCTGTAAGCGAGGACATCAGAGCCACACTGATCCTGACAACGGGATTGTGCACATCAGAGCACATGAGGGCCACAGCGAGGAGGCCCAAGATGGCTTGTCTAAGGTCACAGAGAAAATCAGGCCTAGACCTCATGGTTCCAGCACTCCAGTCCTGTTCTCTTTCCGCTATTGTTGCTGTCTCCCTAGCATGTGGCCTTAACAGGTAATAATGGTAAAGTCTTGGGCATCCTAAAGAGGAAAGGCCCTCAAAAATCTAGTCAACAGTGACAAAGTCCCAGGCCACCTCCTCCAGAATCAGCTGACACACAGGGTAGGAACAGGACAGCATGAGGTCAAACTCATGTGTTCCCTTCAGTAGAGGAGTCGAAAGGAATCAGCCAGACTGTAGGGTCAGGAACCTTGTCTCTAGGTTGGATTTATTCAAAGTGACTTAACCTGTCTTAGCCTCAGTTTCCCCATATGTAAAATGGTAATAACTGTACCCACCTGAAATGATTTCCTTGAGACTGAAATGAGGTGATCTGTATCAACAAGCCCCGTCCATTAGAAATATGAACGTGAGCCACGTATGCCCTCGTTCATTTATCAAACAAATATCTAAATTTATTGAACGTATGCTACCTATCTGATATTTTAGTGAAGTTACGAGAGTAACTTTCCGTTTTTACCAATACCTTCTCCCCTCCGTAATGCCAAACAGCACCTCCCCCTAGTAGCTGTGCAGGATATAGATGATAGAAATAAACGTAGAACACACAGGTTTATTACATTTCCAGAAAAATTCCATTATTTATAGGCAATCAAGCGGCGCTCATGAAGGTAACAGTCACCCCTCCTAAAGGTGACAGGGACCATTTATTTAGACATCCCTGACAGTCACATCTTGCCCTAGGACAAAGCATCTATTATTAGAGCTTTTATTGTAAGTGTTCAAATGACCCAGGAGCCACACTAAAATTTTAAACTTTCAGGAGCCACATTCAAAAACAGAAATATTTTTATGTTCTCTAAAACGCTATCACTTCAACACATAATTCCTACATAATATTAAGGGGATACTTTCCACCTCTTTTGTATGAAGTCTTCAGAATCTAGTGTGTGTCCATTTATTTACTCCTACAGCACGTCGCAAGGCCACACGTGACTGGTAGCAGCCGAGGTGGCCGCTCAGAAGTTCACAGCGCTGAGTAGGGCTGCAATTTAAGCGAAGAAAGTGCTCTCTGAAAGTCAGATTCCCTCCCCCACCCCCGCAATGCCCCACTCACGAAGTAGGAGGAGGGCAAGTTGGAACTTTTAGGCAGCACAGAGATGAACTGATCATCCTCCCTCCAGAAGTGAACTAACGAATATTGAGCAAATGGAACCTTCTAGAAATTCGGAGCCCTGAGCTGGCATGGGCAGGGACAAGAATGCTCCACGGCACCTGGAACCCAGGCCACCTGCCTTGCCAAAAGCAATGACGGCAGCTCCCATTTGCAGTACCTGCTACTGAGCAGACCCTGGGCTGGCATCGTCCCACACTGGGCCCCCGCGATGTTCACTGCAAATCTTCACCAGAACTGATCTCACTACAAGAAAGAGATCAGAGAAGTTCAGTGGTTTGTCCAGAACGGTCGAGGCTGAATGCGGATCCAAACTCAGTCTGAGCAGGCAAAGCCAGGGATGTCACTGTCCCTGTCACTCCCCGGCGATGCCTGGAGTGAGGGTACGAGTAGTTCCTGGCCCTGACGGAATGCTTCCCTGGTCCTGTTGAACATTCGTGCCAGGTAACGACCCTTTGATGAGGGACAGGATTTCATGGAAGGATGAACAAAACAAACCCTCTCTTTCCTTTTGTAGATGGGTTAGAAGTTCCCAAAGAGAGATCCAGCCCCCTCTCTGTTCACTCCCCTTTATCAAGGACACAGTGATCAATCAAGCCCTGAGCTACGAAAATTCAAAAGACGAGTCCTTCCCATCAGCAACACGAAGCTTCCTTGGGCCCCCCGTGAAGGTGCTGACCACCTGCCAGGGACGGGAGGCACGAGGAGAGCCCACGGGATTTCTCAGATGGAGGTCTCCTGGTACCTGAAATTAAATCCAAATTCCTTTCCAGGCCTGGGGATTCCCCCAGGATGGGAGCTGCTGGTCTGTCCCTCTGGCCTCAATCTGCTCCTTCAGGCCACACTCCCACCTTGCTGACCTTTCGGTTCCTGTGAACACTCTGAGCTCCCGCCAGCTCTGGGCGCTGGCATTTGCCGCTCCCTCTTTCCAGGATGCTGGGTCCCAAGGCTTTCTGGGGCTGGTTCTTTCCTGCCGATTAGCTTTTATTTCAAACACTGGCTTTCCCTGCAACACGGGCCTGCCTGCTCTCTTGTAACCATATTCTCTCCCATCACCCGGTTTCGTATTCCTCATGTACTTGCCCAACCTGGATATGCTTGTTTATGGTCTGGTCTGCCCCTCCACCCGAGAATACCAATTTCAGAGCCCCCCATCAGTGTCCTGATGCTTTCTCTCTGCTGCCATCCCCCCAGGGCCTGGCACGATTTCTGTGCACAGACCTTATTTGCTAAATGAACATATCGACGGCAGTGCAAGGTTAAGCGAATGGCCCAAGGTACTGAGAAAGGCTTTTAATTCACTAGAAAGACAGACTGAACAGTTTGTCCGTGAAAAAGACTGTGTCAAACGGTAGTGAGGTTTTCAACCTGAGAGAGTCAGGCAGGAGCCAGGTATTGAAAGGGGGACTCAAGATTTCTCATGGCGACTGGACGAGATCACCTGAGAATCTAGAAAATATTTTAATTAAAAAAGGGGGGGGGAGGATGCAGCGAAATAACCCTTGGAAATATTTTAATTTTTCTCCTTAAGTCTTCTCATTACATAATTCACATCATGACCTAGATTTCAAATGTAATTAACTACAGTATATTCCCCGACTCCCACCACTGCAACGTATCTGTGGATAAAGTGGAATAACGAGAATATTCCACGAGAGGTAAGTTTAACGCGTCGGAAATAGTGCTGCCCGCAAGCCCTCTGTCTGCCCTGTATCTTCCCAGCCCCTCAACAGAAACTAGTCGTGCATCTGGCACAGACCAGAAGCTTCTCTAGGATAACAGGGATTCTCAGAACAGTCAACCACGAGTGTTTTCCGGGATTTAGCAAAAGGGTTGGAAAGGAAGACATTTCTTACTTGGTGCCCACTGGGTGCCAGGTGGTGAGCACCAGTGTATAAATCATCTCTTCCGATACTCGCAGCAAAACTGAGCAGTGGTTATGCTAATTTTATCTGACTTCTCTGAAGCAACGAAAAGGTAACGTGCAGTACTGGGAAAGCAAAGGAGCTGTTGCAATGGGGCAGATCCGGGCTGGTTTGCCTACAGCTCTCTGAACTCAAGTGTCTTCACCTGTCTGGGACTCAAAATGCCATTCTGCAAAATGGGTGCAATCTACTTCCATATGATGAAATCAAATCACCCGGGCCAAATATACAGCACAGGGGAGGCGTTCAACAAATGCGAGTGGCCTGCCTTTCTCCCTAGGACACGTATGGAAACACGCTATTCAGGTTAGAAGACCTTCTCAAGGTCACAGACGCCGGGGGTGTGAGAACTAACACTCCGTGGGCCGTCTCTAAAGCCGGTTGTGCTTCTTTTCCTTTGACTTGGGAGGTCTCCCCGTGGGCAGCGGGGAGTGCATTCGGGGCAGAGGGGAGAGCTTACAGGAGAGCATAAGAAGAGTAGACAGGATGGGATCTATGCTACTACCAGACAAGAACAAGCATCCGAGAGTGCTGAGTGATTTAATCTTCTGGAATGTTGGGGCGCCTGGGTGGCTCAGTCGGTTAAGCGTCCGACTTCAGCTCGGGTCATGATCTCACAATCTGTGAGTTCGAGCCCCGCGTCGGGCTCTGTGCTGACAGCTCAGAGCCTGGAGCCTGCTTCCCATTCTGTGTCTCCCTCTCTCTCTGCCCCTCCCCTGCTCATGCTCTGTGTCTCTCTCTGTCTCAAAAATAAATAAAAACATTAAAAATTTTAAAAAAATCTTCTGGAATGTACTGAAGCCTCAGTAAGACAGTTTGAACAACAGAACTGTCATTTCCGCATTCAACCAAAGTTCCGGGCAATCAACAGCGAAGGTTTTTCGTTCATCTTTAGGATGTCAACAACGTCTTCACTTTCACCTTTAAGCAACTCCTTAAGGGCACGTCGCGATGGTGTCGAATTTCCATCCTTGGCAGATCATCTTGGAAAGCAAGAAAGAGGAAGGAGATTCGGCTTGCGCCTGTCAGTCTATGAAAGGACAGTGATATCTCAAGACTTCCATAAATATTTATTTTCTTGAAATTGCCTGCACATGACACTCTTCAACAAATGTTGACACTCACTTTTGTTCAGATTTACTTATGGTAATTGCTGAGAGGCCTACCTCACGTGGGGTGGAAAGGGTTCAAGGCAGAAAGGACCCAAGGTCAGTCCACATAATGTAAATAAGTTTCCGTGGGTCACATTTACCTGGGGAAAGGAAGGGTCACTGGCCCCATTCTCCCCCCCGAAACACAAGAGGACTTTTCGAACACTGCCTCCTCCGGCCTTTCTACGCCTCCTAGCATCCACAGCAGCGCTGGGAGTTTCCATATTTACAAAAGGCTACCAGGATAATGCACAAAATTCTGCAGGAGTCAATGAAGAAGCTATCTGGGCAAGCCAGGGAGGGCAACGTGGTGGGGAAGGGGTTTGGGGCCAGAGGATTTCAACGATAGTGTTGTTTCTAGGCCTCTGAGAACTCCACGGTATCATGAGGCTGACAAATGCAACCTGTCCCGTAGGAAGTCTGAAGCCAACCCACACAACGTTCTTCTCCAAACGAGACGAGATATCAGGGTGGAAGGACCTTCGTGAGGAGCGGCCGGTGTGGGGGTGAGTAGAGCATCCTTCCCAGGAGCCCTGGGTGCCCCACTGCAATTGCCTAGCACAGGGCTTTCCAAAGGCAGACGTGCCCACCGGTCCCCCGGAGATCTAGTTCAAAATGCAGACTCGAATGGAAGGGGTCTGAAGAGAGGCCCAAGAGTCTGTGTTTCTAACCAGCTCCCAGGGAAACCGGCCTGCCCACCCTCAGCCCTTAGAATGGCAAGGACTCTGTGAGCTCCAAATGCTCATGTCCATTCAGGTTCAGATCCTGATTGCTCTGGCTTTGGGTGGGGGGGGGCAATTTTCCTCTGGTGTTTGTTTCTTACTATTGCTGGGGCAGTTTGTTTTTAATACCGGGATTTTAACAACTGTGGCAGACGAACTAGAGAGGGATCGGTCCGGCCACAGAGGTAGAATTATCTGTAGAGCAGGGTGGAGGGGCCACGCTGGAGTTAACAGAGGATTCAGAGCCAAAAATCCTGGCTCACATCTCTGCTCTGTGATTCCAAACCCCCAAGACAGCCCTGAAACTTGGGAGCCTCAGATAGAAGGCACTGGCTCCATATAGTAATTGCAAGGATTAAATCAAACACCCTATGTGGATGCTGAGAATGTTCCCATATTGCCTGGCCCATGGCAAGCCCTCAAATCATGGTAGCTATTCTGGTCCCTAAAAATAAAAAAAAAAAAAAAAAAAAAAAAAAAAAGGCGGCTGTGTGGTATAAATGGGATCTGGAGATGATAATTAGTCAAACACATTTGTTCATGATCCAAAGTACTGCGGTGACTCAACCAGGCAGGGGCTCAAGGAAGAAAGACAATGGCAGGTAGAAAGGCTCCAGCTCTCTGTGACTGAAGGGGTGTGCGGTGTAAATGCCCCCCTTGGTAGATCCCGAACAGCCAGGTGAGTGCAGCGGTGAGGCCCCGGGGAGGGAAGAGGGAGGAAGAGACACTCAACATGTTTAATCTGCGTGGCTGTGCACAGAAGGCAGCAGTGACCTAAATAAATCCTTCATTAGAGGCAGAAACACACTGGCACAGGCAGTGCTCGGCAGAGCTCTGTGACAGGAGGGCGGACGGGGCCTCTCTTATTACTCGGTGCAGCTGAGTGGAAAAGGGGCCGTGCTAGCAGACAGAAGACGGGAGACAGGCCTCCTCGGTGTACCTGGGTGTGCGCAGCGTCAGGCCGGGGGGACCCAACCTCCCGACAGGGGCCATCTGATTGGGGGGGGGGGGGCGGGCATGGCTGGGCCCCATAGGTGGGGACAGCCATGAATCCCTAACATGTCCCCCGAAAAGACACACAGGGCGTCCGCGGCCAAAGGGCCATCTGCCATCATCCTGTCCCACCCTTATCCCGGCAGAAGGGGTCGGTAGGGTAGGGGGAGCATGCGGACCCCAAGGTCAAGCACGCAGGGGGCTAAACTGAATTGGAAATCCAGGTCTCCCGACTCCTAACCCACTGGATCCCAGAGACCTGGAAATCGAGGCTTGTCTCGTGCTGGGGCAGCGAACGTTAGAATAATTTGCTGCTGAAATACACATGAGCACAGCAAAGGACATCCTTCCCCTAGACGAGCAAGGCGGAGGGAGGATTTATCTCATTTCTTGAGCCAGCCTGTAGACAGACGGCGTCTCTGTCTCCCCTCAAAATCCCCACGTTGAAGCCTTCAGCCACGATGGGATGGCATTTGGAGGTGGGGATTCTGGGAGAGAATGAGGTTTCGATGAGGTCATAAGGAAAAGGACCCAAGATGGGGATAGTGACGGGGTAAGAAGGGAGACCGGAGGGGTCTCTCTGCCAAGTGAGGACGCAGCCTTCAAGCCAGGAAGAGAGCTCTCCGCAGGGGCTGAGCCTGGGGACATCCTGGTCTTGAACTTGGCAGATGCCAGAACTGTGGAAACGTTTGTTGGTGTTTTAGCGGGTCGCGTATGGCACTTAGTTACAGCTGCCTGAGCCCACCGACACACAGCCCTTACCGGTAAAAGCAAAGACAAGTGGGCTTCCTGGGACCGCTGTGTATTTCCTGGGGTAACAGGTGACATCAAAGGGCAAAGCTGGCTGGACAGTGGGGACTGCAGCCAGCACCCGTGGATGTGATCTGTCTTAAAGAGGCAGCAGCTGCCAAATCCCTGGATGCTGGAGAGGAAGGACCCGTGTGACCTGATCTTTGAGGTTTCCAAGATTCAACTGTGAATATTTCCGTGAAGGCTCCTGATTTTCATGAACGTCACAAACAGATATTAGTTGTCAAGTGTGGTGAAGGTCGGGAGGTGGGGAGGCCGATGGGCGAGGCTGCGGAGACTGATGCCTGAGGTCCAGACTCTGCCCAGAGGTGATCACTTGGGCAAGGCACCCACAGTGTTTCTAAAATTGTCCTGAGTTACTGGGGATATAGAAAGAATCTAGCCGCTGTCCTCAAAGCACCCTGCAGAGGAGAAGACAAGCATGGAAGGGAAGTGATCACCACATTCAGTGTGAGCGTAGATGCAGCCACAGTTACACGACAGCCCAGAGGCAACGCTGAGCTGGAACGAGGGCAGGGACGGCCCGGTAGGAGCCCTCGGAAAAGGCAGCCAATGTCCAGGCATCATCTGGGAGGAGACCTGGGGTCCGTTTCTGCACTGGGGCTGCTTCGGAGATGCAGCCTGTGGGACACGGTGGTAAGGCTGCCCCAGCCGGCAGGCGTGGGGTCCGGAGAGGCGGCAGGCTCAGGGATTTAGAAAGACGGGGAGGGGGAAAAGAGCCTCGGCAATGGAAGGCAGCATCAGGTCCTGAGCCTGAATCCCAGCAGCACCATTCACATGCTCCAAGTGGGGGCGGGTTAACGGAAAATCTTGGAAACTACCGCGCACGTTTGGCCCAAGAGTCCATCTTTCCTTTTGAACATGCCTGTTCTTGGTTTCACACGATCGTTTAAAAACAGACATTGAAGTGAGCACTTGGCATTGACAGGCACCGTGAAACTCACCAGCGGGTCAATGAGGAAGCCGGTCCTGCCTGAGAGGAGCTGAGGGGAAGCAGGCATGTGGACCATTAAAGCGGGGGGAGGGGGGGGGGCCGTGGCTGGTTTGGATTTTATACCGGCCGTATTTCCTCCTGTCCTGAATTAAAGTGTTGCTCTTCACGTGATGGCACCGACTAAAGCAACAGCTTGTAGTGTTTTCCCCCACCACACACATTCCCACACGTGACCGTGATTTCCTTCTACCCCTCGCTTGAAACAACTTGAAAAACACTATTCAAGTTGACTAATCCTCTACTCTGAAGCTTTGGGTTCTACGAAACGAGCCAGTATTTCATCTGCCTCTGACGGAAGCATTACGTTCTGTATAAGGAGTTTACTTAAACTGGGAGTTCCTGTCTTATTTTCTCTCTCCCGGAGTGCCCCTGAATGTAGCCAGAACACCTAGACCCTGCCCTTGACCCAACCGTCTCTGTGATCTCTTGTTATCTCATTTCAGTACCTTCAGATGAAACATCCTACTACACGTTAAGTTAAATCTATCACCACCCGGATGATTCTCTCTGAATGTTGATGCCAAAATGATTTCTATTTTATACTCTTAATATAGTATTTACTTGTTAGGTCTTACAGTATTTGAAACAACCGGGCATCAGGGGAGGACATTCAGAGATCATCGCGACGCGGGAGGCTGGTGGTTCAGAGAGCGGGTTTGAGTCTTGGCTCATCCCTGACTCCCACTGGGTGACCAACAGCGAGTGATGTGGCTGTGTGTGCCTCATGTCCTCCCCTGAAATGTTGGGGTGGTGAGAGCGCCCACTCTGCAGATTGCCATGAGGACGAAAGGGCACGTTACTACATGAAGTGTAGCTTGTGTGTTCGTGTGTGTGCGCACCTGTGTGACAGCTCCAATGAGGAACTGAATTTTCAAGACTTCCTGCTACTCTCACACGCCTTCAAGGCCATTAACGCATTAATGAAGGCAACCCACACCTTGAGGCCCTGCAACCTGCTAGCCCATAGGATGCTTCAGCGACAGGAGTCTCGATAGGCATCGAAACAACAAAACTGACGGACCCCACGCTGCCTTTCGACTTTGACAACCACCTTCACTTCCCCCACCAACTGGTCTGAACATGCAGACCGGGCTGTGGACTCCAGACTGGCACCCAACTTAAACCAGCAGGCTCATTAGCATCCAATGTACCCCGGAGAAGGAATAGGTTTGACAAGGAACAATAGTTCAAATTAAATGAGGCTTGAAGATCGTGCTGAGATTTCTGGTTTGGCTTTCCATCATTTGTCTTCAAATGCTGAGAGTCATAAAGACTAAGACATTGAATAATGTTGAGTCACTAAACCGGATTCCAAGAGGATTGCCTCTTACCATGACTATCTTCCTTCTTCCCTCAGACACAACCCAGGAGCCTAGGTCATCCACTCAGGACACAGATGCCAGGCCTCCTGCGTGCTGGTCCTCTCGCTGGCATTGCCCAGGGACACGGGAAGATGTGTCCTCTCAGCCCCAAGGGGGCTCACTGTGTAGGGGGCAAGACAGGGAGACAAGCACTTCCAGCCTGATGAGATGTGGGAGGCTATGGGAGGGACACTATTTTAGCAACTTAAAAACCATCCAAGAAGAGGGTAGTTTGGGACATGCTTCATGGAAAACCCCTGAGAAATATTCCGAGGGCTGGTGAGGACAAAAACCAAGTTCAATGCTTTTATTTTTTTTTTTTCTTGAGAGGGAGAGAGAGTGCAAACAGGGGAGGGGCAGAGGGAGGAGAGGGAGAGAGAATCTCAAGCAGGTTTCATGCTGAGTACGGAGTGTGAGACAGGTCTTGATCTCCTGATCTCACCACCCTGGGACCAAGACCCGAGCCAGACTCAAGAGTCAGATGCTTAACCGACTGAGCCACCCAGACACCCTCAAGTTCAATGCTTTTAACTGAGGTTCAGTGTAAAGCAATAACAAGGAAATAGAGAAATGAATGCAGGGGTGAGGGAAGATCAAAGGGAAGATCAAAGCAAGGGAGTTCAGATCTACCAGGATTTAGACCCTGCCTTAGGTATTTGCCCGTGGAAGAGTCACTTTCCTCTCTGGGCCTCAGTTTCCCCACCCAAAGACAGAAATCTTTTCTTATCATCTTGAGTGGCTACAAGAATTAAATGAGAGGGGCGCCTGGATGGCTCAGGCGGTTAAGGGTCCGACTCTGGATCAGGTCATGATCTCGTGGCTCATGGGTTCCAGCCCCGCGTCGGGCTCTGTGCTGACAGCTCGGAGCCTGGAGCCTACTTCCGATTCTGTGTCTCCTTCTCTCTCTACCCCTCCCCTGCTTGCACTCTGTCTCTCTCACTCTCTCGAAAACCAATAAACATGAACAACAAAAAAAAATTTTTTTTGGAAGAATTAAATGAGGTATTGCAGGGGACAACAACAACAGCAGCAGCAACCCTGGCCCACCTGTATAGGACAGGTGGATCCTTCCTACACAATCATATTTGCTCAGTCAACGGTGCTTGATGACATCGGCCTGAAGAGAAGCACAAAGGAACGATAATCACAACAATTTCGGTTTTATAACAACGGGTCTGCTTACATAACTGTCACTAGTAATGAGAGAACCACACCCTTCCCAAAGTTGGCAATAAGAAAAAAGCACTCTTGGGTGCAAACAGGAAATTCTGCTGTGTTGATAGCCAGGCAGAGAGATACAGATGACAAGAAAAAAGCAGAATTAAAAGCCTAAAGTGGCTCTTAATCTAATGTTTTTAAAGGACAGCCATTATGAGATAATTAGCCTTTGTGCCATCTTTAGGGAAGGACCATAAAGCACCATTCAAGTAAGAAAAGGCAGCAGGTGAAGCCAATTCTCAACACATGGGGTCGTGGAAATCAGAGGGGCCCGGTGGCCTGTGTCACCAGGATCCTCACGAATGGCTCCCTGCCAACCTACAGCCCTTCTGCCACTTTTGCTGAAATTGACGGTGAAGGAGGGGTAGTTGGGGATCAGCAACGGAGAAGGAGTAGCTGGGGATCAGCCGCGGAGAAGGGGTCGCCGGGGATCAGCAGCCAGCAAGGCAGGCCCCACCCCTCAAGACTGAAAGTGTAAAGAGGTCCCCGGACCAAGGCTGGGCGAGGCTGGGGAGGCTCGTGGGCACACAGCTGTTACCGGAGCTCTACAAAGGACAGGCCACTGGGTGGAGGTGACTCTACCCAGGGAACATCTTCTTGGGACAAAGGAGAGCTGCCCATCTAAGCTCGAGAAATCTGAACGCAAACATCAGCCTCCTCTCCAAGAAACAGAAATATCTCTATTGATAATAATGGCACTTTCGGGGCACCTGGGTGGCTCTGTCGCTTAAGCGTCCGACTGCAGCTCAGGTCATGATTTCACGGTTCGTGAGCTGGAGCCCCGCGTGGGGCTCTGTGCTGTCATCGCAGAGCCCGCTTCCGATCCTCTGGCCGCCTTTCTCTCTGCCCCTCTCCCGCTCACGCTCTCTCTCAAAAATAAGTGAGCTTAAAAAAAATATATGTTTATAATAATGACACTTTCACTTCTCAACTCCACTGGAAACCCTCCCACACCCCTTCTCACCATGCAGGTCCCCACGTTCTTCAGCAATCCTGCATTGATCTCCTGGACCAGGCGCGGGGGGTGCACAGCTCTAGAAGCGGTGGTTTGCCCCGCTCTCCAGGGAAGCTGTTTCCTGAGGGATGCGGCCGAAACAGCAAGTGATGACACTAATGTCACCTGTGTGGGAAGGCACACTCCAGGACAACTGCACAGGCAGGGCCACGCTAGGGTAAGGGAGACGAACACCACCTCCCCAGGCAGCCCCTCCTCCCTTGGCTGCTCGTCCCAAGTGGGCTGGTGGCAGGCCTCGGTTCACGAAAGTCTCCCAGAGACCTAGAACGACAGAACACCTGCTGTCTCAAACGGTGCACATCACAAGCGAGAGGGGAAGAGAAAATGCACAATGCATGGGCGGTTCTCAAAGCTCTGGGCCAGATGTGACACGCGTCACTTGGCCTCACTGTCCTTGTGCACAGCAAGTCACACGGCCACGCCCACCTCCCAATAGGAAAAGTGCAACCCTCGTGTGTGTCCACGGGGCTACCACACACACATTTATTCATCACGCAGCGGGGGCAGCGGACGGCGAGGGCATCCAGGACAAGCCTGTGACACGGCCCATAACTGGGGAGGATGGGGAGAGGGCAGCCGGGCACAAGACTGCACAGGCAGAATTCTTGTCCACATTCCTGATTTATCTGGGGGAACGCGGGGTGGTGGTGCTACGGTCTGAATACGAGGCATTGGAAGGAACAGCAAACAGCGAGCGTGAGGCTTGAAAGACGGGAACGTGGACGCCGTGCTGCGGGGACTTGAATTTCATTCCTTTTACTATATAAAAAAAACAAAACGGGAAAGCTAGCCTCTGATCACCCACTATGCACGTGAAACCTCCTGTACGAATCACCACATTTAATCCCGACAACCCTGAAACAGAGGGTACTGGGGTCCTGCATTATTTCTTAGGTGCCACCTGCCTGCCGGGCACTGGTTCAGGCTGGTTCCAGGTTTGGGGGCTCTAGACAACACCTCCGTCCTCCTACAGTTTCACCTACTGAAACAGATGAAACATTAAGTAAATAAGTGTATAAACACGCATAATTGAAAATCACGAACAATATGTGACTTCTGGAGAGACTACCTTGCCCAGGGGGATGCCGCCGTGAAGCGAGGCGGCCGGGCACGGACCTCCCCCTGTGTTTCAGAGTCCTGCACTGAAACGCTGATACTGTAAATAATGGGGCTCCTAGGGATGTTCTGCATCGGGGGACAGGGCAGGGACCCGATTATGTTTTTGCGAAGTCTGCTTGGGTCCGGGGGAGAGCTTAACATAGAGAAATACTGCAGATTGCAAATAGCCGTAAAAGTGACGGAGCTGGGGAGGCAAATAAAAGTGAAACCAGAAGAATACAAGATGTGTGTTTCAGCTGAAGACAGCAATAAAAGAGACAGGACGCGGAACAGGATCAATTCCCGGCTACAATGTACAAACATGAGCGTAAGAGTTGCTCAAAGGCAACAGGGACCAATTCAGGGTTACGTAGTTGATGGGCTCCGGCCCCAGTGGGACACCCTCCCACTGTTTCAAATGTCTGTGTGCCTCCGTTTCCTCTTCTGTGATTCTGGCCCGTGGCATGTGACCAAGTTTTTGGCGAATGGGACCTATAGGGGAATCCTGCACAGGCTTTTGAGAAAGATCTCCTTCTCCAATGAAAAGAAGAGAGTCCCCCCACCTTGTTCTTTTTGTAAGAGCAGAACACTGAGAGAGGCCACCCCGGGGACAACATCATGGCCCTCTCACCAGCTGGGGGCGGGGGGGGGGTTCAGCTGGAAGGAGGAGGCAGACTGGAAGGTGAAATACTATCCTTACGGACATTCCTGATCTGCTTTTCAAACAAAATCAGCCTTACCATACAAGAAAAGCTAACCGGGGCCACTCAGTACTGCATTACAACATTTGGTCTGTACCAGGCTCTCAAATAGGTGTTTTACATGCATCATATAACGCGACTCTCACCTCAAAAGTCCATGAGAAGCATAAACCCAGTGAACAGGTAAGGCAACTATATATAAGGTTTGGAAAAACAAAATCATTTTCCCCAAGTCAAATAATATACTCCTTTCTGGGGCAAAGGGTACCATTTTGTGCCCAGAGAACTCTAGACTGTGTGCCCTATGAACTCTAGACTGGCCTGGCCCCAAGAATGCTCTCCCCTTGAGAAAGACTGAGGAGGATGGGTCCATCCCCCATGGAAATGGTGGGTTCCTATGATGTGTGTAGATGGGGCTTAGAGACCAGGGAGGTGTAACCATTTCACAGGGAATAATCAGGCAGAAGAGATGCCCCCTGAAACCCTCTTTACTAAGGGCTGATATTTAATGAAAGGAGATTTAAAGCCAACTCAAGAGTAACAAACTCCCTTGCAGCCAGAGGAAGACGACGAGGGGACCGTGGCCGGTCCCTCCACCAGACAGCACTGGGTCCCCCTGTCTTCAGTCTGTACCTGTGATTTCGTACTGTCACTGAACTGGAGAGAGGCCCCAGCTTCACCTTTTATATCCCATTCTCCGTTCTTTCCAGGACCACCATTACAGCTGTGTGTCTTTCCCTCAAGGCCATGGACATTCAGTTGGGGTCCTGAGAAGCTTCGGGGAAGGGAGTGGAGGTGGCATTGACTGAAATGACAGCACTGGGATTTAGACCGGGGCTTCCGAAGACTGCCCCCGTTACAACAGGTCACGGCCTTCCACGTTCTTCAAACTCTGCTGTCTGCTTTTAATGGTTTCTCCGTCCAGGCTGCTTCTCTAGTTCCTTTCTGTCCCCCTCCCTCTTACCCAGGTTCCCCTCCTCTACTCGGTTCCTGCCCTCACATCTCCTTCCTTACCTTCTCTGCATTGCTGCTTCTAATCCCTTGGCCCAGAAAATGAAATAACAAGGTTGGTTTAAATTCTATAAGTGAACACTCGAGAAACAAAGAGCAAGAGACTCAGACAGTCTCCCCAGAAAACGACGCATGAGATCAGTCCTGGTCCCTGACATTTCTAGATAGAGCCTGTATTGCTTCCTTCTGTCGCCTTAATAATGGTATCTTTTTTGGTAACGTTAACTGTGAGTCAGGCACTGTGGGATGCTTGCCTTGCTTGTTTGGTTTAATGTGCACTAAGCGATCCTGTGCTGCAATTGTAATTATGCCCATTTTGCAGATGCGGAGACGGAGGCTTAGCGATGAGAAGGAACTGGCCTCTCCTGCTGTTCTGCGGCAAAGAAGCACCTGTTGCTTTGTGGCTGAGAAGCAGAAAAGTGGATTCTAACTAGATCCCTGGCTGGGTAAGCCTGGGTGCTAACTGTTGTGATGTTTCGCCTATTTTCTGGCCCACGCTGCAGGTAAATAAACACTGCTAGTGAGCAGCTCAGGTTAAATGAAGACTTAGTAATGTTCTATGAAACAGAAACTAATGACCTGGCCATGGGCAGTATCTCACTACTGAGGAAATCATAAAACTGCTTTGGAAAGTCCACGAGCAACGGAAGCCTTGTTAATTTCGCTCCCCACCAGGTTATTACCTAAAATGGAAACACAGCATTTTCACTGCCATCCTCAGAGCAACCTACTCCAGCAGTCTTCAGGGAGCTTTCTGACTCAATTTATCACCTGAGGTCATCTGCTGGGAGGAGCGAGTCTGGAAGACCCTGGAACAGTTTTATTAGCTTTGGGTTCAGCAGAAGGGGGAGCAGTGGCAGGTGTGGGTTTTCAAAGCCTGAAGTTTCCTTCAGTGGCCTCAGCGGAGCCCTTGTTTGGACCTTGTCTTTGCAACCCCAGCCCTACGGGAATGTGCTTGGTGCAATATTTGACTGTATCCTGGTGGCCTCACGGGGTTCAAACCCCGTCTTCCAGAAGTTGTTGGGAATAATCTGGTACACGCTGTCACCACTTGGGAGAGAATCTGTCTCACTTATTAAATGCACTGAGAGATCTGGTTAGAGCCACAATTCTTTTGCTTCTGTGAGCAAACAAACAAGCTTGCCTTGGATTGAGCCCCTGCTTAGCTCACCAGAGAAAATAACCCCTCCTTTTCTCCTTGGACCACACCCCGGTCCAAGGTCAAGATTACATCACCTTCAATATTACTGTTCTCCCCTCTCTAACTTCTTAGGATTCTAGGACTTTCACCAAAATAATCTCTCAGAACAGTCCCCACGAGAATAGGAACACTTAATAAAATACAGTTCTCCCAGTCAAATTTATATTTCATAAAACAATGGATACTTTTTTAATACTTAGTATCTGGGATACACCTGTACCAAAACATGACAGGTTGCTCAAATTGAAATTTAACTGGATGTCCTATATTTTTACTTGTAAGATCTGGCAACTCTACACAAGAAGAATATATGTTTTCTGGAGATTTTGCTAGGCATTTTCTAATGGCAATCTCCTGTAATTCTCATTAGAACGTTAACAAAACAGAGGCCCAGAAAACTGTATTTCTCAGGATGACGGTCGGTGAGGGGACATCAGCCATTCAAACAGATGTGACTTCAAAAGCCACGTGCTCTCCACCACAACAGTAACTCCAAAATCGAACCCCAGAAATCTGTCACTGTCACCTTCTCCCTCCTTCCGATCCTGGACGCTGGGGAAAAAATACCTGGTGTAAGACATAATTTAAATAAAGTGCCAGCAAGTTTTCCGAAGGAGATGCCCAGTCCGTGCTCACTCCTCGCCACTCAAGTATTTATTTTTCTGAGCACAGCAAGGCAAGCATGCTTTTCATTTCAGCTGCATCCGCAATCACCTTTCTCCCGCTGTATTTAACTGCTGATACAGGACTCTGATTGACTCTCCTAAACTAAGGAGTGGAGACATTTACATGAAACAGCTTACTGCGCGTGTACCTAATCGGCAGGAATTCTAGGGGAAATTCAACAAGACACAAAATGCATTTCGGAAAGTGCTGAAATGGAAGTTCTTGACAAATAAAAGGAGATGCGAATGTTTTAAATCTAAATATATTTCTTCCTTTAAAGAAAATGCGGGCTCCTCGGTCCTCCAGGGATTTAAGGAGTCTCCACCTTGGGCCATCTGCTCACTGCAGGTGGGGAATCATGGCTGCAAATCTGGGATCTGCCTCCCTCGTTCTGGGGATCTAAGAAAAGTTGCCTCAATTCCAGACCTCAGTTTCCTTAAATAAAAAAAAAAAAAAAAAAAAAAATGAAGATGCTAAGAGCTCTCCGGCTCTCCGGCTCCCTTGAAGGGCTGGGTGCAGGAAAAACAACAACAACCAAAAAACAAAAAACAAAGGAGACTATGGGTATTATCACTCTACATAAAAGTAAGGAATTATCAGTGTCATGATTTTCTTTTTTTTCCCCATTTTTTAATTCTTTTTAAATCTTTTTTTCATTCTTTGCATGCCAGAATGCTTTGGAACAGCCCAGATCTGTTCAACAAAGGGTTCCTGTTAACCCGCTATTCACCTGGGCTGACCACATTAGGAATCCCTAACTTGGACAAATGACTCAAGGAGGGCTTGGGGGTCTATACAAAGGGAGACTCTGTTTTATCATCCTTCTTTGGCTTTTCTCCCCATGCCTCTCTCTCTCTTTCCTTAAATATTTCTTCCCCAAGAAGCCTTCCCTAGTTCCCCCCGGAAAGAAATGTTGCCTCTTGTTTCTTTTCTGAGCAACCACTTGGAACCAGTAACACTGTTCTAGGAGCTGGTGGGAGAAACATGCCTGCATGCCAGATGTCTGCCCCCCTGGGGCACATGTTCTGATGGGGAGTCACAGAATAAAGCAAGAGAGCCTGAGAAGTTAACACGATGACTCCAGATAAACATTATTGCTACAAAATCATGCTATGAGAGAAAAGGACTGCAATGAAAGAAATCAACACATTGATTGGAAGGAGGTATTCTCCAGGAAAGGTGTGTCAAGGACCCAGGCAAAGCCCCAAGCACTATGTATTTACCCCTCCTGTGTAAAAACATGCTAATTGATCTGACTGCCATACTCACTCTAAGTTCCTTAAGAGTAAGATCTATTTTTTAATCTTCTACACTACAGTCAACATCAAAGCCCAGGGTAAATTTGGCAGAGTACGTATCAGAGTTTCAAAGGGCACAAGTACCTTTCACACATAGAAACAACTTTTAGAATACCTTATTTTGGGGGCACCTGAGTGGCTCAGTTCAGCGCGCAGAGCCTGCCTCTTTTCTTCTGTTCCCTTCTCTCTCTCCCTTCCCGGCTCATGCTCTCTCTCTCTGCATCCTCTGTTCCCTTCTCTCTCTGCCCCTCCCTTGCCCATGCTCTCTCGCTCAAAAATAAACATTAAACAAAATTAACATACTTCGTTTTTGTGATACAAAATGAACTTTCAGAAGGATACAAAATGTCATTGCTAGGTAAAGAAATTAAAGGTTCAAAAAAATCTTCACTGATGGTGGGGTCCTGGCTTCAACCAGGCAGAGAAGCAGAGACAGAAAGGGTTGCTAGCACAGATCAGATGCTTGATTACAAAGGTACTGAATGCCAGAGTTCCAAGTGCCAAACCTCAATAGTTAAGGCGGACGTCCCACAATGCTTGCTCACTTTAGTTACCTACTCTTCTGTGATCATTTATTAATGTCTTCCACGCTGGTCTCCAATTTCCTTGAGGACTAGTCCTTGATGGGTTTTGTTCATTAATGGATTCCAGCACTTACTCCAGTGTCTGGCACCCGATAGACACGCAACAAATGGACTCAATAGTCGATTTCATTAAAATTAACAGTATAGTCTGGGGCGCCTGGGTGGCTCAGTTGGTTAAGCGTCTGACTTCTGCTCAGGTCACCATCTTAAATTCCGGCCCCAAGTCAGGCTCTGTGCTGACAGCTCAGACCCTGGAGCCTGCTTCGGATTCTGTGTCTCCCAATCTCTATCTGCCCCTCCCCTGCTCGCTCTCTCTCTCTCTCTCTCTCTCTCTCTCAAAAATAAACATTATTATTATTTTTTAAAGAGTACAGTCTGTTTTCAGGGGTTTACCTGCAACAGCAACTCCTAGAATACGATCAAGGGTCTAAACACCCACACCAACAATCTTTTATGTCAGATTATGACATTTCACTTTGATTACACTGAGTCAAGAGACTGAACTTTGGGATCCCTGGTTCCTGGCCTAAGGTATTAGCCTAGCACTCTGGCTTTTCATATGGCCTTCTCCTGATTTCTCCTTAGCATATCACTATCCAAAGGAGGACAGATTATCATCCATCTTGCTTTAATCTGTCCTGTCCCCTGGAAGGTAAGTACAAGGTCAAGAATTTCCACCTGTGTTATTCCCTCCTGTGCCACCAGTGAGTAGTGCAATCCTCGGTCCATGGCTGGAAGTCAGTACACATGTGTTAAAGGTCTAAATGTGATCGTTGTAACTGCCTCTTAGGACAGGGAACAGGAACCGCCAAGCAAACGCTCCTTGAACATGAAGGGTAACTCACTGGAATGCTGTCTACACAGCACGCCCGATAACACCTTTGCTTCAACATTCTGGGTAACTGATTTTACATAGTCTCATATTCCAACCGATTTCTTCTCTCTCCCCAGAAACCAGAGGCCATACACTGGAGGCCTGTGCGACAGATATAAAGTCTACTTACAGAAGTGCTCTGTTTGGCCCACATGGTATTATTTTTTAAAAAATCGACTCAACTGCTGGTACTTAAAACTCAGTAGATTCTTTGCAAAATGGTGAGCTTACAGCTCTTGGAAAAAAAAAAATCAGATGTGGCTGGACAGGGCCAGAGGTCCTGGCCACCCTGATGGTGGGGCTGAGCTCCAGTGCCCAAACCCCACACTTCTCAACCAGGCACCAGCTAAGGCCTGTTTCACTCAGGCTGGTACTGGCCTGGCCTCGGAAGGCATTTGAATGTACGACCCCTGCTGGAAAGCTACCAAAAAGCAGGCAACATGGAGGGAAAAAAAAAAAAAAAAAAAAAAAAAAGAAAAGATGCCAACTGGGATCTATTTCCATTATGTTCAAGCTATTCTTCGGAAGAATAATGTATTCATTTTTCCAGAACTCTGGTGGTACCACATAACCATTGACAAACTATGGCCCAGTAAATATTATTCTAACGGCCTGAAAAAGCTATGAGCTTAATTCCCTGTGGGGAGAGGAAGCTGAGAAAGCTTCATGCCGGAGGCAGGCCTGAAGACGGATCGTGAGAGGCTGCACAAGAGCTGGTTACAATTCCGGCTAACTCAGAAAAAGGAGCTTCCTTGAAGACTAAGGGTTACCTCCAGGAATTGATGAGAAGCCGAGAAGCTAAAAAGCCAGGCTTGGAAAAAGAGAAGGAAGGAAACCTGGGTGCCAGGGAACATGTCAGGGTCATGCCATGGGAACAGCACCTCTGGGAAATCCTGAAATCTCCCGCTGCTGCTGACGCCACTTGATTCATGACTCACGGTGGTAAATGAACACTTAGCTGTCCTGACGTCCCTTAGCAAGTCCCTCAAGATGCCAGGTCCCAGGTGGGATCCTCCAATCGAGCCTCCGTTCAGGGCCCAGAGAGATGGACAAGGAGAAAGAGCGCCCCACCTCCCACTGAAAAGTCCCTCCAGGGACACCTTCCAAAATGCAAAAGTCCACTGTGGGGTAGGAGGATCCTAGGTGGTGATGGGAGGGATGGGGCAATATGATCAGTGCAGCGGCACAGAAAGAGAACAGACAGACCCGAACTCCAATCTGGAATCTTCTGTACCTTCAAGAAAACCAGTTAACTTTTCTTCTGATCTACACATTCCAAATCTCTAAAATAGAAATCATGCCATCTGTCTGTGCACAACACAGGGTTGCTGTGGAGATTCCGTCCAATCGTTCATTCAAAACTACTTGTTGAGCCATTTATTAAGTGACCAGGCACTTAGCTAGGTCCTGGGGCCAAATCTGGAACACGCACAATGCAACAGAGACCCAGTGCTTTATGCTGATGACAGATTTAGACAAGGGAGACCCAGTTCCTGTCCTGAAATTGATCATGTATTACTCTGCCCCAACTGATGCACTCATCTGCAACTCTTCTCCTTTTCTGATTAATCAATTTCAGCTCCCTTCCTCGAAATATACATACATACATACATATGTTAAGATACAAAATCCATTAAGTTAACTCTTAAAAAATACGCTACAAAATTTAACTCTGATCCTGAAAACAAGAGACTAACGGTTCTGAGGAGCAGGGAGGCCTGGTGCTGACGAATTTTAGGTGATCACAAGGAGATACCAGCCCATTATATGAAATCCTCTCCTCCATTTAACCTTTAGCATATGTAATTGACACAGACATCAGCAATCTGTAATTAACATTAAAACAGACCAAATGAAATTTGCAGGAAATACATGGTAAGTAGCCCTGAACATTTTTCACCCTTGTTTCACAATTGCCAAATGCTCTGCACATACGTTTTCTCACTTTCTCATAAAAAATCTTTCAGCCTCTTATTTTTCAGAGGAAGAATTCAAGGCTCCGAGGGAAAGCTAATTTGCTTAGGGCCTGGGGCAAGAGGCGGCCTGCAAATCCCACTAGCACACTCACCACTCTCCCCACTTAGAAAAGGGCAGCTTCGGTAGGAAGCACTGGTTCATTGGTGGAGTCCAAAGAAGATACACCAAAATCACGGAGGACAACTTGGTCTATTCCAACGCCCACTGAAAAGTTACTGCATTTGCTACATAGCAGCTAGAGCATTACAACTCTCCAGCTTTGTCTTCACCCCTCCAAGACTGTCTCTCAGAACGGGGATCCTGGCTTAGAGACATGCCCCGGAGCCTGCTGTCTGAGCCCTGACCCTGGGACAGGCTCACCTACAGGATATCACCTACAGGATATCAATACATTGTAGTGTTCTTCTCTCCAGTCTCTAGGCTCAACAGAGAGAACACGACTCACGACTCAGTACTCAAGGTGGGTGTGTGTTAGTTACCCTGGGTAGATGCCCTGGCAGGGGAAAGGCAGTGTGCACGGATCAAGCAATTCTACATCAGCCCGTCCGTACTTCCAGCCGCTTCCGGTCACTATCAGATGGTAATTCAAGGTAAGAAAAGCTTCCACATTGCTTTTCCCTTCAAAGAGCTCTCTCGGGGCTTTTCCAGTAAGGAACTTTCTTCTTTTGACAACGAAAGCACAAGCCTCAACTGTATTGGGGAGTCCAAGCAAAGGGTTCCTAAGCATCTACACAGAGCAAAGCACTGCTTTGGACTGGAGGACTTGTGGCTTTATACTAGGGGTACCAACAACAGAGCTACGAGCCCTGGGATTTTCCCAATCCCATTTGCAAGTTCAAGGTACCACTTTCTCACCAGCTTCCCAAGCAAAAACAAAAACAAAAAAAAACAAAACAAAACAAAAAACCCAAACCTCCCATTTTAAAGCTACAGTGCACCATACACCAGGCAGCTTGGGCCAATCCTCACTCAATGCTGCTGTCCTAATTAACTGCGAGGACTTAGGAATGCTTAGTCACGAAGTTGTGAATCCCAGATCCCCATCAACACGGGCTGAGAGTTAGAGGGACCCACTGGAGCCCAGAAAGGCTCCTTGAGAAGCTGATCCTTCTCTTCTAGTTCTGGGGAAAACCTTATGTAACACAATGGTCCATTTGAACATGTTACTTCTGCAATCTTATGGAAGTAAAAGGATGTAAGCCCTGGAAATGCAAAGAATAACGCGAGGATTTGCAGTTGAAGCGTCCATCTCCCGGAATTTCACGAGGTCAGGCTTTTCTAGTTGCACCCAATCTTGCTGAAAACAAGAGTATTTCCAAACGCCAAAGGATGGGCTTTCTAAACACAGGGAGACAGAAGTTAGGTTATGTCCCTTCCTCCCCCACCCCTTTTTAAGACGGAATTCCTGGAATTAACCCTTGAGTGGAAGTTGGTAATTGCCTTTCAATGAAATTAGGTGAGATGTGGCTGCAAAGCGAGAACGCAAGAGTTAGGACCCAAAGGATCCTGCGTGCGCCCGGGCTGCAGCCACGAAAGCCAGCCAAACGACGGCGCCCGGACGCAAGGGACTCCTCCCGGGACCGGCTCCCTTGGCGGGCGGCGGGCGGCGCAGCCGAGCCGGTG
Organism: Panthera onca; assembly: GCF_046562875.1. NCBI lineage: Eukaryota > Metazoa > Chordata > Mammalia > Carnivora > Felidae > Panthera > Panthera onca. The sequence continues at coordinate 8,094,681 of NC_138342.1, forward strand.
GTGCCCGGGTTCCGAGAGCTCTGGCTGCGGGAGGAGGAGCGGATACTCTCCATCCTCACTTGGCTGTTCCTCGCGGCTGCTCCCTGCCAGCAGGGTACCGCTTCTGGGAGCGCAGTGCGAAGAGAATGGATTTGGAGTCGCCTCCCCAGAATCCCCCCAAAAGCACCTTCCTGCAAGTAGTGGCTAAAAATAGCCGGCGGATAACGCTGGGGGAGGAGCGAGACGCGCGCAAGGCAAGGCGAAGCGAGGCAAGGCTACGTCTTGTCCTGCACAGTGGAGGGCGGAGGAGAGATGCAACCCAGCTCCCGAGAGAGGGGCCTGGGTGCACGAAGAAGCGGGGACGCCCGCCAGCGAAGGGGGTGAAATGGAAGACGCACAGCGCCGGCAAACAACCGCGCAGCCAAGCGCACCCCCCACCCCGAGCCTTGCAACCCCGCTCCAGCTCCCGCCCGCTTCTCCATCCTATGCCCGGCTCTGGAAGCCGGCCCTCCGGCTCCCGGGACAGGCTGGGGCCAGAAGGGGGAGCAGCGCGCAGTCCGCCGGCTGGCTCAGAGAGCGCACCTGGAGATGTCAGGCTCGCCTAGTTGTGCCCCCGGTTCCGAGAGGGGGTCTTGTGCGCTCCCATCGCGGGTGGGCGCCCCGCCTCCCCCCACCCTCATCTGCCGCCACCACCCAAGGTGGTGCTCGAAAGAGAAACAGAAGCAGAAAAAAATCGGTGAAAAGTACTATGAAAAAGCAGGACGGTGTAGAACTGGCATTCGGGAAAGAGATTACCTATGGTCCATCGCCTTAATCTCTCTCCGCCGGAACATCCCCGCCCCTTGGGAGATGTCCCGTGTCTCCTCCACTCCATCCAAATGCAAAGGCAAGGCAGACCTAGGTTTCCCCACCCGGGGTGCTCTCTCCACCGACTGACTTTTGCTGACTGGATCCCTGCCCCAGTTCCCGGCCAGAGTGGTACCCGGGCTTTGCTGCGCGCTGCGCTCCGGCCGCCCCGAGCCGTCCCAGGGAGATGCGCTGGGCAGGAACTAGCCCCCTGGCTCTGCTGGGGGAGGATCCAATCCACAAAGTCAAAAAGCCGAAAACCTGTCCATAAGGGGAATAAAAAAAAAAGTCCCTCGGGATTTGCAGAGCTGAGAGGGCAAGGCAGGAGGTGAGAAGGATGAGAAAACCCCGGATCTCTCCTTCCCTGTTCCCCCCAATCCACTCCACTTGCTCCAGCCTCGACTCACCTTGGGCTCTGCTCTCGCCCTTAATCCGGGACGCCGGTGAGGGCACCCCGACGGCCCCACGTCTTGCCACTCCCCAGCCTGGGAGGCCCCCGCCACAGGCGCGCGGCACTCACCTGAGCTGCGCCGCGGTCCAGCCGGTCCGGCGCCCGAAGTCGGCTCTCGGGCTGGGCCATGGGCAGCGCCGCGGAGCACCGGCGGCCGGCGGAGCGAGCCGGGAGGGAGGGGGGCGCCTCGGGGCAGGCGGACGAGGCTGGGGCGCAGGCACCCACGGAGATCCAGCAGAGACGGCGGCTGGTAGCTGCCGGCGCGCCGGGGACTTTGCAGGCGGGAGGCTCGGCGATCAGTCCCGCGGAGGGGAGGAGCGGGAGGAGGAGCAGGAGCAGGAGGAGGGGACGGAGGAGGCCGGGCCCTGAGGGAGAGCGCGTTGGGCAGAGGAGGATCGCGAGCGCCCACTGCTGCCCGGCCCGCTCCGGTGCTGCCCCGAGTCGGGCCCGCTCCGAGCGGCCGCGCCGGGTTCTCGCCTCCCGCCGACCGGTAGCGGACAAGTGCATCGGGCCCCGCGGCGCGGCGGCTCCTCGGGTTTCAGTCCAGAGGGAGGGGACCCGCGCGGCCCGGAGGGTGGGGTCGGCTGTGGATTGGGTGACGCTGCCTGCGCCGCAAACCTGGGACGTCCCGTCCACGCCCTCTCCCCCGCTGCGAAAGGCTAGGTCCGAACTCCAGCCTCCCTCCCCCCTTTTTCTGCACCCTCCTGCTCCGCACGGCCACGGGGTCGGCGCCCCTCCCAGGTGCGTCTGCACCCCCAGTTTCCTCCCTGGCAGGTGACCCACCTTAGGCGCCCGCGCTTCTTGCGCCGCCCTGGAGGCGGAGGGGGCCCTCCCCGGGAGCTCGCACCGCCTCCCGGCCGGGACGCCGGCGACCCGGGAGCCCCAGCCGGAGCGGGAATCCGCGCCCGGAGCCGGCTCGGTTGCGCGTCCGGGAGTGGATGCGGATTTCCCGGGAGAGCGCGGAGAATTCACCGCTGCTTTTGCTGCCACTCCAGGGTTGCACACGTCTGCTCGGAAATCAAGCAGGGATTCTCTGTCCCCTCCCCAGATCCGGTAGCTGGAGGTTTGGGGTGAGAATTCCACCAGCATCTCAGTAGTTCAACTTCGGAGTTCCGGTTTCGAGGGGTGTGGGGCTGGGGTCCCCTTGCGGAGGCTGGATCGCCTCCCTGCCCCGCTTACCTGAGCCAAAGTAAGCTGCCCTCAGAGACAGGTCGGCAGACAAACGTGCTGGGAAGCAGGAAGGGAGGCGCAAAGAAACACGCCAAATGCACCTCCAGGTAATTAATTCTCAGTGAGATTTCAGCACATCTTCCGTCTCGTAAATATTGGAAGATAAAGATGTGGAAGAATTCGACTTTGTCATTTAAGTTTGAAAAAACAATCTTTCCTTAATTTTACTTAGTTTAGAAATACTTGCCCATTGAAGGAACGGTTGCCGGGGGAAATGGACCCCTTTACTCGAGGAAGGTTACCTATTTGTCCCCTTAGAAAGCGAGGCGATGACCACCAGCATTTTCTATCTGATAAAGCCAGTAACATCTGGGAGCCAAGACTGGAGACTTGTTTTGGAAAACAAGCTTTTAGGGGTTTTTGTGACCCTGGCTATTTCTCTGAGCCAGACTAATGCTGATATAGGTATTTTGGGTAATATACGCATGTATAGATGAATTTTTAAGTCATTTTAAAGCCCTACTTTGAAAAGCCTCAGCATTTAAATTTACATTAGCTTTAAAAGAACTGCTTCCGCCGCCCCCCCCCCCCCCCCCGCCCGCCATTCTATGAAGCTATGTGAAATAATATATGAGTTGGTACAGGTCAAACGGTCATCTGAGATAAACTCTTGCCAACATCCTTTAGCTCCTACCAGCAGCTAAAGCCAAGCGCAGATCAGGGGTTCTTTCAAAACAGGGGGCAGCTTTGATGTTCTGTGTTGGTATGATTACTTCTTTTCCTTGAGAGTTCAAATTGCTTGCGTGCGTAATTGGGAATCTCACCTCTCATTTGCAAGATGCCCAGGGAGGCTGCCACTGATTCCATTTAGCACCCTGGGAGCCAGAGGGCAGGTTCACTGATCCCCTTAGTTCCCCACTACAAGTCCTGAAAAGGAACAAGAACCTTCGGCCCCAGCCCCGAGTCTCTTCTAGAAGCTTCACTTCTTGGAGGAAGCAATTCCAAGTAGATCTGGCAAGTGACAAGAATTTGAGGACTGAGGATTAAGTGTCTCTGACTTCGGCTCAGGTCATGATCTCGTGGTAAGTGGGCTCGAGTCCCGCGTCCGGCTCTGGGCTGACAGCTCGGAGCCTGGAGCCCGCTTCCGATTCTGTGTCTCCCTCTCTCTCTGCCCCTCCCCCACTTGCACTCTGTCTCTCTCTCGTAAATAAATAAAAGAGTAAAAAAAAAAAAAAAAAGAATTTGAGGACTGAATTTTCAGCTTCTCTCATTTAAACAAAAAATCAGTCAATGTGAATTAAAAATGATCCACGTTCTTATGTTTAGATAAATAAGAAAGTGTTATTGGCCTTTTTGTTCTTTGTTAGCTTTAGGTCTCTGCCAAGACATTTGTCATTTCTCTTAAACAGCCTCATCTGACCTCTTCTGGGCATGAGTTAGGTTTCCTATTCAGGCATTTATGTATCACCAGGACTCAGCTCAGCTTTAAGAACACAAATATTGTATTGAAAATATCTGCGTAGAGATTTGTCTTCCCCACTAGACTAGAAATGCTTTGAGTTGTGGGGACCATTATGGGAACCACGGAGAACTCTGTGTTCTGTCCCCAGAACCTTGCCTGAGCCAGGCAGAGAGAGAGGGAGAGAGAGAGAATCCCAAGCAGGTTCCGTGCTGTCAGCCTGGAGCCTGAGGCTGAGCACGATCTCCCCAACCCGGAGATCATGACCTGAGCCGAAATCAAGAGTGGGATGCTTAACCGACTGAGCCACCCAGGCGCCCCATGAAATTTAACTTTTAATTGTTCGTTAATTAATTTAGAAGGCTAGGTCCCACAAAGGTCAAAGTTATAATTCAACCCTGTAACCACACATGCCAAGAATAAATTTGGTGTCATAAGGGGATAAAAGTCTGGCTTTCAGAAAAGCATAAAATAATCCATTAATCATGGACGCGTCGATTGTTTGTAGGGATGCCCATCAAGTTGGGAGTTGGACGCTGGTTGGGGGAGGTACGTGATGGGTGGGGTGAGTTGGGAGGAATTGCCATCCTACATGTTTTCTGGATATGACCCTCATTTTCTCTCTCTAGAGCCAACCGTGCCAGCTAATTAGCAAATCAAAAGAAATGGAAACAATCCTAGACCTGAGCACAATCAAATTAGCGGAGTTATTTGAGGATACCATTTTCACACAGTGTAATCATGTTCTCTTTGTTTCGGTCAAATGAGCGAAAATCATCTTTCACACCCAATGCCCTCCCCTCTGCCCAGCTTTCTGGATGGTGCATTTGCCTATCTGTTCTCATCAGTTTTACACACGATCTTTTCTATAAAGGCAAGAACGCACAAGGTACAATTAGACAGTATCCATCAAGCTTCCCATACAACAAGGACCTTTTAAAAATACATCTGACTTTTCGGGTGATTCAGCAGTAAGAGCCATTAGTGCACCATCTAAATCAGGACTTGGAAAGTTTATTAAAATTGGATTTTTAACCTGATCCCAATTTCCTCTGCTTATAAAGAATCCCATTGGACTCCTTAATATTCATGCTATTAACCTGAAAGATTCAAGCTGTCATTATGGGAGGAAAGACTATACAGGGTACGTAGCCCCACAGTCTGGAGTTATAGATAAAATCACATTGAACCCAGGCAGGTGGAGGGACTATGGATCCTGAACGTCTTCAGGAGAAGCAAGCTCTCTCTTTTTCTCTCTCCTCTTCTCCCCTTCTCCCAACCGCCCTTTTCCATGACACATGAAAACAAACAGAATTAACAAAAGCAAACATAACCAAACCATTTAATAACAGAGAGCACTGGGCGAGGAGTCTAGTTCTTACTGGAAGGGTAGCTGCCTCAGAGAAATCACCTCTACCTCTGGGGCCCTAATTACTCCCACTCATGTCATGGCTGTAAATCCGTGTCCCTTTGCTTTTGTCGTAGGAGGAAATCACAGTTTTTAAGACGGTTGGTACAAGGACAAAATGTACACGTCCTGTCATTCGTGTTGCACGGTACCTGGCCCCAAAGCCTTGAAAAAAATCCCAGCCGGTGTTATTACTGATTGTTGGTTGAACCCGTGGCGCGTTTGCTTCTGTCTCCATTTTCCTCCCTTTGTCTTCTGCAGAACGTGATTTATCTTCCTTCGCTTCTGCAGAACATAGTTTACAACTTAACTGATGCCAGTGAGTTTCGGTGAAGTCGGGGGTCAGTCCTGTGTCTCCTGGAGATAAGATTTTCTGCTCCCTTAGGACAGAGGTGGGGTCTTGACTCTCTACTTCTTGCTGAGCACCTGGCATGGTGTTGAACACATACTAGGTGCTCAACAAAGCCTCTTGTATCTTAGGATATTGGCAGCTTACAGATCACCTATCAAGACCCTCTCATTTTGCAGCTGACGACACCGAAGCTGACGGCTCGGAGCCTGGAGGCTGCTTCGGATTCTTTGTCTCCCTCTCTCTCTGCCCCTCCCCGGCTCACGCTGTGTCTCCTCTGGCTCAAAAATAAATAAACATTAAAAATAAAATTTAAAAACACAACATTTTTGAGAGGCCCTGGAAGTACCTGGGGCTCCTATGACTCCTGTTGGATAAACAACTCCAGACAACATACTGCGTTTATTTCTGATCCTGTGTCCAACTTTGCCCCGAATCACACACATCAGTGCTGCAGAAATTACAATATTGCAGGCCCGAAGGGGTCCCCTTGTTCAGATTATCAGACCCTGCTGAGCGCCGGGATGCCTTCGGGGCAGCGGGAAATTGTGGCGCTCCCTTGGATTTTAGGTTTGCTGGGACCAAAGCTGACCGATGCTTTGATGAGCAGATCTTTGCTGGTTTTCCCTTTTTAGGCCTTGTTCAAGGATACTGGAGAGTTCAACTCTTGGAAAAAAATAAATAAATAAAGCTCTTTCCCTTTCTCTCCCGCCCCATCGGTTGAGTTGAAACAACTACTGAGTACTGGGTACATCCCATATCGCAGCCCTGGGGTAGGGATGTTTGTGGAGAAGAATAAAATCGAATCCCTTACCCGAAGGTGCTCACAGACACGCGTGAGCAGAAAAATAACAATTCGGTCGGATCATTCTCATGAGCTCCTGGTGCTCTGCACACCGGAAAGCTCCAAGGAGAATTTGGACTGTGACTATCTTCCTCTCACGTCCTTACGGAGTCCGCTTGAAGCAGCCCGTATTTCTAGCAGCTCTGTCCTCTGGGAACACCCTCTGACGCTCTCCAGTGTGGCCCCTATCGTCCCTGAAAACTGACCCTGTTGCCTTCTCTTCCCTAAGCCTTGTTTCGATTCCAGATTTAAAACAGAGGCAAAGATAAGCGTCGCTTGAAAGATCCTAGAGTTCCTTTCCCCCAGATTTTTGGCACACTGTTCTTACGAAAAGGTTGACCACGGACTCACAAGACCTAGCCATATATATGTATATATATACATATGTATAATATATAATACACAAGACCTAGCCATATATATGTGTATGTATATATATATATATATAATAAAAATATTATATATCATATATATTAATATTATATATAATAATAAAATTTATAATATATTTTTTTGTCTCCTTGATGGTAGTGGTAAGTATTTCACTGCATGCTTTGAAGCTCAGACAACGTAACTCTTAAGTAAACAAAACAAAACAGCCCTTCACATTTTCAATGATCAAGGCAGCAGATCTCCATATATTTGTAACAACACGTTAATGTAAACTTGGCTAACTTGTACGAAATGAGGAAAATCCATCAAACAGGATAATGGAGGAAGAGCTACGTAGCGGTAAAGAAAACTGATGGCATTTGTTCATTAGCTTTGGGCTAAGCGATTTTAACGCATTCTTTCTATCCCTGTTTCTCGTATGAATATAGGGATGTTATATAACTTCCCAAGGGTCACACAAGTAGCAATGGTAGGTTTAGAACTGGTTCACAGTCAAGTCCTATGCTCTCTCTCCGTCTCATGGTCTAATTCTCCCCTTCCTCTTTTCACTGCATGTGTGCACTTCACAGAACTAGGAACAGGACTCCCGTGTATTTCATATTTTATCTCCCAGTGAAGGAGCAGAGACCAGGGTTCTTCTTCATGCCTTCCGAATGTACTTACATTCTAGGAATTTAACCAGCCATAAGGTATTTAAATCCAATATTCATGATATTGTTATAATTGCATGTAGTAAACTAATTGACAAAATAAAATGCCAAGCTTTAAGCTCAGTTCTCAGCGTAATTGGTTTTCTCCTCCCACATAAGATCAGCCCTTAAAAATAAGAGCCGGTGTGGAGTTGCAGCTCCTCACCTTGGGGCCCTCGATTCCTTGTGGTGCTTCAGACCTCGGCTCTCCTGTCCACGGGCGATCATTCCAGCACCACCAAGTTCTATAGCTCTGACTCTCTGCCAGCACAGGACATGAGAAGGGGGCAGGACACGGTCTTCGTGCAGCGGAAAATCAGAAAGGCGTCGGGCTATCCCCTGGTAGATGTTAAGAATGCCCTTCCCAGCTCTGGTGCCTTGGGTTCACTCGGCCTGCCTTTATGGATTCACCTCTTTCTGGAAGCGTCTCTGTTTGGCAGGAACACTGCCTGCCTCCGGAGACAGATGGACCCATTTACTGGCAAACTTGGGAAGGATAAGGGTAGATGCTTCATGGGCTCCGCCCTTCCTCGTCTTGGGAGCAAGCTGTTTGGAGGGAGCACCCGACCTCTGAGGCTCCGCTGCTGTTCTGGGGTCCTCCCTGTGGGGGAGAGGCCTGCTCTGGTCTGGGGTTGTCTCTTCTGCCCTGGGTAAGTGTGCCCAGGTCTGGTGGCGAGTGTATCTCAATACATTTGTAACAGGGTGTATTGTAAAGTAACATAGCATTGACTAACTGGTACGAAAGGAGGAAAATCGATCAAACAACGTAATGGAGGAAGAGCTACGTAGAGGTAAATAAAACTCATGGCGTTTGTTCATTAGCTTTGGGCTAAGCGATTTGAATGCAGTCTTTCTATCCCTGTTTTTCCTATGAATATAGGGATGGTGAATAACTTCCTGAGGGTCACACAAGTAGTGGGTGTATTAATTATATATCGCTACGTTACAAATTACCCCCAACGTTAATGCCTTAAAACAACACACGCGTATTATCTCTTGGTGTCTGTGGATCAGGGATCCAGGCGTGGCTCAGCTGGGTCTTGTCCCTCACTCAGAGTAGCTCAGGCTCTAGTCGAGGTGTATGTCAGGGCTCGAGTCCATGTGGAGGCTCCCCGAGGGAGGACTGCTCACTTACTCAGCTGTCGGCGGGACTCGGTTCCTTGTAGGCGGGGGTGGACTGGGGGCCAGCCCTCACTGGCTATTCCAGAGACCTCCCTCAGCTCCTGGCCACGTGACCTCTCCACCAGGATGCTTGTAACATGACAGTCGGTCTCCTCATTCTGACAAAGCGAGAGAGCACAAGAAGGCCCTCGGAACGGAGGGCATTATCTTTCTGGCACCTAACCTCAGAAGCGACATCCTGCCACGTGTGTCACATTCTGTTTGCCGATGCAGGTCAGTAGGTCCAGCCCACACTCCAGGGGTCAAGGTCGTGGGAAAGCGTGGACTCCAGGAGGCAGAGGTCATGGAGGCCAGTTTGGAAGCATGGAGGCCGGTCCATCAACGAGCAGGCAGGGACATCAAGGTCATGACCACAGCACAACCAACAATAACAGGAAGATGCCATCAATCACGAGATAATCCCAATTTCATAAATATAAAATGTAAAAGGAAAAAAAAAATCTTAAAGTCAATGCAATGCAATGTGTTACATCTTAAGGTCTTGGGAACATCACCTTTAAGTGTTTTTTTATAACATTTCTTTTCCCCCTAGAACTTTCACATGACCTTTCGAATCACATGTTATAATAGAGAATCATGAAAGTACAAAATACAGAACCGAGTTTCGAGGCACTTATCGATTAGTAAGTCAATCTGTCAGTCAAGGGGCGGACACCGCTGGGTCCTAGGGATGCATCCCAACCATCAAAATATATGATGGACTCAGAGGAAGAAAATCATTGTAACTCGACCGTTAAGGGTCTGTCTGTTTCCAACTGGCTGATCAGGGAAGGAAAACCCCACAAAGAGGTGGGATCTGGGCCAGAGTTCCAGGATCATGAGGCTGGTTTCAAGAGAGGAGTTTGAAATGGCAACGTTCTCTACTGGATTTACTGCAAAAGGGAGGCGAGAGAAGCAGCTGCACGGACAGAGTGATACATGACAGAAGACTGTGTCACTTTAAACCTCCACCTCTCAGGACCCAGGAGTTAAGTCAGCTACATCGTATTGATTTTAAGTTTGTTTGTGTGTTTGTTTGTTTATTTATTTTAGGAAACCGAGAGAGAGAGAGAGAGAGAGAGGGAGAGAGAGGGAATTCCAAGCAGGTTCTGCACTGTCAGCATGGTGCCCAACACAGGGCTCAAACCCATGAACCAATCGTGATATCACGACAGGAGCCAAAGTCACGAGTGAGACGCTTAATCGACTGAACCACCCAAGTACCCCAAGTAAGCTATATTTTAAAGGACACTTTTGTATTTATTTTATGAAAAGTCATACTTGTTCATGAAAGCTAATTTGGAAAATCGCAGAAAACTAAAAAGAAGGGAAAAAAAACAAAAACAAAGAAATAATTCCACCAGCCACCCAAAGGCAATTCCTGCATTAACACTGAGTAAATAATGAGAAATAAAACATGAAGTTGAAATGGCCTGTTTGTCCTACTTAGAGTTTCTATGCTTAACTACATTAAGCATAGCATTTCTCGTACATTGGGATTTCCAGTTCCTTCGAAACAGGTGCAAGCAGGGGCAAGGTCTTTCATTTTAAAAAAATCAATTAGCGTGTAATACGTTAGTATTTACCTGTTAAAGGAAAAAACAACAACAACAAAAAAACCCTTCTCATCTGATTGTGCATGAATTATGAAGACGGGCAAGTGACACTTTAAGCCAATTCTTGAACCAGAAGTAAAGATGTGGTTCTTTAAAACATATGGATGGGTCTTCCTTTGCCACTCAGGTCAAGGCAAGGAACACTGAGGTCACTCCAAAAGACCCCCGTGCCTCTCCCTTATCATCCCTCCCTCTGTCCTTCCCCAAGGCCACCACTCTCTTGACTTTTAAAACTAGAGATTAATTTTGCAGTCTTTGGAACTTTATTTAAATGCAATCACCCAACGTTCCTCTGTGCTTCAGTCCTTTGGTCAGTGTTGTTTATGAGATTCACCCATGCCGTTTCATGGAGCTGAAGTTCATTGTTACCGCTGAATAGTATTATGTTGTATGTGTATACTGAATGTTCGTAGTCATCCTACTATCGATGGTATTTGGATTGTTTTGAATTTAGGACTTTCCCAGATCATGCTTCTATGAACACTCTGGTGCGTGTGTTTTGGCACACAGGTGCAAATATTTACATTTGCTCCGCTTGGGCAAAGAATTGCTGTATCACAGGGCTTGCAAATGACCGACTTGAGTGGTGAAGGTCAAACTGTTTTCCAAAGAGGCTGAGTGGGCTCCTTCTCCACCAGAAAGGAGTAAGTGAGTTTCCATTGCTCTGCTTCTTCTCCAGGACTTTGTACCATCAGTCTATTTAATTTTAGGCACTCAATCGAGTATGTAGTAATGTGTCATTCTGGTTTTAATCTGGATTTTTCTGAGGGTAAATGAGGTCGATCACATTTTCCTGTGTTTAATGACTGTTTGGATATCCCCTTTTATGAAGCGCCTGTTCATGTGTTTTGCCCATTTTTCTGTTGGGTTGTTTGTCTTTATGTTATCGACTTACAAAAGAGCTTTATATATTTGGGGCAAGTTACTGGACCTCAATTTTCTTATCTATAAAATGGGAAGGATAATCATACCTACCTCCCATGATAGCGTTATAAGGATTATATGAGTTAAGACATATGAAAGTTTTTAGAGCCATAAGTGGCACACGACAAGTGAATCAATGTGTACTGTTGTTATTAGCCAAGCTCCCTACTAGAAGCTTGTGAACACAGAACTCCAAAGAGGCCTTCCTCCTTCTGTGAAAGTTGAAATAAAATAGAGCTACATATGTCAAGGGGTTTAAAATGGAGCCGGGAAGTCATTCAGAGTGTGGGCCTTATACATGTTCTCACTGGGTAGAACCATGAACTTTTGAACTGGGCCTAAATGCAATTCCAAGAACTGTTCACAAAACCCTGCAAGTTGCCACAATAATAGCCTTTTACTTAGTGAGTGAGAGCCTTAACGGCCAATTACATGGAGCCAAGATTAGTTTTCTGCCACCAACATCAATCAAAATTCTTTGTCAACCATGTATACAGGCGTTCCTCTTTGCCTTTAAAAACCCTTGACTTTTGTTCCCTGGCGGGACACAAATTGGGTTGCTACCGAAATCCCTGCTCCCCAAATTGCAATTCTGAGACCCCAGCTAAATGCTTTTGTTTTGTTTCAGATCTGCCTCTTTCCAAGGTGGACACTTTTATTTATCGTCTTTGTCTTGTGTGTCCAGAAAGACTGGAACTCACCACCTTCACCCTTCGCTGTGCCCACCCAGGGCCCCAAGAGTAGCTTTAGAGGGAGATTCTGCTGTCATTATATTACCATCACCACACTTAAAAAAAAAAAACAAAAACAAACCTCAAAACATTAAAATTGTGCGTTTCCTCTGAGGAGAACAAGGTAGTTCTCAAACTGAAAATTGCCGAAGAAGCATCTCACAGCCCCTGCACGTTGCAATTGGTATTTGACATGTTAATTCCCAAAGTTTTAACGGAATGATTTTGCACCAGAAGTTTAAAAAAAAAAAAAACCAAAACGTCTCCGAACACAGAAATACAATGTATTAAAAATTAAAGGACGCGCAACGTGAGCACTGAAGTATTTTAGGCCAAGTGCCCGGGGCCCCGCCTCATCCACCTTTCCTCGGTTCGCCAAACTCACTTCGGAAAAAAGGGACAATTTTTCTCGTCCACCCCGCTGGGAATTGTTTGCTTCCAGTGGTCAAGGCGGCAGGGATTTCTTACACACAAATAGATACACACACGGTAACCGGCCCGCTTTGCTCCCTCCATCTGTGAAATTTTCACAGATAGATTAAATAAATTCTTTTTTTCAGGAGGCAAGTGGGAGGAGGACCATAATTTAGGCCTTTACAACCCCAAAAGACATGCAATCTTTCATTTATTATTATTCCTCACGGAGAATGGCTACTAATATCTCCCTTCTAGGTCCCTTAATTAAATTCAGCTTCTTAATATTTTTTTTTTTTTCTCGATTCACTCCCTTTCGTCCCTGGATTAACCTAGTTCTCCATCGTTGTAATTTCTCAACTGTTAAATTTCATTTACCTCATTTAAATTTCTGTAGATGTTGCTCCCCGAGTGGAAAGTTCGTTTATTTTTTCACTTCTCTCCCCGGGCAAGAAAGCCATCTCACTCAGACCAGAGCTGAGTAATTTATGAACATTCACGCTAAGGTGGATTTTGCCATATAGAAAAGTGTGAGCATAGGAGAGATTTTAGAAAGACAGAGGGGTTGGTCCCACGCGGCCAACAGTGATCCCCCTCTTCCTTGAAGCCCCCTTCTAAAGAGTTGCGTCTTCCACAACATCTTGTCCTCGCAACGCCCACAGGGTGACGCAGGGGACACTGCCAGAGACTAGGCTGTTTTTGCTCATTATTCGCTCCCCTTTTCTTCTAGGACCTAATACACACCTGCCTGTTGCTGTGACTCACAGCGCCCCTTGTGGCAAGACTTAGCAATGACATGCTGCCGCCGGTGCAATGCGTGCCGATGAGTCTCGCTTGAGGGGGAGCTTCCAAGGCCATCGCAAGTTTCCACTAGCACTTTTGTTCTTCTGTCCCAGGTCCCCGAATGAGAAGGCACACGGAGCCACGGGAAGTGAGCTGTGGTCTCCTACGTATGACATGACCAAGAAATAAATGTCTGAGACTCGGGGGTTGTTGGTTACTTTCAGTCTTGCATTGAAATTACTTCACTGAAATTATTATTTGTTTACTGGTCTTCAAGGTATAGTCCTTGAAGACAGGGAATGCATTTTCTTTGTGGGGCATCTGCATAGTTTGGTCCTTGGCAGTCACTAGGAAGTAATAAGTGATTGTGGAGTGACCGGATGACCCAATGGAGACCTCCAATGATAAGCATCCGTCCAATGCTATGGCAGCTGTGCCCTATTGGGTGATGTTTCTAATTCCGAGCAGATGTCTGATCCTCCAGGATGTCCACCATGGACGTTGGTTCTATCCCTTGGGCTCATAGAAAACCCCCTAATACCTTGTCATGTCTTTTGAAACAACGCTCTTATCCCCTTCAGGGGTGGCCTTTGCAGATGAAATATCCCCAGTCCTCAGCCCTGTTGTTATCTTTGGTGGTTTCAACCTCCTTAATGTTCTGGGGACTCTCCTTTGCAGGGACACTAGTTTACCCAGGTCCCTCCTAGAATGTGGGATCTGGAATTAGCACCAGACTCCGTGTGTGGCTACGGGAGCGCAAAGTGAGGAAGGGTCATCTCCTCTGGACTAATCCTTCATCTGGACTAATTACACTGAGTCTAACACAGCCTTTGCTGTTCTTGGCAGCCGCATCACACTGCTGACTCACACTGAGTCGACCAAATCCCTGAAGCTTTATTCACACGCCTTTATTGCCAAACTTGGCCTCAACTTGTGCAGTAGGTTTTGGGGACCCCAGTATAGATCCTAACACCTTTCTTTGTTCGGTTCTCTGCCTCATTTCATTTGGTCCATGGTTCCTGTCTGTTTGGGGAACGGAAGGCTTTATTCCTAGGGATAGAAATTCAGCTACTGGCCGACAGGAAGGAGAAACCACGTTGGGGCATCACCTCTGCCATGCCTAGTGAGCCCTGCTGTCTGGTTCAGGAGCCTGTCCTTAACTACCACAGCATACGCTGTGGTGTCTTTGTTTAGTTTTTCAAGGAGAACAGTAGAGTAGCATTGAGACCCGGCACAAACCAGCAGCTCTATTTATGCACGACAGATGCCAAGATGGCTCCCATAATCTCCACTTCCTTGTACGCATGCCTTTGCATAATTCCTTCTGCCTGAGGGTGATGTGTCCTCTAACTTGCTTCAAGCCAGCAGAATACGGCAAAGGTGATGGAATATATGTGATTGCATCCACACAATTCCATTACATGAGGAGATAACGTTGTCTTGCTAGGAGACCCTTGCTGGCTATGAAGAAGCCATGCTGATTGTGAACTGTCCTGCGGGGAAAGACATGGCCAGGAAGCTTCTAACTGATAGCGAGAAACTGAGCCTCTCTCTCTTATAGCCTGCAAGAAACAGTATGCCTCCAACGATCGCGTGGGCCTAGAAGAGGATTTGTCTCCAGTTGAACCTTGGGGTGAGGCTGCAACCCTGGCCAACACCCTGATTACAGCTTTCAGATAAGACTCTGAAGCAGAGTACCAAGAAAAGCTGAGACTGGATTCCCGATCCACAGAAACTGAGCTATAATAAATGTGCGTGGTTTAAGTTTTTTGTAGTTGTAACTCAGTAACATGTAACTAGTATATCATGCAATTAGGTAGTAGAAACCAAAATCAGTTGGGAGCCCATGCATCAGAAAACACATGCCCATTGTCTCTTTTTGGTGAGTCGGATAGACTTATAGAGACTTTCATGATTCCCGTGTCCTATTCCACCGGGATGTAAAGAGCCACCTAACATCCAAACTCAGAAATAGAGATTAGTTTTTTAATAGTATTTGCCCAGAATGACCTTCGGCTCATCCATCTCATTCAATGGTCCCAGCTCCCCTCTTCTATCTTTCGCGTCCTTTGGTCCTATACCCAGGTTTGACTATTTGCTCCCTGCCTTCCTGATCTCCTAACTTTAACTCACTATTGGAGCAGCGGTTCCAGTCTTGATCCTGACTTTAATCTTGGGCGCCATTTCCATCTTGGTTCCATTGTATCTTCCAGATCTGGATCTCCCAGACCTTCTGCCAAAGTAGAAGCATGCAATGGTCCAGGCCCCTTATTGGTGACAAGCCTCTAGCCAAGAGTGTGGCCCTCAATACAGAATAGAGGTGATGTCGATAAGGTCACATCAAGCCATTTTGTTTTTCCACTGGGGCTTTTTCCTCTTTGAGCCTGAGCCTTATCATCATCATCAACATCATCATTATATTCAAATTTTATCGCTTCCCTTCATGAACTAATGGCCCTTTGGCGAATGACCCAGGGCAATGGTTTGTAGATCCTGGGAAAGCGCTTGTCCAATCGTGCTTGTCATTTCTGATGGCTCACAGACTGGACCCTGGGACCTGAGGGAGAAGCTGATGACTCAGCCTTTCTTTGTACTGGCCACACTATTTTTACATGGGGCAAATCTTGCCAGAGGCTGAAAGGGCCCCTGGATTCCCTTAGTCCTAATGTACCTTTCATACTATCTATGCAGGTATAGAGAATCCAGGAGCCCGGGTCCTACTCAACTCAGTCAAGTTCTTTGAAAGCAATGGATCTTTGAGTTTAGGGACATGGGCGCTCCTCATAGACTTGACTTTTCAGGTTCAGGCCATTTTCCTTACTGTATTACTGCTGAGGCAAAACATATAAGACGAGCCCTGCATCGGGCTCTGTGTCAAGCCCACGGATATCAGAAATCGGACTGAGCTAACCACTAATTCACATCCCTAGGTTTACTAACAGAAAAATAGGCACCCAGGAAGATTAGGTACCCGGACCAGATTTATGCAGTTAATTAACAGCAGCATCCGAGCTTGATTTCAGACAAGGTACCCATGGTGTTCTTTGAAAGGCCGTAAAGAAAAGCCCAAAGGAGAGAGTCAATTACTTCCAATTACTTGGAGAAAAGATGAGTTAGAACATAGAAGGCTGGACCTAAGAGGGCGGGCACCAGATCCAGGGAAGATCATTCTCCACCTCCTTGTCTAGACTTTGAGGAGTCCAGACAACAGACAGGGATGAAAATAGCATTTGCAAAGCCAAGGAAACCAGGGTCTAAGAAGGGCAGGCGTCACAGGCATGATGTCCTTCCCCCAGGGTTTCTGCGTGGACAGAGCAGCCCTCTTAGACAGGGTTTTGATATTATAGGACAGTTTATTTTCTTGTTTCTGTGCCTGAGCATTTAGTGAAGGGCTTATTGATTTTCATTATTATTAATTCCAGCCTGGCCTCGGCCGTACAGTGGGGAGTTAATAGAAAGGTCTTTTTTGGTCTGGGCCAGAGTGTTTGAAAAAGATTACTGCCCTCTGAAGTCAGCAGGATGGTGACAGCGGGAACCAGAGAGGGATGCAAAGCAAAGGAGAATCTGCAAAATGAGGTCAGCACCTCAGAATCAGCTGTTTCTTCCTCCAAGGTACCCTCTTTCAGGCGTCAACATGGGAGGGATTGGTTTTTACTTTATTATTAATATTATTATTATTGTTGTTGTTATTATTATTATTTTTTGCTTACAATCCACTTAGGACCTAGATGAAAGGATCACCGGGTCTCTAGACTTACCATCCACCCTCACAGCTCTCTCCGTGCGGCCCCATGGCGCATAATGGAACATCGATGGAACGTAGATGCCTACACTTTTAATCTGTCTTGTCTCAGACTTAGCTGTGCGTGGGTCTGTCCATCCTACCAGATTTGACTCTTTCTCAAGGCAAGGGAAGTATCTACTTAGTTTTTTTTTTCTGTTTATTTATTTTTGAGAGAGAGGGAGACCGAACATAAGCAGGGGAAGGGCCGAGAGAGAGGGAGACACAGAATCTGAAGCAGGCTCCAGGCTCCGAGCTGTCAGCACAGAGACTGACGCGGAGCTGGAACTCACAAACTGTGAGATCATGACCTGAGCCGAAGTCAGACGCCCAATCTATGAGCCACCCGGGCGCCTCAGTATCTATTTATTTTATGTCACCTTCCTCTTCACCTCCCCCCCCCCCCCAGTGGCTAAAATAATGACTTGAAGTTTGCTGACGATGAAGAAATAAGTATTCTGTTCGGAAGAAACAGAGATATGTTTAAGCCTGTGGTCTCTGAAGTCAAACGACCTAGATTTGAAATGCGACCCCATTGAGTGCCCACCTTGTGACTTCCACCAGGATACTTGGCTTTTCTGTGCCCCTGCTTCGTAATCTGTAGAAGGTGAGGTTCATTGTATCTCCTTGTTGGGTTAGTGTATTAAGAGAATTATTTCATGAAAAATACTCAGAACATCGCATTGGTTGGCATTTACCCAAAGCCCTCCTGAAGGTCCATCCTTCGGGTCCTGTGGTCCTAACTCGGTGCATGACGCTCTGTGTCCCACCAGCAAATGACACGTGGCAGAGTGGCACTAGAAGCTCCAGCCTGGCTCTGTCGACACACTGCAGCCTTGACCCTGGAATCATGTCCAGCACGACTTTCCCTGTGTCTCGGCCGTCCTTTCCCTGACATGCAGGGATGTGTCACAAGGCCCGGGGGGTTTTGCCTCTGTTTCCTTGCTGCAGCTGTGCCATGGGTGTCCCAAGGCTGGGATTCTAGAAGCATCTAGAAGAATTCTAGAAGCATCACTTCTATACAGGTAACCACCTCCCTTTCCATCTCCCACTTTGCTTTTACTCCAAAAAGGGTTAGGATTGGGACTGCATCTCTGGGTCTCCTTGAGGACCACACTGAGAATTCCAGATTTGATTTTCTGATATGTTGTGGGGGAGGTGGTCTCGTGCCTCAGGGTTTGTAATTCCGTACAGAGGATCCCCTATGCTGTTCTGAGGGGTCGTTGATTGGAAGGGGGGCTTGCTTTGGGGGAATTGGTGACATGTGGAGTACCTGGGGACATTGTGTTCCTTCTATGTCAGTGGTTCTCAAAATGCGGTCCAGGACCAGCAGCCTCAGAAGCCCCCGAGAATTCTTCAGAAGTACAAATTCTCAGATCCCAGCCAAGACCTTTTGAATAAGAATCTCCGGGAGTACCTGGATGGCTCAGTCGGTTAAGCGTCCAACTTCGACTCAGGTCACGATCTCACGGTTGGTGAGTTTGAGCCCCACATCGGGCTCTCTGCTGTCGGCACAGAGCCTGGAGCCTGCTTCGGATCTCCTGACCTCCTCTCTCTGCCCCTCCCCTGCTCACTCTCTCTGTCTTTGCCTCTGTTTCTCTCTCTCTCTCAAAAATAAACAAACATTAAAAAAAAAAACAAGGAAAAGAAACTCTGGGGGTGGAACCGGCAATGTGTATCTTCACAAAACCTCCAGGAGACACCGGCAGGTGCAAAATCAATAACACCCACTCTGGGCCTTCAAACCACCCCTTTGGTGGATGAAACTGCAGATGACCGGGAAAATCCCTGCTAGGTGTCTATTCCCTACCTACATCAGGCAAAAGACTTCATTCACAGCGATGTTTCTCAAACTTCTGTGATGACAGGATCACGTGACAGAACTTGTTAAAAATCATTCTCAGGTTCCCGCCCCCGCCCCATCCCCCTCAATCAGAACTTCTGAAGGATGAGCCTGGAAAGTTAATTGTCTTTTCAAGTTTCTTTATGGAGAGAGAGAGTGCGCGTGTGCGTGAGCAGATTAGGGGCAGAGAGAGAGGGAGAGAGAGAGAATCCCAAGCAGGATCTACGCTGTCAGTGCAGAGCCTGATGCGGGGCTAACTTTTTACCTGGAGTTGCAGCTGAATCTTTTAAAATTAAAAAAATATATATGTTTATTTGTTTTTGAGAGAGAGAGAGAGAGAGTGAGACAGAGTGTGAGGGGAGGAGGAACCAAGAGAGAGGGGGACACAGAATCTGAAGCAGCCTCGAGACTCCGAGCTGTCAGAGCCCGACACGGGGCTTGAACTCACGAACCATGAGATCATGACCCGAGCTGAAGTCGGATGCTTAACTGACAGAGCCATCCGGACACCCTGCAGCTGAGTCTTATCAGCAAAGCTTCGGAAAGTCTTCTGGAAGGTGGGAGAGTGGCTCTGTGCTGGGGTGGCTTCTTTCTATGTAGCACGTCAGACACGGGCATTGAGGACTTGAGAGCTGCAGAAGGACACATTATTATCAAATTACTCGTTACCTTTGGCCCCATGAAGGGGACAAGCCACAGCTGTGTGAGTCTACACAGGAGCTGCAGAGAATGGATCCCCTGGTGTCCTCATCCGTCCTTGTAACTGCGTCGAGATGCATGTGGCTCTGAGTTGTCAGCACAGAGCCTGACACAGGGCTCGAACTCACAAAGCGTGAGATCATGACCTGAGCGGAAGTTGACGCTTACCTGACTGAGCCACCCAGGCACTTTGTGATTTCCTATTGTCCTAAAGACAGAGTCCAAAATCCTACATGTGGTCTGGCGATATTGGGCTCAAACAGAGACTTCCTTACAAGCAACGAAGACTGACTCGTACTAACATCGGTGAGGGATTATTGAAGGGTTTTCAAGGGATCACTGAACAATGACAGGCGGGAGGACAAGACGGGGCGATGGGTAATCACCAGGAAGAGCTGACCTTCGAGGACTGCAGCAGAGATCAAAAACAGGCATGGGCTGGCCTGCTCAGACCACCACGGCAATGACAATGATCTGTGCTCCCATACGATTGCATTGCTCTCTCAAGATCCAAACCTTAGCATTAAATGTCAACTTGCTAAGCCCAATCCACCTGCCGGCCTCCTGTTGACCCAAGCCAGGACTAGAAAAGCTGTGGTTGCTTTTCCTTTTCTAGTGAAGGGCCAGAGCTACTCCCCAGGACTCTAGCACATAGAGGTTTTCCAAATGGGAGCCTGCAGATAGCAGGCAGGGGTGGTTGGTTATCAGAGAAGCTATGATTGATAATGTGTCCACTATGCCAATGGTCCAGCTTTTGACAATGCAAATATATGGAGAAAAAGTTAAGTTACACAACACTCAAAGACTTTCTTGAAATTAATGGCAGCAAATGGCCTTCTCTTCTCTCCTCTTCTCTTGCCTTTTGTCTTGCCTTTCCTTCTCTTCTCTTCTCTTCTCTTCTCTTCTCTTCTCTTCTCTTCTCTTCTTCTCTTCTCTCCTCCCTTCCATTCCCATTTTTCTTTCTCTCTCACCCTTTTCCTTACACTGGAAGCGATGTTCTATTGCTCAGCTATTAGGGAAGTTCTAGACCTTTGGAGGAAGAGATGGAAAAGTAATATTCCAAATCATAAACAAGGAAATTAGAAGCTTTGTTCATGGAAGTTGCTGAATTAAAACTGCCAAAAGTTTATCTTGTCTTGGGGTCAACTTGGGATCCTCCTCTTCACCCACAGCACACCAGTGTTCATTTAAAGTAGAACATTCTGGGGGCGCCTGGGTGGCGCAGTCGGTTAAGCGTCCGACTTCAGCCAGGTCACGATCTCGCGGTCTGTGAGTTCGAGCCCCGCGTCAGGCTCTGGGCTGATGGCTCGGAGCCTGGAGCCTGTTTCCGATTCTGTGTCTCCCTCTCTCTCTGCCCCTCCCCCGTTCATGCTCTGTCTCTCTCTGTCCCAAAAATAAATAAAAAAAAAAAAAAAAAAAAAAAAAAAGTAGAACATTCTGGGCAGCCTGGGTGGCCCAGCTGGTTAAGCATCTGACTCTTGATTTCGGCTCAGGTCATGATCGCAAGGTCTCGAGATTGAGCCCCGTGTGTGGAGCATATTTAAGATTCTCTCTCCTTCTCCCTCTGCCCCTTTCCCACTTGTGCTCTTTCTCTAAAAAAAATAAAAATAAAAAATAAAAATAAGATAGGTCCTTCCTCAGAATTTGAAGGTACTCATAACATATAATTTAGAAATTACCTGATGGCTATTCCTCTGTGAGAAAACAATCCGAAATAATTGGGGGGAAGGTTTCTACAGAAAAATGCTCATTCAGCTTTATTTATAACAGCCTTCAAATTGGAAACAAGCTAAATGGGATGAATATCTATATGGTATGCTTTCTGGTACGCTATGTTTACAAAGCATTTAAAATGTGTTTGTTAAAAAACAAGTGAAAAATCAGTGCATAAAATATAATCACAATTATACGGAAGAGATTAAAAAAAACAAACAAAACAAAAACCCTGCCAAGTAAGAAGACATAGGAGTTAGACACACAACATTATGATAGAAATTACCTTTAGATGATAGGGTTATTGGTAATCAATTTAAAACACATTTTTGTCACCTTTTGTCTTTCTTTAATTCCCAAACATTATACTTGGAGCATGTGTATATCAACTTACACCCAAATAAAACAAACTTTTGTTAACAACAGTAATAAATGTGCTTGCATTTTGCATGTGGGATCTTTAGAGATAGATCCCGTCTGGCTGAGGTCACCAATGGCATCAGAACATATAACCGAATCCAATAGGCATGTTCTGTCTTCATTTGACTAAGCCCTCCAGCAATAACTCAAGTGGTTAATCAGTCTTTCTTGACCCTCTGCCTACTATTTTCTGAAATACTATTTTCTCCTGGGAACGTGATTGCTTTCCCTTGCCATTCTTGACTCCTTTGCCTCTTCCTCAGTTTCCCTCCATTGTTCTTTCTCCTCTACTGAAACTCTAAATATTAAATTCCCTCCCATGAATGCCTTCTTTTGTCACTGAAGCAATCCTATCCACTCCCTCTCTGTTATGGCACCTTGTTGGCTTATGGGTCCAGCCCTCCTTCTTTTGTGACTGCCATTCCTTTTACTTAACATCTCCATTAAAATATCTCGCAGATATTTAAAAACTGTTTCCAAAATGGAATTCCTTATCTTTCACATTATGTCAGAGAGACAGAATGAAGACTCATGTGTCAATCGATACCCTCGACATTAGTGAAATGTGATCTTCCTATGTTTTTAATTTAAAAATAAGTGAAATAGAAGTTTTAATATTTTCTTACTGAATTTCAATGGCTCATCTTGGCTCTCCACTAAAGTATAGATAATCCCTCTCACAAAAAGTGTTTGCATTTCCCCAAATTATCAATGATTTTCTTCTTTGGCCTAGTAGGATTCCGATTCTTTCAAAATTAGAAAATGAGACAAATTCCAGGCCTCATACCGACTTGGGCAATAAAATCAGGTCTTAGGTGGGACACAGCTCACTCACTTCCACATCATGGGGAGAAAAATACAGGGACTTTTGACTTTAACCAGTGACGACATCAAGGTATTTGGGGGGTAAAAAAATAATTGATCCTAATAAGGAATATATATCGCTATTTCTTTATTGGAGTGACTTCAGTGAGAAAATCCCTCTATTATTTAAGAGCAAAATCATCCAACACGATATCATGATTTTGGAAGTCTGTGACCTACCTATTCAAGTTTTAGCAGTATGTCTAGAGATGTAATTATCTTCATGGGTTTATTAATTTCATGTTCCTTTTTCTTCCAAATGATGAGGTTTTAGAGTGAGTGGTGGGGGTTCGGAGCTAATGGCCAAGACAGGGTTTTTAAAGACATCTTTGGTGCAAAAAAAGGTGATTTTATTGAAGCACTGGGGACGGGACTCCTGGGCAGAAAGAGCTGCACCGGGGTTATCAAGAGCGACTGGTTAGATACTATGGAGTTGGGGGAGGTGAAAGCAAAAGAGAGGCCTCCAGAAGGACTTTCATATGATAAAGTGGGCTCGGAAGACACCAGGGACCTTGCGATTGTCAAACTGAGGTTGCTTTCCCTCTAGTAAGGCATGACATTAGGATGGCAAGGGGTTCCTGGAGAAGTGATACACTCTGTATTTGCCTCAAGTCTTTGTCAAAGGGCTGCAGGTTATAAGGAAGTTTGATTTTACCTGCCATTTCCTTCTTGCCTCTGTTCCCTACAGAACAGGAGGGCAGGATATGCAGGCCCCAGGAAATGGAGTCTAGAAGTTTCTGAAGCTTAAGCTATTGATAAGATTGCCCTTTTCTTGTAGTTTACTAAGATATCCTTAAACGGAAGGAGACTCTTATCCTGCACGAAGGTGATCTCTATCAGTCAATCTTTCTTTTTTTTTTCTTTCCTTTCCTTTGTTCTTGGATATCCAGAAGAGCCTGAGGAATATCACACACATCCCACCTGGGAGGCTTGTACATGGCCCCCAGCCTGCCTTTTACTCCCTCATCACAAAAGTAAAGGAAGATTTAATTACATGATGAGTGTCGGTCTTTGGGGGGGTATAAAAAGGGATTTGAACCAAGATCAGTTAGAGGCTTGTTAGTTACAATGTGATGCCAGCATCGGTGGCCTCAGTGTCACCTGATTCTCAGGCTCCACCCCTGACCCCCTGAGTCCGAATCTTCGTGTTTGACAAGATCCCCAGGTGATTCACGTGCACACTACACGTTCAGAAGCGTTGTTCCAGCACTCTAAATATGTGGGCTTCTTAAAATCTAGCTTTCTTTTGCCATCACTGATTTCAATTCTGGGTATAATATTCCTGGCCCTTCAGCTCTTCCTTAACAACAAGATTAGTCAATAAAGAAAGGTAAGCTTAGAAATTATCTATGGAACTTGGGAATAAGGGAACAACTCATTTACAATTGGGCAAAAGGTTTGAACATCCATTTCACTGAAGGAAATGTATGATGGTAAGTCAGTGCGTGAAAAGACGCACAACATCATTAGTCATAAGGAGACTGCAGATTAAAACCAGTAAAGAATGCCACTATGCACTCACCAGCATTGCTGTAGCAAACAACAACGACGATAACCAGACCTGACAGTACGAAGCGTTGGTAAGGTTGTAGACTAGTACTCGGCTCCATTGCAGACGGGGATGCAAAATGGCACAGTCACTTTGGAAAACAGTTGGGCAATTTCTTACAAAGTTGAACACACACTCATCCCGCGATGCAGCAACTCTACCCCCACGTATGTACCCAAGGACGTAAAAACCTAGGTCGCACAGAAACAAGCGTGGAGATGTTTATAGACGTTTCACTGGTTATCACCAACGCCTGGAAACGATCCAAATGTCCTTCAACTGATGACCGTATATGCACACACTGCTCTATCCATACAATAGAATGTCCCGGGGCCACAAACAAGAACAACTTTCCGGTACACTCAACGACAGGGTCGAATATAAAATACATTATTACAGTATGCAAATGGACAAAGCCAGATTTCCATTTATATGACATTGAGTAAAAGGTGAAGCTAGAGGGAGAAAGAATGGACGGTGGTCATCAGGGTTACAGGGTAGGCGGAGTATTGGGATACAAAGGGTTTGCATACAAAGCGGACGCTGTGCGTTAACGGAGCTGTTGTGTATCCTGATGGCGGTGGTGTCTATACTGGCCTATGTCAGGGCTCATGAAACTCTACGTGGAAGAGTATACTTTAACGTGTGCTCGTTAAAAATAGGTTTAAAGGCATGCATTGTTCACAGTGCATGCTCTTTGCTTTTCAGCCAGGCCGAGGGGACATCTCACAAGCCAAACAGGTTGAATGATGTCACGTGAGGGCACCCGTCGCAGCAAGGCCGGGGGCCCTTCGTCCCTCACCGCCCTCCACCACACCGCCGTGGGATGCAGGCTGCTTGCTTTGTTTGTTTTCATGCTCCCCCTTTGCCGAGCTGTGTTTTCCTCTTGTAAATAAGGCAAGACCTGGAACGCACCGGAGGACACGGGAGCACAGTGATTTGCATGCCCTAATTAAACCGCCGTATCACGAGCTTTCTTTCTTTGGCGACACTGGAATGGAAACAAAGGTGTGCCTCTGATGCAGAGTCTGGAGTGTCATCCCTGGGAACTGGCGTGAATAAAATAGGCCAGGAAGGTCTGCGTGCCTTCCAACCTTAATGCGGCTCTGTGCTGCACGACTTAAAGGCAGGGGACCTGACGTCACAGTCCTTAGTGGACTGGCCTTTATCTCAGGTGAGTGGGGCCTTTCTGGTTGGGTCTCTTGCTGACAGGTGTGCAGGGAGAGATGAGAGCCTGGCCCACGGGCGAATGATTGCTGTTCATCCATGGAATTCATTTTCCTATTTGAAATGCTGCATAATCTGGGGGCGGATAGAGCGCTGAATTGGAAACCCAGGATACGCAGACTTTGTGAGGACCCTGCTGCTGATACTTAGGTGAGCACCCTAACACCTTAATGCCTGAAATAACTCAATGATTGGTAATTCGTAATAAAAATGCAGACAATTTACACATGGTTTAAGTTTATAAAGCGCCTTCACACGGTTTAAGCCTTTTAATCTTCAGGTTCAGAGGGGGAAAGAATGGCTGAGTGACATTCGTATTTGGTTTTAGAGGACTGGGGGTGTCGCAGCTCCACGTTTGCTCTGTCAAGATCTTTTAGTTAATGAAGCAGATTTGATTCCAGACTTAATTCATGCCCGAATCACAGAACTTGATATCTGGCCTTTTCTCCTCTTTTCTTTCTTTCTTTTTTTTTTTTTTCTCATTAAAAAAATACATTATAGATGAGTTAAGTGAGGTTCAGAGAGGGAAGAGAGTGGATAAAGTTCATTCAGCCTGTAAATTGCATCCTTAGAAAATTAGGCCAGGGGCACCTGGATGGCTCAGTCGGTTAAGCATCTGACTTCGGCTCAGGTCACGATCTCATGGCTTGTGGGTTTGAGCCCCACGTCGGGCTCTGTGCTGACCGCTCAGAGCCTGGAGCCTGCTCTGTGTCCCCCTCTCTCTTTGCCCCTCCCCCCATCAAAAATGAATAACCATTAAACATTTTTTAATAAAAAAAAAAAAGAAAATTAAGCCATAGACTTGGGTGAAATACCACTCTGTGGGACCCAATACAGAATACTGTGTCAATGGTGTTCATAACATCTGTATAAAAGGCTGAATTACTTTGTATCTCTACTGACAGTTCAGAAAGGATGGATAGAGGAAATTCACTAGGTGCTTTGAATTCTTTAAAGTCAATGGAGTGATTACAAATGGTGGTCCCTGAAACATAACAAGAAAATAAAAATGAAAAGAGACACAATTTCAGTTGGGGTGGTGGGTTAAAATCTAAGTTAGACATATTGAACTAGAAATAAATGATCTTATTAATCCTAAAGCTAAATTAGAGGTATAATTGCGAACTTTGCGACCCAGACTAGAAATCGTTTATTTCCCTTCTGTCCCCAGAGTGGTCCAGCAGTGGTGGCTTCCTGTGCCCGGGAACTCACGTGGAAAGAACTAGCAAGGACACTGAGAAGCTACCTCTCATTCTGCAGTCCTAGGTAGTTCTTCTTCTCCTCTTCCTCATCGTCTTCGTCTTCTTTTTTTTTTTTCCTAAATGTTTATTTCTTTTTGAGAGAGCACAAGAAGTGGAGGGGCAGAGAGAAGGGGACAGAGGATCTGAAGTGGGCTACGCACTGATAGGCTGCCAGCAGTGAGCCTGATGCGGGCCCCGAACTCATAAACTGAGAGATCATGACCTGAGCTGAAGTTGATTGCTCAACCGACTGAGCCACCCAGGTGCCCCAGTCCTAGGTAGTTCGTGAGCTAAAGAGAACCAAGACTCCTCGGAGACCAACAGGGAGAGGAAAATTTTCCCTTACCTTTTTTGGTTCTTTTTTTGGCTGGTGTAATAATTAAATTGATGAGACAGATTAACAGGATTAAGAACAAATTTAATTCATACTTACCGGAGGTCATAGAAATAGAAGACTCAAGGAAGTGACCAAAGCAGGCAGTTTTTATATCTTTTAGACAAAGAAACAATAAATTTGTAGAACTGATAAGACAAAGGCACTTGGGCTTGGGTACTAATTAGTACTCATTAGTGAAGAGACTAAGCTGAGTTTATTTACACAGCATCTGGGTCCTGAATTCCCTGTTTGCAGTGATAAGGATGTCTCTCTACCTCCTGGTGCAGGGAAGGTACCTTTTACATGGCAGATTTATTTCTTGCTTTTATGAGGACAGAGTGGAGAGCGATAGTGTCCTTCTTGCACTGGTTATTTCTCAAGTGACTTTGATTCAAAATAGTCAATATGCCACTCTGAGATATTTTGGGGCAGCCTGCCCTGAGCCCCATCGAGATCAGTTTCCTGCTCTTATAAGAACACCAGTCATTTGGATTAGGGTCCACCTTAATGACCTCACTTTAACTTCATTGTCTCTTTAAAGATCCTATCTCCAAACACAATTATGTGGTGAGGTAGTTGGGGGTTAGAACTTGCACTTATGAATTTGGAGAAGGATCCAATTCAGCCTCTAACATATCCCGTATGTCAGATGTAATGGAGGAAGAGTACAGACACATCAGATTGGAGGAAAGGACACATCTGGAGACATTCTTATTGACACAAGAAGTCAATCACGATTCTGGAAGGAACCCAGGCAAAGAAACAGCCGCTTGGGTTGGAGTCACTTTGGAAGTCTGAACTGTATCCCTGATCAATCATCAATTCAGGGATAACTCAGCGGTCTCAGCAGGTCTGGTGTAATCTTTTTGTGTGGTAGGCAACTGTTAGCTTGGAAAGATGCATTAAATGTATATTAAAGTACATAACTAAGGGAGGAATTAGCCAAATCTATAGAATCACTAATTTCCTCAAAGGAAGAATATAAATATGAATACATTTTACAGTGGTTGTGATAATTTTTGTGAATATCATGCCTATTTTATGGTATTTGAAGCACTTAAGGGAGTGTGACACATTAGGCTTAGACTTTTACTGAAACAGGAATTTGACTAAGGTTTGTAATTAACTTTTAAATGTGTAAGAGCAGGGGCGCCTGGGTGGCTCGGTCGGTTGTGTCAGACTTCGGCTCAGGTCATGATCTCGCGGTTCGTGGGTTCAAGCCCCGCGTCGGGCTCTGTGCTGACAGCTCAGAACCTGGAGCCTGCTTCAGATTCTTTGTCTCCCTCTCTCTCGGCCCTTCCCCTGCTCATGCTCTGTGTGTCTGTCTTTCTGTCTGTCTCTCTCTTTCTCTCTCTCAGAAATAAATGTTAAAAAAATTTTTTTAATAAAAAATTAAAAAAATAAGTGTGTAAGAGGATTAGTACAGTTTACATTTTGACCTATTAGTTGGGTAAGTTTAAGTGTTTAGAGAAATTTCACTTAATATATTTATAAGTGTAATTACCTTTGAACATTAAAGAAAATGCAAGTAATATATTTGATTTTCCACATACACTGAAACCCCTTCAGAAGTAAACCTACCACCAGGGGCATCAGCCTCAAAGACAAAGAAAAGGAATAGACGGGTGCAAAGGGCAAGATTAAACCTCCCCAAGGTACATCGAGAAGGTGGTCCTCTTGCAAAAAGATAGTCTCTTTTTGTAATCTGATGTTGACTTGATTTTCTCCTTTTGTTTAGAAAAACAGACAATTTGCTTTTGTGCTCAACTCAAATTTGGGAACCTTCTAGTTGGATATCAACTCAACTACTTATTTTTATCTGCTGTGGGGTCACACGTATTCATAGTACACTAAAATATGCAAAAAAAATTACTTTGCTATTTCTATTTCTTATTTAGTCTTTCTAGTCCACTGGGTCGCGGAGGAGAGTCTAAATTTAGTCCAATCTGGAAAACAAAGTCCTATCCAATAGTTGAAGTGATCTTTTTGGAAGAACACATTTCCTTAGTGTCGTGTTTTCAGTGTGAAACAGTCTTTCCGATTATTGTCCCCAGACCCCTGTTTTTCACCAAGATGGTGTCAGGGCACAGGAGGAGGGGCTCATAGATCCAAGCACTGGATGGATCTGAGGACTGCCCGGGGGTCAGCAATGCGAACCTCACGATTGGAGTTCCAGACCCTGGCTTTTCCACTGCGGGACAAGCATCCTGTCACACTGCAGACTCTTTCAGGGAATGACCCCCAGCATCTGCGGCACCATCCGGACTCTCGGCGATGTTCCATCCCTTTCTCGTGTCAATGGGGAACTTCTGGACACTGTCACTGGCTCCTTGGGGCCAACTGTCTAGGCTTCTCCCTCCACCCCTGCCCGTGCGGAGTGTGGCCATGTGGAGCGTTTCTCCTGGTGGCTGGAGAACCACGCCATCGGCTTCCCCCAGATCTTTCTGGATGTGTTTCAGGCCCCCGCTTTTGCCCTGGCCAAACCCCAAGCTGAGGACAAACGAGGACCACACCGGCTTAGTTTCTCAGTCTACTTCTGCCAGTGACCAGTTCCCCAAACTTTGCTGGGGTCAGGAGAGGCACATTTCAACCTTCACTGTATCGTGTCCTGACTTCTTTTTACCTCAGTCGCATGGAAAGCAGATCCCTCTTGGCTCTCGCTCTCCACCAGACCTACAGGAACTCAGAACATTATGTTTCTTTGTAACACAGCCCCACACTAGAGAGTTGGCATTAGAACTCAAGTCAGTTGATGGTTTCTGTTCAAGACAGGATTCTGGGGTGATACACCTCACAGTTCATTCTTGGAGGTAGAAACCTACAAGGGGGCGTTACTGGGGGCTAATTCATGATCGCTCTTACACTCCTCCCCATGGTCCTCTACAGGGTGAAGAGACCCCCGTTCTACTGTCTTCCTCTGGCTCCTTCATGCCCCCACATCCTTACTTTCTTACCCCAAAGGACACTTAGCTGATGCATTTGCATTTGTTATTCCTGCCCTGTAGGGTGCCCTTCCTTCCCCTTCAGTCTTGTGCCTCCTCACCCTTCTGATCTCTCCTCCTCCCAGAAAACCTCCATCTAGACCACCATCTAGAATTATCTTAGATTTCTTCCGTTATCCTTCCGTCCCCTCCATTTCCCCTCATCTGTAATGTAAATGCCACCATGGCAGGAAACTTCCCATTTGGTTCATTTTTGCACCTCTGGTGCTTATCACATAGTAGGTGCTCAAATATTTGCTGACAAAAATGAAACTTATCCCACGTATCTGTACTCTCATCCGTAAATGGTAGGTCAACGATAAGGATAATTTTGTCATGGTTGCCACGAAGGCACCCCCTCTGTGGACTGGTACCACTCTCAGCCGTGGACTTATATTATTTCCAATTTTTGAACATCCTGTTACATTTCACAAACAGAGACACCAGGGCTCAGAGGAGTTAATTTTTGCCTGAGGTCACTCCGATTAAATGTTAATAAGTGGTATAGAGCTGAGAATAGACCCAGATATGTCAAGCCTTAAAGTTTTCTATTATATTACACTGCCTTTCAAATAACAAAAATAGTGCTTTCGTTTTACAAGGTGCTTTGAGGTACTCTGGGACACGTAAGGTGAATTGAAAATAACTCTTGATTTGGTGTCAGAATACAAAGATTTAACCCAGGGTTGCTCAATCTTGGCACTGTTAACATTTTAGTCCACAGAACCCTCTCCGGTAGGGGCTGTTCTGTGCATTGTACGATGTTCAGTGGCATCCCTACCTCCTGCCCACTGGATGCCAATTGTGTAATTCCCCCGTGGTGACTGCCCCCAATCGCCCCACATTGCCAAAGGTCCCCTGGAGGCAAAATTAGCCCTGATTGCGAGCCAGCACTTTATGCCCGGTGCCTACCATTTACGCGATCTTGATGAGCTCTTTGTACTTGTCCGAGGTCAGGGACCCACGCTGTGGCGCAGGAGCTGCAAATCTGCCCCCCATACGGTAAACCTTAGCAGTAGCTCTGAGAAATTAAAAGGAATGACATGTATCGGGGGCTCGTAAGGGATCACGTAAGGCTTGTATCGCAAGGTATCATACTAAAGTATGATAACAAGTAGTGTCTTGTTCAGTCCGGTACCCTAGGGAGTACTAGGATTAGCTCCATTTTACATGTTCAGAAAGTGAGGCTCAGAGGTATAAGGCAACACGCTTACGTTTATAGATTCAGCAGGTGTAAGAGAGGAGAGTCAAACCCAGGTGAATTCCAAAATGGGTGATTTGGAAAAAAAAAAAAAAAAGTAAGACATGTGGGTCAACTCTACTCGCTGGGTCATGTGGAAAGGTGGACGGGTCATTCCATTTTGTTTGTTTGGTCAATATTATCATCTTGCAGTATACCAACCAACAAGATTTGTTTATTTTCTGCTCCACTGGGCAGTCAGGGCAGAAAAGAAACTAGGAATATTAATACATACCCTGAGCTGCAACGTTGAGTACACATTCCTTAATTTCCTCTGTGACTGCAAAAATGAACGTTCTGTCTTCACAGAAAGGAAACAACCCATAGACGTCACCAAACACCAATATAATCCCTTCTTTCAAAACAAAAAGATAACATTTGATTCCCACGACGGAGGAAGGCAGTGCCCAAGTCCGGAATCCATCAAATCAGGATAATTTCACGGAGCCTCCACACTTCAAGATTTCAGTTCTTAACGGCTTCTTATGGTTCTGGGTAATTTCACTGTTGTTATTGTTTTAAAGATAAATAAAATCGGTGCTCTCTGCAGGGATTGAACAGTGGAAAAATGGTATTGTTTTGGTGAGAGAGAGAGGGGAAGAGGGACAGCGACAGAGAGAGAGAGAGAGAGAGGGAAGGAGGCAGGGAGAGGGACAGAGAGAGAGAGAGAGGGAAGGAGGCAGGGAGAGGGACAGACAGAGGGAGGGAGGAAGAGGGAGAGGGAGAGAGATCACTGGGAAGGAAGGAAAGAACAGACAGTATGAAAACCACTCCAAGAAGTTACAAGTAAGGAAGCTATAAACAGTATCTTCTCTACAGGGTGAGGACGTGTGTTTGCATGTATTGGGTTCGCCTAATGCTTGGGAATAATGTCCCTTCTCCATCCTGGAGCCGCTGACTCAGCACAGCCATCACCCTGGCCTCCCCCTCTTGGCCCAGCGCCTCTAGATGGCACAGAGTGACACGTCGGTGGCCGTGCCCTCAGGCAGCCTCTCCCGGCCCACTGTTCCCTCTCCGGAAGGAGCTAAAATAGACCCACGTCTGTCTTCTCAAAGGAACTTTGCACAGTTTGGGGACTTGCCCTCCTCTGTGGTTTTTGAAAGTTGCGGGGGAGGCTCGATTCCCTCACCTGGAAGCTGGTTATCTTTCTGTGCCCCCAGCCAGGCAGCTTGGAACAGCTCGGAAATTACGAACCCTTGTCACTTCATATTAGGAAGAAAGTGCTCCTCTCCGTGGCTTCAGTGACACCTCAGATTCAATTTAGTTAGTGGGGACAGGGGTAAACGTTGCTAGGCATTATCTAACTGCAAGAACATTCAGCAGCCAGAGGAGATGGTGGTGATCCGCTACGCCCAGAGAAGTTTCTGGAGGGGAAAAAGATGTTACTTATATCACTCCTTCTCTCCTGGAGGGAAAGATGCCTGCACCAGACCGTCGACGACCTCCCAGAGTCAGGGAACTCACATGGCACAGGCACGTGGTAGGGGGCGAGGGGGGGCGGGGGAGGGGCCAGAAACTTCAGCTTTCGGGGATTTTTAAATTATTCTCATTTTTCTTCTCCCCCCCCCCCCCTTGGGCCAAATCATTGGGTCTTTCCGTTCACTGTGATTGGTCTTGCCAATTTCATGCCCTAGAGGAGAAGACAGAATGATGCCCAGGATGAGGGTTTCGTTCCTGCTCTATCACTAATCAGCTTTGTGATTTTAGGCCAAGGAGTCCCTTTCTCGGCCTGAATCTGTTCGTGAAGGTATTCACACGGAGCAGTAGTCTCCAAACCTTCCCCCCTCCCCACCCCGCCCCCCATCCGTGAGCTCTGTTTCTCCCGTGGAATGTTTCCTGGAACTCCGGTGTAGGGAGCAAAAGTAACCAAGCCAGTTGGCCTGGATGGCTGAGCAAAGGGCCGAGAAACGAGCCGGCTGGGATTCCTCCCCCAGGAGGCCTCCTCTCCCTCCGGGGCGGCCCCAGGCTCCTCCCCAGTTTCCTGGGGCTTCACCAAAAGGAGCCGGAAAAATCCTCAACCGTTTTATCTACCAGCGTCTCTAACATTTTCTAAGTTTACTCTGTTAATGAGATGAGATCATGCCGGGGAAAGCACTGAGCCAAAACCGCAAGCACGTTGTCTCGTTATTGAGATGATTCTGATTTTTTGGAGGGGGCTGCAAGCGTCCTTGTTTCTGGCCCACAAAGGCCCACGGGCTGCTGGCTTCGCCTGGGCATTGGTAAGAACGAAACCCAAGGTACAGCCTCAGGAAGGCAGCTTTGTTCTCTTCTGTGAACATAAGAGCCTAAACCAGTGTTGAGCAACTCAGGGAAGAAAAAAAAGGAGAGAAAGAGAGAGATCTGAATGGCTTCTCTTAATAAAGCATTTCCTCTCGTCTGGAAGCAGAACGCAGAAGGAAGCTGGGGAGAACAGGAACCCCCAGGGCTGTGGTTAGTCACCAGCCGCCATCACTGCCATTGCCACTCGCTGCTGGATGGGGGAAGGGCAGGCTTGCTCCAACTCGCTCGCTCGTTCGTTCGTTCGGTTACCTGGAAAGGTGGCAGGGAGGCTGACCTCCTAGGAGAGCCGACCCCCCTGGGCTCTTGCAGTCACACGTGGGAATTGATCAACTGGTTGATTGATTCACTGATTCATTCATTCATCCCATCGGGACTACCGCTGACTACACCCAAGAGAAAAAACACTTGTATATCTTTTTTCCAGATTCACCAATAGCAGATTCCCCGTGTGCCAGGTTTTTAGACCACCGGAGTGAGCAAGATTGCCCAAGTCCTTCCATCTCGGAAAATCTGTTAAGAGAGCAGTCAGATACCTGCTGCTGGGAAGCCTCCCTTAACCTCCCGGTCTGGAACAGGTGCCCTTCTGGTGCTTGTGGTCACCAGCGTCAGCCACGTCTGTCCACTGCGATGGAAATTCTGGGAGCGTGGAGCCCGGATCTTTGCCGTCCACAGCTCTGGTCCCGGAGAGCTTGGCGGGACGTCTGGAGCACAGCGGGTGTGGCACGATCCTGGCTGGAAGAATTCAGCAGTACATAGCTCAGCACACTCTGGTCTCTAGTGACTTGTCTATCTTTCTTCTCTACCCTCCCGGGGGGCTGTGAGCTGGAGACTGGAGCCTCACCTCTTCCTGCCAGACGTGACGTGAACTGTCCTTTCTTGTGCTGAAGAGAAATGAACACGATCTGAATTCAAACCCAGGACCCTGGCACACCTTGGAGTGAGTAAGCAACCTGTTTCAATCTCCTCATGTCTAAGCACGACCCTCCTGGAACAATCCATGGCAAAAGAGGGGCACGTAGCAATCGCTCGCTACTCATGGAAACTTCAGTTTGTTTACGCTTCTAAAGCTCGTTGACTTGCTGGAAAGACAGTCTCTTTCTCTCAGGATACTTTGTGCAGGTTCGGCAATTTTTCACATTTTGCCACATTTGTTGTGTCATCTTTCTCCCTCCCCTCTCTCTGTCCCTCTTCCCCCCCCCCCCCCGTATATCCCCACACATGTGTACACATCTGCATGTACATGCACGCTGTGTGTGTAAACGATAAAGTCCAAAATGATTATTTGTTTTTCTGAGCCATTTGAAAGTAGGTTATATGCATCCCACCCTTTCTTCCAAATATTTCAGTGTGTAATTCCTAGGAGCAAGAAATACTCTCTGAGCCACAATACCGTTACATTTAGAAAATGTAACATTGCTGTGAGACTTTCATTTAATCTAACTTGCAATATCCCATATTTGTCAATTGTCCCAGTAACGTCCTTAAAGCCCTTCCCTTTCCGGTACCGGATCTGGTCCGTCTAGCGGCCGCCTCCGCTTTGTCTCCTTCGATCTGGAAGATTCCTCAGTCCTTCTCCCTTTCACAAATGGGCATCCTTAAAGAATCCTGGCCAGCTGTAGACTAGTCCTCAGGGTGCGTTTGTCTGCTGTTTCCCTCTGATTCGAGGCGGGTTACGCATCCCGACAGCAATACTCCTATGAGATGGTGTTTCCTTCTCAGCACATCACATCCAGAGGCATGTGAAAGCGATCTGCTCCTCAGCGCGAACATTAATTTTCATCACACAAACTATCATCTATTTTCTCTACCGTACGGTTACTGTCTTTCCCCTTTCAACGAACAAGCAATCTGTGGGGAGACCCTGGGAGACCAGAGAAGTGTTCTGCCCCTCATCACAACTTCCCCAGGCTTGGGCTTGCCCAGGTGATCCTGGCTAGCATGGTTGCCAATGGCAACTCTGCTACCCTCCCCTCCCCCCCCCCCCCCCCCCCGACCGCCACACTCTGTCCACTTGCATCATAGGCTTTCTCCTACAAGGAGGAACTCTGGGTAGGCAAGGCAATGGACCTAAAGGAATACATTGTCAGAGGGAAATAGGCATCGGGTGCGCTGGTGGGAGGTCAGGCTAGAGAAGAGAAGCCCCGAGAAAGGCTGGAAACAGAGGAGTAAGACCACAGAAATGGTATGCTCAGCACAGGAAGTGGAAAGAAGATTCAATTGTGGGAGGCTCAATGGTGCAGGGAGAGCCTGAGCCCTAGCTGCAGGCAAAAGTGGGTTCATATCCCACTCAGGGATATATATATATATATATATATATATATATATATATATATATAATTGGAGAGAGAGAGAGAAAGAGAGCACGTGAATGGGGAGAGGGGCAGAAGGAGAGAGAATCTTAAGCAGACTCCATGCTCAGCGTGGGGCTGGATGAGGGGCTCCATCTCATGACCCTGGGATCATGACCTGAGCCACTTGGGCCACATTCTAAATGGTTGGCTGAAGAAAGTCTCTCTACCTTTGGGTCTGTTTGCTCTTTTAGAAAACTGTGCCCATCACACTGATCTCATTGCTTTTCCCCTTGTTTTAGACAGACATAGGGTGCAAAGTGCCAAGCGTACTGCTTCCCATCATGTAAGTGCTCATTAAATGCTCCCCCTTCTCTCTTCCCTTCCCTTTGTGTTGCTCAGTTATTGCCATGGAAACTTCCTTCTCTGCTCTCACTGAGGTCCCTTTAAAAATTTTGCAATTACCCTAAAAGCTTGATTTTTTTCATCTGAAATGAAACATTCTAAAGGTAATCATATACTACATTTTCTGCTAAAAGTAAATTAAATGCAGGGTCAAAGCTGATTGTGAACTCAACTAGGGAGTCTCAGGGATGCTTTCATTCCAAAACTGTTTTCATTATTTTTGGTAACTTAAACATAACTAATTAATTATTTTGCATGATGATAATATTGCCATTTTATTATTATCACTAAAATACAATGATAATTTCTACTTTTAAAACTATATACATAGTATTTGGACTTTTCCAGATGCTTTCACAATCATGACTTCTGATACTCCCAGTTGCCTGGCTGTGTAGGTATTTTCCCCATTTTACAGATGAAGACGCTGAGGCTCAAAATGTCTGTGAGAATGGTCAAAGCCAGGCAGTACGTATACTGTCTCCGGTCAAGTGGAAGCCACACGAGTCCTCTCGGCCAAAGAATCAGAAGCAAAAGGACACACGTAACTCCCAGGCTGAGGCAGTGACAAGGCAGTGTGCTCCCTTCCTCTCTCACCATGCTGAAGTGACCTTGGAAATGACATGTGCAGCCGCTCTGGAAAACAGTAGGGAGATTCCTCAAAAAGTTAAAAATAGAAGTACCCTATGACCCAGCAATATCACAGCTATGAATTTACCCAAAGGGTACAGGAGTGCTGATTCATAGGGGAACATGTACCCCAATGTTTATAGCAGCGCTTTCAACAATAGCCAAACTATGGAAAGAGCCCAAATGTCCATTGACTGATGAATGGATAAAAAAGATGTGGTATATACATATATATATATATATATATATATATGTATATACCACATCTTCTTTATATATGTGTGTGTGTGTGTGTGTGTGTGTGTGTGTGTGTGTATACAACAGAATATTACTTGGTCATCAAAAAGAACAAAATCTTGCCATTTGCAACAACGTGGATGGTTCTAGAGTGTATTATGCTAAGCGAAATAAGTCAGTCAGAGAAAGACAAATACCGTATGATTTCACTTATATGTGGAATTTAAGAAGCACAACGGATGAACATAGGGGAAGGGAAGGCAAAGTCAGATAAAAACAGAGAGGGAGGCAAACTGTAAGAGACTCTTCAATACAGAGAACAGACTGAGGGTTGCTGGGGGGGAGGTGGGATGGGCTAAATGGGTGAGGGGCATTCAGGAGGGCACTTGTTGGGATGAGCCCTGGGTGTTGTATGTAAGAGATGAGTCACTGAGTTCTACTCCTGAAACTAATATTACACTACAGGCTAACTAACTGGAATTTAAATAAAAACTTGAAATAAAAAAAAATTGACATGTGAAGGCAGCTGTATTATAATATGAAGAGAGCTTGGATCCCTGAGTCCCCAGCTGGAGGAGCATCCTGGAGAAACCATATTAGACTGAACGGAAGAAATTAAGTTCCATTCTGCCAAATGTCTGTGACTGTAAAGTGTGTTTGTTACCACAGCATGACCTAGCCTACCCTAACTAATACGATAGTGAATCCTTTTTGGTGACCAGTTATCATGGGAAGTCCAAGAACCTCATTATTTGGGGCGCCAAGGAAGCGAGGCGATCCATTTCCCACCGTCAACATGAACGTGGAACAGCAGGGCCTCTATAACTGTTTTTAGGCAAATCTAGCTTGTCGTGTTCTTTTGAAAAGGGAAGGATGAGAAGAAAAATTTCTTAATTGAGATTTAGGTTAAGTTGAATCAACAAATCTCCTTCAACTCAGAAAGATTGAGGAAGAATAATCGGCGGGAAGAGGCCGGTGCAGACTCGGGAGGGCATGTTTTAAATAACGTTCCCACAAAAATCTTCTGCAAACATCAGAATCTAAAAGAAAGGAATCACAACTAATGAGATGCAGCCTGATCAGAGAAAATAATTTTTAAATCACTGTGGGTTTTCACTTTTGCACCAGAAGGCTAGGATTTATCTGAATCTTATTAATAAGAGCGCAATGCCAAGATAGGCAGGATTGATAAGGAATAAATACAACCTGGCTTGATTCAGCTGCAGATATCACATGTTTTCAAAGATGATTATGAGCAACTTTGAAATGTATGTGATTCTTTCATAAAATGAGTTTTTGTTGGACTACAAAAATATTTTTCAATTTCCCCAGATTGGAAATGACAAAAAAGGTTAATTAAAAGTCAACTGAAGACTACTTAGGCACTTAAACGTGTAATTTCTTGAGCTTCAAACTTAAATTGCTGTAACTACAAAATAGCTGACTCATTTATGCCTATACTCTTTAAACATTGTTGTTTTGTTTTGTATTGTTTTTGTTTCTTTGGTGTGATTTAAAATACAATCTTAAGCTTAAGCAGAATCTTAAGTGTTTAACAACCAAATCCCCATTTAAATGAATGAACGAGTCCACGGACGCAAGTTGAGAGATCGCTGGGTTTAGCAGTCTCTCCCAAAGCCTGGAACACTAACGGAAGTTTTCTACAACCTTTTCTTATGTTGTCTCCCCTGCTTCTCTGCCTCACCCCCCCTACCCCACTGCCTTCCCTCTCTCTGTGTTGGATGACCCAGCAGGTTACCCATCTGTCAGAAACCTACTCAATCTTTACAGTCTGGTTCAAACTGTGTAACTGTCAGTAGTCTTTCTGGATGGCCATCGTCTCTTCCTTGACTGATGCCCTATTATGGTCTTTAGGTTACCCAACCAACCATCATTTCACAAAGTTTGCATTTGTATTGCATTGTGATTTGTCTTTTTTTTTTTTTAATTATTTTTTATGTTTCTATGCTTTCTGTCTTACTGTAAATTTCCAGAGATTAAGGAGTCTTACCCAGCTCCTTGTTTGGGGCCAGTAGTGGAACAAAGTTTCAAGTACCCCCATGTCCTGCCTACATTCAAGATCTATGCTCAGCTCTGCCTCCCATAGGAGCTTACTCTTTTCCTGAAGAAGAGGTGGGCAGGGGGTAAGCATGTCCTTCAGTCCAGCAACAAGATCAGCATCAAAAGTCCAAGTCCAGCCGTGGGTTCTTGGAATTGAGTGAGGTAGGGTCATGCAGGGCTAGGATTGCAGAAAGAGAATCCTAGCTGGGGGTTAAAAGTGTGTCAAAAAATAAAATCTTCTTAATATTTAAAGTTAACTCTGCCATGTATTAAAGAAAGATTAAGGATTTTTTTTTTTTTTTTTTTTGCAATTACTAAGAGAGTCCAAGAGACTGTAGTCATTGGGGACAAGCCATTCCTGTTTTGGCTTCAAGGATGCCTTTCAGAACATTCAAGACTGTTCAGTCTCACGTACTCTTCAGTGTCCAAGCCATTTTATATATTTGCCAGCTGCCTGGAGCCATTCTTCCCTTTAACAGGATAAGTTATTTGCTAGGAATTTTGTTTGTTTGCTTGCTTCATTAGTCTTTATGAGGATAACTTCACGCATCTTCTGAAATATTGCCTCTTGTGAGGAGCAAAGCATAGTCTTCTCCCATTGTCCTTTCCCATCCCCCAAACTGAGTTACTTGTTTCTATCACATGCATCCTGTACTTCCATTATGCTATTCCTGCTGTAAGTTCTTATTTGATTATCCCTCTTCCCCGACAGAGTGTCAGTTGTACGAAGTCAAGGGCCAAGGCTATCTTGTTAGCAGCCGAATCCCCCTTGCCTGGCACAGTGCGTTGACATAGCAGGCATTCCAAACATACTTGTTGAATAATTTGGACACAGCCCCAACACTTAGGCGGTGGAAGAAGTGAAAAGCAGGCAACTCAAATCACAGTCTCGTACATCGGTTACACCTGGCTCAAATTGTTCACATTATTGAGGAAGAGATTGACATTAACATTAGAAATTTACTGTGCAGTATTTGTAATACATAATATAT
Organism: Panthera onca; assembly: GCF_046562875.1. Taxonomy (NCBI): domain Eukaryota; kingdom Metazoa; phylum Chordata; class Mammalia; order Carnivora; family Felidae; genus Panthera; species Panthera onca. The sequence continues at coordinate 8,134,725 of NC_138342.1, forward strand.
ATTGGGGCTATAGTAAGCTATGTTAGAGTTCTCATTTTTGTGGTCAGATTATAGTCATTTTCACCTCTGTGGGGTATATTATCCTAAAATTTCCTGTTAAGGAATCTGAACAAATAGTTTCCTGGAGTAAGATCTGTGGCCCTCACCTGATTATTGTTGTCAAACTTTGTCCCCAGAATGAAGACTACCATTTAAGTAAGTTCACCTTACATAAGGCAGCCATGACTAAGAAATTGCCAATATTATGAACGCAAACTCATAGTTGTTGAGTACTTACTGTGGTCCAGGCACTGTGAAAGGTTATTTACATCAATTATTGAAGATCACAGCCCTCCCCTCAATGAGGTCAACACTATTATAATCCTAATTCATTCACTTGTATACCAGACATTTAACTGGGTTCCTGATACACATGAGACATTGAAATAGGCATCAAGGATACAGCAGGGGGAAAACATGTAAAATTTTGCCATCCTGGGACTTATGTCTTATTGGAGGAGAAGAGATAAAGACAAAAATTGAGATTTGACCAAAGAGAAGAGATAAGAGATAAGACAAAAATCAGTTATGTTAGATAGTAAGAGTGTTGTACATAAGTACAACAGGGAAGGGAAAAGGGTATGTTGGCATATGAGGTTTTCCATACAGAATCCTGGGAGGGTATCACCCATAAGGTGCAGGGAAGCAGAAATTGTGAAAGAGGTAAGAGAGAGAGAGCCATTCAAATACTGGGAGTGGGGGAAGAATATTCCAGGCAAGGGGCAAAGGGCATCACATGTACAAAATCCCGAGCTAGGAGTATGTTGAAGTTCGGGGAGCGGTGATGACGTTGATGTGGTTAAAATAAAACGAAGTAGGCAAGAGGGAGACTGTGGAGGAGGGGCCAGGCAATATGGCACCTGACAGGTTATTTTGAGCATCCAGGATTTATTCTGGAGACGTTGGAAGGCTTGGAGATGAAAATGACATGATCTGGTTTACATTTTAAAGGGGTGCTCTGGCCGCTGTGTCCAGAATGGACTGGATGAGTCAAGGGTAAAAATCGGAAGACCAAACAGAAGGTATGGCAATAATCCAGAGAAGCAGGCATGGCAGCTCACAGCAGTGTTGTCCTCAAGCAGGTGATGAGAACTGGCCTTGTTTGGCATGTGTTTTTAGGTGGAACCCACAGGATTTGCTGATGGATGGGATGGGGCCTCTGACAGAATGAGAAAAATCAGGAATGACATCAAAGTGTTTGCCCTCAGCAACTATAAATACAGAATTTCTATTTACCGAGACAGGAAAGATTGAAGAAGGGACAGATTTAAGAGAAAAGATCAAGGGTTTGGACGTGGACGCATTAAGTCTTAGGCTCCTATTGGATAGCCAGCAGAGATGTTAAATAAGAATTGCATATCCGTTATCTGGAGTTCAGAAGATCTGGGAGTCACACATTTGAGTCGTCAACGCAGAGATGGTGTCAAACCCCAAGAAACACAGAGGGCTTATCCAGGGACTGAGTATAGGAAGAATAGCAATTCAAGGGCCAAGGCCCGGGGCAGCCCAGTAAGAAGATGCTGCATCCACTTGGGGAAACAGATAGATGCTTATGCAGTGCAGGAGGCTTCTTAGGTATTTGCCTGTGAATGAGAAAAAGGAAGGAAGCAGGACTGGGCAAAAAAACATCTTCGGGCCACAAAGCAGATCTGACACCCCAGGAAAGGCAGAGTCTGGAGGAAGCAGGGTGGGTGAGTGAGCCTCCGACCATGTTGCTTTGGCAAAGCCTTGGCAAACCCAACCGGAGACGCAAAGCAGAGCTTGCCTTTTGAGCAGATCCCCACTTCGGACAAATATGGCCGGGGCTCAGTCTTTCCACTGCGGCCTGTCATTGAGGAGGGGCTTCTGGGAGGAGTGTGGCCTGAGCTTGAATTCTGCAGGGGACTCCAGGGGCACTGCAGCTAAAGACCGATCGCGAAGGACACTACTTCCCGCTGAAGACCAAGTTCTCGCTTGAAGAAGGTCTGAGCAGCGCACTTTCGCGACTCCCATACATATCGGTTTTGTCCATGAGCACTCTGAAGCACAGAAAGATGAGGCAACTAGACCAACGTCACACAGCAAGCAGGTGGGCTTGAGCCCTGGCAGTCTGACTGCGAATCTTAGTGCTTAACCACGATGTGAGACGGCCACCCTCCAATGCACATATTTGAAAGTGTCAAACAGCCAATGAGATTTTATTTGGCATCGCACCTAGAACTCACTGAAAGGACTACCACAGTTGGTTTGAGGGAGCCTCATTGGGCGGGGGGTGTGGCCTTTAAAGGCTCCTCCTGGTCTTTGGCGAGGTCACCTTCTCCTCTTTCTTCCTCGCCCAGCTCAGCACACTCAACCACCCAAGCCCCACACTGTTGAGCCCCAGGCCAGACTCATGACATAGTCAGAGATAACTCAAACGTGCTCCCTCCCTCATGAAGCTTTCTCCAGTTCTTGAAGCAGAAACAACCTTTGACACCTCGAAGTTTCTAGAAGACTTCATCCTCGTTGTCACCCAGGACTTTCTATTTTCTGTTAAACATCTGCGCCCTGCTTCCCCTCTCTACCTCATCAGCTCTCAGTCCTGGGACGGTAGCTTGAATCCCAAGGGGAGGTAACACAAGCACAGGCCACAGGACTTGGGGGTCTAGACGCGGTTCTCAGTCCCCTCTGCCTTTGTCGCCAGCCACTCCTTCTCTTGGAATTGCTGCTGCCTTTTCTCCAAGACTCAGATTAAGAAATTCCTTCTTCAGAAACCTTTTCCGCTTCTGCCTCCTACTCGTCTTATCTACACGCCTCTTCCCTGAGTTCCAACTCGTATCACGTTGGCATCTTCCAAACATGTCTGACAATGACCTAGAGTAGGAAATGGAGTTTACAGCACGACTTGGTACCCGGACCTGCACATACACAGCCTCCCACACAACTGAAGCACAATCGTTGCACCGGGTTCTTACATCTTTACTGCTGTGCAATGCACACTGATATATTCTGGTCTATTTTCCCTCTTTCTTTTCTTTTTCTTTTTCTTTTTTTTTTTTAAATGCTGTCTGCAGCCCACTAAATTGATTTAATGACTTGCCAATGGGTCTCAGCATACAGCATGAAAAACACTGCCCTCTATGGACCTTCATTAATACACTCTGCTCACAATACTGACATCATTAGTATACTTGTCTGTTTTCCCCGGCAGGCAGTAAACTCTGAGGGTAGGGATCATATCTTCTTCTTCTTTTTTTCTTCTATTTTAGCACCAGTAAATGTCTGAGGAATGAATAAGTGAGCGTGTGCATGCTCTGAAGTCTGGACAACCACCTATTTTCAGTTTGAAAACATAACAGAGTTCTCGGGACTTGAAATGTTTACCTTAGACTTTCCAGAAGCTTCTCTCTTGCCTGTTGACCGTGCATCTCCATTGTGTCCCGGATGTCAATGCAGTTGTCAGGTCAGTGGCCTCCTTGTTCAAAAAAATACTTTTTTTTTTTCCACTTCATTTGTTCTGTTGGCATGGGAGCTACCGTGATCTTATAGAAGTACTTCTCTGGCCTTAGGTGATGGCCTGAGGGTGGGCACCCAACACAGGGCAAGCTGATTTCTAAACCTGGGACCAGAAGGCGCAGTAGTCCATCCCTCTCCAGAGATTGGGAGACACGTGTCCCTGCCAAGAAACATGTCTTCCAGCCTCCGGAGAGCAAGGGTAAGGATGATGGAGAGGACTTGGAAGCAAGGAGAGGTAGACCAAGAGAGGGTGTGTGTCTCCTGGCATCATTCTTGAACCCCTGGTTCCATTTTTCATAAAGACCAGCAGATGCGACTTTCCTCCCATTGGGTTACTCAGGCCTCTGTTCAAATGCCCCAACATTTGGGTGTCCACCAACTTCCTCTTTCACGTTTGCCCCTTTGACATAGGTTTCTGTCCCTGGGAAACAAAGGTCCCGAATCGCCCATATGACTTGTCAAAGAGTCCCAGACCAGCGCGCGGTCAGATGCGCCGTGACTCGTGGTGGCAAACGAAGCTCTGTTCTAGACACACCATTACCTCAGCGCTATCAGGAAGAGGCCACAGAATGACTGGCGTGGGAGCGCGACCACCCTGTGGATTAAACCCAGGGAAAATCAAGGTTATGCCAGGAAGGGTGGGAAGGCTGTTTCTCCTTCCCATGCATACTCCGGGAGCGCTTGGGGAAATCGTTTTACTTCATGGGTTCTGGCATTTGGGCTCTCAAGATTTTCATCTTATAAAGTCAACACAGTCTTAAGTTTTGTAGTGAAGCTTAAATCATGAGTGTGAAGGATGTAGCTCAGTTTTTGACATGAGGTAATCCATCAATACACCTCTTTTGACCCCTCTTTATCCTATAAATACCGTGGCCTAGTCTTCTAATTTTAAAATTATCCTTCTTTTGAAAAGTTAATGTCGTTATTTATTTATTTATTTATTTATGTAGTTAGTTAGTTTTGAGAGAGGCAGAGATAGCGTGAGCAAGACAGGGGCACAGAGAGAGGGAGAGAGAGAATCGCAAGCAGGGTCTGCATTGTCAGCTCACAGCCCGACGTGGGGCTTGAACCCACGAAACCAGGAGATCGTGACCTGAGCTGAAACTGAGAGTCGGACGCTTCACAGGCTGAGCCATCCAGGTGCCCCAAAGTTAATATCTTTTTTTTTTTCTCATTTGTTTTGTTTCTTAAATTCCTCATGTGAGTGAAATCGCATGGTATTTGTCTTTCTGTGACTGATTTGTTTCTCTTAGCGTAATACACTCTAGTTCCATTCATGTTGCTGAAAATGACAAGATCTCACTGTTATTTATGTCTGAGTAAGCTTCCATTGTATATGTATACCTCTTCTTTATCCATTCATCTCTGGATGGACACTTGGACCTGGTGGGGGGAGGGTGAAATACATAAAGGGGATCAAAGGTACACTTCTTGTTGAACACTGAATAAGGCACAGGATTATTGAATGAATTGAATTCAATTCATTGAATTCATTATGCATTGAAGTTAATAAAACACTGTGTGTTAATTCTTCTTTCTTAAAAATACTTCTTCAGTTAAAAAAAAAAATAACGGATTTGATAAAGCAGAGATTTCCCATGTCCCAATTGTTGTTTTCAGTTAGCTTTCTAGTGTCTTCTCATTTGCTGATTTGCTCAATCTCCCAATGACTCGAATGTTTGGTTTGGGCAATCAAGAGTGCTGATGACGCCACAGCAAATAAAGATGATTTCATTTTTAGAGCAGTCCTAGAAATGACTTGTTAACGGTCCACCATGGCACTAGATGACAAACATTTCCCTGGAGAGAGCATCTCCTACGGTCTACCGTTACCGACTCAACAAAACTGTCTGTCCCTTCCTCCCAGACAGATAATGAAGCAGCTTGTCTTGTCAGGGCCTGATGCTCGATTGTCAGGGAAAATTGAGTTTCCGAACCTGCCGTATTTTGTAGTGGCCAGAATGTCACGATGGGAGACAGCAGATTGTAGCTGCCGGATTTGGCTTCTCACTTCAGCGTATTTGTCTGGGACTCGGGGCTTTACTTTTGAGGCCTGGGGCAGCCTCTGTTGCCCAAGTGTGCCAGACTGAGGCTGCCTCAGGGCTGGGAGAGTGCCCTGAATTCTGGATACGCCTGGCGGCATCGAATCCTCTCTGTGCTCTGGCCCAGAGAAAGACAGTGGGTGGAACGCAGGGGAATGATGGCAATTCCACACTCTCTCTAGTGTCCGCCTCATTCCTACACGGGGTAAAACAGAGCATACAATGGAAAGTAGTGAGAAAACTGCAAAGGAATGAAACATGATCTAGATCCTGGTTCTCAATGGGCAGAGGCAGGGCTGAGGAGGCGTTGGGGAATGGGGATGATCAAAATCCCCTGCAAGGCTACTGTCACATTATCCAAGGCCCTCTACAGAGGGACATCCGAATGAATTTGGATTGCCCGGGGAGGGCGGGCATGGAGGAGGAGGGACAACTCTGAGATTATTCTCCTTGGAATTTTTAAAAATCCTCAGGATTACTTTAACATACCTCCTCGATCACTACCACCCTCATGAAGATGATCCTTTTCCTCAGCCCATTTTCTCGCTAAAGGCCTCCTCCTCCGTGCTTCCCCGGGATTCAATTATGCGGTTGTTACATTACATAGATGAGAAACTGGGTGATGGTGAAGTTAATCCTGGAATTTAGTGCTTCTGGTCTTTTAATCAGATTTGTTTCTCGTATTGTCCCAACATCCCAAACTCGGAACCCTTCAACCGACCTGTCTGCCTTCTCCCTGTGCCCCAAAGATGTTGCTGCAAGTCCTTTACAATCAAGGCCACCACTATAGAGTGATTCTAGAAGATGGTTCTGAGCTCACGTTATCCATTCAACTCCAGATACCCTGGAAACTACGAAATCAAGACGCAAAGGAAGACACCGTCTGCAAGATGAACAAGGGTGCTCCTGCAAGAAGGCCCAGCACTTAGGTTGACCTCACTGTTCTGCGTCTGTGACCCTGTTCACTGCTGGTATCCGATACTTTCTTGTGTTGCGATCCGTGCTAATAGCAAAATAAGTCACCTCCACCTTATTGTTATCCCAACCTCACGCAAGTCCAGGATGAGGACTTGTTATCCTTCTGGAGAATTACTCCTCCTCCATTCCCATCCACACGATGCTAGCACTCTGGAGGGGAAAACTGTGAGCGAAGGTTGGTCTAGTAGTTGTCCGGGTAGAGCTGTGACAAATTATCACAAACTTAGTGGTTTATATTTCAGGAAGTCCGAAGCCCAAAATGGTTCTTGGGAGGCTAAAATCAGGGTGTCAGAAGGCAGGGCTAATTCCTTTTGGAAGCCCTAGGAGGAGAGTGTGTTTCTTACGAATTCCAGCTTGGACAGCATGCCCGAATTCCTTGACTTTAATCTCTGAATCCATGGACACAATCGCCTGACCTCTGACTCTCCTGCCTCCTTCTTATAAGGATCTATGGGATTACATTGGGCCCACCCACATAATCCAGGATAATCTTTTTATCTCAAGTCCCTTAGTTTAATCACATCTGAAAAGTCTCTCTTGCCATATAAGCTATCATAGTCGCAGCTTCCTGAGATTAGGGTGTGGGCATCTTTGGAGGGCTATCGATTAGCCTACCACAACCAGCCCATCAAAACATCATATTCTCCCAGCGGCAGTCATTGTTTTGGGTGAGCAAAGGGACCCAGGTTGGTCCAGTCAGTGAGAATCCTGGGACAAGTACAGGTGCTAGCCGAAGAGGCTCTCTCTGCTGGCCTTGGAATTGGGCGGGTTGGGCTCACACCTGGTCCGTGGCAACTATCGTGCTACTTCTGGGGAAGAACTGATTCCTGAGCCAGAGGCACCACACTCATGGAGACACTGGCTGGGTCTATGTCCGGACTTTCCATTTTGAAAGTAAATGTGTTTCCATTTGTTAAAGTCAGTTGAGTTTTTTTTTTTTTTTTTTTTTTTTTGTCATTTACAATGAAAAAGAAAGTCCTCCTAATTATTAAAAACAATAATAATTTTCACTGAATTCTTACTTTCTACCTGGTACTCTGCTAAGAGTTTGACATGCATCATTCTCTGTCTTCACACAGCCCTATAACGTGCTGGTGATTTATATGCAAAGGGTTGAGGCTTAAAGAAGTTGAGGACCCAGCTCAAGGACGCAGATATTACAGTCTGCTTTCAGGGATTTAGCCACGGTGCTAAAAATTACTTTGAGACATTGAAGGAAAAGGCTGGGTATAAATGGCAGATACATAAAATTACAATACAATAACATTATTAAAAACACCCCAGTGTAAACCAACTCTGTAAAACAACCATAACAAGAAGAGGAGATATTTATTGGGAGCACTAGGACTCTTTTTCTTTTTTTAATTCTATTTTAATTCTATTCTATTTAATTCTATTAATTCTATTTAATTCTATTTACCAATTTTTTTATAATTAGAATGTATCATCTTTTAATTGGAAACTTGTTGGTTTTTTAACATTGTTTTTATTTAAGCAGAGGTGACCTCTTCCCCTGCAGAACGGTGTTTAAGTGTCAGTTTTGTGAAGAAAGAATGGCCGGTAAGAGTGGAAGCTTACGATCTCATGCTGCTAATCACTGCGTTACAACTCATTCTTCTGGGACTCGGGCTGGACGTACACATGTGTGCATCACCCATGGTGATCACATCATCTCATTTAGAAAACTCTATGAGTTGGAGAAAACTTTATTTTTTAGATGAGGAACCTGCAGCCGGGAGGTTTCACAATTTGACATACCAAGTGAGGGTGAGGGCTGAGACCCAGAACGGGTCGGTCTTACGTCCAAAGAACAGGTGCCCTTGACTCTATGTTCCTTGGTCTATAGTTCTGAAATCCTTCAGTTTTACACTAAGCATCCCAGGGCTTAGGAGTCATTCAAACGTAAGCTGTCTTGCATCATCCTTATTGTTTCATTTATGTTTTTATGACCATACAGCTTTGTATTTATACAGCACCTCATACCGAGAGGAAGTAAGAATTAAGGGTCCATGTGAACTTCAGAATTAGATCTGAGGTTAAGTCCTGGCCCTACTAAACCCTAGCTATGTGACACTGGGCAAGTTATGGAACCTGGCCAAAGTCTGTTTGCTTATTTGAAAATGGAGAACATACAGGTACAGGGGTACCTGGCCAGCTTTGTCAGGAGAGCATGTGACTCTTGATCACAGGGTTGTGAGTTTGAGGCCCATGTTGGGTGTAGAGATTACTATAAATAAATAAATAAATAAATAAATAAATAAATAAATAATTTAGAAAATTAAAAAAAAAAAAAAGGAGAAAATACAGGTAACCTTCAGAGATATTGCAGGGTCAGTTCCAGACCATGGCAATAAAACCAAAATCGCAATAAAGGAAGTAAAATGAACTCTTTAGTTTCCCCGATCATGTTAAAGTTATGTTTACACTACACTGTAGTCTATTAAGTATGCAATAATATCATGCATTAAAAAACAACGTACAGACCCTAATTAAAAGAAAATATTTTCTTGGGGTGCCTGAGTAGCTCAGTAGGTTAAGGGCTGACTCTTGATTTCGTCTCAGGTCAGGATCTCATGGTTTGTGAGATCGAGCCCTGTGGCAGCATGGAACCCGCTTGGGATTCTCCCTCTCTCCCTTTCTCTCTCTGCCGCTCCCCAGTTTGCTCTCTCTCTCTCTCTCTCTCTCAAAAGAAAATACTTTCCTGTTAAAAAGTGCTAACAGTCATCCAAGCTTTCAGTGAGGCATAATCATCTTGCTGGCGAAGGGTCTGGCCTCCATGTTGATGGCAGCTGACCGATCAGGGTGGGCGTTGTTAGAGGTGGAGGGGCTGTGACAATTTCTGAAAATAAGGCAACAATGAGATTGGCCTCATCAGTTGACCCTTCCTTTCACAAATGCTTTCTCTGGAGCATGCGATGCTGTTTGACAGCATTTTACCCACAGGTGAGCTTCTTTAAAAATTGGAGTCAATCCTCCCAAACCCTGCCATTGTTTTATCAACTAAGTTTATGTGATATTCTAAACCCTTTGTTGTCATTTTAATAATCTTCATAGCATTGAGAGTAGATTCAGTAGATTCAACCACCAGGAGTAGATTCCATCTCAAGAAACCAACCACTTTTTTTTTTTCTCATCCATAAGAAGCAACTCCTGATCTATTTAAGTTTTATCATGAGCTAAGTGGATGCAGGCTCCACTTCGGATTCTAGCTCTCTTGCTATTTCTACCACGTCTGCAGTGAATTCCTTCACAGAAGTCTGGAGCCCTTCAGAGTCATTCTTTAGGGTTAAGATCCACTTCTTCCAAACTCTTCCTCATGTTAAAATCTGACCTTTTCTCAAATAATGGATGTCCTTAACAGAATCGAGAGTGGCGAATCCTTTCCAGAAGGTTGGCCACTCACCTTGCCCAGATCCATTGGAGGAATCACTATCTATGGCAGCCATAGCCTTACAAAATGTATTTCTTAAATAGTAGCACTTGAAAGTCAGAATTGCTCTTTGATCCATGGGAGGCAGAATGGATTCTGAGTTGGCATGGAAACATTAATCTCATTGTATACCCGCATCTGAGAAATTGGTTCACCAGGTACGCTGTTAGTGAACAATAATATTTTAAAAGGAATCTCTTTTTTTTCTGAGCCATTGGGTTCAAGTGGTCTTAGAATATTCAGCAAACCACGTTGTAAATAACTGTGCCGTCGCTCAGGCTTTATTGTTCCATTTGCCAAGCACAGGAGGAATAGATGAAGCATAATTCTTCAGGGCCCCAGGATCTTCAGAATGGTAAGTGAGCATTGGTTTCGACTCCAAGTCGCCAGCTGTGTTAGCCTCTAATACGGAAATCAGCCTGCCCTTTGAAGCCAAACATTGACTTGTCCTCTCTAGCTATGGAAGTCCTAGATGGCGTCTTCTTCCAATAGAAGGCCGCTTTGTCTACACTTAGCATCCCTGTTGTTTAATGGAGCCACCTTCATGACTGATCTGAGCTGGATCTTCTGGATAATTTGCTGCAGCTTCTACATCAGCCTTTGCTGCTTCCCCTTGCCCTTTGGTGTTATGGAGACCATTTGCTTCCTTAAACCTCATGAACATACTGCTGCCGGCTTCCGACTTTTCTTCTGCAGCTTCCTCGCCTCTCTTAGCCTTCATAGACTCGAAGAGACTCAGGGCCTTCCTCTGGATTATGCTTTGGCTTAAGGGAATGTTGCGGCTGGTTTAATCTTCTAGAGAGACCATTAAAACTTTCTCCCAATCGGCAATTAGACTGTCTTGCCTTCTTAGTTGTGTGTTCGCGGGAGCAGCACTTTAATTTCCTTCCAGAACATTTCCTTTGCATGCACACCTTCGCTAGCTATTTGATGCAAGAGCCCTAGCTTTTGGCCTCTCTTGACTTCAGACATGTCTTCTCCCTAAGCTTAGTTGTCTCTAGCTTTTGATTTAAAGTGAGAGACATGGGACTCTTCCCTTCACTCAAACACTTACTGCCCATTTGGAAGCTATTGACTGGCCTAAATTGTTGTGTCTCAGGGAACAGGGATGCCTGAGGAGATGGGGAGAGACCCAGAGAGTCTGGTCGGTGAGGCTGTAAGAACACACATTTATCAATTAAGTTCCCTGTCTTATAGGAGTATGATTTGTGGCACCTTCAAAAAATTACAGTAGGGACACCTGGGTGGCTCAGTTGGTTGAACATCCAACTCTTGATTTTTGCTCAGGTCATGATCTCAGTATTGTGGGATCAAGCCCTACATTGAAGTCCATGCCGGGCATGGAGCCTGCTTAAGATTCTGTCTGTCTGTCTGTCTGTCTTTCTTCCTCTGTCTCTCTCCCCTACACACACACACTCTCTCTCTTTCCCTCCCTTTGCCCCTACCCCCACTCATGCTCTCTCTTTCTAAAATAATAACAATAATAATTACAATAGTAATATCAAAGACCCCTGACCACAGATCACCATAACAAATACAATGATCGTGAAAGAGCTTGAAATATTGTGAGAATTACCAAAATGTGACACAGAGACATGAATTTAAGAAATGATAGTGGGAAAAAGGCATCCACAGACTTGCTCAATACAGAGTTGCCACAAACTTTCAATTTGTAAAACACGGTATCTGTGAAGCACAATAAAGTGAGCCATGCCCTTAAGGGCTTCCTTGGAAGGTTGCTGTGAACAGTCAGAAATGCATCCAAATTTTGTCACATCGGAAGCTGGGTGAGTGCTTGCTTTTTTTTTTTTTTTTTTTTTTTATCCTTTCAGAATAGTTCAGGGCCCATGGCCTGATGTATTCGCTAAATTAAATTCGATTTTAAAACCTTCTTTTCTGTTCCCTGATTTCATCCCTCTTTCACAAAGAATCACGCACAAGACAAGGAAGAGCTGGCATTCTGAACGCAAATACTCCATCTTTCTGGCAAAGACAGAATTCATGCCATAGATCAGAACTGTGTGGCAGGTTCCATTTTTATAGCCTGGTGAGTGGCACATTTTGCTTCTCTTGTTTGCTTTTATCTTGAGGTCAAAGAAATGATGCAATACATTATCACAAGTGCCTGCCCTTCTCTTCCTGAACATCTGTGTTCAGAGCATATGTCTGCAAGACAAGTGGATTCATCTTGCTGCTGTCTGGTCTCTTATGTGCTGGCTCCTTTGAAGCATGGTGCATTTATTTTGACTATTTCTGCCAAATAATGACACGTTTAAGGGGAAATCTGAAAAAGGAAGTCTTTGTTTTCCATCGGGCAAGACCTCTGAGATGTTTATTAACCACCTTCTCCCTGTTCCCTCACAAGGCTTAAATACGTTCAAGAACCACCGGGCCTGAAGTTAAGTTATTACTACTGGCTTATCTTGAGCACATTTTGGCTTGTAGACAAATACCCATGTGGTTTGAATTTCGTCCATAATAGGCTTAAAATATGAGAGTGTAATTAGTGAGTCTTGAAGTTGAATGTATTTGTGAGCATGAAAACTCTTGAGATAAGCCAAGTGCCCGTGGCAATACCCCATCCTAATGAGAGGCTTTTCAGGGATTTTCTTACAAAGGATTCTCGTCACTACCCCGGCATGGTTGTTAGAAGCTCTCTTTAGCGCATCATGCAGGTAAGAAGTTTGACATCCTGGAGGTGTCCTTGATATCTCCTTCTTTCTCTCCCCCAAATCAAGTCCTATGGGTTTTCCGCATTTCCGTTGTCTGCCAGTTAGGCATCCAATCTCTTTCTATGGCATGCTGTTTTACCCTCTGATCCACTCACTCTGCAGCCAATTGCGAGTTTTTCCAAACAGAAATACTACCATACAGCAAGCCACTCGCTATTGCACCTCCGTTATGCAGCACCATGCCTGGCACCTGTTAGATACTCGATAACTAATCGAGGCATGACTGACGAATGGCTGAATAAGCAAACTATGGCATTTCAGGCAAATTTCACCTTCCTGGTCCTCATCTGAGGTGACTATTGATAGATATACCATCCACATGGATTGAGGAACATAATACGCGTGATCTAGACTCATGTGAAAAGTACCCTAGACCAGCACGGTTACTGAACTCAATAACATTTTGATGTTCCAATAGGATGGATCTCTCTTAAAGACTTTTATAAAGAAAAAGAGCCTCCTCTAGTCTTAAAATAATCTTCATTCTGGCGGGCCAAGATGATACCTTGAGATTCAGCTAGAGATTTTTGAAAAAAAGAGCATATGTACTCAAAGAATCCATGCCAGCTGGCAACGAGTAAAGTCAGTAAATGGAGATCATGTTAAGAGGAGTGTCTGAAACTCTGTTACACCAAAGGGTACAGTGCTGTGTGTTGAGGTAGACAGGGCTGGGAAACGGGACATACGAGGCTCAGGGATAAAATTCGGCACCTCTTCCTGTGTAACAATTTAAGTTGAATGATGCGGGAAGTGGGGAAAACATGTAATGTCTGTGCTTTCCAAAGTTTATGTTATATCCACCAAATCCTTATTTTAATTCTATGCCATTTCTTGTTGAATTTTTTTTGTGTGCCTTGTTTCCATTTCGATAATAAAACAAAATCATTAACTCCTACACATCAGATCAATTTCCTACAGCAATCGCTCCGATTTGACTTTTGTTTTACAAACACGTAATTCTGGTAAGTTTCATTTCCCTCCTCAGTGAATTTTCTGAGTAAGTTTGGGCATTTGTTTTATGTGATTTCAACATCGTGCTTTATTTACGTCTCTGAATTGAAACATCCTCAGTCTTGCCCTGTTCTTCCACATTGTGGATGGATATATGTGAGAGGCGTGTTTGGGGCCCCCTTAAATGTTCTTCTTGAAGCCTACTGAGTGGTCCAATATTACAGAGTTGCTTCAAATAAATATGGATTATGATTACTGATTCATGTGTCATTTTTTTTCCTGAAAGTTTCCAGTGGCTCTTTAAAAAAAGATTTCCTGAAAATTATGCTCATCTTATGACCAATCTTTCTCAGTTCCTGTGGTACAGGGAGTTTCTTCACCCTCACCTCCAAGTTCTAGAATTTTCTTGATGGTGCTTTGTCTGTGAACAGTTGTTAGCTGTTCTTGTGAGGTGGAGTGAAGTCAGCAGCTACTGACGTCATCACCTTGGAGATACCACACCCCACTCGATGTCTTCAAGCATTTTTCTCACGCCAATTCATCCTCTCCACCCCCAAGACCCTTCTTTCCATTATCCTGATTGAATCTGGACACTTGGTTCCCTAAAATGGCTTCCTAGCACCTACTTTGTGGGCTTCCATTTACTGCTGTCTTGGGTTAAATTCACCACTTTCTGGAAGCTACTCTTCCTCTTGGTTTCTATCTTCATTTTCACTGGTATATATCCTCAAATAACTTCCTAAGGGTGGGTGCAAGGGTTATAAATTTCATTCATTGTGATCTATCCAGACAGTTTGGCTGCATATAAACTTCTGAATCGGAAAAGTATCATTTCCTTCATAACCTTGAAATCCTTTCTCTATTTTATTTTATTTTATTTTATTTTATTTTATTTTATTTTATTTTATTTTATTTTATTTTATTATTTTATTTTTTGCCTCCAGTGTTTCTGATGTATCTGAACATGCTCTGGCCTTTATTCCTTTATAGAGAACCTAATGTTCTCTCTATAAGATTTTAGACCCATTGTTTAGTTTAGTTATTAGTGTTCTGAAATCTCTTCTTTCTCAAAATTTTATTTTACTGTGGTGAGAATATTTAACATGAGATCTGCCTTGTTAACAAAGCTTTAAGTGTAGAATACGTTGTTGTTGACTAGAGTTACAGTGAGTCTCTAGAACTTACTAGACTTGTCCAGCTGAAACTTTATTCCTGTTGGCTAGTAACTCCCCATCTCCCCCTCCCCCCGACCCCTAACAACCACCATTTCACTCTCAGATTCTATGAACTTGTATATTTTACATATGTCCTATAATTTTTGTCTTTCTGTGCCTGGCGTTTTTTCACTTAGACATTATGTCTTCATGGTTATCCACTCTATCACATATGGCAACATTTCTTTCTTTGAAGGATGAATCGTATTCTGTTGGATGCATATACTATATTTTCTTTATCCATATATCTATAAACATGCATTTAGGTCATTTCTAGATCTTGTCCATCGTGAATAGTCATGCAGTGAACATAGGATTGCTAATATCTCTATAATATCCTGATTGTCATACTTTTGAATAAATACCCAAAATGTGATTGCTGGACAAGATGATAGTTCTATTTTTGATTTTTTTGAGGAAACTTCATACTATTTTCCATAAAGACTACAACATTTTGCATTACCATCAGTGATGTGCAAGTTTCCCATTTTGCCACATCTTCACCAACACTTGTTTTTTTGACAACCTTTCTGACAGGTATGAGATGATACCTCATTGTAGTTTTGATTTACATTGCCCTGATGATTAGTGACATTGAACTGTGTGTGTGTGTGTGTGTGTGTGTGTGTGTGTGTGTGTTGGTGTGTGTTTATTTTGCTTCCTGTTGGCCATTTCCATGTATTCCTTGGAGAAATGTCTATTTAAGTCTTAACCCATTTTTCTTAAAGATCAAGTTATTAGGGTTTTTTTTTTTAATTTGTTTTTGTTTATTATTTTACTAGTGAGTTGTAAGTAGTGCTTATATATTTTGGACGTTAACTTCTCATCAGATGTCTGTGTTATGGTTTGATGTCCAAAATTCATATGTTGAAATCCCAATGCTTGGAAGGTGCTTAGATTATGAAGGTGGACCTCTCATTAATGAGATTAATGCTTTTATAAGAGAGAGGCCACAGAGGTTCCCAGCCCCTTCCACCAAGTAAAGATAAAACAAGAAATTTGCAACTAGCAGAGGGGCCTCATCTGACCAGTCTTGCACCCTGATCGCCGATTTCCAGCCTTAAAAAGTATGAGAAATAAATTTCTGTTTTTTGTAAGTTACTCAGTCTGTGGTATTTTGTTATAACATCCTCAACAGACTAAGACATGTGGTTTGCAAATATTTTCTCTCATCCCATAGTTTATGTTTTTACTTTGATAAGGGTTTCCTTTGTTGCACAAATTTTAGTTTGACTTAATCCCAATTGCTTATTTTTGTTTTTGTGGTCTGTGCTTTTGGTGTCATATCCAAGAAATCATTGTCAAGACCAGTATTATGAAGATTTCTCTTAGGAATTTTACTATCTCAGGTCTTTTTACTTATATTATTTTTATTATTTTTCAGATGTTTAGTTATTTTTGAGAGATTGTGAGCAGGGGAGGGGCAGAGAGAGAAGGGGACAGAGGATCGTGCTCACTGCGCTGACAACAGTGAGCCTGATACAGGGCTTGAACCCACAAACTGTGAGATCATGGCCTGAGCTGAAGTCAGATGCTCAACCAGCTGAGCCATACAGGGGTTCCTTCAGGTCTTATGTTTAATTTTTTTTTTTTTTCCAACGTTTTTTATTTATTTTTGGGACAGAGAGAGACAGAGCATGAACGGGGGAGGGGCAGAGAGAGAGGGAAACACAGAATCGGAAACAGGCTCCAGGCTCCGAGCCATCAGCCCAGAGCCTGACGCGGGGCTCGAACTCACGCACCGCGAGATCATGACCTGGCTGAAGTCGGACGCTTAACCGACTGCGCCACCCAGGCGCCCCAAGGTCTTATGTTTAATTCTTTAATCCGCTATTAGTTAATTTTTGTGTATGGTGTGAGATAAGGGTCTGATTGCATTTTTTTTTATATGTATCATTTGCTGGGGAGACTTACTTTCCCCCACTGTGTATTCTTGGCACTCTTGTAAAAGATTAGTTGGCCATAGATGCATGGATCTATTTTGGCCTGTCTACTCTGTTCCACTGTTCTATATGTCTGTTTTTATTCTAGAACCATGCTGTTTTGATTGCTGTAGCTTTGTAATACATTTTGAATTCAGGAAGTGTGATGCCTCCAACTTTGTTCTTCGTTTTTCAGAATCATTTTAGTTTATTCATGATCTTTTGTGGTTTCTTAAGAACTTTAGAATTGTTTTCTCTATTTCTGTAAGAAATACCATTGGGATTTTGATAGGCATTGCACTAAATTGGGAAATCACCCTGGGTCTTATGGACATTTAAAAAATCTTGCCTTCCAACTTGTGGACATAGGATCTTTTTCCATTTGTGTCTTAAACAAGGAAATGAAACAATTTTCTTTGTCGATCTTTTCTAGTTTTCTATTTAAGCCTTTCACTTCCTTAATAAGTTTATTCCTAAATATTTTATCCTTTTTTGTGCTAATGTAAATGGGATTGTTTTCCTATTTTTCTTTCCAGGTAAGTTGTTAGTATGTAGATGTGTAACTGATGTTTGCGATGTTGATTTTGTGTCCTGCAACTTCACTGAATTCATTAGTTCTAACAGTTTTGTTTTGTTTTGTTTTTTAATTTTTTTTTTAACGTTTATTTATTTTTGAGACAGAGAGAGACAGAGCATGAACGGGGGAGGGTCAGAGAGAGAGGGAGACACAGAATCTGAAACAGGCTCCAGGCTCTGAGCAGTCAGCACAGAGCCCGACGAACTCACATACCGCGAGATCGTGACCTGAGCCGAAGTCGGACGCTTAACCGACTGAGCCACCCAGGCGCCCCAGTTTTGTTTTCATTTTAAGCAGAGTCTAGGTTTTTATATAAGATCAGGTCATCTGCCAACACGGACAGTTTCACTTCTTTCTTTCTGGTCTATATGCCTTTATTTATTTTTCTTGTCTAATTACTCTAGCTAAGGTTTCAGAAGAATACTGACTGGACATGGTGGAGATGGGCATCCTTGCTTTGTTCCTGGTCTTAGAAGAAAAGCTTTCAGTTTATTGCTGTTGAGTATGATGTTGGTTGTGGACTTGTCATGTATGGTCTTCATTATGTTGAGATCATTCATTTCCATTTCTAGTTTATTGAGGGTTTTTATCACGAAAGGTCAATGAATTTTGTCAAATGCTTTTTCCATACCTGTTGGGACAATAGTGTGATTTTTATCTTTTGTTCAATTTCCTGTGGTGTATTGCATTAATGACTTTTTGTCTGCTGAACCATTCTTGCATCCCAGTGATAAATTTCACTTGGCCATGTGGTATAATTTCTTCAATGTGCTGTTGGATTCTATGTGCTAGTATTTTATTGAGGGGTTTTGTATCTCTGCTTATCAGAGATACTGGCCTGTAGTTTCCTTTTCTTGTAGTGTGTCCATCAGGCTTTGGTATCAGGCTACTGCTGGCCCCATAAAATGATTTTAGAAGTGATTCATCCACTTCAGGTTTTTGGAAGAGTTTGAGAGGGATTCAATGAGTTCTTTAAATGTTTGGCAGGATTCATCTGAGACGCTGTCACGTCCTCAGGTTTACTGTGTTAGGAGTTTTTGATTATGGATTTGGTCTCCATACTAGTGATGCCTGTTCAGACTTTCTATTTCTTCATGATTTAGTTGTAGCAGAATGTATATTTCTTGTAATTGTTCATAGTACTCTCTTGTGATTCTTTTTATTTCTGTGCCATCAATGGTAACGTCTGTTTTTAGTTTTTGATTTTTTAAATTTGAGTTTTCTCCCCTTTTTTCTTAGTCCAGCTAAGACTTTGTCAAATGCTTCCTATATTTTCAGAGAACCGACTTCAGTTTTGCTGATTTTTTTCTTTAGTTTTCTTAAGTTTTCTATTTCATTTATTTCTGCTCTAACCTTTGTCATTTATTTCCTTCGGCTAACTTTGGGTTTTGTTGGTTCTTTTTCTAGCTTGTTTAGATGTCAATTTAGGTAGTTTATTTGAGATCTGTCTTCTTTTTTTAATGGAGGCATTTATTGCTACGAACTTCCCTCTTAATACTCTTTTTGCCGCATCCCCTACATTCTGCTATTTTGCGTTTTCAGTTTCCTTGGTCCTAAAGTATTTTCTATTCCCTTTTCATGTCTTCTCTGATTCATTGTGTGTTCAAGAGTGTGCTGTTTAATTTCCACAGTACCTGTGCATTTTTCAGTTTTCCTTCTGTCATTAATTTTTACTTTTAATCCATTGTGATCAGAAAAAAACAAAAAACCAGAAAACACTTGATGTGATATACATTCAATCGTCTTACATTTGCTAAGATTTGTTTTGTGACCTAACATGTTACCTATCCTGGAGCAAGTTTCTGATCATATAGTGCTCCGCCAGGGGCAGGGCCTCTGTTGAGAGGCTGTCCTCAATCTCCCCACTGGTTTCTGTGAGTCCAGTGTCACTTCTCCCAAGGCGCAGGAGGCTTTCGGTTACTTTTTGACTTCCCAGGAGGGATTTTTCCATGAATTGTTGCTGCATTAGATTGAGTGTAGGAGGAAGAAGATCCCAAGCCCTCCTACACTACCATTTTGTTGACATCGCTTCTGGCATTTCTTAAAGACATATCTAATGTGGGGATTTTAAAAAATTCTTCGGCTTGTCACTCAGTAGGCCTTTTCCTTTATATCGAATTACATATTTATTGAAGAGAAATTCACAAATTTATCCAGTCTTTCGAAGTATATTTTCATAAGTTCTCATAGGCATGTAACATTATAAATTGACCACCGATGTCAAAATATGGGATATTTGCAGCACTTCATACTCTTCCTTTCTTTTTTAATGTTTATTTATTTTTGAGAGAGAGAGAGAGAGAAAGAGAGAGAGAGAGAGTGTGCAGGGGAGGAGCAGAGAGAGAAGGGGTAGAGGATCTGAAGAGGGCTCTGCACTGACAGCAGCGAGCCTGATGTGGGACTCAAACTCAGGAACCATGAGATCATGACCTGAGCCAAAGTTGGATGCTCAACTGACTGAGTCACCCAGGTGCTCCCCTTCATGCCCTTTCTTAATCCCCACTCCCTCCCCTCCAGTTCCTGGCAAACACTGGTTTTACTTCTCTTACCATGGTTTCGAGTTTTTCAGAATGTCATACAAATGGAGTCAGACAGTATATAGGCTTTTATGACTCATTTCTTTAACTTAGCATAAGGTTTCCCAGATATATCCATGTTGTTGAATGTATCAGGAATGTGTTCCTCTGAGTTGCTGTAATTCCCTATTGTTTGGACGTACCGCAACTTGTTTATCCAATCACCTGTTGATGAACTGATGGTCATTTGGGTTTCTTTGACTTATATTATTCTTTCTATTATTTATTTTTGAGAGAGAGACACACACAGAGTACAAGTGAGGGAGGTGCAGAGAGACAGAGAGAGAGACAAAGGATCCGAAGCAGGCTCTGAGCTGTTAGCACAGAGCCTGACGCGGTGCTCGAACCCATGAACCGTGAGATCATGACTTGAGTCGAAGTTGGACGCTCAACCGACTGAGCCACCCAGGCGCTCCTCATTTGGGTTGCTTTTAGATTTCATATAAATAAAGCTGCTGTGAACATTTACTTACAGATTTTTCTGTGACTGTATGCTTTTACTTCTCTAGGACAGGTAACTAGGAGTAATATTCTTGGGTCCTATGGTAATCACATATTCAGCTTTATATGATGGTGCCAACTTGTTTTCCAAAGTGGAAACACCGTTTTGTTTCTTTGCTAGCAGTGTCTGAGAGTACCAGTTGATCTGCAACCTCCCTAGCAGTTTTCCATTTTTATGTGTATTATTTATATTATATATATATTATATATTACATATATTACACATATTATATATATTATATATTATATATGTGTGTGTGTGTGTATATATTTTTTTTTCCCTTAACGTTAACTATTCTATTGTATGTGTAGCTGTGTCTTGTGATTTGGACCCTTCCTTTTGAGGATTCACATTCCCTTCAGGTCAGGAAACTTTTCTTGTATTATTTCTCTGGCAACATCCTCCCAGTCTTTCATCACTGATACTCCTTTCTAGAATTCCTTTTCATCTGATGCTGGACCCAGTGGATTGTCTCTCATATTCTCTATCTTTTTGGCTCTAGGTTCTGTGCCATTTCTTTGACTTTATCCTCAAGCTACGCATGTACATTTTTTCCCTTAAATTTATTTGCCATTTTTGAAAATGGCACAGAACACTTTCTTTTTCTCTAAGGGCTTCTTTTTCATGGCAGCCAGTTTTTCTTTTTTGAAAGAAATGTGTCCTTAGGTTTCTGTCAGGATATTAATTAGATTCTGCTTCCTGGTTAGAACTATCTATATCTCCTAGGGTCTTTATTTTCCAATCAGTTATTCTTGGTCTTTCTCCATCACAGTTTCCTCAAACTTCAGGTGTTTCTGTATTGTCTAATCATATTTAGCAATTAGGCACATGGATGTTTTCTGGAAGTTCTGTGTGCCAATGGGTACACATGTTACATATGAAGCAAAGGCGAGCACACATTGCTATTATCCCTCTTTAAAATGCTATTAGTATCCCTCTTTAAAAATGAAAAAAAAATTGAAGAACAGAATGGTTAACTAATGTATCTAGGTTTGCACAACTAATGAGTGGCAAAGCTGTGTTTGAAACACAGCAGTCTGGATCCTGTGTCTTTTCTCCTAAACGATACGCTGTATGCTCTGCAGACTTTCTGCCACTGACTTCCTCCCTGAACCCTTCCAACCAATGTGTGAGGTAGGCATTATCGATGTCACTTTTCCAGAGGGAACTTTGAGGCCCAGACAGGTTGAATAACAAACTTCATTCCACCCAGCTCGTGAGGGAAAAGTGTCTGACTCCAGAGATTACAGTATGTCGCCTCAGATTTGTTCGAAGCAAAATAATTTCAAACACTTACAAATAAAGATTTCTTGATAATTAAATCAATGTTTATGTGAAGCAGGGTAACATTTGAACTTAGTATTTTGGCTTAAATGGCAAGAACAAAAAACTCGGTTACTAATGATCTGTACAAACTGTCTCTTTTACTTTGGAACCAACAATTAAGATCCGAAATATCAATTATGTTGTTTCTCAATAATACAACGGATCAATAACCTTCATTTGGTGTTCTTCTTAATTACTGCGTGGGGGTTTCCGCAGAAACATTCTGAACCAGATCATGCATATTAACTCAGCACACAGTTCTTGTTCCTCACAATGGAGCAATCAGACCTTGATTAATGTTAGCATTAAACTAACTGCTATCTAATCAGTTGACAAAACGCTGGTTTTGACTCTAGTTTCTGTGGTCTGTTTGTTTCAGATGCTTCTGATTGGTATTTGCTATGGGGAAGAATAAGGAAATAAGACATACATTATTCATTGAAGTGAATAGAAGGATTTTGCGATATTCCCTCTGGCTTTGTCAGAATGACAGAGCAGTAACTCAAGGTCTAAATGTAAGCCACGACTCTCCCCATCCTGCTATTTTTTGAAGAACTGGGAATTTCAACCAATCATCCAATAAGTAGAATGTCCCTCTAGAATTCCACATCATGAGAAATGATGTCACCAGCCACCCAATTGGCCCAGGGGAAGAAGTTAAAAACCAACACAAAAATGAAAGAGGGTCTCTTTCTTCTCCTCCTGTAACCCACATTCCTTCAGATCCTGAGGTCATTTTTTTTTTCTCTTCTAGTTAAAAATGGCACCTACCATCTTTCTCTTCATTTATTTCCATGCGTTTCTAGCCCTCTATCCTTGCTTCCGCGTTGCCTCCATGTGCCCGTCCTGTACACGGGGGGCAGTGATTTCCCAGTACCTAGTTTCAAATCGTTCAGCTCGTGTTCCAGCTTCTCTGGTGGCTCGCTCGTGGCTCCACTACCTGTGCAGAGCTCCGGGGCTCAGTGAGGGTGGCTCAGGGGTCCAGGTGTGCCCTCCACCCGTGTCTCAAGCAGAGCTTTCCTGTTCGCATCTGCTTCCCCTACAAGGATTCTGAGCACGTACGTCATACGATCACCCAGAAACCTATCTGTGAAAAGAGCCCTGACCTTCAGTCAATTCGTCTTATCCACCTTGTCTCAGGAAACCCTTTAAAGACAGAATTATTCTAATTCGCATGCAGCTCAGCGGACAACCTGTGTTTTATTGTGGCTTGTCCCTGCCTTGGCCCATTTAGTTTCCTCTGTCTAGAATCTCCCGCCTCTGCTGGTTTGTCTGGAAATTGCTATTTAATCTCCAAGTCTGAGCTCAAGAACAACATTCAGGGAAGACTGTCTGATCCTCCGGACGGGCACTGTCCCATTGATCAGTGTACAATAATGGGAATGTCCTGTAAGCTGCTCTGTTCACCTCAGTGGATGCTGGCCACACGTGACTGTCAAGTCCTTGAAACGTGACCAGTGCAAGTGGGCGACTGAAGTCTTAATTTCACTTACCGAACACTTTCGATTAGTTAACTAACCACACGTGAACAGAAGAGCAGCTCGAAAGGGACCTGCCTTGAGACTTCCTTCTGTTACTGTGCTTAAGAGTGTGTTTTTCATTATAATTCACTGACATTGGCTTTCCTTCTGCTTGTCTAGCGGCATCTGTGGGATAGGACTGTGGGTTTGCCTGTAGAAATCCTTTTGCTGCTAGCTCAGCGTTTGGGTCATAGTAGAGATTCCTTGAATACTGGGTGAGTAGGTGAAAGGCAGTAGCATAATCAAGCAGGAAATGCGGCACGTTAAGGGAAAATTACAAGGGCTTTGTGATCAAACCCTCCTTATTTGGAGTCCAGAATTTTTCACTTGGTGGGTGAAAGGTCTGGGTGAGTTGCTTTTCCTGAGTCTTTCTTACCTATATAATGGTTGATTGGTTGACTTTTTTTTAAAAGTTTATTTATTTATTTTGAGAGAGAGTGTGAGCTGGGAGGGGCAGAGGGAAGAGAGAGGGAGGGTCCAAATCCCAAGCAGGCTCTGTGCTTGTCAGCATGGAGCTGGGCGCAGGGCTCGATCTCACTAATGGTGAGATCGTGATCTGAGCTAAAACGGAGTCGGATGTTTAACCGACTGAGCCACTCAGGTGCCCCACCTATTTAATGAGTTAATGCAAAATTTCGCCTCATTGGATTTGTTGAAAGATTTAAAGGAGCTAGGGCATATGAATCATAGACGCGTTAATTAGCTAACATTAGTCCTTTTTAAAAAAAGATTATCAAGCGTTTAACTGCTTGTATTTATTGTTCTGGAGCATATTTCAATGACCTGTCATTCAAAATTCGAATGAGAGAAATGTTTAAAACATCCACACCGGGACATAGCAACTTGTGATATATATTAACAGCCAAGAATACTTTTGAAAGGACTGCAGCTGGTGAGTTGCAGACCCAGGTAAGCACAGGGGTGTTCCCAACTTCAATGAAACCACATCCACCTCTATGTGGGTGAAAGCATTTGCAGAAGCATGCCAAGTGACAGGTGGTGAGCTAAACTTGCATCGTTAATGGTGGGAGAAAAGAGGAAGGCAAAGAGAGAGAGAGAGAGAGAGAGAGAAAGAGAGAGAGAGAGGCTGTTGGTGGAAACACAGTGATTTATTATTCAGTGTCAGGAAGTATAGGGTCTTGGCTGACATCAGCGCTCTGAATCAATTGAAACAGTTTTATCGGGGTGAGCTGCGGCCAGAAACAATTGTCCACCTTTTGTCATCACTTTGTATGCCTAAGCACAAAATGAAGCGAAGGCTGCCATCAGCAGAAGGGAAGGAGGCCACCATCACAAACAGGTATTCGGGTCTTGTCTGACGCGTGGAGAGACAGCAACCCTGGAAGCACTGCCGTGACTTCTATAAAGAAACACACAAATGCGTGCACGAAAATCACCTCCCTTCCGAATCAAAGCCGCGAATTCGTCGCAGCGCACTCTAGGGGTAGGCTGGTGGCATCGCTTTCCCCAGCGCCAAGCCAGATGTCCATTTGGAGTTGGAGCACAGATTCAGGGGAAGGAAGCCTGCTGTCGTTAATCTAATGACTGCATTTCCGTAGCAAAGCAACTTTGGTAACTTACAAGGCTCATGTAATTACTGAGGTTGAAAGTTGATGGACTCAACCATGAAGTATGCAAAACGGCAAGACTGCCCTTTTCATTTTTCAGGAGGCTTTCCTTTCTTTCCATTTTGTGACACTTCTCTTCCATTTTCAATCTCTTCTCCTCCGGATCAATGTCCATGAAAGTACCGCAATTCATTGCTTTATTATTATGCTATCGTTTAAGCTGCAACCTGAGGTATTTCTTTCACCAGGCACACAACTAAAACAGAGTTTCAAGCATCATCATCATTGAGACTGAAGTCAGTCCTACCTAATAATGAGTACAAGCACTGGTTATTTTTTATATCAGATGCTCCGCTAGGCACTGAGAAGCCTATTGAGGCTCAGCGAATAAGGTTCACTTTCCATCTGCAGTGGGCAGAATTTCTAGGTACGGCCACCAAGAGCCCATGCTTTAATCCTTGGAATCTGTGAACGTGAGACACCGCACCTGTGACTGTGCCATATGGCAAAGTTGATTTTAAAAAGGGGGTAATATCTCAGTATACCTGATACAATCGTAAGACCCCTTAAGCAAAGACCTTTCTCTGGCTGGTGGCCGAAGACAGAGCTGAAAGAGAGTTTCAAAGCATAAGAATCAATGCATTGTAGTTGGCTTTGAGGATGGAGACGGCCTGTGGGAAAACGTGTGGGCAGCTTCTAGGAGCAGAGAATGATACTCAACTGACAGCCAGTGAGGAAATAGGAAACCCAGTCCTACCACCACAAGGAACTAGATTCTGCCAAGTCAAATGAGTTTGAAGTAGATTCTCCCCAAGGCCTCCAATGAAGAGCTAGGCTGGTTGACGTCCTGATTTCAGTCTTAGGCGATCCTAAGCATAGAAGAACTTAGTTGAGCTCGCCTGGACTTCAGATCTACAAAACTGTAAGATAATAAACAGGCGCTGTTTCAAGCCCCTGAGGTTTTGGTAATTTGTTGCACAGCGGAAGATAACTACTCCAACATCCTTGCAGAGCACAGAGTTAGTTTGGTAGGAAAGGAAAATATTTGAATAGTTATGATAAGATAGTGGGATATATGTTGGCATCGAGGAAAGCCAAAATGTGCTATAACAGTTCAGAGAATACTGAGGCTCACTTTGGGGCATCTAGATGACATTTGACTTGGGACGTGAGGAATGTGTAGGAGTTTGGCAGGCAAAGATTGAAAGGAAATGCCATCCGGGCAGAGGGCACAGCATCTGTGAATAGCCGCTATCAGATGGCCTCTTTGAGAGGCCCACTTGGAGATGGGGATTAGCCTGGGGGAGGTTTTTGTTCGTTTGTTTCTGTTTTTTTTTTTTTGTTTGTTTGTTTTTTTGGAGGAGTGCCCTTGGGACCTCTAGCTGTGTAAGGGAGAGAGAAGAAGCAGGTAGTTGAAGAGGGAGAATTTAAGGTGTGATCCAGTCCCCATAAAGTCTTCAGGAGCCCCCCAGGAGAGTTCTGGAGCTGGGATGGCTCATGGGAGATGTTTCCAGTTGAGGCACGGGAGGTAGGACTTCATGCCCTTGTGTTGATCAGCCGTGGACGCAGGCCGTCCCGTGGAAGGTGTGACCTCCTCAGGTTTTCTGGACCTGAGACTATTCCCAGTGAACGAGCATCACGAAGAGCTTCTATCAAAACACACTTCTGGAGTAGGGACTGGTGGATGCACCAGAAGCATGGAGAAGTCTGGCCTATTCAAAGATAAGTGAGAAATTCAGTGTAGGTAAGGATATGCAGAGAATTAGAGAAGATTAGTAAGAAATCTTCCCAGAGAAAAGACAGGATCTTAGTTCATGGAGACGCCTGTGTGGCAGGCTAACCAGACAGATATGCATTCTATGGTCGTTGGGCACCATTGGAGGGTTTTAAGCAGCGGAGTTACTTGGATTTTTATGAGTTAAATGTTCTTGTGGCAGTGGAGATAGAATGGGTACCTGATTTTTTAAAACGTCTATTTATTTATTTTGAGAGAAAGAGAGGGTGTGAGTGGAGGAGGGGCAGAGGGAGAGATAAAGAGAATCCCAAGCAGGCCCCTTGCTCAGTGCGGGGCATGAGGCAGGGCTCGATCCCACAACTGTGAGATCATGACCTAAGCCGAAACCAAGAGTAGGGTGCCCAACCAACCGAGCCACCCAAGTGCCCTATAGTGGGTACATGGTTTAAAGCATAAGGAGTGGAGAGGAAACAAAGTGAATCAAGGGATACTTAGAAAAGAGTCAACAGGGTTGGGCGTGAGATGTCCGGGAGAAGCTGGACTTGAGGATTATCTTTGTGTTTTATATTTATATTGGGCTCCCGTGATATATTTTACTGTGTAGGCACAACTGAGTGTATGTTAATGGCATCTACTCAGCTAAGAACAGAGATGAGGTAGATTCAAAGGTAAAGATAGCTTCTGTGTTGAACATGTTTTGGAAGACTTGGTAAAGCTAGAAGTCACTGGTAGGAAGTAGGGAATACAGAAATGGAACAACGGAGGGAGAACCACAATAGTGATAGAAATGCAGAAGTCAGTGGCAGAATCAGGTACTCACTAAAGTCTTTAGAGGGTTAACGATTTGCCAGCTACAGCTCGTTGAGTGAGAAGAGAAAGTGGCTGAGATAGAACCTTAAGGAAACAATATTTAAGAGGCGAGTCAAAAGCAAGAAGAGAGAGAAGAACTCTGAAGGAGTCTGAAATGTAAGAAGACATGGAAAGGCAGGGGTTATCCCAGAAACCAAGAGGAAGGAAATAAGAAAGAATAAATGGTTGAGAATGTCAAGTGTTGGGCACTGGAGATGTTAATGGTGGGCAAAACTAGACCCATCCATTGCCCTCATGGAGTTTACAGTCTGAGGGAGGGATGGACATGAACTGAAAATTACACACACACACACACACACACATACACACACACACACACACACACCATATATATATATATATATATATATATATATATATATATGTATATATATATGTATATATATTATTGCCATGGTAAATCCAGTGAACACATAGCGTAGGATGCTGTCATAGATTGTATTGGGGAAGTCTTACCTTGTCTGGAATATCAATGAAAACTTCTCCAAGGAAATTGATATTTGAAGTGGAATAGGAAGGATGGGTACTATTATGGGCTGAATGTATCCCTTCCCCCTCAATTCATACGGGGAAGTGCTAACTCTCAGTACTTCAGAATGTGATTGCATTTGGAGACGGCGTCTTTAAAGAGGTAATTAAGTTAAAATGAGGTCATTGGGGTGGGTCCTAATCCGACACAACTCATGTCCTTCTAATAAGAGTTTAGGGCACAGACACGCACAGAGAAGTTGGGCACGAATGATCCGAGGAGAGACGCTGCGGAGGAAACTAACCAAGCCAACACCTTGATCTCAGACTTTTGGTCTCCAAAACGGTGAGAAAATACATTTCTGTTAAGCCACCTGGCCTCTGATACTTTCTTGGGCAGCCCAAGCAGACTGACGGAAGTAGGAGCCACCCACCAGAGTGAAACGATGAAGGCGTAGAAATGTGGGGGAAATCCACGGATATTTGACCGGGAACATGAATAGGACTTGATGGTGGTGAACTGGATACTGGGAAACAAAGGGTGTCATACTCGGTAATACGGATCGTGATGACAGTTTACAGTGAGTGGCCGGCTGAGTCCAGGATGCGGGAGGTCGGGAAGCTGAGGAGTAGAGAGGAGCAGACGTTACGATAAGGAGTGTGGTGCATACATTCGAGGGCTCAGTTTTGCGGGCCCAGCACCTTCTAGGTGGCAGGGCCTGGGGCTGCATTCTCCTTACACGAGGCACACAGACATCTGCTCTCGTGGAGCTTGGACGAGTCAGATGTTATCCAAGGAGCTACACTAATAATTGTTTCTTGCGGCATTAAGTCCTTAGAAGGAGAAATAGGAACTTGGTGACAGTACGTAATCAGGCAGGGAAGTATATTGGCCTATAGCTCAGGCGGTTGTTACTAAGGGAGGGGTTTTTAGGAGGAGGACGAATGTGATGATTGGGCTGATGGAGTCACGTGATGGGGAGGAACCATAGGGACAGGGGGAAAACTAATAGGCGAGGTCAGGGTGAAGGGAGGGAGCATTTGTAATCATGAACCCACCACATCCAACGGCCCTGCCAGAAGGAAGGTCATCTGAGCAGGCAGGAAGAACCTCGATGTTTGTCACCCTGGAGCCCAGCAGAAAGGGACCCTGCTCTGTCCTTGTGAACAGCACACACAGCATCATGCCGTGCAGCTTGCGTGGGGACAGCTGTGACGGAGTCCTACTGGGCTGCCCCGCTCAGGGCACTGGCTTCCTCATGATCCAGTGGAAGAAAGTGGGATGCTCCTGAAGTCTGGAGGCTGCAGCCCTCAGGGGCAGAAGGGCCACCGGGCAAGGATCTGGGGTCAGAGAGGGAAAGTCTTAAAGTGACAGTGCATGTTCACCCAACATACATTTGATGAATGCCCAGGAGGGAATAAGCGTTGTGTTTGTTGGGCTTGGGGACTCAGAGGGTCCCCGGTAGAGTGAAGGGTGTTTGCTCTCCATAGTGGGTTGTATTATGCCTCTCCTTCAAAAAAAGTATGTCCACGCCCTAACCCCTGGAATTGTGGAGGTGAACTTATTTAGAAATAGAGTCTTTGTAAATTAAATTAAAAATCTTGGCATGAGGTCATCCTGGATTTAGGGTGGGCTCTAAATCCATTGGCTGGTGTCTTTAGAAGAGAAAGGAGAGGGATATTTGACACAAAGGCACACAGACACAGAGGAGGGGGCTCTGGGAGGATGGGGACAGACACTGGAGGGCTGTACCTACAAGCCAAGAACACCAAGGACTGCCCACAGCCACTAGAAGCTGGGGACTAGCATGGAACAGATTCCCCCTTAGAGCCTCCATAAGGAACCAATGCTATTAACACCATGATGTCAGACTTTTAGCCTCCAGAAATGTGAGTCAATCCATTTCTGTTGTTCTAAGCCACCTAGTTTGCGGGGCATGTTACAGCAGCCCCTGGGAAACGAACATAACCTCTCAAGGTACATTTTAATAATGGATGTAACAAACGAGCAAGTAAATATAGCAACAGATGTCCAGATCTTTGACAGGCGTATGTAAGAGCTAACCGGGGGGATGTGGTTGATTCCCAACCTCCTCCGGACCCTCCCAGATGTGATCTGAAACCAGACACCTGTATGCAGGGGGCAGGGAGAGTCGGAAGAAAGAGACAGGCCACTGCAGGGCTGGGAGGCGGCCGGTGTCACAAGCAAGGAAACTTCACACACAAGCCTTGTCTTCAGCCGCCCCAAGAGGAATAGATCTCCACACCCACCTACCAAATATTAAAAATATCTAGAGAAGACTTAATGGTGTTCAGACATGTACACAGTACAAATAGTCTCGACACCACATTAGTATCTTAAGGGCGTGTCCTTGGGGTAGCTTCTGGGAGCCGGGAAAGCAGGTGAAATACACATTCCAAGGACAGGGGAGGACGGGAGCCAGCTCGCGGCTCAACCAGAGGTCATGTCCTCTCAAAGACCTCCCCAAACCGACGTGATAAAGGCAGAGGTGGGAGGGAGGCACACACAGCATGAGATATTCAGGGAAGATTCCTCTAAGCAGGTGGCATTCGAGCAGGCTCTGGCAGGGTGATCGTAGTAGTTGGAGGGGGCACATTTAAGGAAGAGGTGGCAGCGTGCCCAGATGCCCTGAGTGGAGGAGGGCAGGATGCGTTTAGGGGAGCAGAAGGGGAGCGGGGCCAGAGCTGGTGAGGGGGCTGCAGCCGGGGGTCGGGCGCTTGCAAGCCATGGTGCAGGTTTGCACTGTGTTGTTAAGGGTGCAGGGCTTGGTGCTGGAAGAGGGAGGAAGGAGAAAAAAAAAGTCTCAGGGTGAGCCACCGGCAAGTCCTTACGATGCGGAATCCGCCTTTGCAGAGCTAGCGGGACCCGCAGGGAAAGGGCGGTTTTCTCTTCCCAGATGCGTTTGTGACTGGCTGGGATTGCCACCTGCCAGAGACCCTCCGGCACTGATCCTTCAACACCGCCTGGGCACCGGGTCACGGCCGAACTGCTCTGAATGCGAGTGGAGCCAAATGCAACCAGGTGGCCTAATGAGAAGAGCACGAGAATGGACATTTAACACGTTTTCTGGAACATTCAGAATAGAATCCTGGGGCTTCTCTAGTAATAATCGTAGGCACACTGATTATATGGTTCTACGCGTCTCGCATGGGGTCACTGCCAACCCCATGATTTTCTTTGGTGAGGAATAGAGTGGCATTTGAGAGCGTGCCTGGACGACTCCGTTGATGAAGCGTCTGACTCGGTTTTGGCTCAGGTCACGATCTCGTGCTGTGTGGGTTCGAGCCCCGCGTCGGGCTCTGTGCTGACAGCGTGGAGCCTGCTTGAGATTCTCTCTTTCTCCCTCTCTCTGCCCCTCTCCCAACTCACGCTGTCTCTGTCTCTCTCAAGATAAATAAATAAACTTAAAAAAAAAAAAATGAAAGACCTGATGTGGCTTTCCCTAGGGGATGACAGTGACTAGGCAGAGGAAGAGAGAAATGAAGATTTTTGGTCAACTTACTGAGTTCCAGGCTTTGTGCTGGGTATTTTATACACAGTAAATCACCTGCCTTTCATACCCTGCAGGAAGTTAGCATTATTATCCACGTCTTGATACAAAGGACCCAAGTCTGACAGGGTGGGTGTGCCCTTGTTGGTGCCAAGCTGTATTTCCCTCCCCTGCCAAAAAGATCCCGACTCAGCAGACGCCACATCAGACACATCTTTAAATGCCTCAGTTTCCTCACCCGTTAACTGAGGAGCTTAGACGCGACAGCTGAAGGTAGGGTTTGCAGGGGTTTCCGGAGCCCAGACCTTTCCATTTACACTGTCTGTGCTGGTACATTTCCCACATCCAGTATGCAAAGTGAAACATGTTCATTCTTGCTCTGAAAGCTCTTGTGGTTGTAATTCTTATCTTTATTGCTACCCCTGCAAGGAGGAGTAAATCATTATGTGTGTATTTTTGTTGGCTTTCCTTCCCCCCCGTCTCTCTTTCAAAGTTAATCGGGTTACTTGCACGTAATTTTTTACCAAGTAAATTTCCAACTACCTTTAACCACAAATTAGTCATCACATTGAGCTTTTGAGGGTTATATGAAGTCATTCGTCATCGATGCTGCCGATAATAGTTAGCTGAGGCTAAATGCTTCCTCGTTCAGGGTATTTATCACATCCTGTACTTGCCATGCCTGTGAAATGAAAGCAGCCAGGGTGCGAACTTGTTCATGGGAAGCGCAGGGTAATGAATGAAAGCTGGGTAAACTGCCAAGGCCTCTGTCGTTAGGGGGTGGTTATTATAGGAGTTATTACATCCCTCTTCAGCACGTTTCACCCCCGAAGGATGGAAGAGGCCAAGAGGAGGCGTGTTCGGCTCACAAGCACGGAGGGGCAGTGTAGGAAGAAGCTGGGCTTTCGTGTCGGGGAGCCAAGATTTTCCTTTGACCTTGGGCAAATTGTGTGCCCTCCCCCCACCTCAGGATCCTCACCTGTGACGTGTGGATGGGAACCTCCACCCCACGGGGCTGTTGTGAGGTTTAAACGAATGCGTGTCTGTGAAACACGAGACCAGTGCCTGGCTCGTAGGCTTTGGGGAGAATTTGGCTTCCTTGTCACTGGATACCTGCCTGGACAGGAACCCCTGAAGCCTTCAGGGGGACTGACTGTACCACATCACGTGTCCCTGGTCCTCCATTCTGGATGGGTGTGCAGACTGGGGCTTCGTATCTCCCCAAGAAATCATAGCTTCCGACGTACCCCACGAATTTGGACTCTCCCAGTGTGCTGTCCAGCTTTCTCATTCTGGTTGTTGGTGTTGTCGTTTTGTTTTTCTTCTTTTAATGTTTTATTTCTTTTTGAGACAGGGAGAGGCGGAGCACGAGTGGGGGAAGGGCAGAGAGAGAGGGAGACACAGAATCCTTGGCAGGCTCCGGGCTCTGAGCTGTCAGCCCGGAGCCTGTTGTGGGGCTCGAGCTCAGGAACCATGAGATCGTGACCCGAGCTGAAGTCAGATGCTTAACCGACTGAGCCACCCAGGTGCCGCCCCTCGTTCTGGTCCGTCGTGATTGTTTTTTTTTTTTTTTTTTTTCCAGGAAGTAGTTTTTGGCACTGAGTTCACGCTCTCATCTGTGAACCGACCTTCAGAGCAACACTTAACTGGTTTCCAGTACATTCAGAATAATGGACAAATAACTCCAGGATCCTTGCCGTGGCCCATTGGCCCCACATGTGGCAGTCCTGAGGACGTGCTTCACCTTCTCCTGTCATCTCCCTTCTCCTTTTCCATGCAGCTCTAGAAAACAACAGGCCTTCCTGAGGCTCCAGCCCCGCCCTCCCAAACCTGCTCTGACCTCAGCTCATTTGCACTTCTCTTCTTGCTGGAACCCCTGCCTCCACGTCATGGCTTCTACTTCTACCAGCTTCACGTCTTTGCTCAGATGTCGTCCCGTTACAGAAGCCTTCCCCCAGCCCCCCGGTTTAAGGTAGTAGAACCCCCTCCGTTACTTCCCATGTTCTCAGTCTGTTCTATTTGTCTTCCCAGTCTGTATTGCCACATTATACATTAACCGTATCTTTTGCCTGATTTGTCCCACTAGGGTATGAGTAACATGATGGGAAGGAGTTTCTTTGTTTTGTTTTGCCCTATGTCCGCAGGCCTGGGAAAGTGCTTGACACACAGTGTGTATGTTATCAATATTTGTTGACTGAAAGGTGCATGAACACACTGGCCTTTGTCAATAGCCATGTCCTGAAACTTGGAATAAAGGGATGGGGCGGTGAGTGAGGGGCTCGTCCCTTTGATGCATTTTCTCTTTGGATAACAATCGCTTTGCTGGATCAGGTGGGGGGTATTATTCCCATTTGACAGATAAGAGAGAACAAAGAGGTTCAGAGATTAGGATTTTCAGGTAGAAGGAATGTACATAAAAGTGCCTCCGTTTCTCTGACCATAAATGCTCTGTAAGGGCTTCTTTAGTGAAGCATGGGTTGCATCATCCAGGTTCGGAAACCACATTTAATCTTTTGACTGTTGGGTTGATTGTTGTTTTCAGGGTTGTTGTTCTTACTATTAGTATTAGTCTTTGAGCTTGATTTCATAATATCAAGTTATCAATACCTTGTATCGTAATATCAACTATCATAACCTCCCCGAGGCTATATGAATGAGGACATAACATATATTCTGTACACACATAACATTGCATTAAATCAATCGCACATGTAGAGAACAAGAGTCAGGCTCAGAGCTCGTGCCAAGTACACGCGGCCACTATCGTTTCCTCGCCCTGCACTCTCCTCGTGTATATGAAGGCACCTAGGCCCAAGGTCACACAGAGGCACACCTCATAAAAGGCCTGCGGTCTAACGAGTCCCTCAGGCTTTCTGTCTATCACGAAATGCCGTTATTTCTTCATCACAAGCCGCTATTTAGCAGGTCCTGGGAAACGGATGATTCTATGCTAGCAGCCCCTATCGTACCCTTTGCAATTGGGTTCCGTTCATTCATTCATTCAGCAACTATTTCCTGGACGGTTACTATTTCCCAAGCCCTCAGTGGTAGCCGCGGGATGCAACGGTGGTGAGCAAGGGGCAGGTGTCCTTGGCTGCAAGAAGCTTACACTCCATTCCCACATTAGCACGATGTATATTGTTTCATACGCTGCTTTCTCCACACTGACGCAGGGAAATAGAAAACAAGAATGCTGGATTCAGTATTTTTCAGTTCGCCGCTCTTATTCCAAGAACAATTTTCACTCCAATTCTCTGGCCTTACCAGTGTTGCCGAGTGGAGATAATTCTTAAAACACCCAGCGAGATGAAACACATGGTTTCTTTCTTTTGATGAATACATAACAATGTTTTTTCAATCTATTTTTGGATACAACCTTTTTTTTGTGCAAATAAATTTTATGTATAATGCTTTACAGAAAAGAACAGCTAAGGCGTATAAACAAGAAGCTTTGTCTTCATATATCAAGTGGTTCATAAAAACATTTAGCTCTTGTTAAAGAAGCCAAAGTGCTCCCTAATTACCATCAAGTGATATCTCCTGAGCCAACCGCATAAGGCATCTGCTTTAAGATATAAGAGAGCATAAATATAATAGGCCGAGCCAGCACATTCAAAAAGAAATCAACTGGGCAACAGATGTATAGAAAGTACCTACTATCTGCAAGACGATAGTCTAGAAATCGATTCAAACAAGAGAGACCCAACCTTTGCCATTAAAGAGCTTACGTTCTAGAGCCAAAACAGAAAACATGTAACCAAAAATAAATCATGAGGATAACGTGAGGTCCTGATAAGTGTCACGGACCAAAGAACATTGATCGGCGTGTTAAAGAGCGACTGAGGGTGTTGGCTCAGCTGGAGGTGGAAGGTCCTGAGATGGTTCTTGTGCTGGAAGCTGAGCCCTGAGAAGACGGTTGGGGACAGAGTATTCCAGGTGGAAAGAACAGCCCGTGCAAAGGCTCTGAGATGAATGCACGTGTTGTACTGTTCCAGGGAGAGTAAGCAGGACGTGTGATTGAAGCTTAGAGGTGAGGGAGAAAGTGGCCGAGGGGGTGAAGTCCATAAAAGAGACAAAGACCACATCGTGGAAGATCTTGTAGGGCTCAGTGAAGGGCTTGGAGGGTGCCTTCATGCAGAGAAGATCACGCCGGCTGATTACAAAGCTCTCTTTGGCTTCTGTGTGGACAGCAGCCTATAAGGCACATCTGTGAGGCGGGGACTTCGGGGAGCATGGCGACACTAGAAAGCCCTGGCCTGGATTCAGGTTTCGGATGGTAAGGATAGACAGGGGTTGGGGGGTGTTTGGAGGAAGAGCTCATAGCGCTTGCTGATGGATCGGATTGGGGGAAGAGGAAAGGGAAAAAAAAAAATCAAGAATGTCTGCTAGTTTGGGGCTTCAGTAACTGTTAGTGCTGAGACAGGGAGGCGTAGGGGAGAGGGGATTTTGGTAGGGGCAGGGGTGACGTGGGGAAAATGTGCTCTGTTCTGAGCCGACCCAAATTTTAGATCCCATTCGATTGCCCGCTAGAAATGCCGAGGAGGCAGATAGGCGCAGGAAGCCTGGGACTCAGAATCATCAAGGCTAGAAATGCATGTTTGAGAGCCTTCCTGTATCTGGAGACAGGAGGTGGCAGAAAACCACCTAAAACAAAGAGCAGAGCTACAGAAGGTAAGAGGTTTGGGAATGGAACCCTAGACGCTCAAAAATTTCGGTAGAGGGGAAGGAGACAACATCAAAAGGCAAAGTGAGGGGTGGCTTAGGAGTGAAACAGTGTAAGCGACATATTAGTTCCTACGTTTCTTCCCCTACGAATCCTGGTGAAAGCCTTGTCTTCCTATTTGTCTCCTGGGTAGCCTGCTTGACATCTCTTGTCATCCTGGCTTCACACTCAGTTATTTCAAGTCAGCAAGCTCAGGGTTTCTAGTGGTGGCCTGTTTCCACCTTGATGATACTCTTACAGATTTCTGGGCCCTGCTCTGTCACGGAATCTACTTCTTAGATGCGCACTTTGGATATCTGTGACCTTAAAGTACTTGTGGGTGCATAACTGGAGCCAGAACCACAGGCTCTCAAACATAAGATGGGAAGAAACAATAACAACAACAACAAGAATACACTGACCACAAATATGGAAACTTTTCTGGCTATAGTCATTCATTTTTTTCCCCCATCCATTAGGAGTTTCTGTGTTGACTTGGGGCAAAGAGAGATTGTAGTTTTAATTTTGGGGGTCTTCTCTGAGTCTGATGCCTGGAGTCTGATATGATATCTCATAGGTGAAAGGCCATGGATCTCT
Source organism: Panthera onca (assembly GCF_046562875.1). Taxonomy (NCBI): domain Eukaryota; kingdom Metazoa; phylum Chordata; class Mammalia; order Carnivora; family Felidae; genus Panthera; species Panthera onca. The sequence goes on from NC_138342.1 coordinate 8,171,460, forward strand.
GGCGGAAAGATCTGGACCAAAATGTCTTATGGTATCTGTAACAGACGGGTGTACTTCATTGTCCATATGTGCCTCTCTCTTAGACTGTTAGTGTCTCATGGGTGGGAGCCTATGTTTTAAAAATAATAACAGTCACAATAAGCATGATAAAACAGTGAATATTAATCGAGGTTGCGTCTACGCCAGTTACTGTACAATGAACAGCTACGTTTCATCCTCAGAACAAACTTTAGAGGCAAGGGTTCTTATGATATCCGGTTTTCAGATGAATAAGCAGGCTTATAAAGTTGAAGACATTCCCAATACCATAGAGCGTGCCAATGCCAAAGAGCACATTGAGATTCGTTTGACTCCAGGCTTCCAGGTGACTTAAACATTGGCTTAACATACAGTCTTAGAACCAAACAAACCTTGGGATCTTGTTAAGGATACACATTCTGATTCATCAGGTCTAAGACAGGGGCCACGAGTCTTGCCACCACCTCCCAGAGGAGGCTGAGGCTGTTGGTCCGTGGACCACGCTCGGGGTAGCCAGCCTCTAAGCGTCTATACCATACTCCCTCTCATGGCCCGCTTGCCATGCTATGTGAGTCCTGCAAATGCATATTGACAGAACGAATATGGGGAGATCGTACAATAGGTGGTCTCCTCTCCTGCTTAGGGAGACTCAGATATAACGGTGTAGTCTGTCCTCTACATTTCATAACTCCCAAGTAAGGTAGGCGAGATTTCGGCTCTCTTGTTTTTGTGATTGGGTTATTACACAAGGCTGAGGGGAAACTCACTTCAATCACATTTTGGCTAAAACTTAAACCTAGAAATGAAAGAGGTCCCGAACTGGGTCAAGAATCCTCTGGTTTGTACCTTTGTGTGTAAGATCCGGGGGACTTCACCTGGCTTTCTCAAGCTTAACCATAAATTACGTTTTGTGCGTGTGCATGGTAATTTTTTCCTGCGGTATTTTTCTCCCCGGTACACCTGAAGTTCTCACAGCCTCATCTCCCTCTCCTTCACGCTGCTGATAACACAGGCTAAGGTTTCTCTGCTTTGCAAAGGAAAAACAATAAAAAAAAAAAAGGAAGCACAGATAATGTCAGTGGTTGGCTCAAGGTCATACCAGGAATCAGGGGTGAAAGATAAAGAAGCAAGTGGACTCCATGCCCCCAACTCCTGGCCCACCCGCTCCCTCCCTCTCTACACTACTCTCTCCAGTGACAGGCATTCTTTCTCAAGGAAACAGAATGCTGAACAAAGAGATGGAATCCACAACCTTACAAACTTGGGAGGGTGGGCAGGATATAAAGGTTTCTAAAGGACCGGTAATAACAAAACTCTACTGCACTGTCCCCATGAATTCAAGTGGGTGTTCAGTTCTCTACCACGGTGTCCTTGTGGCCGGACTTGTAAGTGAGCCTGCTTCTTGCACCTGCCCACTGACACATGGAGAGGGGTGACTCTTCCCCATTCTACCGACCACTGCAACACAGTTTAAAGGAGGCAGTACACGCAAAATATTGGACACATTATGGAGAGTTTAAGAGGACACTTCCCCTATACTGGAGGTGTGTGTCTCATCCTTTAAAAATGGCCCAGAGGCAACAAGACAGTCTGTCAGAATGAGGCTGGACTTTGCCATGCTCTACGTTGAGCCCTTCTTTTTTGTTTTGTTTTGTTTTGCCTTTGTTTTTTCCTTCTTCTTCTTTGCCTCCCCCCGCCCCCTGCCCCCTTCGTCTTCTCTAATCTAACCTGGGGTTTTTATTTTACATGTGTGCATATACTATATGACATACCTGTGTACCTGGCATGTCATTTGACTTATCTCTTCTTGACTCTACCCCCAACCATTGAAACTGTACCTCAGTTTTATGCGGTTACTCCCATCATGAGCATCTGTTCTTGGTTTTGTTCCTGGCCCACAGTCTCACTTCGTGATTGGCTCAAGACAGCATGTTCAAAAATGGAACCCAGAGGTGGCCCCATTGAAGCCAGTCTGAATGTTGCACATTACCTATTTGATCTGCCTCTTCCTTGCTTTGCTCCCTGGCGTCACTCACGAATCCAAAGCTCTCTCCTCAGGGTGGAAAATGAGGGAGCAGTTCTCCCTCGCTGGGTCACAAGAGTGAAAGTCTGGAGCACACTAATTGACTATACAGACCGGCCAGGGGCAAATGGATCTGGAGATTAGGAGCAAAACTAGTCCCAAGGGAGATTGTCGAGGGTCACGACATATTTGCCAAACCCACTGTCAGGTTCCTGGAGCCAGAGATAAAAATTGAAGCAGAATATCAGGAGCCAGGTAAACACAGGAACAAAGCAGGAGACATGAATGGAAGAGGATGCAAGGCAAAGGCATTTGTGTCCTTGTGCACACAGTGCTAGAGGATTGGAGCTCCATTATTTGGGGGCTGGCCAGATTCAAAACACAGCATCTTAGCAGGTGCCAGATCAGCTTTCTCCACCAGGCTATGAACTCCTGAGACAGGGGAATGTGTTATAATTATTGTGTATCTGCCACACAAATTAGCAAAGTTCTTAGGACACACGGGGCGCTTGATGAATAGTGCATTTTGTTTTCTGTCTTGTATATATCCTGTTTCACTTATGAAACCTACTGTTCTTTTGAGAAAAGGTTCCAAGACGTGGCGCTCGGTGAAACGATGGATTCGGTCAGTTAACCTCATATGAGATTGATTTCAGGTGGTAAAATGTGGTCTGGAGCACCCATCTTCTAAGGCTTGAATCTAGCCTTGCCACTTGCCAGTATGTATTGGGGCGGGGGGGCTTGTATGCAATTGTGTAGCTAGTTAAGCAGTGTCTGCAAGGTTGTCTCCGCATATCTGATCTGGACCGATAAACACGACATGGAAGTCCGCAGAGATGGACCGAAAACCTGGTCCATTCTTGTTGCCTCTGACCTGGGTTGCAACAAGGGTGTTCTGTAGAAACCAAGGCCATTCATTCAGAACAAAATACGCACTTGACCTAGAACTCGGAGAAGCTGAAAGGGGGATCCAAGGGAAGGTAGGGAAATTGCAGACTCAGCTGCTGCTTCATGCCAATGAGGAAGTCACGTGGTCAGTCCTAAGCAACAAATTGGTGGCTGCTTCTCTTCTGCCCTCCCAGATATCTCAGGAATCTTTTCTGTGACTGACCCTTGGAAACACATAGGAAAGGGAATCCTGGGAAAGGTACTTCAGCTTAGCAGAGTTGACAGATGACAAAGTCATCACGGTGACAGATTCAATAATTTTCGTTAATTTAGTAATATGCAAAGCCAATTTAAAATCTTCCTCATCTACAATTTAAGTGATCATCCTGGCAGTAAATTAGAATTAAAAGACGGAAATTTTAGAGTGTGGAGGCTTCTAGCACTTTAATGTGGGGGCCATGTGGCCATGGAATTTATGTTGTATTTATTCTCCCTTCTTCTATCCTGAAGGCAGCTCAAACTCAAGTTTTCTAAGCAGCCCAGAGTTTGTGCAATGCTCCATGAAGTCATGAAGGACCCAGGCCCTTCTAGCTTTCCAGTCCACCATGTATGGCACATCATTCTCTTCCTTGGAGTTGTAGATGGCTCTTCTTCCCTAGACATTGATGTCATCCTCCAGGCAGAAGGAAGGAAGGGAAGTTCCTTTGGTTCGGGAGGGGGCGGCATCGGGGGGGGGGGGGCGGGTATCCTGGAAATCAGCAGGAGACCACAGTTTTTGTCTCCCTGATCACAACAGATCAAATGTTTGCCTTTAGGAGCTTGGAAGGCTGGGGGTTGACATTGCGGATTTTTCTCTTCTTACGGACACATGACCGCTTCAAACAAAATTAAGGTTGTGGTGGTAGGGAAGAAGTGAAGAGAGATGGAGCTTGGTTGGGTGACTGGCATTGAATTCCAGAGGGGAAAAGACAAAAACAAAAAACAAACAAACAGAAAAACAAACAGGGAGATCAGGCAGGAAATTTCTGAAGAAGGAAGTCTGGAGACTTGGAAGGTGGGCCATGGATGAGCATGGTTGGAAGTGACGGCATCAGGATGCATTGTGAAGGTAAAGTGACTAGGGTTTGCAGACGGATTTTATGCTCAGTGGTATGGAGAAAAGAAAAATCCATGAGGCTTCCTTGATTTAGGATAAAGTCTGGATGTTGAGCTGCCTGGACCCAGTGATGATGTCACAGGAGTCGGGACATCATGTTTTACCCTTTTGCAATATCGCGATGATGTAGCTGGACGCAAGGAAGGTCGGACCAATGGCAGGAATGGATATCTGGTATGCTGGATTATTTCATCCTAAGGGCCGAAGGAATAGGGCCAAATCTAGGTGGGTATCTTGGCTGTTTGGTACGGCCAACACCCAACATTAGCTCTTACCACCTGTGCCTGCAAATGACCCAACTTCCCTGAGCTTCCCCCTTCTTCTGTATACAATTTAGGGAGTGAGATCTCTGTCATCTTGGGCTTTTTTTCTGAGAATTGCTTGAGATCTTTAAGAAATGATTGAGATTTTCCCCTTGGTGCCTGCCCTGGGGAAGGAAGCACCCTCTTTTCTGAAGCCCCAGAAAACTCTGATATCAGACTTACATCTTATCTCCGAGGCCACCTGATGTTATGGAAAGGGCTAGAGTTCAAGCACACTTAGATATAATGTCAAAACCTGCTTCTTGTCAGCAATGTGACAACTTTTCCCAACCACAGTCTCACCAATGCAAAACAAAGATAGTAACCCTGACATCACCGACTCTCTGAGAGGCTCACTGAGAGCTCGTTGGGAGAACTAAGGAAGCATAAATAAAATATAGCAATGAAATCTCTGGCCCAAGACCTGGCGTGGGGCAGGTTCTTGTTCAGTGTTTATCCTCCTTCATCGAATAAATGGGGAAACATAAGCAGACACAGATTATTCAGTTTAAAACTATGGGGTTTTCTGTGATGCTGAGTTCTTAGCCCTGGCCTGGTCGACACATTTTTGCTAATTCCGTTTGTGTGTGTGTGTGTGTGTGTGTGTGTGTGTGTGTTCGCTTTGTTTTGTGTTGCATTTTTGAGAAACTCTGTGTCTCATCTTGCAGCCTCTCCTGACTGTTGTCACAGCCCTTTGGAATTAGAAGATCTGGAGACTTTCAGTGGAGAATAACCCATGACTTGACATAGTTGGTGTGTTCCACAACACTCCACAAATATGGTAAGTTCTGGAATGATGCAAGCGAGGGACTCTTAAAAAAAAATCAGGGCAGGAAGGAAAAGACAGATTTCCCTTGGGACACGTTCCAGTGAAGATAGACGCCTGTGTTTTAAGTGACATGCAAGGGATGCCTCCTCGTTCAACCTGCTTCCTGCTTGGGGCCGTCAGTGTGGATCAGAACTGAGATGGCCTGCCAAGGTAAGACGGGCTGGCTGGCGTCTGACAGAAAGACTGTCAGGCACTTCAGTCGTGCCTCACATTTAGAAAGCCTCGTGTCATCAGACTAATCACAGAGCCTTTTCCTTGTGACTAATGGGTAGTTTTCTTTAATCTCCAGAAACCTCTGATCAATTAACCGCTATTTAAGCCAATCAAGGAAATTGAGATGTGGGGCTTAATTAGCTTTCTGAAGGTTATGCGCAGTATCAGGCAGCAGAGGGTCCTGAAGTGGAACTCAGGGCAGGGCTGGAAGACACGGCGAGAGTGAGAACGAGGAGATATGCAAGTGGTGCCAAAGACGTGAGTGGGAATCGGAGATGAGGCGTTCTTGCTCGCACCGGGAAACCAGGGGCTCCTGCCTTGGGGCTCCGTTTGTTTCTCCAGCTGTGGCACTGCAGAGATCCTGGGGTGGATTTCTGTGCTTGACATCTTCGGTTGCCGTATGAGTTTCCTATTGCGGCTGTCACAAATTATCACAGATTTAGTGGTTTGTAGCAACACATATATTGTCTTCCTTCCTCCCTTTTTCCCTCCTTCCCTACCATTCTTTCTTCTTAAAAGATATCATAGGAAAAGGATTATAATTTAGATAGGGGGCGCTAGAGCAAATTTATTTATGAGAAGCTGCATGATGTCAAAGATTTTATTGCGTGCATGATCTCGACGGCCTCTGAGGAGTTCCCGCAGGAGTGTTCATGCTCTTCTCCTCATCTGCAGGTGGTATTGTCCTCACTACAAATGTGAGGATGGCCTGACTAAGGTCATTTACTCATTACATGAAACCACACTCCAGATCTTCCAGCCCTCAACCTCCTTTGACGAGGCCATCACATCTCCCAGGTCCCCATTCCACCCATGATGTAGTTTTCTTCTGAAATATCCAGCACGTTACCATATCTCCGAAAACATCTTTGGAAAGCTCTTCATTTAACAGGCAAAACACACGTTCTGGAAACTATTATTGATGGAATTTTCATAACCAGGGTCATAGGTTGGTGCTATTTATTATCGAAGGTGTGCAGTTTGTTTTTCCCTTTTGCAAAAATAAATGGAACAAAAGGAAAGCTGATGATCTGGAATCCATAGGCATTCGCAGTCTAGACCCTAGGAGTCCATCATCCAACCTGTAGGCCAAATAAGAACTGCTTGAACTCGATACATCTCCACCCGAGATTCTTAGTACATTAAACATTTTTCCTAATTAGCCAGCCCACATGAACTCAGAGGCCAGCAAGACTCAACCACCTGCCCAGACACTACGTGTCACTGACACCACAGACATGAGGACATGGATCAATGAGTAATTGTCACTGAAGCCGAATGCTTCATTTGGAACAGCCCACATTGACTTTCGTTACGATGAAAGGTCTGGAAACAGAAGCTATAAGGAGACTGAAGAGAGAGGTAGGAAGTTCCAGGAGAAAGAGAGCAGGTTCTGGGTTAGAAGTAGACAGTCCATGGCTTCTCAAGCTCTGTGCCATGTAATCCTGCCACCATGGTTATAAGTGATTATGTTGTGGGGCAGTTTCTGGCCTCAGGTGACCGCGAGTATGCTTAATGTTGTCGATACTGATCACTTATGAGGTCCATTTGCAATAGACTGACCAATGGAGACATTTTATATTAGATGTGCACCAACTTATTCGCCGGCCCACTGTTTATTGGAGCATAACAACACGAAGGACAGTGAAAGATACAACTGACATTCATTCATACCGATTCTTGTCTCCTCATACATCCAGTACCTCTATCCTTTTCCTTACATTCAGCTGATGATGTCACATCCGAGTTTATCGAGAAAATAGAAGTTCTCAGAGCGTGTGAACTTTTGAACCAAATGGCTCAACTTTTCTATCCAGCTGCCATGCATACTCATAAACTCTATTTTTCACTCCTGCTAATTTCCAGAGATAAATTGTCCACCTTCCTATCTATGGCTAACTCTTCCCCTTGAGCACCAGATCCCAACTTGGTGTGCCTCTGTGAGGACATCACTCCATGATGGTTTTCCCCTTCTTTCTGTCACAACATTTCCCCTTCGATTTCCTCCTTAAGCTTAGGATTCCTACGATATAGAACGATATAAAATGAGCCTCGTACAGGGTTGCGAAAGTACCGAAGGCAATGTGCCCGAAATACTCCTGCGGGGCCTGGGGTATGTCAGGTGGTCTCTCCTTACTTCACTTCCAGCAGAGTCAGAACCAAGACTTACATTCTTCTGAGTCACACCACATATTGACAAATGCAACCAACCACAGGACAGGTGACAGCCTGTTGATTACTAACCATGTGATGTGTATTGGAAATGTGTATTCATCCCTGCTTTTGACAATACATGTTCTAGTCCAGGAAAGTCCATTGGGGGAACCAAGCTAGTTCCTATCAAATGAAAGATTTTTTAATGTTTATTTATTTTAGAGAGAGAGAGAGAGAGTGCAGGGAAGGAGCAGATAGACAGAGGGATACAGAGGATCCAAAGTCAGCTCTGCGTTGACAGCAGAGAGCCTGGTGTAGGGCTTGAACTCATGATCCATGAGATCATGACCTGAGCCAAAGTTGGATGTGTAACTGGCCGAGCCATGAAGGCACCCTGGTTCCTATCAAATTAAATGAGATGACAACCTCTGGAAATTTGGTGCTGTTTTTGGAATAGATTTCAACACATGCACGCACACACACACACACACACACACACATACACACAGGTTTTCAATTCTGTGGTATAGCACTGTAAAATTATAAACAGCATAAACGATATCCCTTGGACTTTTTCTAATGTTATTAATATCATTCTTTTTAATCAAACTGGAATTAAAAAATAAATAAGTAAATAAAAAGAACTCAGAAAGGGCACGTATAATGTTTCATTTGGAGTTTAAAATAGACCCCTGGGGCAAGTATCAATCCATTTCCCCTAAATAATAAGAGAGATTTTGGTTGTGCTTGACTGATGGGCTTCCTCCCCTTTCACCGGGGCACCAAAAAGCTTTTCTTATTAACTTGGCATCACCAAGATAGATGTTGTTCTTGGACTTGACTCTGAAGGAAGCTATTTCTAGGATATTGTGTTATTTCTATAGTTGTTATTGCTGAGTTTCCAATAGTTCTCATTTCCTATGAAGGGAACTTGGGTGAGGCACACAATTACCTGTGGTAGTTCTGTCCATCCCTCCCCACACTCCATGGTGAGGCCAGGGGCTCTTTCCTCCATTTTTAAGGAGAAACACTGGGTTCTTCTTACTTCTCCAGAAAGGACTGGGCTTGGAATCCCTTATCCTTTGTTAAATGAGCACATTCAAACACCGTATGTTTAGAATAAACTAAATTCATGGTAAGCTCTTGAGGGTACTTTTAAAGTTTATTTATTTATTTTGGGAGAGAGAGAGAATCTCAAGGAGGCTCCACACTGTCAGCACAGAGCCCGACGTGGGGTTCAAACTCATGAACCATGAGATCATGATCTGAGCCAAGATCAAGAGTCGGACACTTAACCGAATGAAACACCCAGGTGCCCCTTTGGAGTTTCGATAATCTTTCTTCTACTTCCCATCAAGCCTCACATCTTCAGCAACTCTTCTAGAGATAATCCTCACTCCAGCTTATAAAGTTATGAGCTGAGTGTCCTCAGAGATTTTCTTTTATGCTCCAAACCTTTCCTCCCCCATTTGCCCAGCTAATTTTTACCATCCTGTGGTGGGGACCTCAAAAATCCCCTCTTCCAGGAAGTCTCCTGTGTTAGTTTCCTGTGACTGTTGTAACAAATATCACAAATTTGGTGGCTTGAATCTTTTATTCTAATATAGCTCTGGAGGCCAGATGTGTGACAGCGTCACTGAGGCTGTCAGGGTGTCCAGAGGACCACTCCCTCTAGAGGCTTTAGAGGAGAATCTGTTCTTTGTCTCTTCCAGCTTCTGGTGACTTCCAACATTCCTTGCCTTTTGACACATCACCCTACTTTTGAAAGCCAACATCTTCCGGGAGCCTGGGTGGCTCAGTCAGTCGAGCATTCAATTTCAGCTCAAGTCATCATCTCCTGGTTCGTGAGTTCAAGCCTGGCGTTGGGCTTGCTGTTGTCAGCACAGAGCCCGCTTAGGATTCTCTGTTCCCCTCTGTCTGTACCCCAAGCCCCCCGCTCATGGTCTCTCAAAAATAAATAAAACATTAAAAAGCAATTCAAAGGCCAACATCTTCAAATATCATTCTATCCCCACCCCCTGATACACTGCCTTCTCCTCTGTGTGTTTCTCTGTCAAATCTCCCTCTGCCCCTCTCTTATACAGATACTTGTGATCACATTTAAGGCATACCTGGATAATATAGAATAAATTCTCCATCTAAAGTTCCTAAGTCAATCATATCTGCAAAGTCTTGCTTTCTCCATAAAGCAACACTTACAGATTCCAGGGATGAGGACCTGATATATTATTTGGCCTGCTATATCTTCCTCGTTCTGTTCCTCCAACTCTAGCTCTGCTTCCCAGGCTGCATGATGGATTTCTTATGTGAATACTGGTGTAGAACCTTGTCTTTAACTTTATCGTGGTACATGATGACGACGAGGATGATGATGGTATTGATATTGATGCTAGCTGAGATATGTCAGTTGCTTACACTCTCCTGGGAATGACTCTAAAAATTTCACAGCCATTATGTCAATTAATTCGACAATTTTAAGCTGTAGGTGCAATATCCGTCCCCGTTTTTTTGGACCGCGGAACTCAGGTACCATATCTGGTAAGTGGACTTGGGGAGATTTGCACACAGGCAGTTTGATACAGTGTCTGTGTAGTGTTGATCCGTGGATATTGATTCACCTGCTGTCTCCCCAGGTTACTGTAAGGATCTTGGAACCCGGTCAACCATCCCAGCTTCTAGCATACAGCTGATGTTCAATAATGTTTGGGAAATACATTTACAGACAGATTCTAAACCATCTCTACACTTTACTGAGCCACAGGGCTTCAGACACACGGGCAAATCTTTCTGGACCTCAGCTACTCCATTAGGATGTTAGATTTGCATGATAGCGATGGTCCCTAATGCTTGGAACAAATCATCTCAAAAGTCCATTGGAGGCCTAGACTCTGGCTATTAGATTAAGGGGGCTGATTCGCTTTGACCATATTGTTGAGAATGGTGAGCACACAATCAAGGGCAGTGTTAATGATCTGTCGCACCATGGGAGTTGACTTTTGGAGTAGGATCGTTATAGAATGTCCATGTTCCAAAAGCGTGTCAAAAGGTTTGATAAACTGTGTTTGCCTATGATGGGTTAGTCACTCTTACTGGTGGTGGGAAAGACTTTAAGCTTTTCTGGATTTTCTTGGAAGACTGCATTTTATTCACTTATTGCCTGTCACTCCTACAGCCTAACGACACAGAATCTTTCGCCTAGGTGACCTACTCACATAATAAATGAATATTAATATCTCAACGCTTGGGTTTGAGGACCGAGGTCACACCTGTATAACATTCTGCCAGTGGGTTAATAAAATGTGAATGAAATAAATTCAGAAATTAACCTCAGATGTAAGAGTTGTATGCATGCGCACACGTTCAGTGCCTTCTACGCAAGCCACTTCATAAAGCATTTCTCAAATACCGGGATGTGAACTTCTAGACACTCATAAATATTAATTGATAATAAAGGGAAATGTTGAAAAAGTTATCAAGAGCATTGTGTCGTGCTGACTTGGCCTCTGAGAGCCCTCAGAAACCCTCTTCAGTTAGAATAATAATTATGGAAGCATGAAGCAAATGCAAGACTGTAGACTAAACTCCGAGTGGAGTTTCTCGTGATTAATCTTCATTTTTCACTAATGTGTATTACGGTCATATCGCCAGCGACTTGTGGCTGAGAGGGGTGGTCTTTTAGTGACTCGAGCGTCTCATGTTGTTGCTGTTGTTTTGGTGGGGGATCCTGGTGAGACGTGATGCTTGCACACACTCAGAAGTCGCTTACTCTGGTGGAGTAAGACAAGTCCGCTTACAAGGTGGAGTCTCCCCACTTACAAGTCTCCCCACTTGTAAGTCCACTGACAATCTCCCCAAGTCCACTTACAAGGTGGGGTAAGTCTTTGGAGCCAGACAAGTCCGGGCTCGAACCCCTGTCACTGCTGGCTGGTCACGTAACTATGGGGAAAATGCCTGACCATTCTTCTTGCAAAGTAAGGGTCACAGTGCTCAGTTTGGTGGAGAGATCAGATGATGCCCAGGAGGGAGGGTCCATGTGACCACCTTTCCCATACTGAGTTTCTAAAATAGACTCCTGAGGGAGAAATGCTTTGAGAAAACCCAATTCTCAAGTCCACACAGAAAGTCACTCTCTTCACTACTAATTTGGGCTTTGGTTCCAAATCGGCGTCTGGATTTTTTTTTATCTTAATTGTTGTTACGTTTTTGTTGAGATGTAAATCACATACCATGAGGCATACCTTTTTAGAGGATACAGTTACCTGACTTTTAATATATTCTTAAAGTTGTGCACTGATCATTACTGATTCCATAATATTTGAATCATCCTTTATAAGAACCCCACACTCCTGGGGAAGTCACTTATTTCCTCCTTCCCCTCATTCCCTGGCAACCACTCATCTCCTTTCAGTCTCTATGAATTTGCCTTTTCTGATACTCCGTGTAAATGGAGTCAAGTGGCCTTTGGCATCAGGCTTCTTTTATTGGCATAATGTTTTCAAGGTTCATCTAGTTTATACCACGTATTATACTTCATTCCCTTTCTTTTTTCTTCCTGTGGAATCTAAACAACAAAACATGAGCCAACAGACAAAGGAACAGACTCTTAAATACAGAGAGCAAACTAGTAGTTGCCAGAGGGGACGGTGGTGGAAAGGATGGGCAAGTAAGTGAGGGGGGTGAGAGGTACAAACTCTCAGTTATAAAATAAATGAGTCAGAGGGATCAAGGGAACAGCACAGGGAATAGAGTCAGTAATACTGTGATAACAGGGTGCCTGGGTGGCTCAGTCGGTTGAGCCACTGACTCTTGATTACAGCTCAGGTCGTGATCTCACGTGGGGCTGAGCGCCATGTTGGTTTCTGTGCCGAGCATGGAGTCTGCTTAACATTCTCATTCTCTCTCTCCACTCCTCTCCCACACTTCTGCCCTCTCTGTCTAAACATAAAATAGTAACAATAATATTGTAATAACGTTTGGTGACTACATTTATCATGGTGAGCCTTGAGTAATGGATAGAATTCTGGAACCATTGTGTTGCACGCGTGAAACTAATATAACACCGTAGGGTATTTCTAATTCAATACAAAAAAAAAAAAAAAAAGAAAGCTTTATTCCTTTTTTGAGCTCAATAATATTCTACAGTATGCAGATACTGTCTTTAGTGATCTATTCATTAGTCAGTGGACCTTTGAGTGATTTCTACTGTTTCACTATGAGTAAGACCTCTATGAACATTCCTATACACATACTTTTTATAGACATATGTTTCCAATGATCTTAGATATAGATAGGAGTGGAATTGTGGGATCACATGGTGTGGTGATATGAATAATGTCCCCACAAAGAGGTCCGCATCCTAGTTCTTGGAACCAGAGATAAGTTATGTTATACGGCAAATGGAAATTAAGTTTGCTAACTAACTGAGTTTAAGACAGGAAGATTATTCTGAATTATTGAGGAGGGACCAACGAAATTGTAAGGGTCCTTATATGTGGAAGAGGGAGGCAAGGCAGAGTGTCTCAGGGAGATATGACTATGGGAAAATGGTCACGGAGATTCAGGGATGCCGCACTGGAAGGAAGGAGCCACAAGTCAAGCAGGGTGGTCCTTGAGAAACAGGAAAAAGCAAGAAAAAGATTCTCCCTTGGAGCCCCCAGAAGGAATGCCACACCTGGATTTGGGGCCAGGAGACTGGGGTCAGACTTTCAGCCTCCAGAACCACAAGACCATAAATGTGCATTTGCTTTAAGCCATGAGATTTTAAGTAGTTTGATCAGAATCTTATTAGCACCAACTGCTAATGCCACTGGGGGCAGCTGTGATGTCCGGTGACTGTGGCGGATGGTTTTTGCCAAATTCCTTGTGGGCAGGGCTGCCGGCACAGAGCAAGATTTGAGTCAGGTCAAATAAAGACGAGCTCTGAGAATCAGGCTTTTCTGTGAGTTTCCAGACACATCGAATTGTGCTAATTCTCCAGGGAGGAGCCTTTGGGGCGTCCAAGCATGCTCTCCCCCCCCCCCACCCCCGCCTCATAGGCTGCCAGTTTTCACAGCTACTGTGTTGCAAGGCTGCTGACTTGCAGAGCTGGGGAGAGGGTGATGGTATGAGGGCAACTCAAAGTGCCCCAGGCTCCCCGTTCTTACTAGATTCAACCATTTCTCCTGAATAAAACCCCCTTCGATTGTTAAAAGCCCACGTTCTGAAAAGGTGGTAGCTTTCGGCACTTTTTGCCAGTGTTCTCACTGCTTTGTAAAGGAGTGGATGTTCCCGAGGCTCCTCTCTATCTTTCTGGAAGCCAAGCCCTTGTTTATCTGGATTGCTCCTCTGGAGAGCGGGGCCAATTAGAATGGGACTCAAGCCGTGCCCCTTCAAAGACTGTATTTTCCTCTCGGCAGATCTGAGGGGCCCACGTCCCAGCCCCTCTGTCCAGCAATCCTACCCGGGTCATACTCCTTCCTCTGGATCTTCCCCCTTCAACATTGCTTCCTTCTGCTGAGACCAGGGCCCAGGGAGCTAAGCTGCCTTCCCCGGCCATGCCTGGACCTCAGTGGCCTCTGGAAGATCATGGAGGCCTGGGAGGGTGGTTGCATTAGCTCTTTTCTTTGGAAAACAACAAAACAAAACAAAACAAAAAGCAAAACAATACACAACAAAACCCTTACCAGTGTCCGGTCTCTGGCCTAACTGGGAGGTCTAAGAGTTCCCGGGAAGCCCTTCTTTGCCTACTCTCCCGGTAGATGGCTGTACCTGACCTCCAACACTTTTGTGATGAGTTTGAAGATAATTTTCAAAATTAATTTCAGTCCCCTCGAGATCGCTCGTAAGATTAACACAGCTCTACACAGTCCAAGCAATTTCCTTCCTTATGGTTGTGGTTTATTCATTTATTTTCTCTCATGTCATCAGTTAGTATTACGTAAATCGTGGGAAAGGAACCAAAGCAGAATTTAACACGAAGGCGATGAATTTATTTCAAATAAAAACTGAATGGCATCATAACTCATAATGAGTTGAATAGAAACAAATGTTGGAGAAATCGAATTATAAAGTGACACCAAATTGAGAAAGACAGCACACACACACACACACACACACACACACACACACACACACACTTAGCCAAAGCAGGCATTGCTACAGTCACATTTCAAAGGCACTCTTAGTTTCAACCAAATGATATCTGCTACATGTGGATCTGATGCTGATCACTTGGGTGATAATGATTCCATAGTCTTGTTGGGACCACATATTTTGGGGGTTTATACTAATATAACAACTATAAGCATAAGGCAGCTATAATGAGTTTATATGTGTGCGTGTTTAAGTTCCATTAAAACAAAATTATCCAGACTGCTCTAGGGGGTCCATGAGAATGTTTTTCTTGCAGGTGGAGTCTGCACGTTCCTGAGGTTTGAGCAACAATGCTCTGGCTTACGGAAACCAGGCAAAGCTCTCGAGAAGCCTCCAGAAGGAGATTCTGTGCAGGCCACGATGTCAAAGTAGAGGTAAGAGACACTTCCTTACCATGAAGAACGGAGAATTGCACGTTACCAAAAGACACATAAAACTTGGGCAGAAACTAATTAAAAATAACGAGGAGAGGGTGGTTTACTTGAAAGGAATAAGCAAAAGGAAAGACCATTTGGGGGGTCCGTTTTCAAGAGTGTGGGCCTGGGAGAAAGAAGGCCTGGTTGAGATTTCTGTTTCTACCCCATATCTGTCAATGTATCTCCTTGGCTATATTGTGTAATGTCCCTAAGTCTCAGTTTCTACATTTTAAAGTGCCTCCTTCACAGATTTGTTACGTGGGTCAAATAAAATGACACACATAAAAGTACTCTGTGAGCCACAGAGCCCTGGTGAGTGAGAGTGACGCTGCTGTATTTCATGTTGTTAGATGTTCACCAAGGGTCCCTGGAAATTTTTCTAGTTCTTCACAACTGAACATCTCAGCATGAAGATTAAAAGCCCTAGAAAGCTCAAGGTCAGTGAAATAAGCAATTCTTGCATCTAATCGAGGCTGAAATCTTGGCAAATGCAGAGCTGATGTATTCCATAAAAACAGAACCTTAGGGATATGGGTTTAGCCCGGATCTCTAACTGACGGGGAACTTTTTTTTTTCCCCGATACATTTTCTTTCTGCGCGTCACAAAGTTTCTTTCATCGATTTAAAAACCTCGCATCCCTCACATCTGTGCATACATATGTCACACATGCATTCAGCCATGGAAACATCCAGACCCATCCAGGTATTCGCTTTTCCACAGAGACACACACACATTGGTGTGCACACACGTGCTCTGTGCGCTTTTTCTTTCTTGTTTAAAAATATTTATTTATTTATTATGGGAAGAGAGAGAGAGCACCAGCATGGGAGGGGCAGAGAGAGAGGGAGACACAGAATAAGAAGCAGGCTCTAGGCTCTGAGCTGTCAGCGCAGAGCCCGATGGGGGGCTCGAACCCACGAACCATGAGATCATGGCCTGAGTTGAAGTTGGAGGCTTACCCGACTGAGCCGTCCAGCCGTCCCGCTCTGCTCACTCTTGATGGACCCAATTTCCATCCACCATAGAGACCCCGAGTCTCTCCAGGATAGGTTTCCAGGCTGCTTTATCAGTAAGGGATGAACGTATTCTGATAACCTATCTCACATCCTCTCTCATATTTATCTCAGCCACGGATGCCCCCAAATCCAATTGTTTACATTTTCCTTAGAAAGCATTTTCAAGAGCTACAAAAACAGGTTTCAAGGTCAGTGGTGATCAGATTTGAATTATGAACTTGTGCTAGTGACTTGTTCTTTCTGAGACTCAGTTTCCTTGATTTAAAAGGAGGATAGTGAGAGGTGCTTGGGTGGCTCAGTCAGTTAAGCGTCCGACTTCGGCTCATGTCACGATCTTGCGGTTCACGGGTTTGAGCCCTGGGTCAGTCTCTGTGCTGACAACTCAGAGCCTGGAACCTGCTTCGGATTCTGTGTCTCCCTCTCTCTCTCTGCCCCTCCCCCACTTGCACTCTGTCTCTCTTTCTCAAAAATAAATAAAAAACATTTAAAAAATAATTAAAAAAAATAAAAGGGGGATAGTGAAGACTCCTCATGGGCATGAAAGCAGGTATATGAGCTCCTTCTATGCCCTTTTGGTTTCATTTGAAGGTGATTTTTTAAAAAATTTTTTCTAACGTTTATTTATTTTGGAGACAGAGAGAGACAGAGTATGAACGGGGGAGGGGCAGAGAGAGAGGGAGACACAGAATCGGAAGCAGGCTCCAGGCTCTGAGCCATCAGCCCAGAGCCCGACGCAGGGCTCGAACTCACGGACTGCGAGATCGTGACCTGAGCTGAAGTCGGACGCTTAACCGACTGGGCCACCCAGGCGCCCCTAAGGTGATTTTTTTTTAATGGCGCATATATGTGGATAGTAAGAGCCACAGAAATCTCAGATAAAGTCAGAGATACATCCTCACGCCGGCTGGTGCGGGGAGAGACCTCGTCCAAAATGACACCAGGATCCTCAGCTGGAGAAACCCATGGATATTCTTAAGGCTCATTTCTTGTCAGCTCAGTTCCTGTCCCTGCACATTCCTGGTTCTCAACTTTCTAACACTAAAGTTGCTTTGCTTTTTCATATTTACTACTCTCTTCTGATTTTCTGTGGCCTCACTGGACATGGCTTTACCTAAAGGCATTTGGTCAGCTTCTGACCCCATTCCAATGGTTATGGCCTCTCCATGTTGTCAAAGTCCACACTGGTGAGAGAATTTCACGTCAAGACTCATCTTTTTCACACCAGGCCCTACAAATTCAGCTCTGAAGCCACTTGGACCTCAGATAAAAATCTAGCTTGAACATTTATTAACCCTGTGGCCTTAAGCAAGTTTCCAAATTCTCAGAATCTCCATTTTCTCATAGTCACACAGGGGTAATTATGGTTCTTACCCCCTTTCCATTGTCGTGAGGAATACGTCACAGGATGTACGGCAAGTGCTTACTTAGCTTAACCCGTTGTACATATTGAGACATAAAGAAACATCAGGTACTATGAGTGTCAGATCTGGCCATAGACCAGAGGTCAACCTAAGGATGGATTGTCTTTTTGTTATGAGCCCACCCTTGGCACATCAGTCATGGCCACCGGACAATAGAGGTGATGGGTTGTTCCCTTAGGCAAGAGTGTCAGCTGGCCAGGCTTTCTGTAGCTACATCCACTCAAGAGATTGGGGGATGTGGTTTCCTTCAACTCTACATGAAATTCAAAGCTAATACAATAAACCCAGTAGAGGCATGTATGACTGTCAAATAATTTTGGAAAAATGCATTGTTCTTCAAAAAATAAAGAAAAACATTTCTTTTCCCTCACATATTTACTGCCAAGAGAACAAAAGCATCTTAGAGAAATACTAAGAAGGAGACATTCACTGGGTGTAATCCATCCTCTGACAAAACCTGAGGACTGGATAGAAGAGTGTGGCGCTCCCTCGAGGCGACATAAGCTTTGAAGAGTGAGAAGAAGTTGATCAGGTTAACAGATTTGACAATATGGCGACAGAAGTACTTTCCAGGGAGAAGATGGCACACCTACGTGTCCAGAATGGGAACCCCCCACTGCACGCCTCCGTTTCCGTCAGAAAAGTGGATCACAGCCTAATGATTTGAGTTTGTCAACACGTATATGTCCCTTCACATGGTGGTTTGAGTTCAGAAACAGGGAAATCTAGATATCGTTAATAATTACCACTTCAGAGAATTCACTGAGTACTTGCCGAGGGTCCCACCCATGGGTGGGGCCAATCCTTACCCAGTATCCTACAAAAGGAAGCTTCCAGAAAAATTCTTGATCCACGATGCAGTCCAACAGGCATCCGGGCTACTCCGAAACTCCCCTGAAATATTTCTGGGTTTCTCAGTGGCAAGTCAGACAAAGGCTCAGAAGAGTCCTACTTCCACAGGGTCCCTCGAGCTCCTCCGGGCAGTGAAGACCCCCCTCTGGGACTGCTCCAAACCTGAGTGAGGATGGTCAAAGTTGTGCTGTCTGTGGCGGGTGGAGGAGTGCCTCACTGAGCGGGGGTGTGTAGACTAACGAGGGTCCCAGAGGACTTGGGCTGGGTTCCCAGTGTGAACTTATCAAACAGTTCTGCTTCTGTTCTTTGGAAAAGCAAAAAGGAAAAGCAAAAGAAAAAAGAGAATAATTGAACAACCCTCTGGGCACCTGCCACCCGTAATTAACAGGTATTAACATTTTATAATCTTGCCTTCACACATTGTTGTAAATAAAATAATACTACCATAAAGTTGAAATCAACTGCTTAGCCTCATTCCACATCAGCCCCTCCTTCCCAAGAGACAGCTATTAGTATGAATTTGCCACATAATTTACCGGGCAAATATTTATACCTTGTACCCTTAAACCATACGCCGAAGTCTGAAAAATTTTTACAAGTATTATCATACAATGTTTACCTTTGTGTAATTCGCTTAGATTTTTGTTTCCAACCTGATGTTGTTTGGAGGTCTGTGTTGGTACATATAAACCTAGTTCCCTTGTTTTCATTGCTGCATTGTATTCCACTGATGGATGTTAAAGTTGTTTTTGTTGTTGTTGTTCTTTTTTTTCTTTAATATTTTGTTTTATGTTTATTTATTTTTGAGAGAGAGGGAGAGACAGAGCGTGAGCAGGGGAGGGGCAGAGAGAGAGGGAGACCCAGAATCCGAAGCAGGCTCCAGGCTCTGAGCTGTCAGCACAGAGCCCGACGCGGGGCTTGAACTCACGGACCGCGAGATCATGACCTGAGCCGAAGTTGGACGCTCAGCCAACTGAGCCACCCAGGCGTCCCATTCTTTTTTTTTTTTTTTATATTTTACCTATAATAATATCTGTCTTCCAAGGATCCAGGTATTATGTACTGGACAGAGACTGCATAGATTAAGAATAAGGGATAGATACCCAGCATGTGATACTGAGACCTCCACAGTTCTCTTGGGGATGAAGACTGGGTTTTGGGTTGTTGTTGTTGTTATTGTTTGTTTGTTTGTTTTTTTGTTGTTGTTGGGGCTCCCTTCCCCTCCCCTCTCCCCGCTTTGAATCAAGTCGTATTTACCATGTATGTACCACATACATTTGTTTTTAGGCTGTGTCTTTATTTTGTGCATAAAATGTATGTAGTATATACATTTTTAAGGCTGCGTCTTCATTTTACACATAGTGTTGTGTATTATCTTTATAAGGCCGTGGAACAAGTCTCCTGATATTTCCACATATGTTTGAACCCCAGGGAGCATCATAGAAGCAGATTTCCATGGTTTGTCCCTTCAATAGGCCAAATATTTTCTTTTTTTCTTTTTCTTTTTTCTTTTTTTTTTTTTAATGAGAGTAGGTTAATTACAGGATAAAGGTGCCTAATATTAGGCACCATTTTAATTTTTTTTTATTATATGAAATTTATTGTCAAATTAGTTTCCATACAACACCCAGTGCTCATCTCAAAAGATGCCCTCTTCAATGCCCATCACCTACCCTCCCCTCCCACCCCCCATCAACCCTCAGTTTGTTCTCAGTTTTATTTATTTATTTATTTATTTATTTATTTTTAATGTTTATTTATTTTTGAGACAGAGAGAGACAGAGCATGAACAGGGGAGGGTCCGAGAGAGAGGGAGACACAGAATCCGAAACAGGCTCCGGACTCCGAGCTGTCAGCACAGAGCCCGATGCGGGGCTTGAACCCACGGACCGCGAGATCATGACCTGGGCTGAAGTCGGACGCTCAACCGACTGAGCTACCCAGGTGCCCCTGTTCTCAGTTTTTTAGAGTCTCTTACGCTTTGGTTCTCTCTCCCACTCTAACCTCTTTTTTTTTCTTTTTTTTTCCTTCCCCTCCCCCATGGGTTTCTGTTAAGTTTCTCAGGATCCACATAAGAGTGAAAACATATGGTAGCTGTCTTTCTCTGTATGGCTCATTTCACTTAGTATAACGCTCTCCAGTTCCATCCACGTTGCTACAAATGGCCAGATTTCATTCTTTCTCATTGCCATGTAGTATTCCATTGTGTATGTAAACCATAATTTCTTTATCCATTCATCAGTTGATGGACATTTAGGCTCTTTCCACAATTTGGCTATTGTTGAGAGTGCTGCTATAAACATTGGAGTACGAGTGCCCCTTTGCATCAGCACTCCTGTATCCCTTGGGTAAATTCCTAGCAGTGCTATTGCTGGGTCATAGGGTAGGTCTATTTTTAATTTTCTGAGGAACCTCCACACTGCTTTCCAGAGCGGCTGCACCAATTTGCATTCCCACCAACAGTGCAAGAGGGTTCCCGTTTCTCCACATCCTCTCCAGCATCTATAGTCTCCTGATTTGTTCATTTTTGGCCAAATATTTTCATACATGCCAAAAATCAGCAGCAGAGGGGAGCGGAATACCCAAATTCACTAATAATGCCTCAGAACTGCTACTCTAATTCACTATCATTTAATTGTTCCCTGTCTGCTATAGGAATTCCCACGTACAAAACTGCTTTTCTAAAAGACTCACTATCACTTTCCTTTCTAGAATTAAGTATCACACAACTGATCATGTAATATTTTTTTTTCCCTGACCACATGGAAGCTCAGAACCAAATTTGCTGCTGGATCACTGTGGCAGTTGAAGACTTCCTGTTGGGGCCGAAGGTTAACGTGGGCTTCATTTCGCTTTTAGAACATAATCCACACTGACTCAACTCATTTGTAAGAACAGGCCATAAGATGTGTGACCATATAATTATTGTGCAAATCGGACAGAGGGGCGCCGGGGCAGCTGAGTCGGTTAAGCATTCGACTCTTGATTTTGGCTCAGGTCATGATCTCGCAGTTCGTGAGTTCGAGCCCCATGTCAGGCTCTGCGCTGACAGTGCAAAGCCTGCTTGGGATTCTCTCTCTCCCTCTCTCTTTCTGTTCCTCCCCCACGCATGCTCTCTCCCTCTCCCTCTCAAAGTAAATAAATAAAACTTCCAAAAAAAAAAAAAATGAAAGGTGACAGCAAAAGTAGTTAGCACTGTATTCTCTTTGGAAACATCGTGCTTTGTATAGAGTGCTATGTAAATGAACCTTCCACACTTCCAAGAAACAAATGCGCATCTTCAGAAATGGTTTTATTTAAATGACTTCCCATTTTTGAGGAAGATGCTAATGTTTCTTTCGTGGGTTTGGGTCTTTAGGCTGTGACATCACTGTGGGCTCTCTCTGACTGGTACTAAGCACTGTGTACGATCGTGTCATCATTTTTTTTCCTGTCCTGGGATATGGTTTTATTCCACTAATGGAATAAAGAAAACACATAAACCAAGCATCATTATCATTCACAACAATAATGATAACAAAGTGCCTTTTCGTGATATATTGAAAGCTGGTCTTGGGATATGGAGACTTTTTATTTATTCAAAGCTTAATATGGCCGACACCGTGCTAAGTACTTTGCCTATATGGCTTATCATAGATTTTACTTTGCGACACATGTCTGTGATACAGATATGATTTCCTGGTTTTACAGAGGAGAAAACTTGGGATCACAAAGGAAGTTACTTTGCCGGGGTCGCCTGGCAGGTGCGTGGCTCAATGGGAATTTAGAGTCTGATATCTTCCTGCAGGGGAGTGTTCGCAACCACTAAGCACTCTTAAGTCAGTAAGGTAAGCCGTATTTTAAAATTTTTTAAATCCATAATGTTTCTTCTCAGCAGAGCCACGTCTTAATCATAAAGTTGGAGAGGGCATTGCATTTTTCAGTAATTATTAACTTAGGAATCGTAAGTTGAAAAGAGGCTCGTTCAAGCCGGAGACCTGATTAATACCAGCCCTTATCTACGAGGCTCGTGAATCCTCCTTGGGAAGGAAGACAAGTTCTTCTTCCGTCTCAGGCCAGGAGGGGGAGGGAGCCTGGCTGCACATGGAACAGATTCTCAGGTGGCAGGGGCAGGGAAGGTGGGAGAAAGCTGGTCTCCGCAAACTGAGGCTGGTGGGGCTCCTCAGAGGCCAAGGTCGTCAAGGGCTTTGCTCCGTCCAGGGGTCAATAGCCAGGGTTTTAGATTCCAAGAGAACAGGGTCAGATCATACCTGTCTCCCTCACATTCCCTTCTCAGTGCTGGGTGCTTCCCTCTGGCTTTCCCATCTCTGATCTCCAGGATCACGCTAAGCTCTGTCACTCTGAAGACAAGATGGCGTCTAAGACGGCTTCTGCTCTAAATGGTGCCAGCTGAGTTTTCCCAGGTGTCAGGCAGCCCGTCCCCCAAAACAAACTGTGTAGGCCCCTCACGTACCCTCTGTGCCTTCCAGCCCTTCGGCTTCCCGTGCTGAATGCTTCCCCCTCTTCTGTCGTTCCCAAAGGTGCTTCTGTCCTTAACAGCCTGGTTTGAGTCATCCAGCTTCTCCCTGTCCTTTTAC
Organism: Panthera onca; assembly: GCF_046562875.1. Classification (NCBI taxonomy): domain Eukaryota; kingdom Metazoa; phylum Chordata; class Mammalia; order Carnivora; family Felidae; genus Panthera; species Panthera onca. The sequence continues at coordinate 8,194,457 of NC_138342.1, forward strand.
CTTTTCCTTGATTTCCCATTGGTACCTTTGGCCCACATCCCCCCGGGCCGAAGGGGGATGTTCAGTACTCAAAAATTGGTTCTATGAAAACGTTTAAATTTTTGTAAACATTCAAATTCACATTCATTGTTTTAATTTGAAATTTTTATTATTGTTTTTTAAACTTATTCTTATTTTGTTCTCATTTGTCTCATTATGTGTGTCTCTCTCTTTATCCGGATTTTGTCTTGGGCCTTCCGGACAAGACTTACTTGAAGAGACGCACTTCCCCTCCCTCTGGCCAGCCCAGAGATGTGGCCACGGAGGATACCGTCCTTGGAGGCGTCTGTCTCTGCGTATTCCCTAGGACGGTCCCCGATAATCTCTTCTCGGTGGCCACGAAAGGGAATCATCATTATGGGTAAAAGCAGAACCTCCATAATTCGATTAAATATCAACAAGAATTTAAGAATAGGGACATTATTCACAGAGCTGACTGTATAGCAGAGCATATAGTCTATGCATTGTCTAGATGACAAAGGATATTCTAGACGAAGTCTTGAATTGCCAAAGCCAAGAATTCATATGGACAGAGCCTATTGACAGAGGCAAAGGCAGGCTTAGTGACAACTGATGAAATCTTTCTCAAGGCACAGCTGTTCTGACTTTTATTCTTTCCCCCAAGCAGACCCTTGTTTTCACAGCACATTTACTTTTATTGTTATCTTTGTTTTAAGTTTATTTATTTTGAGAGAGAGAGAGAGAGAGAGAGAGAGAGAGAGAGAGAGAGAACAAGTGGGGGAAGAACAGAGAGGAAGAGAGGGAGAATCCCAAGTGGCCGGATGCGAGGCTTGAACTCACAAACCGTGAGATCATGACCTGAGCCAAAGTCAAGAGTTGGATGCTTCACCTACTGAGCCACCCAGACGCCCCTCACAGTGCATTTATTGAGAGCTGTATTTCATTTGCCAGTCTTAAATGCAAAAACAGATGTGGGCGCACATACATATTTTAGGATATAATTGGTTTTTTTCTTTTCGTTTTTTTTTTTCCTCCAGACAAATGGCTCCTTTGAAGTCTAAGATGATGCCTTTGACGGTGAACTGGTCTATTCACTCAGAAGGGGGTTGTGCTAGTGGCACTGCACACAAAGGATTCCGAGGGAGCGGGGCTGGGCGCTGGGATCAGCCTGCCTGCGTTTTGAATTCCTGCTCTGCACTTTTCAAGCTGCATGATGTTTGTTAAGTGACTTCAGCAAGTTCAGCAAGGTGAGGCTCACCGCCACCCTTGGTAAAACGATAGGAACCACCCCAGGGAGTTTGCGAGGATGCCATGCAGTTCTTCCAGGCCAAGAGCTTGGTGTTCTGGACAGTGAGTACCGGGTCAATGCTAGCCATTTTCCCTTTGGTCAGAAAGCCAACAAGGTTGACAGGTGTCAGAGGAAAGGCACAGGCTCTACAGTCACACCAGCCTGGGGTCTCGTCCTCTGCCTTCTCTGGCGCGTTGCTTCCTGGGATCTCAGCTCCTTCATCTGTAGACAGACGACAAGGTAATGAACGTGTCCAGAGAACATGCGAGTGTTCCCTTTCCCTTTCATCTCTTCATATGGGAAGGCCTTAGAGTTTTCAGTGACTTGGGTCTCTCCACGCCTGTACTCCACCCCACAGGTGAATTCCCCGTTCAGGGTGCCTCAGGCAAGTTGGTCACCTTACAGCCAGGAAGTTGACACAGGTAGCTGCAAGCTTGAGGAAGTCCTGAGGTCAGAGGACAGAGAGCGAGGCAGAGGGGGTTCTTGTGTGGGAGCCTTTGGGGAGCCGCCAGGTGTCTAATAAGAAATGAATGTCCCTTTATTGACAAAAGGAAATGTACTTTTTCCCTCACAGAAGAGGAAGGAAAGGCTGTCTGCTCTGGCCATGGTTACCAGTGCTGCCCCTCTGACTGGAGGGTAGCTCGGATGAGGAACGGAGGTGACAAACGCAGGCCTTGGACAGCCTCCCGGATAACTGAACACGGGAGGGAGACAAATGGGTGTTACTGGAAGGAATGACCTAGAACGCAAGACAGGGCATTGCAGCATAGTCTTGCCTGTGTAATGTGCCCCATGGGCTCATGGGCCAGAGTGAGAAGCTGGACCAGCTCTGCTTATACTCACCTCCTGGCTGTGGCAAGGGTGGTCAGACTGTGGTACCTCACTTTCTCCCCTCTGTATTTCCCAGAGTTCCCTGTGGTGAGGTTGGGGCCCCTGTGACTGGGTTCTGCTCAATGGAGCATGGACAGAAGTGCCTCTTTTGATTTCTTAAGCACCTTCTCAGTTGTTCCTGTTCTCAGCCTTGGGGATTCAGCAGGAAACACAATCAACATTAAGCTTCTGCTTTCACGGTGCTTATGTGTTCTGGGAGGGCGGGACAGACAATGGGCCTGAGGAACAAAGAAAGCGTCTACTAAAATGCATGAATAAGTAACATACATAAAATACACTCATTTATAACTTATATGATGTGTTAAATATAAGTCAAACACACATATTTGTATATAATTTCCTAAATATAAGAAAAATGACATATATACGTACATATAGGTATACATACATATGTTGTGTGCATATGTACTACAAAATATGAACATAGTCACACCTGCTAAACCACAAAGTTAATTAAGTAAGGAGGATCAGAAGTACTGGAAGAGCAGTTTGAAAAAGGACCCCCATGGAGGTCTCAGCAGGAAAGTGAAACTTGAGTCAAGAAGGGAAGGAAGAGGGGAATCTGTGTGAAGCCGACTGACGCCATCTTGGACAAATCCTCTGTGATGATCTCTCCGTGACCTGAAGCAAAGCACCCTTACCCCTATTCTTGCCTTTTGTTTAGCCACACCTTAAGTATCCCTGTGGGGGCATAGTGTCCCGCTCTAGAGATAATGACTATGGCACATTCATTTTCAAACGCTCTCCTCTTGGACTCCCCAGCCTATACTCCCGGGCTCTCTGGCTGTAAGAGCAGGTCTGACAGGAGGTAGAGTCGTGGAGATCTTGTCTTGAGGAGCCAGGACATGCTTCTGTTTTAAGGTTCCCTTAATAAACTATTTCTTGTCAAGCCACACTTGTCAGCCTTTTATTTTGGTCTTCTGGCTCTTTCGGCCTTGGGAGGTCATCGTGCATATGTCTTCCCTTTCACAGAACACCCTCCTAGCCGTGAAGAGCATTCCATGGTTTTTATGGCATGAAAAGAGGCCAGCGGCTAGAGTGGAGGGTGGGGATATCACAGGGGAGAGACCAGAGAGGGGACAGAGTTTGGCCACTTTAAGGTCGTTGGCCTGCGGTTGGAGGGAAGAGTGAGATGTGACATATTTCAAACAGTTGCTATTTGGGGAATGAACTGAAAGGAACATGGAGGGCAGGGGTGGGGAGAGAAGCAGGGAAGCCACTGGGGAGGCCCTTCTTGTGTTTCACTTCCTGGCTTGGACCAGGAGGTGGAGTGGAGGTGGGAGATAAAGTAGATCTGGATATATTTTGAAGGTAAAGCCAATGGATTTGCTGATGAACAAAATGTGCGGAGTAAGAGTGAAGGGAGGAGTCAAGGTGGCCCCAGGGGTCTTGCCTGAGCAGCGAGAAGAATGGAGTTGCCATTGCTGAAATGGGAAAGGCTAGGCGAGGGGTTTGTGGGGGTGGCGGTGGCTTATCAAGACCTCAGGTGTGAGATGTCCAGTGGACGGCCAAAGTTTGGGGCAGAGGTCCAGGTGGGAGATGCGCAGACAGAAGTCATCAGTGACGGGAGCTGTCACATAGCACTTAAAGCCTTAGGACTGAATGCAATCACTTTTTCGACTTGTCTTCATTCAAGGTAGAGAAGTCACATGTGCAGTGGCAGAAAGGGAATGAGTCAGCTTCAATGACAGTAATTTATCATGGAGAATGGCCTCAGAGGCAGCATCCTCTGAGGGGAAATTTTCTGGACTTCCCAGCAGAACCCTGAAAGCTTTAAAACAAGCAAACAAAAGAAACACTTCAGGAGAGTTTTCCTAACGTGAAAAAATAAGATAAATTATTTACCGAATCTTTTGGTGGAAGGTACACCTTACAGCGTTGATATGGACATAATAGAAGGTATGGATGTTCTAATGACTCATCCACTTATCCTAATCATAGGCCTTCTTGGAACTCTGGGGTCATCCTAATGCCTGGCTTAGTTCTGAGCCAATTTAATAAAATAAAACAAGATCTCTTCTCCATCGAGAGCTGAATATTGCTTGACAGGTTAACACAGAAGCCACATAATCAAATGCATGCATGCATAGACCAAACAGAAAATGCAAATACGTTTAAATGACTGGATGTGTAGAGCGGAGTGGTGGTCCATCATGACAGATGGAGATAACAGTGACTATTCAGTTGACGGTTACCATGCTGCAGTAGGGTCCCAATATTCTGCAAATTTTCAAGAGTCTAGAAATCTGGATTTTTATCTGGGAATGCCCAATATTTCAATATTGGCATGTGTTTTTAAAATTGTGTTATGTTTATTTATTTTTGAGACAGAGAGAAGCAGAGCATGAGTGGGGGAGGGGCAGAGAGAGAGGGAGACACAGAATCCGAAGCAGGCTCTGCGCTGTCAGCACAGAGCCCGATGTGGGGCTCGAACCCACCCACTGTGAGATCATGACCTGAGCCCAAGTCGGATGCTTCACCAACTGAGCCACCCAGGCACCCCTGGCATGTTTCTTCCTAAACATTTGCATACATGATGCAAAGCATGTCTTCTGTAGAGATGTAGCTGATTGGACACAAATTTCGACCACTGGCTGCCTGCTTTTGCACAACCATTTCCTGAGAAACTATGTTCTTTGTGGACGTAAGTGAGAGAGAACTACGTATGGCCTGATTGATTTCACCTAGTTGGGCAGGTAGACAGCTCTGCCTTGTGGTGCCATGCTTTGAGCCTGTAAAAGATGGGCCTGAGGCAATGTAGGAGGAAAAGAAAATATTTCTTCAGGGACAAGCCACTGAAGATTTCATGGAAGGAGTGGCATTTGAGTTAAACCAAGCTTGAGGGATGAAGGAGTGTCAAGGTGTTAGAAATTTCCCAACTGTTGCGTTTGGTTAATTTAGTCTTAATGATAAAACTGTACTAATCTATTTTTAATGAAGGTGGACTGCTTATCTGTCATTTTTCATTACGATCTATGATCTTTCTCAGCCACTCACTACAACTTTTTAAAAACAGCTTTATTAAAATATAATTTACATGGCACACAATTCACCCGGAGTATGTTATTCAAAGTGTTTTAGTGTAGTCACGGGGCTGTGCAAACATTACCAGAAGGTAACTTTAGGACGGCTTTGTCCCACCTCAAACAGATCCCACACCTGATGGCGGTCATTTCCCCCTTCTTCCTCCCCAACCCCAGGGGCACCACTCATCTACTCTCTGTCTTTATCGATTTGGACATTTCACAGAAACTGAATCATACCATAAGTGGTCTTTTGTGAATGCTTTCACTCGGCATAATGTTTTCAAGGTTCATCCATGTTGTAGCATGCATTAGTACATTATCTCTTTTCATTTTCAAAGAATATGTCACTGAAAGAATGGGTCATCTTTTATTTATCCATCCATTGATGGACATTGGGTTATTTCTACTTTTTGACTATTATCAATAACTCTGCTATGAAGAGTGGGGTACACAGATACCACATGTCTTTTTGACTGTAGTCAGCCTGTTGGTATGAACTTGGATCGCTTTCTTGTTTTGACTTTCATCTTTAATAATTTAAGATATAAAAATACTTTCCTGTAGTCGTTGAACACACATATATTCTTTGGAAAAGTAATTATTCAAATCTATTCCATTAAAAGTTTTTTTTTATTTTACTTGTGTTTTGATCATTGAGTTGTAAGAGCTCTTCACATATCTTACTTCAAAGTTCATTATCAGACACATGGTTGTAAGTATTTTCTTCCACTCTGTGGGTCATCTTTTCACATCTTGATGGTGTTCTTTGCATCACAAAAGTTTTTACTTTTGATGATATGCAATTTATCTTTTCGTTCATTTGTTGCTCTTGATTTTGGTGTAGTACCTAAGAAACCACAGCTTGACTCAAGGTCATGAAGATTTACACTTCTGTTTTATTCTCATAACTTTATAATTGTTGCTCTTCCAATTAGGCCTATAATACATTTTGGGTTAATTTTTGTGTATGTGGCGAGGTAGGAGTTCTAAATGATAATTCTTTTGCACATGCCCTGGAACAATCTATTGAAAGACATTCTCTACTGAATTTTCTCTGCACTCTTGTTGAAAATCGATTGAGTAAAAATGGAAAGATTTCTCTCTGGACTCTCAATTCCACTCTGTGACCTCTATGTCTATCCTTTGCCTGCACTACACGGTCTGAATTACATCAGATTTGTATTATTTTTTTATTTCTAATTTTTAAAATGTATTTATTTATTTATTTATTTTAGAGAGAGTACACAAGTGAGGCAAGGGGGAGAGAGGGAGAGAGAGAAAGGGAGAAAATCTTAAGCAGCCTCCACACTCAGCACATAGCCTGACTCAGGGCCCCATCCCACAATCCTAGGCCTGGGATCATGACCTGAGCCAAAATCAAGAGTCAGTCGCTCAACCTATTGAGCCACCCTGGTGCCCCAGATTTGTATTAAGTTTTTAAATCAGAAAGTGTTGTTAATCCTCCCACTTTGCTCTTTAAGTTTGTTTTGGCTATTCTTGGTAGCTTGCAATTTCATGTAAATTTTGGGATAGACTACTCAATTTCTGCAAAAAAGAAAAGGCAGCTGGGTTTTGGATAGGGATTTCACTGAATATGTAGACCAATGTGACAATATTGCCATTTTAACAATATTGGGTCCTCCATTCCGTGATAATAGGATGGCTTTCCATTGATGCGAGGTTTTTAAAATTTGTTTCAATGATGTTCTATAGTTTTTCAGCACATAAATCTTACATCTAATGTTAAATTTGTACCAAATGATTCTTATGGATGTTATTGTGAGTTCAGTTTTCTTAATTTTATTTTTGGGATGTTTGTTGTTAATGTGTATAAATATAATACAGGGGCGCCTGGGTGGCTCAGTTAGTTGAGCATCCAACTGTTGATTTTGGCTCAGGTCATTTCACGGTTTCTGAGATCAAGCCCTACATCCTGCTCTGTGCTGACGGCACAGAGCCTGCTTGGGGTTCTCTCTCTCTCCCTCTCACCCTGCCCCTCCCCCACTCATGCTCAATCTTTCTCTCTCTCTCAAAATAAATAAATAAACATATATATATCTATATCTATATATACATATATACATACATATAAACATATACATATACTTATATGAAATGTATTCATTGATCTTATATTCCTCAGGTTTGCTGACCTCCTTTATTAACTCTAATGGTGTTTTTAGTGGATTTCATAGGGTTTTCCTCATACAAGATTATGTCATCTGCAAATATATACAGTTTTTCTTTTCCAATTTGGTTGCCTTACATTACATTCTTCCTGACTAATTACCCTGGCTATAAGCTCCAGTACAAAGCTGAATAGAACTGATGAAAGCAGACATTTGTTCTCGTCTTGTTCCAGACCTTAGGGGGAATATATTCAGTCTGTCACTATTACATATGATGTTACCTGGCAGTTTTTCTTAGATACCATTTAGTGGATTGAGGAAAGTCCTTCCATTTCTAGTTTGTTGAAATACCCAATACCATGAACGAATATTGGGTTTTCTCATGTTATTTCTGCACCTATTAAAATGATTGTAAGTTTTTGCCTTTTATTCTATTAATATGGTGGATTAGATTAATTGATTTGCAGATGTTGAACCCAAGTTGTACTCCTGGGAAAAATCCAACTTGCTCATGATGTTTGTGTATATATATATATATATATATATATATATATACACACACATTCATTATATTTATATACATATGTTGCTGGATTTGGTCTCTTAGTATTTTGTTAACAATCTTTGTGTTTACATACATAAGATATTTGGTCTTCTTTGTTATATTTCTTTGTTTGCTTTGGTATCAGAGTATATTACCCTCATAGAATGAGTTGATAAGTGTTCCCTTTTATTTTATGGAAGAGTTTGTGAAGAGATGATTTTATGTCTTATTTGAATGTTTGGTACAAGTTAAATGAAGTAACTCCATCTAGGCCTGGGCTTTCCTTTAATAGAAAGTTTATAAAATTAAGAATTCAATCTCTTTATTTTTATGGTCCATTCAGATTTTCTGTTTCTTCGTGAGTAAGTTTCAGTAATTTTTATCTTTCTAGGACTTTTCTATTTCATCTAAGTCACCTATTTTGTTGACACTCTCTATTTTTATAGTACCTTATGATCTGTTTTATTTCTTTAAGATCACTAGCAACGTCACACTTTTATTCCTGATTTTATTTATTTGTCTAATGCCAGAGACTCTTGCTTTTCTTACAAGATTTAGTACATTTTCTTGGGTGGATATCTCCCCCATTTGTTGTATGCCCTTAGGAAGAATTGCAGAGATTTTAAATGATTTTTCCCCAATTTTTTTAATATGGTAAAATACACATAAATTTTGCCATTTTGATCATCTTTAAGTGTATACATCAGGAGTACTGCATACATTCTTAAATTTGTTAAAATGTTTATTTATTTTTGAGAGAGAGAGAGAGAGAACAGGGGAGGGACAGAGAGAGGGAGACACAGGAGCAGAAGCAGGCTCCAGGCTCTAAGCAGTCAACACAAAGCCTGACACAGGGCTTGAACCCACGAACCATGAGATCATGACCTGAGCCAAAGGCAGACGTTCAAGTGACTGAGCCACCCAGGCACCCCTATTCTTAAAGTTGTTCTAGCATCCCTACCATCCATATGCAGAGCTCCTCTTACTGGTAAAACTGAATCTCTATACCCATAAAACAGTATCTTCCCATTCTTCATCCCTCAGTTCCTAGAGACCACCCTTCTACTTTCTATCTCTATGATTTTGACTACTCTATCTCATGTACGTGAAATCATACAGTATTTTGTGATTGGTTTATTTCACTTAGCATAATGCCCTCCAGGTTCATCCTGTTATAGCATATATCAGAACTTCCTTCCTATTTAAAGCTGGAAAGTATCCCATTGTATGTACATGCCACATTCTCCTTATTCATTCATCTGCTGATGGACACATGGATTACTTCCATTTTAGCTGTTATAAATAATTCTGCTATGGATGTGGGTGTACAAAATATCTCTTCAATACCTTACTTTCAGTTCTATTTGATATACATCCAGGAGTGAAACTGTTGGGTAATATGGTAATTCTATTTTTAATTTTTGGAGGAATTGCTGCACTGTTTTCCACCCTTTTACATTCCCACCAATGGCTCGCATGGCTTCCATTTTCTTCACATTCTTGCCGAATGTAATTTTTGCTCTGGGCTTTGTCTTTGATGGTAGCCATCGTAATGCATGCAAAGCGGTATCTCATTGTAGTTTGGATTTGCATTTCCCTAGTGATCAGTGCTGTTAAGAATCTTCTCTGTTGCTCTTTCCGAAATATTTTTTTGTCTTGGCTTTCAAAAGTTTGATTACGTGTTTCACGGTGGGTGTCTTTATCTCATTTGGAGTTGGGGGGGCTTCTTGGATATTTATATTCATATCTTTCATTGAATTTGGGAACTTCTCAACCATTATTTCTTCAAACGCCCTCCTTTTCCCTTTTCTCTCTTTTCTCCTGGGAATTCTATGATCCAGACTTTGTTCCACTTGAAAACACCACACAAGTCCGTCAGTCCGTTCCCTTTCCTTCAGTCTTTTTTCTTTCTGTTCCTCAGATGGAATAATTTCCATTGTCCTGTCTTCACATTTGCTGACCCTGTTGCCTCCTGACATCTTCTCTACATTCTCTTTTAGTTCTTTGAGCATCTTTACGTAAGCTGTTTTAAAGTCTTCGTCTAATAAATGCACCATCAGCTCTTTCTTTAGGGGCAGTTTCTATTGATTTTCTTTTTTCTTCGAATGGACTAAACTTTCCCGCTTTTCCATATGCCTTGTGATTTTGTTGTTGTTGAAAACCAGATATTTGAATGAAATAATGTGACTCTGGAAATGAAATTCTTCCCCTTCCCCAGGGTTTGCTGGAGTTACTTTTGTTTGTTTTGTTTTGGTATTAATCAATCAACCAACTAAGTTTTCATTGTTGCATGTTGTCTTTGTGTAGAGGGTCAGCCTGAGGTGTAAATTTAAGGTCTTCTATGAGCCTCAGCCTTTCCCCAGGCATGCATGATGGCTTTCTAAATTCTCCCCCTGTATGCAGGTGCTTTTGAATTTCCTAGTCCTTAATGTCTGGCTCCCAAAGCATGAAAAAGAGAAAAATGAGAGGAGGAAATAAAAACAACAGAAGTCTTCCCAGTCCCTTGGAAGTCACTTAAGCCAGAGAGGAAAGGGGTTGCAACAATGAGGGCGATGCCGTAACCACAACCACCACGTGTTCTTCTGTTCTCAGTGTCAGTGGCTGCAATGAGTGATCAGGAACCTAATATTTGGAGGACAGAGTCCTTACTGCCCACTCTGGCTATCACAAGTTGTGTGCAAGCTGTTCTTGCAATGCATTTGTGGCTGCCTGCCCCTGGGCTGGGGTGGGATATGGGTAGCCACTGGGGTGCTAAGAGCTGAAATTGACCAAAATCAAGTGCAATTTACTATCCAAGCCTTCCCCTGAAGGTTGCAGGCCTTTAGTAGACTTTAGTGTTCCAAAATAGTTACATCAGACAGATTCTATCTGATGCCATTGCTGTCGAGGTGGGAAAGGAGACTCCTGGTGCTTCCTACTCTGCCATCTCCCCAGTCTTCTCTCTCTCTTTTTTTAAAATTATTTTTAATGTTTAGTTATTTTTAAGAGAAGAGAGAGAGACAGAGCGTGAGAGTGGGAGGGGCAGAGAGAGGAGACACAGAATCCGAAGCAGGCTCCAGGCTCGGAGCTGTCAGCACAGAGCCCAAAGTGGGGCTTAAAATCAAACCACGAGATCATGACCTGAGCTGACGTCAGATGCTTAACTGGTTGAGCCACCCAGGCGCCCTTCCCCAGATTCTTCTCTTAAATGTTTTTTTAAAATAATTCTCACCAGCGAAATTGTTGTTTTGCTGGGGAAGGGGTGGAAGGAAGTTCCTTGATTTGCCATTCCGGAAGTCCCCCAGCTTCTACAAAGATCCATAAACATTTCTGAAAATCTGATGCAAGCTCTGTATCTTTTCCCAGAGAAAGTCATGATCACAAAGATAATAAATTTTCATAAAAACACAGGATAATTCTTTAGTCTTCTCAGATTTTAGGAACATTAGATTAAGAATCCTTTAAGATATCTAACATCCCACTTTAATGAAGGTTTACAGAAGGAAAAGCGTGTGAATTTGTACACCATCTTGGATCTCAACTTTGCCTTGTACTAGACTTAGCTCTTCATTTATGAGGCAAAATGGAAATATAGAGAGTCTGTGTCTGGCCTTGTCTTTGGTAAATAAAGGATGCAGATGTGAGTCTTGTCTAAATAATACAGAATAAAGTGTGTGTGTGTGTGTGTGTTTACAGTTAGCCTTCTCTTGAAATACAAAAGGAGAGGGTGATATCTTATATTTCATTGTCTTCCAGGATCAATGGCCTCAATAAAATCTGGCATTGTCATTGCAGACCAATTAAGATGTGCAGTGACATCATCTCTGTCCTTACTTGAGTCTCTTTCTGCATTGTTTACATATTGAACATCCACATTCAGTTCCTTGGAAGAAAGAGTTTCTGTGGGAGGAAGGGAAGCTCCCAGCACATGCCCTCTGAGCTCCACACACATCCACCCCAAGAAAGGAGTCTTGCCATCTAATTTGTTCCCAGACATGATTGGGCCAGGTTGACCCCAAGACAGAGAGCATGTAGGCCTGGGGTTCTGCTTTTATTGGGGTTGAGGGTGGAGCCTAGGGCTTCATGGACTTATTCTTTATTGGTTAATTTGAAATTAATGGTCAGTTGTCTACATTATCTCAGTCAACCACAATCTCTAAAACAAAGTATCCTCAATGAGCGGAAGGAGGCCTGGCCCTTTATCTGGTTCTGTGGCTGGCAGTGGATGTATTGGAGACAGGGGTCCTTGAAGTGGATGCCTAAACAATCAAAGCTTAATCAGGCCCTTACATTGCAAAAAAGAAAAAGAAAAAGAAAAAAAACAAAACAACTATAAGGGTTTACACTTCAATAACATTTTATTTTTTACTGATTATTATATATTTTTGCATCTTCTAGCTCGATACAAATAGAAATCATTTCATTTATTCTAAGTGCTGCGTGGTAGTCTCTCCTATGATTATCCCTCATTTTGTTTGCTCATTGATGGGCATTTAGATTTTATTTCCTAACTTACTGCTCATATAAGCAATGTTGCTGTGAACTTTTGGTGCGTGTCATTTAATGCATATGAGCGTGAGTTTTTTTCTAGACTCTACACATGGAAACGGAAAAGTGGAATTGGCAAAGAATGTATATTCTCACGTGTACTGAATATTACCAGATGATTCTCAAAAGTGCCAATTTGTCCTCTGAATGAAAATGTCCTTTCTTTACACCTTTACCTCTACCTGGAATTGCAAGACAGACATCTTAACTAGGACTTTGAGGTGTCCATAATCTGGAACAGCGCCGTCCATTAGAAATTTTTGCAAGGACAGAAGTATTCTTGGCGTGCACCGTCCAAGAAAGTAGGCAACTATAGTCTCGCAGGCTCTTGAGTGGGGGAAATGTGGTGAGTGTAATTGAGGGACAGACCGCTGAATTTAATTAAATTTGGTTTAATTTTCATGTATTTAGCCATATGCAGAACCCTAGATGGAGAGAAAAGGACTCCCCGCACTGATAATACCTGACAAGCGTCAGCGGGGAGAGACACATTCAATGTCACAAATGTTTAGAGGAAGAAGAGATCACTGTAAGGGAGTGGGGGTAGTTTGGGAAGGACATGTTTGAATCAGGGGTAAGGTTTGTGTTGAGAGAGAAGTCTGAGCAAAACAGTCTGCAGGAGGGCGATGAGATGAATGGATGAAGCAGTAAGTAAAAAACAATCTAAATGAATGATGTGGATATTAGAAAACTTCACGTTTAGAGGATGTTTTATGCAGGCAACACCTGGAAAATATATATATATATATATATATATATATATATATATATATGAATATGTTGGAATGGAGACTTTAAAAATTATTATTACTATTTTTTAAGCAGTTTTTAATACTTGATAATATTTTCTTCTTTTTTAAAGATTGTTAGATTTTATGGCTTTATGAGAACAAGTAATTTAATGAACAATTAAGAACCAGATTTATCCATCATAACACGGTGATTTTCAAGAGTTGAAAAAGTCTAAAGAGAATCTTGACTTGAATAGCAGAAGTTCTAAATAGAAAATCACACAAATAGATTGCTTAAAATTCCTGACTCTGTGTGTATCCTTCAGCAAATCCTTATTATGACACATTACGGATTGATTACTCTAAAGGACCTGCTGTGATCTTAGTCAATACGAAGTGTGAATTATTTAGGAGAAAGGCTTTGTTCTTTCTTACAAGAACACGAGGTAGCCACTAGTTTTCTTTCAAGTAAAAAACAAAACAAAACAAAACAAAAGAATCTGATACAAGGCGTATGCACTAAGGTTTTGATTTAATTTTCCCCTGCTCCTTGATTGTTGCATGTCCAAAGGAAAGTGGAGATTTTGTACACAGTTCCATTTGGTGTGAAGAAAGACAGACTTAATTGCCTTGATGGTTTGAGGGGAAATGGCCTTGGGCATCTAGCTGTTGCTTTGGTTAATCAAAAACAGAAGAGATTATTTTATTCAGCAATCTTGACATCTAGTATGTATTTCCTCTAAACAAGAACATTCTTCCACATAACCAAAACAATCTTATCAAAATCAGGAAAGTAACTAATACAATGTTACCATCTAATCTTCAAATTCCATTAAAGTTTTTCAAATGTCCCAATAAGGTCCTTCATGGTAAAAAGGTGTAATTCAGAATCACCCATTGCCTTTAGTCATGATATCTCTTTAACCTATTCCATGCTGGAATAATTCTTCATCGGTTCCTGAAGGTCATGCTCTTGACGTATTTGAATACTGCGGGCCAGCTTTTTACAACGTGCCTCAAGTTTGATTTGCCTACAATGGCCTCATGATTTCATATTACACATTTTTAGCAGGAATATCTGAAAATTGATGTTGTGTTCTTCTATGGTATCTGTGACAGCTTGCGCTTTCCAACATGGCTTCATAAAGCTCTTGCGCCCACGTGCTAGCCTTACAATGTGTTGCTGATTCCTCTCCCAATGAGAGGTGGGATCCAGGTTTGTTTTGTTTATTTGTTTGTTTGTTTTTTATATTGATGAGTCTGTGACTATGGAGGAACTGATGACAAGTATCTTCCAGTCAGGTCATAAAAAGCAATAGAACTTCCTCCTGGTGGATTTGGGATGCTCACTTTTTTTTTTTATAAACATTTATTCATTTTTGAGAGAGAGACAGAGCATGAGCGGGGGAGGGGCAGAGAGAGAGGGAGACAGAGAATCTGAAGCAGGCTCCAGGCTCTGAGCTCTCAGCACAGAGCCCGACGCGGGGCTCGAACCCACGGACTGTGAGATCATGACCTGAGCTGAAGTCTGTCGCTTAACCGACTGAGCCACCCAGGAGCCCCTGAATGCATTTTTCTATATCCGGTGCTGAGCTCATAGCGAGCACTTCAGAAGTTGCACATAGTGAGTGAGTTATATTTAAAACATCTTTATAAATTATACAATGCCATAGAGGAGATGGCTCTGACTCGAATAAAGACTTCCATGTCTCTGAAATAGTCAAGTGTTTATTAATATATTTTTCTAGGTAAAGCCATTTTGGAAACAACCTCTAGCACAGTCCCCGGCTGAGGATAGGTGCCCAATAAACCTGAATAACCAGATGAGTGGAGGTACGGATGGCTGGATGGATTAATCAGTAAATGCTGAGTAGAAGTTCATGAAAGAGGATATTCTGGGTGGATTTAATTTTTCAGACCTCGCACAGATGGACGCCCCTGAGAGTTTCGTGGGGATTCAGTGAGGGGAGTACTTGGCTAGCCCCCCAGTACCGCGGAGGTGAGGGATGTGCCAGTCGTTCAGCTGAGTGGATTGTTGCGATGTCATAAATGGAGAGTTTGGACCGAGAATTGTTACAGAGTCTGAGAAACCGAGTATGATTATTATGCTGGTAATATGTGCAACTGTTTTGCAACATATTACACCATAAAATCCAAATTTCCAAGCATGGTATTCAAAGTGCTTCCCCATCTGGCTGGAACCTATATCTGCAGCTTTATCTGGCACTTTCCACGCTGTCCCATTCCCTCTCTTTTATATGGCTCCGAGTGGCACATTTCTCTTTCCTCGGTATTTTTCTTCTCTTGCAAACTGGAAATAATAATAATGTCCCCAAATCTCCTATTGGATTGCTGAGACTAAAATCATACAAAACATAGCAATCAGTAAATGTAACTTCGTTTATCGCATATGTACTGATTACCTAACTCCTTCCATAACCTACCAAAGGCATGGGGGATGAATAGGTCACAGTCCCATGCTTGCCCTAAAATGAGGAACACACACATTAAAAGTGACCATGACCATTAAAAATGCCTGGATGGCTCATTCAGTTAAGTGTCCAACTTTGGCTCAGATCATGATCTCACAGCTCGTGAGTTCGAGCCCCACATCTGGCTCTGTGCTGATAGCTCAGAGCCTGGAGCCTGCTTCGGATTCTGTGTCTCCCTCTCTCTCTCTACCCCTCCCCCACTCGCACTCAGTCTCTCTCGAAATACAAAATAATAATAATAGTAAAATTAAAAAAAAATGGCCATGCCCAGTACAGTGTTGTAATGGCTATCAATCTGCACTGTAAATGTTGCTGGTGCACAGTTGGCTAGTATTATTTTTTTTCTTGACAAATATATATTGAGCACCCACTAAGAGCTAATTTAGTTGTTGGTGTTAACATAGTTCAAATGAAACAGTCTCTGTTTTTCATAGAACTTATTTAAGTACAGTGAAGAGGCAATAAATAATCAAGTAGATAAATAATGTAATCGTACTTGGAGAGAAATGCTTTGAAGGAAAAGAAAGCAGGGTACGGGGACAGGCCCTAATGAGAGCGAGGAGGGCCAGTGCATTTGTCTTAAGGAAAGAAGGCCCCTCTGAGGAGGAATCCTTTGAGAATGTCGGATGAAACGAAGGATCAGAGACTTCTAAGTAGTGAGTAGGGAGGCCGAGGACACAGTGAGTGCAAAGGTCCTGAGGCAGATGTGTTTCTGAATTACAGGAACAGCAATGATTCAAGCCATCGGGACGGACTGGGTGGACCATTTGATAGGAGATGAAATCGGGTACCGGCAGGTTCCCCAACATGGAGGACACTGTCCATATTAAGAGAGCCTAAATTTTGCTTGCAGCATGATTGAGTGCCTTTATTGGAATTCTCAAGGGGGAGTGTCATGATTTGACTTATATGTTCAAACGAAAACAGGAGAGGAGCTAGAATGGAGGCTGCCGCGGTATCTGGAAGGGACGGTGGTGGCTTGAACTGACGTGCAGTGATTGGAGTGGTTGAGAAGTGGTCGGATGCACAAGATATGTTGGAAGTAACTGGAGAGTCTTACTGATTGATGGGGCACGAAGGATAAGAAAAAGCAATCAGTGTTTTTGACCCGATCAACTAGCTGTCAGGTGGGCAGTTGGATGCATGAGTCTGGAACTTGGAAGCCGTCCTGGTTAAAGATATAAATGTGAGAGTTACGGGCACGTATACGGTATCGAAAATCATGGGGCTGCTTACGTAGGAAGAGTGCGTGGTTAAAAAGGGGAAGAGTGAAAAGGCCAAGCCCAGAATATACCAATATTTATGGGTGGTGGAGAAGGAGTGGGCAGCAAGGGAATCTGATGAGAACAGAGTTCTTCCTCAGGAGATGGGAGAAAGCCAAGAGGTGGCGATTTCCCAAGCACCAAATAAGAAAATGTTTCCGGAGGGATGGAGTGATCAATCCTGTCACTTTATCCTGAGACTCTACGGTAAGGATTGTGTTGGGATCATTGGTTCTGCCGGGCTGGGGGTTTGCCAGTCACTCTGACAATGGCAGTTTCATCGTAGTGGTGGGAATAACATCCTCACTGCAGTGGGTTCAACACAGAATAGACGGTGAGGCGGGGGGGGGGGGGCAGTGAAAACAGACGAGTATCCTCATGGCTCGAGTCATTGATTCTGCCATCAGTTGTATTGAAATCAACAAAAACGGTGATCAGGAGAGATGATGGAGAGAGAGCTGGTGACCACGTGTCAACTTCTTCCAGGAGTGAAGAGAAGTGACTGGGTCGTGGTTGACGACTGCCACAAAGAGGGATGGGGGTAATAGCATCTGAGGGCATGCATTTTGATGGGGCTCTGACGGAGATGTTGACAGACGGGAGGAATGGTCTCTTGAAACAGCAAGAGAAAAAGGGAACCTGCACCCTGCGTGTGTGCCCTGTGTTAGTACGTGGGCCGTGGGAGAAGAGAAAGCTATTCCTTTTGAGAAGCTTCAGGGGAAGCTCAGGACAACAGAAAAAGGAATCCATAAGGCAGGGACAACCAGGGAATGCTTCATGGAAGAGGTGATACTTGAACATTGACGCATGTGTAGAGGCTTCTCCGGCTGATGGCCAGGGAGGGCCACTTCATGCAAAGAAAAGCGTACAAATAAACTCAGGTCTGAGAGACAGCAGACAGTATCTAGGAGAATCTGCATTTTAATCTGTTCAGATAATCAAGATCAAACACAACTGAGGCATGGAATACAGATGAGGATGTTCAGGTAGACGAGAAGCCTGGGGACACACTTTAAGGATCTTTGCAACTATAAAGTATTATTTTTTTATTACTCTTACTGATACAGACTAGACAGTAAATAAATATTTTTTAATATTTATTTATTTATTTTTTTTGAGCGAGAGACAGAGACAGAAAACGAGTGGGCTAGGGCAGAGAGCGAGGGAGACACAGAATCCGAAGCAGGCTCCAGGCTCCGAGCTCTCAGCACAGAGCCCGACGCGGGGCTCGACTCACGAGCTATGAGACCATGACCTGAGCCGAAGTCGGCCGCTCAACTGACTGAGCCACCCAGGTGCCCCCTAAATGAATATTTTTTATGTAAATGAGTCAGTCAATGAAGAAACCCAGCCAATGTCAATCAAGCACCTACCATATCCTGGGCCCTGGGTTACATGCAAACACTGACAAAGTTACTTCTGGCACCGAGCATATCGTAGGTGCTGCTAACCTTCTCATGTCCTGGGGAAGAAACACACACAGAGAGATCACGTGTCTCACCCAAAGCGATTAAAGTAGTAAAGTGTGGACTGGACTTTGAAGTCAGCACTTCCAACTCGAGAGACAGGTCTTAACCATTGCTGGAATGGATCCGTATCAGAGGCATTATAAGACAAAACGAGGAACCAAGAGGTCTGGATTCTAGTCTTTGGTCTTTTACTAGCGAGCGTGGGAACAATATCAGGACCGCACTCCCCCTTTCAAGAACTCAGTAAATGAAAAGCCTTTACACGCGATTAGCCTGTCCTACACCCGTTCCGTGGGGCTTCACTGAAAACGATTCCAAAGTCAACTAGATCAGAGACAGAATACACCCCGCCCCACATTTAGACATTCACAGCGTTTCCTTGGACGCTGAAGACTCTGCCAAGATCTGCAAAGAAACCAGCGTTCTCCAAACACGTGTGTCTTCGCCATGGGTTATTGTGAGAATCAGAGGCCAAGTCTATAGAAATGAACCAAAGATGTATACTCTGATAGGGGTAAGCCATGTCTGAAGCCATATACCTCCTAAAGTGGTAGAGACAGCATTGGAATCTAAGACTGTTGTCTACAAACCCTGAGCTTTTGTTGCTGTATCACAGTGTCCCTCTGGAAGCAGTCATGACGGCAATCTTCATAATTATAATAGTACCTTTATGTAAAGTAGGGGTTGGCGATCTTTTTCCGTAGAGGGCCAGATGGCAAGCATTTTAGACTTTGCCAGCCATACGGGCTCTCTCACGGTCACCCGTGGTGGTGCTGACCTGGGGGGGTGTTAAAGCAGCCATAGATAAAATGCGAAGGGCGGGCCTGGCTGTGTTCCCGTACATTTCCTTTACGAAGACAGGTGGCTGGTCAGATTTGTCCTGTGGGCTGTAGTTTGCTGACCTGTGATACAATGTTTGCAGTTGACCCATACTCTCCTGCTCTCGGTTTACCTGAGCTTCTCAGCCACTGTGTGAAGAAGGCACTATTCATCCATTTTACGGATTAGGTGACCAAGGTTCAGGGAGGGAGGGATTTATCCACGTTCACACGGTGACGTCCACGTTCGTAAAGATGCTGGGCACTTGCGAGCAAAAGAACGTACACATCGTGCTTTCCACTGCTTCACAGGATGTTCTGAGATCAAGGACTCTGTTTCTTCATGTTTTCATGACAAAGTGTCCAGACATAATGGATGTAAAATAAATGACTGTCGCGTGGGGGCTGAAAGCATGCCTAGGTTAGAACCAAATGCTCCTTCTGGACGTGCTATTCTGCAAATTCGTCCAACCCCACAAATTGGCAGCCAATCTGAATGTATTTGCATACAATTGTGCCCTGAGTTGTAAGACCTGATCTTTGCCCTCAAGAAGGTGATAGGGCATTAACAGGCTGTGTAGCGGGGGAACGGATGACAAAGGGTTGAGGAGCGAACCGTTTCCTGTTTGCCTTTTCTTCAGCTGGCCTGGAACCCTCCACCACCTAGGAATTACCTCTCTCTATGGTTGGGGATCTGGGCCTCAGAACCTGCCCAAGACTGCACACCTATTTAGCCGTCTGTCAGTAGGAGGCCAGCCTTCACCAGGCTGGAATCATCAGGGCGGGCTGAGCGCCCGAGCTGGCATCGGAGACGGATGAACTTGGCTCACGTTCACAGGGCTGCTACCTATCCAAGTGACCGCTTCAGAATGCGTAATAGGAGGATGAAGAAGGCTGTTTCGTACTGGCTGGAAAAGTGGACAAAGTTACCTAATGCCGTAGTCCCCTTTGAGTCGCCATAACAAGATCACGCAGACTGGGTGCCTTGTAAACAACAGATATTTACTTCTCACGTTCTTGAGGCCGGAAGTCTGAGATCAGGGTGCCGGCATGGGTGGGGGTCTGGTGAGAACCTGCTTCTGGGACTTCTCATATGGGGAAGGGACTAGCGCACTCTGGGGAGTCTCTTTTATAAGGACACTAATTCCATTATGAGGCTCCACGCCCATGACCCAATCACTTCTCAAATCCCCACTTGTAGTCACCTTTCGAGGTGAGGATTTCAACACATGAAGTATTGGCAGGGGAACACAAAACATTCAGACCACAGCGCCTGAGTCTTAAGGGATGGATGACCTTTTGATTGGTGAGTGAGGGTAAAGGGCATTACTCAGGTTGGGGCACAAAAGGGAATAAACGGAGACATATGCCGACGGTTAGCATGAAGTGGTACATAGTTCACACATTGGCGAATATACATACCTTCATTCATTCGTCAGGGTAATAAATCCGTGTCGAGCACCCACACCATGATCCAGCACGACAAACCCTGGAAGCTGGGGCTCTGATCTCCACGTACCGGTGAGGAAACGGATGTTCCCGGAAGTTGCCCGTAGCCCCTAAGGTGCAAAGAGAGAGGATAGAAATGGAATTGAAGGCCGGGGCTCTGACTCCAGATGCACTGAGGACGAGGTGGGGCTAGGCTGCTGCAGTGGTTGGTTGAGGGATAAGACAACCGGAGAGTAGGCCAGGAGATGGATAAAAACAGCCTTTTGAAGGATGTGCAGTGGAACAGATGGTCCACCAGCGCGAGGGCGGGAAATCAGCCAGGATGAAGGCTTCAGAACGTTCTGTTGGGGCCCGTTTCTTAGAGACCATAGACTCTGTCCAGGTAACTGGAAGATTGGGGTTTAGTGTGAATGATGATTCCAAGAATATTTTCTTCATTGCTGCGGAACAACTTATATGTATTAAAAAAGAAAAAAAACAGAAACAAACAAACAAACAAAAAAACAATTTCTTTATAAAAATTTTTTTTAAGTTTGCTTATTTATTTTGAGACAGAGAGACAGAGACAGTGGGGGCGAGGGGCAGAGAGAGAGGGAGAGAGAATCCCAAGCAGGCTTGAATGGGGCTCCAACTCATGAACTGTGAGATGATGACCCGAGGTGAAACCAAGAGTGGATGCTTAACCAACTGAGCCCCTCCAGGGGCTCCCCCCCAAAAAAACATTTCTTTGATGAGGGAGGGGAGGTAAATTCAGACCATCCTTCTTGAATCAACATGGCCCTGGAGTTAGAAGATGGTTCTGGGTCTGGCTGTGACGCTAATTAGCTTTGTGACCCTCTCCATTGCCTTCTTTTTCCGGTCTCGGTTTGCTTCTCTAGAAGACGAGATTTGACCAAACAAGGTAGCGTCTCGCCATTGTTTACAGCTTGGTTCTGGAGTCCGAGAAAGTGTGTCTTTGCACGACTGCAGAAGCATCTCTGTCTCGGTGTTTCCTGAGTCTGTGAAATATATGTGTGCTCCTGGGAAGCGTAGTGTTAGTATCCGGTGACAGAATGAATATCATGTATTTAGCACCGCACGTGGAATACACTGAGCGATTAACATGTTACAGAAGAATCATGAACAAGTCAAGTCATATTTTCATAAGCTACTACGATATGGTTATTGTTCCCCGGGTTGTGTTCCTGTCCCCTTGAAGCAGGCATGCAGCTTTACCCTAACTTGCGTTCTGAGCGGTGTGCAATGCAAAACCTACTGTACTCCTTGGAATTTCCTTTGCAATGACAGCATCATTAACGTGACGGCACAAATGATAGGTTAAAACTCTCGGGGGCTGGGGGTTGCAAAATACCTCCATGATTATTTTCTTTCGAAAAACAAGCTTTCTAAATATCCTCGGGTCTTCTCTGTGTTCAGAAGTAATTAATGCTTGGGACATAATTAAGTCACTATTAGTCAGATGACTTTCTTTTTATGGCATTGATATTTTGCATGGGTTGTCAGACCACGGTCTTAGTATTTTTAAATACGGAGCACCAAAATAAGCAAACAATAGACTATGTCAATACAACACAGGTTTTGTCTAAAATCTACATTGTGTTTAATTTCTGCTGTTTAAGAAGTGGTCAACAAGTTCAGAAAGAATGCCACCGAGTATGTTTTTTATTATCAATGCCCGTGATGAAAACACACACACGCACACGCACACGCGCACTCACTCACTCACACGTTTGTGCTGATGAGCTCCCCATAAAAGCTATTCTTGGACCTTTGCCTGAAGTTCTTGAGTCTAGTAGCCCTGTGTTATCCAATATGGCAGCCACTAACTACATGTGGCTATTGAGTACTTGGCATGTAGCTAGCTCAGACTGAGATGTGTTATGAGTATCAGTATATGTTGGATGTTGAAAACTTAGGACCAAGAATGTAAAATATTTCACTTATAATTTTTGCACTTCTCATATGTTACAATGGCAATATTTTGAATGTACTAGAATTTAAAAATTCACCTGTTTCTTGGTATTTCTGTTTAATGTGGCTACTAGAAAATTAAAAGTACATGGGTGGCTTGCATTATGTTTCTGTTGGATGGTACTGGTCTGGTCTGGTCAGCTGCTTTAAGGAGCTTACGATCTTACTGCTCTCAAGATATTTAACATATCAAAAACTTATTGTGGCCATGCATGGCCACACACCAAGCTACATGTACTATTATTTGAGGTCAAGCGATGTTTTTGTTGTTGTTTGTCTTGCATTGTTTTTTTTTTTAATTTTTAAAAACATTTTTATTTATTTTTGAGAGACAGAGAGAGACAGAGCACCAGCAGAGGAGGGTGAGGGCAGAGAGAGAGGGAGACACAGAATCCAAAGCAGGCTCCAGGCTCTGAGCTGTCAGCACAGAGCTGGACACAGGATTCCAACCCATGAAATGTGAGATCACCACCTGAGCCCAAGTTGGACACTTATCCAACTGAGTCACCCAGGTGCCCCTAGATTTCCCTTCCTTTCTAAGCGGACAGCCATTATTATTTGCCTTTTTTTCCAGTATACTCTTAGGGTCATAAAAACAATTGTAATGATATAAAATACTTTTTAAAAAATTCACTATGGTTAACATACAGGGTTATATTAGTTCGGGTGTACAATATAGTGATTCCACGATTCTCCACATTAGGCAGGGCTCACCACAGTGAGTGCACTTTTAACCCCCTTCACCCATTTCACCACCTCCTACTTCCCCTCTGGCAACCACCAGTTTGTTCTCTATATTTAAGAGTCTGGTGTTTCATTTATCTTTTTTTTTGTTTGTTTGTTCATTGTGTTTCTCAAATTCCACAGATGAGCAAAATCATTTGGTAATTGTCTTTCTCTGACTTATTTCACTTAGCATAACACACTCTAACTCCATCCATGCCGTTGCAAATGTCAAGATGGTTCCTCAAAAAATTAAAAATAGAACAACCACCTGATCCAGTAATTCCACTACTGGGCATAACTTTTTAAAAAATGCCTACTAAATACGAATTACTGAAACAAGCACTTGACATTTATTATTTTATTATAAATGGAAATTATAAACTCTTCTATTAGAAGTCATAATTCTTTAAGACTTGGGCTGTGTCTTATGACAGAGAAGGTCTTACAAATAATTATGGTGTTTAGTAAATATTTTTTGGATGGATAGACGAATGCATATGCATATAAACGGTGCTTCTCAAACCCTGGAAGGCACAATGGGATAAAGTGCGGGGGTTACTCTGCAATCTGATCAGTATATTCAGGAACAGGGGGTAAAACATACCATATCTTCCAGAAAGCATACATTGTATTTAATGGCAGGTAATTTACACCCATTTTTATATCAAAGAAAAAATTGGGAGTATGGTGGGAGAGACTTAAAATCCCATGAATTTTTAAGACACAACAAACAGGGGACTTCAAAAGAATGCCGCCCTCGCTGCAGACTTTTTCAGGCTAAGTTCTCAGCCTCTGACACCTTTACTCATACCCTACCAGCTGGTTCTCGTTTATGCCTCGGTAGAAAAGTTTGCCCAGGACTGCTAGAAGGGAGCTATCATCATCGTTACTAATATAGGCCCCATCGTGGCAGGCACCGCAGGGGGGTCCTGGGGCTACCCCCACGCTACCAGAGCTAATCAAGCCAACAGGGACCAAAAGCCTTCTTCCTGGGGGGTGTGGTGGGATAAAGAGTTGATTTCTACCTTTCTGCTTTTCACACGCTCACATTTTTACCGTAATGTCACAGTAAGACCCAGAATCTCCAATACTGGCACTTAAATTCTCAACATTCCCATATTCTCCTCGAGGGCTTTTCCATCTCCCTTGGCACCACGAGGCTGCCCTCGGAGGTGATGATGCTCTCTTTTGGACCAAGCATCATCTTCTGCGTGTCTTTTGCCTGCAAAGGCCTTGGCTCAGCCGATTGGTTAAGCAAGAGGAGGATGCATGTGAATTTCGTTCACCCCGTGGGAGCCATAGTGGGGATCTCCGCTCAGGCTGCTCTCCAGGCTTCCTTCCCTCCCTCCCCCGTTCCTCCCCATGGGAGACCCTGCCTCTCTGATCGCTGAGTTTGGTGGCAGGAACTAAGCATCACTGGCAAGCTCCTCTGCATTTGGTTGATTTGTTTATTTATGTAGATTTTATTTTTATTCAACCGCTGCACCCAGGGTGGGCCTTGAACTTACAACCCCAGGATCAAGAGTTGCATGCTCTAGTGACCGAGCCAGCCAGGGGCCCCTCTCCTCTGCATTTTGGGACACGTGTTCTGGTCAGCTCCCGGTCACACCGTACAGGAAGGCCCGGAGGGCCCATCTGCACAGGTGGCTGTTTGTGCCTGTGTTTGTGCAATTCGGGGACAGTGTTAGATCCGAGTCCATGTTCTTCGACCCTGATTTAATAAGCAATAGAACTGATTATTTGGATCTTCATCTGACTGATTCTTGGGTCTTTCTTATGCTCATTTTCAAACTCAGGAGGGAAAGAGGGAAGTTATTGGTGAGCTTCTCAAGTCTCCACTGGACCTTGATGATCTCATCAGGGAGCAACAAAGAGGAGCAAATCGAGTCTCATTGTATTTAAGGTCTGGGTTTTTAAAAATACCAACTTTCCTTCTGCTTGGGGTCTTGGGCTACTGTCTTGCTGGCCTCTTTTATGCCAGGGATGTCCTTAATTCTACCAGCTGGAACATACTTAGGATTCCATGGAGTCCCCACCTCTAGGTCTAACCCAGTAGAAACTCTCAGAGCTAGTTTTCTGCCTTGGGTTTGCCTTGGGCCACAGGAATTGCACCAGCGATAAACAGCCCTCCTGGAGAAGTTATATCTACGCGGCAGGGGAGTTGGGAGAGACCTATTAGGTCAAATTCAAGATGGCGGGGCCTAAGACCCTGGCAGAGACAGAGACAAGTGACATGAGGGTCCTTCTACCACTTAAAGGGTCACCTTAAATCTAGCTGCAAATCTTGCTCTTGTGTTCGTCTTTCTTCTCCCATCAAAACAAATCTGCATAGAACGTGTTCCTGAAGGGTTGAAGTAAAATCAAGTAAATGAAGTAAAATGAAGTAAAATGAAGTAAAAATTCGAAGTTAGTGCCAGGTGGAGAGGGGGAACAGAGACCAGAGACATGAACCTTAAAATGGAGTGGCTTGAAGGGGACCCTGCTATCTACTTATTGTAAATCTTAAAAGCCATAAGCATTACTTGTAGTATCTTACAGATTCCAAAACCCTCAGAGGTTGGAAACAATGTCAAAGATTTTTTTTTTTTTTTTTTTTTTTTTTTTTTTTTTGCTCATGATGGAGAGATAAGCATACAGGGAATGGGACAGAGAACCATTGGCTTAGCAGCTACTATTTGCTAACAAGTGAGGACCACATTCTACTGTGTGAATGTGGCTCTCAGAAAGTTATTCAAGATCATTGACATTGACTCAGTGGTTTTGTGGAGCCTCGCTTGGGGTTCCCCCAAGAGGATGGTTGGGGCCAGTGAAGGGATTAGATCTCCTGGGTCCAAAGCAAGGCCCGTTGGTCTTTCTTTCTGTGATGACCATACTTACAAAATGAAATAAAATGCAGAGATCATATGTTGCATTACAGTAACGTTACAATTTCTACTGAGTTTTTACATTTTTTTTACCGTGATGCTGAAATTCCTTATGCGATTCTTGATGACTATATCTGTATGATTTAATATTTAGCTAAAAGATTTAATCTAAGTATAAATATGGAAAAAGTTTAGCAAATGAATATGGAAAATGTAAATAAATCCTCAGTTGAAAATAATCAAGGCAAAAAAGATTGATCTTTTTACTGAGACAGTTTGTTCGCTTACAGAACCCTTTTATAAAAAGTGATCATAATTTCTATTTGGTTATAAATGATGATACAAACCACCATTGGCCTTAAATCTAAGGAGTCAGATAGAAGACATGAAATGCATCATCTTCCAAATTATAACATTAAACTTTCAGAAAAACATGTGCGTTTATCTTTCTGTATAAAACCCCTTCCACGGCTTTATTCTCCTTTCGTTTATCATTCCACAAATCCTATTTTCCCTTTTTAAAAAAAAAAAAAAAAACTTCGTACAGCAAAGTTGGCTTATTTGGATGTACAGTTCTATGGATTTTAACACATTTATAGATTTGTTTAACCACCACCAAAGTCAGGATTCAGAATAGTTCCATCATCTGAAAAACTCCCTTGTGTGACCTTTATTTAACCACACTCTCCCCCATCTCTAACGCCCAGTAACCATGGATCCATTTTCTTCTTTGTTTTTTTAGAATTAAAAGTTTAGATTTAAAAACAAAAATTACTTCTAAAATTTATATTAACAAAACTCTGGGAAGAAAGGGCACGATCTAGGCAATCCAGCATCAATAGACTTTTACAAGAATTAATTTTATTCTGGAATTCTTCTAACAAGCCTTTGTCAACTGGGAATCTTCCTCCTCACTTTCTCCCAAAGCCACTCCACAACTGACATCCTTTTATGTGCGTAGGGAACAGGTTAATTCACTGCATGTGGGATGTTTTAGGGTGTCAGATCTTATTTCTTCCAAATAACCAATTGTAAGAAACGGACAGATTCATTATTAAATAAGAACATACCCTAAAACAATGTTACACAAATTTTTATATAAGGAGTTCCATGAAATAATGAAAAAGTGGGAAGAACCCACACGTCCACCAGAAGGACATGCTACTAATAAAATGTGATACTGGGGTGCCTGGGTGGCTCAGTCGGTTAAGCGTCCGACTTCGGCTCAGGTCACGATCTCGCGGTCTGTGGGTTCGAGCCCCACGTCGGGCTCTGGGCTGACGGCTCGGAGCCTGGAGCCTGCTTCCAATTCTGTGTTTCCCTCTCTCTCTGCCCCTCCCCTGTTCATGCTGTGTCTCTCTCTGTCTCAAAAATAAATAAACATTAAAAAAAAAAAATTTAAAATGCGATACCTATAGATGACAAAATACTTTAGAGCAATGAAAATAAAATCTGAAAATATTACAGGAGATAAGAAATTGCTCAGGGTATAGCGTCAAGGGAAGGATGCTTGTAGTTTGATGGAGTAAACCAGAGGCATATTTGCACATATAATAAAGCATGGCCAACGATGGTCTTCTCACGGAGGACTCATGAACAAGTATTGTTCCTTGTATCATTTTTCTTTTTCAAAGGGTATGCAATGATTCAGTCTTATCTACATCATTAGATATAAATTAATAACTCCTAGTCTGCCATTTTTGAGCTCTTATCAGGGGTGTCACAGGGTGTTTTTTTTTTTTTTTTTAACATGTCAAGTAGTTTTTAATCCCCACTTACCCAATTGAACACTAATCCAGATGTTATGAAGGTAGATGTGATTCAAGTCCAGAATCAGTTAACTTGAAGTAAGAGAGGTTTTCCCTAGAGAGTCTGGGTGGGTGGGCCCATCTCATCAGACGGAATGTCTTAAGAGCAGAGATGAGGTTTCCCTGAGGAAGAAGAAATTCCATCTGTGTTGAGTATCTTTATCTCCTGCCCCAGAGTCTCATTCTTCCCTTCCCGGTGGTCAGTTCTGATTTTGGACTTGCCTAGCCATCCTCCACAATCACATAAGCCATTCTTTGCACTAAACATCTTAGTGTACATTTCCCCTACTGTTTCTGATTCTCTGATTGAACCCTGCCGGATAAAATAGGGGAGGAAGTGTACCAAGCATTTGATAAGCAATCACACAGGGATTACACACTACTATTCTCTGCCATGTTTGTATTTCCTCCAGAAGCTGACCCTAAACCAAGATGAATGGTATATTCAAAAGGTAATCCCGGGAAGTGCGAGTAGGGGAGAGGGGAAGTAAGACAAAGAAAGGAAGGCAGTAAATAACCGTATATCGTCAAGCAAGTTAACCTTGTGGGCAACTAGCCGTTGGAGAATTCTGGGACACAGCGTAAATTGCTTCAGAGTTATCTCAACCAAGGGATGATTGCGAATGGGTTTAGCTACTACCCTCCAGGCATTGCTGGGCCAGGAGGCTTTCTGGGCCAGCCATTCTGCGGTGCTCAGGGCTTGCTCTGCCCTTGAGCCCTGGCACCTCTTCGCCCAGGAAAAACACCCCGACAGGACCTCCGGGGATGGTCTCTAGGTCTTTGTGAAAAGCAGAGTCTGAGAAGTGGTGATGGTGGGCGCTCATTGATGGCATCTGCTGGATTTTCCTCATTTAAAACAAACAAACAAACAAAGAAACAAACATGTTTTTAATGTTTACTTTTGAGAGAGAGAGAGAGAGACAGAGTGTGAGTGGGGGAGGGGCAGAGAGAGAGACACACACACAGAATTAGAAGGAGGCTCCAGGCTCTGAGTTGTCAGCACAGAGCTCAACGTGGGGCTCGAACTTGTGCACCGTGAGATCATGACCTGAGCCGAAGTCGGACGCTTAGCCGACTGAGCCACCCAGACGCCCCTGGATTTTCCTCACTTTTACAGATGAGAGAACTGGGGCTCGACAATGAATTAATTTGCCCAAGGTTAAATAGCTGGTAAGACTCAAAATCTGTTTTAAAAATTCTCTTAAATGTTTACAATATATAACTAAAAGTAAAACTAAAGCTAAAATATATTAATAATAAGTATAAAAATAATATATACTATGTAGTGATTAATATACAACAATATATAACATATAATAATAAATCAGTGCCAAGAGTAACCTTTCTGCCAATGGTTAGATTGGCCTTTACCATTCCTTCTGTTGGGTCACACTAATTTTTAGAAGTGTTGGCAATACCTGTTTCCTCTCCAGATCAACTCAGTTTCTTAAATTTTTTTGAGCCACCCGTAGCTCTCTTTCCCTGTTGGTAAACACCTCGGGGTGTGCTGTGAGCACATGAGCAGAGGTGGGAGAAGTCGGCGGCTAGAAGCATCGGTGTCTAGGTGATGCTTCACAATGAGGACCTGAAAAGATTATTGCAGACACTGGCTTCTCCCTGCCTTTTCCCTCCTCTGGCAGTTTATTTTGTCATTCATTTCTCTCAACGCTGAGCTCATCTGCATCATTGTGATAAATGTCTGAGAAATCTTTCCTCATTTTGGGAGAGATTTGCTGCACTTTCTGAGTGCTGTTGAAGAGAAAGGAAATGACATGTACTAAATACTTTGTGTTCTATACTGGATGAGGCACCCTAAGGATTTTCTTGTTTAATAAGTTGAATATCAGCATCTCTGTTATATAGGGAAAGAAGCTGGGGCTTGGGTAGACGGGATATGTTCCTTAGGGACACGCAGCTGACAAGTGGCTGAGCTGAGATTCAAACTCGGGACATAGATCTTCACAGCAAACGTTCTTTCCGTCAAGCCACAAGTAGTGCCTGACCCAAAGGGATTTGATAAACGCTGACGAACCAAAGTATCCAAGAGATAATAACACGATGGAGGAGACGCCAGAAGGCTGAATCATTCAGGCAAGATGTGTCACGAGTTTCTTATTAGAGAGTCTCAGGAACATCTTTGTAGATAAAGTGGAACTTAATCAGTGCTTGCAAAGAAAGATAAGTGGGCAAGGTGCATGCTGGCTGAGAGTCGATGTGCAATTGCTCTGACGAGGGAGAAGCCCTGGGAAGACACTGCTGGTTCCAGATGCTGACTGTGTGCATAACCTTTTTGGCTCGTATGATTGTAATTCTACCAATCCCCGGCTCAAATGGTGGCTCGTCTGTGACGTCTGTGATGCTCCTTATAGAGCCGGCCTTGTTTTGTCTGTGTTCCCAGAACATTCCCTTATACCTTGTAACACAGTAGTTTAGAGTTAGGACCCAGAAGCAGAGATATTTGCTGAATTAAAATCCACGCTCTACGCTTCCTAGCTATGACCTTCGACAATTTATTAACACGCTCGTGTCCCATTATTCTCGTATGAAAGGAAGATAACAGTGGTCCTTGCTTCCTAGGAATATTGTGAAGTTAGAAGATTCTAAAGTACAGTTGACCCTTGGGGCGCCTGGGTGGCTCAGTTGGTTAAGCGTCTGACTTCAGCTCACGTCATGATCTCACAGTTGTGAGTTCGAGCCCCGCGTCAGGCTCTGCGCTGACGGCTCAGAGCCTGGAGCCTGCTTTGGATTCTGTGTCTCCCTCTCTCTGCCCGTCCTCTGCTCATGCCTTTGTCTCTCTCTCTCTCTTTCTCTCAAAAGTAAGTAAACATTAAAAAATTCAAAAAAAAAAAAAAGTACAGTTGACCCTTGAATAATGTGGGGTGTAATGGCACTGACCTCCCCACCCCACCCCGTGCCATTGAAAATCCACTCATAACTTTTAACTCCCCCCACCCAACTCAACTACTAATAGTAAGCCTTACTGATAACATGAGCCCATATTTTGTATGTTGTATACATTATACACTCTATTCTTACTCTAGTAAGGAAGGCAGAGTAAAGTAAAGTTAGTTAGAGAAAAGAAAGCTAAAGTAGGCTCGAGTAAAGAAAACGTGTGTTCAGAGCTTGATGTGAGCAAACAGAACCCACAAAATGAATGCAGGATTCAAAGATAATGAGGTGGGGGGGGGGAGCCTAAGAAGGAAGCCAGCTGAGGAATCTTGCACCTCTGAGGAGCGGGTAGAATTTTATCCAGAGTCACAGACTGTTATTGGAAGTTTCCAGTAGGAGGCGGAGAAGGTGAGAAGCTCCCTGACCTCCTGACCTGCTGATGCTCCCGGCTCCAACGCTCTCCCTTCTTCCTAAGAGAGGAGCTATGGCTTGGAGCTTCTCTCCTCTGACAAAATTCGAATTTGCACTGCAGGTTACTTCTGCCCCCTGTTACAAAAGTGTGGCTTTCCCTGTGCTGTCTTGAGGCTGCAACCCTGGGGAAGGAACCCGCAGGGGAACATCAAAGCTTCCAGAGTTTCTCTCCACTAAATATCTATGGTGACTCTCTTCTTACATTTTTTTTTTTTGTTAATGTTTATTTATTTTTGAGGGAGAGAGAGGAGACAGAATGTGAGTGGGGTGGGAGTGGGGGCAGGGCGGCAGAGAGAGAGGGAGGCACAGAATCCGAAGCAGGCACCAGGCTCTGAGCTGTCAGCACAGAGCCCGATGTGGGGCTCGAACTCACGAACTGCAAGATCATGACCTGAGCTGAAGTCGGACGCTTAACCGACTGAAACACCCAGGTGCCCCTAAAATTGTTTTTTTTTAAAAAATAAATTTCCTGTCTGCACAATTCTAGAGTCTATCTATCTATCTATCTATCATCTATTTTTCTTGTGATATAATTGACATAAAACATCTTGTAAGCATAAGGTGTACAACATTGATTTGATACACTTATATATTGCAATATAATTACTCCCATGCCTTGGTTAACACTGCTAACATGTCACATAATTATCATTTTTGTGTGTGTGTGTATGTGTGGGCAGAACAATTAAGGTCTAGTCTCCCAGTAACTTTGAAGTTCATAATACAGTTATGTTGTCTACGATCCCTATGTTGGTTAGGTCTCCAGAACTTACTCATCTTCTAGAAACAAATCTGCACTCTTAAAAGGCTATGTCTCAGTTCCCCACCCCCAGCCCCTGGTAACCACCACTCTACTCCCTGCTTCTGTGAGTTTGGCTTTCTTGGATTCCCCATGTAAGTGATACCATGGAGTACTTGTCTTTCTGTGTCTGATTTATCTCACTTCGCATGATGCCCTCGAGGTCCATTGGAGAAGATGTGAACAGACGGAAAGATAACCAGTGTTCATGGATCTTATGTCTGCTTTGTCTCTATGTCAAACTGGAATGGATAGAAAAGTCCAGCCAGATTTTAGTGTTTTTCTAACCACCGCAAAACATAATTGGACACTCCAGGCTCGAATAAAGTAGCCTATGGGAGGTACCTTGACGAATCAGTGGAAGAACAACAGACAAAGGGTATGAAACTGAGTGAAGCGTGAATGGCTGATATGATAAAGAACATCTGGGGCACCTGTGTGCCTCAGTCGGTTGAGTGTCGGACTTCGGCTCAGGTCATGACCTTACAGCTCGTGGGTTCGAGCCCCGTGTCGGGCTCAGAGCCTGGAGCCTGTTTCGGATTCTGTGTCTCCCTCTCTCTCTGCCCCTAACCACTCGCATCCTGTCTCTCTCTCAAAAATAAATAAACATTAAACAAAAATTAAAAAAAAAAAAGAACATCTGTCAGAGGTAGTCTCCACATCTGCTTGCCCAGAAGCCTTTGCTTCCAGAAACCCTGACTTCCTGGTGTTGCCATGCATGGAACCAACAGCCAAGCCCTCCATGTGCATCCACTGTCCCATCACCTGTCACCGAGACCAGGATGGTTTACCAGTCATGCTCCCTTCTCTTCTGTGCAGACTTAAAATCTCCTTGTGTCTTCATCATTCCCATTAGCACACAAACATGCTGCTATTTATCTTATCTTAAAAACAACAACAACAACAACAAGTCTAAACAAAACATTTACCTGACCCCGTCTCCCTAACAGATGTCAACGCTGTTCCCTTTGCAGTAAAATAACTTGAAAAGACTCCTTCCTCCATGTGTCTGAATCCTCTCCTCTTTCTCTCTTAGGAGCACTTTTGCCCCATTGTTGCTCTCCTCTGATGTACTCACTACATCCGGTTCAGTGATCAATTCTCAGTGCGCGTTCTTTGACCTCTGAGCTGCATCTGACCTACTCTGTCTCTTCCTCTCCTTCCAGATCCTTACCTCACGTGGTCTCTGAGGCGGCCCTCTCCTGCCTTTCCTTCTGCCTCCAGGGGCTGCTCTTCCCGAGGGTCCTTTGCCAGGGTCTCCTCCCCAGTCTCTTGACTTTCCTCAGGGTTCCCGTCTTGCGCTTGGTTCTTTTCCTTCCACGCTTATTCCCTTTAAATGCCACCTGGATTGCTTACGGTGATAAAAAACTTAAGTCTAGCCCCACATTCGAGACTCGTACACCCAACTGTCTACTTGAAACTGTTGCTTGCGTATCCAGTGGCCGATTCAAACTCACCAATTCCACACCTGACCCCTGATCTCCTCTGTGATTTACACTCTTCCCCACCTCAGCTGGCCACAATTCCACTCTTCTGGTGCTCAGACTGGTAATACTGGGATCACTTAGATTCTTTCTCTCACATCCCATGTTCCAACCATTAGGGATCCTTTGGATTCTATCGTCAGAATGTATATCCGAAGCTAGTCATCACCTCCTCCACTGCTTTGTCCGTTCTGAGCCTCTACATCCTGTTCCAGGACTGCTATCACTGAGTCTTGACTTGCCTCCCTATTTTCCTGCCTGTTTTCCTATGAATATTGTCAATACCGCACTGCCAGCATCATGCTCTTTGAAGGTCATATCACTCAGTGTTTAAATTTTTTTTTAACATTTGTTCTTTTTTTTTTTTTTTTTTTTAAGAGAGAGAGAGAGAGAGAGAGAGACCATTAGGTGGGTGAGGGGCAGAAAGAGAGGAAGACACAGCATCTGAAGGAGGCTCCAGGCTCTGAGCTGTCAGCACAGAACCCGACGTGGGGCTCGAACTCGTGGGAGCCATGAGATCGTGACCTGAACGGGAGTCAGACGCTTAACCGACTGAGCCACCCAGGCTCCCCAACATCGCTCACTGTTTAAAACCCTCCAAGGGCTCCCCTTCTTACATGGAGTAAAAGTCAAAGCCTCTAGAATGCCCAAGACTATGCAATCTGACTTTCCTGTCACCTTTCTGACCTTACCTTCCTACTCTTTTCTCTCGCTCTGCTCCAGCCTCATTGACCTGTTTCTCAAACTCACCAGGCAGTTATCCATCTCGGGGTTTTGCTTTAGGGCTTCCCGCTGCTTGGACTGCACGGCCCCAGGTATCCTCATTCTTCTCCCCTCAAGTCTTTGCTCAAACGCCACCTTCTAGCAACCTTCCTGCGTCACCTGTTTAAAAGTACATTTCCCACCCTATCGCCCCAAACCACCCTTCTGATGTCAAGACTCCTCTGGCAGGCTGAATAATCACTGCCCATTCAGGGGCTTACAGAGAAGTGGCTTCTTGTATGATGATTCTGCAAGAAAGTGTTTGCTGCCTTCAGACCCACTTTGGGATATAGGATGACAAATTCAACAGCGTGTAGCTCATACAAAAGTAATGAGATGATTGGGGAGCACTTTGTACCTGTGAAGTGCTATCTAAATGTCTCATAATAATGATGTTCGGAGCTGGGCATCCTTTTAAGAGCAGTTACTCTCCTCTCTGCCTCTCTCCAGTTGCTTTATTCTTATGAAAAATAAAACATTAACTATCCACCAAAGAACAGGGTGTGGAGCCTGCTGGTCGACCAGACAGATTGCTTTTAGGGGGCCCTCTCTATGCTATGCAGACCATCCAAGATTCACATTCTTTTCTACCAGATTTCATCCGGTAAAGTTTCTGACAATTTTCCACAACCGAACTGTTTCTGAACGATAAATCAAATGCAAAGCCATGCAGACTTATTGTCTACAGTCCTTTTTCTTCTTCCTTTCTTATGCATAAAGGAAACTACATATCCTGTGAGAGTTCACAGCCCCAAAATGGTGTGCGTGAGCGTGTGCGTTTGTGCGCATGTGTGTGTGCGCACCTAAGCTGAACGGCTTTTCAAAGACTTATCATACTTCTCTACATACGGAGTCATCATCTTTGGGAGCTGGTGGGGTGTTTTGAGGACATTTTATTCGATCCTCTTATTACAGAGATGAGCCAACCTGAAGCCCCGAGCGGTTAAACGATGGGCTACGATGGACCTAAGGTCCTACGATGAGTTAATGGCAGTGTTGACGGGTAATCACCGACTGTCTCTTCGACCTGAAAGCCTTTTAAGTTTTTGTCCTACCAGGTTGTTTGAAAAAAGGCTGGCGTCGGATCCAAGGAGAGCCTGTTTGAAACACTGACAGTGCTAAAATGATAAGTTTGGTGGCAGAAACTGGCTTGTGTTTTGATGTAGCAGCACGATGCAAGAGTGAATCCAGCATTCCGTGCTCGGTCAGCATTGATCACAGGCATTCTGTTCGGTGGGCCCTTTCTGCCGTGGCTCGCTGTGAGTTCTTTCCAACACACTCATTATGAAAAGTTAACCGTTGTTCTGAGACTGCATATTTGCATGCATTGGCTCTGTAGGATCTTGTTCCTGATTAAAGGGCCCGTTGCCGCCAGTTCTCAGGGAAGGCGGCTGCCTCTGAAAGGCTTGATAATCATTTTTTATGCATCAAGGAAGGCACAAGAAGCTTCAAACCGTAATCATTTCTATAAACATAGACAAGCCGTAAATTGTGACTGATACAAATTAAACTATGTTCCTCAGTAATTATATTTTAGAGATTGTGCACCACATACCCAAACACAATTTTAAACTCAGGAAACTGTAATTGCATGTTTGGCGCTTAGCACTCTTTGTATATTTTGCTTTGCATGAGTTATTCCAAGGAAATTGATTTCCTAGGCACAACGAGCAGGTTCATTAGGCCGTTGGCATGACTTTTACTGTATTATTATTATTCTCATCATGCCAATCATATTGTTTTGGAGGGGGAGGTGGGGCTTCAAGCCATCATGATAAGGGGTAACCAAGTTCTAATTATTTCTCTAATCCATCGCTGCCTTTCTGTCATCATTGTCACTGTTATTGTTCAGGCCTCTAATGTCTCCTCTTAGGCAATTGTCACTGTCTCCAGTTGTTCTTTATGTCTGTGGTCATCCACTGTAGCAGTTTTATAATAAACGCTTTTGACCATGACCTGCAGTTTAAAAAGGGACTTTACGTCACAACCCTACACACACACACACACACACACACACACACACACACAGAGGGAGAGAGAGAGAGAGAGAGAGAGGAAGAGAAGTTTCACAGCATGGTACTCAGGGCTAGTCTTATCATCCTTACAGACGGTGAAGATTTTTCTACCAGTTGATAAAAGCAAAAGGAAGTGAATTCCACAAAGATGGCTGTGGTAGGTTCTGTGACAGGATCCAGGGCTGTGTATCTTGGTCTGAGTTTCCGCAAAAACAGATCCTTAGATGAGAATTTGGGTGCCAGCGACTTGTTTAGAAAGTGATCCCAGGAGTCAAAAGTGAGGAAATGGGAAAGTCAGAGAGGGAAGGGAGGAAGCCACATGGATGCATTAATAAGTCGACTACTGCCATGAGCAAATGTTGCCAACACACAGAACCTGGAATCCGGAGCCTGAACTTTGATGGCACCAGAACGCTATTCCACCGAATCCCATCTTATGTGGGTTAAGAAATGCCCTGTGTGGGGGGCGCACCCGGGGGGTTTGGTTGGTTGAGCCTCTGCCTCTTGATTTGAGCTCAGGTCATGATCTCACTGTTTGTGGGCTGGAGCCCTGCATCAGGGGCACTGTCAGTGCTGAGCCTGCTTGAGATTCTCTGTCTCTCTCTCTCTCTCTCTCTGCCCCTCCCTCACATGTGCTCTCTCTCAAATTAAATAAATAAACTTAAAAAAATAAAAAAGAAATTCCCCTGGAGATGTGACCACCTTCCTCCTCCTCTACGTCTTGGTTGCCCCATGTGCTTTAAAGATAGTCAACTTGGTTAAAGAAAAAGCTCTCAGGCTAAAAGCCACAGGCTAAAAACCATGGAGATGCAGATCCTTGGGGTGGGAAGCTGTCCCCATGAAGAAAAAAAAGTTGTCCTGTACCTGCAGGTGAGCTCACGCGGGCTAAGGGACATGGGGCGGGGGGATAGAAACAGTCTTTGCTACCCCCATGGAAACTGAACACGACAGCGTCTGCCTTTCAGTCTTCAGTGAGCTTTCGCTCCCCACCTACAAGAGAAGAGATGAACAAAGTTCTTTCTCTATGCCAGCCGCCCATCGTCCCAACTCAGTCGGCCTCTTTCGCCGGACACACAGTGAGGCGAGGACGTTTGCAGACTGCACGTAAGGCTGACTTGAGCTGCATCACCACTAGCTGCGCGGGCCTTCCTTCTGATATCACTGCCTCTCAGATCACACGCCATAAACCCAAACACAGTTTTAAACTCAGGAAACTGTAATTGAATGTTTAGCACCTGGCACCGTCTGGATGCATTATTCCAAGGAAACTGACTTCCTGTGCACATCATGAGCCTCTCTGTCCCCTCTGTACTTAGCCATACGGGATTGGCTATATCACATAAGCGTCCCACGATCTCTCTAGCCCTGGATTCTTGTGTGGCGTCTTCCCTCAGCTTAGGATGCCTTTTCTTTCCCCTTTTGTCCTGCCTACTCTGCTAATTCTTGTAGGTTTCACCTTCACAAACATTTCCTCTGGGAAGCCTTTCTTGACTGCTCAAGTGCAAATGGGGTTTCTTTCCCAGGCATTATCATAGCTCCCTGGACCTCTCCCATCATATTACTATGTGCTGGGCTGTGTTCAAATTGCTCATACATGTGTTTGTCTCCAAAACGGATCATGCTTGCATAATGAGGGGAGTGGTCCCGCCCATCTTATTCATCAATACCACTTCAGCACCTAGGACAGTTTCTGTCCTGTAAATCTTGGTAGACATTTATCAAGTGAATAAATGAATTCTTAACCCCTAGCCTTATGCCTGGCTAAATGCACAGTATTTATTTAATGAATGAATACTGGAAACATGGAGAAGGCGTGCATCCCTGATGTTGGTTCCAGGTGGAGACCGGGGGCATGATCAAATATGTAGACTCCAGGGGCACCCGGGTGGCTCAGTGGGTTAAGCGTCCCGCTCCTGATCTCAGCTCAGGTCATGATCTCACGGTTTGCGAGTTGGAGCCACATACCCGGCTTCTCGCTGTCAGTGTGGAGCCTGCTTGGGATTCTCTTTCCCTCTTTCTCTAGCCCTCCCCCATTTGTACTTTCTCTCTCTCTCAAAATAAACAAATAAACTTAATTTTTTTTTTTTTTTTTAATATGTAGACTCCAGAAGGCGGGGCTGTGACACGTTTAATACGTGTTTGTTGGGCAAGAAAAAAAGCTTGCTGGGGGAAAGAGTGAGAGATCAGCTTTTCTGGGGAGGCTGGAAACAAATGATGGAGAGCACTGAATACTGGGCAAAGGTGTCTGGGCTGTGCTTTATGGAAGAGGATAAGTCATTGGGTAAAACCGGCTACTTGTCTTCAGGACAAGTGGTCAGACTCATTAGCAGGTTGCTGTGAATCCTTCAGGAACTGGCGCCTGCTTTCCACTTAGCTTCACTTTCTTCCACACACGACCTTTCCATACCACTCTCTCTCTTGGTGACACTTCCTCATCCAGTCGGTGACAAGTCTGCGACTCAAATGTAGTTCCTGGAGCTGCTGGTGTGCTCTCCCATTCTTGTTGCCCAGGTATCCCGCCCCTGCCTGCCTTGTGCTCCGTGATCTCCCTGAGAACCACCCTGCTCTGTGATTCACACCTGCCCGGGCCCCTAACACTGCCATGAAGCTCCCTTCCCAGAGCAAATGGCACGCTGCGATAATTATGGAGGTTTTTTTTCTTAATGTATTTACTCATTTTGAGAGAGATAGAGAGAGAGAGAGAGAGAGAGAGCAGGGGAAGGGCAGAAGGAGAAGGAGAGAGAGAATCCCAAGCAGGCTCCACACTGCCAGCCGCAGAGCCCGACGTAGGGCTCGAGCTCACGAACCGTGAGATCATGACCTGAACTGAAGCCAAGGGTCGTCACTTAACGGACCGAGACACCCACGAGCCCCATCATTGAGCTCTCAAATTCACACCTCACCTGCATGAAGCCAAATCTGGTCCTTGTTCCTCTGTCCAGTCGGGGCCATGCCCTCCAGGGAGCAGCCTGGCGCCTGACGCACGGGGTTGACATAATAAACGAGAGGGCCTTGGGCAGCGTGTGGGCGGTGCAAGAAGAGATTCCAGGAGTTGAATCTGATTGCAGCGTGTGTCACGAACCGTGGGTGGGAGAGACCAGTGGGGTGAGGCTGGTTTCCAGGCTGTGGTGGATATGGGTTGATACAGGTCGACCCTGGTGTGGCATTAATGGACAAAAGACCGCATAGATTCAAGAGCCAAGAAGACGATATTTGAAAAGTCGGCAACACACACAAGCCTCCCCTTATTTCACGTTTGGGACATTTTTCTTGCTTGGAGCACAGGTTTCAGGGCTCTGCCCTGCGTCCATCTCATCGCATCAAAACTCCTATGTCATGGAGCCCCCCAGTCT
The DNA here is from genome assembly GCF_046562875.1 of Panthera onca. NCBI lineage: Eukaryota > Metazoa > Chordata > Mammalia > Carnivora > Felidae > Panthera > Panthera onca. The sequence continues at coordinate 8,234,225 of NC_138342.1, forward strand.
CACACTGGGAGATGCGCCAGGGGCCGAGGGACCCCAGCTCAGCCCTTGGAGGACACAGCCCCTGCTGCAAGGCTGTTAGCCGAGCTGGCACGCTCTGTGGAACAGATGAGCTTTTAAAAGATTCAAGTTTGGTTCAAAATTCACAAGTCGTGAGTTCCAAATGTTTCTAAATTTGGCCGCATGCAGTGTTCCCTAGCCGTGTGCCACAGAGCAAGACACAGTGACTTCATCGAGTTTGAAAAACAAAAGGCCATTATTGCCTCTGTGCGGAAATAAACTTGATGAGGACAAAAGGAGTTCATTGCAAATACTACAGCAGCAGACCCTTAATTTTGTGTGTTTTCCACTCAAACGGCTTTCTCTGGCATCAACCACAAAGCCATTCGCTGAAAGAACACCGCCAGTTACCGGCTTACTTATAAGCAAAGTGGCACTAAGTGAGTTATCTTTCAGCTTTGTTGAACAAGCAAATTATATAGTAAATTAAATCACATTTTACTGTTCAGTTGGTTTGGTGCAAATTAAGGAGTGCACTTTGATTCAACCTCGCATCTCCTGCATATTTCATAGCCTGGATGTTCTAGTGTCAATATGGGACAATTTAGCAGAGGACTTGTGTCGATTCTCTTTCTTTGTTGTGTTTACAAGTTCATTGCAACCAGCTCCGTAGGGATAGTGTTGGCCTGATACCAAAAAGGCATGCTTTGTTACGACAGAATTTTTAGCTTCCGGTTAATTATTTAAGTCGAATGATGCCTTCTTCCCCACCCCCCCACCCACCTGCTTTTTTTTTTTTTTTTCCAGTGTCCTCCAAGAAACCTAACCAAAGTTTCCACAACTGTTAGATGTATTGTGGCTAAGTCTCAAGGATTATAAAAAGAGTGAATTCCCAGAGCCAAATAACTGATCTTCAGGGAAGGATGCTAGCTAGATTCCTTCTGGCAACAAGGTAGAAGGAAAAGTGTCTATTCCCTGAGCTTGATGGACCCGGGTGGGTGTCTTGACTCTTTCCACCCAGTGAGACTGGGCATGTTAATTGCTTCGAGTTTCAGTCACTTAAAAGAGGTTACAGGTGTCACATGAAATCACTCCTGTTCCAAATGTAGTGCAAAATAAGTGCCCAATAAATTTCATTTCTCCTCTCTCTCCAGGGTCTTGTCTTAATAACGATTGCTTGAAGAGTGGGAAATTCACGCTCCGAGTGTCCTACTCAGAAAGAAGTCTATGTTTCAGAATGGCAGGTGTGGTTCAATCGGTGTTATTATGACAAATAGGGAAAAGAAAAAGAAAAGATAACCGTTACTCCGGGCTTGTCAGTGTGAGGCTTAATGACACTCTTCATATGTACTTTTCAGTGGAAGAGTCATATGGGTCAGCTCGCGTTTTGGCATTTCTGACAAATGGGTCAGTAGAGATGGAGCGTTAATTTATTTGAATGGATGTGTGGCCACAGTGCTCTGAAATAAAAGTGCTATGTCACATGCTCTGTCACAGAAATATGAACGAACTGACAAAGCCTAAAAACACCCGCTAGGCACCACCACATCCACTGCGGGTCTGGGGACATCACGAGGCTTCACGGTCCTCCACTTCTGGTGATTGGGAAAGACATTAAATGTTGTCCTGACCACTCTAAGGCCAGCCAAGCACTCCTCCATAGGCAGCAGTGTGTGCTTCTTGATTGCTTTGTACTGAAACTTTCTCTAGTATGCCCGAGTTTAGTGTTAGCTACTGACAAGGGACATCTGTTTTGTTTTATTTCATATTGTATGTCACACCACATTATTTTATTTTATTTAGTTTTTGGGTCTCTTAACATTTCTGAGAGTTGATAACCCATGGACGATAAGTGTCAAACCAGGTTTTCTGACGGCCCGTTGCGTTTCTGGAGGCCTGCACCTGTTTTTTTTTTTAAGTTTATCTATTTATTTTTGAGAGGTGGGGGAGGGGCAGAGAGAGAGAGCGGGAAAGAAAGAATCCCAAGCAGGCTCCATGCTGCCAGCTGCGGAGCCCTGCATGAGGCTCGAACGCGCAAACTGGGAGATCGTGACCTGAGCCGAAATCAAGAGTCAAATGCTTAACCGACCGGGCCACCTGGGCACCCCAGAGACCCGTGCTTCTATGGCAAGAGAAATCCTGCTGTAAGTATTGAAAGAGGAAGAGAACGTGCACCCACCTACTTCCACATGGATTAAATCACCACGGGTGTTGAGCAAAGCATGCCTATCAAGATGAAGGGAACCCAATGAAATGGTCAAGATTCTACCATTCCTTTGACCTACACATGTGGGGATGTGATGTGATCTGACCTCCGATACTGACTGCGTCTTTGTTGTACGTAGTGGGATGCCAGCCTAGCCTTATAACTCTACGTAGTCTTGCAAGGCATGCGTCTGTCAAAATTCACGCCAATAACGTTTCTGAAATTTCTCTCAGCTCCATCCACTCTTCCCCATTTCTCCCATCCTTTCTCCATTCTAACCAACTCTGGCAACTAACCTTAACTGGTGGACTGTCATATACCTGGGTCCTTTGCTAATCAATTCAATACCTGGGTATTGAATCAATTCAATGCCTGAGTAGACTGCTACAGTGTAAATCTAATGACATGGCACCCTCTGCCTAAAACCCTTTGCTGTCTTTCCAGGGTTGGAGGGTAAGATCCAAAGCTCCTTGAGATCATCCTCAGGGTTCTTTTATTATTTTTAAAACTTAGATTCAAATTAATTACCATGTAGTGTAATATTGGTTTCAGGAGTAGAATTCAGTGATTCATCACTTAGGTGCAACTCCATCCCAACAAGTGTCCTCCTTAATGCCCATCACCCACTTAGCCCATTGCCCACTCACCTCCCCTCTGTCAATCCTCAGTTTGTTCTGTGTATTTAAGAGTCTCTCATAGTTGGCCACCCTCTGTTTTCATCTTATTTTATTTTGCCTTCCCTTCCCCTATGTTCATCTGTTTTGTGTCTCAAATTCCACATGAGTGAAATCACATATTTTCTTTCTCTGACTGACTTATTTCACTTGACGTAATACATTCTAGTTCCATCCACATTGTCGCAAGTGGCAAGATTCCATTCTTTTTGATCGCTGAGTAATATTCCGTTGTTTATCTATACCACATCTTCTTTATCTGTTCATCGGCCAATAGTCTTCAGGTCTCTTGTTCTTACTCTGATGACTTCCCACCCTGCCAGCCTTGCTTCACAACTTATTCCTAACTGCAGCCATGTGCCATTGTCCCAGGTCCCTGTGCTCTCCTTCTCTACCTCCTGAGTCCTTCCTAAGTGCTATTCCTTTGGACAGGAAACCTCCTCTGTCCCCTCTGCATTGTCCCCTCTCATTCCTGCTCATGTTTAGGGCCTCAACCCAAACCGCTCTTTGCCTGGAAACCTTGTATGGACTCTTGGGCTGGGTAAGAACCCACCTGAAACAACTGTATTTTTCTAGGTAGCCTTTGCCCCATATGCTCTGTCGCAATTGTTCTGATGATTATCTGATGAGGAGCAACCTCACTACCTAAGCTCTGTGAAGACAAAACTCATACTTGATGTTGTTGTCCATTGTATCACAGTGCTCGGCTCTGGGTGTGGATGATGCTCAATAAATAACTGTGGGTGGCCACCTGGGTGGCTCAGTCGGTTAAGTGTCCGACTTCGGCTCAGGTCATGATCTCGTGGTTCAGGAGTTCAAGCCCCACGTCAAGCTCTGTGCTGACAGCTCAGAGCCTGGAGCCCACATCAGATTCTGTTTCTCCCTCTCTCTCTGCCCCATCCTCCCCCCACACTCTGTGTCACTGTCTCTCTCAAAAATAAATAATAATAAAAAGAAAAAAGAAAAAAATAAATATCTGTGGAATGAGTGTTCAGTGCCCAAAAGGAGGCTGAATAGAAAGAACCTTTGTTCCTTGGAGAACTCAGGGATATTATCTATTACCCAGGTTTTCTTTTTCATCCCTTTTCATTGAGGTAGATTTTTGGTTTTGCTTTTTATCCCTGAGAAATTTTGGCTAACAATACAGCAAGAGCAGAACCAGTAACCATAGGAGAGGCAGGATTTCCCAAAGAATGGTAATCATTCCCATCTCTTATCTCATAATTGGACAGCTTGGTGGTTTACACTGACCTTCTCCTTCTGTAATTATTTCTATACTATTCCTACCCCAACACGATTGGGCTACTGAGGGTAAATTCAGGGAACTCAGAGTCATGTTAACTCAGTAATCCTCTCTGTGACTCCCTGTGGAAAAGAAAAGAAAATTGGTTTGTCCTTAGCAACAGGATGTTCATTCAATAGCAAGGAAGGATTTATTATTTATTTTATTTTATTTTATTTTATTTTATTTTATTTTATTTTATTTTACTTTATTTTATATTTCTTCCAGAGAAGATATTTAAAAAAAAAAAAAAAACTAAAAACTAAAAAGGCTTAGTTTTCCTAGCTGTAGTTTGAGGTTTCTTTTTATTTTGTCTTGCTAGGCAAGCATTACAAGTCATGGATTTGACTTACGCACACTGCTTTTCTAAGGAGCACACACTTGGCCATGTTAAACAGCATTAGCAATAGCAGGGGAAGAACTTCTATAGCTGGGAAATTTAATTTCTGAAAAATGTGGCTACGATTAAACCAGTAAAAAAATTAGGAAGTGAGAACAAGTACCCCAGTTTTAAAAATAAGGCAACTGAGGCTGTGGGTGGGGGGGGAGGTACCTCCTCGAAAGCCACTCAGCAAATACTAGAATAGAATGGGGACTCAGCACTTGTGACCCTTCTAACTTTTCAATGTGTTCATTTCGTGGTACTGGCTCCAGATTTCGTATTTTTACTTGGTTGTTTTTTCCATTCATTCATCTTTGCCTCATTGAATACCCTACTCATGGATTCCATGCTCTAATTGGGAGTTAACATAATTGTGTTTTGCCTTATCCTTAGGAGTGCAAGACTTCCACCTTATCATCAGAATATAGCTGATTTTCCCCAGGCTCATTTCTCCTAAACCTGATCACAGCAGCTTATACACTAGGGGGACTTGTGACATGTACTTTGCGTTCACTTTAACGGCGATAATGACAACGTTAACAATAACTGCCACTTACAGAACACTTATGCTTGAGGCATTTTGCATATATCATGTTAATTATCCAAACAGGTATTGGGTACCTATTATGTAACAGATACCGAGTGCTATAGGCTGAATGTTTGTGTCCCCCTGCAAACTCATGTTGGAGTCTTGTTCCTCAGTGCGACGACATTTCGGAGTAGGGGCTTTGTTGAGTGATGAGATCATGACAGTGGAGCCCCCATGAAGGGAATTAGTGCCCTTATAAGAAGACAGATGATTATTCTTCCTACAATGTGAGCAGACAGCAAGAAAGTGGGCTTCTGCAAACCCGGAAGAGGGTTCTCATGAGGAATCAAATTAGATGGCACCTTGATTTTGGACTTCCTAGCTTCTAGAACTGTGAGAAATAAATGTTCTGTGGCTTAAGCCATCCAACCTATGGTGTGTTTGTTATAGCAGCCTGGGTTTGCCGTAATTAACCCAGCTCAGCCTCTTATGCAAGGTTTTAAAGACTGTTGACGAGCTGACGATCTGGTCTCATTCCCACCGCAAGTCAGTGATATTACTCTTATCACCACTTCCTTCCCAACCTTTTTCTTATGATGGGACCAGGGCTCAGAGAGGTAAAATATGTAGAACCAGTTTCCATAGAGTAATGCATGATTGATCTGGAGTTTCCGTCCACACCCCCCTGACTCCAAAACTCTTCCATTTCCAAAACTCTTCCAAAACTATTCCATGAATAACAAACTGAAGGAAGAAGACTATACCCCCCCCCAAAAAAAAAAGTGAGAGGAGAGCTGGTTAATAATAATATTTCAAGGGTTCCTAAAAGAACTGCAAATATTCTTTATTTGTTCCATCTTTCTTTATTTTTGAGAGAGAGACAGTGAGACAGAGTGTGAGTGGGGGAGACACAGAATCCAAAGCGGGCTCCAGGCTCTGAGCTGTCAGCACAGAGCCTGACACTGGGCTTGAACTCACAAACCACAAGATCATGACCTGAGCCTGAGTCGACACTTAACCGACGGAGCCACCCAGGCACCCCTGCACGGCTTTCTTAAATGCTGTGAGCTGAGTATTACCAATACAACAGCGAGACATATTTCTGGCTTCAAGAGCAGACAGAGGGATACCATAACTTATTGAATAATTACAAAGCATAGTGGTAGGTGCTAAAACAGAATAAGTGTTTATAGAGCACCAACCTTATTTAGAGCTCCACTCATTCCATATTACAAAACCTAGCACTGATCCTCAAGGAATTCAAGCTTAGCTGGAAAACAGCAAGCTTTCTTCTTTCTTCTATAAAACAGAGAACAACACAACTTGTGTGCATGGAATCGTAAATAATTAATAAGTCAAGGGCCAGGACTTTGTGTGTGTGTGTGTGTGTGTGTGTGTGTAATCACCATGTGAATATGTATGTGTGTATATATGTGTGTTTTCCATGGAAAGTATCAGAAAAATATTCAAACTGGCTTGTACATTGATGAAGTGTATAATTTCACACAAGAAGCCTAGATTTTGAGGAGATTCCAGGTTTGAAAGGTCACGAATCTATCATAATTCTTTTGATTTTCTTCTGTCTCTTACACCTGCTTGGTCCTCAGGTTTGCTGTCTTCATGGATACCAGACGGCTGCCACTTATCTGAGAGAGAGAGGGAGAGAGAGAGAACCTTTCTGTATGTGTCTTAGGGATGCCATGACAAAGTCCCACAAGCTAGGTGGCTTGAAAAAAGAGAAACTTATTGTCTCAGAATTCGGGAAGCTAGAAGTCTCAAATAACAGTGTCGACAGGATCATGCTCCCTCCAAACTCTGTGAGGAAACCTTTCCTTGTATACTTCTTTCTTCTAGAGGTTGACAGCAATCTTTGGTGTTACCTGCCTTGCAGCTAGCTACATAACTCCAGTCTCTGCCTTCATGGTCACGTGATGTTCCCCCTGTGTATCTCTCTGTCTTCATACGGCCGTCTTCTCACAAGGACACTGGTCATATTGGATGGGGCTAACCTGCTCCAGTAGGATGACATCTTCACTGATTACATCCACAGGAACCATATTGACAAATAAAGTCATGTTCTGAAGTAATGGATTTAGGGCCTCAACAGATCGTCATGGTTGGGTGGGAGAGGACAAGATTCAACCCATAACATTTTCCTCAGCCATAGAACAACCACAGAAATTCTTCCCTTCAGTTCAATGGCATTATCTTAGGTTATATGTCCACTTTGGATCAGTAGTGTTCACTGAGGAACATGGTACATATATTGGTTTAGACTAATTGGAATCCATCTCTGGAACTACCAATTTGTGAATCTTTGAATAAAACAGCGCTTTGTTGAAAGAAGAAGAAAAGGAGAATGGACGCTGAATAGATAATCAGAGTTTACTGTATCATCTAACTATGTATTTATATATGGAGAAAAGTATAATTTGCCTTGTCACAATAAGAGGGTTTTAAAGGCAAGTTGTCAAGAATTTTGGAAGTCATCAGTATTAAAGGGTATTAATAATTACCAAGTATGTGCTAGGCTTTATGTGACACATTTACATACATGTTATGATTTATTTTCCCAGGAGTCTTATGAAATAGATGTAATATTTCTCCATTTCAGAGATGAACAAATTAGACCCTCAAGAGGCCAATGATTTAACCAATGACGACTGACCAGTGAGTGTCAAAATCCAAATTAGAAGTCATGGCTATTGTATTCTCAGTTCTGTTGTGGTCTTCACATTGTTCCATGGAGACTGGGGATGCAGCGAAAGGGATGCTGAGCTTACAGTGGACTTGGAAGTCATTTTATACTTTTCATTTTGGGTCAGTTTTACAGCAATTGTCTTTGGAAACTAGGAAATAGAAATGTGGATGATCTCTACTCTTGTCTACATTTGGGATAATTGGAGGTGAAGATTATGCTAAGAATTTTCTTTTAATATAAAGTTTATTGTAAGAACTCTTAAAGGTCTGTCTGAGGTTTTACAATTCTTGCACACGCACAAGATGGCCTGTCAAAGTCTCATGGAAACTCAGGGAGAACACAATACTCCTGGATCAAAGACAAATGGTCCATTGCTCACAGAAATAGCAGTGGTTAGAAGAATGTTTGTGCCCTGGCTTCCTGGGCCCTGCTCCTCAAGCAGTGTTGCAATGAGAAGAAGACACTGCCTGGTTATGCAGTACGGTGTGTTCTAGAAAGGAAAGCCTGGGAATAGGAAACCCCGGTTTTATTTTAAGGAGGGTGCTAGAAAACGTGTTCTCTCCTTGCCATGGGAAAAGACATTATCTTTATTACCCTGGCCAGTACACAAATCTGCTCCAGATGGAGACACTATCTTTCTTCCAAGTATTTTTTTTTTTTACACAAATGTCCTTGAAATGGTAGTCTGGAACAAAAATGCTATTTCTGCTTTTTCTCAGAAGATGCTCAGAATTTTGCGAGAAACCCAGGGTAGGTTGTCAACTAACACGTTAGGTCTTTCTTCACTATGATGTTTCTGTTGTACAATAAGTGTAATTTTAGATGTCTAATAGGCATGTTTATGTTCTTCAGATATGTATCATGCAGCTAGTAGGTAATGCTGACTAAATTGTGCTTGGGGACCAGAAGAGTCATCCCAGGGCCTGTGAGACATAGCTATTTGAATTAAAAATCAATATGCATTTCCTCTTTTTATTTTTCATATAAAAATGTGTTTATTAAAACGCTGAAGCATCCATTTAAGACAGTGCCCTCAACACATTGCATTCAGAGAGCTAAAGAGTGACTACAATGAATTTATTGGGTTTTGTCTTGGCATGTAATTAATGTTTATTGGATGGATGAATGAATGAATGAATGAATGAGTGAGTGAATGATGACTAGATCACATCAAAATCTCATTCCGGGTTTTCTTTCACTTTGAGCTGTTTTCAGCCTCCCCGAAATTGTAAACATTATATCACTTGTGTGACAATTTGCTTTACAACACTTTACTATAAACAATGTAACGTATATACCTACACGCAAATTAACTTTAATCTATATTTGGTGGCACTTAAATTGCTTTAGAAGCACTGGATCAGAAACCAACAGCCCAAGTAGCTATTTAAAGTGCTTCAAATATCATTATCAAAATTTATATGAGGATCCATTAATTAGCATAAGACACGTAAGAAATAATTTTTCATCGGTGAAATGAGTCGTGATCAACGTAGAAGGCTGACTAGAAAAACATCAGACTGGAGCACCTTTGCAAACGTGAGGGATAAAAATCTGGGCAAACCACCACCTTCATGGCCCGTTATCCTAAAAACATCTGTATGGAGAACTCCGCCATTCTGCCTATCGAAGGCCTTCATTGCTTGATCTGGCCCTAGAGACAGTGAGACAGGTTAATCCTCTTTCAGATCACTGGTGTATTAATCTTGGAGGCCCCCATTTTTTGTCTTTTGTTTTTGTTTTGGGGTGCTTTTTTCCCCTTCTTTTCAAAGTGACTATCAGTGAGCGTTTGGAAGACTTTGGCCTGAAGTGGGTTTCTATTGTAATGCACTGAACTATCATCAGGTTGTTAGGAAAGGGCTATGTATCTCCCGCCTCTTGCTTTTTTTTTTTTTTTTCATTTTTTTAAGTTTTTATTTTTATTTGAGAGAGAGAGAGAGAGAGAGAGAGAGAATCCCAAGCAGGCTCCATACTGTCTGCACAGAGCCTGACATGGGGCTCAAACCCATGAACAGTGAGATCCTGACCTGAGCCAAAATCAAGAGTCAGACACTTAACCAGCTGAGCTACCCAGGTGCCCCTCTCCTGCCTCTTTCTGAGTGGCAGGTGGCTGCCAGTATTTAGGAAATTAAAAAAAATAATTAGCAATATTTATAAAAAAACAAAACAGGACCATCATTAAACGGACAGTTTGCAGCAACACGTCTATTTGACATTTCTCTCAACCACGCACATGACACCAGTTAGTCTTTTAAAATGGCACTGCTTTGGATTCACAGGCTCAGGGAATACGTATGGGATGGTGACGGTCCTCACAGGCATGTTTCTCTAATGTGAACATTCTATCTACATCCACTACTAAGCAACTTAGGGAAGCTCTCTATTTGTCCTTGCAAATTCCTCCCTCTGGGCTGTTGATGCTTTCCCCTCTCTGATAGGTATGCATTCATTCATTTATGACTTTTCCCAATATTTTTTTTTAGTATTCTAAACAAAATAAAAACGCAAGTCAGGTAATGGGCTAAGTGTTGAGCTGACAGTGGTGAATACAATATGTTTGATGGGCTGAGGCGCGCGCGCGCACACACACACACACACACACACACACACACACACACACAGAGAAGAGTCAGAGATAGAGATACAGACAGACAGAGCCAGAGAGGAAACAGCAATTACTCAACAGTTTGATACCTTTTGTCTGTAAGAGATGGTTTCTGCCATTTTTTTTTCAGTCTGAAAGAGTAATTTCTTGTCTTGATATAGTGGTCTTCCTCTCCCCCCCCACCCCATCCTGGTATTAACTTGAAATTTGTGTAACATGCTAAAAATAACCAATTAAGCCTCAACTGATGGCCTCTAGTTTTAAATACTTCTTTATTTTACAGGTTCCAGATAATTTTCCAATTAAAACCTGAAGCTCGGTGGACTATTACTTTTGAGAGACAGTTAGAGCATCAAAAGTTTTGAAGCAGAATCAGAAACCAGTTTGCCCACATCCCCACACGGTGGGACTTTCATCAGCAGGGCCACACCACCTACAAGTTCCTGAGGCCCCACGATCCGGTTTGAAAACTGCAAACCACATACTGGTCTCTCTAAAGTCTTCATGTGCCTCTTGGAGGCCCCATTTCTTTTCTTCCACTTGATCTGCTCCTGGACATCCAAAGCCTAGCAGTGGAGGAAGGAAACAAATCTTTTGGGGTGGATGGCAGGAGGGGATTCCACTGGAGGATATGTATGCAAGGGGCCAGTTTCATTCAATAGCTCCCTGAAATATAAAAGGCCAAGTGAGCAACCAGTATTTTCTGGAATAGACTCCAAATATACATATTTCACTCAGCTCCTGCATTTGTGAGATGATGAGGATCTGCACGTTATTTCACTCAGCCAAAGTTTACTGAACATTTGCGTGCCAGGCCTTATGTTTTCTACACTCAAGAAACATATGACCTCGCATGAGATGTAGACGTGGAAAGTGGCCATGCTTCTCCTGTTTAAGGTGGCTGTCTGAAGGGATATTTACTTCTTTTGCCTCTGTCAAAAGTGACGATCAACTAAATAAAAATTGAAAACTCTCACCTCAATAAAAGGAAATGAACACCACACCAAACTAAAACTTATGAAGAATGTGTGGCCAATATGGAAACTTGCGGAAACAATATGGAAACATACTGTTAACCGATATTAACCTCCTCAGGCTTATCACCATGATACTGCTTAGAATGACAACAAATATCCAACTGTAGAATAGAAAAAAAAAATCCCAAATTAAAGATGATGTGCTCCTCATAGAAAGGGATCCCTATATCCCTGAGGACAGAGTGGGTTACAGAATGATCAAGTAACCTACATGGTCACATCATCCAGCTGACCTTAAATGCCTTAGCAATTTAATTCTAGAAGCTAGTAGACTAGGTATACAAACTAAAGGAAAGAAATTATTTAACTCTGTAATTTTTTTTTTTTGCAGCTCTATAATTTTTGGGGCAACCGACAATTTCAATCCTAACAAATTTAGGGACTCTAGTGTCTGTTCCATCTCTCTGAAAAATACTTGATGACAAAGCTGGTCAAGCAAGAGACATATCACCATGAAGAATTCTCAAAAGAAGACTGTGTCGTCACATGTCTGATGGTAAAATCAAATTACTCTGAATCCAAACCTGAATCTCTATGTAAACAAAGTGAGAATTTGGGATACAGGAGGACACATAAGCCCGTAAGGAGTTTAGACTTCAACAGGGTAAAAATAACATAACGAACCGAATTCAGGAGAATTTCTTGTTCTAAGAGGTGGGAGAAATTTGAAGTTAATGCAATAAAAATACCATATTAGTTTGCTAGGGCTTCCCTAGCAAAACCCTACACCCTGAGTGGCTTAACCAGTAGAAATGTATTTTCTCATGGTTCTGGAGGCTGGAACTTCAAGATCAAGGTATCAGCAGGAGAGATCACTTCTGAGGCCTCTACCCTTGGCCTGCGGATGGCTGTCTCCTCCCTTGTCTTCACATGGCCTTTCCTCTATGCCCCCATCCTCCTGGTATGTCTTTGTGGGTTCAAATATCTGCTTCCTATAAGGACACCAGTCAGCTCGGATTAGACTCTACTCTAAACGTCTCATTTTACCTTAATTACCTCCTTAAAGGCCTATCTCCAAATACAGTCACATTCTGAGGTACTGTGGGGTAAGGTTTCAAAATATGAATCTATCTATCTATCTATCTATCTATCATCTATTTGTCTATCATCTATCTATCTATCTATCTATCATCTTTCTAAACAAGAATGTGATCTTTTAAGAATTTTAAATGCATGGGACACCTGGATGGCTCAGTCGGTTGAGAGTCTGACTCTTGATTTCGGCTCAGGTCATGATCTCAAGGTTGAGATTGAGGATTGACATGGGATTGAGGCCCACATCAGCTCTGGACTGAGCGTGGAGCCTGCTTGGGATTCTCTCTCTCTCTCTCTCTCTCTCTCTCTCTCTCTTTTTCCTCTGCTCCCCTTCCCTCCAAGCACTCTCTCTCTGTCTCAAACAATAAAATAAAGGAAAAAACAAAAGAATATAAATGTTTATCACACACACAAAAAAAACCTTTATGAAATTTAACATTTATTCAGTTTCATGAATTTATTTGTATTCTACTAAATATAGGCAAGGTTAAAGTTAAACTTCTTATTAGAATATGTTTGGGTCATAAATGTGCATTTGTGATAAAATCATTTCTATTTACCCTTGTTTCTATAAATATGCATAGACAGACGGCTAACATGATATTTACTAATTGCTGATAGAGATTATTTTTGAGATTATTATATTTGTGTTATTTGGGATGATTTGGGGTTTCATTCATTCTATATTTGCTTGAATATCTTATTAGAAGGAATAAAACATTGTAACAAGAGCAGTGAAGTTATTTAGGAATACTTAGAACATTCTAAGAGGTATATTTGGGGTCTCGAGTGTTGAAAGAGTAGAAATAAGGAAATCGTAGTTTTCCTTGGACAGTTAGGGAAGGCTTCAGTGAGGAAAGTAATTTGGATTTTAAGGGCTGGGTAGGAACTGTCTACATAGAGAAGGAAGGAGAGAAACTCTGGCTAAAGAATATCAATTTCTTAGGCCAAAAATCTTGAAAAGACATGCTTTTTAGGGTACGGATGACCTGTTAGGTATATTCAGGAAGATGCCAGGGGATGACATCATAAATTTTGCATACGCTATATTGTGGAGTTTGCGTTTAAGCCGATCAACATGAGGACCCCAAAGGAAGGTTTTGAAAATAGGGTGGATCTTGAGAAACTTAACGGAAGACCACGGGGGAGGGGAAGGAAAAAAAAATGGTTAGAGAAGGAGGGAGCCAAAACATAAGAGACTCCTAAAAACTGAGAACAAACTGGGGGTTTATGGGTGGTGGGAGGGAGGGGTGGGTGGGTGATTGGTACTGAGGAGGGCACCTGTTGGGATGAGCACTGGGTGTTGTATGGAAACCAATTTGACAATAAATTTCATATTAAAAAAAAAGAAAATAGGGTGACAGTTTTAGTGTTAATAAAGGACTATATAGTAAACAATTTAGGTTTTCCTGCTGTGTCTGCCATAACTACTTATGAAAGCATGGAAGCAACCACGGACATCCCTGAATAAGTGGGCGTGGCCGTGTTTCAGTAAAACCATCAACGAAACTTTTTTTACCAAAAGCTACCGTGGATGCCGTTTGTCTTGGGACCATAGCTGGTGCAGCACTGGCTTAGACACAAAGAGAGCCATGGTTAGAGCTGTGTTTTAAGGGGATCATTTTGGAACCTTGTGAGGAGGAGGAATTTGAGGAGACACTGACCGTCTCAAAGGTACAAACTGGCAGGACCAGGCACGTATCCCCATTCAAGTTCTGAGCCTGGTGCATTACCATTTTAAGCGTGTATTTTTCTCCTCTCTCAGACTCTGAAGCCTTCCAGGTCAGGGACTGTTTCACATTCATTATTGCCAACCCGGTGTGCTCTTACTTGGAACGTTGTTCTTAAAAGACGCTCATGAATATGTATATATTTAATGAATAAATAAATGAATACATTCATTACTGATTGGATAGGAGGAGTAAAAAGCAAGGGTTTTTTTTTTTTTTTCCTAGCCTACTGTTCTCTACGTTTCAGTTTTTCTCATACCACCCTCATTTGTTAGTCATTTCAAACTACTCCTGTATTTACATAATACTTTTATTTAAATTATTCTCTTTTAAACAAGCCCAGACTACTTATTTAAAGGAAATTTTGAGATACTACAATACCTAGGAAACCAGCTTCACTTGCTGTACTTGGAAAATAAAATAAAAAAAAAAATGTAGGCATACATATAAAAATGACTCATATCCACTTAAATTAATCTTCTGTATTGTCATTTCAAAAATATGGAGATAACATGATACCCTGGCTTTGAAGATTAACGATGTCGAGCCAAAGGAATCACATGGCTCACTCAAGGGCACAGAGCAGAGGAGCAATAGATTTGAACTTAGAAACCAGCTTTCCTGACTCTGACCACTGTACTTCTGAATCAATCAGGCTTCCTGGCAAGAAAGAGAAGGCACCGTGAGCAAAGAGGGATTTTGTGAGCAGAATCGGTGATTCCCGACTTGCTGGGTTCTAAACTAGGTCTGCAGCAATGCCTGGGTTTGCCCTGCGGATGCGGCTGTACAGGTCTCTCGTTGCTGCTATAACAAATCACTGCTGTAACAAAGTCACCGCAAATTCAGTGCCTTCAAACAACAGGAACTTAACTACTTTACAGCTCTGGATGCCCGAGGCTCAACATGGGTCTCACCTGGCTAAAATTAAGGAGTGGTCAGGGCGGTATCCTGTCCAGAGATTAGAGGAAGAATGTTCCCTTGCTTTGTCAAGCTTCCAGAAGGAGCTCACACTGCAAAAGACTCTGACCTCTGTTTCCATTGTTACTGTCACATCTCCATCTCTGACCCTGACTGTCCTGTCCCTTCTCCCAGCTTTCACTTACAAGAACGCTTGTCTTTAGGCTGGGCCCATCCAGGCAATCCAGGATATCTCCTCATCTCAGGGCCCTAAACTTTATCACATTTGCAAAATCCTTTGCCACATACAGGAACATATTCACAAGTTCTGACACTTTAAAGGTGGACTTCTTAGAATGGGGTATTTTCCTGCTTGCTACAATGGCTCATCAAGTTAGACTGTCTTCTAAAAATGAATTGGAAACCGTTCCTTACAAACATTGGTGTGTTTTCTTCCACGGATGTTTAATGGAATTCTCAAGTGAAGACTGTTGGGTATGGATTTTGTACTTCAGTTTTGTTAACCTATTTACAAGTACTTAGATTTTTTTTTTTTTTTAATTTATTTTTCTAGTCATTTTAGGTGTTTGGGTCCTTTAAGAAATGGGTCTATTTCACCTGAGTTGTTGAATTTCTTGATTTTAAGTTGGTCATCATACTCTCTTATTCTATTTTAGTATCTGTAAAATCTCCCACCATGCCCATGCTTTTGTTCCTGATATTGGTATTTGTGAGTTTTGTTCCTCTCTCTTTCTTCCCCCAACCCCCATTCCCACCGCAGTTTAACCACGGGTTTAGCAATTCTATTGATCTTTTCAAAACCAAATTTTACTTTTGCTGATTTTCCAAATCTGTTTCTAAATTTATTTCTTCTCATATCTTAGTTGTTTACTTTGTTCTACATACTTTAGTTTGTTTTTACTCTTCTTTTTCAACTTTGGCATATGGAAAGTAGGATAAGTGATTGTAACTCTTTTTTTTTTTTTTTTTTTTCCATCCAATACATTCATTTAAAAGTATAACTTTTCGGGGCACCTGGATGGCTCAGTTGGTTGAGCGTCCAACTTCGGCTCTGGTCATGATCTCAAGGTTTGTGAGTTGAGGCCCTGCATCGGGCTCTATGCTCTGACAGCTCAGAGCCTGGATCCTGCTTCCAATTCTGTGTCTCTGGCTCTCTCTGGCACTCCTGTGCTCACACTCTGTCTCTCTGTCTCTGTCTCTCTCTCTCAAAAATAAATAAACATTAAAAACATTTTTAAAAAAAGTAGAACGTTTCTTCTCGGTACCGAATTTAGCTGCCTCTCAAGCATTTTGTTATGTCGAGTATTTGCTGTGATTCAGTACAATTAATTAGGTAATTAAACGATCAGCTAATTAATTAGCTTTTTAAGATAGCTAACTATATCCAACCACTTTCCCAAACCCTTGAAATACGTCAGTGAATAAAGCAGAGAAAACATTTTTCCTAATGGTAATTACACTTAATAAGTTACTTCAGAGAATTGACAACAAACAAACAAACAAACAAAAAAAACCCAAAAACCCAAAACAAAACAAAACAAAATTAAAAAAAAAATCTGGTAAGCTAGAAGGTACTGTGGGATCCAGTAGTGGGGTGAAAGGGGAATATAAGAGTTTTGGGGGCTGGAATGGGGCTACAGATTGTCCTTTTATTTTTTTTTAATACTTTTTAATTTTATTTTTATGCATTTGGGGGAAGGAGAGAGAGAGAGAGAGAAAGTGAGGGAGAGCAGCAGAGGGAGAGAGAGAAAATCCCAAGCAGTTTCCATGCTGGGCATGGAGCTCGACATGGGGTTCAATCGTACGACCCTGGGATCATGACCTGAGCCTGGGATCATGACCTGAGTGGAAATCAAGAGTCAGGTGCTCAATCATCTGAGCCCCCAGGTGCCCCCAGATTGTCCTTTAAAAGAGACAGCAAGGCATGTTGAATTTGGAAGGTACCATTAAGCAAAACTTGCAGCAGATGAGGAAGTCAGCCTTGTAGATGTCTGGGAAGGGGATCCCAGAGTGGGGGGGGGGCGGTGAGGGGGCGGTTTGGGGTGGCGGAAATTTCCCAAGGCAGGGATATTCCTCTTGCATGAGAGGAACAGGAAGGAGGCCCTTAAGACTGAGGTCAAATTACCTCCTAATCACCCCGGTCTTCTTACCTCAAACAAACCACATTTCCCTGAATTCTCCAGCTGAGATCAGGTTTCCTGGTTATATATTTCTGTAGAGTCTTTTCTTCTCCCCTCAGAGTACTGATGCCCAATTTGTAACTATATATTTGTGTAATCATTTGGTTAAATTCTTTATACTCACTAGAATGGGTGCACCGTAAGCACAAAGATTCTCTTGTTATACTGTATAGCCCTGAATATAATGTAGGGTTTGGACTTTGTACAGACTCAATAAATATTTGTTTTCTGACTGAGTTAATGGGTGAATGGTAAGAGGTGTCGACAGTACATGTTTCAATAGCTGAATCCTTCCTACCAATGAATGGAGTTTTACATTTTTGACTGTAACATCTACAAAATATTTTCTGGACCCTGTCACCTTCTACACTGGCATAAAGAAGAAATGAGAGATTTTGATGACCAACCTCATATGGATCCCCTGAATTCTAAGAGACATGCATAGATCCTAGGGGGAAAAATCAGTGTTAGTGTCAGGGGGGAAATTAGTGTTCGTATTTTTTTCTTATAAAATATATCTTTCAAGTGGAGCCTGGGTGGCTCGGTCAGTTGAGCATCCAACTCTTGATTTCGGCTCAGTTCATGATCCCAGGGTCGTGGGATCGAGCCCCCCATCGAGCTCCATGCTGAGTGTGGATCCTGCTTAAGACTCTCTCTCTCTCTCTCTCCCTCTCTCTCTTTCTTTCTCTCTCTCTCTGCCCCTGTCCCTACTCCCACTCTCTCTGTGATATATATATATATATATATATATATATATATATACATCTTTCAAATACATGTAAGAAAATAAATTAAGCGTATTAAGAGAGTAATTCTTACTACATGTGGCAATCTGTCTTTAACAAAAATTGGGTCATATTTAAGAAATCTAAAAGAACACATGGGGTCTCCTGATGCATGAGCACAAAAGATTAACACTGCATCTGTCACCAACCACAGTATATTCAATCTAGGCAAGAGTCTGGTTTAAGTTGGACATCTGATTTATAGATTTTCACTCTACATTTATATTATTCAATGTTGATTGCAGATTAAACTTTAATACTAAGAAAATGTGTCCCTTCATGATTGCTCTAAAAGACAATTTCAATCAAAAGTATACATTACTTTGCATGAAATATTTTTTGGGTTCTATGAATGGAGTGTAATTTTAAAATGTTCCTGCGATCAAATATCAGTGGAAAATGCCAGGCATGATTATACTTTAGATGAGGAAACTGAGGGTGAGAATTTAGCTCATTCTTTCACCTCTTATAATTCCCTATTCTGTAATTTCACACATTTTCTTCTTAGCATTTGTATTGCAAATGGTTCCTTAAAAGCTCTGTCCTTCTCCTTGTTCTTCTCAGCAGGGCAGGGGGTGGACAAAGGGTTGTCTTTGTCTCATAAAGCCTAGAGTTGTCTGAGTCCTCAAGGACTTTGTCAAGTAGATGTCTGAAATAGGAAGAGAGAGGGAGGCAAACCATAAAAGACTCTTAAACACAGAGAACAGACTGAGAGTTGCTGGAAGGGAGGTGGCTGGGGGGATGGACTAAATGGGTGATGGGTGTTAAGGGGGCACCTGTTGGGATGAGAGCTGGGTGTTGGACGTAAGTGATGAATCACTAAATTCTACTCCTGAAATCATTATTACACTATATGTTAAATAACTTGGATTTAAAGAAAATTTAGAAGTTAAAAATACATAAAAGATAGCTAATAAAATTTGAAAAATGAGATAGGACTAAAACCAAGGCACTATTTCTACTAAGGGACATAGTCGTCTATCTTCCTGCTTTTATCATATG
Source organism: Panthera onca (assembly GCF_046562875.1). Classification (NCBI taxonomy): domain Eukaryota; kingdom Metazoa; phylum Chordata; class Mammalia; order Carnivora; family Felidae; genus Panthera; species Panthera onca. Next base: position 8,253,288 of record NC_138342.1, read on the forward strand.
AGCTTTAGAAGCTTCTTTTCAGTATTTTTCTCATGGACCAGTCATAATATACCATGGATACCCTTGCATGTGTTTATACACGGGATCATTTTATACATTTTATCACATATGTTATACTTACATATATATAAAACACACACATATTCAATCAATAGCCCTTCAGCCATGACTTTTCTTAAGACAAATTGCTACAAAAGAAAATGTTAAATCAAAAAGAAAGGCAAAAAGAAAACAAAATGAGTTTTTGATACATATCAAAACACAGTGATTAGAATACCTGTTCCTCTGAACCTTTGCGAATATTAGATTATATCATTTTTTTAATCAATATAATTTGCTATGAAAAAAATTCTCACTTTTGTATTCTTTTGATTCACAAGGAAATTGCATTCTCTCTGGGGCCATGGCCTTTCTTTCCTTGTGCTCGTGTCCTTTTCCCATTTCCCTACCTAGGGGGTCAGGGAGGGGAGACGTTTATCTCTTTTAGTGAAATTTGATAACTCTTTATATTTTATCTTTATATTTTAAGGACCTTAATATTTTTATGTCATAGAGTTTTCACATTTGTCTCCCATGTTGGATGTGCAGTATTGCAAAAGGAAATATGGTCATACAATGCTGTAGGATGACTGGCAACACGTGGGTTTTTGCCAAGAAGCGGAAATAACAGTATTAAATAAAAATTAAATAACAGTAAGTACAAGCAACAGCAACAACAGAAACACACTCGAACAATCTGTTTCCAGTTAAATGATAGCCCAGTTTGGCAATAGTGTATTGGGAAGTCACCACACTGTATTTGAAAACATGTTTTGACATTTGTTATGTCATCTGGGAAAAATCTGTTCCCTCTCCAGAGCCTCTGTGTCCTCAATACTGTACAGAAGGTTTGGACTCAGTTATTCTTAATGTCCCTTTCGCTTTGCCATTTTACTCATCTTTGTGATTCAGCTTCTCGTAGAATGATTTCCCTTGGTCAGTCAGCTAGACCTTCAGTCTGTACACCCCGTTCCATGAATATTCATTGAACGCTGTGCTGCGCATTGTTCTAGATGTTGGAGCTGGAGCGCTAAACAGGTCAGAAAAATTTCCTGCCCCGTGGTGGTTGTGGAAGGAAGAAAGACAACCATCAAGCAATCTGTGACTGAACCAAGTCCAGGCTAGGGGATGGAGGGACAGGGATGCTTCTAGAAGCAAGTAGACGATGACAGTCAGTCCCTGATGAGTGGGTCACTTACTCACTCTTCACTTCTGACTCTCTTGAACACCTAATGACAGAGTCTGTTTGCAGTGGAATAGGAGAGACTTTATGTTCATTTTAGATGTGTTTTATGAGAATGACCCATGGACTGTCCAGTAACACTTCCTATACTGACCACATCTATTACGTCCATTTCATTTCTACTTACTCTGTAAAGCATTTCCTTGATCACTCTTGGTTGCAAAGCAGGTATCCTTCACTTCATGTTCTCATTCTTCTCTGCCTATAGGTCTCTCTGGTTGGTCATATGTAAAAGAAATTTGCGTGTCTACAACAGTGCTGAATTTCCTTTAGGTCTCCTTCTGCCCATGATGCAGCCTGCTAGCTGACCACACTCGTTATCTTCTTCCTGTTTGCAGAGGCAGTGGAATCTTCCCACCTTCCTTGCACTTAGGTGTGTCCGTAAGGAAGACTTCACTCCAATGGAATGTAGGGGAAACTTTGCGGGCTGTATCGCGGCTGAGTCCGTGAAAAGCTGCCCTGGATGCCCGTTAATGTTCTGTGACAATTCAAGCAAACTTCCTGTTGGAGATGTCAGAATTCCCATCAGCTAGGGTCCCCGGATCACGCGATGGAGCAAACTTGTACCCCACCTCTTACACCCTCACAACTGTCTGTGACCTAGAACGGCCCTTGACTGATATTATTCCGTGGAGTCCTTGTATTTTGTACAGGTTACAAAGTTTAGTGGGCTACCTTAACTAATATCACCGACAATGACTCTCAGGTCATATCCTGTACAAAGTGGATACAGTGAAAATTTCATTTGATGACTCAAAGTTGTGAAGAACACACGGAGTGACAGAATTAGAATTCCATGCATATATTTCCAACTCCAGGAGCCTCATCCCCTTTGCATCACAAGTTTTCTGCTGAGAGAAGCCCACCAAAGATTGAGGTAATTACATGCCAGTGGGGAAAATAATCTGAAAAAAAGTCCACATCCCGTGGGACACGTTATGTTACGTTTCAACTCCTGGATCATTTTTAATGTCAACTTCTATTTACTTGTTATCCTTGTTAATTTCCATCAGCATAGTTACTCAGATTTCCTCACCCATTTCTCATATTTCCTCTTTTAACTAACATGTGTGATTTCACCCAAGTCTGTTCCTGATTCTGTCTTCCCCTATTTTATTCCTCAACGTTGTGATGCCTTATCTTTGCAGTCTATCAACACCATCTCTGTCAGCCTCTAGAGATCAATTGAACAGAAATCATATGTGATGATATGAAATGCAGTCCAGACTCCCACAAAACACAGTATGAATAACTAGGAAAACTTTTTTTTGCCCAATACGTTTCACATAGGAAAACAGATCACCAAAACTATGGAAAATTGAGTGTCAAGAGTGAGAGAAGCGGTTGAGGTCATAAAATTCCTTCTTTCCACCTTTTTGCTTCTTATTTAGCAAGGGGACCTAATGTCCAGAAGATCTTGGTGACTTCTCTAAGATCTCACAACAATGGCTGAGGCGGAAATCAGGTTACCCTGTTACAGAATGATCCAGTGGATTTCCATTGTGGAAAAGAATTTGACAATGAGATTAAGCCTCCAGTTTCATATTAGGGACAGGGTGTGTAAGTATCTGCCAAGTAGATAAGTTGCTTATGTCATCTCTATATAAGTGTATTGTCCACCAGGGAAGAATTATTATCTTCATTAAAAAAAAATGAAGATATGGAGGCGAGGTACTAATTAATGTTAAGAAAACTCTATAGCCATTTAATAAATTGCTGAGCTGGAATTGCACTCCAGATCTTTCTGGACTCCAAAGCTTCTGCTTTGCTCTCTGACATGATGTCAGAACTGATTCTTAATCAGATATTAGGAAAGAATGAGGTCTTAGCCAGTCTTTATGATAGCTTCAAAATACTGAACTCTTTCCTCATTTTCAATTAATCCTCTGATTTATTCAACTTATTGATTCTGGGGTAAAGAAGTTAACAGAACACTCCTTTACTTCAAGATATGCACGGCTTCAATAAAGAGAAAGATAAATAATAAATAATACTACTTATAATCTTAAACATTCAGCTTACGCTGCTGATTTTGAATTCTTTTGAGATTAAGTGTTGTGTCCCTCTTTTTGTAAGTTGATTGGGGTTTTGTCAGGTTGACACGAGATGCGTGATTATCCTTTGTAATCAAGGAGAGTATACAAATGGTAGTTCTTGAATCCATTTTTATTTACCCATTTGTTCATTTCCTGATTTGCTTATTGTTTCCTAATAAGCTGCAGTGTCATTCACAGTCCTAAATCCTGAGGGACAGCCTGCCTGTCCTCACACTTAGGAGGTGCATGATCTGGCACAAAGAGCGGAGGTACTTTGGGCCTCAGTTTCTGAAGTCAGTTAGAAAATTTGGCCCTTAATTTCCTCCTAAATAAGTTGTGTACCACTTGTTGGAGTCTGATGCTATTGAGCGCACAAGTGAAATAACGGATCTAAATGTAATTCGTGAACTCTAAATTGCTAAGAATAATTTTTTTAAAAAGCTCCGCATTTTAATACGTGCTTCACATATTTATTTCAAAAGAGCGTAGATACATTCTGGGGCACCGTGCTAATCACATTCATGACTTGTAGAAAAATGTAATGACAGGATCATGCCTTTTCTCAAAAAAGGAATTTGGAAAATGTTAGCTAGTACAGAATTTATCTAGATGTAGTTGTTGCAAATTGGGATGGTGGAACTGTAAGACACAAGAAATCGACAGTGTGTAGTCAAAATATATGTATTGGATGAGTATCTAACCAGAAATATTTGAAAAGAGTGAAGAGGAAGGTGACAATTTATGACAGAAATTGAAATGCACTTTGTGTCCTAAGGAACAAATCTGCTTGCTGAGATCTGTGTCGTTGTCAAGCCTCATGCTTTCTTAGGGAAGTTTCTGTTGAAGTATCAAAGAGAAATGACACCCCTTCCTTTTAAACTGGTGGAGGGATTTAAAAAGGAGTCATGCTGTCTGCATTTTCCTCAAAGTGCAGATGAGTGTTCTTTAGCTTAGATATCAGGAAAACCTGTTGGGAGGGGAGCCCTCCTTTCATCTTGGCTCTCTTCTCTCAGGATCCAGTTCTGAGAAGTTTGCAGACCTGAGATCTGGTTCAGAGGCCAAGGAGGGAAAGAAACGCAGGATACCCCACCCTCGGTGGGCAATAGATCCAGTCAAGAAACCAGTAGAGAACTTGCCTTCTTAAGATCATAAATTCTGTGATCCATTCCGAGGATGGTGCTTCTTGAATGTTAAGTGCTTTCCTCCTCATTCCTTCTCCATGACCTCAACCCCTTCCCAGTTCTTGTTTATCCCTAATATTATTCATTAGCCCAATATACCAATATTCCTGGGGTTTAGATTCATGACCTCTAAAGATCAAGGCTGAGTCTTCTCCTGTTTCTGTTCTTCTTAGATGAGAAATATCTACATACATGAGGGCATTGCTTGGCCCGGAGGAATGACCTTTCTGACTCAGCTAACCTGTGTTTCTGGAAAATCAACAAGTCTACCAGATGCCATCAAATGCTATTCTTAAAATTTCGGCACTACTGGCTCACTGTGTGCGCTGGGTGGGTCTGTTAGCCTCTCCTAAGCTGAATTTTCTCATCCGTGAACTTATGGGATACAAATGGATACTCCCAAAGAGCCCTTTGGCTTTTAAAACTCCCTGGACATGATGCCCATGGAGGATACTTCTGTCATTACTCCTCTATTTCTTTATTCTTTTCCAACTCTGACTTCATCTAACCTTAGGACTTGAATGGAAGCTTCTAGTTCTGCCTGTGTGTTTCCTGAGCAGTCCATCTGTCCCTTTGATTATCATCACATTATGCCTTTTATTTGACTTGTTCTGAGCAGGTTTGTCTCCATGGACAGATTAACTGGTAGAACTCCTAATACCAGGATAAACTAAGAGATGCAATTTTTTTACCCTCTTTTTCTATAAATGTAGAAACTGAAACCTAGAGAGAAATTATTTAGTCTTCAAAGCACTTAGTATGATGTGGAGTAATCAAATTATTGACGTTTCTTTAATATTCGTCTATCTCCAGGGGGCTGTCAGGACCATGGGCAGTGCCATACTTGTTTCGTGACCAATGTCTCCATGCCTAGCCCTAGGATGGTCCTAGAAGGTACTAATAAATAGTAAATAGTCATTAAATTGGACTGGGCATTGTAATGTGGACCAGAGTCTTACAATAAGCAATGTCCTCGAATTTAGACCTTTGTTATTGCCTCCAAATGAAATTACACATGCAATAGCATTGAAACTTACAGGATCTGGAGGAAAAAAAAAATTTCATGGAAATTTAAAGTTGTGTCCCATTTCCTGGCCCCTCCTGCTACAGTGACCTAATAAATTATTTTTATCAAACCTGATCTTAAGATAATTGTTATGGTGATATTTTCTCTGGTAAAGCGAGTCAATATTACATGGAAATGTTTTTAAGGATTTCTTTGTTTCATTTTTAAGGCATGAGGAGTGTCAGAAAATTAAGGTGCTTTGAGCATCTCTCAATTGCCCAGAGACTGTAAATGAATGAATGAAGTGAGTTGGTCTCACTCAGACCTGGGATTCATCCCTGGGTCTCCTGACTCCTAGTCTGGATACTGAATGTCTCAAGGGCATGTGTGACAACTCAGCTTGGCACATTCTCATCTCTGAGCCCAAGCAGGTGGCTTCTTCTGCATGACTCACTCCTCTGCCCTTTGTAACTTGGAAAACTTCCCAATCATTCTGCAGGTCTCAGCTGAGGTATAGCCTGCTCCAAAAAATCCTGCCCTTATGCATCTTTCCTTCGTTCTGCTTTATGTGGTTCCTGAAGGCAGATGCCTTGTCATTTTTTGTTTGCTCCTTTATCCAAAATTCCGACACAGTGAGCAGGTCCAGTCAAAGTTCTCAAGTCATTGCATTATTTAATTCTGTATGAACCTCCATAAGCAAACGTAGAGCTGGCCATCAGGGATACTTGTCGAAAATGGTCTACTTTGCAACTATTTCTTTGCCTGGGCATCTCTTGTGCTTTTCCAAGGTGGCAGCCAGTATAGAAAGTGAGTAGCTGGATTATCATTCTCATCCCCAGAACTTATCTTCGCCTGATGCTGGCTTTTCTCATTAGCTCTTATATAGAGAGCTGAGATCATTCAGACCCAGCATATGGCAATGTGACATTGCCACGACTGCTTTTTATTGTTTAACGGCCTTTCATTCAGGCTTTGGGTCCCTTACCCAACTCTGCAAAACACACTCAGATGTTTAAACAATAATTAATCTAGTAGATATTTATTGAGTACCTACTACATGCTAAGCACTGTCCCAACACTGGTGCTACAGTGGTGAACGAGACAAAGAAGAATGCTTACACTGGACATAGCAGGGCAGAAGGAAGGAAAGAATCTGTGCTCTTGGTGACGACGTCTGACTGCTAACTTACCCATCCTGTGGCTCCCACACTGCCAATTTCTTGGTATGTGAGCGTATATAATTTCCCTGTTGCTTACAGCCCAAACTGGCCTCACTGATGTAGTACTATAAATCTCTGTTTGTACTGTGCCCAGTAGAGTGTAACACAGCGGTCAGGAAACTTCTTCTGTAAAGGGCCACATGGTAAACACTTTTGTCTTTGTGGATAGTATGGTCTCTCTTGCATCTAAGTTCTGCTGTTGTAGCTGGAAAGCAACCATAGATAACATGCAGGAAGGTAGCCATGGCTGTATTCTGATAAACGTTATTTATACAACGAAGACCTGGCCTGGATATGCCCTGCTAGCAATAGTTTCCCAACCCCTGGTGTGACAGAAAGCCCGTGGACTTTGGAATTCTTTGCCATAAACACATTTAAAAAAATTTTTTTTAATCTTCATTTATTTTTGAGAGAGAGACAGAGTGTGAGCAGGGGCGGAGCACAGAGAGAGGGAGACACAGAATCCGAAGCAGGCTGCGGGCCCTGAGCTGTCAGCACAGAGCCCGACGCGGGGCTCGGACTCACGGACCGTGAGATCATGACCTGAGCCGAAGTCGGATGCCCGAATGCCTGAGCCACCCGGGTGCCCCCTCCCCCTTTTTTTAAATTCTAGTTTGTCTTATGGTATGTATTTAAGCACAGTAATTGGATATATTTAGTTGTTTATATTATTCGTCTTTCCATTAGCATATAATGTCCGTAAGGGAATAGCCTTGCTTCCCTGATAAACTGCCAGGAGAGTGTAGAATAGGGGTGCCTGGGTGGCTCAGTCAGTTGAGTGTCAGACTGTTGATTTCAGCTCACGTCATGATCCCAAGGTCATGGATTGAGCCCCACATTGGGATCTGCGCTGAGGATGGAGCCTGCTTAAGATCCTCTCTCTCCTTCTCGCCCCCTCTACCCCTCCCCAACTCTCTCTTGCATGTGGACACTCTCTCTCAAATAAAAAAAAAAGAAGAGTGTTGAGTGATGTAATAAATTATGTGCGATTGAGGCTCCTAATTATGTTTCTGATGCTGCAAGGGGAGGGGGACTGCATCTCATACATGTCACCATAGCACCTTACAGGACCTTTCACACAAAATCTCTTCATGCAAGTTATCCGACTGCAAAATTATCTGCACAGTTATCTGACTATAGTGTTCTTTAACTTATTGCCACAAATATCACAGTCTCAACCATCTACTCTGCAGGTAAATGCTAGTGGTGATTATGGCATTAATTATGTGATGTTATATTATATTATATTATATTATATTATATTAGTGTATGATATATATATATATATATATATATATATATATATATATATAGGTTATATGACATATTTATATATACATGCCTTGGGGGGCAGGGATATTATTGTGATTTCCGTATTATACATAGTACCTTGAAACTGTCTGAAATTCAATAAATGCCCGACGTTCCATTTATTCCATCAATTTTTCCAATACACTTAATTAGCTTAAAAATCAAACGGTGAATTCAAGGGAAATAGACCCAACTGAGCACCTGCTGTAGGTCCCGACTTCTACTTATGGACATTTTAAACCGATGATAGCTTCCCAAGAGATGCTTGTCAGTAGAATCTTACCAGCCAAGAGATGGAATCTCAGAGGGGTTAAATCACGGATGTGCAGGTCATAGGAGAGGATCTGGTGTCCAAGCCCCGCACTTTCCCTCCAAAACATAAGCTCTTTGCAGAAGAAGATACTTAGTAATTACCAAGCTAACTTCCCCAAACCTGGTTTCAAGGAAGGGCAGTCACAAGAACTGGTTCCTCACGCTTCTCTCCTTGTTCCTCTCTTCACTCAGGGGATTTTTAGAATTCCTCGCTTAGTCCCAGACCGTCATTTCACTGTGCTCCCTTGATGGAGCCAAAATGAGAGGCAGGATTGATAAGCTTCCATAATGTTTTTCAATGAGTACTCAAGCCTGCCCGGAAACTTACTAAAATGGATCGTGCTTGGCAAAGAAAAAGAACTTATGGAAAACTCCTTTGTAGAGCAAAGCAAGGTCAATGACTTTCCAAGTACTAACGCTTGTGTTACAGAACAAGTTTCTTTTTTTGTTCAAGTTTATTTATTTATTTATTTTGAGAGAGAGAGAGAACCCAAGCAGACCCCGTGCTCTGAGCCTCATGTGGGGCTTGAATTACGAACAGTGAGATCATGACCTGAGTCAAAATCAAGAGTCAGACACTTAACCGACTGAGCCACCCAGACACTCCCAGAACAAGTTTATAATCTTGTTAGAGTCCTTGCTAATATAATAGGGAATTCTGTGGACAGAGTTACACATCTGGACAGTGAGAAGAAACTGACGTACGCAGGTGTCCACTTGGGTCCAGGGACTAGAGTAAGACTCAGCTCCCGTGAAGTCAGCCCCATTTTCCCACCCTGTGCCTTCATCAGGACATGGGGTGCCCTTGATCCTAAGGCCAAGCCTCTGACTTGTACACTGGGCTCCATTTGCTTACGCTATTCCAGCCCATGATTTATCCTCATTGACTTAATTATTAACATGCCCTATATCTCCCGTCTTAAAAAGAAAACACTCCCTAAACAATCTTGGCCTCTCACAACTTCCTCCAGGCACTACCCCGTTTGTCTGCTTTGTCTTATAGCAAAGGTCTTCAAGAAATTTATTCGCTGAATTAATTTTCTCACTTCCTGTTCTCTCCCTATCTTGCCGCCACTGGTATCTGATGAGGCTCTCATAAAGGTCATTAACAATCCCCGTCTTGCCAAATCCAAAGGTCAGTTCTCCAGCTCTCCGTGCCGTCAGCCTCTCAGCAGCGTGCGACACACTTAACTAGTCTTTACTAGAATATTCTTCACTTGCCTTCGGGATCCCACACTCCCTTGCCCCTCCTCCTCCTCAGTGGCCATTTTCTCTAACCGCTCTGCTCAGTTCCCATGACATAGAGTCTACAGGGCTGTGTGGCCAGCCCTTTCTTCTACCTGATCCTTCTCCCTGGAGATCCTATCCGAGCCCATAGCTTTACAGACCTACTATGTGCCAGGGACCCCAACTCTGACCTCTTCCTTGGACTGCACGTTCAATATATCCTCTCGACCTCTAGTAAGCTTGTCAAACTTACCATGTGCAAAATAAAGCTCCTGGCTACTTTATTTCACAATCTCTCCTCCTCTAGTTACCCCCTCCTCTGGGTGAATACCAACATTACTCACTCAGTTTGTTTTCTCCTCACGTGACGCTATCCACCTACTTGCAAAGTTTTGTTGGTTCAACCCGACTGCCTTCCACCACCTCTTTGGTTAACATTCAATCCCTCCGACGTGTCAAGATTACTGCAGTCTGAGATCTTTTCATTTTCCTTTGGTTCTGTGAATTCTCACTCTGCTGACTCTGTAGAACTCACATGCTTGCCCCGTTCAGAGATTTCACATCCTTTGACAACCATTTACAAGACGGATTCCCTCAATGTGGCTCCATTTCATTTTACACTCTGGCTTATTTTTCTTAATAGCATCTACCGCCATCTGAAATTAGGTGGGGTATTTATTAATATTCTTTCCGTTTTCATGACCCTTGTATAACTGTGTGCACAGCTATTTTGCCAGGGCCTAGAAATGGACCTCGCCTACAGTAGACACTCAGATATTAGTTGAACTAGTGAATTTCTTTGCACTGAGCCCTTATATTTTCATATTACTTCTGAAATTTCTAAGGTGTTCTTTCATATAACTCTCATATAATGGTAATAGTTAATCATCATTACTCGAGGGCAGTATGTCAGGCATTGTACTAAGGACTTTAATCCATGTTAGCTGATATGTGGGGTAAGCCGTCTTACTCAAGAAGTGACACCCTGGTCAGAGGAAAGGGGAATGGTATGATGGGTGACTTCTTCCACCTGGTGCTGTTGACACAGGCAAGCCCTTTGGAGCCACTTCTGGCCAACCTTGCGTTACCGGCTCTGTCCGGGCACCTCGAGGAGCCTTGTGACTGACTCACTCGCTCTGCTGATGAGGTCTGCTGCCTGGCTTGCCTGGTGCCTGACCTGAGCCAGTGGTCAGTTCAGATGCTCTCTTTCCATGCTGTGGGCACACTGGGGACCCTTCCCAGGTTCTCTCCCAGTGAGCAGAGGCAGCTCAGAGAGCTGGTGGCCCCAAGTGAGGCACGAGTGTGCCCCATTTACAGATATAGATAGATAAATAGATAGATAGATATAATAAAACAAAACAAACCCAAAAAAAGTGAATATTCTTATGTCCTTAATGCTGACAAGGCAGTTTCCCACAACCAATCTCATTTAATATTTACTGTGAATACTGTGATTTTATTACCAGTTGAGAAATAAAGAAAGTGAGAGTAGCTGATATTACCAACCCCATCCATGTCTTGGCAGGTAATTCTGCTTCTATTCATAATCAGCCCATGATTTTCCTGGAGCAGAAAGACTCAGGCAAGACTTTAACGATTATAGGAAAATATCCTGTTCCCTTTTATAACAATCATCTGACCAGGCAACTATTCTTTCTTTCCTTAAGATAATAAAATGGAGAGATGCAGAGAAGATAAAGGAGTTGCCCCAGGGATCAGCCAGACCCGAGCCTTGGCTTTAGATTAAGGTTTGCCATCACCCTTGACTTTCTGTGGCCCCAGGCCTGCCTCCTGTGGCTTCAGATGCATCCCCTTTCAGTAGGCAGCTTTCCGGGTGCTGGTCACTACATTCAGCATATTTTGTACCCTTCTTATTTTGGGGCTGTGTCTTGGTGACATGGAGGGGACCTCAGAGGTAGAGGAAGCAGGACTGCCACATTCTCTGGGTATCCCAAGATGACTTCACTGGTGGCTCATGCAGGTTACGTGTGTCAGGAGGGCTTATGCCTATGCCAACAAGCCTCAGCTTGCCAGGGGTGGCATTACAGGCGGCCTTGAGTATCCTAGTCTGTGACCTTTGGTCAGGTGTGAGGCCTCTGTCTGTCAGAGTCCCGGGGTGACCCCTGGAGCATCTTCATGGTGACCAACAGAAATATACTTCTCAGGACTAACGACAAAGGACCGGGTCCTCTAGGGTGCATCCTGATTATAGAAACTCAGACAGTTTAAGACACTTGTCCACAGTCCTATATCTATTAAGAGTGGCAGAGCTGGGGTAGGAACCCAGACCTTTCTAACGACTCCAAAATCTCTGCTTTGCCCATACACAATGCACACGAACTTGAGAACTTTGGGGAAATGAAAACCACACATAGAATCCAGTCTGTGTCACTCATTAAATATTCCTTACATCAACTGAAAAACTTTTGTTAGTTGCCTATCCCGTGGGAAGCCTATCTGTTTGGTGGAGTGGGGGACAGAGCCGGTAAGTGCTGGCATTGTTCCTCAGGGTAGCGTTAGGAGATGTGTGGATATTATTCCCTGTGGTCAGAACAATGCAAGCTATTTTTCTAAGCAGGTCCTAGTTGACCCTGCAGCCAGTAATTTCCTGACTCTCAAACTGAGTGGGCCTGGGCCATTCAGGCAAGCCCCAGGTGGCCCTGGGTTAGAAGACGGATGCCTGACTGCTTGGATTCATGTCCTTCCAAGAAGGCATTGTGGAAGTGCAGGCGCCAAGAGTCAAGGAAGAGGAGGAAAAAGTCCTCCTTCCGTGTGCAGTGTGTTTTCCATAACACGTCGGCCATTCAATTGGTGGGAACATGCTGCTGGCGGGGCTTATGTCCTGAGAGTGGGGCTGGGTGGGGGAAGTGCACCAAGGACTTGGAGAGACAGGATCTGCTTTCAGGAGAGGGGGGTGGGTCATGAAGACATATCTGGCCTGGAGTCGAAAAGGCAGAGTTTTGTGTGCCACGAAAACGCTCTCTGAGCTGTGAATTCCCAATGGGACTGACCAGAAGACATGGCCTTGCCTTGGACAATGGAGATAAAAATACCAAGGTTTCAGGATCATCGGATGAGTAATTCAAAAAACAGTGGTGATCCTTGTTACCTCTACTCACGAACAGCAAACTCAGCACCCATTGGGAAGACAAGATCAGCACCCCTGAAATTAGAAAGATCAGCATAAAATGGTGTTTAATTTGGACTAAGCTCTGTGACATAAACCCCTTGTCCTATAGGGAGTAGAAGGGAAAGGTGGGGCTCAGAACAACTGAAGAAATCCAGAAAAACTTCAGGGACATGGTGGAACCTAGGGAGATGAGAATGAATCCGATGACTATGTTTTCAACGATTTAGGTTAATTTCGTCAGCATGTATACATAAATCATATAATCCTAATAAAACTTGTGCAGTGAGTTTCGCTGTATTTAATGTTGTCGCTACAGGTTTCGAGAGGCAAAGTCAAGGTTTCTTACAGTGTGAGTCACAGATCTTTCATCACAATCACCTGGTATGCTTGTTAACAGAAAATCTTGAATCTCCCTCCCGTCCTACTGACTCAGAATCTCTTGGGATGAAACCAGCAATTTGCATCTTGGTAAGTTCTCTGGGTGATTCTCATACACAATATAGTTAGAGAGCCAGAATTTGAGTTATTACTGGCACATTGGGAACCACCTGGAAACCTAGAACACACTCATGCCTATGGCCTAACCCCGATGTAATGATTAAATTATCATTAGATCATTGGGGCTGAGGATTGGGATTTATAAAGATTCCCCACGATATTCCGATATTCGGCCAGGCTGGAAACCCGCTTATATTTGTGACGTTATCGTTCCAACACAAGTAAGTTGGCCAGACAAATACAGGACACTCAGCTAAATTTGAATTTCAGATGAAAAGTGAATACTCTTTCTCCCCCCCACCTCCTCCCCCGCCATTTGTTGCAATTATTGCATCGGGCATACACTTAAAAGGTACTTGGCAAATCTGGAAACTCTAAGACCAGTCGGTGTCTCTAACACTAAAGCCCGTTGCCTTCTAACTACGCTGCGGTGTTTCTCTCTCTCAGTTTTGAAGGATCAGTGAAATTGAAATAGCATTTAGAGATTTCTACCACCTTTGAAAAATATGAACTTGAGTAAATGACTATCAGCAACAGCATTTGGTAAATGCCTCCCCAAATAGTCAATCAATACAGATATACAAATACTGCTGGAAACATTACATAAAGTGAGAATCCCTTGGTAAGTCAAGACCCACCTTCTGTGCTAGCTTTCCATTGGCTGCTGTAACAAATTATCACAAACTTAGTGGGGTAAACAATGCAAATTTATTACCTTGCCACTATGGGTCAGGAATTTGACACACAGCTTACTGAGCTAAAGTCTAGATGTCTAAAGATTCTAGGGAGAATCTGTTTCCTTGCCGTATCCAGCATCAAGAGGCCACCTACACTCCTAGGCTTCTGGTCCTCTTTTCCATCTCTCAGACAGCAATGTTACATCTCTCTGGCCATTTTTCTATAATCATGTCTCCCTCTGACAACAGTTGGGAAAGGTTCTTCTTTCTTAAGGGTTAGATTTGCATCACCTGGGTAATCTAGGATACTCTTTCTATGGCAAGATCCTAATTGATTCACATCTTCTGAGTCCTTCTGCCACGTAATAAGCATATTCACAGGTTCTGGGAATTAGGGCATGGTTATCTTTGGGGGACAGGGGGACATCATTCTGTCGAAAATACCTCCAAGTTTATTTATTTTTATGATTTAGGTTAAAAATTGATTCTCTAAAAGCAATACCGTCTTATATGATACAATACACTCTCGGGTAGGACACCGTATTATTCCTAAAAGCTGAGGTTACTTTTAACTTTTTTTAGCAGAATAAGTGGGAACAAGGTATAAAGGGGAAGTTGAAAAGATGGCTGTTTATTCTAGTCAACAAACACTTGTATTGTGCTTACTCTGTGTTAGGTGCTATTCTAGGCTGCTTCAAAAATGTGAACTTATTTAATCCTCATGTAACAGAACAATAAACTAAGAGCTATTATCATTCCCATTTTACACATCAGAAATGAGGTCCAGACAAGTTTATAACTTTCCCAGGTTTACCAATGAGAAAGTGGTGGGGCTGAGTCCCAAAACATTTCAGTCATTCTTCTCTCCTCTGACCTTGTTTTCATGCTCACTGCGTTTGGTGGCAAACTGAGCAGGACTCCATGAATACTCATCTTAGAATAGCATTTAGAAATTTCTACCACTTTTGAAAAATATGAACTTGAGTAAATGACTATCAGCAACGACATTCTTAAAAACTAGTAAGGGGGGGTGTGGAACTGAAGGAATGTTGGGTCTTCATTTATTTGAAATATTTAACTTAAGTTTAGGATGTGGTTTAGGACATCAGACAATCATCGGGTAGGGCTGAGTGAGTCTGAGCTACAAATAAGGCAGGGCCATGGAAGGTTCATCTATGACCCCAAACCATAGTCTCAGTTAGGGACCAGGGTGTGGGCTGTGAGGTCCCAGGAGATTATAAGCTCAGTTAAAATGCTGAGGTGTGGTAAGACTCTTGTTCAGGGAGGTTGATGCGGTTTAGAAAGACAGGAAAGCCAAAATCCGATATTACCCAATCTTCGCGCTTCAAAAATGCCCAGAAGTTCAATAGAGAACCTCCCTTTCCCCACGCTTCTCCATGTAAGTCCAACATACATCTTCAATGCCTCTGTATGTTTCTGCTCACTGCACTGTGTGCATTTAGCCAAACCATCAAAAATCCCTTTTGGAACAGGTGTTCCAAGTCAAATTCATGTTCTCCAACATCATTCTAGTTGGAAAGACACTAATGAAAAGAAAATGAAAGCAGGAAAATAAACACCCTGGGTCAATGTATCCCTGCCAAGTTCTTTCATCATCACAGAAGCACCTGGAATTCATTCAGGTGAAGAAAACCCAATGAGTAATGAATGAGTTCTCTAATGAATATTAAGGTATTGCTTCTCTTTCTGTTTCACTGTGCATTGTCTGTTCCCTATATCCCATTTACACCTCTGGATTCACTTTCCACCCTTGTCCATTCTGGTAGGTACCCTGGGATACTATCTTGTGTGGACTTTATGGTCCTATCCTCTGGCTTCTCATTGAATTTGGTCAATGGGATGCACCAGCAAGAAAACGGATGTAAAAGGAAAGAAAGACGAGGGGTCTTTCTTCCTGTGGTTCTCTTTCTTCCCAGCAGAAGCTTGACAATGACCATGTTCCTCTTTGGAACATAGCAGCTCCTGTGGGAAATTTTCTCGGACCTTCGGCTTCCACAGGGTTCCCATAACTGCTCTCTCCTCTTCTCCATAGGAGTGGCCTGAAATACCTATTCTAATCAAGGGTGATTCTTGGTGCAAGAAGTGAACTACAAAACAAAAGAGGGGGAAAAATTCCCTCTACTAGCTTTATAATATAATGGGAAAGATAAGGTAAACGAAGAAAAAATAAAAACATATGGCAGATCGTGACCAGTTCTAGGAACAAAAGCAAAGCAGGGGAGAGAGCTAATGAGCACTGGAACAAGGGAGGGTGCACCAATTTCAAAAAGTGTTTGAGGAAAGCATGAATGACATTTGAGTAAAGACTTGAAGGAGATTAAGAAGCAGCTATGAAGGTACAGAGAGAACAATAGTCCTGGTAGAAGGGAAAGTGTCTATAAAACCACAAACATGAGTATTCTTGGTATGTCCATGAGGCAGACTGTATTTTGAATGATGAGTACTTCTTGGACAATTTGTTCTGAGGAATGATGTGAACTGATTTGTCTTTTTTAAATAATTAGTTTTGCTTTTACCTACAGAGCATTCTTGGTTCATGTGTTAGAGAGAGAGAAAGAGAGAGAGAGAGAGAGAGCGAGAGAGAGAGAGCAATTAGGAGTTATTGCAACAATCCAGAGAGAAACCATGATAGCTTGGGTCAAGGAGTAGAAGCAGTTAAAAAAAAGTCAAAATCTAGATTTACAAAGAATGAAGACTTAAGAGGATTTTCTATCTTTGTCAGGATTCTCCAGAGGAACAGACCAGTAGGATCCGTCTGTTTATATATATCTCTGGAGATTTATTACGAGGAATTGGTTCATGTGATTACGGACTCTGAGAAGTCCCAAGATCTGCCTTCTGCAGGTTGCAAGACCAGGAGAGCCAGTGATACAGTTTAATCTTAGTCTGAAGTCCTGAGAATCAAGAGAACCAATGGTGGAAGTTCCCATCCGAGTCCAAATGCCAGACATCAAGAAAAGCAGATGATGCGAGTCCCGGTCTGATTGTAGGAGGAGACCGATGGCCTGAGTTAAAAAGTGGTCATGCAGAAAGTATCTGAAGGTTGAGAGATTAGAGTTAAGAATGGCTCTGACGTTTTTGACCTAGCCAACTAGAAAACTGCTGTCGCCATTAATTGAAACAAAGAGGTGTTCGTAGGCACAGATGGGGTGGCAAGTGGGAAATAGCAGGAGGTAAGTTTTAGATATGTCAGATTAGAAATGTCTTTTGGGGCGCCCGGGTGGCTCAGTCGGTTGAGCTTCTGACTTCGGCTCAGGTCATGATCTCACGGTCCATGAGTTCGAGCCCCGCGTCGGGCTCTGTGCTGACAGCTCAGAGCCTGGAACCTGCTTGGGATTCTGTGTCTCCCTCTCTCTCTGCCCCTCCCCTGTTCACACTCTGTCTCTCTCTGTCTCTCAATAATAAATAAACATTTAAAAAATTAAAAGAAATGTCTTTTTAGCCTCCAAGTGGAGATGTCAAGTAGGCAGTTGGACTATAAGTCAGGATTCAAAGGAAAGGTCTTGGCTAGGGATGCATATTTGAGGTTCACCAGAGCAGGGATGGTCTATAAAGTCATACATCTGGATGTTTTTTCCTAGGAAACAAGCCCAGATTAGACAAAGTGCAGTTTCGGAGGGCTGCTTCGATGTCTTCTTGAGAGTGAGGACGAACACGCCAAGTCAACTTTGAAGTGGTTGCTCAGAAGGAAACAAGGGAGGGTGGGTCTTGGAAGTCAGAGAAGAAAGTATGACCAAGCAGAGGGAGAACATGCATTAAGTGCTGTTGAGTTAAGGCAGATTGACTGAATTGAGCATTTAATTAGCATTGTGGAGGGCCTTGGAGAATGAATGGGGAGCAGTGTCTGGGACCACTGGGGAGACCAAAATGATGCCTTGAGTTCAAGAGAGAACAAAAGGTAAAGATTTGGAGAGAATGAATGTCAACTACTCATTGAACATTTAACCGTCCATGGGACAAAGAAATGGGGTGATAAGTGGAGTTGAAGGTGGAACCTCAAGGGAGGATTTCATTTTTTTAACGGAAAAATATTTCATATATAATTTTAATCAGACTGATCCAGAAAAAAAGGGGAAATTAACGATGCATGAAAGAAAGAGAACAATTGCTCGTTAAATTCATGGAAGGCAAAATGAGGAGATATGAACATTGGACAGTAGAGCACCTGGCTTATTGAATCTGATCCCAGGAAAAACAGATAGAATTATTTGAGGCTTCTCATTAGATTAATGTAGGTCAATGGTAAAAGATGATTCATCTCCACTTGTGATGTACACACGGCTCTTCAAGAATACTTTTGCTGAGTAAAGGGATGTATACTTTCGTTTGCCTGGGAGGATACAAGGAAAATATACAGGTGCGTGACTCAGTAGCATGGGGGAAACCCTTGGGCCAGAGGGCTTTGTTCCGGGTTGACAAGGATCATCAAATTGGAAACTGCTTTTACACTTCGAGTGGTAATCTGTTCTTCTGCACTGGTTACCTGTTGGGCCCGATTCTTCCTTCAGAGTCCTCATGGTGGCACTTCCTGTGACCACTGACACCTTTCAGGTGCTCCTAAGTTTTGTGTGCCACAGGTTAACCATATGAGTTTTTTGTTTTTTGTTTTCAAATATCCTATATGTATTTTCATTTTGAGACCCTCCACCGTTTTGGTCATTCTCCTCTGACCTTGTTTCTGCCTGCAAAATCATTTTACGATGTATGATTCTTGGAGGAGACATTGGGATCCCAGTTTGATCTGGCCAGCTTGCGTTAAGCATAACTCTCACTGCGTTTGCCCTGGTCACCCCATTTGCCTTAATGCGGCCACATGTTACATTTATTCTCTTGGTAGTCGTTTGAAGCTAAAAGCTCTTGTACTCATCTCGGACCCATCGTCTTATGTTTAGACAACATCACTTAAGGGCTTGGCCCGTGATATCTCATCTAACCCTCTCAACTACCCTGTGGAGAATGTACAGTTAATGTAATTTGACAGAAGAGGAAACTAAAACTCAGCAAGCCTATGGGATGAGCCCAAATCCTACAGCAGAAAGTCAACCTCAACCTGATAACATCCCAGGTCTATCTAAAATCCTAGCTTTTGTCATTGCCCCAGAAGGCTCCCCAACTGAATGACTACAGTACAAATACGGGTGAGGCCGAAGAGATACACACTGTGGTTATGGAGTAAATGAGACGGAGTTAATTCTGCTTTACAGGATTATGCTTATTTGGAAAATCTTCAAGGCGAGCGGCTCACCACTTCTCATTGGTGGATGTGGCATTTTCTGCATGACTGTAAGAGCTGGAATGAACCAGGAAGTGGCTTCATTACAGGGAAGTGTCTGGTTAATTAGTCACTGCCCTCCTCCTTCAGTTCAAAGACAACACCCTGGCACCGATGAGCCACCTTCCTGCCCAAGGGTGTGTGTGAGAAAGGAACTCAAGACTTATAAGTCACCACTTATGAGAACAGTTTTGAGATCAGGTATCTGTTGAAAACCAGACTTTAAAGTGTGATTTTCAAGATGTGGTAAATGGGTAGTTAAATCGGATCGGGTTGTAACCAGAGTACAAGTGAAAAATAAGCTAATGGTCACAGGATTCCCAAACAGAGGTAATGGGACTGCGTAGGATTTACTAATGCTATCATGCAGGAGGAACATTGTGATGTAGCCTAAGCACAAACCATGAAACATTTTGAATTTCAAAGATAATACTGCTATACCCAATACACATCCTCATAGCCACCCCATCCCCAACCCGCGTTTGACCCCGGACTCAGCTCTGGCGGCTCTCCTCAATTCCCTCCATCTTTCATCCCATCTGTGAGCCTCACCAGGGTGACATTATATAGACCACACCAAATCGCCCCTTGCACAGCCTTGTCAAAATGATGGTAGGACAAATGTCCTGCTCTGCGAGGAGGAATGGCCTCACTACAGACCTGTAGGTTGGAACATTTGGAGTAGGTGAAGACCTTGACAGGAAGAAAGGCACTCACTAGGGAGGCCTGAAGGCAAGTCACAGGGCAAATGTCCCCAGATAAAGGCAAGAAGTAAAGTCACTTGGCAGTGAAAAGTAATATTGGGTCTAAATCCAGCTCTGCTTGTTCACAAGACAGGTGGTAAAGGCAGGTGTTCAGGCAGAGAAGACGAGGGAAGAGAATCTTCACATGTTTAGCCGTGTCACTCCTTTGACCCTTTCCCACCCCACTGTCTAAGCCAGCCCCTCTGGATGCTAAACATTCCCTGAAGACCCCTGCATGGGGCCATCTCTGCTTTGGCTCAAAACAACGCCCTTTCTCTTTCTATACACGTCAAAGTGACTTCTACCGTAAGTCCCAACTCCCAAGTCACATTCATCTTGAGTCCTCAGATCTCACAGGCAGAACTAGCCTGGGTCCTATCTGTCCCGTAGACACATTGAACTTCCCCTCCTGCTTCACCCTCTACTGTGCTGTGGTCACACGGGCAAAACTCTGCCTCCATCGTGTGGTTCGGGGAAGCCTGGAGTCATGGCCAAAATCGGGTTTCTGGATGGATCTGGGATGTTACTAAGCGTATGTCACATCCTACACTAAGGACATAAGTCACTTGCCCTATCAAGGGCCTCAGTTTCCCTTCCTTTAAAGTAAAAGCTGGATGAGATAATGCATTTTGAGGGCTCAGGATAACACTTGGCACAAATAGGACAGTTGTGACTTGCACAAAGGTGATTCCTTTTACCCTCATCCTGACCCCATCTGCCTTGTGCCCTTTGGTCCACTCCCATGCCAGGCACCTCACTACACTTTTATGTGTCCCCTTGATACTATCGCAGTCTGGGAGCGTTATATGTGTTTTAGTTTAACTGAGTACGACATGCGACTAGAAGTTTCACATCTGGAACAGACTAACTCTGGTGTTGGAAAGAATTTGATGTAAGTATGGATAATCCAGGCTGCATTCGTTTACGTGGACTGCGGTAACAAAACACCCACAGATTGGGTGACTCACACAGCAGAAATTTATTCTCACGGTTCTGGAGGCTAGAAGTTTAAGATCAAAGCGTTGGCAGGTTGGTTTCTCCTTGCCTTGTATATGGCCGGCCGCCTTCTCCCCTGTCTTCACGTGGTCTTGCCTCTGTGTGTGTCTACGTGTCCCGATTTCCTCTTCTCATAAGGACACCAGTCTGATTGGATATGATCCCACCCATATAACTTCATGTTAATGTTATTGCCTGCTTAATGACCTTATCTCCAAGTACAGTCACATTCTGAGATACGGCTGCTTAGACTTTGAAATATGAATGGAGGAGGGCACACGCTTTAGCTCACGACACACGCTGTTGTGAAAACAGACAGAGCTAGAATTTCTTGCCCGAGCAGCGTTAACAACAAAGCAGCATCGGCAACTCAAAATTCTCCCACCTCGCAAACCTTGGAGGTGGGGGTGACTGCATGAGACCAGACATGCCTGAGAAGCTCACTGGCTGAGGGAGCTGTGGGAAGGACAAAATGCAGGAAACAGAGACAGCATTCCTACCAATGGAGCAACTTACAGGCAGCCAAGTTCATGGGAGGTGTTCCAACCCGGCCTTTGGGGTTGGCTGACACCAAGTATGGTGAGGGGAGCAGGACTCCAGACCCAGATGAAAATGAATTTCTGCCCTAGCTCTACCACCAACCGAAAAGCCATGGCCATTCTTAAACCTTCGTAAGACTTCTCTTCCCTTCTGTGAAATGAGCTCATGATGATACTTACCCAACAGAATTGCCGTGAAGGTTCAATCGCATGATGCCTAGAAAGTCTTTTCCATGGTGTGGAATCTGTTCTGAATGCTTAATAAATGAGAATTATGATTATGTTTTTTAATAAGAGTGTTTATTATTACAATAAATACAATTATTATTGTGTAGAGTAAAAACGAGGACCCTGCTTTTCTCCCCATCAAACTGAATCTACATTTTACCATTGTGGCTCATACTCTGCATCAAGGCTCTCCTAGGAAACTAATGTCTTCAGGAGTGGGGACACAGACCAATGGGTGGAGACAGGTAGCCAGGATGGAAAGCTCTACACCAGGAAGTTAGCAAATGCTACTAATCAGGGCTTTCCCCTGCTCCCTTATTGTTCCCAGCTTATTGTTACACATATATCGGGTATTACCACCTCATCAAGATGGGAAATAGATCAAGGAGTGCTCATTTCATCCACTCCCAATGCTACAGGGGTTTATCTGAGCTATGTAGCAAGCACCATTTTCTCTTCCCCAAATTCTTTCAGGCCTTAATGGCATCTCTTTCTCTGACCCTCCCTAATTTGTATGTTTTCCTTGGATTCCAACTGTCTTTAAGTTTTTTGAGATCAGTGGTTTCAACGGTGATCAGACAGTCTTGGACCTTTGTTCTCACTTTGAGAAACTTCTTTGTCACTTACTCTTGGTGCTCGCTGGAATTCAAATAGTGAAGACCTGACCTCCCAGTGTGACAGCTTTGGGAGGTGGGGCCTCTGGGAGGTTCTTAGGTGTCAGTGAGGTCATGGGGGGGTGGTTGTGATGGCATCAGTGTTCTTATAAGAAGAAGAAAGGAGACCAGAGCTCCCTCTTTCTCTCTACCATGCGAAGACACACTGAGAAGGCATCTGCCCACAAACCAGGATGAGGATACTCACCAAAAGCCCAATCACAATGGTGCCTTCATCTTGAACTCTCCAGCCTCCAGAACTGAGAGAAAATAAGCTTTTGTTGTATAAGCCCTCCAGTCTATGATATTTTGTTATAGCAGCCTGAGCTGACTATGACAGTGGTCCTCTGCTCCAGTCTGTGTTGAGGGGACCAGGAATCCTGCTGTGTTGGCCAGGAGACTTAGTCACTTAGGAGACAGTTTAGTCAGGAAATAACTGTGGAAGTCCATGGGGGATATGGTTGCATGTCGTTCAGAATGGAGATGGTCAGCAATAAACACATTTAGGATCTACTTTGAGGTAAGAATGGACAATCTTTGTGATGGATAGGATACGGTGTGAGAGAGGCATGGGTCAAAGATGACTCCAAACTTTGGCCCAAGTACATTTGTTAAAAATGGTGTTGCCCTTAACTGAACTAGTTATGGAATATGGGAGGAGGTGCGATGATCAGGTTTTAGAGGGAACGTTCTAGAGATCTGTTTGGAGTATGTTAGAGAGAGATGCTTATGAGACATTAGGAAAAGTTGCCACATTGGTAGTTGTATGTCCGAATGTGGTATGGAAACTCCTCTCCAAATCCTCAAGTCCTGCTGAAGGCAGTGAAAAGCCATAGGGTGCTCTGCTCTTACCAATGAATTGATTAAAAAGAGGTCTTGAGGATGTATGTGCTCCCCAGGGGAAGAAGAAAAGAAACAGGTTCAGAGGTGTGAAAAGGCAAGCACAGATTAGGAAATGATATTGGTGAGAAAGTGATAGGATGGAGAGTTTGGTCCTGAAGTTAGATTATCACTACTTTTCCTGAAAATCACATCATTAATCAACTGATTAATTCAACAAAAATTTATTAAGTGTTTACCGTGTACCAAGTCCTAAAGATATAGATTTACAAATTTGGCTAAATTTTAAAATCCTCTTTACCAGTTAGGATTCTTCTGTGACAAAAGATTATAATTTACAAATCCATTTCTAACTTTTATCATCTTATGAAAATTCAAGTCTGTTCATGACGGGATTTATTATTCTACAGAAGATAATTATGGCTGCCCAGCCAATGGTTGAATACTCTAGCGTTAATGAAAGCACTATTTGTGAAAAACATTAGGGGATTGTTATTTATTAAGATCATTTTATCAGCTCACTGAACAACTAGAATTTTCCAGAACTCCAGGTGCTATTTTACAAATGCCTATGTCCCTATCACTTGCACTGTACTGTTTGTGTTATCTCTTGTTGGAGGGTTTCAGGCTTGCCTAGCCTGGATACCTTGTTGTAGGAGTCTATGTCCAGAAGGAGTAAACATTGAGAATAGAAAATGACCCTGTGATTCTAGAATTAAGATTTGGCTGCTGGTTCTGCCATTCATGAGATTGAGGTAGGGGGTAGACAAAGAAAGAGTGGATATGGTTTGTTCACAGATTGACATTTCAGGTTTGAGGTCCTTTATGGTAAGCAAGTGGGAAGGTCTAGTTGGCAGTTGGATACACAATTGTCAAATTCTCAAAGGAATGGGGTTGCTCAGTGGGAACACATGAAAAGAAAACGAGGCGAGGGGGCAGAATTCTGGGACCAGTCAACCCTTCAAGAGCAGGGAGACTAGAAGCATCCCATGGAAGTGACCGAGGCATTCAATGCCTTTTCCATGCCTTCTTTAGATACACTATGGTTTGAAATGAGTATTATGAATCAATTTATAGATGAGAAAATATTGCCTCAAATCTTACGGGATTTGCCAGGGATCATAAAGCTAGTACACAGTAGACAATGGATTTCCATTAATCAAGCGTTTAAACTCTGCAACACCAACTCTTACTGTCAAAAAGTTGTTTCTTGTATTGATCTGAAAGCTGAATTTCTCTCACTTTTAGGAAGTTGTTTTTCTTTCGTTTCCGCATCCCCAGACAGGAGGTGATTTTTCAGAATGAGAGAACTTCCTCTTTTTTTTCTTTTTTAATTTTTTTTTTTTACATTAATTCACTTCTGAGAGAGAGGGACAGAGCACAAGTGAGGGAAGGACAGAGAGAGAGGGAGACACAGAATCCAAAGCAGGCCCCAGGCTCAGAACTGTCAGCATAGAGACTGACTGACGCGGGGCTTGAACTCACAGACTGCGAGATCATGACCTGAGCCGAGCCACCCAGGCGCCCCTTAATCTACATATTTTTTAAAGACAGTAGTATACATATAAAAATCAGCAATTCCAGAGGCGGACGTGATCCACTTTTCAGTTTTACTTCTTAGAACTCAGGCGAGAAACAGCCTAAAGATAGAATGAAAACACCGAATAAGTCCTGAATAGATGCTGCTCCTGATTCTAAAAGTTGGAGCTCTGAGATGTGCTCTGACGTAGGCAAGTGAGGGAAAGATTGCAGGAAGTGAGAGTGCACATTTTCTGGAGACCATGTACTGAAAGAAGAGAATGGTGATGCTGTTCGACATAAGTCAAGGACGGAATCCAATGTGAATTATAATTATATGTTATGTCATAAAGATCAAGGCACTGCAAAATAAAACACAACAGAAAACCTCTCTACACAAATTTATTGAGCAGCTATTATTTCAAGGATCCTCTCGCAAAGTGTGAAAACTAGCCTACCCTATGGAGATCGTCGGAACGTTGCTAAGGTGGCCTCAGTTGGGCCCCTCCTGACAATTTGGGAAGGATGGTTTTCATTCTCCGGGAGTGTTCTTTACATTGCAGGGTGTTTAATATCCCTAACCTCACCCACCTAGTGTCATGGAGACAATATGAAAGCCTCCCCACCTTCTCCATGACCCCTGGGGCTCAGTAACACACTCATGTGGGTATCGTGCACTCTCTGACCCTTACTTTTCAGGTAAGGAAAGAAAATTCAGAAAAGGAAAGTGTCTTGTGCCAGTCCAAGCATGTGTTTCCTCTTGTTCTTAATCCTTGGACCAGAAAGCTTTTTGATTTCACTGCTACCTCAAGTACTAGTAAGCACTTTGAATCGCTGATTCCTTCGGTCAAACCCAATTTCTCTTTGAGAATCAGAAGTTGGAATTGGAAAGAAACTTGATCCAACCTCCTCATTTAGCCAATGAGAACACGAAACGCAAGGGCAAGGATAACTCAGTGGATTAAATTCAGGCTCTGGGAGAAGGGTGATAACTCAGGCA
The DNA here is from genome assembly GCF_046562875.1 of Panthera onca. Classification (NCBI taxonomy): domain Eukaryota; kingdom Metazoa; phylum Chordata; class Mammalia; order Carnivora; family Felidae; genus Panthera; species Panthera onca. The sequence goes on from NC_138342.1 coordinate 8,278,978, forward strand.
TTTCTGAAACCCAGATACCTCAGTGAAGTTGGTTTATCGTAGAGTGTTAGTGTTGGAACTGACATCGAGGCTGAAGGAATAAATGGGTGGCTGGGGGACAGGGCTGATCATAGTGGCGTCACTGGTGATGTGGATGGCGTGGGGGCACATTTTGCCACGAAACTGACATGCAAAGGGCAAAGAGATGAAGTCGAGGTCGGGGTCCTGGATGTTCAAACGTATAATCGTGACTTAATGTTAGCAATGGTAATTATGGTAGCTGTCATTTATTTATGCCTTACTGGGGGCCAGATACATTGCCTTTCCCAGTTTGTGGACCGCAGAATTCATAAAGAAGATACAAGCGTCAGGGCTGAATAGAAAAGCTGGGGCTCTAGGGTTCTGACCCAACTCTGGCTGTGAATTACCAGCGGGTTGTGCTTCCCTTGGGTCTTTAAATACCTGGGAGTTGGAGCATAACACAGATAAGGTCAGAGGTGACAGGCACGTGACGTGGTACATCCCCTTCCCACATTTTGCCTGGCCCCATTCTCAATCTGGGCATTTTCTGTCCTTTAACAAAAATGTCCTGCTTCCTCTGCTCTCTCTCATTTCCACCCTCTTCTGGCTGCCTCGTTTCCACTCTTCGATGACTCTGGGTGTCCATGCTTGTCCATGCTGCTTCCTATGGGGGGGCCAAGCGCTGGATGTACTGCTTTCCTGGGTGTGTGATTCTAAGAGGTCACTTCTCCGGGCCTCAGTTTCCTCATATGTAAAGTGAGAAATCCCTCTCCTGGAGTGCAGAGGGCCACATCTGAGACGCGAATGCTTGCTGTCAGCAGTGACAGGTCACAAAAACATCTTCTGTTATCAGCATCGTAATCCTGAATTTATAGCTAAGGATAAGGGTGTATCTCAGAGTTTCTAAGTTTTGTGGCTTGCTATGTGTAACTGGGAAAAAATACAGTTATTTGCATTTAAATACAAGTCTAAATCCCTCCCGTCCAAAAGCGGTAATAACTACCCCAAATGAATTATACATTTTCTAATTTTAAAAGGCCGTTTTATGGAAATGAGGTTATTTGTGCTGCATGGTACGTTCTTGTTGCATCAATGCGAATGCCAAAGGGTGTGATTTATCCAGACTACACCACCAATGGGAGGAAAATTTAGGGACTTGGTTTGTATCACATTTTAAACGTTCTGTAAATACATTACCTGCAAAGCCCCTTGTGAGGAGGGAGGAGAAATAACCATCGGGGCCCTTTCATATGTTCTCAGCTGAGCTTGGTGATAACAATTTGCTCTAGTTATCCCGCGTGGAGTGTGTGGTAAATCCGGAGGAAATGTGATCTCATTTTCAAAGATTGAATGCAAGCTGATTTGTATGTACAGTCCAGAATGATTTTGTGAATGCCAAGTCCTACTCTGTGTTTATAGTCACTGTTCCCCAAATCTGAGTGTGTAAATCCAATTTGGGTGTTCAATTACATCCATTTGAAGAGCACTCTTTAATACAAGTGGCTGCGTTAGTTTTCGGAGTCAATGACAACAGCCATCTTTTTTTTTTTGCAGCCATGATGGGTAGGGGTGGCGTTCCTTGCTGGGGTGCATGTGACTTTGGCCCAGGAGGAGCATGGCCACAAGGCCTGGGGAGACTCCTTGGACTTCATCACATACTCCATGCATATGCAGTTGGGGAAAAGTGGGTGGGTTGGAAGCCTGGCTCAAGAGAAAAGCTTTCCTGAAACCCTCCTCATTATTCATTAACGAATAATGTCTTTTCAGATGTAGAATAATCCCCAGGGAAGAAGAAAAGCCTACCAAAAAATACAAAATGCTAATGATGCTTTTCCCATGAAGTATAAATAAGCAATGATTTTTTTTTTTTTTTTTTTTTTTTTTTTTAAGAAAGGAAAGAAAGAGGGAGGGAAACAAAAACAACTTCCTCTGGGAACCAACCGAAAATACGTCTTGTGTGACACCGTAAGAGTCGCTTCAACTCTTGGGGTTTTCTACTTTTTAACACTTAAGATTAGGAGGTTGTGCTAGTAATGTTCGGGGCAGAGGGGCCAAACCTCTTTTCTTTTTTAGTGAGAAGTAAGTGGAACCCCAATGAATAAAATAAGGCGAACTGATATTTTCCTAGTAAAATTGACTTCATAAAATTCATGTTTGTTTATCTTAGTGCGAGTCAGTGGGAGCAAAGAATCCATTTTAATAAGGGCGGCAGCTAGAAATTTGCACTCCTTTGGACAACCTGTGGTAAGGATTAGGTTTTTACCTCGTTTAAAAACCACGGTTCGTTACTGAGGTCAAAATGTTGCTTTTAGTCCCGCGCAAATGGACATCTTTTGCACCCGTACACTCAGGTACCTGAAAAGAAAGAGTTGCCCAGGTCTGCGGTGTGAATAGCTATACTGATATTGTGAACTCGGAGAAAATCTGGAACTCTGAGATGGTCACAGTGGCCAGCCCGCTATCTGGGAGGCCCCAGCTTTATTAAGAATGGTGTCCCACTTCCCTCTCAGTGTTTTCATTTGGACGTCCGCGCTAGCTGGACCCTGTGGAGGTGTATTTACCGAGTGGGAGTGGGAGGTCCTTCCTGAACTGGTACCGAGCGGACAAAGAGGTCAAGAGGCTGCCGTGCTGGCCCCGAGAGGGCGGAGCCTTCCTTCCTCCGCCTTCGGATATAGGAAAAAACATGCTTACTGACATGCCAGACAACATGGTAACCCTCCCCACTTGTCTAGTGTAACCCAGAGGACATCAAATCCCTGTATTTCCTTCTCCGATACAAGAAGCTAGTATGGCGGTCGTGGATGCAAGGACCACGATCACTCTTTCCAAGATCTCGTGCACCAGCAAAGTCGTCATGATTCCTCCTTCCCTGTGGGGCATATCTGATCTGAGGGGACACCTTATTTATCCTCCGGATGAAAACCCTTTGAGAATGAAATGGGACACTGTTACCAACAAAGATAGGTCAAGGGCCAAAAATGGAACTGTTTCCTCCCCTACAAGAAGACACTATCTTCACTTGTCTCACTGTCCTGCTTTGTATTCTTATCCTTATTCTAATGTTTTCACAGTTGAGTCAGGCAATGAGTGCTCTCACCTGGGTAAAACAACAGTGATCCAGAAATCTGCGATACGTTTGGAAGAATATCTGTGATTTGGAATTACGTGACGAGGAGATAGTTGTTCAATACGCACACAACGTTTATTTCCATAGTACTTTCTCTCTGGCGACGACGCATCCCTTTGATAAACAGGTTTACGGTGGGAAGTATTTTATTCCTGGGAGATACCTCTGTCCTGACTTGGTCCTAAATCATACGACTCAACTACCTTAACTAATGTAACAAGGGCTGCTGCCTAGGGACCGAGCACAGATGAAAGACAATTGTAGTAACGTTGCCTAGCCCAGTTGTCTCCTTTCGGAGGTTTTATGACCACTGTGTTGGTCAGAGTTCTTAGCTGCAAAAACCAGAATTCACTCCAGTTTGTTTAGACAGCAGGCTGTCTATGAATGGAAATGGGTAGCTCGCTGAATTATTAAGGGATCTTCCCAGGGCCTCTGTGCAGAGCTGGCCCACCAAGGAAAGAGCTGCAGTTGCCTAAATCAAGAAACTGCTGAATCAGGAAGTTGCTGCTATGGCAAGTAACTAAAATGGCACGAAAGGAGATGAAGAAATACAGGATTAAAAAAAAAAAAAATCAACCTGACCAAGGTGGCGGGATTTACAACTTTGAGGACCCACCTGTGAAAATGTCAAAACTACCTACTTCTCAGGTGTTCTTTGCCACTCGTTTTATCTTCTAAATCTCGTGCTGCCAAGCTTCTTGAGGATCCTGCCCTGTTTATCTGTGTGCTTCTCTCTCTCAGTCACCCTTCTTTCCCCACTCACCTCAATTCTGTGCCTAGTACAAACCCCTGCCTTTGCATGGTCTTGTCCTCTCTACTGAAGTCTCTCTCTCTCTCTCTCTCTCTCTCTCTCTCTCTCTCTGGTATCCAACTCCAGTTTGGAGCACCATACACCTTTAAACAGGGTGACTTTCCTAGGGGAAACCAAATCAAGCTTCAGACTTATGCCTAACTCCGTGTCATTTGCTCAGGACATGACCCTATCAGACATACCCGTTCCTGACCTTGGATCCTTTGGACATGCCAACTTTCATCCATCGTTTGGTCCCTCTCATACTGCTACTGTGGACAGATGAAAGGCAGGCAGCTGTCTAAGGCATCTTGGGTTACTTTTACCACCAGTTAACCTCATCACCTCACCTTTGCCTGTCCAACAATTTCAGACAAAATCAGACTCCTTGAACTCTGGCTCATCATGAATTTTAATTCATGACCTGCCCATGATTCTTCCGGCTTCTAATCTCCAGTCACTTGTTACTCTTTAAAACCAGTTGGCACTTTAGGCCTGATACTTGGCATTGCCTTTCCAGCTTTGACCTTTGACTATTTTCTCGACCACAGCTTATTTTTCACCACTGGATCGCGCTTCCTTATCCTTTTATAAATTGCTGTGTATTACTAACTCACTCTGCCCAGTCAGGCAAGTCTGTTCACTGTTATCTCAGCTGAATTCCCCTCAACATCCATTCCTAAACCCAGATGTCTCCCTGATAGATTGAAACCACTACACCCCAGCCTGTGAGGATGCTAACTGTTGTGGTCCCAGAACATAGAATAATGCCTGGCATACAACAGGCAGACAATAAATATGTGCTCAGCGATTGAATGATGCATCTAGAATTCCGGGGCCCCTCCTTCTCAGTGAGCTAAATGATGACTTCCGTTTCTTCTTTGAAGTTGGTGAGTCTTCTCGTGGAAACTGGTGCTCGAGATGAGTAAAAGACATGTGATAGAATTTTATGGTGAACTTCTCTGGTATATTGGGTAAAATAATGAATGCCTGCAATTCTCAAAACCCTATTGGAAGGAGCTGAAATTAAATCGTGGGTGATTAATCAGACAGGACTTATGTGTAGTCATGCCTATAAATGATCAGGAGATTCTACTTTGTACAAATGGTGCCTTTCCCACCCTGAGATTTAACCGGCAGTAAAATAGTTTGTCTAGCGTAGAAAATTTCAAGTTCACATTAATAGAATTCTATCATAAAATGTCACTCTTCTTCCCCCCCTTCTTCCAAGCACTTTATCTTATTCAGTTTGACTAAAGATTTCTTTAAACGATGTAGCAGAACACGAGCAAAATAAAGGTCTCAAAATGTTAGCAAGCGGCTGTGGGAAGCTAGGCCAATGAGTATGAACTGCTGAGAGTCTCTACCTTCCCACAGTGGCAGAGTGGGAACAACACAGAATTTTATCCACTTCTTTTTTTTTTTTTTTAATTTTTTTAACGTTTATTTATTTTTGAGACAGAGAGAGACAGAGCATGAACGGGGGAGGGGCAGAGAGCGAGGGAGACACAGAATCGGAAGCAGGCTCCAGGCTCTGAGCCATCAGCCCAGAGCCCGATGCGGGGCTTGAACTCACGGACCGCGAGATCATGACCTGAGCCGAAGTCGGACGCTCAACCGACTGAGCCGCCCAGGCGCCCCTATCCACTTCTTAATGTTGGGGCGAGGTCATTAAATTCTGTGGGAATAGGCTCTTCATCTGCCAAAGGGGGCAACAGCAGCCTATCCAATTGCTGGGGGGGGGTAAGTGAGAGCACATACGTGGCATTCCTAGTACACCATCTGGTCTGTAATGAGTAGCCAAAAATGCTAGTGAATAGGGCTTCTGGATTTTCAGTGTGTGAGCCCTGTCCTTCAACTTAACCTTCATGTACTTCTCACGAATCTGACATATATGCTCACTCGGCTGTGATATCTCTCACATGTTCTACAACGTTGTATCCACATTCAATCCCCTACCCTGACACTCAACCTCACCGTCTCTTCACTGGTATTTGTCAACTCAAAATTTTCCTGTTTTGCTGGGGGACGGGGGAAGGTGAGGGGGCTGGGTAGTCGGGGTAAAGCTGGAGAACTGTGTCAATGAAACACAGAAATCTTGCGGCCACTCATCCAAGGTGAGGCAGGAGAGAATGCTGTGATCCTTTGGTAACACCTGCCAGTGGTCTGGCACAAGCAGGGGTGGAGAAGAGTGTAAGACACTGGCCGTTCTAAATTAGCGTGAGGTGTGTGTAAAGGGAGAGGGAGGGGGAGAGGAGTAACAGAGAGCTTTCCATGGAGGAGAACTGAAACCCAACTGTGAAAATTCAGGCAAACGTAACGCATCTGAAATGTTGAGAGATCTACAACCCATTTGATTATGGAGGGACTCCGGGCTAGGGAGCAATTGATTCTACACTGGGAGGAGTGAGGAATGGGCAGATTTATGGGGCCTGTAAATCTTAGATAAAGAAGATGATATTAGCTGAAAATAGAAAGGTCCATTCTTAAATCACCCTGTGAATGGAATAAGGAGCTGAAGAGAATCTCGTCTTTTACTTAAGACAGTCTATAAAAGCTGAGAGGGGAGGGATGGGTATTGACAGTATTAATGAGTTCTCTCTCCACCGGTCCCTCGGCTCTTCGGCTCAGACAAGGAACCTCGTGTGTCCCAGGGAACTGAGGCCTGAGGAATGAGAAGAGTGTCTCTGACCTTGTCAAAATGCATTTTTGTCTGAATCAAGGCACAGCAATTTATCTTGTGAGATAATCTCTGTTCAGGGTGTGAACATTTCTTTCTTTGTGAACGTTGGTGACTACATCCTTTCAAAGACAACTCCCCAAAGATGTCATTCTATGAACTGAGAAAGAATTGTTTTCACACACAGGACTGTGAGTTCTGAGGCTGTCCAGAAGAGTTTAAATAAATCCTCCTCACACAGTCTCAGAATCTTCTGTCAATTAAAATGATGACCTGCTCTCTTAAATCCACAAGCCTGTATACAAGGACTGGCTTTGTTGTAATCCAACAGAAGATTAGCTATTCTTTTGCAGTGAAAAGTCACCTCGATTCTAGAGTGCCATAATGATAATTGTTCTCCTTTGCTTCAGACAGTAGCTTCTTTTTAGTTTTTATCAGCACACCACAGACATCTGTTGAGATATTAGCCTACATGCTTCCATATACTTTGTTTTCATGTGTAAAGAAACAAAGAATGAAAAACCTAACCCCAGTGATATTAGAGTCAGCATTCCCAATTCACAGACTCGGACCAAACCTTGGAGTTGTTTTAATCTCCAGAAATAAATATAAAAACAATACTACTTAATTCTTTTATTTTCTAATTAAAAAAAAATTTTTTTTTATTTATTCTTGAGAGAAAGAGAGACAGAGCATGAGTGAGGGAGAGGCACAGAGAGAGAGGGAGACACAGAATCCTAAGCAGACTCCAGGCTCTGAGCTGTCAGCACAGAGCCCGATGGGGGGCTCGAACTCACAAGCCGTGAGATCGTGACCTGAGCTGAAGTCGGACGCTCAACCGACTGAGCCACCCAGGCGCCCCAATAGTACTTAATTCTAATCTTATTTTGTTCATTTAGAGCCTAGAAGAAATGTCTCTACTTTCTGTTTCTCAGAACATCTTTGGGGATTGAGTTTCTTTCTCTCTTTGGGAAACACTGTCCTTGATGCCTAGAATGCTCTCCACATCTCTTTTTATGTCTTTTTATTCATACCCCAAATATAAACTGGGTTGCCAATTTACAAAAGCTGTCTTGGTCCACCCAGGAGCATACTATCTTCTTTACCTCAGGAGTATTCAACGATCACTGGAAACCTGTCTTTTCCTGTCTTTTACGTGTAATGATTTGGATATGTGCATAGTTGTCTGTTCAAGTAGCTCATAAGCAACTTTCAAACAGGGACCAGGCAATACCTACTATTATGGGTTAAATTCTGTCCTCCACCCCACCCCCACATTCTTATGTTGAAGTCCTAACCTCCAGTTCCTCAGAATGTGCCTTTATTTGGAAATTGGGCCATTGGAGATGTATTTAGCTAAATTAAGATGAGGTCATGCTGGAGTAGGGTGAGTCCCTAGCCCAGAGTGATTGATGTCCTTATAAAAAGGGGGGAATATGAACACAGACACCTGTCTAAGAAGATCTGAAAATGAAGACAGAGATCAAGGTGATGAGTCCATAAGCCAAGCAATACTAAGGATCGACAGCAACCACCAGAAGTTAGGGGAGAGGAATAGAACAATTTCTTCCTGACAGTCTTCAGAAAGAATCAATCCTGCCAGCACTTTGATCTCAGATTTCTAGCCTCCAGAACAGAGAGACATATATAACATAAATTTCTATTGTTTAAACCACACAGTCGGTGGCTGCAGCCCTAAGCCAACTAATACACACACCATCAGGGTCCTGCAAATTATGTCTTCCTGTGGCATTGGGATCAGGAAAAAAAAAAAATTCTAGAGGCGCCTGGGTGGTTCAGTCAGTTAAGCCTCCAACTTCGGCTCAGGTCATGGTCTCTCGGTTCTTGAGTTTGAGCCTCACCTCAGGCTCTGTGCTGACAGCTGGGAGCCTGGAGCTTGCTTCAGATTCTGTGTCTCCCTCTCTCTCTGCCCCACCCCCACTCATACTCTGTCTCTGTCTCTCTATCTCTCAAAAAAAAAAATTAAAAATTTTTAAAAACGAATATTCTAATAAAATCTATGACACAAGTCAGCTACATGACCCCTCATCGCTATGAATCTTAACCTAATCAATTTAACGTTATATTAGTAACAACGCTTACTTTGTTTTCTTTACTTTCCATGAGATTTGAAAAAGGTCACATGCACAAAGACATTTTTTAAGCTGTAAAGCACCTGACAAATGTTAGCTCGGAGTGTTTTTGTAGACGGCCGATGAATCTTTGTTGATGCCTTGAATAAAGGGAAATTAAATGTGCCAGATGTGAAAATACATATAGAAACTACCATTAATGTTGACCCCAGGATCACTGATCCTGAGAAGAACCCCCACCTAGTGAGAGCCACTTTTCGCAAATATTCACAAGGGTTGTGTTAAAAGGGCTTAAGGTGTTACTTGTTTAGATTACATACTCTAAATGTTGACACTTCAAGAGTGTTTCTCTGATGAGCACCATCTACAAGGGCACTTGCTAGAAACACAGAAGTCCAGGGAGGCTCCACCCTAGACCTCCTGAATCAGAGTTTGCATTTAACAAGTTCCCCAGGTGATTGGTATGAATGTAAAATGCATCTCCTCTGTAACTCACATTACTAGAACATTTCGTGTGTGTGTGTGCGTGTGTGTAGAGTAATAAATAAACATTCTATGCAACCAATGGCAGGTAATATTGGTAGAAGCCTAAGCTTTAGAGTTTGACAGATCTGATTTTTCATCACACGTCCACTATTTAGTAGTGTCATGAGGTCATGGCACTACGACGGGACCTCAAACAAGATGATTTACCTTGTGACAACCCCAGTCTCCTAATCTGTACAAGGAGATAATAGTATTTAACTTGCAGGATTCTGGAAGAAGACTAGAGATGATGTATATATAAACCAACAGGGAGACTTCTAGTACCCAAAATATGCCTGGGATTCTGTATCGCTAACAAGTGCCCATTCTGGCCCTTCATCTCGAATTAATCATTGTAGAGAAAGAAATCTGATTTTTCTGGTGGATCAGGGATCTCAAAGGGTGCCAAAGACTTTCATTTGTCCTCTCTCCTGGGAGGAGGTATTTGGTGATGGAAGAGCCGAAGAGAGTTGATGCTCACAGCGGTGGCGCCAGTATCCTCGAGAGGGAGCCTCTGAGCTTTCCTGCACCACCAGCTTCTGTTTGGAATGATGGAGCCATCCCTGAATACGGCATATGTGGTACCAACACCTCCTCTGTCTCAGATGCTGTGACACTCCCATCAAAAGGCAACCCTCACATGGTGTTCTCCATGGGAAACTCCTCTTTCTGATTGCAACTATCTCAGGCACTATTGAGCAGAAGCCTTCTATTCCTACAGAGACCGTTGTCAGCTGATTTTATTATTTTGATCTTTGAGCATCTTTTCAATGCCAACAAAAGTCAACACGTCCTTCTGGGAGAAGCCATCAGAGCATTGGTAATGAGCTGTGTGAGAGGGTCTGTCATCGGCACACACTCTGGGGAAACAGAGGCACTTTGTTCCTGAAACTCACATGGTGTGACCCGCTCGCTGTGTGAAGTGTTAATATTTTGCTCCGTGCTTGGTTCCTGGTGCTGCTGCCAACAGTAAGAAAGCTTTTGGGGAGTTTGCTGTACATTTTGTGAAAACTGCATGGAACCGGGCCAGATGTCAATGTGTGAATCAGAGCATTTCTCTAGAATTCGTGACTGTTCACTTTATGCTTTAGCAACGCCATAGAAGCTAAAATATCTGTGTTGGGAAAGAATGACGTCTGCTTTCTCGTCCTCATTTGGATGATAATATCATGTAGCCTGTGGATGATGATGGCAGTCAATGATTGCTTTCTCTTGTAACTGCAGTGAAACTCTCACATCATGACAATGAAGTCCTTAAAGTCCAGCAGTTTCTGCGGCCTTCCCCATGGAAGTAGTTTACGTTATCCCAATGAATCCAGAGGCGTTAGTCTATTCTGTTCCGCTGAGTGCAAGATTTGGCAGTTCTCTTTTTCCCTTCTTTTTTTCTTTAGTTTTTATATTTTTCAACATTTCCCCAAAATAAAGGTAATCTTGGGATTTATTGACTATCACCTAAAGAAATTATTTACATATAAATTAATGGTAAAGAGAGAATTCGCTTAATATTTATTATCTATGTAATTGTTATGTGTATTTTGTAGTATACAACTATGATGTATGATATGTATATTATATAATACAGATATATAAATGTATATAATTATATATTTTATAATATACACATAATAATTATGAATATGACGTTGCACATTATGTAGAAGGTATAAAATATATTTTTACTTATATATTATAGAATAAAAATATAGAAAGAAAAGTACATGGAAAATGCTTGATTCTCTTCCTTGTCTACTTCACCCTTTATAAGAATGTTTGAACAAATTCCCCACGTGGAACACATATTACTCTCACCAACTTTGGGGAAATGGTTAGATCTGGAAAAAGTAAGGAGTGAAGGATGCAGACTGGATTGGGGGTGTGGCTGAGAACAAAAAGTACACATGTCCTTCAGAAAGAGAGAGTCCTTGAGCAGGCCAAGAAGAGGAAGCAGAATGAATTATAGCTATTTTTTTTAACTATTAGGAAGTGCTGTCCCAAAACAAAGCAGAATAGCCAAATATTATCACAACTGGAAACAGGAAGTTGGTCTGGGTTACTATTCAATAACCATTCAATAGAGGTAACGGGAGGGACATATTATAGTAAGAAGCATTATTTTAATGATGATGATCCATGCTTTTATAAAGACTTTGGCAATTGAAAACCAACTTCAGATACATAAAGAAGTGTGCCAATGTCTGCAGATTACTTGAAAATGCATCCCAAAAGAAGATGGATTGGTGAACAGAGTGATGGATAGAGGGAAGGGTATGCAATAAAGTAAATGTAGCAACACGCTCATCATAGACTTTCGCTATTATACAGCTATATGCGTATTTACCATAAAGTTCTTTCAGCTTTGCTATATGTTCGAAAACCTCCTAACAAAATGTTAGACAACAGTGACTTCCCAGACTTGACCCCATGCAATTACCTCTGCAATCTCGGGAGTTACTTATTGTCTTCCTCATTTCCTTCCTGAGGAAACTGAGGCTCACACAAATGGTGTGTGCGGTAGTAGGTGTGGCAAAGCCCCTGGGACATGGCGGGAAGGTACAGGGGCTCTGCTTCCGGCTGAGTTCCAAAGTACTTGGATTGCTGGAGTGGAACAGGCTCAGGCGTGGGAACCTGCTTATGCCCAAATCTCACCTTTCCGCTTTCTGTATGATCTTGGGAAGTGCCATGTTGGAGGCTTTGAGCTTGTGTCTCATCTGTCGAAGGGTGAAATAATGTCTTATCAAGGGTACTGTGGACGATAAACAAGAGAACCTGTGTCAACCGGTGGCCTGCCTGTTTCTTTAAAACCCAGATACACATCTGGTCCTTCCAGTGTCAGGGTCAAAGTAGCCCAAAGCAAGGCAGGAGGTAATTAAGGTTAAATCGGAGATGTGAACTAAGGTGCTAATCTTGGATGTTGGATTTCCAGGGCAAATACCAACTTTTCTTTATTTGTAAGGCCATTCATTCTACAGACACAGGACCCCTTTGATGTTTCCTGTTGGGTAGAATGACTCATCATGCCATTTCTTATATCCTGGCATTTTTGGTCATATTTGCATTATTTCTGCTTTCCTAACCTGCATGCTTAGCATCTTACAATTAAGTGTCAACAGCACGTGTTTGTCCCTCTGTTTTCATTCCTATTTAATCTCTTCTCTGCGATTTAAAAAAAAAAAAAAATTAAATGTTTTTATTTTTGAGAGTGAGACAGCGCATGAGCAGCGGAGGGGCAGAGAGAGAGGGAGACACAGAATCCAAAGCAGGCTCCAGGCTCCGAGCTGTCGGCACAGAGCCCGACGCGGGGCTTGAACTCACAGACTGTGAGATCGTGACCTGAGCCGAAGTTGGATGCTCGACCGACTGAGCCACCCAGGCTCCCCACTTCTCTGTGAGTTTTAATAAAAATTGTGAATGACGGTCCAACCCAGAGCTGGCTGACCTCATGTTGCTTTATCACGCAGCACTCTGTTTCTTTCTCCTCCTCCCCTCCAAGCACCGTGCCTGTAGCTAAATGTGATGGAGCTTCCAGTTTTGATCAAGGCTCTTGTTAAACTTCTTAGCAAAGTCCGGATTCCGATGGCTTGCATTTCACTTGTGAATGGGAAGAGAATTACCTCCTGAACTTGCAAGGCTGGCCCACATTCCTCACTTAAATTCTCTAAAACTGTGTCATCTGTTCAACTGCTTTCACGGCCAAACCCGGAGCCCAGTAGTGCTCTCGGGGTGTTTCCTCTAGACTAATCAGCCATTATCACCTCCACCCCCACCACGCACCCTCCCTGTTCCTCTCTCACCTTCGGGTCACGAGCAAAGATTTTCAACATGGCTCAGAACCATCTGGGGAACTAGCTGAACAGACTGAGATCAGGGATTCTTCATTAAGGCTGCACACTAGAACACTTCGAGGAGATCTGGAAACTGGGACCGCCCAACTCCCTGAGAGCTCCACCGAATTTATCTGGGTGGTGGTCATGCTTTAGCAATCAGAAAAGGTTTTCAGGTGATTCCATTGAACAGGCAAGGCGGATAACCACAATCAAATGTCTCAGAAGTGGGGGCAGTCCATGAAACAGCATTCCTTCCCAGCATTCCTCATAGATCTAAAAATGCGGCCTTGATCATTTCTAAAATGGGAAAAATAAGAGTATCTGCATGATAGTGTTGTGGTAAGAAGCAATCAGTTTAAGAACACATGCCAGTAACATAGAACATATTTTGTAATTTGTTCTGATTGCTTATGATTTAAATCTTATTTATTGGGGAGAAAATATAAAAAAAGGAGGTTAATTGACACAGTCTTATAACTAGTTAACCACATAATAAACACTTGAACTCAGGACTTCTGTCACGTAATCCTCTTTTTATTCCCATTTTTTTCCATCACACTATCTACCATTTATTTGCCTTAAAGAGTAAATTGCTAGGGGTGCCTGGTGGCTCTGTCAGTTAAGTGGCCGACTTCAGCTCAGGTCATGATCTCATGGTTCGTGGGTTGGTTCGAGCCCCACGTCAGGCTCTGTGCTGACAGCTCAGAGCCTGGAACCTGCTTTGGATTCTGTGTCTCCCCCTCTCTCTGCCCCATATCCATCTGGGGAAGCCAGACAACAAAGGGGCTGGCAGGCCATAAGTTTCTAGAAGATCTGCTTACAGACGTGCCAGCTGATGTAGTGTGATGGCACAGCATCAGTGTGAGACAGTGTGAGCAGGTAGCCACGTCCCTGTATCCCAGTGGTCTACAGGAGACCTTGGTACTCCACATGCCTGGAAGGAAACCTGATGTTCTTGAGAGCAAAGAATCAAGCCTAATGGGGTCCTAAGTATGGGGTCTGTGGGATCATCGACTTGCGTAGGTGCTCTCAAAGTGGTCAGGGACAGTGCACATCCAGGGACACTAATTCACAGGAGACAGTGATACAGACATTGCTGGCATGAATCTCCAAGGATCCAGAGGACATGTCGGGTGGACCTGAGAACTTCTCCCAACACGCAGTTTCTGTGAGGACACCAATAAGCTCCTCTGTATACCCCTAGGGCATCTTGGAAAGGAGAGGATAGGGTGGGAGATGGGGCGGGGGCAGGAAATCAAAGACTGAGTCTTACCTACAAGGACACTTACATTATTGCTTTGGTGAAAGATGGCTCGATCGTCCTTGACTTAGATGACACCCCCCTACCTGGAGCAGCTGATATTTGAGAGAGGGCTCAAATATGGGCAAAATAAAGGACATACATTTTCTCTAGCGAAAGACACACACACACACTCACTCACACACACAAATGTCTTCTTAAGCAATTGGCATATGTGACTACTTGTCTACATGTACTTGACATGTAGTTATTTTAAGTTTCATGTTGGATAGTGTTCCAAAGACAACATCTTAAATCCCAGATGTTCTGGTGCCTGACCATGAATAAAGACTCAAGGAGGTCTAATCTGTGAAGTCCCCTCAAGCATCAAATGTGATTTGAGTAATTTTTGTTTTGCCTTAAGTAAACTCTTTCGGTTTTCATTAGGCATTTCTATTTTTATCATTTGAAAATTGTGTTGTATCTTCTCTAACTTTGGCAGAGATAACGATACTAATGTTAGACTCTTTGGAGTTTTTGTTTGTTTGTTTGTTTTTTAATTCATATAAATAAATGTCCCTTTGGCCACCAATCCAACAGGTAAAAGGTTTAATGACTCAACACAGAACATGTGTATTAAATACATCATGATTTCCCTTCCAGACTGATGAAGGGCCCAATAGCCATGCACGTCTATGGTTTATACCCAAAATCTTGGGCATAATTCCTGTTTTGTCATTTCCACGAATGGTTGATCTTGGACAGTGGACTCTGGCTTGTTTACGTCATCTAAACTCATCTATAACTTACCTCTAACTCTAACTCATTGGGTTTCCCTAAGGGAACAAACGAAGGAAAGGATATACCATGAATAGAACATTGTGAACATTATATTCCTCCTCGTCTCTTGTCCCTAGAAGAACACAGACCCTCACACAAAACAACTCAGGAGGGTGGATGCCCAGAGAAATGCTGGAAGAGATGTTTTCCTTGTATTTTCTTCTGCCTCTTTCACCTGTTTAATTGTTTGATTTATTTCAAGCTGTTTCATGCGACTGATTAGCTATTCGCTCATTCAGCTCTATCATTCACCACACATTTTCACATTTTCTGTTAACACCTACTGTGTGTTAATCATGGGAGTAGACATTGTAAGTAGGTGGATGAAAAGTTTATCTCTGGCTTTTGGCAGAGAATGGAAAGGGGGAGGCACGACCCAAGCCAAACACAAATATGTTAAAGGCACTTGGTGAGCAAATTGTAAGGGTAAGCTTTGGGCAACTCAGTCACACAGAAGGAGCCTTTAAGGAGGTTAATTAAACGCAACTTAAGCAAATTCACAGAAGTTTCTCAGAGAAGGTGCTGGTGGAGCTTATCTCCAAAGATGAGTTTGCGAGATTAGGCGATACAGACGCATTTTTTTTTTCCTTGAGAAGAAACAAAGGTAGAGTGTTGGAATGTAGAGGGGGAGGTGGTTTGTGATAAAGAAAAGGTCTCCTGGGGGTGCCTGGGCGGCTCAGTCGGTTAATCATCCAACTCTTGGTTTCCGCTCAGGTCATGGTCTCGCAGTTGGTGAGTTCGAGCCCCGCACTAGGCTCTGGGTTGATGGCGTGGAGACTGCTTGGGATTCTCTGCTGTCTGCTTCTCTCTCTCTCTCTTTCTCACACAAATAAATAAATAAACATTAAAAAAAATAAAGAAAAGGTATCCTGAGTTGGGTCACAAAGGCCCTTGCATTCCCAAATGTTTATTGACGGACAGGCACCCTTTAAGAAATCTGGGATCCAGCACTGACTGTGGCAGATGAGGTTTCTTTTGGGGCTACGATCGAGATGAGAGGAGACTGAAAGCAAAGGGTAGGTCTGAGCTTTGGAGATACTTTGAGACTGTCATTAGTTTGCTGGGGAGTAACTAGGACAATGACAAGAACGTGATAGATGCTAGGGAAAGAGGACAGAGGGCAAGCGAGGGCAATTTTTCTAGAGAGGGGCCTTGAAACCAGAGGAGCCGTCCATGTGAAGAACTGAGGGAAGGGCATGCCTAGAAGGGGGAATAGCATGTGCAAGGGCCATGAGGTGGGTTAGGAAAGAGCCTGGTGTGTGTGAGAAACTGAAAGAAGGTGGCGCACGGCCGGAACTAGGAGGTGGAGGGAGGGGCAGGAAGTCAGGTTAGAAAGGCCGGTGGCGGTGAGGTTTTGCAGCAAGGGAGTAAGTAACATGACCTCATTTTCAAACATTTTCAAAAATCACCGTGATGGCTCCATGGAGAATGCACCATTGGAAACAAGTGCGGCCCGGGGAGCCCAGGCAGAAGGCCGCGCTGTGGTCCAGGTGAGGGAGGTGATGACAGCCCGGACAGTATTATTTTACTGAGCTGCTCTGCGAATGGTGAAAAGTGGCTGTGAAGTGACACCACTGTCTCCCTCCAGGCTGCGTGAAGGAGAAGAAGGAGAGGAGGAGAAGCACACTGCTAGAAAGCAGCAAGAAACGAGTCCCCAGTATCTGGATTTATTTCCACTTGTTGACAGTTTGCCGTGACGTCGCTCCAGTAGACAGACTGAACCAACTGGACGGATGATATCGAGTTTTCTATAGATAAACTGGAACACGTTGTCAAGGTCACTCATCTAGGGTGAAACCTCACTCAAACTTGAGCCCAGCCTGGGTGCCCCACAGAGCTCCTTTCATGATCTCGCGGTTCCCTTTCCTCCTACTGCGATGCGACACGTCACGGGCTGCCGTCTGGGAGGCTGAGACAAGCTGTCAAAGTGTGGTTGGTAGGCGAGTTCTCTACAAACCCCTCAACTTTAATTCTGCTCAGTGATCCCTCCCAAGGCCAATAGCGAGTGGCTCTAAGGGTTTGTGATCAGAGCAGGTGAATTCACGTGTGGTACGTGCATTCTGTCTGCCACGTTTCTTCTCGGAACCACAGCACAGTGTTTTCAATTATGGAAGAGAGAAGATGGTCAGGGAGTAAGAGTCCTCGATTTAGAAGAAGAGAAATGGTAAAGTTCCAAAGTTCTGGTTCTCTGTGTCTCTACAAACGATAATACAGAATACAGAAAAGCTAGTGGAGTTTGGTGAGATCCTATCACCAACTTACTAGGCAATTTGCTGACTTCTTCTGAGGTATCATTTTTGCATTCAGATGTCCTAGAACATCAAAAACTTGGCGTGGGGAGAACACATAGCAGTGCCGCCTGGGGAAGCATCGTCAAAATCCCAGGGAGTCCGAGTTGCTGTTTGCCGAGACTGATAATTATCAGCAAGCAATTGTCAATACTCCGAACGTGGCAAAAGACAGATTCGCTAGAGCTTGCAAAGTCCTGATCTTTTATGTAGACTAGTGTGTTCATTTGGTGCACCTACTAGTGCCCTGAAAACGTACGATTTTAAACGTTATGTTGTAATTTTATTGAGGATTTTCTCTTTTAAAAAATACTGTTTCTATTTGCCATGGCTGTACTGAAGTAGCCAAGAAATCAGAAATACGTGATAACATTTCCATTTTAAGACTCTTACCTTACTGTATGTTTGGTGACAAACGCATACACCCACAGATGAATGGTCACACTGGCCTCATCCGGGGTTGCAAGATGACCTTCAGGACTTCATGCTCCAGTAACGCACACGTGGAGATGATTCTACTTTATGGAAAGAAAGAAAAATAATGGAACGCCACCACCACCACAACGATTTCATTATTCAAAAGATATATATGCACACATCTATGTGTGAGTTTTTAAAATAGTTTCAACTGATTTTTATATCCCCCTCTGTTGTGACAGCACCTGCACCTGTTCCCAACAAAAGCACAACGAGGGGTCAGGGGGCGGGTGCCGTTACGAAGCAAGTTAAAATACAAGAACGGGGTTTCTTGTTCCTTAAATGACCTACCACACCCACCACTAACACAACTGAATAAAATATTATATAAGCTTCTTTTTTTTTAATTTTTTAAATGTTTATTTATTTTTGAGAGTGAGAGAGACAGAGCATGAGCAGGGGAGGGGCAGAGAGAGAGGGAGACACAGAATCCGAAGCAGGCTCCAGGCTCCGAGCTGTAAGCACAGAGCCCGACGCGGGGCCTGAACTCACAAGTCGTGAGATCCTGACCTGAGCCAAAGTTGGAGGCTTAACCGACTGAGTCGCCCAGGTGCCCTATTATTTCATAAACTTCTTAAAGCCATCCGGGGTGCCTGGGTGGCTTAGTGGGTTGAGCGTCCGACTTCGGCTCAGGACATGATCTCTCGGTTTGTGAGTTCCAGCCCAGCATCAGGCTCACTGCTGTCGGTGCAGAGACCCCTTCAGATCCCCTGCCCCATCTCTCTGCCCTTCCTCCACACTTCTCTCTGTCTCTGCCTCTCTCTCTCTCTTCCACTCACGCTTCTCTCTCAAAAATAAATACACACTGAAAACAAATTCTTAAATCTATCTAAAAGCTTACAAGGTATCAATGAGTTACTGGGACCCACTCGAGGAAACATGGGACCCCGGTGAGCAAAGAGAGCATTGAAACCATTCTGCTCTGACACTTGGGCGATCTCTGAGCAGTGAGAGCATCCAATTCCATGGTCTGTGTGATGTGGGCTGTATCCTCCTTCGCTTGCTCACCCTGCCCGATCCCTTACTTCCCCTTCCTGAAAAACGTGGCCTTCCCAAAGAAAGTCCCCATACCACATCCTTATCTTGGCCTCTGCTTTAGTGGGAACCCAAAGACACCTGAGCACCGGGAAACATGTACAAGGATGTCGATATCAACATGGCTTACTGCAGATCGAACCTGGAAACAAAATGAATGTCTATCAACAGGGGAATGCATATGTAGCCCGGTGTTGGCTCATTTCATGCAATGCCATGTAGCAAATAAAAAGGAATGTTCCAAACAACACAAATCTCACAGACATAATTTTGAAAAAATAAAGGCAAGGCAAAGAAAAAAAAAAGAATATATACGGTGCTATTTCACTTCTTTAAAGTTAGAAAACACACAACACTAAGCTATATTTTTAGGGATGCATATAGGTAGGAAACTATAAAGACAAGCAGAAAGTGATGATCATGGACATTAGAATGTATCCACTTCTGGGAGAAGAAGATGATGGGGAAGAAGGGAATCTGGGGTTTTTGGCCACAGTCTACTAGATAATGGGTACATGGTTACATGGGAGTTTGCTTTATGATTACTGATCACAACGCATCATTATTTTATGGTATTTTTTTCTACATGTTTCATATATGACCCTGTAATGGATTAATAGATACAATAGGAGTTAAGAAATGGAGACCAGGGAAAAAGAGGTATTAAATAGTATTAGCTGCTCTAGGTCAGTCATATTTGGAATTATTTTGTTCAGCTGAGCAAACATTGATTTCATGTTTTCCTACAGTGGTTTTAAATCTTTTTGGCTGGTATCCACATAAACTTTCCTGTAATTTTGGCAGTGATGCTATTAGGGGGATATAATGATTCCCGTTTAATGAATGAGGAAACTAAGACGTCGAGAGGTTATCTAATTGCCCAAAGACAACTAGCTAGCAAGTGGGAGAGAAAGAATTAAAACCTTCCCTTTCGAGCAGTACTTCAAGCCTACCTGGGTGGTCCTGAACCTATATCCACATTTAAGGTCCCCACAGTCTTTGCCCATTTTCACCAACTTTCCCTCCAAGCCTAGAAGGTGATACGGAATCCCAAAATAAGACCTGCTTGTGATTATTAACATAGAGGAAAAATCCTTCTAAAATGACACACCCAGCAGATAGGAGGCCAATCCTCACGTCCCTGTAAATCTAGCAATTTGGATCATTTCCTAAGATTTACCCTGAAAGTGCCAGTCCTACAGGGGAGTCAGTTACCAGTCTAGAACTGTCTCTAGCGTCTTTTTCTTTGGAGCTTTCTAAGAATGACCATAATCAGCTGTATTGGGCATGATGGTTGCCAAGTAGAAGCTTCAACACATGCTTGAATGCATGATTTTATGTGAAATAGACACACGGCCTTGGATTTGATGATAGGTATGTGGTCAGGAAACTGGAAGATCGGATATGTGTAGTGATTCTTTGCTACTTAATGAATTTGTCTATAACCTACAAACAATTTAAACTGTTTAATGAATTTGTCTATAGCCAAAAGCATGCATTTAAAGGAAGGGAAAAGGAGGGGTAGCCAGAGAGCTAAAGATAAAGGTATCAGCACCTCAGGAACTGAAGGCAACATTTTTTGAAACGATCATATAATATGTGAGGATTCTGTTTGTAATTACTGTTTCTCAACCACCCCCCCCCATATATATGAGAAATTCTATGGAGAAATGTGCTGACATTGTATTTAATCCTCATAATAACTCTAAGAGCCCTGCAATGCTACTTTTGATTTTACAGATAAGACATTCTATTGTAGAGAGTTTTGGTGATTCCCATGTTCATACAGCTCCTGAAGTTAGAGATTCCAAACCTAAGTCTCTCCAAGTCTGTCCTTTTAAGAGCTGTGTGAACAAGGTCAACATATACAAGTTCTTAGACCCATCCGTTATATTCTTCCATTTCAACAACCAAATTTATTGTTTTCTGCATTTTAAACTTTGTCCATCATAGTTGGTTTTTTTGTTTTGTATTGTTTTGTTTTTAAATCGTACAGCTGAAATTCCATACAGAAGAGCATGCATAGATGTTGTTCTGGATGTACTCTAAACACCATCAGACAAACTGATGGCTGACTACAAATGCATGATCTAGGTGAATTACAGAATACAGAGATAGAATCCCAACCCCTGGAGGTTCTGATTCTCTATTTGGGGATGTGACTTGAGAATCTATATTTGTCAAGCCTTCCTGGAGAGTCTGACTACAACTGGATTTGAGAACTGCTATCTCAGTGTTGTTCTTTTTATATCTTTATACCAACATCTTTCTCTTTGGTTTTGCCCCATCAGGATTCCTACCGTTTTGCTCTTGCTGGGTCCTCGGGCTTGAGGAAAGGTAATTCCATGCCCCCCCTCCCCAATTTCTACAGAAATCTACCCTGTGACACCTGGGCATTGAGCTTCTATTCAGTCATTGGATATTCCTATTTCTATCATGACCTAACCACAGAACCTGTTACCGGCTGGCTTTAATCTACCTTGTTGGGGCCCCTTCTTCATCTGCCCACAGCCTATCTAAGGAGGACATTCTATTTTTCAGGAAGAAATTTTTTCAAAAAGTAGATAATTTATACTTATGCCTTGTTCATTTAAGCAAAGCGACAACAATCTATTTCAAGGGGTAGGCAGCAATTGTTGGATGTGACAAAGAATGTAGGAATTGTTCCAGCTAGCTTCCAGGCCTGTCCAATCTGAAAGCTGGGCAATTTCCATAATAATTGGTAGATAACGTATAAAATATCTGTCTATCCTTAATTATTCAGGTTAAGAAGGAGGCCGTATAGATTTCCCAATGAATATCAGCAGAGGTGACATTAAAAATATTTAACCACTAGGATGGCACAAATTGTGTCTGAGTGGAACAGACTTTGGTATGGCCAGCCATCATGGCCACTGGGCATAGTCTTGGATATAAATACTTTGTCCAAATAGGAAATCATAAAATGTGGAATCATTTATCTAAGTGTAAAAAAAAAAAAAAATCATGCAGAATTCCAAGAATTGATATTATCAGTTTTCCTTTCTTTTAATCCTCATTTTTGTTCTGTCATAATATTGCATAAATGAATTTTCTGCATGGCTTTTGGGGTTGGAAGGTGGTGTTCCTTGGTTGATTTGATCACATGCCTTGGGATTAGAGATCAAAAATCACACAAATGATTTAGTCTAATGAGAATCAAGTCGTCTATTCTTATTTTGAAATTGATTTCATGGATTCATAGATTTCTTGATTATCAGTACTGAAAGGGCCTTATTTAAAAATGAAGGGATGGGTCAGGGAAACAAAGGGCTCATGTTCCCCGTTAATCCACGAAATAGTGGGGTAACAAATACCAGAAGCCCAATCTGCTGACTTGTCACAATTTGCTGCCCGTTTAACAGAGAGATCATGCCTTTTTGTTTCCCCCTTCAGCCTAGTCATTAATTTTCAAACTAATAGAGATCGTTTTCCCATCACATTTTCTAGACAATGGCAATTTAAAATGTTTGGTTTTTATGTTCCCTCGGTAAGAATCTTTCTGCATCAGAAATGGGCATGCTGAAAAAAAAAATAACATAATTAGTTATCTCTGCATTATTCAGATCACCAACTGCTGAAAAATTCTGCTCACCCAGGGAAATAATCAAACTATTCATTAATAGAAGATAAATAATGAATAGAGCATAAAAAAAATTCACATACATTTGGAATATAATATTTTTTAAGTTCCAAATACTGTTTTACATGGGGGAAATGACACACAGGCCTTCTAGGCAGATCTATGTCTTTTCGAAAGAGATGTCAGTAAAGCCTCCCCCAGAGTCTAATAAAACCAACAGTGGCATCACTGAGTGTAAACACCACCGTCACAAGATGACACAGACTGTTCAAATACTTCCTTCCTTCCTTCCCTCCTTCCTTTCTTTCTAATGTTTATTTTTGAAGCAGAGAGAGACAGAAGGTGAGTGGGGGAGGGGCAGAGAGAGAGAGAGAGAGAGAGAGAGAGAGACAGAATCGGAAGCAGGCTCCAGGCTCTGAGCTGCCCAACGCGGGACTCGAACCCATGAGCCTTGAGATCATGACCTGAGCCAAAGTCGGATGCTTAACTGACTGAGCCACCCAGGTGCCCCAACACTGCTCAAATCCTAAAGTTCTTTTATTAGATGACTCTGACCTTTCCTTCATCTCTTCCTGCCTCCTAAGACTGCGTAAGATGCTCATTTTCATGCATCTGTAGCATGCTCGTGTTCCTCCTTCTATGGTATTTCCAACACTATAATATGATGCTCTTATATACTTATCTGTATCCCAGGATAGACTTGAGCCTTTGTCACAGAGTGCCTGATACATAATAGGGGCTCAGTAAATGTGTTCTGAGTGCAGAAACAACGGAATAAATATTCAATGAATATGCAGTAAATATTCAGTAAGTATTCAACTTGGCGATATCTGGATCCAATTTCAAATGGACCATCCATTTAAAAGTTCCTGCCCCCCTTCAGTGCCCGAAGCAACGGAAGTAGGTGTTTTCTTTCCCGATTGTTTATGATAACAATAACCTAGGCCTGGAGCTACAGAATTATCATGTAGAAACTATCAGAAGCTGCATGAGAACAAAGCTGAAACAAACAAAGAAAAAAGTTTTTTAAAAGCCCGAGTCCGTAGAGAGATGTCACTGCTCCCATCCGCCTTATTTAAGCATCTGGATTCAGCCACCCCTGAGCTATAGGTACCGCCAAGTTTTTCAATTATATGAGGCAAAAATTTCCTTTGAGCCTAAACCAATTTGAGCTGTGTTTCTGCCCCGTCACTTAAAACCAAAAGAATCTTGACTCACCGAGAGAAATACCAGGGATGGGAACTTGGCTAGCAGTTGAGTATTTTCCTCCTTCCAGAGTTGAACTTCATGCAATACAGAGATCACTATGTAAGGGACTGTGGATATGCTTGGGATAGAGAGAAACAGGGGAGTCCGTGTGCCTTGGGGCTCATTGTCTAGCTGGCCGGCGATACAACTCTGAATGTGGCTATAATATGAGCACTCTGCAAAATGAAGTAGCCAATATTCCATCCTGGAGAGGTTTTCTGTTTGTTTGTTTTTGTTTTTGTTTTTTGTGCATGTTCACCTACCTTATTATTATTGGCATGCTCGTAAAAATTTTACATCAAGTGAATCATAAGATGTTTGTGAATAATACATTCTATCATTCTTTGGATAACTTATGTTATTTCTATTACAGTAAAATAAATATACGTAAGTAGTGGGATAGGATCCATCCATGTGTTAGCCAAAATCTTGTCACCTAAACCAGTGGTAGGCATCTTAACCTCACTGAAAAATCAGTATCAGAGATGCACATATAAAGTTCCATAGGAGCACAAAGAACAAAGAATGGGCATCTATCATGAGCACATTTGCACTTGAAACATTCCCTCTGGCAGAAGTGTGATGGACAATTTGCGGGATTGAGTCTGAGGCTGTGATTCCTCTTAAGAAGCTATTGAAAATGCCTCTGAGTATTGATCAGTGACTCATCTAAAATGGTGTTAGTGAGGACGGATCCAGAAGGGGTAGGTATGAGAGATGTTTAAAGGGTAGGTGATCGAGATTTGGTGCCTGCTTAGGATGAAATGAACACACAATAAGAATTGGGTTGACTGGGTCAATGCTTGTGTGTCATTAACCAGGGAAGGGAATCGGAGGAGGAAAAAAGTGTAGAGACGGACCAGGGGAGATTAAAAGTTGTTTCTGGGGACAAAGAGCTTGGCTGACTCACGGTACACTGGGGTGGAAAGCCTTATAGACAGTAGGAAATGTAGTCTGGATTCCTGAAAATGCTGTTTACAAACAAGTACCTCAATGTCAATGAGCACATTGCAAGAAAGGCTGAACTACACGATTCACTTTTGATCTTCCGCTGGTTGAGACCCACCCCTATTCTTGGAGATGATGTCATCATGACGGTAACATGGTAGGCCAGGAATTCTTTCTCCCCAAATGTCTTGGAGCACAAGTCCCCTTCTGGGGGTTGGCATTTTGGCAGGAACAGAGCACTGAATCTAAGTGCTAAAAAATAACTTACTTTTCACCTGCTCTCATTCCTTAGACTGGTTATCACCCTCATCCTAGATAAGATGTAATAATAATTCTATGATAACTGCTTATGATAACTCTGCAATCATTCCGTTATTAAAGTAACAGTAATTAACAACTGTTTACTCTGCCTAATCCTTCCGATTTCAAGGCTCTGTGTAGTTTATAAAAACACTATTATGGGAACCATCTCATGGAGTCCCCATAGGAATAATGCAAGTAATGTTTATAAGGCCAACACTTTTGATCGGCAAACTGAGAAGCAAATACTTGCCTGAAGACGTCTGCTAACAATCGATGAAATGTCTTCCACGATGGCCTTTGGCACGGATTCTGGAGCTGCTCTCTTTACCAGCTGTGTGATCCCAGGAAAGTTCTTAAACCTCCCCGTCACTCAGTTGTCCGATGGATGTCCTACTCCCTGTGTGGTAGGTTTGTTGTGAGGAAACAGCAACAGACCCACATGGCAAGGTAGAGACCCACTCTTAGTGCAGACGGTTCTTATTAGGGTTCTGTTGGTATTTGAGAGGAGAGCAGGGGACTGCTGGATCAGCCTTTCAACCCAGGGTTTCAATTCTGAACCAGGCTGCCCCACCACACTGGGAGCACTGGGCCACCCTCCGTCTTGGTGGCTCCCTTCCTCCCCCATCCGTATCCCCTCTGTCTTAGGACTCAGGACTCCATCATACTGGTTCGTTGGCCGTCTTTTCTCCTTGCCCAAGCAGCATATGAGCCTCTGCACGGTCAGGCTTTCACCTTGGTCCCTGCCACTGGATGGATGCAGGCACATTGCGGGCTCCGGCATGACAGCTCTCGAATGAGATATATTTTGCCGAGTAGACACAGATACGCTGTAGGCAGTGGTGGGGCCAGCAAGGTGACGGGATGAGAGGGGCCAGTCCGTTCAGGCTTCTCCTCAGAAAAGCCTGCAGGAGTTAGACACAGATATAGATGTACAGATATCTATATTGATATAATGTATTTATGCACTTGGAAATTTGGTACACGAGGAAAAGTACAAAGAAAAAAGTCTATTCTCCAATCATCTAGGTTTATCTTTATCAATATACCTAACATTTATTAATTATATATAATATATAATAATTGGCATATAAAATAACATTCTATATACATATATGTGTGCGTGTATATACACACACATGTGTACGTGTGTGTGTTTGTACACACACACACACATATATACACATGCGCATGTGCACACACACAGGTTCTATTCTAAATATTGTCAATATATTAATTTATTTAACCCTTACTATTCTACGTTATAGGTTCTATGGTCATTCCCGTTATTACAAATGAAGCACAGAGAAGTTAAATTTATATTGCTCAAGATCACACAGTATTTTGCTTTTTACATTGTGTGCGTATAGACCACAAACCATATGAACGTGGATTTTCTTTAAAATATACGGATTCATGCATTTACTCAACATTTTTAAAAGTAGCCACCGCGTGCAAAGCACTGTTCTAAATGGTGAGGATACAGACAAAACGGCAAGAGGGAGCATGGCTTTTTTTGCACCTGACGGTGTCCGTGGGGTGTGGGGGTAAATCACGTGCATCCTGGAGCCAGCCTGTCCATGCTCAAGTCATCGGGGTGGTGCTTCCTAACTGTATGCTCTCCTGCGGGTAACTCCATCTCTTTATGCCTCGGCTTCCTCATCTGTAAAATGGGGAAAATCGCAGCACCTACCTTTAAGAGTTGTGCCGAGTAATTAGCGAGTAAACACACGTCGAGTTCTTGAACAGAGCCAGGTACGTGGTGAGGGCTATGTGTGATTTTACCTTCTGGAGGGAGAGGGAGAGAATTAAGTATTTGCTCAAATCGGTGCTCTGGGATAGCCCAAGTGCAACGATTTCCCAGAGAAGATTTGGGTGCTTGAAGGCTGTGATGGGATAATCATGGATCTCATGAGAAAGAAAATCTAGTCCTTACAGGGGTAAGGGGTACTTAAGGGGTAAGTATGCTTCACGTGTGACAACAGAGAGAGAGAGAGAGAGACTGTCTGTGGGGTTGAGGTGTGTGGAGAGGTGGCCAGGGGCCAGGTCCTACAGAGCTTGATGAACCAGAATTTGGATATGATGCTAAGGGCCATGTGATCCTGTAGCAGAGGCTTAATTTGGCCCCTACACTCATAGCTCTTAGGGTTTGGGGCTGGGTTTGGGAAGTATATTGACATGAAATAGATTAGCAGCAGAAAAATGCAAATTTATGTAATGGAAGTTTTACATGTCATGGCAGCCCTTATAAAGACATAAAGGCACAAAGAAGCACTTAGAGTTGAATGGTTGTATTCCGAACTGGACAAAGAATAATAAACTGTGGAAATGTATCAAGGCAAAGTTGCTGAGACAAGTGTAGTTAGTGGGTGGAAAAGTGGCTAAGAGGGTTAGTTTGTACAGATTTCTCTCAGTTGCCAGCTCTTGGTGATAAGGATTTTACTTTCCCCTGGTAGTGGAAAGACCACTTTCTCCTGCCCCTCCTCCTCCTCCTCCTCCTCCTCCTTCTTCTTCTTCATTAAAATTTTTAACGTTTATTTAATTTGAGAGAAAGGAAGAGAGAGAAAAAGAGAAAGTGTGTGTGTGTGTGTGTGTGTGTGTCTGAGTGTGTGTGTGTCAAAGACAGAGCTAGAGCAGGGGTGGGGCAGAGAGAGAGGGAGAGAGAATCCTAAGCAGTTTCCAAGCCGTCAGCACAGAGCCCAATGTGGGGCTCGATCTCACAAATCCGATCATTACCTGATCATGATGAGCTGAGATCTGAGTCAGATGCTCAACTGACTGAGCCACTCAGGTGACCCCCTTTTTTCTTTTAATTTGAGAGAGGGAGAGAGAGAATGGGGAAGACGGGCAGAGGGGCAGAGGGCAGAGGGGCAGGGAGAGAGAGAGAATTTAAAACATGCTCCACTTCAGCTTGGAGCCCAACTCAGTACTCGATCCTGGGATCAAGATCTGAGCTGAAATCAAGTGTCAGATGTTCAACTGACTGAGCCACCCAGGTTCCCAGAAGACGTCTTTCACGGGGGGGATTATCTCCTGCTTTTAGGAAGAAGAAGGGAGTGTTGGAGCATCCTTTTAATACCTGTTGTTGTTCAAGAGCCTTTAGCTCCAAATGAACCTTATGTCCAAGTGGCATATTGGGGGGGGGGTGACATGGTCTGCCACATTTCAATGTCAACGCAGGATTTTCATCACGACGTGACATCATATGATTTATCTTTAAAAGAGTCCCTTGGGTTACCTTCAGAAGAATGGCCTGCAGGCGGGCAATATTGGAGGCACAACAGTAAGCAGGGGCTGCTGTACTTATCCAGGTGGGAAAGGGTGGCGGCTTGGTTTATTTACAGGGGTAAGAGTGGAGACTGAGAAGTGGACGGATTTAGGGTATGCTTAGAACGCAGAATGGGCCAGGTAAGAGCACAGAGAGGGAGACAGACTGTAAAATGTATATAACTCCTGGAATATGGGAACAGCAACTGACCAGATGGCAGTGCCTGCCATGAAATGGGGAAGACTGGCTACCAGGTCCTTTCTGGGGAGACAGTCATGTCTCCTATGGGCGTCTTAAAACTGAGGGGCGCCTGGGGGTCTCAGTCAGGTAAATGTCCAACTCTGGCTCAGGTCATGATCTCACAGTTCGTGGGTTTGAGCCCCGAGCTGGGCTCTGTGCTGACAGCTGGAGCCTGCTTCAGATTCTGTGTCTCCCTCTCTATCTGCCCCTCTCCTTCTCAGGCTCTGTCTCTCTCTCAAAAATAAATAAACATTACAAATATTTTTTTTTTTTTTAAATTGAGATGCCAATGAGAAATCTAAGGAGAGGGGTGCTTGGCCGGCTTAGTTGGTGAAGCGCGAGCCTCTTGATCTTAGGGTTGTGAGTTCAAGCTCCATGTTGGGTAAAGAGACTACTTAAAAATAAAGTCTTAAAAGAAAAAAATCCCTGGGGCGCCTGGGTGGCCCCGTCGCTTAAGTGTCCGACTTTGGCTCAGGTCATGATCTCGTGGTTTGTGGATTCAAGCTCTGCGTAAGGCCCACGTGGGCTCTGTGCTGGCAACTTAGAGCCTGAAGCCTACTTTGGATTCTGCGTCTCCCTTTCTGTCTGCTCCTCACCCACTCGCAATATGTTTCTCTCTCTCAAAAATTAATAAATATTTTTAAAAAGATTAAAAAAAGAAAGAAGAAACCCAAGGGAAAATGATGAAAAGATAAGCAGTTGGACATAAAGGCTGGAAATCCAAGGATGCACTAGACAGGGGATACAGGTGGGGGTATAGCCTGCTTGGGATTCTCTTTCTCTCTCTCTCTCACTAAACAAACAAACAAATATTTAAAAACAAACAAACAAACAAACAAAACCCACCTAGAGAAGGTGTGTGGATGAGAGGAGGCAGAGCTGAAGACTGAGTCTTTACATTTAAAGGACATGGAAAAATGCTTTCCCTGTTCCCTGCAAAACCAGTCTCCTTCCCCCTCCCCAAGGGTAATGACTAGTATGAATTTGGTACAACCAGTGGGCACCTTTCAAGATCATTTTAATAAAATTGGTATCGCGATATTTCACAAATATGGAATCTTTACGAAGGAGAATACCACAAGTGTATCCAAGACATATGTTAAGAAATAAAACTTTCCTTCCCAGGAAAGCATAACCCCTAAGCTCATTGTGAGCTGTTACTCTCTGCCCATGGTTGATGTAGTGTATCTTTGCCGTTTACGTTGGTTTGAATATTATTTAAATACTCTCCTGAAATGTCTTCTATAAGAGCTTGCCTTTTCCACTCGTCATTTTTGTCTGTGAGATTAATTCCCATCGATGTATAGAGGTGTAATGAATCATTTTCACTGCTATATAGTATTCCCTTTTCCGTCCTAACACTTTTTCTCGTAGTCAAATTGCTACGTTTGAGTTTATTACAAACAATGCAGACGGGGCATTCTCACGCATATCTGTTCTGACACAGCAAGCAACGTTTATCTGGGAGCAAAATTTGCTGGGTCGTTGTGTATTTGCATCTTCCACTTTTACAGATAAAGCTGCATCACACTCCAAATCAAATGCACCGATTTATACCTGTACCATTCATGTTCATGGTTTCACGTGGCTTCACATCTCGATCAAACCTTCCAGTTGTCAGACTTTTAATTGCTTGCCAGTTTCGGAGGTGTAAAATGGTATCTTGTTGAGATTTTTAGCTTGTTTTTCTCATGTTACTAATGAAGTTGATCATCTTTTCTCTTTTTTTTTTTTTTTTTTTTTTTTTTTTTTTGGCTGATGTGTTCAATTGTTAGCAAAATAGCTCTTCGTGTTTTTGGCCGTTTTTCTATTAGACAACTTGTTTTGTTTTTCTCACTGGTTCCAGAAATTCTTTATAAAGGTTATATGTGTGGTCAATAACTGTTCCAAGTCTTTTTTTTTCCTACTCTACTATTTTTGTTAATGGTTTATTTTAATAAAGTAAATAAAGTTTTTATATTTCCTGTAACTGAATTTATCAGTCTTTTTCTTACTTGTCATGTTCAGAAACACTAAGTAGAGTCCTTATTTATGAGATCTTACTGGCATAATGCTATCATATATCTTCTTCCAAAAGTTTGAAAAGTTTCCGTTCACGAGGTCCAGGAAGCATCATCTTCCTTTCCTTCTGCTCAGCTGCAAGGTAAGTCATACTGACATTGAGGTTGGAATTTTTCTTGTCTATATATGTTCACTGAGAATGTGGCCCCCTCAAGTCCTGGGCTTCCGTACCCATTCTGTCTTAGCTGTTCACCATGGCAGGCCCAACATCTTGCTCTGTCCCTGTGGACGTCATATTCAATAGGAAGCTCACAATAACCAGAGATTGGAGGATTACATCCGGGTGGCTACGGGCTTTCTTGACAATTCATCACTCAAGATTCGAGATCCTACTCTATGTCCAGGCCGGACTGTCACCAGCTAGATCCCAAGACCTGCCTTTACCATTCACCTGCTGGTACCCATTGACCTTTGTCCTACATTTTCCTTGTGTTCTTCTTTCCAGCTTATCTCGTAACTCAGGCTACAGGCCTCACATCCCGTTATGGAAACTGAAACGACCCCTCCAGCAATAATGACTGCCTGAGGAAAAGACCACCGGCAGACCAGTTTGAGCTAAACCCCTGCCTCGTGCATATACAGATAGATCATGGAGTGACGTCTCGAATGATCAATAGCCACCTTTACTGCTTTATGATACTAAAGTCTCTGGCCAAGGAGGAACACAGCCTCATTCGCATAACGTCCGATGTATGTACAGGCATCTTTCCTTAAGGCGAAGGCACTTGCAAGGTCTTACGTTCACCTAAATATTCATCCCAACTGTAAATAGAAGGAACCCACTCACACCCTTGCTCTGGGAGTCATGGCTTTGGAAGTCACTCCTCCCATGATCTCCTTATTTCCTGCAGATAAAGTTTCCTTTGTGCGGCAGCCCTACGTAGTCTATCTGACTCACCAAGCAGTGGACTCACCCTGGTTCAGATACAAGAGGATTTCTAGTATTTTCTGGCAATCTTGATTCTTCATTTAAACAGATATTTAAAAAAAAAATTTCCTATAAGTTTGATTCTTTTTTTTTTTTAATTTTTTTTTAACGTTTATTATTTTTGAGAGAGTGAGAGCCAGAGAGCAAGCAGGGAAGGGGCAGAGACAGAGGGAGATACAGAATCGGAAGCAGGCATCCAGGCTCTGAGCTGCCAGCACAGAGCCCGATGCGGGGCTTGAACTCACAGACCGCAAGATCATGACCTGAGCTGAAGTCGGCCACTTACCCGACTGAGCCACCCAGGCACCCCGTATAAGTTTGTTTCTTAGAAAACTATAACTTTTGTTTCTTTTAAAAGATCTCTAGATCACTATTTTACCAGAAACAAACGTCCCATGACTGTTTTTTTTTTAACCTTTAAATATATGTGTGATAGAAAATACATGGTTCATTTATTCACTTGCTTACATAACTTTTAAAGAATGCTTTTTCGTTAAAAATAAGTTTTAGGGGTGGCTGGGTCGCTCAGTTGGTGAAGCGTTTGACTTCAGCTCAGGTCATGATCTCACAGTTTGCGAATTCGAGCCCCACGTTGGGCTCTGTGCTGATGTCTCATAGACTGGAGCCTGCTTCTGATTCTGTGTCTCCCTCTCTCTATGCCCTTCCCCTGCTCATTCTCTCTCTCTCTCTCTCTTTCTCTCTTTCAAAAATAAATATTTAAAAAAAACTTAAAAAAAGTAGAAATAAAAATCAGCTTTTAGGATCTATCCACTCATGAGTGTGGTTCACTTCTTACCCTGATGAATATTTATTATATTAAATTAATCCCCCAAATGTGTGAAATCTTAGTGGAAAAATTTAATGGAAAACAAGAGTCCTTTGAAAATATGTAAACAAACGCATATGAATAAACCAAGTTTCAGCGTCTCTCCTCTTAGATCTATACACCTACATAGAGGAAATCTTACACGATGCGAAAAAAACATTGTTTTCCTGCATTGCTGGTGTTAATCATGAGCACCTCACCCTCATTAAATTATCAGTCTTGTTTCCTTGTTTTGCTTCTTCATGATTCCCAATTTCTTACTTCATGCCCCTATGCTGTTCCCAGCTGGTCCTTGTGAAACTCCATCAGAGCAGATAATCAAATGTGTGGCATGTATCCTTATTGTGACCTTCAACCCAAACAGCTCATGGGACAAGGTTCTGGATATGGGTGCAGGATTCCTGCCTGTGTTACTATGATCACCAGAACTGAGACAGTTATCATCTTATTGAACACCTACAATAGGTCAGATGACGTACCGAGTAATTGATGTTATAAGGAAAAAGGTTTTGAACTCTGTTTTCTTGGTTAAAAAAACCCCCCTGAAACTCAGCAAAGTTAGACAATCCGGTCCATACTACAAGTGCGGGTTTGTATTCCTCGCTTTCTGACATTTTACACAAAATTGCACGGGAGCAGATATCCGGAACCAATGGCTTCTGAGTATTCTATTCAAACACAATATTTTCTCAATCATTCTGCCTGAAATTTGTCGAGATTTATTTTTTTTAAAGGACTAGGCAGTCGTGTTTTGCTGGGTCAGTCTTCACGGATTGCACTTTCAGTATGTGTCAGTCCGTTGATGCTGCATTACAAGCACCCCAAAACCAGAGGTGTAAAACCATGTTTGATTGACCTTACAGCACGGTGGGCTGGAGAGATGTTCCTTCGGGTCTGATTGCTGCTGGGCTCTCTAATGCATCGGGGGTTGGCTGGGAGATGAGCTGCTGTCTGGAGCTAAGATGGTCTCACTCAGATCCCTGGCAGCTGGTTGGCTGGCGGCAAAGATGCCTTGGTTCTCGCCACACGGTCCCGCCTGACCCAACAGGGTAGCTTGGGCTCTTTCATCCGGCAATTTCAGGATTCCAAGACCAGCTTAGTGGGCAAGCCCCAAAACACAAGTGCTTTCAAGCTTCTGCTTGGATGCACTGTGCTTCTGCCCCGTTGACCAAAGCAGGCCACGCGGACAACTCAATTTCAAGAGGTGGCGAAATCCACTCCATTCTGTCACAAAGCAAAGCAGAGAGCGTCCAGGCACAGTGGGGATTTTGTGGCCAGTTCCGCCATCGATCACAATCGCGAGTTGCTATTTTTGTTTTATTCACGATTTCACACGTCCTGGAAATAATAAAGCTGTGACGATCGCTCCACGCGAACATGCTTTCTGCCAAAGTTTGGAGATTGTTTTCTTCAAAACATCTTCTGTGGGGGTGTTACAGAAGAATCATCAATCCCTCTGGTTTCAGTTACAAAAAGAATACTCTCAGGGCTTAGTGCTGATGGGAACTCTCTCCCTCATTACCCATAAACCATTTGTTTCCTGCATCACTTCGACTGTGCAGAAACTGATCCTATCCCCTGCTGCATATGAAAGTTGGGGTCAAAGTCTATCTGATGGCGTCTCACTGTGATTCTGTGGTTTTACCGACTTCCACTCACGTAGGTGGGCTTAGGCTTCGAGTTGGAGTTAGTGTCTTCACTGATTTTCTGATAATAGTCATAATAGCCTCTAAACAGGTTTTATACATTTTTACATTGCCTTTTCTTTTCTTTTTTTTTTTTTTTTTAGTTTTTATTTTAATTCCAGTTAGTTAACATATAGTATTATACTAGTTTCAGGTGTACAATACAGTGATTCAACATTTCCGTACATCACCTAGTGCTCATCATAAGTGCCCTCCTTTATCCCCATCACCTATTTAACGGGGTTTATATTTTTAAAGAATACGCTTTCTAGATTGTTCTGGAATTCTAGCATATGTAACTTTTAATTCACCAAAACTTCATATTGTGTTGCCACAAGAAAACAAAAGCAAAAACAACCCAGAAAACAAAACGAAAACACCTCCTATATATATATATATATATATATATATGTGTATATATATATATATATATATATATATATATATATATATATATATCTTCTAAACACCAGGCAATTTATCCATAATACATTTCACCCTTGTTTTACCAATTACTCAGAAGAAAAGCACATCTGAGCAGTTACGTAATCAATTTGAAATCAGCTTTACCAATTACATATGTGAAGCTCAGGTAGGTTTGTTACCTGGGCACATATTTAATCTGTAAAATAATTTTGTTCATATAAAGATCAACATGTTACTGTAAATATGAAATTAGATTATGGATGTGAGAAAGCTTTGCAAAACGAAGAGTAAGAACATTTCGAATCCTGAGAGTCGGTGTAGTTTGGTGGAAACCTACAGAGACCTGGGTTTATAATCAGCTTACCTACTTTCTAATTGGAGTGATAGAGGAGGGAGGGGAAAGGAGGGAACAAGGCATGTGTCTCTAATTTTTAACTCCAAGTTCAGCTGTGTAAACATTTTAGGCACCTACAGTCCGCCAGACAGAAATTGAACTTGGGATTAATGGGACTTAAAAAAATGTGACTTCTTCCAAGAAATTAAACACCTAATGTTCTGTCCTTGGACCAGAGTACTTTCTTTCAAATTGTCCCTGCAATAATTCCTTTAAAGCAGCATTTCCATCCAGAGACTTGGTAATGGGTCATGGCTTGGGCAAGGAAACACACAGGTGTTAATTTTTAGTCACGTGTACCACGCCAACTGAGGAGAGTGAGCAGAGAGGATGGCCTCATGGGTGAACCATCCCCCTTCCTTTACACGGATTTCTGATTTATCACTGGATGCCAGCCTGTACGTGTACAGACGATCCCCGATCCCATCTTTCAGCACAGATATATTTACCTAGCACAGATATTTTTCTTGTTCATTAACCATTCATGAACATTTCTCCAAAGGTACATTGCATTATTCATACACAAATAGATGTTCAGGAACTTAGTAACTGTGAATGCTTAGCATGGCCTGATCATGGAATATACTCTGGTAGTTCAGGAATCAAAGTTAAAACATATTTACCGTCTAGAAGAATGATTTGTGGTTTGAAGAATATAAAATGTGCTATTTCCCATAGTAGCTGATATATATATATATATATATATATATATATATATATCACACACACACATATATGTATATATAAACACATATAAACACATATATATGTTTCTATATACATATATATACACACATATGTGTGTATATATATGTTTATATAAACATATATATACACATATGTGTGTATATATATGTACACACATATATGTGTGTATATATATGTGTGTGTGTATGTATACATATATATGTGCATGTATTTCATACTCATATACATACTTTTATGAAGTTTAAGAACTTTGGCCAGTTAATATTCTCTTCTTACCTTTCATTAAAGCAAGCAACAAACAAAACTCTACTCCATATTATCAAAGTAACATCTCTATACTCTTTTATGAAGAGTGAGGGAGCAAAGATGGTAAAACTAGGAACAGGCAGAGAAAAAAAAAATTGCCTGTACTCACTACAGCTCTTTCTTTTGCCAAAAGCAGTCATGTAATGACGTCAATTAAACTTTCAATGAACTTCAATTGAGAGCCTTCCTGAAGGCCTTTTCCTAAAGGAACCATGCACAGTAAGTACCATAGAACAGCTTTTCTTTTACCTTTTTTTTTTTTTTTTTGACTCTTTCAAGCAAGAGAGCAAAACAAGTGATTGGCATTCAGTAAAGAGGAACCACCTTACCTGCAAGAAGCAAGTTCATTTCTCAATACAATTAGTTTTGTAATTACTTTTTTTTTGAGGGGGGGGGCTATATTTTCAGTAACAACAATTGCATTGGAAAACTCATTATAGATCCTCGTGCTTTCAGTAATTTAGGTTGTGAGTTGTATTCATAAAATTATTTTCTGCCGGAAAAAAAAAAGTGCTTCCAGCTTCATGCTTCATTTTCAGAGCAATAACTATAGAAAGATTGACTTCTCCTAATTTCTCCCAGAATGCGATGAATGTAGATGCTCTAAGGAATGGGACTGGATTCATTCTTATTGAAATCAGGGAACATAATGAAGGATTTTGCCAGCTACCTGGTGTTGACACAAGACTCAAAAGAAGTGGCTAGGGAAAAAAAAAAAAGCATGTCACTGATGCCTTCGTTGGAGAAATGTGGCGGCAAGGCCGGGCCAAGTGTGCAGAGGGATGAAGCGATGCCCCCAGCACAGACGTGTTCGACGAGGACATCGTGCACCCGCTCAAGCATCTCCACTGCCATCATCTGCAAATGGCAGGCTTCTTCCTCTTGCAACTTCCTTCTTGTAAATCTGCGGCTCTACAGGCAAACTGGGTCCCTGTGCCCACCCACCGCTACATTGCACTTCCTCAAATTATTCAAACAAAAAATTTTTTTTTGAATGAGACATATTTCCCTGAACTGAGCCTTCTGCTTTTATGCCAGAATAAACCCTGTCTACAATGATGAGCACGATGGGAGCAGAATGTTTTGTCTAACGTAGTTAACCGTATGCATTAATAAATTCTGAGCGAAACAATGACTGCCTTCACATTCCAGGATTTTTGAAAGCATTTACTTAGGACATTCTCTGTATAAGCCAGAAAATTGAGTCTTTTAATCGACTTCTTAAAAAGTCTTTTATTTTCTTCTAGTGGAATGGTTACTGTGTATGATGACGAGGGAACTGCTGTTTATTATCTACATTGTTCCATGAATTTGATAGACATCTTATTTGGGGGGGATTTTTTTAACTTCATTTTTAAGAGCAGTTTTAGGTTGGCAATGCATTGAGAGGAAGGTGTAGAGATTTCTCGTATATGCTGTGTCCCTGCATGCCCAGAGCCTCTGCCTTTATCAGCATCTCTCACCAGAGTGGCACGTTCATTGCCAAGGATGGGCCAACATTGACGATCATCACCCAGCGTCCATAGTTTCCATCGGGGTCCACTCTTGGTGGCGTTACATTCTATGGGTTTTGTTTTTTGACAAATGTCTAATGACATGCATTCCTCATTATAACATCGTGCAGAGGATTTTCCCTGCCTTACAAATCTTCTGTGCTCTGCCTATTCATCTCTCTACTCCCACCGTTGGCATCCAGTGATCTTTTTTTGTCTCCATAGTTTTGCCTGTTCCAAACCACCATAGAGATGGAATTATACACTACAGAACCTTCTCAGATTGGCTTCTTTCACTTAGTAATGTGCACTTAAGGTTCCTCCACGTCTTTTCATTACTTTACAGCTCATTTCTCTTTATTTCTGAATAACAGTCCATTGTCTGGATGGACCACAGTTTACCCATTCGCCCACTGAAGGACATCGTGGTTGCTTCCAAGTTTGGGTAACGATGAATAAAGCTTCTATAAACATCTGTGTGCAGGTTTTTGTGTAACATGAGTTTTCAGCTCCTTTGAGTATGCACCAGGGAGCACAACTGATTGTTTGGCAGTTTCCTGTAAAGCCAAACATACTGTTTAGTGTTGTAGGCAACTACCAAAGTATCTTCCAGAATGGCTGTACCCTTTTGCATCCCCACCAGCAGTGTATGAGAATTCCTGTTGCTCCAATTCTCAACAGCATTTGGTGTTGTCAGTGCTCTAGATTTGGGGCATTCTAATAGATGTGTGGTGAATGGTACCTCCCTGTTGTTTTCACTTGCATTTTTCTGATGATAGAGAATGTGGAACATCTTTTTCTTTTTACATGCTTATTTTATATATATATATATATATATATATATATATATATGTATGTACATATACATATGTACATATATATATATATATCTCAGATATATACCTATATCTATATCTCTATATCTATACATTATATATATATATATATATATATATATATAGACACACATACACACACACGCACGCACGTGCACACACCCGTACACATTTTTTCCCCCTTTGGTGTCTGGTATGGTCTTTGGTCCATTTAAAAATTTTTTAGTGTTTATTAATTTATTTTTCGAGAGAGAGAGAAAGAGCAAGCCGGGGAGGGGCAAGCTGGGGAGGGGCAGAGAGAAAGGGAGAAAGAAATCCCAATCAGGCTCTATGCTGTCAGCGCAGACCCCATCGCGGTGCTCGAACTCACAAACCATGAGATCGTGACCTGAGCCAAAACCAACAGTCAGAGGCTTAACTGACTGAGCCACCCAGGCACTCTTTTGGCCCATGTTTAGTCAGGATGACCAATATCTCATTTTAATCACTACAACAGATAGGTCACATACTAAGATCCGCATTTTATAGCCTGGAAATTCAGGTGAAGGGTGGTTAAGAAATATCTTCTGATTGCTCACAATCAGGATTAAAATTCCTTCCTGAGGTTTGACACCCATGCTCAGTGGCTTCAAATGGGTTGTCTTCTAGAATAGATACTGTGAATTATCAGAGACAATTAACACCAGTGCCTCTGTATTTTCCGACCCACCTCAACTCACTCCACTGCTGCTCGTTAATCATCCCTTGGATTCTCTCCATCTCCTGGCCCACTTGCCCCACAATTATTGAATTAATCCTGTCTGAGATGGGAAGTACTTATGTTTCTTCGATCACTCTTTCATGGGGACAAGTTCTAATACAAATTCTAATATTATCACCACTCGCCTCCATGAGGCTGACTAGATTCAGGGCCTGTGTTCAAGTTGCTGCCCTTGAAAGTTAAGTCTCTACCTTTAACCCCCAACCTGGACACAGGGATCTTGTTATTTATTTATTTATTTATTTATTTATTTATTTATTTATATATTTTTTAACGTTTATTTATTTTTGAGACAGAGCATGAACGGGGGAGGGTCAGAGAGAGGGAGACACAGAATCCGAAACAGGCTCCAGGCTCTGAGCTGTCAGCACAGAGCCCGACACGGGGCTCGAACTCACGGGCTGTGAGATCATGCCCTGAGCCGAAGTCTGCCGCTTAACCGACTGAGACAAGGCAGGGAAGGAAATAAATGAAAGGTATATTCTCCAGCAGGTTACACCTGTGGACAAGCACTCAGCCTTGTCAGGAACCTTGGAACACAGTGTAGAACGTGCCCCTGAGTCATCCTGCCCAGGGTAGAGGAGGTTGGACTTCTCATGCTTCCGTTTCCACAGGTCAATGGTGGAGAGCCACTGTTAGGGACATACCTCTCAGTACTGTTGATCTACAGCAGAGGTCCATAAAAATCCCACAGGCAGAGAGTTCTAGACGTCTGTAGCAGGAGGCTGTTGGCAGGTTCTGGAATGATAAGTTCCAGGAGGAGGCGGGCAGGACACCAATAAGATCTGTTATAATTGTTGTTTTACAAACTCAACTAAAACCTCTGTTCTGGATATCCTGTCAGTTTGGGAAGACAGATAGACAAAAAGCTTGCCACCATAGAGGACAGACCTAAGTTTGAAACTCAGCTCTTCAATAAAGAACTCTGTAACCCTGGGACAATTAGTTGACGCCTTTGAGCCTCTGTGAGGGATAACAATAGTTATATCTTTAGGTGATTATTCCTTCTGTGTGATGGTGAGGGTCGTAAAGCACTTGTTCCAGACATTGAGTAGGCCTCTCCAGCAGTTTCTATTTCCAATCCGAAAAACACTCCTTTCCCCCAGGCGATCAATTGCAGAATAGCCCCACTCTTGTCCAGACAGACACCTTATCCCATCCTCTTCTAAAAAGGAAGTATTTTTAACCTTCAACACCAACAGAAAGCCACAGGTGAATACCTCAGTGGCATTTGTGCGACACAGATGTCACATGCTGACTCAGATTCCCCACTCTGGCAGAATATCAGGAACCTCAAAGCTTTGCATTTCATGGCACAAGTGATGGAAAAGACTGTTTCAGAAGTTCTTGAACCAGGAGATTGAATTAAGAGCTGAGTGGCTAAAGAGTGGACAGGGATGGGTGATGGGCTAAAGAAATGTTTAGGTCAGTAAACAAGAGAAGGAAATCTGGAGGTGCCGGGTGGCTCAGTTGGTTAAGCTCCGCCTTCAGCTCAGGTCATGACCTCCCGGTTCACAAGTTCAAGCCCCGCATCGGGCTCGGTGCTGACCGCTCAGAGCCCGGAGCCTGCTTCCGATTCTGTGTCTCCTTCTCTCTCTGCCCCTCCCCCACTCACACTCTGTCTCTCAAAAATGAATAAATGTTAACTTTTTTTTTTCTTAAAGTAGGAAATCTGAACTTCTCATTGAGACCAATAATAGGACACACGTGTTTACAGCGTGTGATCAGGTGACTCGAGGCAGAAGGCTGACAAGGGGGAGCAGAACAATGCCCCTTGGCGGAGGGGCTCCTACTGCCTGGTTCATCCCTGTAATGTCCCAGCATGTAGAATAGCACCTAGAGTAGAATGTAGTTCACATGGTTGTTGGATGGATAAATAAATGATTGAACCCTCTTAGAGTTTGCCCTCTTGAGATATTTTTAGAAAGACAACAATGCAAGAATGTGCCAGGAACACAGCTACTACTTGCAAAAGCAGCAGGTGTTCTCTCAGACTTTTTCACCTTACCCACTATTGTCCTCTTAGACCACAGCAAATGGATCTTCTTATCGGTCCTTAAACAAATCCGACACTTCATTAACTCTGCCGGCACACCTTGTATTCCCACTGCTGGAGACTTTCCTCTCTTTAGATTATCCAAATCCTTTCAACAGAAGTGATATCTCTGTCCTATAACCCCCAACCTCCACCCCAAGTAGTTTCGTGTCTCCACAATGCCTTTAACCAGCCTCCTATCCTGAACACACACATGCACATGCCTGGGGGAGAAAGGCGGTCCATTACGTCTCTAGTTGATGGATTTCTCATCCATTGTCATCTTGGTGAAGCTAGTGTCCCCTCCATCAACTCCTCATAGAATTAATCTTGTCTGACGTGATACCCCTGTGGCTTTTTACATACACCTTTGTTAGTAGCATTTATTTCCTTGTTGTGTTTTTACTTTTGCTTTTTAATAATCACTGGAATCACGTGTATGTGTATATGTACTGAAAATATAAAATGCAATCCATGGAGGCAACGATCATCTTTAGAACTGAAAATGAATCACGTCAAAGAAGATCTAAATAAATGGAGAGATTTTCCGTGTACCTGGATAGGAACAGTCAATATGGTCAGGATGTCTGGTTTTCCCAATTTGATCTACAGGTCAACTTATTTTGTGGATATCAACAAACTGCTTCTAATGTTTATATGAAGGGACAAGAGACCCAGAAGAGCCAATCCTATACTGAAGGAGAAAGACAAAGTCAGAAGACACACTACCCAACGTCAAGACTTCTATAAAGCTACAGTGATCAAAACAATGTGTTATTGGCTTATAGATCAATGAAACAGGATAGGATAGAGAGAAAATAGACTCAGGCAAGTATAGTCAACTGATTATTGACAAGGGAGCAAAGGCAATTTTATAGACAAAGGATTGTCTTTTGAACAAATGGGTTGGGGGGAGAATGCGAGGGATAGGTGGAACACAGGGAATTCTTAAAGTAGTGAAACTATTATATGTGCTACTGAAATCATAGATGTATGTAATTATATATTTATCAAAATCCATACAATGTACATCACAAAAAGTGATCGTCTCATCAACTATAACAAATATATTTTGCAAAATGCTGATAAATAGGAAAAACCGAAGGTATCCGTGGTGAGGGGTATATAAGAACTCTCTGCACCTTCTGTTCAATTTTTCTGTAAATGTAAAACTGCCTCGAGAAAATTCTATAAAAAAATAAAAAGCAACTACCATATTCACCAAAATAAATTTCTTAAACAAACCAATCGAGCATGGCTTCATGGACTGACATTTGAATGAATTAGTCATACACATTCTTGAAAAATTTACATTGTATATTTCATATCGTTTGTAAAAGTCTTCCATGTTTAGGAAAGCAAAAAAAGCAATGAAAATTCGTATAAAATACCACTACCCTGACATAAGTACCATTAAGTTTGGTAAATATTTAAGAAATGAATATTATGTATTTCTTTGTCCGCTATTCGTTTGTGACATTTGATTGGTTATGATCTTGTCTTACTGGAGTGTGGGAATCCTGAAACCAAGGACTGTGTTTCTCCTAACATCCATTTCATAGGACCCTGCGTGACGTCCCTGACGGAACCTGTTATTTTAGTCAATTCCTTCGTTACTCATCAGGGCAAGCATCTATGCTCACTTCATCTGCCTCCTTGTAGTCCCACGTGTGTGCCTAGGATCAAGTGAGTAAAATGGAAGCGGTTGGATAAGCGGAAAGCTGTGTGACCCCAAATGGCCACAAGTGGAAGCAATGAAATAGAAAGAATGAGTCAAGTCAAGTCTGATCCCAGCCACTGCCCCCTCTCTGTGACAGCAGGCTGGCGAGCTGACTCCTCTGAGACTTCATCTTCTCTTCTGTAAAATGGGTGGTTATCAAAGCAGACACATCATCCTCTTCACGTCGGGTGGTTCTTAATTCTTTGTCTCAGTTCCATTCTCTGAGCTGACTCAAGAGCTAAATCGTGCAGCTGGACTCTTGCCAAAGCAG
Organism: Panthera onca; assembly: GCF_046562875.1. Lineage (NCBI taxonomy): Eukaryota > Metazoa > Chordata > Mammalia > Carnivora > Felidae > Panthera > Panthera onca. Next base: position 8,321,951 of record NC_138342.1, read on the forward strand.
TTAAATAGATTTATTTTGACTCTGCATTTTTAGTTTAAGCTGCTCTTTCTGACCGAACAAGCCCCAGAGTTGAAGGCTTGCTATTTATATACAACGTGACTCTTTTTTTTTTTTTTTTGCAAAGACACTATTTTTAGCTTTAGCTAAATCACGAAGATTTTATGTCTGTTAAAATAAATTCATGTGGCAGAGATTTTTTGACTTACAAGTGGGATGCAAAATCATTTCCCGAAGAGTAAAAGCTTGCACTTTTAATTTTTCCTTAAGTAGTTTAAGAAAATGTAGATAACCAGGTCATCTACTAGAATGTCAGAGCTAAGAAGGACTTAGGAAATGATCTGGTTCACCTCCTCTACTTAAGGATGTGGAAATTGAGTACCAGAGAGAAGCAATGTTCAAGGTCACATGGTTACCTAATATCAGAACTGAGATCAACAGCAAAGTGCCCTAGTCAGTTTCATCAATCAATCAATCAATGAAACTGACCGAATATAACTACTCCTAAGATATCATTGATAAGTCATGGGTAAATGTGTAAATTCTTTGTCCCAGTGAGGGGAGGTTTCTTAAAATTCAAACCTCTGAATCTGCATCATTTTCCTAAGTATATAACTTTAAAGTAGGTGTAAGTTAAGCACATCTAAGTAGGGTGTTTCTTTGAAATTTCGTTTCCATGTGGACAGAGAAGTAATCGTTCCAACCATGTTGGGTATTTCTTTCTGTATAGACATTCTCTGTTCTTCTAAGTAAATACTAGACTCGGGTTTCTGATTAGATTATGGAAGGCATATAGACCAGTCTGGACCTCAACACAGTCACAAATATCCTCTCTCATGCCATCTCCCTCTCTACATTCATTTTTTTCTTTTTTCTCTTTTAATTTTTTTTAATGTTTTTATTTACTTTTGAGGGAGAGAGAGAGAGAGAGACAAAGCACCAGAAGGGGAGGGGCAGAGAGAGAGGCAGACACAGAACCCGAAGCAGGCTCCAGGCTCTGAGCTGTCAGTCAGCACAGAGCCCGACGCTGGGCCCGAACTCGTGAACTGCCAGATCGTGACCTGAGCTGAAGTCGGACGCTTAACCGACTGAGCCACCCAGGCTCCCCTATATTCATTGTTTTTTGTTTTTTTGTATGTTTTATTTTTTTCTTCACATCTCTGGTCAGTGAAGCATTTTACCATTGTGTGAAGGGTGAGTTCAAAGATGTAAGATTGAGCTTAGTGGGGAGGAAGCTACTCTAGTCTTTTTTTTTTTTTTTTTTTTTTTTGAGAGAGAGAGAGAGAGAGAGAGAGAGAGAGAGAGAGAGAGAGATGAAGCGTGAAGGGGGCAGCGGCAGAGAGAGAGGGAGACACAGAATCCAAAACTGGCTCCAGGCTCTGAGCTGTCAGCACAGAGACCAACATGGGGCTCGAATCACAAGAGTCAAGATCATGACCTGCGCCAAAGTTCACCGCCCAACTAACTGAGCCACCCAGGTGCTCTGAAGTTACCCTAGTCTTAAACTAGACAAGACTGAGTCTCTACATGGTTTATCTAAGCTCCCTTGAATCTACCTGTTGCTTGAGACAAAGACCCAGCTACTAGTAAAGTGTGACCCTGCCTTTTATTTGCCCTCTTATTCTCCCTGATGGCCTGCAGAGAGAAGTGGCTGACCAAGGCAGGATATCAGTATCCCCGGATCCCCTGGGCTAACTACCTCCACCGTCTTAACAGCATCTCCTAACCTTACATCCATCGATGGGATCTTCAAGAAGGTGCACCTATCACATACCACACACTACTTGAACCGTGTTAGATACATTCTTTCTAACCCTCGAAAACACTGCACAACAATAAAATCTGAGATCAAAGAATGACATTCTAGATCTCTAGAATGTTCTCTTCTTACCTCCTAACATTAATGGGTATAAACCAAGGCTGGCACAAAACCAAATGATAAGTTGGGTTGATCATTCAACCGACACCACCGACAACCCTAACAACACATCTTAAAGATCGCATTACAGTAGTCCTTCTTTATTCGTGATTTCACCTTCCATGGTTTCGGTTACCCCTGGTCAACTGTGGTCTGGAAGAAGATAATACTCCTTCTGAAATGCCATGAGAAGGTCAATAGTAGCCTAATGCTATGTGACAATGCCTTCATCACTAACCTCCTTTCATCTCACACGTAGGCATCTTATCATCTCACATCGTAATCATAAGAAGAGTGAGGATAGTATAATAAGGTATTTTGAGAGAGAGAGAGAGACCATATTTATAGAGCTTTTATTATAGTGTATTGTTATAATTCTTCTATTTTACTAGTCATCATTATTGGTAATCTCTTACTGTGTGTAATTTATAAATTAAACTTTATCATAGGTATTCATATATAGGAAAAAAAACTCACCATATATATAAGGTTTGGTATTATCCAGGGTTTCAGGTGTCCACTGGGGTCCTGGAATGTATCTATCTCCCATGGGTAAAGGGGGACATCCGTACCTGTTTTATGGTTGTAGAAATTGAGTCTCACGGAAATTGTATGAGACGCTCAGAGTCCGACAGTTTAGTTGTGACATAATGGAATCTAAAACTCAGGGACTGCAATTTCAGATATAACTCTTCCCATAACAGCAAGACTATATTTGGCTTGAGAAATGATTGATGTTCCCTTTGAGAAAATGCTTTTTAAAGATACACACATTTGTTCATGGGCGTGCCTGAAGTTCTGGGAATGCACTACAAATAGAATAATCAAGTAGCGCCACAATGAGCCAACTCAGGAGTAACAAAGAATTTATTAAGATTCTCCATCCTGACCTTGCCATGGCCGGGAATAAACAGCAGCTTTTCTTAGAGACCGCTGAAAAAAATCAGAAGGAGAGGCTGTGAGGTGTCATGAATTCCAAAGCCTTCTCAACCAGATGGGAAGTTCATGAACAAGGTAAACAGAGGAAGCCTAGTGGTTGTCAATGCATGTGATTTAAGAAGGTACCAGCTACTGTCAATAGGAGTGATTTGTTCAAAACTGGTCACTTTAAAATCAGTGGAATCAACACTATTTGTTCAACCTTCAGTGTCATTGCCATCTGTTCTGCGTTGTGAAAAAAAAAAAAAAAATCTCTATTAAGTAAAAGACCCAGGAAAAATGTCACTTCTGTAAAAACTTTACATGTGCCCTAGTTAGTCTTTTACACATCTTGACATGGTAATGCATATTATTATGTATTTTAAGTATGATAATGAGCTTATTCATTTGGCTTTTATCAAGAATGCAGGCCCACTATGAGTAATATGGAAGATAACTAAAAGAATTTCTTATAGAGATAAGCCATAGGTAACTGCGGGAGCTGGTGAAGAAGTCCAAGGAAGGCTCTGACCTCAGCATCTGGCAATAGACCAAACGTCACTGAAGGTTAGCTAGGCCTGCAGTCAGGAAAAAAGCTAGAAGTAAAATTGAGGACAATGAGGACAAACTGGGACCCACATCTATCACTCCAACCTCAGCAATATAGGACACCTAGAGAAGCTGATGTCCTTTACCATGAGGCTGGAGACTCACCCAGTCTAAGACATGGAGAAGCCACTGGAGGGAACACAGGGTCTAGGAACAAGAATCTGGGAGTATGTGCCTAACTGGATTTCAGAGTTGCTATGGACGGGTGACGTCCACGTGTACTCTGTCTTCCTTCTTGTTCTAAAGGAGCATGAGTAGATGTTATTCTGGAACGGCTTCGCCATTGTGTGTGAGAGTGGGCGTGGGGTCAGATAAGTTGTCTCTTTCGTTTAAAAGTCTTTAGATTGTAAAACTTAAACGTATTTTGTTTCCACACTTTCAGTGGAATTAAAAACATTTCTTATAAAATATAATCTATAGTGTACAACATGATGACCATAGTTAATAACATTGCAGTTAATAGATCATATGTCATCTACAATAATGTAGTTAATAATGTTATATACTTGAAAGTTGCTGAGAGTAGGCCTTAAGCATTCTCACCAGAAAAAAAAAGTTGCTTATCTGTGTGAGGTGATGGTGTGTTAATTATCTTGGTCTTCATAACCACTCTCAATGGCTGTGTATATATATATGTTATATACATATACATATACATATACATATACATATACATATCTTTATTATGATGATTTATATATATACATAGTTATGATGATTTATATATACATATATAAATATATATAAACATATATACATATATATACACATATATATGTATAGACGATATATGTATATGTATATACAATATATATAAACATATATGTATATGTATATACTATATAAAATATATGCATATATGTATATATACATGTATATATGTATTATATATGTATATATGTACATATATGTATATACAATATATAAACATATATGTATATGTATATACTATATATATAATATATGTATATATGTATATATACATGTATATATATGTATTATATATGTATATATGTACATATATATGTATATATAAAAACAATACATGTATATGTATATACAATATATATAAACATATATATACATATATGTGTATATATATAAATCATCATAATACATATATATCATCATACATATATATATATACACATATGTATCATCATACATATATATATACATTCCATATACACATCTTATATATATATGATATATATACATCTTATATATATCATATATATATATATACACATCATCATACACACACACATATATATATATATACACACACACACACACACACACATATATAAGTCATCATATTGTAAACTCTAAATGTATACAATTAATTATATTTGTCAATTATTCCTCAATAAAGTTTGGGGGGGAAATTCTGTAATTCATAAAAGTAATGTGACCTTGGGTGCCTGGGTGGCTCGATAGGTTAAAAAAAAAAAGTATTTAGACTGAACGAATCCAGAAACCAAGGATCTGTATTTAAGGTGCCACTCTCAAGGAGCCTACTGAATTGGAAAGATAGATGTGGGCCTTGAGGCTGAGCCTAGTTCCATGACGTGATAAGATTTTTGCGGGATCTCGGGAGCGAGCAAAAGTATTTTAAATTTAAACGTGATTTCCACAATTGAGGCTGGGTGTCAGAATGCATAGGTGTTTTAAAAAGACCTTGCCATTCTTTGATGCTTCTCCCATTGACTCTTTCTCTTGCACTAGGCTCTGTGACTGCCCTTCTGATAGATTACAGGAACAGGGACACTTTGCCAGTTTTAGGTCCAGGCTGTAAGAAATTGGCCACTTCCACTCCCTGCTTTTGGGATGGCTGCTCTTGGAATGTAGGTACCATCTTGTGAGGAAGCCCAGGACACATAGCAAGGCCATGTTTGGGTGTTCTAGCACTGACATTCATTCACTCTTCATTCACTGACATTACTGGTAGGAAGCAAAGCTAAAGAAAATACCTGTAGACTTCCTTTGGAATCCCTCTTGTGCTATAGAGATGTTAGTTCCCATTACCGTATTTTCCCTAAGACACCCGGCTCTATGCTCTTAACTATCTTTTGTACCTTCCTGGGGAAATACCAGTGACTGTTTTTCATTGGGGCTGGAGAGAGTTGGTTGGGGCTGTCTCAGGCCCTCTTGGCCTTGGTGTCCACACCATCAGCTTCACTCGGTGACTCATGCTGTGCTATTTCCAAATACTGTTCCTTCCCGATCCTACTATCTAAATGAGCTGTCACCACTTTCTTCCATAGACTCTGCTTCATCTTCATTACAGTACTTACCACAATCTAAAATTATCTTGTTCCCTTATATCATTCCCTCATAATTATCTGTCAGCCCCTTTATGACATCAATTTGTTTATTTTCTGATTTGTTTAGCAGTATCTCCTCAACATTTAGGAATGCGCTCATCAAATAGTCTGAATTTCATACACATTGGGCAGATTGAATGAATGAAAGGCACAATATTAATTCACTTTAGGTGGGAAGGCAACTGTGCTGCTGTCTGTCTGGTGTGACCACTATTGTGTTCAGAATCTGGACCAGAAATATTACTTCTATATCATTCAGCAAAGTACAGACAGTAATTAAAATATGTACGATTTTATGAAGGCATTCACAGAGATTGAGATTGGGTGAACTATTTAGTGAGAACTATATACTGTGCCTTTACCTTGAGTGTAGTCATGCAGAGCACAAATTGCATAGTATCTTCTAGAAACCCAATATTCCCTCGCATATTCTTCCTCGGCTCACTGTGGCTTCGGGAATTGCATTCACACAATACACACACCTCAGCCTTCTCTACCCTCGAGACAGTCGCCTGCTTATTCCAGAGCCCTTGATTATACTGTTTACAGAAAATGTCCCATTCCGCTTATTTCGTGGTTATAGTTCACCCGACAAGAGTGTGATTTGTGAGCGCGTGTCTGCAGAAGAAGCTCACCGATGTGGTCTTTGCCACCTGGTCAATACGTAGTAGTGATCAATCCTGAGGGGTTCTCACTTCCTGGGCATTGATTCTCTTTGGGGTTGGGAATGAGGTTCAAGGGCCGCTCTTTCTTTTACTGGTCGCACGCTTGCCAAATCGAGTTGAAGGTGAAAGTAGATTGCCTTTTGCAGAGAAACTGAGCTGTCGTGGCATCATGTAATGCTTTCAAAAACTCTTTCTGGCCAAGGCAGATCAGGATCTTACTTAGAATTCATTTCAGCACCACTAGTATGGAGGCACGAAAGCCCCAACATTCATTACATGCTCCCTGAACCTAACAAGTCTTTTCTGAAGGACACAGAAGAACAGTGACAAGGGGGAGTTTCAGGGTCATCTGTAAATCAGTTGTTCTAAAAAGCTGGATTCCTAAAGACTGAGCAGAGGCTGAGCTTCATAAGATGGGGAGAAAATCCCCTTACTGTCTTTCCTCAGGTAGATGACCCCTCAGGTAGATGACCCAGTGCGAAATCAAACATTGAAGGTTTTCTTATTTCATGGGACTGGGTTGGAGGGGCAACGACTTAAACAGATTATACACTACTTCCACAGAGTCAGAGAATGTGAAGAACATTGTTTTGTAGATATTCTGTGTGCCATTTTTCCTCCCCTCTGTCCCTAATTTAATCCGGCAGCACTCTGCGAAGGTGTGGTGAGAGATAAAGCGGGAGAGTTTGTTTGGGCTGCCTTGCCAAGCGATTTGAATGCCTTCTTAAGGACTGTGAATGCCAACTTGAAGGGTAACTGGTAGATGCTGACAGGTTTAGGCAGTAAATTACTTTGTCAAATTTACAATTTAAAAGCTACCTCTGGCTGCAGTGTGGGGGGATGAATTGGAGTATGCTGAGACTGTAAGCAAGAAGATTTCAGAACCTGCTGCTACTGTCTCTAAGAACCAGAATAAGTGAAGCAGGGGATAGGGATCCTGCGGAGAGGGCATGGAGGGAGATCAGGTTCTGGAGAGACCTCCTCTTAGCGGTGGCTTCTGAGCAGAGCCTGGTGCCTCTCTAGGTCCGGGCTCTGATTAGTATGCCCCCCACTCCCACTCCACCCACCCAAGCTCTAAACAGCCCAAGGTGGGGAAGAACATGGAAGGAGTCAACCTGATCATACCTACCTTTGATAGAATGAAAAGGAAAATCACCTGACTCTTCACACGGCCAGAGGAACTCAGTTCAGATATTTGCTGACTCTTTATCTTCAGTTCGCTAGTAAGACACCATATGTAAGGGAAACACACGCACACCTTCCATCTCAATACTCAAGCCCTTTCATTAACTTAGGTTGTAAGTTAATTATGGAAACTGCTGGCAAGATGGTTGGAGCCAAGTTTGGCTCTGACTTCTCTTGGCAATTCCTAGATTCAACTCTACCCTTCTGGGATCCTGCATCAACTTTCCCCTAATTGTCACTGGGAGTCTGCAACAGAATGGGACAAGGGCAGGGCAGGAACTGAGTCAAGTTTCTCAGGGAAGCTGAAACGCGGATGGCATTTACAGAGCTGGAATTTGGCTCAGAGATGGGGTTGGGGTGTGTGTGATCCAAAGGTGGCAAGTGCTGAGTCACAGGATTCTGAATAATGACTGGAAGGTTCAGCCCAAAGTGTGCAAATTCAGTCACAAGCAAGGGCTTTCAAAACTCCGACTTCTAAACACCGTGGTCTTACATAATACATATATTTGACTTACATGTTTCAGGCTATGCGCCCTGGCAAATAATGGTGTTACAATAACAATGATGTTGGTAATAATGAAAACGAAAGAAGGAGGGGGATAAAAAAAATAAAAGAGGGAGATGGAATCACAATAAACAGGGAACAGGTGATTCCACCCCCATTTCTCTGCTCCCCCGAATATTTCCATGATTGCGTGTGACGTTGGAGATAGGGATGTGCTGTTGGAGTCTGAATCTTATATTTAATATTCATATTTTTCTTACCACACGTTCTGTAGAAGCAAGTCAGCCATGTGTTCGGTGCTCAAGGAAGGAAGAAAAGCAATCTGTCCTGTCCATATACTGGAGAAAAAGCAGGATGTGCTCATTGAATGAGAAATTCTTAGTCCTTCAACGTAACACCTTACTGAAGGATTGTGGAGGATGATTTGGACTTAATTTTAATATTAAGCCTGGACTTCAGAACCGACTGTGATTAAGACCAGATGAATGGCCTTCTGTATGTCCATGGCAAACCTTTGGGGTAGGCTTCATGTCAGTATTACGATGGATTGTCGTGAGGTAGAATTATTATTTTCATTATGCAGATGAGAATAATGAGACTCGGGGAATTAGCTACCAGCCAATTAGTAACCAGGCCCATGACTAAAATTTCATGGAGGCATTTTTCACCTCCTGTCTGAAGACGCTGCTCTAAAATTTTCCTTCTTGCTCTTGGAGATTTCATGCTCAACTTGCATGGGTTATGCTCAGGTTACTGTCTTCCAAAGGCATGCTGTTCCCAGGAAAACCGGTCTATAAAGTCATGCATGCTGACTCTTCACGAAATGTCTATTGAATTGTTCTCAGCCAGAAGCCTAAGCCCTTATTTCAGAAACCAATTCCAAGATGTCAAGAAGTCAAGAAGTGGCAAGACTCTTGTGGTAAGAAGAGCTGAGCACCAGGCCATCTAACTGTGGTCTTATCCCAAGTCTGTCTCTCATTAGCTTATGTGACCCGGGGAAATGTATCTGTTTCAGTTTCCTCCTTGGTACAAAGGGAGCTAAAGTCTCCCTGGCCTGTCTCACAAATTGCTATGATATCTAAGTGAGAGAGCACGCACGAGCCTACTGTGTGGTTGAAGTGCCGAAAAGGGCAAGATTTAGACATGTGTAAGGGGCCAGCCGTATAGCAGGTCCTCTGTCTCGTCTGGCCAGAGTTTTTCTCACCCCAGAAGGGGACTCTTTCCCCACTTCCCCTTCTCAGAGTTCCATGTCCTGGCATCCAGAAGCCACATGTATGCCCCCACAGCCACCAAGAGGGAAGGACAAAACTCCCTTCTAGAGCTTTCTTATCCTGACTTAGATACTGGTCATTCATTCATTCATCCATCATATATTTAATGAAAACCTATTCTGTGAAGAACTTAGAGATACAGAATTGAAAAAACAAGGTTTCTCCCTCAAAAGATGAAGGCTAGTAAGGAGAATCTGGAAATAAGCTACTTCAGAACACTCTAATACATGTGTTTTTGTGTGGGTGGGTGCTTCTTGAGAAGAGGCTTTGATGAGACCATAGGACACAACTAACCCAACTGGCAAGGCTTTTCTAAGAAGCCCACCCTTTTATGGAATCTGCAGGAAAAACAGAATAGTCCGGATAGCACAAGGGAAATTATTCCCACGGGAGCAAATCCATGATGCCTCCTTAGGTCCTCCATAGGGACCATGGCTCAGCAGCAGGTAGGGGTTTCCTGTGTACTGTCGCACTGAATTCGCACAGGCTCCAGAGGAAGGAGTATTATATCCACTGCTCATAAGCCACGGAACAGAGGTACATTCAGGTAAAGTAACTTCACGGGATCACTCAGCTGGTGAATGACCGGGATTGGCAATCAACTCTACCTGATGTTTGGGCCATGTTATTAACCATGATGATTCAGAGCTTCCAAGGGGAGGCTCCAATCGTGTCTTGTTTAGAAGCACACAGAAAGCGGTTAAGCCGGAAACGGCAGCACCTAGTTCTGTCTGGTTCCGAACCTTGAGCCCTTAATTCCTCTGCGGTTCTGGAAATAGACGTGCAAATGCCCAAATTTAAGAACGATATTTTTGGACCCTATTCCATTCTTCTGCCAGGGCTGTCATAAAAAAACCACCATAAACTGGTGGCTTCCACAACAGAAATGTTATTGTCTTACAGTTCTGGAGGCTGGAAGTCTGAGATCAAGGCATCAGCAGGGTTGGCTCCTTCAGAGACCTATGGAGAAAATGGAGCCATGCTGCTCCCCTAGCTTCTGGAGGTTTGCTGCAATCTTGGGCATTCCACGGCTTGTAGGTGCATCGTCCTGATTTTTGCCTTTGTCTTCACATGGCTTTCTCCCTGGGTGTGAGCCTCTGTGTCCAAATTTCCTCCCCCACCCCCCACCCCCAACCCCCAACTTTTTAAGAATACCAGTCATATTAGATTAGGAGCCCATCTTATCCAGTATGACCTCGTCCTAACTGATTACACCTGTCACGGCCATATTTCCAAACACACTCACGTTCTGCGGTTCGGGGTTAGGACCTCACCATATGGATTGGGTGCGGATGCAGTTCAACCCCTAACAGTCTCTGTGAATCGTTGAGGCGTGCCATGCGTGTGGTCGGGTGATAGGAAATGTGTTCGGAGCCAGGCAGGGGGGAATCACGGAGGGCGTCCTGTATGTAGCCTTACTAGAGAGCTTGTTCTTTGCACACAAGGAGCAGGCTACCGGTCCTGCACTGTTGCTGGGGTTCCCACCAAAGCATGCCGCCCTTAAGCTGAGAACAACCTTGTGTATTCCGCTCCACGGCTTCCATGAGGACACCAGCAGGAGCACTTGACTGACAGCCATTACGCATAATTGACAAACAAGAATCTGGCTGCCCGGGCGCTCTCTGTGCAGATCCGATCCTCGCGGGGGGCGCCGTTCCAGGAATCTGCCTGCCAGGCCGGGCCCTGGGCCACCCGTGTGTCTTGCATCATTCATCAGCAGGTGTCCTCATCACAAGTCGCAAAACACAAGTGTCTCGAGCGAGGAAGCACACACCGGAGCGGAGCGGCCCGGCGCCTCCGGGAAAGCTGGCGCGCGAGGGACAAGCGCATCAGGCACAGGCTTTGGGGCAGAGGGAATTAATGAGCTCCGCCTGGAGCGACATCCGGGCTCTCCGTTGTCAGGACAGCACCCGGTCCTCCCCGCCAGCTTCTGTCTCCGCAGAAGGCCTCGCTTCCACGCCGGACTGGAGTCATTATCGTTCTCTTCGCAACAGACTTCTCCGTTCTCTTTCGCAGACGGTTACAAACTGGAGCTAATTTTGCATGTTACCAACTTGGGAGTTTATTGTGGGTTCCAGAAGTTTACATTTAGGTCTGATAAAAAGCACAATCTGCAGGTGTGTGTGTGCGTGTGTGTGTGTGCGCGCGCGCGTGTGTGCGTGTGTGTGAGTGAGAGAAAGAGAGAAACTCAGGCTCCTTTAATAACTCCGACTATGAGTTATTTCAGATGATTTTCAATGGGTTGCTAATTTTGTGCCAGAATTAAAATGGAACTTTAAACCAAAGCAACTTACAGACGAAGGACTGATCTCGTTTGCTTTTCTCCATTCCTTCTGCTGATGTCTTTCTGATTGTTATTTCTGATCCTATATACTTTGATTTTTTTTTTAAATTTTATTTGAGAGAGAGACAGAGAGAGAGAGAGAGAGGGAGAGGGCAGGGAAGAGGGGCAGAGAGAAAGAGAGAAAGAATCCCAAGCTGGCTCCACACCCATCATGGGGCCCCCACGGCCCTGGGATCATGACCTGAGCAAAAATGTAGAGTCAGTCTCTCAGCCAGCTGAGCCACCCAAGCCACCCCTGATTTCTAAAGCTTTATTTGTGGGTGTAAGAGACAGTGTTGACTGAGCATGCCTTGTTCTACTCTTTGCTGCAATTTTATAGGTTAGCTCAGTTTTACAGAAATTAGAAAACGGAGCTCACAGAAGTGACTTCTTTTGCTGAAGGCCACTTAGCAGGAGAGTGGCAGAACAGACATCACGATCCACGCTTCTTTGTTTTAAGGCCGGTGGTGTTTTCTTGGGAGCTACATGGGTATACCCAGTTCTGCATAAAGGCGCTCTCTGACCGAGGCTGGCGAGGGACCGAGGTGTGGCAAGGTGCAGAGTGAATAAACCCTGTAATGAGTGTGGCATCTCCAGGGCAGCTAGGGAGGTTAAAATAGACTCCTCGGCCCTCCTCCAGCAAATCAGAATTGGTAGGGGAGAGGCCCGGGAATGGGAGTCTTCTGTGCACACACAAGAGATTGTGATGATTGGCTAACACTGTGATACACTGATGTCACGGAATAGACCGGAGGTCAGAAAGCCTGGATTTTGCTTGGACTCTGCCATTTGCTGTATGTTCTTAAGCGAGCCGGTTAATCTTTCTGGGTCTTGTGTCTGCGTGCGTTTGTAGAAGGAGGACAAAAATCATTCAGTTGCAAGGATCCCATGAGATCACATTTCCAAAAACATTTTACAACTTGTAATAAAGTACAAACGGTGCTTATTAGTATTCCTGAGAAATCGCACTTGGTGTAAACTTTTGCTTTACTGGATCGCATTTCGCCCCCCCCCCCCCCCCCCCAGTAAGCTCTGCCATTTCAGGGGAGTGTTCCAAAAGAGAAAAACAAAATCCTGGCTTAAATATGGACTAAAAATACTATTTAAGAATGGCTTGATTCTGGATTCAAAGAAGATTTATTTGGTATGGCCCATAGTTTATATGCATGCTTCTCTCGCCTAACACTTCAGCAAAAAAAATGTATCACATTTAAACTCAATCCATTTGCACTTTGCACATATTTTAAATATCCATCAAAACAAATACAGCCAAGTCAACGAGTATTTTTTCTTAATGATGCTGCTGACCGCATTTAACCTTCAAGCGTCAAGTCCAGGGTTTCCTGATTTCTGAGTCAATCTTGGCAAAGCCTGGGGTCATAGTAGGAGCCATGGCTACGTGAGGTTTGGAATTATCGGTCCTAAATCTAGAGATGTGGTGTTAGTTTTCATGATTACAGCTCCAAATGCCCAGAGACCTATCCTAACTCTCTGACCACATCTCCCCACCCCCTCTAAATGAAGTTTCCCTGTCTTTTGGGTTTCCTGATTTAGCTTTCTTTTGTTCCCTTCAGTTTATTGCAATATAATTTGCAGATAACGTTGTTTATCTTCTTTATGTTTCTTAATGTTTATTTTTGAGGGAGAGAGAGAGAGAGAGACAATGAGCAGGGGAGGCACAGAGAGACGGAGACACAGAATTTGAAGCAGGCTCCAGGCTCTGAGCTGTCAGCACAGAGCCTGACACGGGGCTCGAACTCACAACCTGCAAGATCATGACTTGAGTAGAAGCCAGATGCTTAAACGACTGAGCCACCAGGGTGCCCCCAGACAACCTTGTTTTAGTTTAAGGTACACATCCAAATGATTTGATAGATGTATATGCTGTGAAGTGATTACCATAACGGGTTTAGTTAACATTCAGCACCTCACATGATGATAAATATTTTTCCGGTGATGAGAACGTCTAAGATCTACTCTCTTATCAACTTTCAAGTACAAACATAGTATTTTTAACTATCACCATAGGAACGTTACATCCTCAGAACTTTTTAACTGGAAGATTATACCTTTTCACTCCCTTTACCTGTTTCCTCAATACCCACCGTCCACGTCTGGCAACTAGCAATCTGTTCATGGTTTCTATATGAGTTTGCTTCTTTTTAAATTCCACCTAAAAGTGAGATCATGCAGCATTCGTCTTTCTCTGACTTATTTCACCTCGACTAGTGCCATCAAGTTCCATCCATATCGTTGAAAATGGTGGGATTTCCCCCTTTTTTTATGGTGGAATAATATCCCATTGCGTACGTATGTCACATCTGCTTTATCCATTCATCCGCTGATGGACCCCTAGATTGTCTCCGTATCTTGGCCACGCTAAGTAATGCTGCAGTGAAATGTGGGGATACAGCCATTTCTTCAAGAGGGTGATTTCGTTTCCTTCAGGTAAATAGCAGAAGTGGATTTGCTGGATCGTATGGTCGTTCTGTTTTTGGTAGTTCACGATAGTTTTGATTTACCTTTCAAGTTTTGCCTGAATAAAAACTTGGCCGTGACCCACATCTCCAATCCAGGACTCATTACCCCCCCTTTCGCCGGGGCTCTATGCCCCTTCTTGTAACCCTGGCATCCCCTTAGATAAGGAGCCATCATCCAAATTAGACATGCCACTTTGATTAGAAAGGAGCCTTATTTTGATAGCCAGACTCTCGAGGCCCATTTTGATTGGAGACTCTGACTCTGCACCGGACCCCTTCTCCTCTCACATAGTCAAGCACGGAGCTTCAGAAATGTTTTCTTTCCTTGCGTTATCGCTGTTTTTTCTCTCGTTACATCATTGACAACAAAACGTGGGCATGCACTCACTACCCTAAAGCAACAAGACAAAAGAAAGCTCTGATCCCGTGTGACTTCTGGCTACTCTCCCATTTCACCCTGTTTGTTTACAACAAAACTCTTTAAAGGTGTTGTCCTGATTATCCACTCATCTCTTTCTTTCTCTCTCTCTTTTTTCTTGAACCTACGATTATGAACCACCACAACATGAAAATATTCTTGTCCCTACCCAATGACCTCTCTATTGCTCAGTCTACCAGTGACATTCAGTTCTGTATCCACGTGTCCTGCGGCAGCTTAATACCGTGATCCGCTTCACCGTAGACTCTTATTTTTACAAGAATTTCAAGATTCCATCCTCCCTTCCCTTCTGACCTCATTCACTGTCCCTCCTCTCTCTCCTCTGTTCCTTCTTTTTCATCCCTCAGTCTCTGAACACGCAGAAAGTTGGACTTACCGTGTCTGTCTCTCTGCCTCCCCCCAAGTCAGATTTACCGTGAGATCATCTGCACCCAGGAAAACTCCCCCTTTCTTGGTGTTCAGTTCTGTGAAATTTGACGTACACATACATCCATGTAACCACCACCGCAATTAAGTAACAGCACATTTCCATCACGTAGAAAGTTCCCTAGTGCCTTTTGGTACGCAGTTCTTTTCATCTTCTCAAGCCCATAGTGGGAACTGAGACGTAGACAGATAGAGATATCTAGAGATAGAGATAGCGATATATATATATATATATATATATATATATATATATATATGTATATGTAGCGATATATATATGTATATGTAGCGATATATATATATATGTATATGTAGCGGTATATGTATATGTATATATATATATGTATATATTTTTTATCTATGTCTTTTTCTTCTCCATGACATCATATAAACAGAATCATACAATATGCAGCCTTCTAAGTCTAGCTTCTTCTATTAGCGTTGTGGTATTTGAGATGCGTTCATCTTGTTGCATACTATGGCTCAGTTGTATTGGATTATATGGATTTACCACAGTTTATCTGTTCACCAGATGCCACACATTTGGATCCTTTCCATTTTGGAGCAATTATGAATAAGCATCCTCCTGAAGATCTTTGTCTGAACATATATTTTCCTTTATCCTGGGTATAACAACTGTAAGAGGGATTACTGTATCATGTGGTAAGAGTACATTTAGCTTTCTAAGGAAATTGTAGGCTGTTTTCTACAGTTGCTGTACCATTTTTCATTCCCGTAAGCCATGAATGGTGGTTCAAGTTGCTCTATATTTTTGCCAGCACTTGGCATTGCCAATGTATTTCATATTCTAGTTGAGGTGTGGTGGCAACCTAAGGTTACGAAGATTTTCTCCTATGCTTTCTTCAAAAAGTTTTGTAGTTTCAAGTTGTATATCTCTGATTAGTTTTGATTGTTTTATATATGGTGTCAGCCTTGGGGAGATTTTCTTTTTTTTCCTGTCACTGTACTGTCGCTCTGTCACCATTTATTGAAAGGACTAACTTCCTCACTGAGTCACCTGATATTTGTTGAAAATGAATTGACCCTAAATATGTAGATCTATTTCAATTTTATTGACTGTATGTGTATTCATTAACCCAGGGCTTGGCAAAATCTGGCCCATTGCCCCTTTTTATATGATCCATAAATTAAGAATAATGTCTACACTCTTAAGTGGTCAAAAAATAAAGAATAATATTTTCTGACACCTGAAAATTACATGAAATTCAAGTTTTAATTTCCATAAAGTCTTATAGGAATGTAGTCCATTGTTCAGTTGTTTATATGTTATTTGTAGCTGTTTTCACACTCTAATGGCAGAGTTGAGTAGCTGCATGAGAGAAACTCTGACCTAACAGCCTAAAATATTCACTTTCTAGCTCTTTAAAGAGATACTTGGCCAATCATTGCTTTAGCTGATATCACATTCTCTTGACTACTGTAGCCTCACAGTAAACTTGAAATTAGGTAGGGTGGGGGGGCCTGGGTGGCTCAGTCGGTTAAGCGTCCGACTTCGGCTCAGGTCACGATCTCGTGGTCCGTGAGTTCGACCCCCGCGTCGGGCTCTGTGCTGACCGCTCAGAGCCTGGAGCCTGTTTCAGATTCTGTGTCTCCCTCTCTCTCTGACCCTCCCCCGTTCATGCTCTGTCTCTCTCTGTCTCAAAAATAAATAAACGTTAAAAAAAATTTAAAAAAAAAAGAAAAAAAAGAAATTAGGTAGGGTGAGTCCTCCAACTTTGTTCTTCTTTTTCAGAATTGTTTTGACTATTCTAGTTCCTTCTGTTTTCCACATGAATTTTAAAATTAGTTTGTTGAATGTGTTGAATGCCTGATGGTATTTTGATTGAGGTTATGTTGAATCTCTAGATCCATTTGGGTAGAATCAAGTCCAAATTCTTAACAGCATTGAGTTTTCCAACCTATGACCATAGTATATTTCTTTATGTTCCTAGATCTACTTTGGTTACTCTGACCAATGTTTTTAGTTCTCAGCATATATAAGTCTTGCACACTTTTTAATAAGTTTTTATGTAATAATTTCTTATGCTGTGATGTTATTTAAGTGGTATTGGTTGGTGAATTTAAAATTCCATTTGTTCATTCTTACTATAGAGAAATAAAATTGTTTTTTCTATATTTATCTAGTGTCTTATAACCTTACTTAAATGATTTATTGGTTCAAGTAGGTTTTTATAGATTTGTGGTGTATTCAATGTGGATGATCATATTGTATGCAAAGAATATAAGCTTCTTTATTCTTTTCCACTTAGTATGACTTTCATTTATTAGTTTTTAAATTTATTGCATCTGGTAGGAACACAAGTAAGATGTTTAACAGGAATTGAGAGAGCAGACATCCTTGCCATGTTTCAATCTTAAGAGGAAAGCGTTCAGTCTTTCACCATTAAAAATGATGTTAGCTGTAGATTTTGTTGGTGACCTTTATCAGAGTGATAAAGTTTACTTCAACTTCTAGTTTGTTTAAAGTCTTTAACATAGATGGATGTTGAAAATTATTAAATGATTTGTCTTCATTTTTAGCGATAGTCACATTTTTTTCTTATTTGATATGTTAATATGATAAATTGCATTAATTGATTGTCAAATATTGAACCAAACTTAGATTTCTGGGGTAAAATCAACTAAGTCATCATATATTATTCTTTTTACATATTGTTGGATTTTTACCTGATAGCAATTCTTTGTGGATTTTTCCATCTATGTAATAGGGATAATGTCTGTAAGTTTTGCTTTTTTGTGATTTTTTTAATGGTGTGTGATTAAAAAAATATTTGGTTCTGTTTAGAGGGTAATTCTGACCTCATTGATCAAGTTGAGAATTGTTTACTCTTTTGTTTTGTAGAAGAATTTGTATAGGACTGGTACTATTCATTCCTTAAATGTTTGGTAGATTTTCCAGTGAAGTCTCCTGGAAGATGGAAATGAGGGGGGAAAGAAAAGGAGAGAGAGACAGTGCAGTGCGTGTGAGTCTACTTGCCATACAGCTCAAATAAAACTAACGTCAAAATTGAAAATTTCCACCGTGATTGGCTTCATCTAGGCTTTTTGCCCAATCCAGAAATTACTGCCATGTGCAGGTGAATACACTGATTGGCTTAGGCACAGGAAACATGTCCTCTCTGTAACGGAGCCAACCTTATTTAAAAGACTAAGACTGGGAAAAGAAATTTCCTTTGATGGGAAATGGGGCACAGTTCCCAGACGAAGGGTGAGTGGATGCTGAGTGGCACAAACAGAAGGTTCTGTAAATGCCTAGCTTTATTTGCTGCCAAATCTGCAGAACTGGGTACAGATGTGTGGAAGTCACAAGGAGACATGGAGGCTATTCTTCTATGTTTAGGAAGAACTTTATAGCTATCAGAATGCCCCGGTGATAGAAGAAAATGTATCTTCAAAAAGTGGTGAGCTCTTCGTCCTTAACTGCATTGCTGCAAGAGAGTGATGATTGCCTTCAGAGAGATAGAAGATCAAATCAGGGAAAAGCATATTTTTGTTTCAACCAGATTCCATCACCAACCATCATTTCTATGCTTCTGTGATTCAAAGATATCCCAAGTCAACGTAAGATTACTCAGTAAAGGAATTGTCTGATCAAGAACTTTTGTGGATACCCATTTCTTCACTGGGTAATTTGTTTTTTGGGGGTTTGGGATGAATGGATAAAGAAGATGTGGTTTATATGTACAATGGAATACTACTTGGCGATGAGAAAGAATGAAATCCTGCCGTTTGCAGCACCATAGATGGAACTGGAGGGTGTCATGCTAAATGAAATAAGTCAGTCAGAGAAAGACAAATATTATATGTTTTCACTCATATGTGGAACTTGAGAAACTTAACAGAAGACCATGGGGGAGGGGAAGTGGAAAAATAGTTACAAACTGAGAGGGAGGGACATAAGAGACTCTTTAATACAGAGAACAAACTGAGGGTTTAAGGTGGGGGGCAGAGGAGAGGGGAAAATGGGTGATGGGCATTGAGGAGGGCACTTGTTGGGATGAGCAATGGGTGTTATATGTAAGTGATGAAACACAGGAATCTACCCCCAAAACCCCCATCCACTGTATGTTAGCCAACTTGACAATAAATCATATTAAAAAAAAAAAAAGAACTTTTGTGTATATTCAGAGACCAGAGATGGGGCCATTCTAGAGCAAGGTGGACAGAGGATGATGCTGGAAATGAGATTCGATCTGGGTCTGGGAGTAGATGTAAACTCTGGAAGTAGGAGCAAACAGGGGAAGAGAGTAGGGCATTCAACATATATTGAAAAGTTGACCAAAATTACCTGTACTTTCCAAAATGCCTGACACCTTGCAGATACTAAAATAAGTATCAACAGCATAAAGAATAATAAAGTGAATAAATGAACATATGTTTGGAAGTGATAAATAAACCAATTTGGCTGGGGTTGGGAGCTTTATAGAAGAGCCAATTTATTAGGAGAAAAAAATATGTTGATGCTAAATTGGAGTGGTCTTTGAATGGCATACTAATTAATCTCTAAGTGTTTCAATTTTCTCTGGGGAAGGAAAAAAAAAGCAAATGTATGGACATTGTATTAGGGAGGGAATATTTTGACCCTCCCCTATATACCCCAAATTCTGTTTTAATCCATTTGTCTAGCATTATTTTGTGTTCATTGCATTGAAGCTCTTAAGCCAACTCTTTCCTCTGCAATACTATCCAAGGCATTTTGATGGGGCACCTGGATGGCTCAGTTGGTTAAGCGTCCAACTCTTGCTTTGGGCTGAGGTTATGATCTCAGGGTTCATGAGTTCAAGCCCCATGTCAGGCTCCATGCTGACAGTGAAGAACCTGCTTGGGATTCTCTCTCTCTCTCTCTCTCTCTCTGCCCTTCCCCTGCTCATGTGCATGCTGTCTCCCTCTCCTTCTCTCTCTCTCTCTTAAAATAAATAAACTTTAATAAAACAACGACACCAACCAATAATAGCAGCAGTAGTAATAAAATAATAATATCACCCAAGGCATTTTGAAATGAGTAACACGGCTTTATTTCATTTTATATTTCACTTCATCTTATCTTGTTTTCTTTTTCTTTTAAGTTTCAGTGGACTTTTTAAATTTGAGTATAACTGACACATATCAGTTTCATATGTACATCAAAGTGACTTGATTAGTCCGTACATTATGCTGTGCTCAACACAACTGTAGCTCCCATCTGTCACCATACAACAGTATTACAGTATCATTGACTCTATTCCCTATGCTGTGCCTTTTATTCCCATGACTTATTCATTCCATAACCGGAAGCCTCGATCTCGATCTCCCTCTCCCTTTTACCCATTTAGCCCGCCCCCACCCCCTCTGGCAATGACCAGTTTGTTCTGTTTACAGGTCTGATTCTGCTTTTTATTTATTCATAGGTTTTTTTCCCCCTGGATTCCACATATGAGTGAACTGATAGATATGTTTTTAAAGTCTACACATATTGGCGATTCTCTTTTACTGTGTGATTTTTAATTCTGCTTTTCCCTTCCTGAAATCACTTTTGGCATTTTTTGTTTCCTTCTTGTCACTTTTGGTGATTAAATTTTGGAGAAAAATTCTATAGGAATGTGGCATTTAAGCGTGGAATTTTCAAGGGTCCTGGGGGGCTCAAGTCAGTTAAGCATCCGACTCTTGATTTCGGCTCAGGTCATGATCTCATGGTTTGTGAGTTTGAGCCCCACATTGGGCTCTGTGCTGACAGAACTAAACCTGCTTGGGATTCTCTTTATCTCCCCCTCTCTCTGTCCCTCTCCCTCCCATGCTCACACTCTCTCCCTTTATCTCAAAATAAATAAGTAAACTAAAAAATTATATTAAACTTTGAACTTTCTTGTTAATATGCAACTCTTTCTTTGCGAACTTTATTATTCTTTGTAGGAGATATGTAGTTTTGTGCAAATACTTTCATCTTGGTTATAAATTTTCTTTTTTTTCCCTTTCTAACATCCACACACAGAACCATTTTTACAGAAAGTCTATGACAAGGAAGCTCAGTTTATCTAATTCCATGAGATGTTGAAAATGTTTTTTCATAATTTATCTGAACTGACAATAAGTTTCAAATAGTACATCTACAGAGTTGAAATGGGATATTTACCAAAAGGGTGTTTGGGCAGGAAAATACTGGGTCAGCGATGAGACAAATTAATTTCTTGAACCTTACCACTAACTGGGTGGGCAACTTTGGGCAGATCTCAACTCCTGTATGCAATTCAGCTGGCTATCTTGCAATATAAAATGGGTTAAAATAAATAGCATTAAGAACTTAATTTTATGCTCACGATTTTCACTGTAATAAGAGTTATATAGAGGTAGAAAGATTTAGGGTAAAAATACTGCAGTTAACTTCAGACATGTTCAATTTTAGATATATATCATATGTTTTTAGAAACTCCTCACAAAACCTTAAAAGAGAGGTCTCAGAAGAAGACAGAAGATAAAACCTCGTAAATATCTTCCTCCATTGTCTTTTGGATAAAACGTTAGTGTCAAAAACTTTGATTCATACCTAGTATTCTTTCTTGTATAAAATGACGAGGTCTTTTTACTTGGATGCCGAAAGGGTTTTCTTAATTTTATATAGTCTTTGCATATGTCTTTAGTTAAGGCTGCACAGGGTTAAACTCATTATGTGTATGGTGTGCATATTTTTGTAGTTCTAAGTCGATTTTTATTTTATTTCAAGAAATCTCTTTAAATTATAGTCACAGAATTTCTGTGTGTGTGTGTGTGTGTGTGTGTGTGTGTTTCTAATTTTCTTCCAAACCAACCCCCTTTTAAATGTTTGCTAGGTTTTCTTTGTTTATTTCCCACAATTGTCACGTTCTCCTCGAGCCTTATTTATCTATAATTTTTTTTGGGGGGGGGCTTTAAATTTTTTTGTCATTTCTGTCTTCTATATTGCAAGATATTACCTGTATTTAATGTAGTTTTGCATTTCTTCTAGGTAAGTCTTCATTTTTAAATGATTTTTAAATTTTTAAAATTATTTTGTGAATTTTTCCAAATTTTTCCAAATCTTTCTTACCACGACTTACATAATTGATGAAATTTATCTACTTTTGATGCATGGTTTCCATTATAACTTCTATCTCTTTCTCAAAATCTTTAAGGTTTCTAGAAATATTAGTTTACAGAGTTTTTATCTGCTTCCTAGACATGCATTCTGGCAGGATTTCATTATCTGTACCAACTTTATTCTGCTCCTTATATTCTTTTTTATCATAATAACGTCATATATAACTCTCTTCTGTTCCTTGTTTTTACATGATATGAGTTTTCCTGTGCGTTTAGAAGGATGGTGGTGAAAGACAGGTTTTTTTAAGGCTCACTGCTCTAGAATTTTGTGTTGTTACCGTTGTTTTTGTTTCAGTATCTGAAAACATATGGCCTCAAATTTTCTGATAACCACACTCAAAAAGAAATTTTTTTTTTTGAGATTCTCTTTTCTTTGTTTCTGTTTTGCCTGTTTGGCTCAATTCATCATCCCTTACAACAGGTAGCCTTCCGTGTGGGGCCTTGTCCTAGAACGGACGTTTGCCTGGCTCCCTGAGGCACTTCTCAGGGCTCAGAGGTTCCAGAAGGTCACCGCCGTTCCCTGGCTTTCACGGGTAAGCTGGAGGGTATAGAACCACTCCCAGTTTGCTACTCACACACTTTCCAGTGAATACCTTTGGTGGACTCAATGAGGTACTGACCGCGTTCCCTTTCAGGAATGGAAGGCTGATTCTCGCACCTGCTAAGAGTATTGCCAGAGAGGACCCTTAACTCTCAGCCTTCTGTAGGCATTGCCACAGCTGGAAAAAACCTGTTTCGCTAAAGATCATACTACCTTGTGCGATTCACCCAGTCAATAACTGATCACTGTGGACGTGTGACAGTGTCCAGGCAGGGGCACCTGGGTGGCTCAGTTGGTTAAAACTTCAGACTCTTGATTTCGGTTCAGGTCGTGATCTCAGGTTCGTGAGTCTGAGGCCCCCCCCACGGGTGCTGCACTGACAACGTGGAGCCTGCTTGGGATGTTCTCTCCCTCTCTCTCTCTGCCCCTCCCCTGCATGCCCTCTCTCTTTCTCTCTCTCTCTTCAAATAAATAAATGAACTTAAAAAAAAATATTGTCCAGGCAGCCCAATCTTGGGACAAAGCTGAAGGTCCCTTTGAGTCCCAGAACTTCCCAGGAGAGGGGCTGAAGCTATCTCTAGAGCTGTATCACAGCTGAACTTCTCCCTCTGCACAGAACACTCCCCAGCAAATGTCTATCGGGCAAACACCCCTCTCCTTGTCTACTTCCTGGTGAATATGAACTACAGTATTAGGGTGATTTTGTAGCTTTTTCTGCTCTTAAGGTTTCCAGATGCTCCATTTCTCTTCCTGCTGCTTCCCACCTCACCGATGCCGGGGGGTCACAGAGGACTCACAGCTGTTGGTGGTTTGTCCCTCCCTGCTTACATTTTTGAGGTTTGTGGACATACCTAATCACCTGCTTTTATGATAGAACCTGTCCATTGCTTTTCATGGAGGCACCCCGGTTTCTCTCTTTGTTTTATTTAGGAGTGGTGAGAGTTGGATTCTGGGAGATTCAAAAACTGCATTGTTCCCGCTACTGTATTTTCCCAGTACTCTCTGCTGCCACACGTTTTGAAAATATTATCATAAACAGAAGGATGGAAATGAAGGGGTAGCTTGAGGGGAAGCGGAGCCAGAAGAGACATTGTAGGATAAGAGATGACCATGAGACATATCCCTTTATTTAACACTAAACTGGATGCTAAGGGAATAATGGGGTAAGTTCACTGAATTTTCAGTCATGAGACCTAAGTTCAAGTCCTGGTTTTGCCAGGTGCCTTGTAATGTGAATGAATCACCGATCCCAATTAAATACCGGTTCCAGTGTCTGAAAAATGCAAACACCTTCCCTGCCTGGATCACAGGAGTATTGCCGGACCAGGAAGGCAGTATTTCCAGTGGAAGCTCCAAACGAGCACGAAGCAAGTTAAGAGAAGCTTTCTATCCAAAAGCCACGCAGGATGTGCACCACTTGGCCAATTCAGCGATGGATGAAGTTGACACAAAGCCAATAAACCCAAAGAGACTAACTGGCAAGTGATAACTCCAGCAACACAACTGATCAAGCGATTCCAAGTGGGATAAATCAACATCACTTGGATTTTTCAGTCTCAGCATCAAAGCCTCCAAAGGGTTCAAACACAGGTTGTGCAGGGGTTAGGCCATGGCAAACACAGTTGGCTGATGCTGTTGATTTCAGAATGCAAGTGTGTTTGTTTTGGCAAAGGGAAGGAAGATGAATGAAGGGCAGAAACAAAAGAGCCCGATTCTTCCGCAAATCTCTCAGGGAACTTGCAGCAATGAGGACTTTCTCTCCTGGGGAGACAAGGTTCCTAGGAGGAAATATGAAAAGAAAAATGAAAGGAATGGAGAAAATAACATGAGATAAAATCACCTTAGGGCTTTGAGCTATGTCCTCATTCTTGGCTCTGCTTTATATCTTAATTGTTGTTGTTTTTATTTCTGTTTTCTCATCGTAAGTTTTCTGGGAAAAGACACAGTTTTTTACAATGTAGGCACTCAATCAATATTCACTGCAGAGTATTTGGCTCCAAGCATTTTTGCATAGTAATTTTGCAAATTATTTATTTTAAAAAAGAAGCCATTGTCGTGTAACCAAAGGCAGGATTGGGGAGCAAAATAGACAATTTTACCAAGGAACATTGGCCAAAATGATACAGAAAGAACTTCAAACCATGGGGCCTGGCATTATGAAAATACATACGATTTCTGGCCATTATTTAGACTTACTCAAGATTGAACGATCCAATGATTTTGAAGATTCATATAGATAATCTCATGCCTAAACATTTTTGTGATGCCGTAATCTACCCCAGCAGGACCATCTATGTGAACCACAACAGATCTGAAATAGTGAGATGCCACAGGTAGCTGAGACAACATAGCTGGGAGTAAGACGTAAGGGTTGAGATGCAGAAACGAGATCTGTGGCTTGATAGAAATACAGTGTCCACAAAATGTAACAAACAAAAGTGCTTTCTCCCATAAAAAGTCACAGAGAGAGGCACAGTGTTACTGACAGTGGGGAAAATAGAAATATGACCATACCAAAGGGCTAAGGTTTTCTTCTCTTCTTTCATTTCCAAGAATACTAAATGTTGAGCATGGGTTATAGGGTAAACGAAGCGCCTTCGAACGTAGAACTGAGGACCTGTGACAGAAGGAAGGTAGGTAGGTCATACAAGGGCTCAAAGAACCAGGGGAAGGACCTCCGTGGAGAGAA
The DNA here is from genome assembly GCF_046562875.1 of Panthera onca. NCBI lineage: Eukaryota > Metazoa > Chordata > Mammalia > Carnivora > Felidae > Panthera > Panthera onca. The sequence goes on from NC_138342.1 coordinate 8,347,354, forward strand.
CATGGGAAAAAACAAGGTCCCATGGAAGATAAACTCATCAGAAAAGAATTAAAAACAGAGACCTGCTTTAGATGATCTTGAGTTCAGTCGTTAGACTGTGCCAGAAAAATTACAAATCTGATATTGACGAAAAAAAAAAAAAAAGTCCTGAAGTTGGTACCAGAGAAACATTGTCAGTGATTAGCTTGGAATTACGTGGGAACCAATAGATCCTTGAAGACGGGGGTCAGGCTAATATTGTTTAATTTATAAAAAAGAAGACCAAGAAAAGACACAAGATATGTAAAAGCTAGTTACTTGACACTGGAATTTAGCATAATGTTTATCACAGAGAATTCATCAGAAAAGAAAATATATATATATGTTGAATGATTAAATGAATTGGTTGCTAGCTAAAAGGCAAGGATCAGTTGAAACCAAAACCAAAACCAAAAACAGCAAACAGCACTGGTTCATGGAAAATGAGTCCAGGCAAACAAACTTTACCATTTTTGACAGGATTGTTACACTCAGAAATAGATACGTATTTCTTTTACCTGGATTTGCCAAAAATCTCACGGTCCCATTGTGTCCAACGTATAGAAACACAGGTTGTATGACAGTACAATTATTTAATTCGTAGGTGATTGCAGAAAGCCTAAAGAAACAATTAATGAATCAATGTCAAGCTCCACAAAAGTTTCTACTGAGACCTCTGAGGATTTTGTTTTTAACCCTGTTATATTCAACATTTTAGTTGAACACTGATCTGAATACAGGTACTTGGATATTTGTAGATAACATGTAATAGGAAGTGTTAACTATCCTGAGTGATTGAATCAATGTTCTCCAAGATTCTGACAGTGTCTTAAAATTATTTGGCTTACATGTATGATGTTTATTTTGAAGGAGCATGGGATAGTCCCCTTTTTCTTTTGATTCGATGGTGGAAATAAGTTTGAGAAGTCAGCTATTTATTTTCTCTGGCTTCACCTTCCTTCTTCGAAATGTTAATATCCAACTTTAATATCCCAGTCTGAAGCATCTCGCCTCAAGATCGCCATCCTAAAATTTCAATTTCCTCTGGGATCATATTATATACTTTCATTTTGTTCATTTTTCTGTTTATCTTTTCACTAATTCATCTAACAGTAACCAAGTACCAAATTTGTGTTGAAAAGAGTGAAATTAATAAGGTAGTTCTTGTCTTTCAGAAGATTATAATTGATAAGGATGGGCACCCAAAGACATTAATAAGTAATTATAACATCATATGATGAGTTAAATGAGAGAGGTAAATATGGAACTAACTTATAGGAAACAAGGAACAGAGAGTGGGAGATACTGGGGAAAAACACAGTCGTAGGAGGAGAAGTTCCTGATAGATGTTAAAACTAAATCAAAAACTAGAAAGCAAAACAAAGAATTAGTAAAAATTGGATGCAGAGGTGGGGAGTTAGCATTTTATGGCTGCATAAAAAAGCATCCCATTCACCTAGACACATAAGGAAACAAATTTCCCTTCGTTCTTCACAAAGCACTTAAACTTGCAGGCTATAGACCCAAAGTCTTGGCCAGCACTCTCTCTAGTGGTGGACCTATGAACTACCCCTCTACCATTTTCTAAATTGTAAGAACACCAGTAAGATCATGCGCATGAAGATACCGAGGACCTAAACAAGTAGGTAATTGTTGAATCTGGGTAAGAATAAACACTTTAACACTATAGAAATATATTCTCCAAGTAATTCCAATGAATAAAACACGCTATCAATGAGATTTCACCAACTAAAAAACAAACTTCCACAGATATTCTGGGACCTTAGCAATTCACACAAAAGTAAAGGATCTGACACGGGAGAAGTCTGAGTTGAATCCCAGCTAATTTACTAGTCATGGATGCTGATAAGTCATTTCAACAATCTACACCTTATTTTCCTTAACTGATATAGCTGCGTTGACTGTATACCCCAGTTGGCCTGGGACTGTTTTGGTTTATGTCAGTTGTCCTAGGTAATTGTTAATAGCATCTTATTTCACTTCCTAATGTGCCCCATTTGGGTTATAAATTACACAGTCACCCTTAGTCCATGATCTAAGGGTAATGTTCCTTTACCTTTATGGGGAGAATAACATGAGCCTGGGGGAAAGGCAGTATAGTGATGACTTAGGTGCTGGGTTCTTGCTTAGTGTTTTTTTTTACACTGAAACTGTCCCTTTGGGGATAATGTCTCACAAATGACTCTGATGAGTGTTTCTTTCTGTCTTCATTGCATCACATTAGGAATGAATGGAGAGAGTGTGGGCTGTCTTCTCAGAAAATTAATAAAGTAAGCTCTACCCAGGAAATAGGAAAGCCCTCCTGAATCACGTATTTCTGTGTAAACTGTGGCCTCTTGGAATCTTTTTAAAAAAAAACTTACATCGTTCACAACTAATTGGGAAATAGGGACATTTCCACTAAAATCTGGAATGGCATGGAATACGGAATAAAAACAGGATGATGAAGGCCCTGTATTTTACGTTTGTGTTAAGCTGGACTTCCCCACAGCTGCGCATTCAGTTCTTCTAAAAACACAGATATGAAACGACCTTAAAATTTTAATAGTGAGTGACTAGTGGAGTAAATTATAGAGCATCCGTACAATGGGACACGCTGCAGTCCCCAAAAATGATGGTATGGAGCTATATTTATTGGCATGGAAAATTGCTCGTAGCCTATTATCAGCTGAACAATACAGTTACTGAGAAACAGGTGCAATATGCTTGTAAAATCATATAACATATAGTTTAGGTGTTTATGTGGATATAGAAATGTCTGAGATGCTCATCAAAAAATTAATAGTGGTTTTCTCCGGGTGGAGTGGTTTCTGAGAGCTTTTATCTCCTTTCCATTTTTTTTAAGCAGTATTTCCCCTCTCAATAAAAACAAAATATGTGCTTTGTAGGAACTTATTAAAGAGATATCTCTTAGATTATAGTCTCAGAAGCTGGAATGACTGGTATGTAGATGATGCAAAGAAGTGTTGACATAAAATAGGTAATTAATTAAACCTACACAGACCTACAGCTCTTTCCTCCATCAGGACTGAGCCTTCTTGCAGTCCCAGTTTTTATAGCCACCCCTGCCCCCAACCAGGAAGCAAACAGGACACTCTAAGCACTAACACCACAGTTCCTGTGACTGCCGGCCTCAAAGATGATCCCCATGGCCCCTTCCTTCTTGGTGGGAATGTCCTTGCGTAATCCCGTTCCACTGAGTGTGGGCTGGACGTGGGGAGGAGAATAGAATGAGACGAAAGGGATGAGACCGGGTCGTCAAAAGCGGTATGGGATTGCCTTCTATCTCAGTACCACTCACTCTGTGGGAGGCCAGCTGTCCTGCCATGAAAACACTTAGTAGCCTAGAGAGAGGCCAAGGGGGTGAGGAGCTGGTCTCCCACAAACAGCCAGAGAGGGCCTGAGGCGTGTCAACAACCAGATGACTGGCCAACTGCCTGACGGCAGTCTCATGAGAGACCCCGAGCCAGAAACCACCCAGCTGAACCATTCCTGGATTTCTGACCCTCAGAAGCAAAGCGGGGTAATAAGTGTGTGTTGTTAAAAGCTGGTACTTTTGTTTGTTTGTTTGTTTTTTACATAATTTGTTACAAAGCAATGGATAAAGAATATAACTCCAAACACACTTGACAGGACTTCTGCCTTGGAAGCGTGTGGTTCGGGAACCCCAGTCTCAGCCAGCTTGGACTTCCATGCCAGGCTCACTCCCTCCTCTCCTGATAAGATTCCTTGAATTGGCCGTTTTACATGGGTTTTTTTTTCAATATCAATTAAATTTCTTGTTCCCGGCACTGGATATCTAAGTCAGATAGCGCAAAAACATGTGACCGGTTGATTTGAGGTTGAAAGCTTGCCTGGAATTGGGATTCCAGATGCGTTGCTTGTTCTGACCTTTGACCCGGGTTCCCTCAGGGCCCCTTCTTTCAGAGCAGGTCCATAATCCAAGTTTCTTTTCCACATGTACTCCTAACAGCTGATAATTCAGAATGTAAAGCACATCTCTTCCTGGGATAAAAGCCCAAAGATTATGGGGTACTTTGTCATTGGAAATGTTGATGATTTACTATTAAATTTCAAAACAAATAGGAAAGCGCTTCCATTTGGGTTATGATGGATAATGGATATCTAAGTTATTCTTTGTTTGTAAAAGCAACAACAATGACAAAAAACTGGATAAAATATATGAAAATGTTTTTAGGACTTGGCAACAGAGATCCCAGGCAGTGGTCCCTAAGTGAAGCAAAGCACAACAAAGACGCAAAAACAGATGAAACAGATAATGAACAAATAGCAATGTGAAAGACTTAAATCCAATGGTATTAATATTTACATTTTATGTAAATGGATTACACATTCCAGTAAAAGGCAGTAAATTCGCCGACCGGATAAAGAAACAAGACCTAATATTGTGCTGTCATGTGAAACCTACTTTAAATAGAAAGATACAAATAGGTGGAAAGTGAAATGATGGGAAAAGATATACTTTGTAAAAATTAATCATCAGAAAACTGAGTGATATAGTAATATCGGACAATGGAGACTTCAAAACAAGGAATGCTACCAGAGATAAAGCAGAGGATTTTATGCTAATAAAAGTGTCAGTTTTTCAGAGAGATAGAAGAAGCCTAAAATGCATCTAATCGTAGAGCTTTAAAATTCTGGACTAGGGATGCCTGGGTGACAGTCGGTTAGGAGCCGGACTTCAGCTCAGATCATGATCTCACGGTTCATGGGTTCAAGCCTGTTGTCAGGCTCTGTGCTGACAGCTCAGAGTTTGGAGCCTGCTTCGGATTCTGGGTCTCCCGCTCTCTGCCCCTCCCCCGCTGGCACTCTGTCTCTCTCTCTCTCTCCCTCCCACAAAAATAAATAAACATTAAAAAAATTAAATTCTGGATTAAAAGCTGCTAGAACTAAAGTCAGAAATTAAAGAAAAAATTGGGGCGCCTCGGTGGCTCAGTCAGTTAAGGGGCCGACTTCAGCTCAGGTCATGATCTCAAGGTTGGTTTGTTCGAGCCCCACATCGGGCTCTGTGCTGACAGCTCAGAGCCTGGAGCCTGCTGGGGATTCTGTGTCTCCTCCTCTGTCTGCCCCTCCCATGCTCATGCTCTGTCTCTCTCTGTCTCTCAATAATAATAAATAAAGGTTAAAAAGTTAAAAAAAAAAGAAATTAAAGAAAAAATCAACAATTACAGTTTGAATTTTTAACATCTATCTCAGAAATTGAGAGCGGACAAAATATCAGTAAAGATATAGAAGAACTGAGAAATATTATTGGCTAACTTCATCTAATTGATATTTATGGAATAACCAAAAGTATACTATGTATGGTGTTTTCAACTGTTATAAAAATTCACCAAGTTAGTTTATATGATGGACCCTAAAACAGCTCCCCACACATTTGATAAGTAGATGAAAAGTCTTTAAAATAACCTATGAGATCAAAGAAATACCTTTTAATGTTTAGTACTATTTACTATTAAGTAATACTGAAAACAATACATGATAAAAATAATTTTAAAATAATAAATACGGCATAATGTATATTGCACAATGAATGTTTATAACATTAAGACACAATGTGTGGGGGACGCAGCTAAGCATTGGTTAAAGGAAAATCTGGAGCTTCCAATAATTCTATTATAAAAGAACATCGGTCTAAAATTAATGATCTAAGCTTAACCACCAAGAAGCTAGAAAAGTAAGAGTAAATCAAATGCAAATGAGCTAGAAGGAAGGAAATAATACAGATAAGAGTTGAAATACATGAAAAAGGAACAAATAACAAAGTGAACAAAAATAAAAAGTGATTATTTGAAAGGGGCAGTAAGATTAACGGCCCATTAGCTAGACTGAGCAAGAAAGACAAGAAGTGAAACAGAAAGTTCCAGTTTCAGGAATGAAGGATTGGGCCTCACTAAGAATCCAAACAATAAGAAACTAGACTTAAGAGATGATTATAAAGCCCTTTATGCCAGTAAATATTACTATTCAAATAAAGTAGGATTCATTGAAGACACATCTTGCCAGAACTATCTCAAGAGTAGATCTGAATAGCCCTATCTCTGTGAGAGAAGGTTAATTGGCTTTAAGTGTATTTCCACAAAGGAAATTCCATGTATAAATGGCTTCATTAGTGAACACTAGCGAATCCTGAAAGTATCGTACAAATTCTTTCAGGAAATAAAGAAAGAAGCACTTCCCGACCCATTTTCTGAGGCATGGTTAACTGGGACATCCCAACCGAACATACCTTGCAAGAAATAAAAGCTCAAGACTGATCTCTCTACTGCATGGACATAAAAACCTCTAACAAAATAATTATTCACAAATAATTTCTGATAATATATAAAAATTATAATACAACCTGATCAAGTCAGATTTATCAAAACCACGCAGGACCGATTTAACATTACAGCATAAATCAATATGCTTCACCATTACTGACAAATAGAACAGGAGAAAGAACAGAACTAAATAATCATCTCAATAAATGCCAAAAAAAATTGATACAAACTCTCAGCAAATATAGAATATGTCATTAAAAGAACAATGGGTGGGGTACCTGGGTGGCTCTGTCGATTAAGCATCTGACTCTTGATTTTCTCTCTCTCTCTCTTTCTTTCTTTCCCTCTCTCTCTGCACCTCCCCTGCTTGCTTTTTATCTCAAAATAAATAAATAGACTTAAAAAAAAAGAAAAGAACAATGGATAAATTGTGATACATTTTTACAGAGAGATACGATTCAGATATAAATATGTATATACATATGTATTTCTGAGTGATTTCACTGTGTGTGTATATACATATATATATATATATATATATATATATATATATATATATATGATTGACAAACTACTGATACATGAGATAACATGGATGAATCTTAACAACATTATGTTGAGCTAACGAATTCAGACAAAAAGGAGTACATATTGTAAGATCCCAGTCTATTATAGGCACAACTTACTCTATACTGATGGAAATCAGACCAGTGGTTGCCTCAGAGTGGGGTTCAGGTTAGATTTTCTCAGGAAGCGGTAGCTGAGAATTTTCTGGGTTGTTTCATATGTGTTCTGTCCTGATTAGGCAGGGGTTACATGCATATGCATATGTTAAGAAATATTGCAATGTCCCTTTAAGCTTCTGTATGTCATTGTATGTCATTGTATTAGTTAGCTCAGGCTGCCATAACAGAATACCACAGACTATGTGGCTTAATCAACATAAAAGTTGTTTTTTTGTTTGTTTGTTTGTTTGTTTGTTTTATTTGTCACATTTCTGGAGGCTAGAAGTCCAAGATTAAGGTGTCTCCAGAGTTGATTTCCGGTGAAACCTCTCCCTGTTTGTAGACAACTGCCTTCTCCATGTGTCCTCACATGGCCTTTGCTCTCTGAACGTGTAGAGACAGATCTCTGGCATCTCTTTCTTTCCTCTGAAGGAGACCAGTGCTATTCGATTAGGACCCCATTCTTATGACCTCATTTAACCTTAATGACTTCCTTAAAGGACTTATCTCCAAATGTAGTCACATTGGAGATAAAGGCTTTCACGTATGAATTTGGGACAGTTGTCACAATTCAGTCCACAACAGTGGCTTATGACTTAAAAAGCAACTAAACCATAAGATTGGGAAAAGATACATTTATATTCTTTGGGAATTTGTATTTCTAGGGATATAAAGACTTTATAATATTCAGGGTCACGTTTTTATAAATGTGTAAAAAATTACTATCTGAAGTATCAATCAAACGAAGCAGATTTAATGCCTGAAATTCAACACAATTGAGTTATGTCACTACACTGGCCGTACCAGCAGTAATATTTAGTTGGGGAAGGAGTCAGGTATGAGGTAACTTCCCTTTAAATAAGGCTTTGATTTGGCTGGGTTAATGCAAAGCCACCTTCACCAGTATAAATAATAATTCGCGCTAATCCATTTGTCCTTCTGACAAGTTAGAGTGATTTTTCAAATTCCACATCCATCACATACCTCCACGTACTACACATGTGAAAAATTACTATTTGATAAAATTGAACTCAATTCTTTAGAGTCAAAGGTGCACAGGACATCGGCTCTTGAGGGCTGGGCAAATTAGTGAAGTCCAAAATATTAGTACTTATTTTTTTTTTTTTCCTTCATCGGGATCATTGTGTTGAGGTCCATGAGAAATGCCTTCCCAGGCCTCCTACCGCGAATAGGTCCTGTGCTTCCACAGGACAGGCAAGATCCTTTCTTCTATTCTCGCACTAAACATATCTAGAGCCTACCTTCTGTTTCTAATCATTATGGTGGGTGATGGAGGGGATAATGAGTATGTTCTGTGCCATGACAATCCTCCACGTGAACAGATCATGTCATGAGGTGTGTGGGACTCTGCCTCGGCCTGACAAGGAGAAGGTATGTGTGACTTCCTACTGTTCCCGTAAACTGTAGTTTGCTTGGTGGGGATAGACTGAAGAATGGTAAGAGAATTCCAGGTGTGGGGGAGAACATGAAATACTGCAAGGTTTCGAAAGAGCACGGCCCATGTTCTAGAAGTCAGCAGATCAGGAAGCCTCACTGGCAGACAAGAGAAGGGAAGACGAGGAAAGCTAGGCAGAAGACACTCTATGTTATCAGTGTTGAATATCACGCTAAGGAATTTGAGCTTTTTGTTTTTGTTTTGTTTTGTTTCGTTTTTCCTTTAGACTTTAGGGAGCTCAATGGAATTTTAAGCAGAATCCTGTAACGAGGTTTATCTCTCGGAAAGCCTGGGGTGTCACCTATGTGGAGGGTAGGTTGAAAAAGATCTAGCTATGAAATCATTGTCATTGTGCAGTTGGGTTATAAGGAGGCCAACTCTAGAGTTGTTTGCAATTATTCCATTAATTGATTCAATACTTCACAGAATACAGGGACCAGCTAATGAGATAGATACAGAAGGTATATCAGAGAATGTGTTAATATCTTTGTCCTTCAAGAATTTATAATCCAGCAGAGGGAGGCAGACAGGTGATGGGTGCTTATAGAGGTCAAGGGCTCCCTGGCATTTTTCACGGTGACGCCCATCTTCAGTATCTTTAATGAGCAAAATAATCAAAATAATAATAACTTCTCACCTTTATTAGGCATTTTGTAATTTCCAAATACGCATATCCTTACATGTATGTGAGCCGCACAAAAGCTGCCGTAAAGGAGGAAGACATCCTAGGAAGAGGCTGGAATTTAGCCAGAGATCCAGGTCATTGCACAGCTTCTGTTATTAACTGCTCTCCGGCGTCTTTATTTTCTGTGAATCTTCAGATCCTGAATGTTTACCCAGCAGGAGGTCCATCTGACTTCTTTCCCATGGACGTTCTGGTGACCGCCAGCCTCCTGGTTGTTAAACGGCTCTCCCTTGTCTGTCTCACCAGTCTCTGACCCATAGTGGGTGTGCCCCAATCCTGGGGGCCCTCTTCTGCTCCTTTCGATGATCTTCCTGTGACAACTGCACTTGAACTAACTGGAGAGGACTGTATAACAGATTGGAGGATTTCTTCTCAAAACCAATATTCCATTTAACTCTGAGCGTAGGTCCTTGGGTTATACTTATGTCTTCTGTTTCTTTTTAGTTTTTAATGGGCCTCAAGTGCAATTGTATTATTTACAATCCTTGGCCATGGACTTTGTCATTGGTCCATGGATTACTCTCTAAATCTAAAAAAAATTATAATAATAATTAAGTTTATTTATTTATCTTGAAAGAAACAGAGACAGCGTGAGTAGGGGAGGGGCAGAGAGAGAGGGAGAGAGAGAATCCCAAGCAGCCTCTGTATTGTCAGTGCAGAGCCTGCTGAGGGGCTTGAACTCACAAAACTGGAAGAGCATGACCTGAGCCGAAACCAAGAGTCAGACGCTTAACCAACTAAGCTACACAGGCGACCCTCTTCTAAAAATTTTTAAAAAAGTAGTTAGTTACCTTGAAATAGTGTTGTAAGCATCTATGAATCCATAAGTCAATGCAAGACCTTCACAACAACTTTAAGGAATCTTCTTGAATTCTTTTCTTACTTCACCCCATACAGCGTAACCACCATCCAAAGTCTCTTGCGTATCATTTCTTTACTTGCCCATTTTATTTTTTATATATTCAAGAGATTACTTACTTTTAATTATTTTCAACGTTCTAATAAAGAATTTATTTATGTTATACACAAGATTGTGCAACTAGTTTCTCATTTAGACGTATGGCTATAGTTCCTCTATATTGTTTTTGTTGCTGTACTACATTTATTTTTAGGGATATGGCGCCATTAACTAAATATACAACAATTTATTCGTCTGTTACCCTGTCTATGGGCACTGGGTTGTTTCCAGTTTTTGTCAATTTCAAAGATGCTATTGTGAATAATATCAGACATGTTTAAAATGTTCCCTTGATTCTGCATGGAGAACTAAAACTGCTATTTTGCATGGTATTTAAATGTACAAATTTAACATAATTTCCAACTATTTTTAAGTGATTGAACCAATTTGTACACCCATCGGCACTGTATAAGAGATCTTGTTTTTTGTTTGTTTGTTTGTTTTTACTTTCCAACAACTGATGTTGTCAGAGTTTTTAACACTTGCTAATCAAATGAGCATAAAATAATGGCATATTCTGGTCTTGAACTAATGGGATTGAATATCTCCTTGAATTCTATAAACATATGAGTTTGCTATTTTATTACAAACCTCTTTAAATGGCCCATATTTCTGTTGGGCTGTTGGGCTTTTCTTATTAACTCGTACAGGTACCTGGTATATTTTTTGTTGCTCATACCAAACATAGCTTCTCTCAACTTGTAGCTTATCTTAAGGGGTCAGAATGGTATAGTGTAACCCGCATGAGTTTGGAGACAGACCGACCTGGTAAACTCTGGTGTTGTCACTTAACTCATTGTGTGAAACAGCTAGCCTGTGGTTAATCTGCCTGTCCGAGCTGCTCATCACACACAATGTGTTCATATCATAAACAAAGCCTTTCTTATCACACGCAAAGGCATCATGACATCATGCTGATAATGACAACTAGGAATCAGAGCATATAACTGATCATATATCAGATACTGTCCCAGGCTCTTGGGAGACAGAGACGACACACCCTTGACCTCACAGTGAATACAGTATAGTGTGAGGAGGACGAATTGACAGTTATTATCAGGTGTAACAGTAACGGATAAGCCTGGGTGCTTAGACATTCTCAGAGAGGCATCCAACCTAAAATGGCCTTTGCCAAGAAAGGCTGGCATTCCAGTCATTCAGTTATTCAATCATACGTTCATTCATTCATCAAATATATAATGAATGCCAACTATAAACCAGTACTTTGCTAAGTACTGTATTACTAGTGTTATAGATGGAAGTGACCCGACTTAGTAAACGTTTTGCCTTGGGGAAGAGAGAAAATAAAGAGTCAAAGGACTCCAAGGTTTACAACTGCATCAACTGGATTTACCAGGAGGATTGCCACTGGCTAGGCTTCATTTTCATCTCCCTTAATTCAGAGAACCTAGCCCTAGCAAATTGTGTGCGCTTGATTAAAATACTATGGCGGATTTTTATTCTCAGGTCTCCACTCTCTTCCTGAAATGGGATTGTATGTCCCACTGACTGTCACATGACTTCCCCGTGGCGGGACTATACGTCCATGGCTTTCTGACATGGGCTTGTCCACGTGACCTGCTTTGACCAATGGGATGTGAGTGGACTTGATGTTCTCCATGTCAGAGTAAGCATTTTAGGTGCCATCTTCATTCTTTGGTTCAGTCCTCTTTGCTTTTCTGTCCACAGTCCAGGTAGGGAATGTTCCTGTGATCTGGGGGACGGGTGGAACAGATATATGGAGAAGAGCTGAGCAGAACTGTGGCCAGCCTACAGCCAACTGGCGGAAGATCCTGAAACCCTAATGTACCCCTACTCGTTCTTCATAGCAGCTCAAATATCACCTCCTCCAGAAAGTCTTTGCCACACTTCCTCTACTCTCTCATCTCACGGTATTCTCCTTAAAGTCAGTAACCCATCACTTTCACTTTCCTACCATTGTCCATTAGCATGATGTTTGTTACGGAGGTAGTTCTCAGCGAAAGTTTGCTCACAAATGGATCGGTGAGTGGATGAGAGGCAGGGTTGCCCATAAGAGAAGACGTGGATTCTCACGGACAAGTGTTCCAGTGTTGTTTTTTACACACATTTAACTCTAAGTGTTGAGTTTCCTAAACGACTCAGTGATCTACTGAGAAATCTACTGATCTACAGGAGAAAAGCAAATGGAGACTGGGCTGACCTAGGCAGTATAAATATTTACATAACAGAGTTTGTTCTAAAAAAATGTACACTCCAAACAATTTTGTCATAACAGATGCACATCGTGGCATGCTGGTTTCTTATACTTTTACTTTATGATCATTCATTGGGTCAGCCAACAAATATTCATGAAGTGACTCAGGTACCGTAACCCAAGTTCCTCTTAGAGCGGAGGTAACCAATTACCCGAAAGGAAGAAAGTCTGGTCTTGTTCAAAATTAACGACCCATGACCAGCAAATCAATGATCTTCAGGGGATAGAGACTTCCTGGAAACAAAATAAGTTGTTGATTGTCTGGAAGGTCCTGGCTTTTATTCTTTTGGGTTCAACATTGACAAAAGAGAGCAATTTCTGCACTGGGAAGGATCAGAATTTTTCTAGAGTGTTTGGACATGTGTGTGATTGTGTATGTGCGTGCAGCTGTGTGTGTTTGTGCCTGAGAAGGGTATGTGGGAGTGTACCGATGTGTGTGAGGGAGAGAGATCCCAGACCCAGGAATTTCACCTTGTGGACCAAAACCACACTTCACCAATATCTACGGACACACACCAGTGATATCTGAGGGGTCTTTTGAAGTTGGCAATGTCTTGTAAAATCTATTATTTTATGCTGCCACATCTTCATCCTTTTTAGAAAATGTAACCGAGGTAAATATGACTGACAGGGATTGAGGAATTTCAGCGCGACCGCCTCTGATCAAAGTGCTTTATAGATTTTTAACTTGGTTAATCCTGACATCAATTACATAGTGTAAACTCTTTTAGTACCTATTAATATTATTTCATCAATATTACCATCAATTAATATCATCAGCATTAAAGAGTTGAGTAAATTGAACCATTGGGTATTTGAGTGACCCACATAGGGGCCACACACACCTGGCGATTTGTGGCCTTAGGGTTTGAACCTCGGCACTTTGGATCCAGAGCCGAACTCTTACTTACTCCAAGATACTGATGCTGTCTCATCGACTATCACCCAAGCTGTAAGTGGAAAATAGAATTTTTACTTCTCAGTCAAAATCTGGCTGATTTTTATCATTCTTGTTTTTAAGACTCACATCCCTGGCAACAGCTGTAGTTTACGAAAGTGCATGTATCGTTATTTCCTTATTTGCAGCCCAACAGCTGGGCCAAACAAGTAAAATTACCATCCTCCACTTCGCAGACAGAAAACTGGGGCTCAGGCTCGGACTGTTCAAGAGATTCACCCAGGGTTACACCAACAGTTAGCAACAGACCCGGGGCTGGAAACCGAGACTCCAGACTCTTAAGTTGGTACGAGATCTATGGGTCAGGAGTTCATGTGATTCTTAGCGAGCTCTATCTACGGACACAGTGTCATTTCTAACCTCATCTTAACAAAATGGTCAATTAGATAAACCAAGGCGACCCAAAGTTCCTCTACAAACCAGACACGATCACAGCCCCACTTACAGTGCTGGGTGCAGACAGCTCAGAAACGGACAAGATTTGGGGATACGAAGGTGAGAATTTCACCTAGTGCCCACGTGGGTCAATACGTTGATACATCGAAGCAAATGGAAACAATGGAGTGTTGACCGTGCCGGGAGCCAGGGAGATGAAAGTCCACAGAGGGAAATGTGCAGCCCTTGTTGGAATTAAGTGAGAAAGACACCGATAGGTGCCATTTAATTACAAGTGCTGTCTCAACCTCATGCTTGTTAACTCTTTCATAAGTTAGCCTCACTTCTGTGTCTGGATAAATACAGCCCTCCTTTGCACTGAGGTCCCAGACTGATCCATTTCACATGTAAATGATATACAGTGGACTTTCACTGGGCTGAGCTCTGCTTTTGCTGAGTTATCTCAAGTTGAGGGCCTATTATATAGCCTTGCTGAAGGGGCACAGACAACTTAGGGGCCGACTTCAATAGCTGATGAGTTCAGTTCCTTCTTTTTTTTTTCAGTCAGTTTTCTCTCACACTATTAGCCTTCCAACTGTTCCAACTACAAATCCCAAAGCTAGATCTGCTGGTTGCCTGGCATTTTCTAGAGCTCACCCACACATATTTTTTTCCCCCTGGTTCCCTACAAAAGTAATAGAATTGGTATTACTGTTTCTGTTTCGGGGAGGAAGATACCAAGGCTGAGAGAATTTTAGATACTTGCTTGAGGTCACACAGTGAGGGTGTAGGCCGTGCCAATGAGAGGGCAGGAAATTGGAGGCGTTCTCTTCTGCAGGCTACTGGGTCTCGGTAAGAAAGCTGCAGATAATTCTGCCAAATGGTAGTGAAAACACTGAATTTACAAGGGTCTGAAGTAGGATTCCACGCTATTGTGCACAGGTTATTTCAGAGCCAACTCTCCTAATGCCGTCACCTCCTGGTAAAATCAAGCTGACTCTCCTCAAGATGTGCTCTCCAACCTTTGCCCATTCCAACAATCTCATCCCCTACCTTTTCCCTGTATGCACCGGACCTTCTGTCACATGGAACAACTTGTAATTCCAAGCCACGGCCACGTTCTCTTTGGCCTCTGCATTTACTGTTACTCCTGACTTCCCTACCATCCCTATGTCCTATGCGTGGTGAAAATCTTCTGTTTGTGGTTATTCAGATTGTATGTCAACTAATCAAATACGCCCTTTTGATTTTTGCTGTCCAAGTGTAGCACTATGTTCTGGAGGCAAGATGGCGTGACCGGTTGACCCAGTCTGCCAGGGACTGAGGTGTTTCCCAGGTTTTGAGACTCTCAGTGCTAAAAAATGGGATGCTCCTGGGCAAATGGTAGCTCATCTAAGATCTAGAGGAATAAGTTGACTCCACAGGGACAACCTCTCATCCCCAGGCATTTAAACATAGCCTCTTCTGGGTTTCCTGATTCTTACCTCCACATTTATCTCATTCCTCTAATTGCTTATGAAAGTGTTTCCTTGAAAATTGTCCATCTCCTAAAAAGACTGTGAAACCTTGTTGGGGAGGGTGGAAGGTATGGAACATGTTTTACTCAACCTAGGTCCTGGCTCTGAGCCCAGTACATAGTGAGTGTTCTGCGAATGCTCACAAATGATTTTATAGGAGAGACCATACATCCCCCCCCACCCACTAGGGACTCAGGAATTAGACAGTGGATGTTTTAATAAGACAGGAGCATTCAGTGTCCTGTGACTACTGAAGGACTATTTCCTGAATTCGTATATGCTCCATTCTCTAAGGTCCCAGAAATTTCTTTTGGAAAGCAAATTGGGACAGAATCGGATTGGACAGTAATATAAAAAAGATAATACCTAAAAGACACAAGAGGAAGGACTGTCAAGAGAGTAATTCTAATGAATAGAGACAGAAGGTATGTGTGGAGGGGTATAGAATAAAGAAGGGTCTCATTAATGCATTTTTAAATTTAAATGCTTCACTATTACAGCAAGGATATAGTGATTATCAGTAAAGGAATGGCTATAACTAGACACAAAAAAGAAAAAAAGAAGGCACCCTGCTCCGATTTTACAGGCAAGTTTCAGCAAAATATCCAGAGTTGATTTCAAGCTAACATGAACTGTCCCAGAGAACGGGTAAACGGGTCACCCCCCTAATTTATTTCGTGAGACTGAGATACTCCTGGCATCAATCAGGCACAGACAGATGATAAATAGAAATTATGTGGCAATTTCACTTATGAATGGAGATATACACATCTTAAACAAAATATTAGCAAATCGCAATTTGGTGTTCTTTCTCAGCCCGCTGCCCATCGGAAATAAATTCTTCACTCCCATCACAGAACTTAGATATGCACATCTGGGCTGTTGGATAAATTTGCAGAACTTCACCTTCATTTACCCAGGAGCTTGGAAACTTGAATCTGGACCCCTATTAACCTGAGCTGACAGGCAGGAATTATGCAAACCTAAGTAAAGGGTTTAGATGCTAGGCAACCAACAAAATACCAGATGTCTACTACATAGCCCTTCATCTTTTGACCGCTGAGACTTTCTTTTTCTTCTAGGTCTAAGGGTGTAGTTTGGAGAAGAGAAAGACGTTCTCAGATTCCTCTTTAGCATCTGGCCTCAGCAGCAACAGGCTCAAAGCCCACAGGTTCTTGAGATGGATGGTAATTCCTCTGCAGGAAGCATTTGGAAATGTGTGAAGACTTGTTTCAATCCATCGTGAGAACTTACTAGAATTTGACAGCAGGAGAAAGCTAAGTGAAAGGACCCTCAGTGCACGGAACAAACATGTGGAAAAAATTGTCCTACTTTATGCCCATCCTGCCTTGAGGAATTGTTGGACCTCACCATCCGTGAGGGGGCATCTGTCAGTGCAGCTGGTGCCACACTCAACAAGGGGGCCCAGAGCCAGGCCAACCGAGCCCTTGGGGGATGTCAGGGACACACTTTATCTGCCCCGGACAAGATGAAGGGAGAAGAGATTGAAAATATTCCCACTACAGAGACAAATGTGGACCTGGAATCTTGTCTATTGCAGTTAAATTTCTCCTGAATTAAAGGGGCCCTTAGAGGGTAGACTAGGCCTCAGTCTAGAAGAAGGCCTGAGGCTCCCCAGTGTCTGACCCATCCCCCTGTGTTGGGGGAAGTCTTACCCTTAGCTGAACTCGTAAGCGACTGCATTTTCTGTTCTTTTTAATGATATTTCCTGTGCGTGTGTTAACACAATACTCTCTAGGTATTATGTAGCTAGGAAGATTTTATTTCATACAGTTCCTTTGCATGCTGGGCTGATATGTGCTGTATAACAGTAATAGTCATTGTGTTTACAATTGTGGCCAATTTTAATGACCATATTATTGGCTCCAAACAATATACATAGATATATGTATATATATATCTTATTATATATATATATATGTATATGTAAATATATATATATATATATGAGTGTGTGTGTGTATTAAACATAAATATAAACTCTCTTGAATATGTATGATCCTTATTCTTAGCATTTAAGGCTTTTCATGATATTGTTTATGGGACTGTAAAGTAACTAGAATTCGTAGTTATAACTTTCAGCACTCTTTTCCCTCTAGATGTAATAAAAAAGTCATAACAATAATAACGAATGTTTGCATTGTGCTTGATGCTTTATGGAACATTTTCAAATCTTACACACCAATGAAGTAGGCATTACTAATAATGCCACTGCAGTTCAGAAAAAGAGCCCTCGGGAATATTTACTTTTTATCCATTGACTATCTCTAAACTGGAAGAGAAAACACAACAAAAGCCCCACGTAGTTACGTTAGAAACCTTGCGATTTCTCTCCTCCCCGATTACACAGTCACTTGTTGGAGAACAGGAGTCCAGTGTGAGATGACAACATTGAACCTGAAACAGCATGAATAGGTACAAAAACGGTCAAAGGGCAGCAGTGGACGCATTAATGTGTGCAGTGGCCATTCTCCGATGTTCGATGGTTTTCTGAGCTGCTGGTGACTTGAACAGCACTTAGGAAGAACAGGCTGGAAGAAAACACAATAGCTATGTTGACCTAACTTCCAATAAAGGGATTTTCAGAATCCTTCAAGAAAGGCTGCAGTAGATGATGGGCATAAAATTAAATATTGTTCTGATGAAAGCAACACACGAGTTGTGGCTTTTCCCGATCTAAGGGGCATATCTGGAATCTCTTTGTTTTTATTTTTTTTTAATTTTTTATTAAAATTTTTTTGTGTGTTTCTTATTTTTTATATTTGAGAGAGAGACCGAGAGTGAGGAGGGGAGGGACGGAGAGACAAGAGACAGAATCCAAAGCAGGCTCCAGGCTCTGAGCTGTCCGCGCAGAGCCCAATGTGGGGCTTGAACTCACAAACCGTGAGATCATGACCTGAGCCAAAGTCAGACGCTTAACCGACTGAGCCACCTAGGCGTGGAATCTCTTAATGCTTAGATCTGGTCTAGTTTGCATCACCAATGGTTGACATTCTCAATGGGTTTATTATATGTTTAAATGGTGGCCTTCTCTACAGAGTTTCTATGTGTAAAACATTAGTATTAAAAAAAAAAAAAAGGTCAGCCATATGTGATTCATCACTGTTTAGTGCTTATGTTTATTTGTGTCAACATTCTTTAGATACCAAGCAATTTTTATGCCTTTGATCCTAAAATAATCATTGAGGCAATTTTATACATAATATTATTTATACATATACTATACTATACTATACTATACTATACTATACCATACTATACTATAATATAATATTATATATACATATATATATAATATTACATATATATACACATATGTATGTACATATATATGTATATATATAATAGCAGTTATACATTAGTTCCTTCATTCCTTATGTTATATATATATATATGTATATATATATACACATATATATAATTTATTATTATTATCATTATTATTACTCTCACTTAAGCATATCATTGAGCCTAGTGGCAGTTAATTGTCTGCCTAATATAACTCAGCTTGTAAGGAGGAAAGCTGGGCTTCAACCCCACCTCTTTGACTCCATATCCGAGATTTGCAGAATTATTGGTGTTGCCTATTTTCAACATATCAGGATTTGGTCACAATACAAGGTAACCCATCTGCAACCTTTCTTGTCAGTTTTCCTTTGCATCCTAAATACACTGCTTCCAGAAATGCAGAGCCCCTCCCTGCCACCCCCTCCTATAGGTTTGGGTCCAAACAAATCATAAATATCATTCCTGGGGAATATCGGAGAAAGGGATTAGGTATATAAATATCTTAAAACTACAAAGAGAGCGCTAAGTCGATTTCAGAATTTTCTCAATTGTAGGATCTTCTCCCCTAATTTCTTTTTTAAATTTTTTTTTTTAATTTTTGAGAGAGGGAGAATGAGCAGGGGAGGGGGGACCGAGAGAGGGAGAGAGAGGATCCAAAGCAGGCTCTGTGTTGACAGCGAGAACCCAATGTGGGGCTCAAACTCACTAACCATGGGATCATGACCTGAGCCCTAAGTCAGGCGCTCAACCAACTCAACCACCGAGGTGCCCCTCCCCTCATTTCTTTCTAATAAGTTATCTCCTGTTAAGTCTCAACAAAGGCTAACTGAATGCATATAGAGTAACGTAAGCAGACATCAACAACTGCAGAAACAAAAAGAGTAAAATCATCCCCCTAACTTGTCCCTCGATCCCATTATAATGGCATGACTTTCATATTGCATTCATGTATCATAATCACATTTTCTGATAGTCAACACTTTCCTATTTTAGGTGATGAATTTAGATGTGTTATAAAATCATTACATCACAGAGTTCTATAAAGAGACCTTGACTTCCAGGAGCGTTATCTCATAAATGAGTTCCTGATGCACTGAACTAGATATGAAAGGTCTCCCGTGGCGGTAATGGTTTATAGTATGCAATGTGCTTTCTGAAATCAGGACTGGCCTAGCAAATCAGTCAGATATGATAATCCCCCTGTGCATAAATTGAAAGCGTCGAAGAATAAAGACGCACGGAATATATTCAGCAAGACAAACCTCAGGAGCCGAGAAGTGGCTCCTGAAACATGCCTGTACTTTTTTTTGCAAACAGCGGAACTCCAAAGCATCTACGTTTCTGGGCATATGGTGAACGCTTATGAGAAGGTGGTAACACTCCACCTGCTGCTCCAGAGTGAGTTACGGAGTCTGTGTTCTGTGCCACACAAGGTGCAAAGCACAGCACGGATCCCTAGGAGCGTCTGTGGTCCTGGGTCGTGTGCCTGTGTGGCACACGTCCTCTCACAGGCGCTGCGACACGAGCACCCTGTACTCCATCCTGTGCATGTATTCGTCAGCTCAAAGCTCCAAGGGAAGAGGAGGAGACTGAAAAGTCAGGGTGGGTGAAAGTGTGGGGACTGGAAGCCGAGAAGCCAGATAGAGACTCTTGTAATAGTGAAGGTGAGATACGTTAAGTGTCTTGACAGAATCAGTGGTGGTGGGTTTGAAAAGTTTGAAAGTGGGTTTGAAACTGAATCAGTTTTAGATGATAACACAACATACTTTCTGTCAGATAAACTATGGGCAATTAATGGAAGCATGCACTTTAGTACAATTTTCATAAGAAGGAAGGAAGTATCGTAAAGGGGAGTTTGTGGCAAAGCAAAGCTGGTTTGAGACTCTTGACCGGAGGCGCTTGAGGGACAGAGGAGGTGAGAACTATGTGAGCAGAAGGGTGTCTCCCCTGGAGGGTGCCGGTCAGAAGTGTTAGGATCCCTCTCTCCCCTGCACTCCCCTTCTGCTCTCTTTCCAAGTCAGGATTTTCTCCAATCAGCCACGTTCCTGGAAAGGGTAATAAATTCTCCCTCTCCCACCCTAGACTCAGGTATGGTGCTTGGAAATTAAACACGTGAAATAGAATGCTTCAGAAGGATGGCCATGGTTGTATGTCCATTCTGTGTAGAGCCATCCTGGCTTAAAGAGTTGTCCCAATGTAATTATTAACACCCACCTTCTTTCTCTTTCACAAATGTCCTGAGTTGGTCATCTTTGCCATTATCATTATCATCATCATCATCATTATCATTTTAATGATCCTGGGTACCTTACATGGTCTCTATTAGCTTAAGAGCGTGTTCACTGGCATCATCTACCTTGATCCTTACAACAACCTTGTGGTGAGATGGTGGCAGAATTTGCCCCCATTTTCCAATAAAAGTGGGCTTATATGGCATTTCAACAGCTGATTATTGCATTGGATCTTTGGTGTAAAAGCAGGGCTTGAGTCTGTTTTCTGAGTGTATGTCTAAGTGAGTTTTTCCAACTATATCACATTGTTTTCCTAACTTGATAATCTCATAACTTTTTGACTTTATGATTGATGGGGAAAAAAAAAAAAAAAAAACCCAAACCAATGGGAGATTACCTGGCAATGCAAGGCAAATACTAACAGGAACATCTAAGAGGCCTGCCCTTAATTCACAAATCACATGTCTGTGCCCAGATGTTTCCTTTTGCTTACCCTGCCCTCTTCCTTCTTATCGGCCGAAAGGCTGAAGTCAGCAAACTGTCTTAGGGCAATAGGAAATTAAAAAAAAAAAAAAATTCAAAGAGGTGTCAAAGTTAAAAGGAAATCCTATGACAGGGAACGAATTGTCTAGCAAAGAAACAAAACTTTGAGTTGGCACTGAACGACCTTACAAACACGTATCTGTGTTTCTTGCCCAGTTTGTGCAGCATAATGGCTAACGTTCCCTCATGTACCTTGTACACTGTCCAACAGGGTCACTGACAAGTCAGAGGGAATCTGGTGCTCTCATCAGTTCTTCAGATTCTGAACTGCAAACCTTCTCTATGTGAACACCCATGTTCTCTCAGATGAAACTATGTTCCTTAATGGCATATTTAGAGAGACATCCATCTTGGTTGCCCCAAAGAAGTCTCTGGATTTCATCTCATGTTGAACTGGGAAAATCCAAGACCAATCTCTTCCTTCGAAAGGCCGAGAGCTATTTGACATTAAACATAATATTCATTCTCATTGAGTCTCAGTTTCCTTATCTAGGGCTTGACAATCTTACAGCGTTTCGGTTTTGCTGTCCACATTTTCTCTTTTGTAACCACTCAACTAGGCCCTTGTAGCTGAAAAATAACCATAGGTCAGATTTA
Source organism: Panthera onca (assembly GCF_046562875.1). Classification (NCBI taxonomy): domain Eukaryota; kingdom Metazoa; phylum Chordata; class Mammalia; order Carnivora; family Felidae; genus Panthera; species Panthera onca. Next base: position 8,369,267 of record NC_138342.1, read on the forward strand.
AGTGACATGAAGGTGGCTGTGTTCTAGTAAAACTTTTAAAAAAACAGGCGGCAGGCTGGATTTGGTCGATGTGGCCATCAGTTGTCCACCATTTTCAGGGCAAAGTATGATCTGCTTCACAAGGTTGTTCTGAGAATTGCATTTGAGGATGTGTGAAGTGCTTGATGGAAGGTCTGATACTAAAAATTTATTTCTTCTTCTCTTCTAACTCACACCAATTCTCTTTCCATGAGCATGGTAGGGAAGGGGTGGGGATTGGCTGGCACTTCCTATCTGCAGCAAGTCTTTTTGTTTAATTTTAATATTATTTGTGAGAAAAGGGTAGGGGGTTGAAGATATTGAGTCACTGATCCAAGAAACTTATGTACAAATTTGAGCTCCATTCAATGTCATTTTCCCACACATTTATTCCTTTAAAAATGTTACTTAAGAACAGCCCTTTCAGTGAAATTCACAATACATATATAAAGAAGGGTGTGGTTTGGGCCAAAGGTCCAGGTAACAGCTGTGGGTCTTTGTTTGAATAACAATAATAATGAAGAATCAGCCTCGTAAGCATCTATTATTTTAAGCTTGACCTCTTGTGCCTGCATTTCATGTCCTTCCTCGCCGGCCTCCAAAGCAGTCACTAGACCTGCCCCTTCGTTTCTCTGAATTGGTGTATTTTTCTTTAAAGATTCTCCTCTTGACCCCCGTTTTTCAATTACTTTTTAAATACTCCTGCATATCTCATTTTTGTGTGCCTGTTTTTTTTTTTTCCCCAAGTACCTGTAGGGTATTCATGCAAAAGACAAATTACTTTAAATGCACTAAAAATACAGTAAATTAGAATAAAAGCACGGTAAGTTTGCAGTCAAATGTCCCCAGTTCAAGGTCCGACTGTATTGCTGATTGTTTAAATGACATTGAACAGACCCCTTTCACAGGGTAAGTCTTGGGCTTTTCATCTGTGAGTCAGGATAGGAACTGCTATTCTTCCCACTTTTCTAGCTTTCTTGTGTGAATAAGTGCACAGCAGCTATGAAAACAAGATACCGTGAAATTGCTGGTAACTTTGTTCTGCATTATAACCATTAATAACGTCACAATAATGGTTGTGATTTAAATAACACTTATTGTGAGCTAGAAAGTATACAAGCGTTGTTCATAGATTAGCTGATTAATCATTAATCTTCATAACATTGTGTGAAGTAATTATATTTCTTTCCATATTACAGATGGAAAAAAAAATTAAGAAGTCTAGAGATGAGGTAATATGCCCAAATCTCATAGTAAATGAGTGAGCTAGGGTGGAAACTGGAATATTGGACCCCAAAGTTCTTCCTCGTAACCAAAATGGAACTTGAAGTGAACACAAAAGTTTACATCTCCTTTCTCAGACCAGAGAAGACCTAGGATTTCTGTTTTTGCCTCACACATTTTAAAGTTTACATCTAAAAATCAGGCCCCGAAGGACAGTTTTCTCTTTTTTGGTCACACTTCATTCTAAAAAAATTAACTCAGCATACACAGATAATTTACAAAGAGGTATTTTCAAAGATCACCATGACACGATCCAGACCACAGTTTCTACAAACAACCTTATCCAAAATAGTTATAACAAGCAAAAAAAAAAAGTAAAAATATGGGAAAATAAAATCCAAGGGCTAGAGCTAATATTAACAGAGAAATACAGAGGAGGAGAGAGAGATAAAGCCTTTCACACAAAGAATAAAGAATTTTTGTCCTTTGGGGATATTTATAAATTATTTGAAGACTAAACTATAAAGTAAGCCTCTTTTATTTTCTAAAAATAAAAATTCCATGGATCATGTCCAATAAGCACAATGAAAATTGAATTAGGAATGAAAAGAAAACTAATATATATTATGTAAAAATCTAACAAGATAAAGGCAAAATTACAAAAGAAATTGCAAACAATGTTGATTAGAATCACAATGAAGACAGCATAGCAAATCTGCAGTGTGCAGTTAAAATGGTATCAAAGAACAAGTGTGGGTGTTTAAATGTACAGAAGAAGAGGAAGAAGAAGAAGAAGAAGAAGAAGAAGAAGAAGAAGAAGAAGAAGAAAAGGAAGAAGGAGGAGGAGGAGGAGGAGGAGAAGGAGGAGGAGGAGAAGGAGAGGAAGAGGAAGAGGAAGAAGGAGAAGGAGAGGAAAAAGAAGAAGAAGAAGAGGAAGAAGAAGAAGAAGAAGAAGAAGAAGAAAAAGGAGAAGGAGGAGAAGGATGAGGAGAAGAGGAAGAGGAAGAAGAAGGAGGAGGAGGAGGAGGAGGAGGAGGAGGAGGAGAAGAAGAAGAAGAAGAAGAAGAAGAAGAAGAAGAATGAGGAGGAGGAGAAGGAGGAGGAGGAGAAGAAGGAGAAGAAGGAGGAGACAAAGAAGGTGGTAGAGGAGGAGGGAGAGGGGGAGGAGAAGAAGGAGGGGGAGGAAGAGAAGAATGAGGAGGAACAGTAGGAGGGGGAGGGGGAGGAGGAGGAGGGGGAGAAGAAGAGGAGCAGCAGGGAAAGAAAGAAGAGGAGGGGCAGGAGGAGAGAGAAGAGAGAAGGGGTGAGGGGAGAGAAAGAGATAGGACTCAGAGCTCCTCCTAGGTATGGGAGAATAGTCCTTCCACAGACACAGTGGAAAGTAGGAAAGGATGCAAGTCATAGGGGTCACATTTTATGTTTGGTGATCAGTAGTTGAGGCAACTTCCTAACGTTCCAAGGGGCAAACTGGCCTTATTTCTGGGCACACTGCTGAGAGTTCCAGGAAGATAGGAGTTAGGAGTGAGGTTATTGGATGTAATGTTCGGAGACATTAACTGACTTTCTCAAAAGTGTGTGGCTCTCACCAGGGTTAGTGTTTAAATATGACTTTCTGATCTTCCAATGAACTTTAACATATCTTAATGCTTCTCTCAAAAAGCATAAATATGTAAGTGAAAATATGCATATATACATTATTTTGATAATGCATCCCTTAAACATGTCCATGAGCAAATATACACGGATAATCAAGCAAAGTGTTTTTCATTTTCTTTTAAGAGTGTGGATATTTTTCTGCAGTCTTCACTTGACTCTTTGTAGAGATACTCATAAAGAATCTAGGAGGTGAAGTGAAACATAGAAGACAACTGAAATTGACAGGAAGTAAATGAATATACATTAGCTTTTAAGATGTTCTTATTAGCAATGTGCCTTTCTGACTCTTCAGTTGCTTAAAGAGTTGCACTTACTGTTTTGTAGAAGGGGCCAGGGTACTGAGTTACAGTGGAAAACACCCCAGGAAATGAGGAAACTTTGTCCTTTGAATTCCTGTTGTACTTTATAAAAATACAGAGTTTGATAACACATCCTTTTGCTTGGCCTGGTCACCCCAAGTCCTTCTTTTTCCGTGAAGTGAAGGCACATTATAAACATCATCCTATAATGGTCCTCTGAGTCTCCAGACAGACCACCTCCTCATTTTCAAGACAAAGGTCTGGATATTTAAAGAAACATGACAAAAGAAAGGTTTTGGTGAGGGGCGCCTGGGTGGCTCAGTCAGTTAAGCCTCTGACTCTTCATTTTGGCCCAGATCATGATCTCATAGTTTGTAGGTTTGAGTCCTGTGTGGAGCTTTGCTGGGCACTGACATTATGGAGCCTGCTTGGGATTCTCTCTCCCTCTCCCTCTGCCCTCACCCAGAAGATATATATATATATATATTTAAAGACAGGTTTTGTCAGTCCAGCTGTCCTATTGTATTTCTTAAAGGTTTAATTCAGCACATTTTTTAGCTTTGAAAAACTGGAGAAGGGATAGCGTTTTGCCCACCCTCCTTTTTTTTCATATCATTGAGGTATAAGTACATAAAAATGTTTATAAAGACAAAAAAGATACTCAAAACAGTGGAGGGTAGAAGAACATGGGGAGAGTCCACAGAGAAAATGAACTAAGTTTGGGTGGTTGCTGGGTTGAGGGTCAACCCTTTTCCCAAGACCATAGTTCAGCCAGAAATAAACTAGGGCACATTCAGAAGGGGATCAAGAACCCATAAGCTAAGGCCTGGTTGGAATCCCATACTTTTATACACTGTCACCTCCCTGTCATTGTTTAAGGTTCTTGGACAAGCTCTCCCGTGGACACTGGGGGCCTTCTCTCTACTAGTTGGTGGGTCGTAAGGGCTTTGGAATTAGAATGCACAGAACAACAGAGGGAACCACCAGACACGGGCTCTGGCCACCAGTGAATTAGGAATCACCTCAACAGGCGGGTGTTCTGAACGCTTATCTCAATGAAGGGCACTTACATTTTTTTTTTTATATTTATTTATTTTGAGAGAGAACGAGCAAGCAGGGAAGGGACAGAGAGAGAGGGAAGAGAGAATTCCAAGCAGACTCCGTGCTTGATCTCACGAACCATGAGATCATGACCTGAGCCGAAGTGGGACGTTGAACCAACTGAGTTACACAGGTGCCCCAAGAATTTTGTCTGGTCTTTAGCAATAGCTCAAAACTGGCATTCTCCTTCTGTATTTTTACCTTTCCTAAATGTGACATAGTTGATTTCCCGATGAGCATCATGGATTCAGAGGAAGACCAGATTGGTTTAATAACAGAAAAGAAAGACTAGCGCAGCACTTGACAGAATAGGTCGTCAGGATCATTCTTTTCTATAGCATTCTGGGACCGTCCCTGACCGCTGCATTGCCTGAGAGTCTTTGGAGTTCTTAATTTTAATTCCTGGACCCTTTGAATCCTCACTTCAGCAGTATTCGTTTCAATTTTTGATGACTTTGCAAATATCCTTTGATTTCTGGATCTGTGTGAATACTTTTTGGCATAATGGTATCGTCTGAAAACTACATTGTAAATGCTTAACACTTCCATCTATCACGGCGTGCGTTGCTGGGCACAAATTCTGAGTCATTAAGCAAGTAATTGTCCTGCTAGACTTATGTTACACTTAACGTTTGTTCTGGGTCCTTTAGGCACATCTCAACTTAATACGTTAAATTGCAAATAATCTCCAATCCTCTTAAAGGATGAAAAATATTCAAATATATATATGAGCAGCTTTGCAAGGGGAAATGCGACGGTTACAAAAATGCCTGGTTTAGAGCAGAGACCCTGTTTCTGCAGTCGATGTGGAATCTCTGAAATGAATCCCCATTGTCAAAAGCGATCAGCAGTTTTTGTTGGTAACGTCCGCGTGAAAATTTGGCATCTACATATTTTTCTAGTTAAAGAAATAATCCTAGAGCACTAATTTACTCTAATGACATAGACATCATTTGGCTTCACAGAAAAAAACACACAAAAAAATGAGCTAAGGTCCATTTCCTATTTATGGGATGTAATATACAGAATTCAGTTCCACTGTTCACTGAAGTTTAAGAAAAGAATTCAAACAAATGTAAAGCACGAGGACACTGTCACAAAGGCTCTTTGCCCTGAAAGGAAATTTGAATTTAATTACAAATAATACCTATAAGGCTTTTCTGTAAACATTTAGAAAAGCACTCAGCCTTGCTGCCTTCTCTTCTATAACACTTCTACATCTTATTTTTATTTTATTAGTGCTTAAACCAACCCTTTCGCAGTTATTTCTGTATCAATCTTTCTCCTCCACTAGAAAGATGTTTAGGACAGCAAACATATCACTTTTGTTTCTGTATCCCTAGGATCTAGCCCAATGGCTTGCAAGCATTGTGTGGATATTATATGCGTGTTGAATTAACTGAATTGCTTTTTCCTTCCTACAGTTGGAGATTACCTCACTTCCCTCCGATACCGATTGTATTGACTGTTTTTTTTTTCCTCTGCAGATCTCAAAGCACTTCATTTCAGTAACCACAGAGACAGTGTTTGATCATGTAGTATGTATTGTTCTTTAACTCTTTTATAAGTGACTCAGTTGATTGATTCACTCATTCACTCACTAATTAATTCATCTATGAATCAGATATTCCAGAGTTTTAATTTTTTGATTTTTTAAATTTTTATTTATTTTTGAGAGAGAGAGAGAGAGAGCACGCAATGGGGGAGGAGCGGAGAGGGAGGGAGACACAGAATTCGAAGCAGGCTTCAGGCTCCAAGCTGTCAGCACAGAGCCCAGCGCAGGGTTCGAACTCACCAAACATGAGATCATTACCTGAGCCGAAGTCTGACACTTAAACGATGGAGTCACCTAGGCACCCCTAGAGTATTCACTTTTTTTAAGAACAGAAGATGCATCTGCTATATAACTTTTGATTTCCAGAAACTCCTACTCCAGTGCTAAGTATAGACATTAGTTGTATAATTTCTGGTCAAGTTACTTAATACCCTTTGCCTCAGTTTCCAGTCTTATCAAATGGAAATCCAACAACATGTTGTATTTGTGGTACAGATTAAATAAGTTCTGTGGGTAAAGTGAAGCCACAGAATACGTACTGTAACTGTTAGTGTTATATTAACTGACCAATAAAACCATGCCAACCTGCCTGATCACATACTTCATGACCAGAGAGAAAAAGATTTAACAGGAGTGAGTTAAGAAAAATTTTCTGTTTTCTGAAGCTCATAAAGGAGATTTTTTTTTCCTCTTCTGATCAGAAAATAATTCCAAATGTAAAAAGAAAACCATATAGAGCATGGTGATGTATTTAAGCTCAATCATGAGGAATGAATGAATGAATGAAAGTTTACTCTCTCGTTCAATACAGGAAGTTATAGTGTAGTCTAAAACATTAATAAAATAGGCAATAGATGAGTAAGGAGTGATAAGTGCTCAGAAGAAAAATAGAGAGAGTAGTAAGGTATATGAAACATTGGGGCAGGGGTATTAAATTTTAGATAAGATATACAAGGATGACTTAGGATAAAAACAATATTTTAAGAGACCTGGAAGATGTTGGGAAGGAACTAGATCAATTTGGGGAGAAAGAACATTTAGGCAGCTGGAACAGAGAACATGGGAGCCTTGAAGTAGGATCTTGGCAACGAACTCTCTTACAGCAAAAATCAATAAGTGTTAATATCTATTTTCCTACAGCAATGTTTTGAATTTAACTCAGTGGTCTCCAAAGTTTTATCGATCATACCCAGTGATCACAGGTAGATCATTTATCCCAAACTATTTGTATTACATATTTTCTTTACTTGTTTAAAAGTTATATACATGTACTATTATACCCATACGGTATGTATGATATAAAATAAAAGCAAAACAAAATTGAAATAATAAGGGTGAGAAAATAAATATATAAATGGAGATCCAGATATTGTCTTCTAAACTCAGAAATATCTGGGTGCCTGGGTGGATCCGTTGGTTAAGCGTCTGACTCAGCTCAGGTCGTGATCTCACCATTCATGAGTTCAAGCCCCACGTCCGACTCTGTGCTGACAGCTTGGAGCCTGGAGCCTGCTTCCGATTCTGTGTCTCCCTCTCTCTCTGCCCCTCCCCTGCTCACAGTCTGTCTCTATCTCTGTCTCTGTCTCTCAAAAATAAACATTTTTTTTTTAAAGAACTATCTCCTTATACACTCTTAAATGCCAAATTGTAGCCCAGTGGATGTAGTTACAATGTGTCACCACCTTTATCTTTTTCTAAACTTTTATTTTTAAAACTGTCATTGCACATATTTCTTTAATGTTTTTGAGATGAATTGTCAGAAGTGGAGTGATTTAAAAATGTTACCATCGACTCCCCAGGATAAAATTTGATTTCGTTCCTTTACCCATCCTCCTCTGAAATATCAAACACAACCCTATATAAAGAGTGAGTCTTACCTTCAAATCGGAATTTCTGAATTAGACTATTTAACACATCAAACATTCCTTTTGCTTACTGAAAGGCCATGTGCCTGAGAGAACTAGGTGAATTTTACAGAAGGGTCTTCTTGCTTTTTCTTTAAGATCAAGAGCAATCAGATTAGATTAAGAATTGATATTTCTCTAGCAAGATTGCTTGATGGCATGTATTTTGACCTCTCATGTTTCTAGTAGGAAGATAAAATATGAAGGAGTCAAATTTTGCCCAATACCACCTTTTGAGTCAGGAATAAATCCAAATCTGTGGGTACCCAGTCTGTATTTTGACCCTTTTCCAAATTGGTAGTTTTATAAAAGACATTATCTTCAGAAAGCCAGTAGGATTTAAAGAGTAACTTTATGGAATAATGACTGCCCTGAAAAGAAATGACCTCTCTTTTTTAAATATTTATTTACTTTTAAGAGACAGAGAGAGAGAGAATGGAAGAGAAGCAGAGAGAAAGGGAGACAGAGAGTCTGAAGCAGGCTCCGCACTGAGAGTACAGATGTGGGACTTGAACTCACAGACCATGAGAATCTGAGCCGAAATCAAGAGTCAGACGCTCAGCTGACGCCACCCAGGCACCCCAGTGGTTTCTGTTTTTAAATATTTGCAAAATGTTGTCAGAGAAAAGCACAAGAGGCCCCAGAGGAGAGCCTCCTAAAGACCTTCCCAGTGAGGACAAGTGTTTCAAGGAGGATTTCCTTGGAGACCCTCTTGTCGCCCACATTATAACAGAGCCACAACTATAAACTCACTCCCCCAAGTAATCTAATTTTATTTAATCAGATTGGGGGGAATTCACCAAAAAAGTGAAACATGAATGATTTTGTGTTCTCAAAAGTTGCATAAAAATGTCAGAACCACCTTTCCCTTTCATAATTGACAGAAAGGAGGCTAACAATGTCTGATTGCTACCCTACAGCTGACTACATTACAACTATAAATTCCTTTAACCATCAAACCAAAATTGAGAGGAAAAATGTATTATTCACACTTAGAGATGAGAAAACTGAAGCCAAAAAGTTAAGTACATTGTACTCAGAGTCACTTAACGACTTTGTTTCTCATGGTTTCATATCCACCCCCCCAAATATTCAAATAGATATGCCCACCCTTCTTTTCCTTAACTGTATTTGCTGCTTTTTAATTTGACACTTTTACTTAAAATTCTTTATTCTTCCTGATAATAATTTTTAGAAACTGGCTGCAAAATAAAGTCTCCACGTCTTTCAAATGACGTATGTCTCCCAAACTTAACGGGTCACTACCAAACGTGATTTGCTAGAGAAACAACTCAAAAACAAAAGACGAAGATAGCATTTTGCTACCTAAATCATATTTTGGAGTCTATCTTACTTTCACTAGTATCTAGTAAGAGAGCTCGTTAGAGAAGCCCAGTTGACATAATGAGATATAATTATCCTTCCCAATTGTTCATTTAAAATTGTAATTGCAACTCAAATTACTGTACAATTTAAAAAGAAGCATAACACATAATTGTCATCTTTCAACATGTATATATTATAAAGTAGCAATGTTTTTCTTATGTGTATTTTTTGCCCTAAAATTCTCTTGTCATCCAAATAACACTTTTTTTGTATGTGTATGTTTTATGCTTTTGATAACATATGGCCTGCATTCAGCTTGATAGCCACTCTCCAAAAAGCCACCATAAATGTCTGTGCAAACAAAATCAACATATTCTGGTGCTTTAACATGCTAGTTTACAGATACAGTTTATTCAGCATATATTGGTTGCTTAGGCCAGACAGATAAATTATTTACCTATAAGATTCCTTTTCTTATCCTATATTTGGGAGAGGTTTTAAACCTAGGATGTATGTTTTCAAGTAACGGATTCTGGAATTGCTTGTCAGGAATTTCACGCGTTGGCAAGGTCTACAAAAAGATGATGGGGTTAGAAGCTTCAAAATACAATAGTGAATAATGTATTGAGTTCAGAGAAAACAAAGGGCTTTCCAACGAATGGCCCACATAGTCAATAAGGTAACTGCATGAGTTGGCTAGAACTGCTGTGACAAAGTGTTACACAGTGAGTGACTTAAACCATGGAAATTCATTGTCTCACAGTTCTGGGGGCTGGAAGTCCAAGATTAAGATGTTGACAAGGCTGGTTCCTTATGAGATCTCTGAAGAACAATCTACATGCCTCTCTTGTAGTTTCTGGTGCTTTTCTGGTAATCTTTGGTATACAGAAGTATCACTCTGACCTCTGTCTTTGTCTTCACATGGTGTTTTCCCTATGTGTGTGTCTCTGTCTCCAAATATCCCCTCTAATAAGGACCCCAGTCACATTGGATTAAGAGCCCAACCATGGCTCATATTGGGTTAAATCTTCATCTTAATTAGCTACAATTTCAATGACCCAATTTCCAAATAAGGGCACATGCTGAAGAACTGGAAGTTAGGACTTCAACAATGAATTGTGGGGGGAACACAAATTCAACCTGTAAGATTAACTTACTGCTTTAGTGAATGGATAGCACTCTCAGGAATACAATATAACAAGGGGAACATCTTTGTTTTCAAGGTTATATTGAGTCCAAAAAGAACATAATTTGATATTTAATTCACTAGTTTTGAACTTTTCTTCTCTTTTAATGGACACCGTTATGGCTATAAGTCTCCCTCAAAATACTGCTTTGGCTGTGTTTCACAAATTTTATTCTAACGTATTTCCTTTAGTTTTCCATTATAAACATTTTCTAAGTTTCTTTTTTAAATGGCACCTCAGCTATTTAGAAGAATGTGGTATTGTTATTATTGGTTATCAGAGATCATAATCCATAAGATAGATTTTGGAATTTGTTGATAGTTGCTTTCTGAAAAATACATCTAATCACATTTTGTTATTGTTTTATGGATGATTAAAATAATGTATATCCATCAGGTACATACCATTCCTCAGTTGCACCAACTCTCATGCACAATGTTCTACATTTGACAATTAGATCAAAGTTATTAAGTATTTTGTTAAAATCTTCTATTTTACTTTTTTAAAAGATTTTTTCCCAAATGAAATAAATTTCTCCTAGAGTGATCCCTGCCTTTCGAAATGGTCTGAAAGATAGTTTAATTCACCACATGGCAGAAAAGAACCATTTAAAAAACTCAATATTACATATTAATTTTAAGATAAATGGCTCATATAGAAGTCAGGATTTGATGGACTTTTCGCCAATTTTATATTTTAAAAAAATTTCAGAAGACATTAGAGAATAATGATTTCAACAGTATATCCTTCACCTCAATTGATAAAGTTTTAGTATCAAAATGTTTTTTTCAGAATAATTTGAAAATTGTAGGCGCTATGATATTTCACCACTGAATCTCGTTAAATGAGCTAAAAAATAGCAATTGTACAATATCACTGAATATACAGTAGGGTTGCCAGATAAAATACATAATACCCAAACTAAATTGAATTTCAGATAAACAACAAATAACTATTTGATATTACTATGTCCCAAATATTGAGTGGTACATCCTTATACTAAAATACTGTTCATTGTTTTATGAAATTCAAGTTTAACTAGATGTCCTGTAGTTTAATTTTCTAAATCAAGGAACCCTATCATACCCTCTGTATTCAGGTTGCCACAGCTCACAATATCTCTTACAGATGTTTTTATCTTTCTAATTTCTGGATCTAACTAAGGTTCACATATAACATCTGATTGTCATGTCTTTGAGGTTCTTTTAATATATAAATTAATTCTAGAATTCAATTTAGATATTTTGTATTGCTTTTTTTATAATGACTTTTTTAAAGACTTAAGGACAATCGCCTTATAGACTATTCCACAGTCTGAATGTCTATGATTGTTTCTTTTTGATTACATTCAAGTTAAACACTTTTGTGGGACTAATTCATAGGTGATATTTTAAATTTCTTATTGAATCATGTCAGGAGGCACATGATGTTAGTTGGCTCCATTCTTATTGGTCTTGATTTTAATATCTCAGTTAAGGTAAATTTGTTGATTTTTTGTTGTTTATTTGTTTTATCTTTCAATTACTGAAAATTGTATTAAAATTTCCCACTATTATTGTATAATTATCAATTTCTTTTTGTAGAAAGATCATTTGTATTATTTTAACCCATATTTAATATATATATATATATATATATATATATATATATATATATATATAATAATTATACAAAACTTAATGTATTTGGTAGTTTTTTTTATTTTTCTAAATATTTTTACTCTTACTAATATGGCTATTTCATCATTCTGCTGGCTAGTATATAACAGGCATCTTCTCCAATTGTTAGATTTTCTACCTGCCTCTTTTAGAAAGTTAGTTTCACTATTATAGAATTTTAATGTGAAAGTTACTTTATCTCCCAATTGAATATAATTACTCACCATCTATTGTTTCTTCCACCAGTCTAAATGCTTCCCCACCCCCTTATCTATCTATCTATCTATCTATCTATCTATCATTATCTATCTATTGATTTTTATTTTGGAGGATCACTCTTTTCTTTCTATTTATTTTAGAATCTTTTTCTCTTCTTCCTCTCTTCCTTCTCTTTCCCTCTTCTTTTACATCTGTGGATGTATTACATCCATGCCCTTTAAGTGATATACCTTAAGATATTTTTACATTATTTTGACATTTCAGTTTTGTGTGTTGGATGGTCAATCAGATATCTAGTATGCCATACCTATGTAAATGAAAGTTTCTTTTTTTTTCTTTCTTTGATTTTGTACCTAATTTTATTCCTGCTCTTTTTTATCCTCTTTTTTTCCTTTTTAATAGTTGTGTACCTGTACTATGCTTGTTCGTTTTTTGTTATATTTTCTTGGGTTGAGTTTTGTTCTTTCTGGACTGCTTATTTGAGTGAGTGTTGACAGGGAGGCACAGGGAAGCTTTCTCATCTCATAGGAGAAGAACTATTCCAGGGAATTTCTTTAAGGTACAGGGTTTTAAGAATGTGAAAGGGTCTTCATTTCCTTTTTTTCTTTTTTTTTTTTTTTTTTCCTTTCCAAGAGTTGATTTAGATTCAAGTTAGATAACATATAGTTTAATAGTGGTTTTAGGAGTAGATTTCAGTGGCTCATCACTTACATGGAACACCCAGTGCTCACCCCAACAAGTGCCCTCCTTAATGCCCAGCCCATCCCCCCCACCTCCAGCACCCCTCAGTTTGTTCTCTATAATTAAGAGTCTCTTATGGTTTACCTCCCTCTCTGGATCTTGATTTCTTTAAGCTGATAACATTAGTCATTCTCCAGGGCTTCTTACAACTTGCAGGTTATTCTCCAACTTCATTTAAATTCTAAAAATACGAAGATGTGCATTTCCTTATTCATCTTATATTCTCAGTTAGCCCTTTATTCCCTACTGCTTTATGACATCAAAGAACATTCAGGAAGCTTCCAAAGCACACTTCCTCCCTTTATCCCAGTCTTGCTTCAAAACGATATTTGGTGTTGCCCCTGGCTTGTGTTTTGCATTCTCTCAGCATTACCTCAGGGTAGAAAAGACCTTTTTCACTATGTCTGATGGCACATGGAAGGAAACATAGGAGTGGGTAAGAAGAGTCCCTTCTCCTCAGATGTCCAGATTGTTTGAGTTGGAATATGGAGGGAAGACTTCCTTTAAATTAAGATTTGTAAGAATTCATCTTATTTTGATGAAGCAGAACATTTTGGTAACATGACATGAATAAAATACCTATTATATATTGAATCTTTTGCATAATTTATTCTACTTAATTCTCAGAATAACTCTTTAAGACCAGTTATATACTCTCTTGGACCACCTCAAATATTTTGGCCATGTGACTGCTTGTTCCATCCCGGTCACTATTTAAGCATCAAACTCTAAGAACACTTTCCATGGACCCACATCAAACTCTATGAACACTTTCCATGGACCCATTGCTGTTGCTATATGCCTCTTCTATGTTGTCAGCAAGGTGTAACAAGCCTCTTTCTGTACTCACACATGGGCAATCCAGAAGTTCACCCGAATTAACACCCTGTGGAGTTAACTTGACCAAGAGGAAATTGGAGTCTATGGATAATTTCTTCTTCTATGGATAATGTCTTCTATCTCTCTTCAGATGGACTATTCTAAGAAGTGGCATTTCATTACACCTGTTGGAAGATGGCCGCATATACAAGCAATCAGTTGAGTTTAACACCAAGTAAAACATCTTTCCTTACCTTGCTTTGTCTTTAATTCACATCTGTGTCCCTGATACTTCATGCCTCACTGAAATAATTGTTATAAGCTTTGGCCTCAGAGTTTGATTTCAGAGTATTCTAATCTAAGACAGATGAGAACAATGCCCGGGAAATCATGTCACAGTCCAGAAATTAGGGGGAAAAAATGTCAAGCTGAGGTTTTATTTCATTTTATTTTTTATTCTAGGACTCTTTCATTTTAAAATCACTCCTCTTTCCACTGTAGCAAAATCTCCATAACGTAGAAAATTCAACTTTTCGAAGTTCTTTAAATTTGATTTTGAGATTTTAAAATGTTATTTGAGCTTCCTTTTTAAAAATGCTTCTTAATGAGCGCATGGAACATAATAAAGAGTCTGAAGTCCTTTGTGTCCTCCTCATGCAGCTGGGCCAGAGCAGTAGCCCCTTAAATCTTCAGGGGAGGAAGAACAATTAGGTTGTCATCATAACCTCTTGGTGTCAAAGGAAAGTTGGATCCCATTGTTAAATGCTGACGTTTGTGCTGTTAACTGCTGAGCGTTAAGAAGTTCTGTCCTCACTGCCAGAGGCTTCTTAATGCTAAACTCTTGTCAGCCCGCCTAATCATAAGCAGCTTCAATGAGGGGGGAGGGAAACCCCGATGTTTCCAAATTTGAACCATGTCTATTATTTAAAGGAAAAGGATATGGTAATGACACTTCTCTAAGAAATGTTCTGCCCAGCAGTGATGGGATGTCCTAGATAATGAGTGTAAGCAATCACTGGGAACTGGATGAGTTATCTTGAAGGAAAAAAAAGAAAAAAGGAAAAAAAAAAAAAAAGACCTGAAGTCATTGTAAAAAACAGTAGATAAAAAAGGCAGGAGGCATACCTTTGGGTCTTCCACTCTTAAATGAAGTCCCTCTCTGCTCTGGTATGAGGTCAGGCCAAAGTCAGGTGGAACTGTCATCAATAGATAATACTAACTATTTAATTTGATGTGTGTGTCTATGCCATCATACCCAATTAATGACAGCATGGATACACTTTTGAAATAGACGAGCCTCCCAACGGCTAACCAAGCGGTTGGTCCTTCAGCAACTCACCTTTTGATTCGGGGCGAAAGCCACATGCCTGTTGACTCTTCAATTTTCTCGTCTGTAAAACAGTGACAGAAGGCCCACACGGTATTCTATGTTCTTGCCTAGTTTTTAAACTCATTTTATAGCATGATTTGCAAAGTGAAGACACGTACCTACAACACAAGAAACCAATCGGTGCACTCTTCAGTAACCCATGGATGTTCTTTCAGTTGACAGTGACAAAAATCCAATTCAACTGGACAAACACAAGAATGGAATTTTATTAGCTTACATCACTGAGAAGGATGCGGAAGATCCCGCCTCTGGCAAAGGTAGATACGTAAATTCTAAGAGAGGCGGTGTGATGGTCGGTTTTCTCATAGCTCCGCCCTTTCCTCCATGCTGGGCTCTTCCTCACCTGTTGCAGGTTGATATTCCCCACGTGGTAGAGAATGAGGACAAATGCCTTCGAGCTTCACATCTGCCTGATGCCCAACAGAAGAGGTTTTAAGAACTGTGGCTAGAAAAGCGCCAGGGTGGACTTGAACTGACCTGAGCTGGGACTCATGACGCTCCCTCAAGCAATAACTTGGTCTGTGTGGTCAGCGTTGCATCAGAGTTTCCCTCGATGCCGGGATAGGAGATTCTCGTCCAAGCTCCCACAGCACCCTGGGATTCTCTCCGTATTGAACCTACCCCACCACATAGTACATTTTCTTCACTGACCCTACTGGACTTTTGAATAAATAAGGGATGTCTTGATGGAAAATGGCAGATGTAAGTATGTTATTTAAAAAGGAAATTATATCGAAAGGATCCCAGGAACTCCAGAATTCTAGAGGTCTGTCTACGCATCTCTTGCCTTGGATGACTTCGTATATCTGCCTCATGCTCACCTTTTCCAGACACGCTGAAATGGATGACCGTTGCTAAGTCCCAAGCCACTTGCCACGTAGCTGTCGCTACGGTAAAGGGCTTGCCTCTCTGTCCTTGGTTCCACTCTGAAAATCCCTAAGCGATCTTTCGGGTATGTGCGGCGGGGTTTGGACCATACAAAAAAATACATAGCTGTTGGAGGATCTACACTCTGTATTTAAAATAGTTGGCACATGATATTCAGTATATAAATTAATTCAAAAGGGACATTATCCCACTGACACTATCTCGAGCTTAAACAGTGCGAAAGGTTTCCCATTTCAGTCTCCTCTAATAGTTCCCAGTAGGTGCAAACTTTGGCTCCTCCCTCCTTTGGAGAATCTTTAGGAACCATTGACTTTTCCAGACATCAGTTCCTTGTACTTTCATCTGTACATAAAAGGTATATTTATTGTGGGAACGTGGGCAAAAAGCCCAATTTCAGATTAATTGCGCCAAGCTTTCTTACGGGTTAATACCGTAATTATTAAACATTTTTTTCCTACTGTACTTTTTCTAATATTTTTCCTCCCAGCCAAAAGAGGGTTTAAGAATTTAAAGGCCAAATTGGATGTGGAAACACAACTGTAACTACAGGCCAGCATACTGATCCTTGTCATAATATTCATGAGTGAATTATTAATAATAAGCACTTGCAACATGTTCATCTAAATTTTCTTGGACATAAAATTAAAATACACCAATTACTTTCCATCACATTAAAATACAGTAAATAAGAGACCAAGTTTGTAATAATTATAACGAGCTCCAAATTTTTGCCTTGCACTCAATTTGTCAAATTTTAGTTTTTCTTTTTGTTGAACCTCTGTGCCTCCATCTGTCATTCGTACAATAAGGGTTTAATACGTTTCCGACATAAGTCAAAGAGTTGATATAATAACAACATACATTTTCTTCTGTTTTAATGCATATATAACACAGGGCCTGGTCTCCCATGCTAAAATTGTTCCTCACGCTCAAACGAGGGTATTTTCAAAATTCCTTATAGGAGGTGCAAAGAGGAGACATACGGTTGGATCAAGATTTAGGGAACTTATCCTGAAGCTCTATGTGCATATCAAGCACATTGTTGTAACTTAGTGTGTGACTTACAGATAAAACAAATAGCAAAATATTCTAATCATTTTTCTGTGAGCTCTGCTCATAATTAATGCATTATCTTTTCCTCCCATCAAAGTATAAATTCACCGAGGGAAGTTTCTTGATGGACTAAAGGAAATTTGAGGGACATGGTTAAAGCCCCCAGATCTTCCTTAGGACCACCATAAGCCCCATATCTCCCCACCCTCTGTATTTGCTCCCCCAAATTTCTGGGATCAATTCCCATCAAAAACTTCTGGAAAGAGTTGCAACATTTCTGATCCTCACTTCTTTCTCACTTCAGAATAATGATGCCTTTTCCAACTATACCATTTTGTTACCTTATCGGTTTCATTAAACATATGACCTTTAAATTAGACCTTGAAGAACAGGTCAGTTTTATCTTGGTAAACAATGGAGAGGACCAAACAGAGAGTGCTATTCAGGAATGTAAAACATGGAATCATGATGTCTCTGACAAGGATTGAGAACAAGGTGGATTGGGATGTGATATGAATTAGTTCACTAACTCAGTATGTATCCATATGGATTCCATGATTAGATACTGGAACCACAACAAGGAATTATACATGATCCTGCTCTCATGATGTTCAGTGAAGGTGCTGTCCCTTGGGATACACATGTAGTAGACATTGAGAGGCAGATTTATCAATTATTGTGAAACATCTTCATTGACAGACAAAGGAGTTTGAACTTGATCTTGCCATTACTGATAACAATTATTTTGTCAATAATCACAAGCTAAGCACTATTCTGACAACTTTACATATATTCGCTGTTATTAATTATTGGAACAACTTTATCATATAACTTTATGATATCTGTTATCTTCATTTTAATGATGAGGAAACTGAGGAATGGTAAGGTTACTTAACTTGTCTAAGGATGCAGAGCTAATAAAAGGCAGAGGCAGGTTTTGAGCCCAGGTAGGCTGGCCTTGGAATCTATAGCCTTAACCATTCGCAATTACAAATATGAGGCCAAAGCGATTCTTCTTATATATGAAAAAAATAAAGGCTTACAGACATTATGAAATTCACTGGAAGAGAAGTAGTATGTATCAGAGCATAGACTAGAGTCCAGCAGAGAGGTGCAAGGGTTCCATTTTGCTTATGGCTGATTTTCAAATACACCAGCCAGGGCCTGCAGTTAATGTGTTTAAAGGTAGAAATAGATTGTCGTTTCTCTAAATGAGTTTAAACCTGGGCAGAAAGGCATTGCTTGGTGAGGATGGCCCAGGTATTTTCATGTTCTTTTACTAAGCATGGTGTGTGAGGTTGTACAGTCACAAAGATGTCTTACCATGAACTGTCTTACTGGGGCTGGTGGTACCTCCTCTAGGGAAATGGTAAAATGCACACAAGGATAGGGATTGATGGTGACACGGACTCAGGACTCATTTCTCACTAAAAGGCAGCCTAAAGTGATGTCACACATAGAAATTAAATTAATTCAGCCCCATTCCTAAAATTGTTCCGACTGAGCCTGACACATAGGGACAATTGATGCTGACTCAGAGCTATTTCCAGATGGAAAGAGCTTTCAGAATGATCCCATCCCACCCAATTCTTATTTCCATCTACAGGTATCCCTAGACCCCTATAAACCCTACTCCAGGGAAAGAAAACCCTGAAAGGCATGACATCATGGAACAGAAGAGAATTTGGTCTCTTCTGAAAGGAAAAACCATCATGCCAAGAATGTAGAGTTCCTTATTTCCCAAGTTACTCCAAGATTAGTTATGGACCTCTCCATGATGTAGTTAGTAATGGAACAGAGAGAAGCTGGGAGGATTTCACTAATTGATTTCACCCCACAAGGAAGGACTCACGAGAACAGGGGGGGAAGCATTTCCCTTCTGCCTTCATCCATATTTTCCCCTCTTAGCTTTGTATTTTCCCTGCCCCTGGGGGTGGAGGAGGGGAGAGCAATTTAACTATCCAGTTCTCCCCTCTCCCATGCTGACACTGCCCTTTGGAATACCCTTCATGAGTGCCCGTGAACAGCTCTGACTTCCCCTAACACCCAAACCCGAAAGATTCTAAAATGGGTTAGAAGAACTCATTGGTTAAAATAACTCCAAGGCTGAAAATGTAATCTTTAATTGATTGTCCAGTCCACATTTTTTTCTAACATGGCCCAGCACAGCCTGTTATGAGATGTGTTTTGAGCTTGATTAATAGCGTAATTATTCTCCAATAACAAAATGTCAATAAAGAGACGGCCCAATTTTGAATATAAACACTCTGCTACTATAATGTTACCAGGGAAATATTAAAATAAGGAGGTTGAATTCTTTTGCAAATTAAAGTTGAAATATATGAAATTTCCAGCGAATTAGGAGCCCACATTAATTTTCCTTATGCTTGTGAGGTAAAATTCCAAAGATTATAAAATACTTCCCAATTTTGTTTTTCGTCCATTCAATCTCAGTCGGGAGGATTCTCAACACATTGGTAGAGACAGTGTTCTTTCAGCTTTTGGAGGTTGGATCTTTCTCATCGGAAGGAATGTGTTTCCTCCTATGTGGCTTCAGAATTGTATTTGTTCAATGCGGAGCCTCTGATGTTTCTCACTATTTGAAAAATTCCTAAGAGTTATTATGAAATGTCAGCTTCTCACAGAACTGGCATCTTATCCCCAGGATTGGAAAGCAAAGCAGTTCCTGCTCCTAAAAGACGTATCTCAGACAAAACTATTTCCAAGCCAATCCTTTGTGTTGCCAAAGGCAATGGCAGAAACTTATTACTACCCTGCAGGAAAATGGCTATTTTGGTGGGTGCCTTGCTGGGAGACCAGACAGGTTATGCCCATTTTCTGATAGCTGAGATTTGGAATTTAAGCTCAGTTGGGAAACTCACTCAGGAAGAGGTTAATTTTGGTGCTATTTACTGTATCAATCAAATCTACTTATGGATACTACCTAGAAGTTCAGGATCATATTCCCCTTGATTTCTTATGTCTGCATTGAGTCACGTGATTCAAGCAAAAGGGCTTAAATGAATGTGGGCTCTACAAAGTAACGCGGAATGCACCGCACTCTCTCTGGAGAAGGTGTTTTCAGTCCTGCCATACTAAGGCTCTTTCTCCTTCACTTAGATTTGGAATTTTTAAGACCTAGAAAATCTTACTTTTTACGGCACTACAGAACCAGCCTGACACCAGATAGTGTCGGGAACTGGGAGGGTGAGTGTCTTGATACTTGATATCATGGATACGCCAGCGCTGGTTCTAGCCTTGACATTTCCCTCTGTGGCCGTGAATTCTTAGTGAAATTGGGGGTACCCAATCTAGCTTCCTCCAAAGGGCTGGTGCTAACAGCTAAAAGCTAGAACTTCCCTTGTGCTCTATAATATACTGAAAATTCACTCCCTTGCAGAACACATGTTACCTATATTCCTCAGCCACTGATGCCTCAAAGCTCTGTTGTGATAATCAGTTGTCTCCAACCACATTTTGGCCTCAGCTTCCCCCTTTCATGGGAGCCTCTGAGGGCAGCCTGCATTCGCCATGGTCCCTGTTCTCCCCACACAGAAACTAAGTGAGGTGTTGGAACTTGCATCCTGAGACAGTATACAGATTTGTTGGGGTTTGGGAAGACCCCTGCACATTTGCTGGGGCGTCCTTCTAAAAACCTGTCACAGAACCCTACTCACTGCCACCTGCTCTAAGCTGTGGTAGCCTGCTAAGGTCAAAATACTGCAAATGTCCTAAGGTTCAAAGTGTCCGGCCCAAGCCACACGTTCATGAAGCCAACTCTACAGCTGAAAAATCAAGTGCATTGTGCAATGCTGCTACAAATCACTAAGATATAAAAAAAGAAAAATTAAAGGCAGCGTGGTCTATGCTTAGGAATTCACTACCAAAGCCTATAGCCATCTGTTCAAGCCATGCCAAAAGCCTAAATCATTCCACACATGATTTGTTCTACAAAATTTTACACCTAGCTCATTTCTCAAGGTCCACAGCTCGCCTATCAGACTTACATGAAAAAAGCTAAATAAATAAGACTCCTCTTTGCTATGACCTGGGTCATGGACTGAGAAATGAATACAAATGGGAACCAACATATTACCTTTATTAATAACAAAGAGTAGATGGGAGGACAAGGCTTGCAGATGTGGACAATTGGACTTATTCGCACTCGGCTTTGAATCAGCCATACTTCCTGATCCAACCATAAATCACTCTACATCCCAGCAAACCCTGTAAATGTTACCGCATGAAGGAATAAGAAAGACTGTTTGAGATAGCTCCTCCTCAAGAGTTTATTCTTATCCAGTGTTTTAGCAAGAGAAAATATTTCCCCAGCTCAAGCATAAAGTGAACTGAAGGCAGGCATCGGAGTGCATCTGCACACGTTGTATACTGCGTTATTCCAGTGGGCATATTGAAATCAAATACGTTATGCTGGTGTCCCTAGATTTGTGCAGTGGACAAAGCGGACAACCGCACTCGGTGCACTGGTAAGGAGGCAGAAAGAGGCCAGGGTGTCATGTTACTTGAGCTACCTCAAAAAGGAAGGAAACATCAGCGGTAGGAACGAAATGTTTCTTGCCAACAAGAGGTACCTAAATAATTCCTGATTACAAAAGTCTCACGCCTGGTTTATTATAAAATCCTACCTTTCCTCCTTCCCAGGTTTCCGTCAAGATCAAAGTAGACTGGCTCCAGGATTCACTTCTACTTAGTTTATTTCCTAATTTATTTGTGACTCATTATTTTTATTACGTTCTTATTATTATGGGGACAGTGACCTTTAGCCGAAACAACTTAATTGGACTATTTGATGGTGCTTCAACAATGTTATTTGTACCTTACTCTTGTCATGGAGGAAATTCAACAGTATGCAAACCCCGCTCCTTTTTATCTGCTTCTTATGCATTTCTGTTGATCTATGTTTTTCTGAAGTTTGTTCACTGATTCTATACCTAACAAATATTGTGGGCACATTTCATTTGCCAGTAATAACTTTCCCCTGGTCTCTGCCTTTCTGGAACTTTAAGCACCATATATATAGATAGATAGATATATAGATATATAGATATATAGATATATAGATATAGATATAGATATTTTGATATATATATATATATATATAGTGAAATCAATATATCAATAAAGCTTAAGGTAATCAATAATTACCTTAAGAGCAGTACCATTTTCTCTTTACTCAGTTCTAATTTTACCCAGCACATTAATGTATAATATTGTAACTTATCATTTTAAACAAAGCCTTGCCCAGCTTTCTTTTTATTAGACCGCTTTAAAGATAAAGAAAAACTGCCTCAGAGAAAAGAAGCTGGCTTGAGTCCATCCAGCTGGCAAGCAGGGGGGACCCACAGCACCTAGCCCTTCTACTCCACAGTGCTGCCTTCACACGGTTGTAGAATGCCAGGGAAGGAAATCCGGGATGTTGTTCAACCGATTGTCACTTTATGGAGGGGAACTTGAGGCCGATTACATGAAGATCGTATATGCGCTTCGCATGTAATATCCGACTTGCGAACTATATGATACAGAAACTTTATATTGAGTACATCTGTGATCCCTGGTAGCAGCTAGCAGAGCTTAGCAGAGTTTAGCAGACAGCGCCAAAAGGAAAGGTTCTTACTTACCAGTATTCATGGAAGTTCTCACTAAACTTACTGTGATACTCATTTCACCATACATGTAAGTCAAATAATTATGCAATATACCTTAAGCTTATACAGTGCTCTATGTCAATTACATCTTGTTAAAACTGGGACAATTATACATATATATACATAATTTCTATATATATATATATATATTTACATACATATATAATTATATATTAATTTATATATATATAAAATTATATATATGTGTGTGTATATATATATATTAATTTCCACTTGTCCATTTATCTATTTGCATCCCTGATCTCCTGGTTGAGCATCAGTAGTCTGTATTAGGTCCACCAGCGAATGAGATAAAGTGCTCAGAATCTAGCTAAGCCCTAGAAGGATGAAGCTACACCATAATTTATGAATTCATCAGGACAGGTGAGCCCATAGATGCATTTTCAAGACACGTGATTTGCACACAGAAGAGCATTTATTCTGCTTTGATGGGGGGTTACAGGGCTGGCCTCTCAGAGAAGGCCGGGAAGGGAGATCTTCGTGTGAGTTGGATTCACCAGCTTTAGTAGGTCCTTTCCAGGTGGGAAGATGAATGGGTGTGGGATTCTAGGATTGAGGAACACACTATGTAAAGGTAAAACACGTAAGAATAAGTAATTTGTTATTGGAGAATAAACTATGAAGGGAGAAGTGGAAGACTATGAAGCTATAGTGATAAGGAGGTATTAACTTATGATACCCCCCATGTAGAGGATAATTAGGAGTCTTCGGGTGCCTAGGTGGCTCAGTTGGTTAAGCGTCCAACTTCGGCTCAGATCATGATCTCACGGTTCGTGAGTTCAAGCCCCACATCGGACCTGTGCTGACAGCTCAGAGCCTGGAGCCTGCTTCGGATTCTGTGCCTCCCTCTCTCTCCGCCCCTCTCCTGCTCACACTCTGTCTCTTTCTAAACACTAAATAAATATTAAAAAAAATTAAAAAAAAAGAAAGTAATTAGGAGTCTTACAGGTTTTAAGCAGGAAAAATTCATGATAGTACATGCTTTGTTGTTTGTTGCTTGTGTGTTCACTATTTCTGACAATATAAATTGTAATGCCTGAAGCAAAATTAAAATTAAAATAAAGATAACACTTTATTGAGTACTTACTAAGTCCTGTGACCTGTTCCCAGGACTTTGCATGTGCTGTCTCATTTATGTTTTATATATTTTTTTAAAGTTTATTTTGAGAGAGAGAGAAAGAGAGAGAGAGAGCACAAGTGGGGGAGGGACAGAGAGAGGGGGAGAGAGAGAGAATCCCAAGCAAGCTCCACACTGTCAGCACAGAGTGCAACGCAGGGCTCGAACCCACAAACTGTGATATCATGACCTGAGCCAAAATCAAGAGTCAGCGGCTTAACCAAATGAGCCATCCAGGTGCCCCTTTGGTGTCTCTTTTAATTTCTTAAGCAACTCTATGACAGAGAGGCTAGTGTCATTAACATAACACACAGGAGTTACCGAGGTCCCTGAGAAGTCAAGGATCTCTGAGTTTGCATAGTTAACAAATGGTAGGGACAGGCGCCTGGGTGACTCAGTCCTTTGAGCGTCTGACTCTTGATTCCCATTCAGGTCATGATCTTGTGTTTTGTGAGTTCGAGCCCTCCTTTGGGCTCGACGATGGCAATGCAGAGTCCGCTTCAGATTCTGTCTCCCTTTCTGTCTGTCTGTCTGTCTCTCTCTCTCAAAAATAAATAACATTAAAAAAAAAAAAACTGGTAGGGTTAAGGTTCAAACTGAAGGCTTCCCTCTCCAAAGCCTAGACTCTCAACCACCGCTCTTCACCTTTGTTTATAAATTCTGGGTTCCCTTACCATGGCTGAAAGCAAAAAGCTTTACATCAAGGGTGGTGGGGGAAGAAAGACATTTGCAATAGGAGGGGTCACCTGGGCAAGAAGCAGTTGCAGAGTTGAAATTGAGCTGGGTCCCATGTGAAGGAGCTTTAAGGGAATGGACTGATTCAAGTCAGAGAGGTCCCTGAACCAGGACCCAAGAACTGAGAGGGGAAACGTTGATCAGACACCAAACCTCAGGGACAAGTAAGCATCCATTTGGATCCAATTCTGGAGAAAACTGAGACACCAAGGGAGAAAAGTGCTGGGTTCAGTCCTGGATAGGAAGATAAACACCAAGGTCTAGTTCAAGAGATAACCTGCTCAAGGCTCAAGATAGGGTGAGATCAGACATGTGCAAAAAAGACCTGGATGTTGAGTACGTTAGTTGAGATAGTGTGTGCCTATCGTAAGAATTTATAATAATAATAATAATAATAATAACAATAATAATGTTGCTTATAATTATATGGAGCTAATAGATTGTAATGATGGCGTAGACTCTGGAGAGAGATTGCCTGGGTTCACTTCTCTGCTTTGCAGTTACTAGTGCTATAATCTTATACTAGTTACCTGACCAATTTCTGTCTCAGTTTCCTGATCTGTAAAATGGGGTTAATGATGATACTTACATAATTGTTCTGAGGATTAAGTAAGGTAATATATGTAAAGCACTTATTATAGTGGCTGGAACAAGCCGTAATGCTTACTATCATTATTCTTAAAATGGTATTAACATAAGAAAACTGAGGCACAGAGGGCTGTGTGACTTTTCCAAGATTAAGCAGTTAATCAATAGTAGAGGTAGGATTTGAACCAAGGAATTATGGCTTTGTAATTTGTGTGTTCAATCACTAGTTAATGCTGCCTTTTTCTATACGATATGACTTCGTCTTTCTTGTTTTACAAAATACGACGATCTCAATTATAGTATCAAATAATGTTGTAATGGCTGAGTCTTACTGTTTTTCCAGTCATCTATCCCATAGTTTTAATAAGATTTCTTATTTTAACTAATGACTATCTTTCTGTATGTGTATGTATATATGTATATATATATATATATATGCATATGTATATGTATATATGTAATATACGGTATACCATATATTATATATATTTACTATATATTCTATCCATTTATATATATAATACATATACTATTTGTCTATCTATCTATCTATCTATCTATCTATCTATTCTGTCTATCTATAGATCTATCTATCTATCCATCCATCTATGTACCTAGATATCTAGATAGGTGGGTAGATAGATAGATAGATAGATGGATAGATAGAATGTATATATAGTAAAATGTTTCACCCATGTGATTGCTCATTGCATTTGAAATGCCATCTATCTCTGGTGATAAGTTGCACTAACTTTGTTATAAATTTGAAATCATGGAAAAGAAACGTAGACCAATGCAGCTGTTCACTTCCTGGAGCGACTTGTCTCCATCTGTTGTGATCAACCCGTTCTAACGCCCCCAGAATCTCTGCCAATAAATTCATGTCCTTTTGCAAAGGTGGCTTCAGCCCTGGGTTCTGCCATGCAGCTTTCCTCATTACAGGTGAGACTAGTGACGCGTCACAAAGCAGAGAATGATGAAACAACATGGCCAGTGGGTCATTTTTAACAGTGTAGAACTCTTTCTTCTCTTGCCGGGAGGTGAGTGGTTCCTCTTCACCAGTCGCTGGCTACCCTTTAATATCTGATTCTTGGTGTAGAGCTCCAGATTCGTCCAGACACTCCTGCTCCCATTCTGTCCCCCAGACAGAGAGAGAGAGATTTTGGAATGTCTCATGACCTCTCTCTTATGCTCTGAATTTTTGCACGTATTATTCAGTCTACTTGGAACACCGTTCTTCTCCTAATGTGCCTACCTTGATAGTCTCGGATCTGTAGGCAAACCTTTACGGTCACTTCCCCTCTGGGTTGGTTTGCTACGGATGCTGCAACAAAGTGCCACAGACTGGGCAGCTTCAGTAACAGAACTTTATTGTCTCACACTCCTGGAGGCTTGAGGTCCAAAATTAAGGTGCCAGCGGCGTTGGCCTCTTCTGAAGCCTCTCTTCTTGGCTTGTACATGGCCTTCTGTGTCTTCATGTGTTCTTTTCTTTGTGTATGTCTGTGTTGAAACACCCTCTTCCTTAGTGACATCTGTCACACTGGGTTAGGGCTCCACCTTCACGACCTCATTTTAATGCAATTACTTCCTTAAAGACGCTGGTTTAAAATACAGTCACCTTCTGAGGTGTAGGGCGTGAGGATTTCAACATATGGATTCAGCCCATAACGCTCTCCAATGCTAGTCAAGTCCCTTCTGCTCTGACGCCTGGCAAGCAAAAAGAGCTGGCATCATCAGGGTTCAGTTTACCCGTTACCCGTGTTGTGACTCTCTGTTCACTTGTCATCCAAAGACAGCGATTTCTCTACTCGTGGCCTCGGTTATGAAGCACACTTCCTGACAGTGTAGGTGACTAATAATACATGGTGAACTGCTGAACAATCCAGGGGAAAAGAAGAAAGTTAATTTCAGTATAAATCGATCTGTCTTCCATGTACTACTTAACCACCATTATTTAATTAGGAGATTTGATATCAATCAGTTGTTCTATACCTGGAAAATGATTTTTTTTTTCCCACCAACTTTCAAGATGACAGTCAGCTTCTATTCTTGCTTAAGTGTCACTTCCCTCTTCCTTTTGTGAATGATTTTCCAGCGAGCCATGGTCTACCGTGGCAAAGTTAGGGGCGTGGGGGGTGCAGGGAGGTAAACTAGAAAAAGAATAAAAATCTGGTTTATGGAAAGCACAGTCTGGTCCCTGATCAAATGCAGCTTTAGGAAAAGGGGCCATCGAGTTAGGGGATTTCTACACCTCTGTATTGAACAACGTATTTATCTGATGTCATCAATCACTAGGAGTCCTTCCGAGGAGATGGAAGGAACTAAGAAACAAACAATGGACGAGTAGGGCAGGAGGTCCGGGAGGAGAGTCGGGGTGGGCCGGGAGAGACAGAGAGGATGCGTGATGGATGAGATCTCCGCTCCAGCTGTAAATCTCCCGCGCAGCCGCCGCTGCCCTACCGGCACAGGTGTTTAATGAACTGCTGTGGGATCAATAGCCTATGACAGACAACTTTGAAAAATGTCCCTTGATTCACTCCAGTGTCTTAATTCCTCATTAGTTCCGATGATGTAAGCCCTTTGTGATGAGCTTGGTTGTTAAATGCCCACTCACGAGCGTTGATAAAGTGTTGGGACACTTCACCCTCTTGGACCTCTGCCCTCCACGTGGGGTTAGCAAGTCACTGGGGCTGAGTAACTATGAGAAATTACCTTTGCAACCGCCCCACTGGTACCTTCCCCAGACTCAGAGAGGGCATTTTTTAGCACCTCTGTCCCCCAAACGCTGTATGACCCATACATAGATATACACACACATAAGTATTGGTTCATTTATTATAAATGTATTGTGCGGCTAAGATGTATCCAACATTGAACTCATTGTTTTCCTTTTATTATTATTATTTTTTGTTGTTGTTGTTGTTCTCAAGTTAGCTAACATACAGGGTAGTTTTGGCTTCAGAAGTAGAACCCAATGATTCATCTCTTACATACGAAACCCAGTCCTTATCCGGAAAAAGTGTCCTCCTTACTCCCCTCACCCATTTAGCCCATCCCCCCCACCCACCTCCCCTCCAACAACCCTCAGTTTGTTCTCTGTATTTAAGAGTCTCTTATGGTTTGCCTCACTCTCTGTTTTTATCTTATTTTTCCTTCCCTTCCCCTATGTTCATCTGTTAAGTTTTTCAAATTCTACATATGAGTGAAAGCATATGCTATCGGTCTTCCTCTGACTGACTTATTTCGCTGAATTTTTTTCAAACGCAAAGATGAAAAATTAAGATCTGAATCAGTCCAAATGTGAGAAGCATATATGCGACCAAGCATGCGAAGCCCGTTTATGGTCCTGCTTGAGAAGGCATCCAAAATACTAGCTTCATTCTTTCTTCACTGTTCCTTCGAACCCACTCTCTGGGACGATGCTTTCTCTATTTCTGTTTGAAAGTTTAGGAAGATTCCACAGCTTTGCTAAACGCTCTTCGATAGCATCCCGTCTTTCCACCCTTTTTGGCATTCAAAATCCACTCTGGTTTAGTAATTAAATAACCCCAGTTTAGGCTAATGCAATATTAAACGTTCAGAGCTCTTAGCCATTGGAGAGCCCTGAGTCTGATTCAGCCTTGGATGTCTTAGTGGGCAGTGGGTCAAAGCTGGCTTCTCCTCTTTTTCTCGTCCACCTCATACCATTCAACTGCTGTGCCTGATAATTTCCTTTTTAAAAAAAAAAATTCTTTCTTTATTTGAGAGAGAGAGAACAAGCAAGTGGGGGAGGGGCAGAGAGAGAGGGAGAGAGAGAGAGTCCCGAGCAGGCTCTACACTCTCAGCACAGAGCCTGATGCAGGGCTTGAACCCACCAACCGTGAGATCATGACCTGAGCCTAAATCAAGAGGTAGCTGCTCAACCAACTGAGCCATCCAGGTGCTCCTGTGCATGATAATTTCAGAGGGAGAGATAATTTGCAGTAAATGGCTGGCAGGGGCATCAGCCAGCATCACTGCCCGTGAGGTGTCAAATGTCCTTTGGATGGCTCCTTTGCTCATTGAGTACTTTTGTAGGTCTCTCAGGGATCCTCTGCCTGGGACCTCAAGTGTAGTTTCTGGGATCCGGGCAATACTTTTCTTCTCATGAGCTCCTTATTCCAACAGTGCATGAAGGAAATGTATCTTTTTTTTTCCCCCTCCAGGATTTTATTTAAATTCAATTTAGTCAACATATCGTGCAGCATTGGTTTCAGGGTAGAATTTAATGATTCATCACTGACATACAACATCCAGTGCTCATCACAACAAGTGCCTTCCTTAATCCCCATCACCCATTTAGCCCACCCCCCACCTCCTTCCATCAACCCTCTGTTTGTTTCCTGTAGTTAAAAGTGTCGTCGGAGTTTCCTCTCTCTCTCTTTTTGTCTTATTTTATTTTTCCTTCCCTTCTCCTATGTTCATCTGGTTTGTTGCTTAACCTTTGCATATGAGTGAAATCATATGACATTTGTCTTTCTCCTACTGACTTATTTCACTTAGCATAATCCCCTGGAGTTTCATCCACATCGTTGCAAATGGCAAGATTTCATTCTTTGCCATGGACGAGGAATATTCCGTTGTGTGTATATACCACATCTTCTTTATGAATTTGTCCAGTAGATGGACATTGGGTTCTTTCCATAATTTGGCTACTGTTAAGAGCACTGCTATAAACATGGGGGTGCATGTGGCCCTCCAAATCAGTATTTTTGTATGGAGGAAGTGTATCTTGGTTGCAATTCTCCTTTTTGCCCTGACCTCGGATAGGGGAAGCTTCTGGGCTTTCTGTCACATTTAGACATTTCTTAGCCAGAATCAAACAGCAGTCTATCTTCTGCTAAATCCAGAAAACCTTTGTCAAACCCTCTGGGAGTTTTCCTCATAACCACCACGTCCTTTGTTTGAGGTCATTAATGGGCATAGAGACTACCAATGATGTTCCTTGGAACAGTCCTCTCTTTGATATCGTTTCTAACTCAAGTATCTCCCTGACAGGGCAGACTTTCTGTTTTGAACAGGTGCTGATGAAAACTGATGCCATGATTCTAGATTCTGTGATCTAGAGATCAGATACATTTCCTGACGTTTCCAGCTTTATTTCTCCTCCACTATCCACATGCATCTGGCGCTAGGCTTCGAAGGACGTGTTTATGTCACTGTATGACTCCTGGTGCTTCCTTTGTGAGTCATAATGCACACCAGACTTATTCTTGAAAGACCTTC
The DNA here is from genome assembly GCF_046562875.1 of Panthera onca. Lineage (NCBI taxonomy): Eukaryota > Metazoa > Chordata > Mammalia > Carnivora > Felidae > Panthera > Panthera onca. The sequence continues at coordinate 8,399,676 of NC_138342.1, forward strand.
CTCTATCGAAGTAGTTGATAAAAATTCCACCTGGAAACCACTATGCATTTCATAAATATAATCTGCTAAGATCAAATGCAACAAATCCTTACTTTATATACCCATTGTCGTATCCCAAAATACCTGTGACCACAACAATGCAATTCAACACCAGGGCAGTTACAGCTATAGAGGAAGGAACTTGTGGTTAAAACATCTTACTTTTGCAAGTTTACCAATATATACGAGCTTAGGAGCTCTTTGCTAGCATCCTTCCCAGAGCCTTAGTAGGGATCCATTCCAAGGAACACTCCTGAAGCTTGAGATTCCTTAGCTCAACAGTCAGTCTACCTCTGCGCCCGATAAGCAGCCACAGTTGGATATCGCAGAGTACATCAAACTTAAATTCTGTGGCAGATGCTCTGTTGTCCTGCCCAGATGACCCCTTCAGGATCAAGACACTCACCCCCCAGCACCTGATGGCTTTCAGAAGAATCCCTCTCTGGGAATGGTTTTGAACTGAAGAGGGTCCTCTTGGGAGATCCTTCTTCACTCTTCTAATATAAACTGATCTTTCAGATGTCAGGTTAAAAACTACTAAATCAGAAAGCCCATTTCAAAACCCTCCAGCCTAGGTTATATCCTCTATTTATCAACGGTTATGGTTTATTGACCAGCACCATCATTTAAAATCCCATATGATACCCCCCCCACACACACACACACACACTTAGAGTTAGAAGCGTGATTCCTGCTACCTACTTACTCTGCACATGGGGGAGAAAAACACGTGCATTGTTCATCACTGTGTCTCCAGGACATAGTACTTGGCTTAGTACATATAGAAGTTTAGCGATATTTGCTAAATTTAGTAAATATTTGTTACACTGATGGAATCACAGAATTGTTGCTGTGGTTTCAGCCAGAAACTGTCTACTTTGTTAGTCATTCGTCAGGTGGAGGTCTTCATTTCCTACCATCCCACACAATTTGATCAAAACGCTTTTCATGATTTTTGCAGCAAACCCTCTTAGAAATGATCAGAAAAACACAAGTGAACAAAATAAGCAAAACAAGAACACCTAAGTAAAAAAAAAACATCTCCCATTGTCTCTGATAGCACCGTCCAACGTAAATACGACAGGTATCACAAATGCAAGCTACATGCGTGCTTCTTGCTTTCAGGAAACCCGAATATTCTCCTGTGTGTATTAAAGAACAGTTCTCAGACAGTCTGGTTCGAAACATAGATCAAACTTTGATTAGAATTTTTTGCATGAGAGATTTTTTTGAATGTTTTATTTATTTTTGAGAGAGTGAAAATATGCATGGGCGCATGTGACTCAGGGAGGGGCTGAGAGAGAGGGGGACAGAGGATCCGAAGAGGGCTCTGTTCTGCCAGCGAAAAGCCCCATGCAGAAGTCCAACTCACAGACTGTGAGATCATGGCCTGAGCTCACATTGGACACTTAACCGAGTGAGTCACACAGGCACCTGCACCTGGAGAGAAAAATCTGTAGCTCAGGTCATGATCTCTTACTCCTGAGATCCAGTACTGCACTGGGCTCTGTGATGACAGCTTGGACCCTGCTTGGGTTTCTCTCTCTTTTCCACTCCCCTGTGCACGTGGACACAACAGTCTCCATGATCTCTCATTCTTTTTCATTCTCTCTCTGTGTGTCTCTCTCTCTGTCTCTGTCTCTCTCAGAATAAATAAAAGTTTAAAAAAGACCCCTTAATGGGCCAACTCAGGGGTTACTCTTAGTAGGTATCTTACAGGGCAAGAGAAAGAATGGGTAGCCTTGTTGGATTATCTATTAAATACAGACAATCATGTTAGATACAGAAAGAAAAGAAAATCTCCTTAAAGGTCATTGGATTCTTGACTGACAATTAGCTGACAGTCAACTGGGTAGGTAAAGTTCCCAGAATAAGACTTAATCCTGTTAAAGTTCAAGGGAAAATCACTTAGCATTTGTCAGGAATACTAATTTCTCCCGAGGAGGAAGTTTCTGTGAACAACACGGCTCAAAAATGTTATTTCTCTTCACCAGGAATGACGCTTCTTCCTCTTCTAGAGAAATGGTGTCACGACCAGCTTCTGTAGGCTGTTTCCGTTCCTGATCCAGTTTGGGACAATTCTTATTTTTGTTTTTTACTTTGTATTTTTACTTCTTTATTTGTTTGTTAATTAATTATTTATTTTACATTTTGGAGTTCTTTATCACAAACTTGAAATGGAATCAAGTACAAGTGAGATTTCCAGCCTCAAACAAGCTGTAGGAACACAAAAATACATTGCAGGATGCTGGTTAAATGTAGTTTTGATATAATTATACACATATAAATATTTGAGAAAGGGGAAGTCCTTTGCCATCAAATGTACGATCTTTCCAAACGTAAACATTACAATAACAACACAACGGGGTCATTCTCTTACAAACAAAACTTTCTGTGTTAGGAGTGGGTTGTTCTGCTATCCCAGGCAATGTATCTGGAAAGGATGTCAAGCACGGTGAGATCATGACCTGAGATGAAATGAAGGGTTGGAAGCTTAACCGACTGAGCCACCCAGGCGCCCCCAAAATGAAACATATTCTTTACATAAGATCCCATTGTGCTTCTTGGTATTTATCAAGACAATTCTTAGTTTTAGTTTTTTTGCAAATAGTTCTACTGAAAAATCTCACAGGGTAAATAAACATGAAATGTGTGTAGAAAGTAGGTGGACCGACAGTCCCAAATAGCATGCTTAGAATTTTGGAATTTAGGAGCCCCTGGGTTAAGCCCCTGGTTAAGCATTCAACTTCAGCTCAGGTCATGGTCTCAAGGCTCGTGGGTTCAAGCCCCGCATTGGGCTCTGGGCTGTCAGCACAGCATTTGCTAAGAATTCTCTGATTGCTTTCTATTTAATTACACACTCGGTCTATTTTCTCTAAGACATCTCAAAACCACACCTCCCACTTAAAAAAAGGGATATTTTATAATTTAATGAATCATTCAAGAGAGTTGCATCTGCAGAGGAGAGTTGTTATCTGTTATCTGCAGAATAGTCCGGTTGAAAATTTTTTCCTTGGCTATTATGGACCCTGTGTGAGATGATAGGATTTAGACTGGCAGGTTCATCCAAATGCTCACATTCTGCTTTTGTGTTCACAGTGTGTAGCCACTTAATACTGTGGAGTGAGTCCTCATTGCCTCCAAATGGAGGATCCTGGGAGCAAGGAGCTCCTTGGGGCTGTAACCTCTGCTCAGGCACATGCTCAGGTCAAATGTACATCATTAGCATTTCATCACCTTCTCTTTGCAGTTGAGTTTGCTAGGAGTAAAAAAATAAATATTGTTTGCAAAGCCTTGCATACATTTTGAGTTACTAGTCTTCTTTGTTTCTCTTAAAATTAGAAGGAAGAAGAAGAAGAAGAAGAAGAAGAAGAAGAAGAAGAAGAAGAAGAAAGAAGAAGAAGAAGAAGAAGAAGAAGAAGAAGAAGAAGAAAGAAGAAGAAGAAGAAGAAGAAGAAGAAGAAGAAGAAGAAGAAGAAGGAGTTGGAGGAGGGGGAGGGGGAAGGGAGGAGGGGGGAGGAGGAGGGGGGAGGAGGAGGGGGGAGGAGGAGGAAGAAGGGGGAGGAAGAGGAGGAGGAGAAGACAAGGACTACAAATGAGATCTTCTTTCAACCAGTCAATCCACAACATATCTGAGTAAATGGACACATGCCTCAAACGCCCCACCCCTCTTTGGTATTTTATCATCACCTACAACAACGTAAAATTTTATTTATTTTTTATTTAAAAAAAATTTTAATGCTTATTTATTTTTGAAGGAGAGAGAGACAGAGTGTGAGTGGGGGGGGGGGGGCAGAGAGAGGGAGACACAGAATCCGAAGCAGGCTCCAGGCTCGGAGCTGTCAGCACAGAGCCCGACATGGGGCTCGAACTCACAAACCGCGAGATCCTGACCTGAGCCGAAGTCGGTCGCTCAACCGACTGAGCCCCCCAGGCGCCCCACAGTGTAAAAATTTAAAAGTGTAACACAGATGCTTTACTTCAAGTTGAGATGTTTTGTTGGAATTTATCAGACAAGGCTAAGGAGGTTTCTGTATTGGAACGAAAGAATGACGTGTGGAATATGACTGTCCCTGAAACTCTTGGCATTTCTGCTTGAAGATGGAAATGGGCCGCAAAGTTTTTGTTTGTTTCTTTTGTGATTTTAGAGTCTTTACCATTTGTCGAATTAACAAACCATTTCATAAGTTAGAATATTCTAAACATTTATTAGTAAAGAAGAGGACAGAAGGGAAGGGAAAGAGAATTAACATGCGTTATACTGCATTTTGTCCAGATACTGTACTAAGCACTTTACACGCTTGAACATTTACTTTTTACAAAAACCTCATGATGTGGGAGTTATGTGCCCACTTCACAGATAAGGTAAATAAAGTCTGAAACTCACAGTCCCATGGAAGTGGTATAGGGATCTTAAACCACATTTTACAAAGATGAGGAATTATTGTGTCCCATTGGTGTCAAATAAGGACCTTTGAGGAGAGGAATAAAAATAAGAAAGAAGGGCGAACATGCTGGCAATATTTATCTATTATTTGGTGTAGCCAAATTATATAATTAATAAGAGATTTTATATGCATTTGCTCCAAGCACGTTATGAACCCTGCATTTGGCCCTGACATGAGACACAGGTTAGAAGCCACAGAGAACAATAAAGCCTCATTATGTTATAGTCACACTGAGTCATTGATTCCAAGCAGTGTCCCAGCTTCTCTGCAAGCCATCTTCATTAGTCTTGGTTCCAAATGCTTTTGGCAGTTTTGAGATGTTCAGTCGACTCTCAAAGGACCAAGATTTTGCCAAGAGTTGTCACTAGTTAGTATAGGGAAGAGTTAGCACCAAAGGCAGTTTCAAAAAGAACAGTTTCAGAAATATTTTCAGCAATGACAGTCCTGTTCATAGGTATGCACAGCCCCCTATAGGGATAGTTAAAAAAGGGATGGCCCTCAGGGTGCCTGGGTGGCTCGATAGGTTAAGCACCAGACTTCGGCTCAGATCATGGTCTCACGGTTCGTGGGTTCCAGCCCCGCGTCGGGCTCTGTGTTGACGGCTCAGAGCCCTGAGCCTGCTTCAGATTCTGTGTCTCCCTCTCTCTCTGCCCCTCCCCTGTTTGTGCTCTCTCTCTCTCTCTCAAAAAATTAATCAATATTTTTAAAAATTTAAGAAAAAGAAATGGATGGCCCTCATTCTCATGCAGATGCTAAAAATATCACATATATTGCTTTCTTAAATCATACCTGCCTATGTATGGATAAGTGTGCCTATGTATGTTTATTTCTGGAAATTACTTTTATGTCATTGGAAATATCATTGAAATATCAGGTTATCATATCCAGTGATAGGTAAATGCAGGGGTTTCAGAGACTATAAAAGTGTCTTGTGATTTACCATGTGTGAGGCTGAAACCTGAGGGGTGTGTGTGTGTGTGTGTGTGTGTGCGTGTGTGCGTGTACCTAGAAGCCAAATGGCTATAATTCACATAATTGCAGTGATGGAGATACATTATAGCACATATTTGTTAACTTAGCACTGTAGCTCAGGGGCAGGAGACAAATAGCAGCTTCTGAGGGAAAAATATTTAGGAACTTCTGTTTAAAAAAGAAAAGTAAGATGATCGGTTAACATGCCAGAAGTTCAAGGAGCTCATTGACACCCAGTCTACTAAGAGATTTCAATGTCAAAGTAATATTTTAATTATAAACCTGATGCATCTTTCACCTGTTTGATACTTGCTGCCAAGGACAAGCAGTATATAATTATGTCCCGTTACACCATACCAGTTCGAGAACCCGAGGTGTGTTATTAGCTTAAAGAAGACAATCGGCTACAGGCAGGACAAAATTTGGCTCTCTGGTTTCTGTTCTTAGATAGCAATTTCACTGGTAGTATACTCTGGCTGTCCTTTCATTTCTTTATTCTAAATTACTGCGACTGGGGGGCACCTGGGTGGTTCAGTCAGTTAAGCGTCTGACTCTTGATTTCTGCTCGGGGCATGATCCCAGGGGCGTGGGATCGAGCCCCATGGTGGACTCTGCCTTGAGCGTGGAACCTGCTTAAGATTTTCACTCTCTCTCCCTCTGCCTCTCTCTCCGGTTGCACTCTCTAAATAAACAAATAAACATAAATACATGCATACATAAATATGTAAGTAACTGGAGATAGGTACTCCGTATCAAGGAAGGAACACAAGTCACACAGCAAATGTGTGGAATTAACAAGGGCGACGATCTGGAGGCAGTAAAACAGTTAACCACTATCACCTCACGGATTCTTTGGGCCCGATTTGAACTAGCATCTAGATTATATTCATTTCAACTAAACAAGATGATGCTTAAAAAATAACTTCATTAAGGTAAAATTTGCGTACATCTAATTCACTCACGTATTTTTATGTATTTAAATTTTTTTAAAAGTTTACTTATTTTGAGAGGGAGAGAGCAGGAGTACAAGTGGGGTAGGGGCAGAGAGAGAGGGGAAGAGAGAAGCTGACCCAGGCTCCGTCCCGTCAGTACAGAGCCCGATGTGTGGCTCGAACTCATGAGATCGTGACCTGAGTTGAAACCAAGAGTTGGACACTCAACCGACTGAGCCACCCAGGCACCCCTCCGTCCTTTTAAGTATCCCATAAGGTTTGATGGGTGTATAAACCTGTGTGACCACTACCACAACAGACACACTACATAAATTTAAATATGGTCTTGACACACATACAAGTACACATTATATATATACACACACACACACACACACACACACACATCATTATTTAGATATAAATTAAAAATACTGTGTGTATATATATATATACACATACATATACATAAAATATGTTCATTTTGTTTACGTATTCAGTTATATAATACATAGTGGAACCCTAGTTTCGAAGTGACACTGTGATGTCGTGTGAATCACATTTAAGTGGAAGGCAGGAAACCTGAATATTGGTGTTTCTGAGAGCCTCGTAAATAGACTCTTTCTCCAGAAGCTTCAGGTCTGTTCGTTTGTTTGTTTTCTTTGGAGGGTTGGTTGTGGAACAGTTACCAGGATTGTTAAGTGTTTGGCCTCTGGTTATAAGACCGAAATATTGCTGTTATTACTAATGCAGACAGTATTGGTGAAATGCGCTTTCGAATGCTTAACTTTTTCTGTAGACTTCCCACTGCTAATTAGGAGTACTGGAGCACTGAGTCCCTCCTCATGGTGGCTGGGACCTCTCACAAGCTCACTGTTGAAACTCATACTCTACACAGGTCAGCCTGTTCCAAAGAAAAAGAACCTGAGCGTCTTGGCTACATATGTCCTGTTCTTGCTTTTACAAGCAGCAATCAGATATGCAATCCGTCTCCCAAGGGGGCAGGTGAGGGGGTCAAAGACGGGATGGAGATTTATGATAATGGACCATATCACAGGTGGGGAAGTCTCCTTCCACCCCTCTGGTTCACCCAGTGCTGGATCTTGGCCACTTTTGTTCCTTAGTGGTTTTGGGGCACACCATCAATGCTTTTAGAAGGGTAGTTTCCACGACTTTACAATAATTTGTAAAAATTGCCTCACAATTTCAGAGGACCCTCAGAGCTCCACATTTCTATTATTTACAAGTCTAGGTTTCTACATCTATAGTTTGACACAACAAAAGCTTACATTTTAGTGCATTTATAAATTCTAAAGAACTGATCCTTTCCACTTGGCAACCCCACCTTTCAGCAGGTCACTTTTGAAAGCTTTTAACAGAGAGCAAATGGAAAGAAGGCCCTGATCTTCTTTGATATGGGACTAAAGTCAGAATGAACAAATAAACAGTTACACTAATATATATATATATGTATATATATATATATATATATATATATATATATATATACACACACACACACATACACACACACACACACATATATATACCCATATATATATATATATATATATATATATATATCTCCATATATGTGGAGATATATATATATATATATACACACACATATGTGTCCTGTTCTACCTTACTCTTTAACAAGAAGTAACATCCTTTTTTTCCTTTCTGAGTTGATGGTTGGAAGTAATTGCGTTTTCACTTCAAGGAATTTCCAGCTGCATTCTTGTTGATTTGATTGTATTCAGCAATTGTTAAGGGGGTCAGAGGCCCTCAGGCACATGACTGTTCATCTTCTTTGCTTCTGTTTCTTTCATAGTCCTTATCAGTGTCTAATGTACCTGTTTCTCATCGACCCACAATTTCCTTGAGGGCAGGGGTTGTGTCTTTCATCTATATCCCTAATGTCCATTTGAGTCCTTGGCAAGTGATGTTTGCTAGATGGTTCAGGGGAGGCATGATGAGTGATGGCTTTGAAGTGTTGACTTATCCCCATGGTTCACTACATGTGTGCATGCCAAGACTAAGCCACCTGGTTTCCATGCCTAGATACTCCGGGGTTTCAGGACAACGTCAACATGAAGCCGAACGAGAAAGCAATCATTGTGTGTTTTCGCTAAAGGTAACCCCTTCCATCTCAACTCAATTCCTTATTTTCATATACCACCTCGTGTCCTATTAATGGAATTACTTCCAACATCAAGAGACATGAGCACGATTGCAGTGACTAATGCAGAAATTGTTTTGTTTGATCTTCCAAAGTGCGGGAAGTCCCCTCTGCAGGAAGCAGGGCCTGCCTCTTCCCAGGGTAAGGACTGCTGAAGGTTATTACTGCTACCAAACGAGAGAAACCCGAGGCAGCATAATGATTTGCAAAACCAAGTTTTAGTTATCAAGAGAAACCTAATTTGAAGAAAAAGCCAAGTTTCCAATTTTGCTTCTACTTAACTAGAAGCAGGGTTAAGTAATACCATAAAAATTGATTTATAAAATTATACAACAAATATTGGTGGATCTTCCTGCTTATGCTAGTAACTGTTCAAATCAGAGAGGCAGAAGTACCATATAGATGGCTGGTATAAAAGAAAAATTTTGAACTGTGACACGTTAAAAATAGCAGGCCAGATTTTACTCAGACTACTGCGGAAAAGAGAGACCACTTCGGTATAAACGGAGGTCAATTCTGCTGAAACAAAATCAGGCCTTTTATAGGCTGGGGTGTGCTAACGGAAAAGTCCTGAGGGACGTTGTGGAAGGGGGTTAGTCCATGTGATCAGATCACCTATGTTTGCTAATCTTGCTTATGAAGTTAAGCTCCTACCCTCCCACAAACACTGGGAAATAGTAGCACCATCTTTCTTTTTTTATTATTTATTTATTTATTTATTTATTTATTTATTTATTTTAAAGTTATTTATTTGGTGAGAGAGACAGCGTGCAAGCAGGGGAGGGGCAGCGTGAGAGGGAGAGAGAGAATCCCCGGCAGGCTCCATGTTGTCAGCACAGAGCCTGATGCAGGGCTTGACCCCACGCGCCGTGAGCTCATGACCTGAGCCAAGATCAAGAGTTGGATGCTCCGCCACTGAGCCGCCCAGGTGGCCCAGGGGCAGCATCTTTCTTGACGATTACATTGACACAGGAGGTTGATGTTGACTATATTTACATCGACTAGGAACGTGAGGTTTCCTGCTACGTTCCAGGAATGTTAGATGGATTGAGTGTCTCCTCGGGCGTATTTGGTAAATATTTCTCGCATCGAGAGACCAGAGAAAAAAGAGGCGAATTTCAGTGATGTGACAGAAGGTAAAATTTCAAATATGACTTAATAGGAATCTCTACTGTGAAGGAACTTGTGTCTTGTTGCAGCCCTTATGTAATCAGGTACGTGTTATTATACAGATTAGTACCAAGTGTTGTTTTCCTGTTCAGGACAGTGTTAATTTAAAATAGAAAACCGAGTTAAGTTTTCCTCCAATGCCTCTGATTTTTTCTTTTTTCTTTCTATCTTTTTTTTTTTTTTTTTTTTTTTTTTTTGCATGGCCTGATCTTTGTCCTTTCACAGTTTTCTCTTTTATTCTCAAAGGAAACGGATGTGGACTTTGGATCCACATTCACCCCAGATAACCAAGGGTGGGCCTTACTTACCACAGTGAAAGAAACATAACAAACTCTTGGTTGTGTAAAAATATTTATTACTATCTGACTAGGGTAAAGGTGCGGTGGCTTTATCATCTTATTACAGGTTTCCTATGATTAGAGGAGGAAGCATTCTCTACTAAATCTCCTGTCAACATTAAACTTTCCCAGTTATTATTTTTCTTCCTCTCTAGAAAAAGCTGACCAGACACGGTACTTTTAGTTGGGAGAGAGCATTGTCTGACTTACTATATATTGAGGTCACCACAAACTCAGAATCATTGAATAAATATTCACTGAGTATCTTCTATGTTCCAGATACAACATTAGGTGTGGTTGAAGCAGTAAACTTTGGTTCAGTATTTCTTATAGTCAAGAAACAGTCATGCTTATAGAGTGGACAGTTCTATAGAACTGTCTCATTTATAGAAATCTTCAGTCAGATTTGACATGTGGTCCGTGTCCAAGAAAGAATAGATAACACAATCTCTAGAAATTTAGAAGAGGCTTTGGTCACTGGGGTTGTGATCTTCATTGATTAAAGGACAAGATAATGTAGTTGAACACTGAGCATCGACTTGCAGTCTAATGGAGTTTGGGGATGCCACATCTAATTATTTTTGCGATTGAAATGAAAAGAAAAAGGCAGAGGCACCTGGGTAGCTCAGTCGGCTTAGCGTCCGACTTCAGATTTTGGTTCAGATTGTGATCTCACGGTTGGTGAGTTCCAGCCCTGTCTCTGGCTATGCACTAACAACATGGAGCCTGCTTAGGATTCTCTCTCTCTCTCCCTCTCTCTTCCCCTCCTCCTGCTCACTCTCTCTCTCTCAAAGTAAACAAACTTTTAAAAAAATAAAGAAAAAAGATCAATTTAAGCCTAAAGAAACTAAGAAAATAAATAAAAGAGCAAAAATCAATGAAATTGAAAGCAGGAAAACAATAGGGACAATCAACAAAATCAAAAGCTGTTTCTTCCAAAAGATCAATAACATTTATAAACTTCTAGCAAGGCTAACCAAGGTGGAAAAAGGAGAGAGAGATCAGAAGTGAAAGAAAGGATCATTGCTATTGATCTCATCAACATCAAAACGAAAACAAAAACAAAATGCTGTGAACAACTTTAAACCCACAAACGTGATGACACATGAGATGAATGGATTCCATAGAAGACACAAACTACCAAGATTCACACAATGAGATAGAGATCATTTGTATGGGATTAAATATCTTAATGGAGATGAATCAATAATTAATAACCTTCCGAAAGAGAGAGAGAGTGAGAGGGAGAGAGAAAGGGCACCAGACCCCAGATACATTCATTTCCCAACTTTTTCAATGAGTCCAGCATTACATTAATATCAAAACCACAGAAAGACATTACAAGAAAGGAAAACTGCAGACCAATATGTCTCATGAACATAGATGCAAAAACCAACCCCAAATATTAGCCACTTGAACATAATAAAGAATGCATAACAATGACTCCACATTATGACCAAGCAATCTTCATTCTAGAAACGTGACATCTGGAAATCAACTAATGTAATTAATCACATCAAGAGGCTACAGATAAGAAATAAGATGCTCCTATCAATTGATGCATCAAAAGCATTTGACCGAAAATTAAACACCTATTCATGATTAAAAGAAAGAAAAATTCTCTCAGCAAACTAATAGAGGTGAACATTCTCAACTTGACAAAGAACATCTACAAAAAGTCGACAGATAACATCTTATTTAAGGATGAGAAACTGGATGCTTTCTATGATTGGACACAAGGCAAGGATATCTTCTCTCAGCATTTCTACTAGACATTGTAGCCGGAAGCCCCAGGTATTACACTATGATTAGAATATAAGATACAATATACAGATTTAAAGGGCAGGAACAAATAAAATGTTTATTCGCATACATGGTTGTCTGTATAAGAAATTTAAAAAGCTGGACAAAAATGCTCCTGGAACTGATAGGTGAAGATAGTAACATTGCAGGATCAAAGGTTCATATAAACAATACTACCTATTGCTTATATGCTAGGAAAGAAGGATTTTTAAATTAAATTAAATTTGAGCTTGACTTTAAGGTTATTTATTTTTGAGAGAGAGAGAGAGAGAGAAAGCGAGCGAGCATGAGTCAGGGAGGGGCAGAGAGAGAGGGAACCACAGAATCTGAAGCAGCCTCCAGGCTCTGAGCTGTCAGCACAGAGCCTGACATGGGCTCAAACCCATGAACTGTGAGATCATGACCTGAGCCCAAGTCAAACGCCTGACCGGCTGAACCACCCAGGCACCCCTGAACTTGACTTTAAGAGAAACCTACACCAATGCCTCAAACTGGAACAATTTGAGCAGCAAAATAAAGCAATATTGAATTATAGCCCAAAAGTATGCAATAAACATCTGTGTGTCCGCACTGATTTAAGTAAATGCCTGAAGAAATATATAGAGAAGACACAGATTTCCCAAGCAGAATTCCAAGTAACTTATGCAGATATTCCATGCTTCTAAGGTGCAAGATACACTCCTAGTTCAAGTGTGGGCTGCTCTCTTCCTTCTGAAGAGTACAATGTAGAAAGTGGGTAGAAATAACTCTACAGTAGAGATATCTGCAAATGCTGCCTCAGGCAAATGATGGAGGTCAACATCAACAGTGACAGATTATATTGAAGCCTAAGAAGGTATCATAGCCAAGGGAACCCTTAAGAGACTAAATATAATGTGGCATCTTGGAACAGAAAAATGGCATTAAGTAAGAGGTAAGGAAATCTGAATAAAATATGGACTCTAGTTAATTATAACATGTCACCATTAGTCCATCGATTCTAACAACTTTCCATCCTGATGTGAGAAGTTAATCATAGGGGAAACTATGTTAGGGGATACATAGGAACCTTTGTATTATCTTCCCAATTTTTCTGTAATTAAAATTTTTTTGAATGTTTATTCATTTTTGAGAGAGAGAGAGAGAGTGCATGAGAGTTAGAGATAGAGAGATACAGAGAGAGAGAAAGAGAGAGAGAGAATCCGCAGCAGGTTCTAGGCTCTGAGCTTTCAGCACAAGAGCCCGATGTGGGGCTTGAACCCACATACTGTGAGATCATGACCTGAGCTCAAATTAGTCGCCCAACCAACCGAGGCACCCAGGAGCCCCAATTTTTCTGTAAATTTAAAGCTGGTCTAAACATAAACTCATCTGACGGTCCTGAGACATAGTCATGGCTTAGTGCTACGAATGAAGCCCTGAAAGGATCCTGAATTTTGCAGTAAAAAAATGTAACTTCTTTTTTCCCTTTCTGTTCCTTAAGCCTGATGACCTTGGAAAAGCTATTGAATATTTTCAAGCATTTCTTTCCTCATCTCAGGGATAATAACTACTTTCCCACTTCACATGACTGTTGTCAGGATTAATTTATATAGTGAATAGGAAAAGTCAGATGTGGTCCTGTGGAGACAGATGGATGCAATAGAATACAAAACCCTTGAGGAAAATGAACACAGAAGGATATAGCACAAGCACATAACAGTAAGTGTGAGTGAAATAGAGGAGCACCCTAGCCTCTAAAAAGAAACCTAAAGAAACTTCCCAGCAATTGCTTATGTTTAAGAATAATTGAACTGCTGTGTGAATGAGCTTGTTCTAATTTAACTTCTGCCCTAGACTAGTTTGATGACCTTCAGCAAATGAATCACCTTCTTTTGGTTTGCTTTTCTCATCTGTGAACCGGACATGAGAATATTTTCCCCTTAAGTTTGTTGTCAAAGAGCCGATCACTTAGAACTTATGTAGCGCTGGTGTATCTTCTCTGGCCAATAAAAATCTGTCCCCGCTCTTCTTACGAAAACCTCATCAACTCAATTCTCTTAATTTCTGAGAAATCATGCTCATTTTCTCAAGGTGTCCCTGCCATCCTTCGTTTTTTTGTTTTTTTTTTTGCGTTTTGGGTGTGATCAGTGTGATAACGAATCGTTTTTGATCCGTAACATTTTTAAAAAAGTGTGTCTTCATTCCATTCAATTGGATAATCTGCTTTTTTCAAATGAGTTATTAAATTTAAAACGCCTTAAAAGGTAAGTCGATCTTACAACCTATTATATGAAATCATACAACCAGTTATATGAAATCACAAGCCTGGAATATTCTATCGCTCCAGTGAATGGAATTCAACTTATTCTTCCATGCTAAGCTTACATATCGGCCTGTTCAGGATACATTTCTCATTTAGCCCAGTATATGAAGATCTTACCCAAGACCTGTTGTAGCTCTACACCCTTGCTGGAAGCCAACATACATTGTCTCTATTCTCCCCACGAGGGGACAATTCAATGACAGAGTGGGTTGGAACTATTCCATAGCCTCAACCTTCTTTTCTCACAAGAAATGATGTCTAGCACCTGGCGTGCTTTCCACATACTGGTGTTGCATTTGTGGCCTAAGTGCTTGTTAATTAGATTCCCCAAGACAGACACAATGATAGGAATTGTGCTTTCACTTATATGTTTGTTTGCTTTTATTTATCTAGTGCTCTTTAGCGTCCTTGGCGCATAGCAGTCTCTCAATATACATCTAAGGGATAGACGGAGATGAAAAGGCAGCAAGAGAGTGAGGGAGAGAAAATTAAAAGCAAAGGAAGGCAGTTGCACTGGGACTGGCCCATCGTCTTAGATGTGATTTCTGCAGGACCAAAAACCAAGCCAAGAGGGCTGCTTTGATCCTCACTTTGGGCTGAAGGCTGGGAGACACTTTCTTAATGGGAAGCCCCAGTGGAGGGATTGATATAAGAGGGAACAACTGGGAAACAAGTCAAGCAGGGCTGACCATCAAAATAACTGGGCAAGAGAAACTGTCATAGAAAAAGCCACACCTAAAACCAAGATGGAAGCTGGGGAAGCTAGAAAAGAGTGAATATTCTCAACAGATCACGGGTCAGGGTCTGTGACAATCCCAAGCTAGCTTGCCTAGCCCTGCAGGGGCATTTACCAAATAGGACTCCAGAAACCTGGAGTCAGCTGCCTTAAATCTAATGATACGGGTTGAGAAACAGCAGGGGCGTTGACAAGAAAGCATATCAAGAACTGAATGAATTGGGAATGGACAGAGTAGTGGTTAAGGTGATTAGCGACGGGTGACACACAGAGCCTCCAGGGGAGGGTAGCATAACCCCACATACCTACCTGGAACCACTAGGGGATTGTAACGAACTTAGCCTTCCAACAAATGTTAAGAAAATTTTCAGGTGATATGTTGCAAAGGTGATAGATCATTTCATACTCTGGGAAACAGAGCCTGAGGACACGCACAGCCTGTTTAAAGCTGAAATCGTTGTCCCTTTTATCAGGTCTAGAAAGTTCCACTAGCTGTATCTGCCACCCTTCAGAGGGATCTAAAAGGAAATTAGCATTCTTCTCCAAAGCAGGAGGGTGTAAGGAATGTCAAGAAGCCAAAGAACTTCCAGGACCCAAAGGTTGGGTATGGGATGCTCTCTCTCCACAGTGCTCTTCAAGTATTGAATGGGGGTTGGTGTAGGGCCTGGAGGGACCCCACAGCTATAGGTGAAGTTCCACCACAGCCACTGTGCATATCACTATGAAGAGAGAAGCTGACAGATGGAAGTTTAGTTTTGCGTCCTTAGTGGTGTTGAGACAAATTGTTTCTTCATAAAACACTCATTGAACTTGTCATGGGAAGCAGAGAAAACAGGAATGGTCTTGGGCCAGAAGACTTACCATCTGAGCATATTCATTCTGCTAATTAAATACTCGTCCCCAAAGTCTATGGAGATTCTACTTGGCAAGGCCATTGAAGTATGCAAATCATTATTCATCCATAGTTAAAATGTTTACCCCTTCCCAGCTGCAGCAGTGGGACCTTGGAAAAAGACAGATCGAAAACACTCTCCCATCCTTTTCTCTATTTTTACCTTCCAAAAAATGAACCGAGTATTTTCAGACATAATCCATCGTTCTTGTCAGATGTCTGAAATGCGAATCTTGGCTTTTCTACAGGTGCTAGGAAAAGCTTTATTTTACCTTTTAATGATTTTTTTTCTTAAAACTTCAGCTTGATGAACACCTGTTCCCTGAGTCTTGAATCGTTAAATCATAAAATTCAGTCCCATTCCCTTCTAAATTTTAAGCTTCGCGTTCAAACCAGAAGAGAAAAATTGACAAATGGACCCTAAGACCCAAGGTGCAGAAGGATTATTAATTATTTTTTCTATGTCTCAAGTGAATTACCAAGCACAGTTTCAGCCATTATGAAAAATTTTGTTTATTGCAAGACAACTGTGAAATGAAGTATTTTTGTAAGAACGTAAACATTATGGCTATCTTTCTTCTTTAGTAATAGCCTTCCATTCCAGAGAAATCTTTTGGTGCTGTAAGAATGCAAGGAAAATATAAAACTAAGAGGAAAAATACAAATGATGTTTTTGCCCACTGGGCTCAGTTTAAATAACAAATCAGTTGCACAGTAAGAGCAGCGTGTTGTAACTCTCCTATTGTTATATGTGCTGCTGTGAAATCCTGCTTGTATAATTCAGAACACATGACACATAATTGACAGAGAGACATAAAACAGGCTCATAACAGGGGGAATCACTAACAACAACAGGAAATATGGAATTCTCTCTCTCAAGCCTGTCAAGGCACTTCTTGACTTAGTATTAAGAGGCTCCCTTGGAGGTAATGCCAAAGACTTTTGAAGAAAACAAGCTTCAAATCATCAAGTAGTAGGTGGTGGGTGATCTAATAAAGTGTGCGGGCTCTTAAAAGGGAGAGAGAGAAAATATGAATATTTTAAGTAAATCCTAGAATTTCTTTTTTCTAGATGTACTCATCTCCTTTCCTTTTAAATTAAAAATAATTATTTGGGAAATATTTATTGGCTGTGTTATTCGCAGCACCAGGGAGCAAAATGAAGGGTGTAATATTTATTCCGAGACTATTTTCAGAACGCCTGCCATGTGCCAGGGATCCCTCTAGACTCTGACAATGCAGTGTTGAAAAAGTTAAATAAAAATACAAGTAAAATAGGGAGCACATGAAAGTATATTGAGCCCAAACCTTCTAGTTACTTCTTCCTCAATTCCCCACCATCTTATGTTAATCCTGTGGAACATTTCGCTGACTTGAAAACAGATACTCAAACCAATCCTTATACCCAAATGTTCATAGTACTTGGACTTGACACACTGCAAGGTAGAGAGGACTCAGATGTCCATCGACAGAGAGAGAAACAAAATGTCTATCCGTACAATGAACGCTGTTCTTCTGGAATAAGGAAAGCGATACCAATACATGCTAAGATGCGATGAAGTTTCACAACCTTGTACGTGGAAGAAGCCAGGCACAAGAGACCACGTGCTGTATGGAGTCATTTATATGAAACTTCCAGTAGGTATATTTTTAGAGACAGATGATGGGTGGCTGCCCCGGGGCTGGAGATGGGAGTGAGGAATGGAGACACAATGCCTAGTGAATAGGTGACTTTTTTTTTCAAGCGAAGAAGATGTTCTACAATTTGATGTAGGTGGCAGTTCCGTAACATCATTAATATACCGAATGCTGACCAGTTGCGAACTTTAAAATGGTCAGTGTTGTTAAGTGAATTTAAGCTTCACGGGGCTCTGTGCTGACAGCTCAGAGCCTGGAGCCTGCTTCGGGTGGTGTGTCACCCTCTCTCTCTGCCCCTCCCCGACTCATTCTCTCTCTCTCTCTCTCTCTCTCTCTCCTCTTTCTCTCTCCCTCTCTCTCTCAAAAATAAACATTAAAAAAATTTAAACTTCACTAAACACGTCTACTATTAAAAATAATGCTGTTATCCTCCTGTCTGGATATGCTGAGAATATAAATTTCTTTGCCAACTAAAGTAGATCGTCACACAATCGATTTGATTAAGGCAACTGTCAAGATGGTCGAAATCACTGACGTAGCCAAGTCCGGTTGGGTAACCATGTCTAGACGTTGTCCCAGCCAGGGGTCTCCTTACTTTAAAATCATTACCATGGAGGCCGTTTCAGGGGGTTGGCCCTTGGTTGACTAAATTTGCCTGGTGAGGAGAATGTTGCACAGAAGCCAGGAGACAGCAATTCAATTGTAATTTAGTTGAAGACTTCAGAACTTGACTTAAAGCTTGGAAAAGAAGCAGTGGTTTCCAAGAAAGAAGCAAACTATAACATAATTTGGGAGGCCCTCAAATCCCTAGTTTGAAGTAAATTAATAAACTATTCATTCCACATGCTAAATAAATATGCATAAGAGATAAACAATCTTTAATTGGAAATTAAAAAGTCACTGCTCACCTTGTCTTTATCCATATAAATCATATCTCATCAATTATTACTTCTTCCCACTGTGCAGACTCTTAATATCCGTAAAGTGGAGATAGTCACCTTCCTCACAGGGATTAAGATGCATATTGGAAATGACTAAGTTCGTGGAAACTTGGAAACTAAGTTCTTGGAAAGGACAAGTCCATAAAATGATACTTAAAATCCAGGTTTTTTTTTCTTTTTTTTAAGTTTATTTATTTATTTAGAAAGAGAGAGAGAGAGAGAAAGAACGCGCTGAGGAGGGGCAGAGAGAGAGGGAGACAGAGGAACTGAAGAGGGCTATGTACCGACAGACTACAGTCCAGCACCGGGCTCTAATTCACAGACTCTGACATCATGACCTGAGCTGAAGTCGGATGCTTAACCAGCTGAGCCCTCCAGGCGCTCTGAAAATCCAGGTGTTTTAAGAGATAGCAAGATAGGGGAGAAACTGTACAAGTCAGACATAACTTGGGAACTGAAAGAGAAATGGGTCCCACCCTATTGATGTCTACATCTGATTTGTGTTAGTTTTGCCATAATTAGATGGGAATTGCGTTTGAAATCCATTTCTTCCAGGCACTTACGATCAAAATTTGAACACCTTCTTCAGGCTTCTTTTTATTGACTACTCTTTCCACCTCCCTATCAAATCAATTCTTCTAAGGTCTGTATTTTAAAAGATTTTCTAAGTGAATCTGTCATCCATTTCTTTTTTTGTTAAAATTCCATTATCATCACAGAAGGCATATTAGGACTTGTCAGAGGAACAGAATCAGTAGAAGATTTTGTGTATATATATAGGATATATATATATATATATATATATATCCTATATATATATTATATATAGGATCCTATGTAGGATCTAGGATATATAATATCCTATATATATAATATATAATATAATATAATATATAATATATAATATATAATATATAATATATAATATAATATATATATATAGGATGTAACCTATATACTATAGGAATTGGTTCACAGGTTAATAGAGCCTGAGAAGCCCCACAATCTGCCAATCTGTTATATGCAAACTGGAAAAACAAGAAAGCTTGTGGTATATTTCAGTTTGAGTCTGAAGACTGGAAAACCAGTTCCATTTAGGTGCCCATATTGGTGAAGGCATCAATCTATACTCAGTCTACCAAGTCAAATGTTAATGTCTTCTCGAAGCATCCTCATAGATACACTCAGAAATGAGGCTTTACCAGCTATCTGGGCATCACTTTGCTCAGAAAAGAAGAGACGTAAAATTAACCATCACGATAGGTAAATAATCTTTACTTAGAAATTAAAAATCAGTGCTGAAACATGTCATGGTTTACATAGATCACACCATCCATTGCTGTATTTTGTAAATGTTAATTCATTTTGTCTATAAACTGGTTGTAAGTGCTTCCTTCACAGCGATTTTATATATGTTATAATAATGAAGTTCTTTGAAAATGACACATATTATTAATTCCACTGCAGTCCTACCAAAAATACTAGGTTGGTTTCTTGAGTGATGTTGAATGTTGTGTTAGTTGCCTCTGGCTGTTACAAATCACCCCTAAACTCAGCCACTGAGGATGATAAATATTTATTATTTCAAGGTTTCTATGGATTGTGAATTTGAGAGTAGCTCAGCTGGGTGATTCTGGCTCAAGATGTCTAAGGAGTCTGCAGTCAAGATATCAGCTATTGATGGTCAACTCAAACCTTGACTGGAAGAGATTCTGTTTCTCTGGCCAGTATCAGGCCTTGGAAAACCCTTCCACTTTACTCAGCTAACAGCAAACCTCAAAAGACCTTCCTGGTTCACTCATGTGGGTCTCTCTATAGAACCCCTTTATTGCCAGACAGCTGGCTTCCCCCAGAGCAAGTGACCTAGGAGAAAGCAAGAAAGAACATCCAATATGAAATCCACCATCTTTGAAAACCTAGTGTTTGAAGTGGGAATCCATCACTTGTGCCTCATTCTATTCATGAGAAATGACTCACTAACTCCAGCCCACACTCAAGTGGAGATGATTACACAAATGTGTCAAGGTTGTCATGGAAGAAGCCATAAAGTGATGCCAGAGGGTTGTGATAGGCAATCACAAAACAGAAGAGAGGTCTCTGTTTATCAGGGGTTAATATTTTCGATATGTACACACCAGGACCTCAGGAGAAGGAGGAATAAAGTGGCCCTGGCCATCTGACACTGGCTGCTGAATTATATATATAAGCCTTAAGAGGCTTTATTCCTTATCATTTCCCTTTATCCTGTATCGGTGGTTACCCTCAATCTCCACCTCATGTAGCTGCTGAGGCACTTCAGATGGGTCACTGATTCATGGGAAGACATACCATATATTCATGCATACAAATAAATTTCCAAATTTTTTTTAAGTTTATTTTTCGAGACAGAGAGAGAAAAGGGGGGAAGGAGCAGAGAAAGAGAAAGACAGGGGATCCTAAGTGGGCTCTGTGCTGATAGCACAGTTTGAGGTGGGGCTCAAAATCAAAAACCATGAGATCATGACATAAGCCCAAGTCGAGAGTTGGATGCTTAACCAACTGAGCCACCCACTTAACCAACTGAGTCACCATGGTACTTCCCTTTTTTTTTCTTTAAAGTTTATTGATTTATTTTTGAGAGAAAGAGATAGAGTGAGTGGGGAAGGGGCAGAGAGAGAGGGAGAGAATCCCAAGCAGGCTCCAAGATCACAGCACAGAGCCTGATGTGGGGCTCAAACTCAAAAACCTCTCAAGATCATGACCTGAACCAAAGTCGGACATCTAAGTGACTGAGCCACTCTGGTGCCCCATATATTTCCAATGTTTGAAGACAAGTGTATTGAAAACATATGTGCAAAAACCACCCCCCCCAAAAAAAAAACCCAAAAAAGTAAAAGAAAAAGAAAAAGAAAACATATGTGCTAATGGATTCCCAGTGGAAGAATCATCCTTAAAGATTTGGAAAAACTGAGTTTTTACTATGCTTTTCAAACTCGGAACTTTTACCACTATCCCAGGAGACCTGGAAATCTAATTATTTCTGTTAAGGGAATGTTTACAAGCTCTAAGTCTACAAAGACATGTGTTCATCTAAGTGAAGATATGCTGGGGTAGTGTGTAAATGTGCTAGAAACATAGCAATGTTTTTATGTAGCAATGAAATGGATTTAGCAATAGGCTTTAAGTATCTCTGCTTCTAACTTTCCCTAACATTGAAAGCACTGAGCTTGGAATCCCTCCGTATTCCTATATTCTTACTTCTCTTTGGTTCGATGAACCAATTTTTATTTATTTTTAAATTTACTTATTTATTTTGAGAGAGAGAGAGAGAGAGAGCACACACATGCACGCACCAGTGGGGGAGGGGCAGAGAGAGAGAGAGAAAGAGAGAGAGAGAGAGAGAGAGAGAATCCCAAGCAGGCTCTGCTGTCAGCACAGAGACTGAAATGGGGCTTGAACTCACAAACCATGACATCATGGCCTGAGCTAAAGTCAAGTTGACGCTTTATCAACTGAGCCATGTCTTAGGCTCTGGGTCTAAAGTTCTCTCTTTTCTAGCAAGAGAGCAGGATACAGGATGAAAAGCGAGAGGTGGCTAATGTCCAGGAAAAGACAAGAGCTCCGAATAAGTGTCCTTGCCCTGTATTAATTAAGAAAAGAAAGCTTACAAATGTGATGGGCATGTACAAGGAGACAAAGAAACTGGGAACATTAACTTGGGCTCATGAGGGAAAAGGGGGTTTTGAAGATATGCGATGTTTGGGGTTTGGGTCAGTATAAAACAAAAGCTTGGTGCCGGGCAGATGGGCAGAAGGTTGTTAAGAGCAGACAGGAGGCGCCGTGTCTGTTTAACTTAGCTAGCCTAGGGGATGAGACAGATAGGGGAAATAGCCTCAGGGTTAATAAGGCACCTTTTCTTCTGTTAACCATCTCCACTCTGGGCTGCTTCACCTGAAGCACAGTGGTCTATAACACAATTTACCTGTTTACCTAACTTGGTCCTTCCCTCCTGTGAAGGCAGCTTTCTGCTATAGTACTAAATTGGGGGGCCCTTCTGTCCTGAATGCCAAATCTTGCTTACTTCATATGCCTTTGCATTGGGTGCCTTTGTGCCCCTCTCTATTATGGGGCCTTTGCCCCTCCCTCTCTATTCTGGGGGCTCTGCACCTCCTCTATTCTGGGGTGTCCTTGTACCTCACTATTCCTGGGGTGCTAATCTTGTTTACCCAAACTCGGGTGTGACCATCTTATGCCTCTGTACTTCTTTTTGCCTTGTTACCCTATTGGCATAAGGCCAGGGAATTCCTAAGATTATTCCCCACAGAGCCACCCAGACACCCCCACCCCCTTATCCCATGCAGGCCCCATGCTGCCAGCACAGAGCCTGAAAGGGGGCTTAAACTCATGAACTCTGAGATATGACCTGAGATGAAACCAAAAGATGAACTTATTTCTAATCAGCAACCTTGCACTTTACTCACAGGCTGCTTCCAGGAACTTCCCTTTTTCATGAACCTCAAGGATTGTCATGAGGTGCCCCAATCCACGCCTTGTCCAATCTTTTGCAAAAACACCTTGTCCAGGCACACATGCGCACCTGTAATCCTGACTTCTCTGGACTAAGAATCTCTCGGGCCACATATCCAGTGGATCTACAGATGCAGTTGGAGTTAGGGAGAGTTTTCTGCTCTTACTGTTGTACTGATCCAGCTGTACTCACAGGCAGGGACAACCTAGGAAATCTTGAGTTATGTTGTTTGTGTATCTGTCTCCCCATTTATTCCAGCCCTCCTGCTTCAGACTCAGTGCTAATTCATCTCTACCCTCCCCATGCTGGGCACTTAAGAAATGCTCAGTAAATGTTTTACTGAATATAAATATGTCTTGACTATAAAACACAGCAGATACAGAAAGGAAGAACACAGAGCTTTATGAAATAAGGAAGACCATGGTAGAAGCCATAGATAATGAACAGAAAGACTTCCATGGGAACCAAACAAAACAATCATCACCCATCTGCGTACCACACAGATGAAGATAAGTGAAAGAATAAGAAAAGCAGTGATCCCTAAACTTAAAAGTCAGTGTCATTTCTTAATTTTGAGCATTGAAAATAACCAGAGCTTCCCAGCTAAAATTTCCTGGTCTATCCACAGACAAGAAGTGATATTAAGCCATGTTAAAAAGCTACATTGAGGGGTGCCTGAGTGTCTCAGTCGATGAAGCGTCTGACTCTTGGCTTCAGCTCAGGTCATAATCTCAAGATTCATAAGTTACAGCCGCATGCCAGGCTCCGTGCTTCTGGTGTGGAGTCTGCTTTGGATTCCCTCCCTCTCTCTGCCCCCTCTCCCAGTCCCGAACTCTCTCTTTCAAAATGCATAAATAAACTTAAAAAAAAAAAAGCTACATTGACTTTATTATTTACTTGTTTCCCATCAATGAAGACACAAATGTTTGTACGGATATTATATATTTATAACCTTAAAGTCTCCTAATAGAGTTAGACACAGAGTATCCACAGAATGCCATTTCTGTCTTCAAGAAACATCGACATTATGGTCAGAAAGGGCCATGACTTTACCTCTACTTCGCAAGCAATTTTTACTGCTATTAACTATAACAGTAATATGAATAATACCAATAAGGAGAAAGAGGAGGAGAGAAAGAAAAGAACAAATCGGCAATAGCAAGCAACCTTTGGCATACACTAAGCACTGCATTAAGGAATTTACGAGGGTAAACTTATAGCTATCTTCCAATGAAGATACTGCTTTCCTCTCTAATTTACACTGAGGTGTAGCAAGGAAGGCACCAGGCTAGTAAATTTAAATGACTTGGCCAAGGTCAGGGTTGGTATCGGGGTATAAGTATTCAAGGCCAGGCTGTCTGAATCTCAGAGTAGATTAGGATCATTTTACTGATTACTCTTAATTTCATTGTGTGGCTGAGGACACTGAAGTGCAACAAAATTGCCAAGTTCAAGACAGCAGGGATGTGGAAGAGCCAGTGACACACGGCTCCCCGGGACGTCCCCCGATGAAGCCCCTGCCCGACAGAAGCCCCTGCCAAATCTATCAGGGCTGCCTTTGTTATCTTGCCAATGGTATGGGCGTAGGTTTGGGGCTGCCTACCCCTTTCCACCCCTTGCTGCCTTTACAATTTAAATGACCACATGAGAAAAAAGTTCAATTTGAAGCAGTCAAAGTATAAGCTTTGGAATCAAGATGTGCTTCAAATCCTGTCTAATCTTGCTCGGTAGCTTTGCCACCCTGAACGAGTCGTTTACATTTTCTCGGCTGCCACTAGCTCCATTCATTTTTTTCAACCATATTTATCTGATGCCAGTTCTGTCCCAGCATCTTCCCAGACCCCAGAGAGCCAGCGGTAAACAACTAGGTCCTAACCTCAGGGAATAGGCATTCTCGTGGGACACATAAATGATAAAAATATACATTGAAAATGAAAAGAATATATAAAAAAAAAAATCAAGTGAGGCAGGCAATGAGTGAGGAGACGTAGCTTAAAAACAAGGTGGCCATCCACACAGGTAATCAGAATACTAATATTTTACCATGTAAAATAATTGACATTGACATTGAAGTCAATGTCAATAAACCATGGATAATGCGTTTCTTTCATTTCCAGACTTGGAGGCCACCTTGTAGAGTGGCCAGCTAAGATCTTTCTGGAAAGATGACAGTTGGAAAAGCTTTGAGTAGACAGAGACTGTGACCCATGTGATTATATGGAGGGAGAGGGGAGAACAGGCAATTCAGAACAAAAGGTAAATAGTAGATACTACAATGTGTGCAAAAACGCATAAGGTCCCATCACTAGAAAGCGGGGTAGGGGTGAGGGCTGGGGGGGGGAGAGGTAGGGCATAGGTCAGGCAGGCATGGGGCTCCAGTGGCCGTGGACAGGCCTTGAGGTTTTAGTCTCTGCATCATGGGAGGTCACCTAAGCGCTTTGAACAAAGGAGTGTCATGATCTTATTTCCTGCTTAAAATGTGACATTTTAGGGACACCTGGGTGGCTCAGTCTGTGAAGCATCCGACTTCAGCTCAGGTCGTGATCTCATGGTACATGAGTTCAAGCTCCCCATAGGGCTCTCCTGGCTCTCCGCAGAGACCGTTTTGCATCCTCTGCCCTCTCTCTCCCCTTCCCCCACTCACCCGCTATCTCTCAAAAATCAGTAAACATTAAACAAAAAAGTAAAATGTGACATTTGACACGGAGACGATTGCTACTTAATTTTTAGGTTGCATGCGGCCCATTATGTGAGATAAACCATGAAAATGGACCCCTCCTCACTCCTGGCACAAAGCAGCTTTCCACAAATATTAGCCCTTGCCTGTATCCTTCTCTTATTTAATCCTTAGGCTTCGGTGTCTGCGGACAGGAGACGGCATTCTTAGAAGGGGGACACTCGGTGGGGCCGTTTCGTGGAAAGCAGCTCGTTCTTCTTTGTTCTGTGGCTGCCGGTTGGGCCTGGGTCTGAAAAAGTGGGCTTTCAACACCGGCTTTTGCAAAGTCCCCAGGGAGACTGGCCAACGGCAGGGCCAGGATGCAGACAAAAGTTGGAGGGGGATTTGATCCAAGTGGGAGGCAGATAATGAGAGGCTTAATTCAGGTCAAGGGAAGAAAAAGAGCGAGGGAGAGAAATAGGCCCAGCGGATGCACATTGGAATCACAAGTGACTGAATGTAACCTTCCCTGCCGCAGGGGCAGGGGGCTAGCAGGGCGCTCTGCAGCAGGCCAGAGATCCTACTGGAAAGGCCTATCTCTCAGGAGGAGGCCGGAGGGGATCCAACACTGAACACAGAGAGGTTGGCTCAGCCCTCCTGCAAACAGCTGATGAAGGGCAAAACTTGCTTTCAGAGTTGATAAAAGCACCCTCCAGGGAGCTGATGGCTTATACAATTGCTTCCAAAAGGAACCCCTTTCCCTCAGATGATTGCAAACTGGATCAAACCGAACTCCACAAGCAGACGTTGTTTTCAAAAGCAGTTGGCTCAGGTGAGGAGGTTGCTTAGATCCGGGGCTGCAAATTCACGGGTCCCTTCATTTATTTTTGACAACCTTCCATGTGCCCAGGACTCCCTGAAGGGTGCTGGGACTGAATGCCGATGGAAATCCCTGCTTTCTTAGAATGGGATTTATATACTTTGGGGGGCAGGGGGGCAGGCAAAGAGAAGAGAATATGTTAAATATAAGGTAGGACCGAGGGTGATAGATGCAGGGGTTAAAAGGATTAGCAGGTGCAGGGGTAAGTGGGGAGGGTCCGATGGAGGCTCTGCCTGAGAAGGTGGCAACGGAGCCAGTGGGGAAGGGGTTAGTCCTGAGCTCTCTGGGGGAAAAGGGTTCCTTGGAGGAAAGAAGAGTAGGAAAGGCCGGCACAAATGAATGAGGTCCGGTGAATGGAATCCCTTTGTTAGGTTATCAGTGAGTCTTTTCCATAGGTTAGAAAACTCACGTAGTTTTAATTTTAGGGGTGTAATTTTGAGCTCCAGTGGCTTCAGGTTAGGCCATCTTTCCCAGTTAGTTTTGTTACCTCGCAGAGCTGGATTTCAGGGACAGCTTTTTCTGCTTCTCCAGCAGATTGGGTGGGGGATGCAGAAGGCGCCTCTGACTCTTATCAGGCGTGTGCCCCATCCCCATCCCTCCCCGATCTGGAAGCCTCGGCTGAGACACCTTACCCCCAAGGGAGCTGGGATTAAGATTGACGATAGGCCTTCTCCAGCAGAGGGTTCAGAGAAGCCCCATCCAACTTGTATCTTTGTTTACTTCCTGGTCTCCTAATGTCCTCTCTTCATGCAGCCCTTCCTCTCGGGCTGTGTAGGACTCCTCCTCAGATTCAGCTTCTCCCAAATTCTTTACATTCTTCCAAGATGACCTGGGAAAGCATCGTCTCTCCCCAACAAGCCAGAAGAGAGCCCTCTGTTTCTGCACGCGCCCACATCCACCCATCCTTCTATATCTGCACCTGAGTGTCCCCTTCCCCGCCTATTCTAACCCCCTTTCCTACTGCCATACGTTAACCTCCTCCCTCCCGCGAAGGACAAATCCTGGATTTAGGCAGCAAATCCTATAAGCAATGACTCACTCAGGTATTTCACTTCCATGATTATCCCTTTCCCTCCTGCAGCATCAAGATTTCTTTGCTGAATCACCTCTAATATCCCCTGGTGAATTGTGCAAAACATTCTATAAGAGCTCCCCCTGTCCCGGCACTATGGCTACCTCCCTCCTTCTCTAGCTCACTCAGGGCAGACGTTAAGAAAACCCGGCCTTGTATCCATGCTGACCCTTCTTTCCCGAACTCGCTCCCATATGCTCTTTCCTTCCCCCTTATCACTGGGACTGCCTTCGTCAAGGTTGCTGGTGACTCTAACAAGGCTAACCACGGTCCATTCAAGTTCTCACGTTGTTGCCCTGTTAACGGTGTTGGGAGATCCGAACCCTCCCTTATCTAGCATGTTTTATTTTGTTTAATTTCTCCTGATTTTCCTCATAGTTTTCCAGCTGACCTTTCTCAGTCATCTTTGTTGGGTTTCCTCACTTTTGTAGAAAATTTGCTTTCCTGAAAATTAAATAAAGTGATGTCCCTAAACTATGACACTGTTAATTCTCTCTACCTCCCTGTGTGTGTGTGTGTGTGTGTGTGTGTGTGTGTGTGTGCGGCTTTTCTTTTGTTTTTTTTGTCTTTCAGTGTGATTCAGTTAATTTCAAGGCACTCCACTGAGCATTTTTGTCATAGTGTGGAGCTCATGTTTTGAAACAGTTTTCTCTCCTGCCTCACTGCCTGGATGACCTCACTGAGTTTCATGGCTTTCCAAAGCAACTGCACGTTGGACATCCACAAACTCAATCTTAGTCTATCTTCTTTCACCCGAGCCCCACACCCAAGAAGTTAATTCCTCACAATTAATGTGTCCGAAGGAGAGCTACCAGTTAAAACCCTACACACAGCGTCTTTTCTAGCTCAGTAAATGACAATGCATCCAATCAGCTGCCTGGGTCAAAGATACGATGGTCATCTTCAAATTCCCCCTTCCCTTCAAAATCTTTATGAGACACCTCACCGTATCCCATGAGCTACACCTTCCTAACGTAGACCGTGTTCAACCATTTCTTACCATTTCCAGGGTTGCATTATTTTATCCCTGGGCTAGCACAGCCTTCTTACTTATCTCTCCACTTTCCCTCTTGCCCTCCTGAAGATTTATAACACAGCACTTTGTTTTCTAGTTTTCTGTCCTTTTCCCCCCCCTGTTTAAACTAAGATGTAAGAACTAGGGTTGAAAAGGACTCATCTTTTGTCTTCCCGTATATGCTCTGTGCCCTGAAGTATAGTCGAGCCCACAGCAGGTACATTCTGTATGTGTTGACTACATGCACAGCAGGTAAATGAATGCCTTTGGTTGAAGATGGATCATGAAAATTTATCTGAAGAATAAAAAATTCAATGGCGTTAATGAAACTGTTATTTTTCTAACATTGCTTGGTTAATTCCAGTCACTGGAGCTACTGAGACAGTAAACAAGGAGCCACCCAGATATCCAGAAATGATAGCCTTGACTATGGTGTAAACTTGCCATTTCATTCCAAGCAAAAGCATTCATCGATCTGGTACCCAGCATGCCCTTTCTCTAAAAGAAAAGGGTTGACTTGATTTCTTAGTGCCCATCCAGCTTCCATAACCTAGTTTTGTATCTAATTTAAAACACCAAATTATTGATTCTAAGCAGCTGTATGTTTACAATGGCTCTTCTGTCTGATGCCAAATAAATAAAACCTATTTCAATTGATAGCTTGGAAAAAATTCTCACCACTCCTGTTTGTATAAGGAACAGCAATTTCTGCCCTCCCTATTGGCTAAGGTGTTTTGTTTAATAAACGTGGTTAAATAAATGATATATACTTACTATATGTGTTAAATGTGTATTTTGTGTAACATACGTATGTGTAGCATGTAAAATATCCCCCCAAAGTTCCAGTGGTCTACTGAGGCCTGCTTGTTGTTGGTCATGAGAGTTCTTTGCTAACCACTCAGGAATTTTAGGAGTGAGTTATCAAATATTACTAGATTAAAAGTAGCCAAGGAAGAAAGCACAGAAGTCAGCAAACACTACAAATCAGGGGGTTTTGTTTTGTTTTGTTTTGCTTTGTTTTCCCTGGAAGGCCAGTTTACCAGTAGACCACTACCAGTGACTGTTTTCGTCACCAGAGCAATTAAGGGTATCTATCTTGCCTTTCTGTAGGGCAAGAAACACACACACACACACACACACGCACACACACACTGGAAGGGAGAGAAAATTACTAGCAGTGCCTTAACTAAGCACTTTGTAAACGCCGAATTTCTTGATTTTCAGAAAAGCATTATACATTTTCTGTGTTCATTAGGTACACGTGAAAATTAAAGGTGGGAGGCCTGAATCCTTCCTTCCATTGTTTTCCCTTTGCTTTCTTTTCTTTGTATCCTCCTCCCTGCCCTCCTGCCCTTTCCTGCACTTCTTTCTTTCTTTCATTCAATACAGGCATTTTTTAGAGACAAGATGGACTGGATTTTTATGGGTATGACTTTCTGTCGCTATATAAACTTAGTAATATAAATAAATCTTTAAAATCCAGAGCTATAAGTAGAGCTGGTCAATGAGACAAGGAGAAGGAAACAGAAGTTATTGGAAATAACACAGGTGAGACACCAAAATTAAAGTCCATGAGGGAAGGGGTGGAGAAGGAGGTAGAAATCTATTATGAAGGTGTAAACTAAGAAGAGGAGGGGTGGTATAAAAAAGACAGGATTTGCTTAACACTGTTCATTCATTCATTCATTCATTCAACAAATAAATGTTGCATACTTGTAATGAATCACGGGGAGACCTATTTAACACATGGGACACTTTTGGGTGTTTTAGACATGAACCTTTTCCTTAAACACATATATCTAGATACTAGAATCTGTATGAGACACGCAAGGTAAAGTTTTAAGAATGCTCTGCTGATCAAGGATAGTATGTTAGTCAGAGTGCTTCAGAGAAGAGAAAACAGAAGCTTTATTATAAGGGACAGGCTCACATGATGTGGAGGCTGAGAAGTCCCACAGTCCACTGTCTGCAAACTGGAAAGTCAGGAAAACTAATGGTATAGATTCCAGCCCAGGGCTGAAGGCCTGAGGACCAGAAGTGCCAAGGGCTGATGATCAATGACTGGGCTCAACAGTCGGGCAGAATTAATCCAACTTTCTTATGCCTTTTAGTTCTATTCATGTTCTCAGTGGATTGGTAGAGGCCCACTCACACTGGAGAAAACCATCTGCTTTTCTCAGTCTACCAACTCAAATGCTAATCTCTTTGAGAAATATGCTCACAGACACATTCAGAAATAATGTTTAACCAGCTATGCAGGCGTTGCATGACCCAGTCGACTTGACGCATACAATTAGCCATCATAAGCGGGTAAGATTTTGTCATTAGAATATAATAATATTGAGGACACTTTGTACAAAAAAGAATAAAACTTTCTCCACATCACTGTTGGCAGGACCAAAAACTGGTTCAGCCACTCTGGAAAATAGTATGGATGTTCCTCAAAAAATTAAAAATAGAACTACCCTATGACCCAGCAATTGCACCACTAAGTATTTACCCAAGGGATACAGGTATACTGTTTCAAAGGGGCACATGCCTCCTAATGTTTATAGCAGGGCCATCGACAATAGCCAATGTATGGAAAGAGCCCAAAGGTCCATCGACGGATGAATGGATAAAGAAGTGGTATATATATGCAATCGAGTCTTACTCAGTAATAAAACATAATGAAATCTTGCCATTTGCAACTACGTGGATAGAGCTAGAGGGTATTATAGTAAGCAAAATTCTTCAGTCAGAGAAAGACAAATATCATAGGACTCCACTCATATGAGGAACCTAAGATAAAAAAAAAAATGAACATAAGGGAAAGGAAGCAGAAATAATATAAAAACAAGGAGGGGGACAAAACATAAGAAACTCTTAAATACAAAGACCAAAATGGGGGTTGGTGGAGGGGTTGTGGGTGGGGGAAGGGTTAAATGGGTAAGGGATATTAAGGAAGACACTTGTTGGGATGAGCACTGGGTGTTGTACATAGGGGATGAATCACTGGTTTCTACCCCTGAAATCATTGTTGCACTATATTCTAACTAACTGGGATATAAATTTGAAAATAAATGAATGAATGAATGAATGAATGAATACATAAATAAGAAACAACAACAGGAACAACAACAAAAAGAATACAACTTTCCTGGAACTGGAAACTTGAAATCACTTCTCAGAATAAAGGCACCAAGAAATCCATGTTGTAAGGTTAGAGAAGTGCCTGCTGTAAATCTAAGTCACATACGACTACCCCAAAAGTGCCATTTTGGTAGAGCCAGTGGGACTACAATATCCCTCTATATGGAAGGGGTCACACTAGAAGAATATATTAGTTTTCTATTGCTGTGATAGCAAATTGCCACACATTTAGCAACTAAAATCAACTTGGATTTATTATCTTATAATTCGGCAAGTCAGAAGTCTGACATAGCAGGTCTGACCAGGTGGAAATTGAGGTGGAGATGTTAGCAAATCCACAGTCCTTTCTGGAGTTTTGTTTTGTTTTTTTGAGAAAGGAATAAGTTTAAAGGCAGGAAAAAAATACTAAGTTGAGATTGGAGAGCCATGGGGTTTGCTCACCTGCTCTATAACTGAAGGAGATGGAGAAAATGAGAAGGCCGAGGTGGTATGATGGCCTGACCCTTTGTGCTTTCAGGGATGAGGAGAAAGTGTGCTTTGCTAGCTCCCAGGCATAACAGATGTGCTTGCTCAGGTGAATGGATGGACCCCGGGTTGCAGGTATGTTTTGAGACCACTGCAAGTGAGGGAGAAGCATGAAGGCCAATCTCACAGGGCGCCCCTGGCAAAAATACTCTCAATGGCCCAACTTTTCTCTGGCTCTTCTAAGCTTGTTCAAGTGGGCCTTAACTTTTGGGCTTCTGTGTTCATCTCTGTACCATCCAATGTTAGCAAGAACCCTACTAAGTCAGATCAGTGAGAATTCCTCATACCCTTGTGTTTGATCACCCTTGATATGGAATTAGATTCCTCACCCTTGATCATCCCCTGGGTCCAGGTTCTGTCTGATCATCTTGGCCTGCCTTCAAGAAGAATCCTGTTAGGTCATTTTAATCAGAATCCCATCCACCAACTCCCACCCTCCCTGCTCCTTGGCTATAAATATTCACTTTTCCTTATTATGTTGGTGTTGAACCCAACCACCGCCTCGTCGTGAAATCCCATGTCAGTGGTCCCTGCAGCTATTGTGATGGCCCCTGTTGGATAAAGGCTGCCATGCCGTTCTTTAACAAGTGTCACAAAGATCTTTAGCAGGATCGATACCTAAAGAAAAGACTGTGTTTAAGTCTCTTACCAACTGGACTCCCACCCTTCTATGGTGAACCAATAGGCACTAAGCCATAAATGCTAGACATCATCGTAGAGGAGGCAGATACCTCGTCACATCCACCATGTGACTGAGCATCACGATTTGATTGACTTCTTTCTCCTTTTCAAAATTGGAGCAAGCATAGAGAAAGGGGAGCTGATACTCGAAGAGTGGATCATGCCTCAATCTATATTCCAGGCTGTAGGAAGTTCAAGTGAAGCCTGTGCTGGAAAGGAGATTAGTAGCCTTGACTGAGAAAATAGAGCTGCCTATATTTCTATTACAGACTTCAGTCTCTTCCATTAAAGTAATTAAAATAGGAAAGAGAAGATGGCAAAAGTACACAATAAAAGTGGATTAATAGGACATTAGAAAGCCAGATTGAAACCAGTTCACAGGACCCCGCCTGTCTGGTTTAAGGACTGTGATTTTGATGCTGTTGGCTATAGAGTTGCAGATGGAAATCATTGAAGGAGCGACTTTAGAAATAAACAACTGCCAGGAGAGCTGCACTCTTTTTGGAGCTCAGTCATTGTTTGATTAAGAAACTGGGACCAAATCATGGTGTAATGTTTAAATTGCCTCAATTATAAAAGAAGGGATATTATTATTGAAAAGAGAAGGGCATTATGAGTACAGTCTCAATGTAAGTTGCTGGCTTAGAGGCTTGAAGAAGTAGGTGATGAAGTCAGAGGTGGGTCAGGGATCTGTCTGCTCCTGTAATTGGAGGAAATAGGCACCCCCACCAGCGGAAGTGACGGCAAGGGAAAGGGGAGCCCCAGTAGAGAAACTTGCATCATGGGAGATAGGAACGCACACCATGACTTTGAGATCTAAGTGTTGAGCACTTCCTGACAGGACAACAGAAATGAAACAGCTAGACTTTCCCCCTAAAGTATCTTCACTCTCACTTGCCAGCCAGCTCATGTGCTGTTGGAGAGACCACTGAATTCTATCGGGAAGGAACTTTGTACGTTCTCAAACAGCCTATTTTTGGGAGCATGAATAATTACTCCAGATGGCTGTTTAAATCTGTTGGCATTGTTTCTACTGTATATTCATTGTTTAGAGACCCATTTTGTTAGATCTCAAAGAGAAGTACAAAGTTGCAATAGTCGTCATATTTAGCATTGATCCCTTTTGTAAGCTTTAAAAAAATCTTCCACTGAGAGAAGGTTAACAGAGATGCTGATATGAATATTTTTGATAAATTATGTTGGTGGGGGAGCCAGAGAACTCCTTCCATAAGAATACAGTTTTAAATTCCAATGGTTGTTCTGTGTGTGTGTGTGTGTGTGTGTGTGTATGTGTGTGTGTATGTGTGTGTGATTCAGAGATATATAACACCTTGTATGATTTCCTTGATTTAATTTTATGAATTCAAAATTATTCAGGATAATGTCATCAGGGTGATTCAGTAAAGTCTCACTGGCCTTATTTTCTGCATCAAATGAAAATGCGATTTTTCTCTCTGTTTTCTTCCTTCCTTTCTTCTTTCTTCTTTCCCTCTTTCCCTCTCACTCCCCTTTCTTTCTTCATTTGTTCATCAGTTCATCCATTCCTTCACTGATTTGTTCATTCTTTATAAACTTCTCTTTCTTGCACACTCTAATTGGTAAGCTGTAAATGCAAGTTCATTTTGGGTAAACTATTAAGTATATTAACAGAAAACAGAACAGGCAGAATAAATAGTTCTTTCTTCTGGCAGATCAGATGTGGGGCAAGGTTGTTATAGTACTGGATGAATCTTGGTACCTTGCTCCCTTTAAAGCAATGTTTCTCAACCAGATCTACATGGATCCTCGATTTTGTCTGACGGTTATACCTGAGAAACACAGCCACCAACAGCACAGTAGCAGATGCAGTTTATTTATAAAATTCATATAAGCATTAAATGCCTTTCACTGGTTCGTGCATTTGATTCTATATGAAAGGGGAACCATCTTTACCTGGAGAGGTGTTTGAAAGGGTTTAGAAACAGCATGACGAAATCACAGTAGGACTATGACAGATGATAGGAGACGGATGAAAGTGTAACGTGTTGTGAAAGAAGAGAGGGGAGATAAAACCTACAAACTTCGGAAACTTACAAACTTGGAGACAGGTAGTGCGAGAGAAAAGAGCACTACTATAATCAAAAGTTGCAGATTTTAGCAAATCGTGTTTGTAACCAGGAACTTGAACCAATGATAAAGTGTTTCTGCCTAATTCTCATCAGAAACCATTTTCTTAAAAGGAGACAATGTAAGACTAAAATAGCAAAACAAAGGAAGCCATCTACCACCTATATTATTCATGCTATTCAACATTTTTTTTTTCCTAGACATTTTAGGCAAAGTAGGCAGAAACAGGTTATACGGCATAATTATTGAAGGTTAAGAGAAAGGGCATTTTTGCCATTTGGAAATAATTGAATGCTTAGTGGGGAAATCCAATAAATTCAACTTAAAAAAAAACATTTGAGCTAACAAATAATAATAGTTAATTTTCAAGGCAAAAAAATTAAAACATTTCATTTATTATAAAATTTAAGACCCTAGACACGTGGAAACAAATGTAAATCACTAAAAATACATTGACCAAGGAATCTTCAGGGACTATATGAGCATATATTTTTTTTTAAATATAAAGAGGCATTAAAGTATATTCAAGGTACATGAATAGATAGAGGTAGAACTTAGATTATGGACATATGTGAGAAGGATTAAATGACAAATGTTTTAAATGTATCCAAATTAATAATACATTTTTGTAAAACAGAATCTTTATTTAAACTTCAATGGGAATTTTGGACAAATTTGACAAAAATATCTTCAGGCTTCTCTGGAAGATTGAATATAGCAGAAATGCAAAGAAATATTATAGGATGCCTTGTCTTAGTATTATTAAAGCTTATGAAACTAAAATAATTAAAATGTTATAACAATCCAGAAATTAAGCAAAATAATTCAATAGGAAAGCAAACTCAGAGATTGAACCATGCTTCCAAATTTAGAATGTGGTAAAGGTCACCATTCAAATGATTGGGGAAGAATGGATTTTTTTAAAATACAGAGTAGAACAATAAGATTCCTCTGAAAAAAGAATATTTGTTCAGTATCTCATTATCTACACCAAAATAACTTACACGTGTATTAATATGTCAATGAAAAATGTAAATGTAATGATTCTGGAAGAACATAGAGACATGTATGCCTATTAATTTGTAGGGAAGAGCTTCACAAGTGAGAACCAAAGTCAGAAATGAAAAAAAAAATTGCTGATACATTTGAGAAGAAAAAAATTTTGGAAATATTGTATCATAGAAATCGTTCAAGAGTTATAAAACGAATGATTGCTTAGGGAATATTTAAAAGAAATGTCAGAAGAAGAGTTAGCATTGCCCGTATTCCAGAGAATTCTCATAAGGGGGGAAAGATGAACATCCAATAGAAAAATGGGCTACAGTAATGAATAGACAATCTATTACAGAAGGAACAAAAATAGAACGTTCAACTCATTCAATCATTCAACACGTACCCACTAATTTCCTATGACGTGGCAGGAACAATCAAGGTGTTGGGTACAACACAGAATGGAGAACACAGAGAAGATCCTAGGTAGCTGTTTACAAAAAGGAAACATAAAAATACGAGACACTTTTAGATAATAGTTGGTGCTGTTAATGCAACAGAACAGAGTCATCTTACAGGGTCAGATTGGAAGAGAGGCTTCCTTGGTTAGCGTCCTCAGGGACGAGCTCTCTGAGGTGGTGATATGTGAGCTGAGTCCTGAATCAGGAAAAGGCCCCAGTACAGCAATTTCAGGAAGTGTTCCAGGCGGAGGGAAGCAGGGCAATACCTTAAGGAACAGAAAAGCAGCGTCAATAAAGCTTAAGAGTGTGACAGTAGGGCATGGGGACGTGGGGGAGAGTCATAGAGAGGAGTTCATAGGCAGAGTATGAAATTAGATCAGGCGGTTAGGAAAAGGCTCTATCTAACAGGACCAATTAGGTTTTATGCTAATTCTAATTTATTCTAGGGTGAGGGTCCTGAGGGAAGAAAGGAGAAAACGGACCTTACTGAAGAATTTTGAGTGAGGAAGGTGATAGCATGGAATCACTGTATGAAGCGACTCCTTAGCTGCTCGGTATTTGCCAGTGAACAGAACTGAAGCGAGACAGAGTCAGGAGATAGAACTGTAGACGAGGCAAGAGATGATGGTGATGAAATCAAACAACACTGACATATTTTCTGTCCTTGATATTGATAAACGTTAGAGTAAATAACGCAGGGAGTGTGAAAATGGACATTTATATAGCTATATATTTATATATACATACGTACGGGTATATATTTACATGCTCACACACACGCATTGTCGTCTGGTTTTTATTTAATTCTTTAGCATGATTTATCCAAGCCCTACTCTATAGGTGCCCACAGGTTGAGCCGGAAATTTCACCTCCGAAAGAATTATCATCGTTAAGTGGTTGAACTGGGTCCCAAAGATTTAATACCATAATTTCATCTCAGATCTATTTATAATATGGTAAAGTGGAAGTGCCTGAACTAACCTTCAAAGGAGAATTGGTAAATGAATCATGCTTTGTTCATTTCATAGATTGATTACTCAGAAGTCATTAAAAACGACGTTGCAAACCTCCATTTAATGAAGTGAAATAGCATTTAGTGATCAATGTTCTTAATGCAAATGTCTATACGTACATATTGAAACCATGAAATATTATAAGCCAGAATATTAATTACCATAATTCATGACTGAGGTTATTACTAATTATAATACATATATACATATATACATACATATATAATACATATATATATATTTTTTTGTTATGCTTGCATCATGTAATAGAAATTTTTAAACTTATTTTAAAAGTGGTCAAGTAAAGATAGAAGTTGCATTTAATATGACGGTATTGTATTACTAACACCATATGGCATTGCCATCAAAACTCTTTGTATTTTATAGGGATTAAGAATTTTTATAATGACTGGGCCTAATAAGTCATGAGCTGACATTGGGAAACCAACTTAGATAGGGTTCTTGACTTCATTGCCAAATAACCATCGGTGTTCTTTTTATCACTCAGGTCTTCTTTTCTTTAAATTTAAAAAAAATATATATTTATTTATTTTTGAG
Organism: Panthera onca; assembly: GCF_046562875.1. NCBI lineage: Eukaryota > Metazoa > Chordata > Mammalia > Carnivora > Felidae > Panthera > Panthera onca. The sequence continues at coordinate 8,437,646 of NC_138342.1, forward strand.
AGAGAGAGAGAGAGAGAGAGAGAGAGTACGAGTGGGGGAGGGGCAGAGAGAGAGGTGGACAGAAGATCTGAGCTGGGCTCTCAGCTGTCAGAACAGAGCCCCATGCGGGGCTGGAACCCATGAACTGTGAGATCATGACCTGAGCCAAAGTCTGATGTTTAACTGACTGAGCCACTGAGGCACCCCCATCAAGTCTTCTTAATACTGGCCTATGCTGACCCCCCCACCATCATTATCCCTCCCACATTTTGGTCATGGCAACACCACCAAGCTTTACTTCTCTCCAGAAGATTCTAGGCTGAATGAGCCAGGAAGGCACCCTACTATCATTAGCTGGTAAACTCTTCTGCTCTATTTTAACTCAGTTCTAGGATTCCTTACTTCAGAAAGTTCTCTGATTCCATTAAGGAAGAAGAGTTTCATACCACAGGGCTCTCATGGCCACCATATTCCCTTTACCACCGCTCAGCTCACATACCCTCTGTGTTAGACCATACGGTCATAGAAGGAGAGAAGATGCTGTTGGAATCACTTGTTTCCTTAGTGTCTGGTCTAGACACTAGAACACAATAGGTACAAAATATATGCTGGGTTCACTGAAAGAATGGAGCATCACCATAGTTACAGATACACACACACACACTAGACGTATATATGTATATTTCTATATACACATATATGTGTATCTATGGTTTATCATAGGAATGAGAAATTTATACATTACTCTTTAAAAACAAAGGAATCAAAATATACTTAACATCATATATCATTAGGGAGTTGCACATTAAAACAATGAGGTACCACTACACATCTACTGGAAAGGTTAAGATCCAAAAAAAAAAAAAACCCTGAAAATACCACATGTTGATGAGAACGGGGAGCAGCAGGAGCTCTCCCTCATTGCAGATGGGCATACAAAATGGTACAGCCACTGTGTAAGACAGTGTGGCAATCTCTTCCACAGCTAAGCATACTCTTACCATACAATCTGGGAATCTTGCGCCTTGGTATTTATACAAATGTGTTGAAAATTTATGCCCACATAAGCACTGCACATGAATATTTATAGCACTTTTATTCATAATGGCCAAAAAACTGTAAGTGACCGAGACGTGCTTCAAAAGATGGATGGATAAACACATTGTGGTACATCCATACACTGGAATACTTTTTCAGTGATGAGAAGGAAATGAGCTATCGCTTTTTCAGTGAAAAGAAAGAAATCAGCTATCGAGCCATGAAAAGACATACAGGGGCACATTACTCTGAGAAGCCAGTGTGAGAAGTCCACACACTATATATGATTCCAATTATATGACAGTCTATAACAGGCAAAACTGTAGGGACAGTAGCAAGGTTAACGGTCACCAGGGATTTGGGGGTAGGGGGAGATGGGGTGAATATGTAGCGCACAGGGTTTTAGGGTGGTGAACTATCCTGTATGCTACCATAATGGTGGATAAATGGCAGTGCATTTGTCAAAACCCATAGCACAGAACAATGTATGCGCACTGATGTAAGCTATGGACTTTAGTCAACGAGTCAATATTGCTTCATCCATTCCAACAAACATACACCACTCTAATACAAGATGTATTTGATAACAGGGGGGATGTGAGGGGAAGGAAGGTATATGAGGACTCTGCACTCCCTCCTCAATTCTGTCAACCTAAAACTGCTCCAAACAATAGTCTTGTCAATTAAAAGAAAAAACTGAGTTGACTTGTTTAACTGAAATTTGTTCGATGGCTTTCGCAACCTTACCATTAATTGACATAGGAACCTGAGTGATATTTTAATTGAATACAAGATCGGGTATGAGTTCTATAATGTCTGCTACTAGAGTGCTCTGTAGCCTGAAAAATTACACGTCCTGGGATAGACTGTGTGCAATTAGGTGCTTAACAATCGGAGTCTATTGCTCCTCTGTGTAAATCCTTCCGATGGTTCCCCCTCGCACTTTGAATAAAATGCACTACGGGGTCTTGTGTGAACTGGCCACCTTCTACTCTTCCATTGTTCACTGTGCTGCAGCCACATCAGTGGCTTGGCTCCTGTTGGTAGTTATGAATACGAACGGGATTGGCATATCCTCTCCCAAGCCCCTACTCTACTGTCCTGCTGCATTTTCTTCCTTGCACTTGTCTTTGGTCACACATATTTCATTCATGTCTGACGCTGGCCACCAAAAGGTAGCACCCTCAAAAGCAGGGATCTTCCTTGTCTTTCCACCACTGTTTGCCCAATGCCTGATACAGTGCCTATCATGCTTAACTGTTGGGTGGAAAACAGAATGTGAAAATGTGCCATATTAATGTCATAGAGCAAAGAAGTCTGGTTAGGTGGTCCTGGGGTCTCGAACCAATTCTCAACGTTGCCATACACAGGTTAAGAAGTTCATGCAATACAACTCACTTCTCTGCGCATTTGCTTCCTCTTGTGTCTAATGAGACTTTCGCACTACCTGGGATCTAAAGCCTTTTTTTTTAACACAAAAATCCTACATTCTTTATGGTTCAGAATGATTGAGGTCTCACTGGAGAGCCACTAATTCGATCTATTCTATTAGCAGTGCAATTTCTGTGATGATATATGCCAGTCCAGCATACTGGAACCACCTTTCAGAGTGACATTGTCACACAGCTGGTCAAATAAATTAACGTTCCCATCTGGATTGACGCTTTTGGCAGGGACACTTAGTACTAATGCCACATGACCCCTCCATCATAAATCAGAAAATGTGTTATGATTTTGTACCAGCAGGCGGTGAAACTGTTGCCTTCCCTTTTTCCTGTTTTTTTTTTTTTTTTCATGGAATCATCCATTAACCTACACCTGGCACTCTACGTCATATAAACGGATACAAAATCTCACATGTCTTCGTGGGGTATGTATTTGATCTATCCTGTTTCTGTAGAAACATCAGCATCTGCTAGATCAACCATTATTTTAGGTAAATGCTTTCCACTATTACAAAAAGCATGTCTGATTTGAAACCCCGGCAGATATTCTTGTCGAAAGGAGGCCAGATCCTGGAAAGACCCCGTGTAACTCCAAGTTAGTGCTGCTCCAGGAAAAGGCAGACTTCCTGCGGGTCTGCCTTCTGGGCTACGTGCAGACTTTCCCCCAGGAGGGTCGCGGACTCATTTGTGTTTCCCTCACAAGGGCGGGTTCGGATGGCAATGACAGGACTTCCGGTGGTTTCCATCAAACCCCTGCCCTGGGTGAATCGGCTTCTTGCTTCAAGTGTTGGCTTAGATGATCATGATAGACTTGAGCCAGCACCTAAAACCCTGTCACATCCTGAAGACTTGACCCTTCACTCTCTTGTTGGCAGTGAAACAGTTTGTGGCAGAATGAGTCACTGGTAACAAAGTAATGGACGCTTCAGGAAGGGAGTGTTGTCTGCAGAAAGCCCCAGAAAGCCCACACACCAGAGAGGTAAATGATTTTAAGGGACCTTTTTAACAGTGGTGTGAGATCGCACTGCTCTCTCCACCAGAGCTGGTCAGGACAATATTCATGGTGAAAAAACTGGGAGGAGGGAAGTGAAGAAAAACGGATGAACATGAACCTTAGTCAACTCAAATGCCAAAAGAATCATTTATAAATATTTCCCAGATATACATGAGGAAGACAAATTCCTGAAGAGAAGTAAGTAATATTTTTACAATGGCCAACACATATATTTGCTTGGTAAACATTAGATTTTTTTTTGTTATGAAATGAGCTTCATATTCTATTTGCTTAACTCTAAGAATAGCAGTGTTTTTGAGAGCTTTCCATGTGCATAACACCTGGTGCGGATGGGGCGCTGGCTCTCACTTGACAGATCTCTCAGCCTCTGGGGGAGGCACAAAGGCAAACGTGCTTGAAGATCGAATGAATGGAGTTCTAAGGGGTAGTGGGGCAGGACAATGTTCAAAGCCTGGGTATGTGTGATTAATGCGATTCAGGAAGTTGGAAATGGGCTGCAAAGTGATATTATCTGGGCTGATCTTGAGGGACAGAGAGGTTGAGAGAACAGTGTGAGTTAAGACCCGATGGTGGAAACATCTCAGATTATTACTTTTCAGGTGCGTGGAGCAGAGAAGTTAGAGGCAGTTAGAATTCCTGACCAAGAAAGAGGAGGGGAGACTACGCACAGTAATAGATAAGCCGGACAGGTAGGGGAAAGCAAGATCATGGAGGGTAATTTGTGCTGAGCTATGAAGTTCCAGTTTTATTCTAGAACTAAGGAAGGACTGAAGGTCAGAGCCTTTACTGTTTGCATTTGTTTACTGTCTTTTTGAGGGAAGTGACTTCAGTTTGTGAGAGAAAACTTTACATTCCAAAATTGTCCACAAAAAACGCAGGTGCGCACACACACACACACACACACACACAGCACATCACAGACACATAAGCAAATTAGCTAAGTGTGTCTATGAAATTAACTCAGCGTGCCAGTATTTACTATTATTACAACGTGTGTGATTGTCAGCGTGTGTGTGTGTGTGTGTGTGTATGTGTTTACTGTCACAACCTGAGCCGCTTCCAAATTGAGACTTATAAACCGTGACACTCAAGCAAGCCATCGATAATGAAAGTTTGCGTAGTGTACTGAACAATAGAATTGGTAGCAGATACTAGCTCTGTGGCCAAGAAGAGGGAGTGTTATGGAATGAGTTGACAAAGCATACTCCAGTACCAGTGGGAAGCCACCATGGGACGTAGAGAGCAGGGCCAGGCCAGGGGTGGGTCACAGGGACTGACAGCTCAGTGGACACTTGGTGTCTAGAACTTTCTGCATCTGTTTTCGGGGACACGGGTGGGGACAACTTCACAGTCTTCTCAGGCCATTCACTAATAAGAATGGGGCTCCTCAGTTCTCGAAGGTCTCATTTTGGTGGCTTCAGGGACAGAATGGGGCTGAGCAAGCCCATGAAAGCCATCTGCATTCTATCTGGTGATCCTCAGCTGGAGGTGAGGGTAGAACTTGGGGCAACAAAGGAACACAGAGGGTAGCATGTACACTGTGAACTCTTACCAACCCATTGAGGGGTCAAGACATACCTTGATGTAAGCTCTCCATATGTACAAGTTCAAGATAACTTTTGTGTATACACACCTCAAGATCTTCTCCTGCATGAAATTTCACTTTTTTTTCACACCCACCCAAACCCTTCTTCCACTTTTTCCACAATGCTTTATCATTTATTTACGATTTACCCCATTTTTGCATAATTAAAAATAATGTAAGTACGGACAGATGGGGCTCTTATTGCTAGGGAAACTGGCCTATGCAGTTTTGATAAAGTCACTTAACTCTGCTGTTTCTTTTTATTTGTCTCAGGCATACTGATGATAAACCTTATTCTTTCTGTGTGCCTATGTTCTGGCAAAACAGTACAATTCTTCTGAATAAACTAACTTAGTTCTTTTTATTTCTACTTGCTAACGTTTGCTTTAATGTTTCCTTAGCCTCTCAACTGTCACCAAGGAGAGTCATTCGCACTTATCTTAAAATTATGTAAATGCCTGAACTGGTTATTTCATACGCAAGTATGGATTTCAAAGGTTAATGTATATGAAATTAGTTTCACATTGAAAAGCATTAAAATTTTATATCTGTGATCAGCATAGTGTGAGCTCAGGGTATTAGAAAGGGCATTTTTATTGGTTTATTGTTATTTATGCTTAACAAATTGACCACAGTGTACAAATGTCTTATTATATTTCATATACTAGATACTGGCTATTATGTGGGTGAGATGCAAATTAAATTTTATTCCTGGAAAATTTGTTTAACTGGAAAATTGGTGCAGCTTTGGTCAAAAAATGGCAATGTGAAATGGTTCTTGAAAACAATATATATTGATTTTTGTAATCTGATTTCTACTAAATAACCCTTTAAAAAGATAAAGACAATATTTAGGCTCACAGCATTACTCTTTAATTAATTCAGCAAGTATTTGTTGAGCACATACTATGAGCTGGATACCATTCTAGGATTTGGAGACAAACATCCATTCTTTTTTAGACCTTGTATTGTAGCTAGAGTCTGACAACAATAAGCGATAACATATGATCACAGATGACCACATAAAGGTAGTTCTTTTAGGTATCAGAGGAGACTTTTCCAAACAGATGACACTTGAGCAGAGACTAAATGAAATGAGGAGGTAAGTCATGAGATATCTGGGGGAAAAACATTTATAATAGCAAAAATCTGTAAATCACTCCAATACCCAACAACAATAGAATGGGCAAATAATCCTTGATATGGACACCATCTTGGTTGCCCATGTTGGTTTACACCTGTTGGCCTAGAATAAGTATATCAAACAGCACCCTACATTACTCTCATTAATGGTTGAATATGTGTAATACATTTTATGGACATCCCACAAAAAGTGGATCTACATGTAATAAGTTAGGGAGCTCTTATTCTTTCTGACAAACCTTATTTCCTTACTCTGGTGTCCTACACCCCCCCCCCCTCTTTTGTATAAATAGAAGCTTTTACCAAGGTTCACACCACATTTTTAAAAATTCTCTTCATTTATGAGCTCATTCACTTCTTTGGTCTGAAAACTCACACGTTCGCATTCAAGTCACAGCGCTTGCACGGACAAGGGTCGAAGACACAATGAAGAAAACATGAACGATCCCTGCTCTCACAAAGCATACCACGCAAAGGAGGAGATGAATGTATAAACAGAAACTGATAATACCATGTGAAAAAGGTCTATGAAGTGCAGAAGTTTCCACGGGACCACAGGGCAAGTGTCTCTAAACTGGGCTGAGGGCTCTGAAAGGAGGTCACTGCGAATATGCTAATATTTTGCATTCACTTTTGGAGAACAGGTGCAATCAACTGGTTGAAGACAGAGCAAGGTGAACTATTCCAAGAAGCAGGAGTTGAGGAAATATAATGTGCGGGAAAGCTCATGGAGTGGGAAGGCAAAGGCAAGCATTTTTTGCGACTCAAGAGAGTGGTGGAGACGAATGGCTACAGAAAAGGCTGGGGACTCAGGCAGAGACCAGATAATAAAGAACATGTGTGTTGACTCCACATACTTGAATTTTATCCTAGAGGTCCAGGGGACCAGTTAACTTAAACTTGTGAGTGACATAATCAGAATTTGGTTTTGAAGATATTACTTTCTGTAGCAGGTAGACGTGTAAGTTACCAAGTTCTCTTTTATTGAGATATGGTTCATGTATCTTAAAATTTACCCTTTTGAAGTGTACAATTCAGTGGCTTTTAGTATATCCACATATTTCCTTGTGTAGGTATATCATACTGTCGCTATTATCTGTCCATCAGTTGATGGAAATTTGACTTGTTTCCACTCTTTGGCTATGAGTTCCGGGGTTCCAAACATTCGTGTGCATGTTTTTGAATGAACAAATGTTTTCAATTGTTTTGAGTATGTATCCAGGCATGGGATTGCTAGGCTACTTGGTGATTCTGTGTTTCACTGGTTTTTTATGACCTGCTGCTGAATTGGGCCACACTCACTCTTTAATCATCCCATTGAGTTTTTTGCACCTCAACGTAGAATGTAACATTAATCCCAGTATTGGAGAAATTCCCTCATCGTCTCTCTCCTTATCCCACTGGTCTGTTTGAACATTTATAATTGTCTAAAATTTTCATATTTGTTTATGTATTTATTTATTTATTTATTTATTTATTTATTTTTCATTTGTTTTGCCCAACTAGAAGGCACGATTTTAAAGGGTGAGTTACCATTTATGATTATTGTTGTTGTTGTTGTTGCAGTTTTTGTTATGATTTTTACTCAATACTATATCAAGAGCACCTATTTTAATGCTTGGCACATAACTCATAATAAATGCTGAATGGAAATCTTAAGCACTGTTCCTATCCATCTTTTTAGTGTCACCATATTGTTTTATCTGTATACATATATTTAAAAATTGTGTTGTTGCTATCCAAAATAATAGCACTTTTTTTAACAGATCTGCTATTAAGGGACATAGATTACCCATCTCTTTAATGTTGGTTCCCTTTCTTTTTCCACCTCAGTGAAATTTCTCATGACTCAAAAGAGGGCAAAAATCAGACATCAAGAGGAAAAGGAGGCAGGGGAAGACTGAATTATTCACAGCATGGATAGTCGATGCCTGAATAATGTAGAGTGACTATGTGTAAAGTCAAGGGAAAGGGAAAGGAGTTATTTATAATTGCCATCCCTTTGAATGGTTTTATTTTCGGTATCTCTGGTGCTGTCCTCCGGAGATCCGCCAATAGTATGGAGTTCTTGGAGATTTGGGGACATAATTCTTGAGAGGGTCAAGAGGCAAAGTCGCCAACTGTGGATTTCTCTACCTTGCTCATCCTAGAGTAAAGCTGAAAGACAAATCCTCTGTACTCATGACACATTCTACATGTACTCATTCTACAACCAGAAACACCGTTACAATTCCCAGAGTCTGGCTGTTTCCATAAGAGAAACGCACTGCCTTCAAAGTCTGAAAGAACTCAAGAGATGAAGTTAACATTTGAATCCTGAAGCCTGGAATAGGTACCCCTTCCCTGTTTTCCTGTGAAGGCTCTATTATGCGTAACTCCGCGTCGTAAAGGTTCATTGAAATGTGACTCACCATCAATACACTGCCGCTATGTATTCATGTTTTTTATTTTATCATTTTTATTACTATCAGAAAGCGTGGCTAACATCCTTGAGAAAACATCGTAATTAGATCAAAAAGGAAAAAAAAGGGTATGTATGGTTCTATCCAGACCTATCAGAGGGTACAACTGACCTCCATGTCCAACCCCTATCGGCTGAGGTAGGGATGCTGTAGGTTGGCTACATCTACTGGAAAAAGAAAGGAGAGAGTATTAAAAGGGAAAAGAGCAGCATTAAAGTGATTCAGAATCAAAGCTAAGTTCTCTCATTCCACCCGTTTGGCAAATATATGATGGTATGATAACGTGGTGTTATACACCATGATATGGTATATGATGTATACCGTATGGTATGATGGTATACAACAGCCATACCTGTCTAAAGGGAATGAAAAAGTTCAACACCAAGGCCTCAGCAAGGGAGAAGCATACAGCTTTAATTCCTGTTGCTGAAGTGTCAGTGAGCCACTGAAGGTTGTAACACAAATGTTGGTAGGTTGGGTAGAAGTGAGGGGGTGGGGGGAATCCCGTTTAGGTGACATCTTCCATGAAAAGGAGGAATCACCTTGTATAGTAGCTTATAGGAAAGAAGACCTTGGGTAGCAGGCAATTGTATTGAGCAAGTGTTTTGGGGATGAGAGCAAGACATCGAGATATGCCTGTATTTCAGCAAAACATTAGAGAATGCGTGAGGACGCAGAGAGCAAAGCTGTGGAAAAACAATGAAGGGCGGGTTTCCTCCTAAGCACAAAAGTTGGAAAGAGGGGAAAACAGTTTCTTAATGAATAAGGGCAGAGGCATATTTATGATGCAAACTGGGATGTTTTCTCTGTGCCTTAATGGGAACATTGACAGTATAACAATGCTTCACTGCACTTTTAAGAAGTAAGATTTGCAGTGTTTATATCTAAAAGGGAAGAAGGGATGAGTGAATGCATTGGGTTCAGAGACGAGGGACGAAGAAGGCTGGCACACAGAGTTACAAGTCTGCGGTCTTCCAGGGCTTTTGGGGACCGGCTGAAGAGAAGGAAAGTCAATGTTTCTGGGTTTGAAGAGAAGGAACTGAGAAGTCAAATATCATATGTGTTATATATCTCACAATCTCACAGTTCACGACATCTGGCTTTTGTAGAAATAAATGTTATAGTTGTTCAAGATTTTCGCATTGTTTCATACGGCAGCTTGGATATTGACATCCTAAGCAGCCATGACTCGGATTTATTTACTTATTTAGCAAACTTTTGCCAAGTATGTACTATGCCTTTGGAACTTTTCTGGGCAGTACAAATACAGTGAATAAAGTCTCTACCTTCAGGGATTTGATATCTTCCCTATAAATAAAGACAATATACAAAAGGGCATATGCATTTAAGTCACACATGGATATTGACAGGTGCAAAAAAGAAAAAAAAAGTCAAGGGGCACTTTTTCATATGGGAATTTGTGAAGTTCTTTCCTGCCCCACCATCATCAAAGATGCTATTTCTTTTTCTGTCTTTAGGAACTGGTTTAGAACTAGTATTCTGAGCAGGGAAATCCTGGCTAAAGTTGGTAATGAGTTTGATTGATGAAGTCATCTTCTTAATCTGGAAGATATAATAATTTATAATCATATATGTGTTTCTGTGATATTTTTTTTAATTTTTTACATTTTATTTATTTTTGAGAGAGAGAGAGTGAGAGAGAGAGAGAGAGAGAGACAGAGCACAAGGGGGGAAGGGGCAGAGAGACAGACACAGAAGCCAAAGCAGGCACCAGGCACCGAGCTGTCAGCACAGAGCCTGACGCGGGGCTCGAACCCACAAATCGTGAGATCGTGACCTGAGCCAAAGTCAGACTCCTAATCGACTGAGCCACCCAGGTGCCCCTGTTTCTGTGATATTTTAAAGTCTACCTTCCATATTCAACTGGAAGTTGTGTGAGAACAGTAACATGTCTATCCATTATTATACTTACATTCTTCAGTAGGCTAACAATAGGTATCTGGAAGAATGAATGAATGAATGAACGAATTTATGAATGAATGAATGAATGAATGAATGAAACAATCTGAGTTTTACTGTCATTGGTTATTACATGATAATCATAGTGCAATAAATGTCACATTTTTAAAAATGAAAACATAATAAAATTTAAATGTCCTGGTGTCCTCATGACCCAAGGATGAGAAGAAGTCCATAATCAGTTATTTTAAGGGCTTCCTCCCATCCCTAAACTCCACAAAAATGAGGAAGGACCATTTCTTATACTGTGAAAGTACATCCCTTAGTGCTTGGTATCTCCAAATCCTCTTCCCTAAGCTTGGGTTCTCATGGCCTCAGCGCTGGGTTCAGGATTCAGAATCATCCATGTGCTTCTGTCAGCTTAATCTGGATCTAGGCTGTTTGATTCCAGTTAGTTTATTGGCATTCTTCAGAAATTTCCCAGATATACCTACATTTGAGCAAGTCTACTTTTTCTTCTTTTTCTCTTTTTTTAAGTAGGCTCCATGCCCAGCATTGGAGTCCAATTCAGGGCTTGAACTCAGAACTATGAGATCAAAACCTGCGCTAAGATCAAGAGTCAGATGCTTAATAACTGAGCCACCCAAGCATCCCAAGCCAATCTACTTTTTTTAAATTTTTTTTTAACATTTATTTATTTTGAGAGGCAGAGAAAGACAGAGAATGAGCAGGAGAGGAACAGAGAGAGAGGGAGACACAGAATCTGAAGCAGGCTCCAGGCTCTGAGCTGTCAGCACAGAGCCTGATGCAGGGCTCAAACCCATGAACCATGAGATCATGACCTGAGCCGAAGTTAGTTGCTTAACTGACTGAGCCACCCAGGCGTCCCGCCAGTTTACCTTTTTTTTTTTTTTTTTAAGTTTCCCGCCAGTGTACCTTTTTTTAAAAATTTTTTTAACATTTATTCATTTTTAATTTTTTTTAACATTTATTTATTTTTGAGACAGAGAGAAACAGAGCATGAACGGGGGAGGGTCAGAGAGAGAGAGAGGGAGACACAGAATTTGAAACAGGCTCCAGGCTCTGAGCAGTCAGCACAGAGCCCGATGTGGGGCTCGAACTCACAGACTGTGAGATCATGACCTGAGCCGAAGTCGGACGCTTAACCGACTGAGCCACTCAGGTGCCCCAAACATTTATTCATTTTTGAGAGTGAGAGAGGCAGAGCACAAATGAGGGAGGAGTAGAGAGAGAGGGAGATACAGAATATGAAGCAGGCTTCAGGCTCTGAACTGTCAGCACAGAGCCCAATGCCGGGCCTTGAACCCACACACTGTGAGATCTTGACCTGAGCTGAAGTCCGATGCTTAACCAACTGAGCCAACCAGGAGTCCCTGCCAGTCTACTTTTTAAACAGCATGTATCTCTTCTGTTCTGCAACAACACAGTCTAATGCTATCGAAAGCTCTGCTACCCCACCAACATGCAAAATGTGACTCTGAAACAAGGGAAATAAGAAGAATGAGGGGCTGGGCTAAGTTAAAACAGGGTTGGGGTGCCTGGGTGGCTCAGTCCGTTAAGCGTCTGACTTTGGCTCAGGTCATGATCTTGCAGTTCATGAGTGCAAGCCCCGCATCGGCTTTGTGCTGACAGCTCAGAGTCTGGAGCCTGCTTTGGATTCTGTGTCTCCCTCTCTCTCTGCCCCTCCCCCGCTTGCACTCTTTCTCTATCAAAAATAAATACACATTAAAAAAAGAAAAAGTTTTCTTCTTCTTTGTTGGTGAGTCCAGGCCATGGCTGGAGAAAAGGCACCCCCACTGGCCACTTAGGGCAGCTTTGCCTTTCAGTGCGTATGGCCAAATTTAAGTAAATTTTTACTTCGATAGTTAAACTTATTATAGAGAGGATACATTACCTTTGCAATTCAAAGTAAATTTGATAAAGTTGAAGCAAGCAAGATAGTGCTCAAATATCAACGTCATGTTATATTAAATTAACACAGATTTTAAAACGTGTGACATGAAAAAAATTGAAATACGACCCCTCCTTTGTCTAAATAACTAATGATAGTAAATTAGAAAACCCCGGAATGATACATTTGGGGTGAAGTAGGAAGGAGTTTAGTTTGGTTCCCCTTTTTGGCAGGAGACAGTCATATCACTTCAGAAAAAGATGAACATATACTTTCAAACAGAGAAGGAAAATAAACCATTTGAAATGTGGTACCCATTGGTTCTGCAAAGCTGCTGCACTTTTAGAAACTTTTCCTAAGGCAGTGATTTAGCAGTAGTACAAAGATGAACGTGCAAGGATATTCGTCTGTTTTGTTAATCAAAGCAATGCAAACAAGCGAAATGCACATCAATATTGGATAGGTTATATAAATGATGGTTATTCAAGTAATGGAGTACTTTGCAGCCTGTACAAAATTTGATGCACATATATATATATATATATATATATATATATATATATATTTTACACTGAGTTGGAAAGAACCCCATAACACATTTTTGAGTGAAAAAGCAATGGGATAATCTTCTTTATATAAAATTAACAGTGCATGTAACGGGTGGGGGGAAGGGAAGCACGAATAAGAGACTGTTCCAGAAAGGGAAATCAAGCAGATTCTGGAACACGTTGTTTGATGTCCCAGGTATCTTGAATCATGTCACCTATGATTTTGTGACTCTGAAAGAACTTCTGTAATTAATTGTTACTGGGAATGTAGCCACCAAAATATTAATGTTTTTCTCACATTGTTATGGGCTGAGTTGTGCTGACTCCTCCCCCAAATTTATATGTTGAAGCCCTAACTCCCAATGTGATGACATTAGGAGACTGACTCCTCCCCCAAATTTACATGTTGAAACCCTAGCCCCCAATGTGATGGCATTGGGAGACGACTCCTCCCCCAAATTTACATGTTGAAACCCTAGCCCCCAATGTGATGGCATTGGGAGACTGACTCCTCCCCCAAATTTACATGTTGAAGCCCTAAGTCCCAATGTGATGGCATTGGGAGACTGACTCCTCCCCCAAATTTACATGTTGAAACCCTAGCCCTCAATGCGATGGCATTGGGAGACTGAGTCCATGGGAGGTAATCAGGTTGAAATGAGGTCATGAAGGTGGTGCGCCCATGATGGTAGAGGCATGCTTGCTTCCTTTCTCTCTGTCATCCGAGGTCACAGGGAGATGATGACCATCTGTAATCCAAGAAGAAAGCCCTCACTGGGCATCCAACAGGCTGACACCTTCATCTTGGACTTATCCCTTGGAACTGTAAGAAATAATTCTTATTGCTAGAACTGCTCAGTCTACGGTATTGGGTGGCAGCCTGAGCTAAGACACATGTTAAGTAATGCATTAGTTGTTTATTGCCATACAGCAAATTGCTTCAAACTTAATGGCTTGAACAAAACCTTTCATCTCACAGGTTTTTGTTTTGTTTTGTGTGTGTGTGTGTGGTTCAGGGATTCAGAAGCAGTTTACCTGGGTGGTTCTGGCTCAGGTTGAAATCTATATGTCAACTGATGGGCAGTCATGTCAAGCTTCGACTGAGGCTAACAGATCAATTTCTAATGTCAATTGTGTGTCTATTTGCCAGAACCCTTCACTCTCTGCTGGCTGTGGGCTGAAGGCCTCCGATGCTCACCAGATAAGCATCTCCTCACAGGACAGTTTACTTATCCCCGAGGATAAGTGGCCCAGAAGCGAGAAACAAAACCTACAATATCATCGATCCTGCTACATCCTATGGCTCATCAGCCTGATATAACAAGGGAGGGGAGAGCACAATGTGTAAATATTAGGAGGCAGAGATCATTGGGAGCCATTTCAAAGCCTACTACAAAAAAGATCATTGCTCTATTTAACTTGTTTTCTATATTACATTTGTGTTATATTTGTCTTATGTTATATATATTGTGTTGTATTACTATACAAGGGTGTATTGTCTATACAAACAAGACCTACATTTGAAAATGATTTCACAAAGACCTCAGTATGTTAACAATAACCTAATAATTCAACGAATCCGTCTTCATTTATTGGGTATCCCAAGTGAATATTGTTTTCTTTCAGAGCTCTGACAATAGCAGCTGTATGCCTGGCTCCCCTTTGCTGCTGCTTGATACACGCCTGTTGGCCAGCTAATTGTCATTCTTAGGTATGTGATAACTTTTGACCTTCAGAGATGCTTTTAATATCTTTTCAGGGCCCTTGGTTTTCTCAGGTTTTATTTCAAGGCACCACGATACAGACTGTTTTTATATTTGTCATTCTGTGTATGTAAGATTACATCTTTAATCATATGTGTGTAATTCTCGGTTATTATCTCCACAAGTACTTTGTCTCAGTTTCTTCCTTCTGAAACTTTATATACAGGCGTCCCACACCTCTGTGTATCCTCTCTATTCTTAATCTTTCGTGCGTATTATCCTCATACTTCTTTCTCTGTGTTGTACTCTGAGTTTAAAAACAAACAAACATGATCTTTTTTACTTAACGATGTCTCACCTACTGCTACACATACATTGAATTTGTCCTTTCGACAATTTTTTTATTAGATATTTGGATTTTTTTAATGTTTAAATGTTTGTTTATTTTTGAGAGAGAGAGAGAGAGAAAGAGAGAGAGAGAGAGGCAGACTCCAAGTGGGGGAGGGTCAGAGAGAAAGGGAGACAAAAAATTGGAAGAAGTCTCCAGCTCTGAGCTGTCAACACAGAGCCTGATGTGGGGCTTGAACCCACAAACTGTGAGATCATGACCTGAGCCAAAGTTGGATGCTTAACCGACTGAGCCACCCAGGCATCATTCCATTTGGATATTTTTAATATTTGCCGTGCATTTTTATTTTTATATTCGTTAGTCAATTTTTTACTTCCAATTTATTTATTCAACCTTTAACATAACAGCTATTCATAGTTTGTACTGCATTTTTTAAAAAAATTATTTATTTATTTTGAGAAATAGAGAGAGAGAGAGAGAGAGAGAGAGAGAGAGAAAGAGGGGATGTGAGAAGTGGAGGGGCAGAAAGAGAGGGAGAGAGAGAGTCCTAAGCAGGCTCTGTACTATCACTGTAGAGCCCCATATGGGGCTCGATCCCATGAACCATGAGATCATGACCTGAGCTGAAGTCAGGAGTCAGAGGCTTAACTGATTGAGCCACCCAGGTGCCCCTATATTTTGTATTTCATAAACTCACTATCCGAATTTCTCAGGGAAAATTAAATACAATCTATTATTTTTGCTTATTATCACTCATTATGATCAATTCATTTATGTATTTGGCAAATTTTAATTGTGAGCTCATAGTTTGTTGAAGATAATCAGTAAAAAAAATACAAATGTCTTAAGATATAAGAATTTAAGGTATAATTATGGATAGAAATTTAAGGATATCAGCTAAAAATTATATTTATTAAGGTAACCAACAGAGACCTTCCAAAATACCGGGTAAACACATTTTTTTTAAAGAGGAAAGATTTCTTGATGAAACACTTTTTAAAGAGTATACAAACAGAATATATAATAAACTCACAAAATAAACCTTAGCACATATGTATATCCATAAATATAAATGAACTAAACTCGATTTTAAGAAAAATTCATATTTTATAATGAAGCAAAACTCAACTTTATGATGATTATAACAGATACACATAAATTAAATATTTATAGATGTTTGAATGTAGATGCATGGAATCTTTGATTTCTAAGAATATATATTAGGCTGGATTCTCTGAAGAACTTTCCTGTTAAAATATACCCAGACCCATTACACGCAGAAATTACAAATTTGTAATTTCTAAGGTACTCGTTGGCTCATTAGAAATTAAAGAAAATCTTTAAGGGTAAAATTTTAAACATAAATGAAACAACAATAACAATAGCAACCCAGGGTGAAAAACAAGGGAGGGGGGAAGATAAGCGAAACTAAGACAAGAGTTTCGTGAATGCCAATACTGCTATGAGCATCTGACTTGGCCTGGGTAAAGGTGGAAGATGAACTTGAGATTCTTCAACTAAGCTGGGGACCCTCAAGAAGGATAAAGGTAAAGTCAGCATGAGACCCAACAGAAGCAACTCGAACCTTTGAATAAAAGAACAATAAAGATGAAATATATAAATCATCCTTTGGTAAGAATCAGTAAAAACATCAGGCTTAAATACACAATATTAGGCATAAAAAGGAAACCGTAAGTAGATAGCTGACAAATTAAAACAAGAAAAACAAAAATCCAAAAAAAATTTATGAATTACCATATGTCAATATGTTTAAAACTCAGAAGGAATTCTAGAAATTATAAATTACTAAAACTGACACAAGAAAAACATAGAAATACTGAAAAACATTAAACCCTTAAAGAAGTAACCATTACAAAAGTCAAATTAGTAGTTAACTAAACTGAAATTGCACAGAAAAGGAAGGAGGAATGGCCAATAAACATAAGTGGTCAACAGCGGCATGTGAAATACACTCCACTTCATTAGCAAGCAGGGAAAAGTAAATTAAGACCACAGTAAGAATCATTTTATACCATGAGATTGGCAAAAAAATTGATGTCTGATAATATCAAATATTAGCTGTGAATATTCATTAAATTGAACCTTGGCACACTGCTGGTGGGATTGTAAATTAATACAAGCATTTTCACAAACAACTGGGAGTTACGGATTTGAACAGATGCATAATACCCACCAGCAGTCCCAGTCATGAAACTAGCTTAGGGTCGCCAGGGTGGCTCAGTCTGTTAAGAGCCTGACTTTTGGTTTCAGCTCAGATCCTGATCTCACGGTTCATGAGATCGAGCCCCGCATGGGACTCTGCACTGACAGTCTTTCTCTCTGCCATTCTCCACTTGGGCACATGCTCTCCCTCTCTCCCCCAACAAAAAAAAAAAAAAAAAAAAAAAAAAAAATATATATATATATATATATATATTTTATATATATATATACACACACACACTCATATGTATATACATACACACACACACACACACATATATATATATATATATATATATATATATATATATATATATAAGGAAAGTAGCTTATAAACTCTTGAGTACCAGGGGATGGAGGCAAATATATTTAAAGTAGTACATCTCGAATTCAGAGAAGATGGCGGCGTAGGAGGACGCTGGGCTCACCGCGCGTCCTGCCGATCACTTAGATTCCACCTACACCTGCCTAAAGAACCCAGAAAACCGCCAGAGGATTAGCAGAATGGAGTCTCCGGAGCCAAGCGCCGACGAGAGGCCCACGGAAGAGGGGAGGAAGGGCGGCGAGGCGGTGCGCGCTCCACCGACTGGCGGGAGGGAGCCGGGGCGGAGGGGCGGCTCGCCGGCCAAGCAGAGCCCCCGAGTCTGGCTGGCAAAAGCGGAGGGGCCGGACGGACTGTGTTCCGACAGCAAGCGCGACTTAGCGTCTGGGAGGTCAGAAGTTAACAGCTCTGCTCGGAAAGCGGGAAGGCTGGAGGACAAAGGGAGGGAGAACTGCTGAGCCCCCGGACGGCAGAGCTCAGCTTGGCGGGGAACAAAGGCGCCAGCGCCATCTCCCCCGCCCATCCCCCAGCCAAAATCCCAAAGGGAACCGGTTCCTGCCAGGGAACTTGCTCGCTCCGCGCAAACACCCAACTCTGTGCTTCTGCGGAGCCAAACCTCCGGCAGCGGATCCGACTCCCTCCCGCTGCCACAGGGCCCCTCCTGAAGTGGATCATCTAAGGAGAAGCGAGCTAAGCCTGCCCCTCCTGCCCCCGTGCACCTTGCCTACCCACCCCAGCTAGTACACCGGATCCCCAGCACCACAAGCCTGGCAGTGTGCAAGTAGCCCAGACGGGCCACGCCACCCCACAGGGAATCCCGCCCCTAGGAGAGGGGAAGAGAAGGCACACACCAGTCTGACTGTGGCCCCAGCGGTGGGCTGGGGGCAGACATCGGGTCGGACTGCGGCCCCGCCCACTAACTCCAGTTATACACCACAGCACAGGGGAAGTGCCCTGCAGGTCCTCACCACTCCAGGGACTCTCCAAAATGACCAAACGGAAGAATTCCCCTCAGAAGAATCTCCAGGAAATAACAACAGCTAATGAACTGATCAAAAAGGATTTAAATAATATAACAGAAAGCGAATTTAGAATAATAGTCATAAAATTAATCGCTGGGCTTGAAAACAGTATACAGGACAGCAGAGAATCTCTTGCCACAGAGATCAAGGGCCTAAGGAACAGTCACGAGGAGCTGAAAAGCACTTTAAACGAAATGCAAAACAAAATGGAAACGACGACAGCTCGGATTGAAGAGGCTGAGGAGAGAATAGGTGAACTAGAAGATAAAGTTATGGAGAAAGAGGAAGCTGAGAGAAAGAGAGATAAAAAAATCCAGGAGTATGAGGGGAAAATTAGAGAACTAAGTGATACACTAAAAAGAAATAATATACGCATAATTGGTATCCCAGAGGAGGAAGAGAGAGGGAAAGGTGCTGAAGGGGTACTTGAACAAATTATAGCTGAGAACTTCCCTGAACTGGGGAAGGAAAAAGGCATTGAAATCCAAGAGGCACAGAGAACTCCCTTCAGACGTAACTTGAATCGATCTTCTGCACGACATATCATAGTGAAACTGGCAAAATACAAGGATAAAGAGAAAATTCTGAAAGCAGCGAGGGATAAACGTGCCCTCACATATAAAGGGAGACCTATAAGACTCGTGACTGATCTCTCCTTTGAAACTTGGCAGGCCAGAAAGGATTGGCACGATATCTTCAGTGTGCTAAACAGAAAAAATATGCAGCCGAGAATCCTTTATCCAGCAAGTCTGTCATTTAGAATAGAAGGAGAGATAAAGGTCTTCCCAAACAAACAAAAACTGAAGGAATTTGTCACCACAAAACCAGCCCTACAAGAGATCCTAAGGGGGATCCTGTGAGACAAAGTACCAGAGACATCACTACAAGCATAAAACATACAGACATCACAATGACTCTAAACCCATATCTTTCTATAATAACAATGAATGTAAATGGATTAAATGCGCCAACCAAAAGACATAGGGTATCAGAATGGATAAAAAAACAAGACCCATCTATTTGCTTTCTACAAGAAACTCATTTTAGACCTGAGGACACCTTTCGATTGAGAGTGAGGGGATGGAGAACTATTTATCATGCTACTGGAAGCCAAAAGAAAGCTGGAGTAGCCATACTTATATCAGACAAACTAGACTTTAAATTAAAGGCTGTAACAAGAGATGAACAAGGGCATTATATAATAATTACAGGGTCTATCCATCAGGAAGAGCTAACAATTATAAATGTCTATGTGCTGAATACCGGAGCCCCCAAATATATAAAACAATTACTCATAAACATAAGCAACCTTATTGATAAGAATGTGGTAATTGTAGGGGACTTTAACACTCCACTTACAGAAATGGATAGATCATCTAGACACACGGTCAATAAAGAAACAAGGGCCCTGAATGATACATTGGATCAGATGGACTTGACAGATATATTTAGAAGTCTGCATCCCAAAGCAACAGAATATACTTTCTTCTCGAGTGCACATGGAACATTCTCCAAGATAGATCATATACTGGGTCACAAACCAGCCCTTAATAAGTATAAAAGAATTGAGATCATACCATGCATACTTTCAGACCACAATGCTATGAAGCTTGAAATCAACCACAGGAAAAAGTCTGGAAAACCTCCAAAAGCATGGAGGTTAAAGAACACCCTATTAACGAATGAGTGGGTCAACCAGGCAATTAGAGAAGAAATTAAAAAATATATGGAAACAAACGAAAATGAAAATACAACAATCCAAATGCTTTGGGACGCAGCGAAGGCAGTCCTGAGAGGAAAATACATTGCAATCCAGGCCTATCTCAAGAAACAAGAAAAATCCCAAATACAAAATCTAACAGCACACCTAAAGGAAATAGAAGCAGAGCAGCAAAGGCAGCCTAAACCCAGCAGAAGAAGAGAAATAATAAAGATCAGAGCAGAAATAAACAATATAGAATCTAAAAAAACTGTAGAGCAGATCAACGAAACCAAGAGTTGGTTTTTTGAAAAAATAAACAAAATTGACAAACCTCTAACCAGGCTTCTCAAAAAGAAAAGGGAGATGACCCAAATAGATAAAATCATGAATGAAAATGGAATTATTACAACCAATCCCTCAGAGATACAAACAGTTATCAGGGTATACTATGAAAAATTATATGCCAACAAATTGGACAACCTGGAAGAAATGGACAAATTCCTAAACACCCACACTCTTCCAAAACTCAATCAGGAGGAAATAGAAAGCTTGAACAGACCCATAACCAGCGAAGAAATTGAATCGGTTATCAAAAATCTCCCAACAAATAAGAGTCCAGGACCAGATGGCTTCCCAGGGGAGTTCTACCAGACATTTAAAGCAGAGATAATACCTATCCTTCTCAAGGTATTCCAAGAAATAGAAAGGGAAGGAAAACTTCCAGACTCATTCTAAGAAGCCAGTATTACTTTGATTCCTAAACCAGACAGAGACCCAGCAAAAAAAGAGAACTACAGGCCAATATCCCTGATGAATATGGATGCAAAAATTCTCAATAAGATACTAGCAAATCGAATTCAATGGCATATAAAAAGAATTATTCAGGGGCGCCTGGGTGGCGCAGTCGGTTAAGCGTCCGACTTCAGCCAGGTCACGATCTCGCGGTTCGTGAGTTCGAGCCCCGCGTCAGGCTCTGGGCTGATGGCTCGGAGCCTGGAGCCTGTTTCCGATTCTGTGTCTCCCTCTCTCTCTGCCCCTCCCCCGTTCATGCTCTGTCTCTCTCTGTCCCAAAAATAAATAAAAAACGTTGGGAAAAAATTAAAAAAAAAAAAAAAAAATTATTCACCATGATCAAGTGGGATTCATTCCTGGGATGCAGGGCTGGTTCAACATTCGCAAATCGATCAACGTGATACATCACATTAACAAAAAAAAAAGAGAAGAACCATATGATCCTGTCAATCGATGCAGAAAAGGCCTTTGACAAAATCCAGCACCCTTTCTTAATAAAAACCCTTGAGAAAGTCGGGATAGAAGGAACATACTTAAAGATCATAAAAGCCATTTATGAAAAGCCCACAGCTAACATCATCCTCAACGGGGAAAAACTGAGAGCTTTTTCCCTGAGATCAGGAACACGACAGGGATGCCCACTCTCACCGCTGTTGTTTAACATAGTGCTGGAAGTTCTAGCATCAGCAATCAGACAACAAAAGGAAATCAAAGGCATCAAAATTGGTAAAGATGAAGTCAAGCTTTCGCTTTTTGCAGATGACATGATATTATACATGGAAAATCCGATAGACTCCACCAAAAGTCTGCTAGAACTGATCCATGAATTCAGCAAAGTTGCAGGATACAAAATCAATGTACAGAAATCAGTTGCATTCTTATACACTAACAATGAAGCAACAGAAAGACAAATAAAGAAACTGATCCCATTCACAATTGCACCAAGAAGCATAAAATACCTAGGAATAAATCTAACCAAAGATGTAAAAGATCTGTATGCTGAAAACTATAGAAAGCTTATGAAGGAAATTGAAGAAGATATAAATAAATGGAAAGACATTCCCTGCTCATGGATTGGAAGAATAAATATTGTCAAAATGTCAATACTACCCAAAGCTATCTACACATTCAATGCAATCCCAATCAAAATTGCACCAGCATTCTTCTCGAAGCTAGAACAAGCAATCTTAAAATTCATATGGAACCACAAAAGGCCCCGAATAGCCAAAGTAATTTTGAAGAAGAAGACCAAAGCAGGAGGCATCACAATCCCAGACTTTAGCCTCTACTACAAAGCTGTCATCATCAAGACAGCATGGTATTTGCACAAAAACAGACACATAGACCAATGGAATAGAATAGAAACCCCAGAACTAGACCCACAAACGTATGGCCAACTCATCTTTGACAAAGCAGGAAAGAACATCCAATGGAAAAAAGACAGTCTCTTTAACAAATGGTGCTGGGAGAACTGGACAGCAACATGCAGAAGGTTGAAACTAGACCACTTTCTCACACCATTCACAAAAATAAACTCAAAACGGATAAAGGACCTGAATGTGAGACAGGAAACCATCAAAACCCTAGAGGATAAAGCAGGAAAAGACCTCTCTGACCTCAGCCGTAGCAATCTCTTACTCGACACATCCCCAAAGGCAAGGGAATTAAAAGCAAAAGTGAATTACTGGGACCTTATGAAGATAAAAAGCTTCTGCACAGCAAAGGAAACAACCAACAAAACTAAAAGGCAACCAATGGAATGGGAAAAGATATTTGCAAATGACATATCGGACAAAGGGCTAGTATCCAAAATCTATAAAGAGCTCACCAAACTCCACACCCGAAAAACAAATAACCCAGTGAAGAAATGGGCAGAAAACATGAAAAGACACTTCTCTAAAGAAGACATCCAGATGGCCAATAGGCACATGAAAAGATGTTCAACATCGCTCCTTATCAGGGAAATACAAATCAAAACCACACTCAGGTATCACCTCACGCCAGTCAGAGTGGCCAAAATGAACAAATCAGGAGACTATAGATGCTGGAGAGGATGTGGAGAAACGGGAACCCTCTTGCACTGTTGGTGGGAATGCAAATTGGTGCAGCCGCTCTGGAAAGCAGTGTGGAGGTTCCTCAGAAAATTAAAAATAGACCTACCCTATGACCCAGCAATAGCACTGCTAGGAATTTATCCAAGGGATACAGGAGTACTGATGCATAGGGGCACTTGTACCCCAATGTTTATAGCAGCACTCTCAACAATAGCCAAATTATGGAAAGAGCCTAAATGTCCATCAACTGATGAATGGATAAAGAAATTGTGGTTTATATACACAATGGAATACTATGTGGCAATGAGAAAGAATGAAATATGGCCTTTTGTAGCAACGTGGATGGAACTGGAGAGTGTGATGCTAAGTGAAATAAGCCATACAGAGAAAGACAGATACCATATGGTTTCACTCTTATGTGGATCCTGAGAAACTTAACAGAAACCCATGGGGGAGGGGAATGAAAAAAAAAAAAAAAAAAAAAAAAGAGGTTAGAGTGGGAGAGAGCCAAAGCATAAGAGACTGTTAAAAACTGAGAACAAACTGAGGGTTGATGGGGGGTGGGAGGGAGGGGAGGGTGGGTGATGGGTACTGAGGAGGGCACCTTTTGGGAGGAGCACTGGGTGTTGTATGGAAACCAATTTGACAATAAATTTCATATATTAAAAAAAAAAAAAAAGTAGTACATCTCCTGTCAGCAGGAAACTGCTAACAAGTCAGTATGTGGAATATTGCACTACAGTGAAAATGAATGAATTACAGCAGTCCACAACAAGAGTAAATTGAGTTTATTAAAATATTAGGGAACTAAAATACCATACATTACCACACACGGTATGATTTCATTTCCACAGATTGCAAAACCAAGACAAAATGCTATATTATTTAGTGAGACGGAAGTATGATTTCTACTGTTGTTCTTAAATTAGCAGATGGTTAACATAGATGATAGATGATAGATAGATAGGTAGTAGATAGATAGATAGATGATAGATAGATAGGTAAACAAATATGGCTCACCATTACACAGCAGTAAAAAAACTACATATAAAACTAGCTAATAACCTGAGTTTAGATAGAAATCTCTTTTTAATGTTAAAGGTAACTAAAGGTTTTTTAAGCTACCACACGAAGGTTTCTAAGTGCCACATAACTACATTTAGATTTCCAAGGTAAGCTTTCCAGCAGATTTACACTAATTATAACTTTAAAGCAGAGACAATTCCAATACTATTTAAACGGGTTTCAAGCTTTTTATCAAGCGCATGTGTGGTGACACCGAAATTGAACAAAAGAGGCAAAACAGAAAAATCTCAATTTATGACGTGAATGAATATTAGATTATTCTTTCAGAAATTACAGTGTGCCTGACACAGTTTTAGGTGCTAGGCATTTGGCAGAAAACAAGAGATAAAATCTGTCCATTTACTGTAATAGGGAGGAAGGGGAATAAATAACAAGAATTAATAAATAATTTGATGCAAAAATCATAACCCTAGTTTCCATAAGCAGCTTTTAGCAGCATATGAAAACATTAGTGAACCATCATTACATAATATTAAGGAAAACAAAAATTTTTTTAAATTTTTTATATTATTTAAATTAATTTAAAAATTAAAATATGTTTTAGTATTAATAAAATCAATCATATTATTATAGTTCAGAAGAAATGTGACATCTATAGACATTAAGTAAACTTTAAAAAATTAAACAACTATCATTACGTTTAGGAAAAAAATAAAATGGGAACATAAGACTTTGTAAATATATATATATACGTATATATATATATATACGTATATATATATATGTATATATATGTATATATACGTATACATATATACGTATATATATATATACATATATATATTATATATATAATATATATATAATGAATTTATATATATAATGAATTTATATATATTATATATAAATGAATATATATATGTATATGTATATGTATATATATGTATATATATATATACATATATATATACATATATATATATTCATTTCAGCCTCAAAGGCAACAGACACAAAAGGAAACTAGGAAAGCATTGTTACTAAAGTCAAGAACAAGGATGCTTGAGTGTTAATTGTCATATTTCTGAATGTGAGCAAATATAAATACATAGTATTTTATAAGTATAAAAATAGTAAAGTAAGAATTAAAACTATCACAACGGGCAGGTAAAATGAGTGTTTATCTGGAAAATGACAAATAATCAACTGAAAAACCATTGGAAACAATGACGAAATCCAGTAAAGGAGTGGAATGCAAAGTAAATTCATATAAATGAGTAGAAACAGTGGGCAATTAGCAATTACATGACACAGGGGCATCTAGGTGGCTCAGTTGGTTAAGTGTGGTTAAGTGTCCAACTTCGGCTCAGGTTATGATTTCACGGCTCTACTGGTGAGTTCGAGCCCTGCATGGGGCTCTGTGCTGATGGCTTGGAGCCTGGAGCCTGCTTCGGATTCTGTCTCCCTCTCTCTGTACCCCTCCCTCACTTGCTCTCTCTCTCTCTCTTTCTCTCAAATATAAATAAGTATTAAAAAAAAAGAAAAAAGAAATTACCTGGGATAAAGGAAATCCTTTTAAGATCTGAAATACCATAGATAAAATACTCAGAAATAAACTTTAAGATTTTAAGTGTTTTTTGAAGGACTATAAGAGAAAGCTTGAGTAAAATGGAAGGCACCTTGTAATTTTGGATGGGAACAATAAATATTGTAAATAAGTCAAATCTTTCCATGTGAAACTATATATTTAATATTATACTCAGAAAAATACCATTTTTGGATTTTTTTTCTCTTTTTATTTCAATTAAACAAGATTATTCTTTCCATTTTTTAGTCTAAAACAAATTAATCAAGAAGAGCATGAAAAAATATGAATAAAATAGTAATAAATAGAGATAACCTCACCAGATATTAAAATTACTATAAGGAACTATCATTAAAACATTGTTGATGTGCTATAGACATTTAAGGCATTAAATAATTACAATAAATATCCTACAAATAGGCCCATGTCCATACAGGAATGTAGTTATAAGAAAAGTAAAGTCTAAAATAATTGGAAGATACGTTGGCTCTTCAAAAAAACGTCTTGGCATGACTGTGTAGAGACGTGAAAATAAATAAAAACTGAATATGCCTCTACTTAAAACAATAACCAACAAAATTTCCAAATAGAAAACAAAGAGGAAATATACAAAATTCATCTAAGTATTAATAGGAGAAACAATATAATTCCTGTATAGTTCTGAAATGGGAGGCTTTTCTCACTTTGTAAATCAAGCTCCATAAAGCATTTAACTTCTAAAACTGCCTCAAATTAAAATATATATATATATATATATATATATATATATATATATACCCATATATATATATATATACCCATACATATATATATATGGGTATATATATATATAATGACAGTTTTGACATAATTCACATTTGTAATTCATACGACAGACAAAAAGCTAATTTTCTTAATAAATAAAAGATCATGGGGCGCCTGGGTGACTCAGTCGGTTAAAGCATCCGACTTCAGCTCAGGTCACAATCTCGCGGTCCGTGAGTTTGAGCCCCGGGTCGGGCTCTGGGCTGATGGCTCAGAGCCTGGAGCCTGCTTCTGATTCTGTGTCTCCCTCTCTCTCTGCCCCTCTCCTGCTCGTGCTCTGTCTCTCTCTGTCTCAAAAATAAATAAAACGTTAAAAAAATTTTTTAAAAAAAATAAATAAAAGATCCAACACACTGATAAGGCTAAGAGTAACAACCACCTCCCCAAATGCAAACATCTGGCTGGACTGTTCATTAATTAAAAACCACGAATAGATTTTCAACATACTAACAAAATTCGCCTGGGGAGTAGTAAGCATTCTTTGTCAGTGCTGGTGGCAAAGAAAATTGGTAAAACTGCTACGGAGAGCATTTTGAAAATCATATCAAGGCAACAAGGGAGCAAGCGTTTTAACCCAATAATTTTATTTCTAAAAATTAATTCTGCAGCTCTATGTGCCATGTTTGTGAACTGCTATATGTACATGGTTATTTACTGCAGCATTAATTAAAAAAGGAAAGAAAAAGACTGGAAACCACCTGAAGGTGTATAGGGAAGGTTTAATTTAATAAGTCAGGGCATATCCATACAATACAAAGAAAAATAAACTCTTAGGTACTTAATGGAAAGATCTCTAGGTGAGGAAACTGTAAAGTGCAGGGAAATGTCTATAGTGGGGTAATATATATTTATTATATTTTTATGTTATTTACTTATTTATTTGTAATTTGGCTTTTGAAACATTAATATATTACCTAGAAAATAAAATTAAATAATATAAAGACTCTAATTTTTTTTTTTGTTTGTTTAATAATAGCAATACTCTCAAAGAACACGAGAAAACCACGCATGGAAGGTGGCCTAAATTGTCTGATGTCACCTGCCAAGATCCAGCCGAGGTCTGTCTGATTTACTGAATGTACAGCCTTTTATGATGCTGACATTCCAAGGACCACAGTGCGTGCCCGTGGGACTGTGGGATCCCCGGACACTTCCCAGCTCTCCCATTCTATTAATCGTGCTTTTGAAAGGGATTCTCTACTGAGCAGTAAGCTGCTTATTTAATGTGTGTGTGTGTATGTGTGTGTGTGTGTGTGTGTGTGTGTGTGTGTGTGTTTCCCTAGCAATACACAGTAAACTAAAATGACTTTTTAATAAGATAGTCCCTGTTGCCAGAAAATTAGGTATTTAGGGGATTTTTCAGAACATACATTTGCTATAACCGATAGAGCAGAACAGCCCTTATAATACGCTTTCTCTGTATGGAAAAATATGCATGTGTACAAATGAGTGTTTACTAGCCTAGGGTTGAAAATGGGTCTCAGGTACATATTATTCATTAAAAATTTCCCTCCACATCCCCAAATCTGGCTAGGAGAGAGAGAGAAAAAAAAATAGCTTTAACTTGGTCCACATTGAATTTGAAATCAGTAACATGAAGTTTTCCCTCTTTAAAACACGTTTTTACTTGCCAAATGCAGTGTGAAAAGTTACAACAGACAGGGTTTTTTCTTTTACTTTTTACAGAACAGCATTTCAATAATTGATGTTAAGGATTTTCATGAACCAGTTAAAAAAAATGGATCACCTTTTATTCCATGAGCATTAAAAAGCACTTGAATGGTACAGTAACTCTGCTTCAAAGTATAAGGGTTTGGGGATAAATGAGGAAAAGGAATATATTGTGGTGAAATCATAGAACTTAAAGAAATATATAACTATGCTTCCTCTTAGCATTTTCCCCAATTTTAAAGGATGAAATCACTAATGCCAGGACAGTCTCCAGGCTCAAGTGGAGAGCCTCAAGTTCAAGTACCTGGGTTTGAAATTAGTCTCTTCAGCAATTTGATATTCTTGCCAATTTGCAATCCTTCAAATCAGGATAAGAAGAAGTATACAAAAGTAATCTAGTCAACAATAAAGGATATTCACGTCCAGGATACCATATTCCTTCAATTTTGGGGGCTTGCTCTAAAGATCACAACATTCTGAAGCTGAAAATTATCCTAGAAGTCAACTGACCAATGTTTTTCATTTTACACACAAGAAATGGAGACTCAGATTATGGAAATTTTCCAGATGATTTAGTCACTGAGAGGAACACAGAGTTCTAAGACCGAGAGTTCCTCATCCCTGGGCTCCTGGCTCCTAGTGCCCATTGCAAGAGTCTTTCAGGCTAGATCTACCAAAATGGCACCATGATGCCTTAGGAGTTTGACAGAGCACAAATGGCTCTGGGTCCTAGAATTCACGGTCACCCATCTTCCTTTTTATGTATTTTATACCATAGATTTGTGAGGAAGAATTCATTGGAAGTTAAAATACTAGGGTTATTTTTTATAAAATAGAATTTTTAATGACACAAAATATTGCTCATATATGACCGTTGACGTACAAGAAAAAGGACAAAAAAACATACAGGAGAGAGAGAGAGAGAAGAAAGAAAGAAAGAAAGAAAGAAAGAAAGAAAGAAAGAAAGAACGGAGGGAAGGAAGGAAGGAAGGAAGGAAGGAAGGAAGGAGGGAAAGAAGGAAGGGACGGACGAGTAATAAGATTCCATTTAAAATGTAGCTGAGAATCTTGAAACATTACATGGAAGATGCCTGAAGCTCTCAAATCTTAACTTCAAATTCCTTTCTTTAGTGATTTAATTTTGCCTAAATCTCCTTACTAGCTTGATTCTTTATTAATTTACTGACTCCTTCTGTAGAGGAGCAAAATTTGCCACACCAAATTGTGTCTCTTTGCATGGGGATTATTTCAAGCTGATTATTTTTAAGAAACAGAAGATTCAAGAAGTTTCTTGTTTTGCCTTTCCCCCAAATGCCTAAAATAATTTAGAGGACATGCTTTAGAATGGAAGCTATCACCATAGATAACTACATTATAATGTGAACTAAGGTGGGTAGGGAGGCAGGTAGCAAAGTCTGCTTGTTAAATTCCTCTTTGACCCATGTTTCTGGATGGCCCAGCAAATATTCGTTTACAAAATATTTACCCTTGTCATCTTCCTGTGAATTGTCTTCCTTCCTTTTGAAGTCCCCGAGACTCTAACCCTGCCTTTCTTAGCTCAGAAAGGCTATAAACCTCGGTGGCCTTCCTGCTTGGGGACCTCACATTCCTATGGAACCCTGGTAATAATGTATTCAAATTTAATTTTCTCCTGTTAATCTGTCTCATGTCAATTTAATTCTTACACCAGTTGGAAGAATTTTGAAGGGTAGAGAACAATTTTTCCTTCCCAACACTTGTTCCTCAAATCCATGTAAATCAGAATGTGATCTCACTGGATGTCTCCATAATCTTTCCCAGCAACTCATCCCACGCCCGCCTATCCCAACTACGCCCCTCCATTTTGTCACATATATACATTGGAATTTAATGGTCTTTTATTCCAAAGGAAATCTATCCCTTCTTAAATGTCAGTAAATAGAATAGCCTTCCTCTGGCCTGGCATGTGGCATATCCCAAAGCTATTATTGGGATAAATTTCTCTCTTTCCCTTTTTAAACCTTTTAAAAGCATAGTTTTTGTCCACGTTCCTCTACTGAGACAGCTCTTTGTGGGAGCCAGTGGTCTTCAAGGTAGAGAATTGAACACCGCATTCAGAGTTCTCACATGACGGTATTGCTCTCAGGCAGTGTTTGGATTAAAGCACTAGGACAAATTGGTGGAAAATATACAAATTGGGATCCGACTGTGTGGGTTCAAGCCCGGGCTGCCACTGATTAGTATGTAATCTTTGGCAGATTATTTAGCTTTTCTGTGCCTGTTTCCTCTTAGGTAAATCATGCACCATGATACCTACACAATGGGGTAGTTGTGAAAATTGTCATATCTAAGAGATGGGAGACAACATCATCTCCACCTTTCTTTTGGTCAGTGTAAAAGATAAATAGAACCGGACCCGATAAGGATATCTTTTATTCACAATAACTACTGCAGAGGGGAGAGGGTCCAGCAGGAACTGAGCTCGACTTCGCTGAAACAAAACCTTGGGAACATTTTCAAGGCCAGAGCGTGCTAAAGAACGGCTCCCCCACTGTTCACCGAATTGTTCTTCAAATGCCCCAGTGGACACAGAACTTAGGTAGAGGAGTCAACCCTGAAAGCATCTTCCCAAAGGTATTCCCAAATCCATACTAGTTCCTGAGAACACTTTACCACCATTAGTGGGATATGACTATCCAGATTTTTAAATATGCTTAAAAATCTCACCAGCCAAGCATGGTTCAAGCTAAATGTTGTGGTCTGCTTTTGAAATGGAAAAGCAGTGGTATTGCTGAGCAAACTTTTTCAGGATTATAAGTTGGGGACGCGTCTCTCTTCCAAGCCCAGAGGCAGCATCTGAGGGGACAAATAACAAACAAACAAACAAACAAACAAAAACTGGCTGTGGGGTCACACAGATCTAACGACCACACCCGGTTTGTCCATTTCTTAACCCTTGTGTGATTTGGGCTAAGACATTTAAACTTTCTGCACTTGTATTTTTATCTGTATTTTCGTACTTAATTTAAAATACAAATAATAGTACTATTTCAAAGGGTAGTTATGAGAATTAAGAGATATGATTCATATACTTAATGATGGTTTGGCAATAATGAAGATTTAGTTTCTATTATTAATCCATTACTCGATTAAATAATTATTCGTATACTATTTAATATAAACACTAAATTATATTAGACATATAATTATTGTTTAATTATAGTAATATTCAATATTGATTAAACAAATGATTAAATGTTAAGTTTCTTACTTACATTTTACTATCTGTGTTTATGAATAATATGCAATACATCTTGCCTTCTGAGATATGGCTTAATGCCTTTCACTCACCCATCCACCCATGTCTGTAGAATCTGAGACCTCCAGATTTTCAAGTTCCCATGGAACTACTCGCTCTTTCACATGAAATCAATGAGAAAATCTCTCTCTCTCTCTCTCTCTCTCTCTCTTTCTCTTTCTCTCTCTCAGTCTCTGTCCCTCCCTGCCTCCCTCTCTCCCTCCTTCCCTCTTTCTCTTTCTCTGACAGCTTTTAGAATTCACCCACTTCGAGTGTACTATTCAGTGTTTTTTTTTTTTTCTTTTTCAGATGATCTCCCCAGACTATTTCAGGGGGGCAAGCGAACCTCTATGACCACCCTTTTCATCCCAATCACTGTAAGTGCATTTGCCCAAACATCAGAAGAAAAGAAGAAATATTGTCCAGTTAGCTGCATAGTGGGATACCACTGACAAGTAGTAACCATCCTTTTGTTACCTTTTACTTCTTTTTGCTATATCCATTGTCTCAGGGGAATTTGTTCTTCATGGAACAAAATAGTTCAATTACCGGCTTTTGCCTTTCTAAAGCAGATATTCTGGCTCATGCAAAAGATTTGGAATATTTCCTGAGCCAGCTTTTCTTCTCTTGCTCAAGAAGAAAGAAAGCGTTTCCAGAAAAAGGAGCAGGGCTACAGTCGGATTGGGAAACTACGGGGTCAGATTTTCATGGGCAGTGCGCTGATGGGTCTCCTCCGTATCTTATTCCTACCCCCAGAGCACAGCTCCAAGGGTGAGAGAAGGTAATGGGATCCCCAGAAGAGGTGGGAATCTGCAAGTTGGACCCCAATGCCATCTTGTCACCTGAAGTTCTTCGAGAGGTCCCCTTTCCAACACAGCCTCTGAGCACACTGGGACGAGGCAAGGAGGTAGCTATACTCTGTAGCCTGCATTTCTAGCCAGTGCAAACCCGCAGTTGGCTTTTCTAGGTCTTCGGGGGAAGTGCAACACTTAGCTGAGAGAGGGAGTCTGTGGCCTTTCAGGAACTTTGTGATTAGGACAAGGTGATCCCACTGAGGATGTCAACGTGCATCCTGAGATGAGAAAACAGATGGGAACGCAGTCGTCCCAGGTGATGCCTGCAGGAGTAGCTGAAGGATAGAGAGCAGCAGACAGCGCTGCTCATGCCAGCAGGTGCCAGGTGAGGCAATATGACAGCCACCCACCAGAGGCATGCTCCCCCTCGATGCCATGATACTACTTGGGGTTTAGTATAAATGCTAACTTAAGTCCTCCCTCTCATCTACTTGGAAAATTTAGACACGGTCTTGAGTGCAACAGGGAAGGAAGAATATCCAGCACTGAGCTTTCCTAAGTCTCTGACCTGAAAAAGAGGACACATGGAAATTTGGTATGAAGATGACTAGAAAATACACCTAAAAAACCCAGAAACAAAGAAAATAGTATGCACGCACACACACACGCACACACACACGCGCACATCTGAAATCTAAGACTGTCAGAGAAGTACATGAACTTAGAGATGAACTCCAAATTCTCCATTTTGTAAAGAATGAAATCTCAATCCAACGAGGCGTTTGAACTACTGGAGAATACCAAACAGACCTCTTTCAGGGACTGACTCAAATGCCCCCGTCATTTGATCTGTGGCTCACTTACCCCTACAAGGTGGATGGCATCCAGAGAAGGCTGCAACTCGGGATCTTGGCAGGGAAGAGTGATTTTTCCTGCTACAGTAAGACAGACATGTGGGAGATAACAACCTCCTCCATATACTGGATACATTTAAACTACATTTGCATAAGCTTAAAAATGCTGTGGGTGTTATGTGCTCTATATAAATTATAAACAGTAAATGAGGACTTTGGAAGGATGCCAATGTATCCGAATCAGCACTCAGCCCATTAGATTCCACGCTCTGTACCTCTGCTTTTTAAAAATGTAAACGATAAGGATTATCAGATTTGTCTGTGGCTAACAATGGACACACCCATGCGTGGTCTCTTAGTTACTGAGTATAAAGAAGCGATTAACATTCTCATTTTATACGTGTAGAAACTGAGGCTCGGTGAAATTGTCATAAGCTAATAAGCGGCAGAGCCAGGACGTGAATCTAACGCTAGAATTTTTATGGGATCGTTGAACCTGGCCCTATGGCAGTTCTCTTCTGTTCCACAGGCATTATGTAGGCTTTCGAGGAATCATATGAATGTAATTAATGCATTTTCTCTGATATCATTGCATGAGCATGGGTTTTGGATTCTGAAATCTTGGTTCTAACACTTACTCACTTTGGGACCGTAGTAAGATACCCAGCCACCCAGAATTTAATTCACAGATTCCTTAATTCGTGAAGCTTGTGTTACGAGCATCTTCTGTTCTAGACATCAGCAGGTGTTAAATCTATGGCCCCAGGGAGGGAACATAATAGTGTGGCCCCAGCTTCCTAAAGGTCCTTCTTTTCCAGTGGGAAGAGTGTGTTCTAACTGCTGTGATGCTCCCGTGCTTGCCTCAGCGGTCTGTCACATGAACTGAGTGAGATATTATAAATGCTTCATAAAACATAATACGATATATAAATCCAAGGGGTCATTAGGAGTGTACTTCACCCAAGGGCGAAGAGAAATACCCTGCATGTTTTTCTTTATTTTCTAACCCTTGCCATGTTATATTTCTAAGAAGCCCTGTAGTTGTCCAGGGAAGTTAAATAGGAACAGAATCGATTTTTTTTTTTTTTTTTTTTTTTTTTTTTTTTTTTTTTATGCAAAGTACACTGTTGCTTCTCCGGGGACTTAGGTATTAGCTTTCCTTTTGTCTGAAATGCATGAAAGCACTGCCTCCAGAAGTCCTGGCAGAAATGTCGATCTCTTACCTGAGAGTGTGTACCATTTCCGTGCCGGAAAGAGAAACCGCGAAAGCATTTACCAGGAAGGGATTCAACACAGAGAAGCAGGGGCTTCCAAGGTTGGAAAGCGGGAGGAAGCAAATTTGGAGAGAAAGTTGGGCAATACCAAACGCGTCCCCTAGGGGAGCTACTGCCTCCAAGAGCATCGCCAGGGCAGGGCCGCTGGAGTTCGTGCTGTTCCAGCCTGTCCAACCTGAAGGAAGGTAGAATGGATGATGAAGGAGCCTGTTTCTAGTCTCAGTTCTACCTTCTAGAATGTAGGAGGCCTTGGGTAAAGGCACAGCCTCCATTTCTCCCCCTGTGAGTAGGAAAAGGCACTACTCTTTCTCATTCCACCAGAAAGGCATTGAAGGTCAGAGAAATGAACAAATGCCGGTATGCTTTCGAAGAGGGCCGCAAGAGAGAAAAGTTGCCTTTTTTGTTGTTGTTGTTATTTTGTCTTTATCTTGTGTTTGTATGTGCATTGTCATTGTTTTTCTACTTGGATGTACGTGAAAGCTTGCGTCTTTATTTTTCTCTTTGTTCTCCGCAGTTTAAAACAGAGCTCAGATGGTTAAGTGTCTGACTTTTATTTTTAAGTTTGTTTTCACAGAGAGAGAAAGAGAGAGCATGCATAAGCAGAAGGGGCAGAGAGAGGGAGAGAGAGAGAATCCAAAGTAGGCTCTTCACTGTCAACATGGAGCCTGATGCGGGGCTCGAACTCGTGAACTGTGAAATGCCGACCTGAGCTGAAATCAAGAGTCGGATGCTCAACTGACTGAGCCACCCAGGCACCCCAAGTGTCTGGCTCTAGATTTTGGCTCAGGTCATGTTCTCAAGACTGTGCTTGGGATTCTCTCTCTTTCCAGCTCTCTGCCTCTCCCCCACTCATGCTCTCAGGCTCCCCCTTTCAAAATAAATAAATAAACATTAAAAGAAAAAAAATGGGCTCAGAGACCAAAGTCTACCTGAGGAGCCTTGTTAGGGAGGAATGAGGAATCTCGTATTGTTGAAAAGAGAAGCTTCTTAAACTTAAGAAAGGAAAACTGCCTGCCCAGCTTTGTGTCCACCAGAATACCCAGCATAGTTCCTAGTATCAAGTAGGCGAATACAATCCTGGCGCCATCTTGGTACGACGGATGCTATGCAAAATTGGATGAGAAGACCGAAGCTCTGGGCCCACCTCTCAGTAGGGGTTGGTTCCATAAGTAACTTGTTTAGTAGGGTCAACTTTCTTATTTACACACGGGTGGCAGTGTTTTCCTTCCCAGGATTTCTGAGAGGCTGACATGGCCTTACAAAAGGGATGTGCAAGTCCAGTACTAATCACGTGCGAGAAAATTTTACTATTCTCTGAGAAAAAAAAAGTCAGCGGAACACTGAACTGCTCGGGAAGAAAGAAGGATGCCGTGCAAGAGACAAGGGAAGTTGTATGAGAGGCAGACCGCCCACTTTTTTTTTTTTTTTTTTTTCTCAAGGGCTATCCCTGAATAACAGTTCTTGGCTTGCATGGGTCCACTTGAGACCCCTGAATAATAGCGAGGAGAGAGGTAGAGAGAAAAGAACAATTGTGACACCCCTTCAGTACCTGGCACTGTGATTTTATAACTAATCCTTTATTCCTGAAATAGATGTATGAGATAGATATAATTATCTTCAGTTTTATTTTTGAAGTTTGTTTTTTTTGTTTTGTTTTGTTTTGTTTTTTTTTTGGCTGCAGAAATGGAAGCTTTGAAGGGCCAAGTGGGGCAAGGTCACTTAGGCAGGGAGGGGTGGAGTCAGATTCAATCAGGATTTATCTGACCTCAAAGCCTGGGTCCCCTATACTCCACAACGCTGCCTCCGAGGAACAAAATGATCTCATCTGGAAGAGCCAGAATATCTTAGCAAATCCTCCAAAAGTATTTTCTGAAGGAAGATGCTAAATTTTCCTCCGAAGGAGAAGAAGTGTAGGGGGTGGTTGGGAGAGCTGTCTTGGAGGCCGACCTCCCGGTTCTGGATGTTCGGGCTCTGTGATTTGTTGGCGGGGCGGCTTTGGGACGCTGGTCAGTCACTCTGTGCCTCAGTCTCTTGATTTCCAAAGGGTTTACAGGAGTAGCTACCCCATGGGGTTATGCTATGCAGAAGAAAACCGGAGCTCGGTCAACGTTTTTATTTGTCTCAATTTCTCTTGCAAATTTGCTAACTAGAGATAAACCAAACTGATGGGTTGAGATGACTTTGTTCTGATTAATTTTACGGTAATTCTGAGGGCTTCAGTTTTAAATGAATTGTTTGAATACTAAATTATGCAGCTTTATGATCCAGGAGATAAGCAGCGGTTCTAAATATGCCTCTGAGACTGAGAAGAGACGGCATGAAGCTCATTATTGCCGGCACATTTAACATGGTTAAAGTAGGGGAAAATAGCCATTAAGTTAATGTAATAGTTAAACTGCATTAATTTGAAAAACTGCCCAGTGAAACGCTTACAGCAAAGGATCTATTTTTCCCCCCTTACGCAGAAACGTGAAGACATCCTTAAAGAATAATATAAAGTAACAGGCATTCCAGGATTTTTCCTCCCCTCCTCAAAGCACTCTGCAGTTTGAGGTTCTAGACTTTCTCCTCCATAGGTGTGCTCTCAGTTCTGCCCGACAATAAGGAACAGAGGACCATCTGGTCACGTTTGTGATTCGAGCTCCTGGAGGTTCCATGGGAACTGGGTGGTCAATTTCAAGGAAGAAAAGGCATCCCCCGTGTTCTCATGGGAAAACTGCAGGGAACACGGGAATTTGTATCTTGGGAAACAGCAGAAGCTTTTTAATATCTGGCAATCTGAGCATTTTCCTGAGAATTTAATGTAGAGTGGGTCAAAAAAGACTGGTGGGGGCACCTGGGTGGCTCAGTGGGTTGAGCGTCCGACTCTTGATTTCAGCTCAGGTCACATCTCAGGGTTCCTGGGTTTGAACTCCGTGCCAGCTCTGTGCTGACAGTGCAGAGCCTGCTTGGGATTCTCTCTCTCTTCCTCTCTCTCTGCCCCTCCCCCACTTGTCTCTCTCAAAATGATAATATAAATTTTAAAAATAAAAAAAAAAATTTAAAAAGACTCACCGATAACGCCTAAGCAACCACAGAGCATGGCATTGTAACAGTAATCTCTCTCCTTGAAAGCATCAAGTTTTGGCTGCTTGGTATCTTGCTCTCCACTAGCCTTAATGTCAGTGTCTTTTCCTGTCTTTGCCACGTTCCTACTTTTTATTATCCTGTTTTGTTTTCTCAAAGAGAGTCCACTGTTCCCTTGTTAATTACTGCAAATGTGAAATGATGCACGGTGCTTATTCTTATCATGGTTACGTTTGACAATTATGAAAAAGAACACATCTGATCACATGACTTTAACCGTGTCCTCAAAATGACGATTATTTTCTCTATCTTTGGATTTTTTTTTAATTTTTATTTATTTTTGACAGAGACAGAGACAGGGACAGAATGCGAGTGGGTTAGGGGCAGCAAGAGAGAGGGAGACACAGAAGCAGAGGCAAGCGCCAGGCTCGGAGCTGTCAGCACAGAGCCCGACGCGGGGCTCGAACTCATGAGCTGTGAGATCATGACCTGAGCCGAAGTCGGACGCTCAACCGACTGAGCCACCCAGGCACCCCTGGATTTTTTTTAAAATCACATTATCTACCATCAACTACTTCAGGAGCTTATCAACCTCAACATCTTACCAAAAATCAAATGGTCTAATAGCTTTGTGCATAAAATAAAATGAAAACTCACGTCGTTGCCATTCATACATGACTTACTAACACTAATATTTTCTCAGTCAAATATATGTATTTAATGACATCATCTCTGCTTCTTTTCTCCTTTTTTCCCCTTTATGCTCTCTCAACTATGGAAACCTGCTCACAAAATGTTATGAAAAAAGATAGCATGGTAACTTCATTTACTAAATCTGCTGACTAATAAACATCTAAGTCTAAGGCCCAAGGAAAGATGTATTTAAACTATGAATATCTGGGGGTGCCTGCGTGCCTCAGTTGGTTAAGCATCTGGCTTCGGCTCAGGTCATGATCTCGTGCTTTATGAGTTTGAGCCCCACGTTGGGCTCTGTGCTGAGAGCTCAGAGCCTGGAGTTTGCTTCGGATTTTATCTCCCTCTCTCTGTGGCCCTCCCCCACTCGTGCTCTGTCTCTTTCTTTCAAAAATAACTAAACAGTAAAAAAAAATTTTTAACTACTAATATCTGTACAAAAGTTCTACCAGTTGTCACCAAGGACCCGGGGAGATTTCTACCAATTACAAGTAGACTGAAGTTGGCTGATGAAATATAACTCGGGACAATGTCTATACATCATTCTGGCCCCAAACAGCGTGGCTTCTTGGGACAGAGGCGTCCATGACTGTTGAAAATGTTAATTCTTCACTCTCCACCCCGATTCTGATTCTGTATATCTGGAGCCTTGCCTCCGAATCTGGAATCACAATACTTCTCACATAATTCAAATGTTGGACAGAAGGTGTTTATGTGAGTGATACGTTACAAAACACTAATTTAGCAGAAGATAAATCTTATGTCAATACAGCAAAGAGAAGCAGCATGAATGCATGATGGGCAGGAGAGAGTCACCATCCCGTTCTCCAGTTTTTCGTCAATACAAAACCATTTACCGATCCGTGAATAGATGAGGAAGAGTTAAGTGTATGGTGACCAACTGCGTGATTTATGTTCAGAATGAGCTGCTTTGAGACGGTGAATGAAAAACGCATTTTTTATACGTTTACTGATGGTTTGACTAACAGGTTTTATTATATTGGTGAGTTATAAAAATGGTTATTTTCAAAAATTGCTTTCAAAGGTAAAATCCTTTCCAAAAAGAAAATAACATCCATTTATAATATTCATATACAATATAGCACAGTAAAAATTATTTTTAGATTTACTATCTGGTTAAAAAGAATGTAACCAAAGTGGTCATTCTTGGTACACATCTATTATTTGAATCAGTTTCTTGTCCGTATCTATCTCTAACGCCATGTTACTATTATTTTTTTCTTAAAAATATGTGTCTTTAAGGTTTAAAGAATAACCTCACTTTAACATCTTTCAAAAAATCACATAAAGCTACGTTCCGAGTTGTATTGTATGGTTAATAAATTTGAAATTGTTGACACTGCCAATTAATCCTTCTCTGTAGGACAGATTGTTTTGACTTAAGTAAACCACTAAAATAGTAAATTGAGAATAACTTTATTGAATCGACTATATTCTCATTTCTAACTTTTTATATTTAAGTATTTAGCCGATATAATGTTCTTGTTCAAAGGCCCTGTCTTTTTCCTCCTCAGTAAAAACTCGTATATATGACAAATATTTTTTATAAGAAACTAGTCAACTAAGTCGGCCCTATGTCATTTGTTTCATCAAATTTAGCTGCAGCAAAATCATAATCCTTCTCGAATTCATTCCATTCGATACAGAGGATCAATTCATCCAATAAAATATAGGGGTTCCTTCTAAATATTCCTTCCTGAGTTGAAATACCCAAGGTGCAATTATTTAATATCAAAATTAGATCTCTAACTCATCATTAGTTTTGTCAAATCCTTCCCTGGCTGTTTTAAACATAAATTCAAGGGTTTTTTTGTTTGTTTGTTTGCAAGGTAACAGTTGGCTGAAGGCTTCATAATCTGAAGTTTTTATTTTTAAGTTCCAGATATTAAATACTGTGGTAAAAATTTCTAATTGCTTTCGAAACACATGAAAAGGAGTTTAATTAATTTCTTTTAAATGTTTTCATTTTTACCTTAGGATGCTTGACGTAAGTTGTAAAATGGATTCTAACATTTCTTAATTTTTTTTAATGTTTATTTCGTTTTGAGAGAGAGAGAGAGAGAGAGAGAGAGAGACAGAGTGTGAGCAGGGGAGTGGCGCAGAGAGAGAGAGAGAGAGAGGGAGACACAGGATCTAAAGCAGACTCCAGGTTCTGAACCATCAGCACAGAGCCCGAAGCGGGGCTCAAAC
Source organism: Panthera onca (assembly GCF_046562875.1). Lineage (NCBI taxonomy): Eukaryota > Metazoa > Chordata > Mammalia > Carnivora > Felidae > Panthera > Panthera onca. The sequence goes on from NC_138342.1 coordinate 8,478,112, forward strand.
TCACGAACCGTGAGATCATGACCTGAGCTGAAGTTGGATGCTTAACCGACTGAGCCACCCAGGCGCCCCTGGATTCTAACATTTCTAAAGTCAGATTGAAGAAGAGCAGCAGAGAAACCACATATACTGTGTTAAGCATCTATTTATTTTACTCCACAAGAGTTTTATAACAAAATTTTGTAGTACAATTCCTCTAAATATTTTTTACGTAAAATTGCTTTCCCTTCGGATGAGCATAGCTTTTATTCCAATGGGTAAAATGCTTCCTTTGAACGCACTTATAATTTATAGAAGTACCACCAACAATTCTAACCACATTTCTGTTTTGTAGATGTCCGAAGAAAGTAACAAGTGTGTTCTACATGAAGTAGGTGGCCTACAAAAAGGTAGATTAATATTACCACTATGAAAACATAATGTCATTTTTACCTTTGCGTTTTAGCTGCACTTACAGTGGCCTTCACAAGATTGTCCAACGTTTTGTTCTTAAAAAATCGTTTCAGAAGCGTTTCTTGATTCCGTGAGACGGATGCAACCCATTCAGCCGGAATTAACTGAATTTCTATTTGAAATCTTGGGATGCAGGTTTTGTAACAGAAAAACTGCTCTTTGAAGTAGGCGTTCACACATCTTCCAGCCTTCCTATGAGCAGGGGTACACATGGGGTCATATTTGGTAAGCATTTTGGGCAGGTTATTGGGTCATTGGCAGCTTTTTGATAAATGGAAATTAAGAAATTAATTTTTTAAATTAAACACGGACTTTGTAATTTCAAGTTTTCCAGTCGGTGCTGCCAGAGCAACTTCTTGACATATAAACTCACTGCCAATTAATTCATTAATTGATTGCTATTTTTAGGTTTCTATCCTATAATAAAGGAATAAAACCAGTGTGGCAAGAACATTCAGATCATGCTCTAGATACTCATATACTCTAAGGCAGGAATTCTCAGCCTTTATTTTCTATATGTATTTCACAAACAGGAAACCTATAGCTTTACCCATTTGCTACAGGATCCATGGGACTGCGGCCTCTGCTTCTCTGGGGCACAGTGAGGGGTAAAAGAATCCGTATTTCCTCCGCATCGGGAGGTTATGGGAGCACCCACCTTGAACCCTTCTTTCACCCCCTTAAGCAAGGAGTGAGAATTGTCCCTAGCTGTGTCACCAAGTGCCCTGCAAACTGTCCTTGAAAGAGAGAGAGATGTTCATCTGCTTGATCTGGAAAGGCTGAGAAGAGAGGAACGCAGTATTAATTTAACCGAGTGAGAACTGTTTTCATTCCACACTTGGCTCACACACATAGAGAGGAGATCATGGCAGAAGCTAAACGTACAAAGGAGACGTTCATGAAACCAAGTGGAGTTTATTTCATGCAAATAGTAATATCAATCCTTCATTTAAAACTAAAAACAAAAAAATCTCTGGGCACGCCTGGGTGACTCAGTTAAGCGTCCAACTTTGTCTCAGGTCATAATCTTGCAGTTTGTTAGTTTGAGCCCCACATCAGGCTCTGTGCTGACAGGTCAGAGCCTGGAGCCTGCTTTGGATTCTGTGTGTCCCTCTCTTTCTGCCCCTCCCCTGCTTGTGCTCTGTCTCTGTCTCTCTCAAAAATAAAATAATTTTTTTTTTTTAAATCTCTGGCAAGGTCTAACCGGGCAGGACCCCATGAAACAGTAATAAATTGGTCGGGGTAGGCGGAACAGGATTTGCGGTCTCTGGGATTACAAGCAATCAAGCTGTTGGTCCCGGCATGTTTGCAAACATGGGCCCAGGATACACAGGAGAGTAAGAGAAAATCAAACAAAACCAAAAATAGAACGGGCACTGTGAAACAGAAACAAACAAATCAAAAGAAGATTTAGTGGAATATCAGGTAAATAGAAAAAGAACAGTTCATCACAGGAAACTGATAAAATTTTTTTTTTTTTAAAAACTCTGCTGTGCCCTTGTGGTCATTAATAAAATGCATTAAGGCAAGTTGCCTATTAAAAACAACCATGGGGCTCCTGGGTGGCTCAGTCCATTAAGGGTCTGGTTTCAGCTCAGGTCATGATCTCACAGTTGGTGAGTTCGAGCCCCACATTGGGCTCTGTGCTGACAGTGAGAAGCCTACTTGGGATTCTCTGTCTCCCTCTCTCTTTGCCCCTCCCTTGTGCTCTCTCTCTCTCTCTCTCTCAAAAATAAATAAATAAACATTAAAACCAACCAACAAACCTCCATATTTATCTTCAGGGGGAAAAAAAAAAGGTGAGTCAGGCGATAATCAGGTGTAAGGATAAAATAACAACAAGTGAAATAAAGGTTACGAAGAAAAATTATGTCATCATATAAAGTAAAAATGGCAAAGGCATCCATCCAACATGTTATAGCTACAACACACGGAAAATGCATATTAAAGCCAAACCCACACTGAACAATACAGACTTAGTAATGTAAGGAAAGATGGGGAAATTTCTCCCCCACTTATGAGAGAAGATGCTTTATTTTCCGGAAGGGGAAATAAAATGTGGCTACACACACAATACACTGACTCGCCATATTCTGAGGCACATTCTCACACAAAACCACCTCTACTCTATAGGTTTACTTATAATTATAAATACTATGATACACAATTGACTTTAAATCTCAACATAATCATCTTAAAGGTGACCCGCTTAGACTCATGGCAGTAAGGAAAATAGACGAAGAAGAGGTAGATGGCAGTCATTGCTATTAAGCCATCGTATAAAGCAATGGTTATTTAAATAAGTTCATTTATAATAGAGGGATAGATATGCAGGTCGATATAGCAAAATGGGTTAAAAAAAACCTGGCTCAAAAAAAAAGCAATATATAAAAAGAAATTTTAAAAACATGGGGAATGAGACCCCTATTTCTAAGTAAATTCGGATGCTTATACAGCTATTTGAGGAAAACATTAAAGTTAGGTCTTTCTCCCACACCACACACCAAACTACATCCCAGATGGCGAAAATAGATAAATAATAAGTTATGAAAATTTAAGAAAAAAATATAAGCAACTAATGATCCAGTTTGTGAATGGAGACAAATTTTCCAAGTGATCATCAAGTGAATTAATCATGTTAGAAAATATCGGTATACCTGACTTTTTTTTTTTTAGATGTTCATTTATTTCTTTTGAGAGAGAGTACACTCATGTGAGTGGGGGAGAGGCAGAGGGAAGAGAGAGAGAATCTCAAGGAGGCTCTGTGCTGATAAAGCGAAGGGGGTTCTATCTTGAGGCTTGATCTCAGGAACCTTGGGATCACGACCTGAGCCGAAATCAAGAGTTCAAGGCTTAACCGACGGAGCCATTCACCCACCCCTATACCTGACTCCTTAAAATGAAAAGAAAAAACTCCTCTACGTCACAATGAAAGGTAACTTAGAAGGGCAAAGACAGACTTGGAGGAAATAAATCATATAAAAGGATGATATATAAAAGGATATATATATATATACACACATATATATATATATATATATATATATATATATCAATATCAAAATGATAAGAAAAATCTTAAGAACTAATAGAAAAGGGAACAAGGGTTATGCACAGAAAATTCGTAGAGGAGACATGTAAATGTCATGTAAAGTTTGCAACATTATTCTAACTCACTATTCATTGCTGGTGGGAATGTAGGCTGCTAATCTATTTTGGAAACGATTTTGCATTTTCTTTGCACATAAAACATTCAGATGCCTCAAGACATAGCAATTGCATCCAATCCAACAGAGGTGTTCACATGTACAGAGGGAGGTGTGTAAACTGTGATAATTACACCGCTACCAAACACTACCCGAGATCTGGAGGAAGGAAGAAATCTTGCAAAAGAAGTGATACAGGTTTTTACATGCAAAGACATAGAACTCATGGGAAAGAAACATACAGACAAACACAGTTCAAGGCACAAAGTGGCGTGCATAAGAACATTGACTGGGCTTTGAGGGGAGAGTTAAGGGAAAAATAAATGATTTAGTAGAGTAGCTACCTGTCTTAGCCTGTTCAGACTGCTACAGCAGAACAATAACAAAATACTATAAACTAGATAGCTATGAGCAACAAAACTTTATTTCTCATAGCTCTGGAGGCTGGAGGTCCAAGATCAGGGAACCAGCAGAGTCCGGGTCTGGTAAGAACTTTTTGGTTCATGAGTGGTCATCTTTTCCCTGGATCCTCACAAGGCTGAAGAGACCAGGAATCTTTGGGGGCCTCTTTTATACCTAATCACCTCCCAAAAGTGCCTGCTATTAGCCCCTTCATCTTGGGAATTAGGATTTCATTTTTTAATTCAATTTTGAATTGTGGAGGGACACACACATTTGGTCCATATCACTACCATTTACGTAAAATTCGGTTATTTATAAGAGATCAGAAGCTTGTATAGGTTCTCAGGGTGCATTAGACTATGCTTTCTTTCTTTTTTTTTTTTTTTAAGCTTATTTTATTTATTTTGAGAGAGACACAGAGAGCCCATGGGAGGGGCAGAAAGAGAGGGAGAGAGAGACCCCAAGTACTGACAGCACAGAGCCAAACATGGGGCTCAAAATCACAAACCATGAGATCACGACCTGAGCAGAAACCAAAAGTCAGATGCTTAACCGACTGAGCCACCCAGGCACCCCTAGACTATACTTTCTTGATAGACTGTGTGTTAGTATCCCAAGGCTGCTATAAAAAACTACCATAACCTTTCCAGTAGAAAATTTCCAGTAAAATTTCCAGTAGAAAATTGTTTTTTCATATTCTGGAGGCTACAGATCCAAAATTCACATGTGGAATAGGTTGCTTCATTCTAAGGGAGAATTAGTTCCATGATACTCTCCTAGCTTCTAGAGAAAGTTGACTCTGTTCTAGAGGCTGAAAGTCCATGATCAAGATGTTGACCAAGGTGTTGATCAAGGTTGGGTCAAGGTGTTCATCCAAGATCAACAGGTGTGATTTCTTCAGAGGCCTCTCTCCTCAGTTTGCAGACGGCTGCCTTCCCTGTGTGCCCTCACATGGTTGTCCCTCTTCTTCTTTATATATTTTTTATTTTTTAAAATTTATTCACCTTTGAGAGACAGAGAGAGACAGAGTGCAAGTGGCGGAGGGGCAGAGAGAGAGAGAGACACAGAATCCGAAGCAGGCTCCAGGCTCCGTGCTGTCAGCACGGACCCCGACGCAGGGTCTGAACCCACGGACCGTGAGATCATGACCTGAGCCAAAGTCGAAACTTAACTGACTGAGCCACCCAGGCGCCCCTCCCTCTTCTTATAAGGACACCACTCATGATGGATTCGGGTCCCTCCATATGACCTCATTTTACTTTACTTATCTCTTCAAAGGTCCTCTATCTAAACACAGTCACATTCTGAGGTCCCGGGGGTTACAGTTTTAAGAGGATGGTATTTAGCCCGTAAAAGCAAAGAAAAAGGTTGACAGTGTACCATTGACACAAGGCGTGGATGGAAAAATCCCTAAATCAATCGGTAAATACCCTACACTATCTTTAGGTAAACCCTAAAACGTATGTAAAGAAATGCTCTTACATATTTGTCTTCCATCTAAAGCTGTACCAGCTTGTCTAAAACTCTGAAAGAAAGTGTTCAAAATCAACCAGATACACTAAGTGGTAGGAATCAATATTAAGTATCAGAAAGTTTCAGGTCATCTGCTGAGGCTAGATTAACCTAATCTCGTTTCACGCCTCAGGTATTACAAATGCCTTTCCAGCGCAGTGGCTCAGACATCCCGGTTTTGTGCCAAAGCCAGTAATTCGGTGAGGGGGTTCTACCCGCTAAAGAGGCAGTAAATAAACAGTGATCATTAGTCCTCAACACTGGGCTGGAAGACCTATTTAAATATCCATCCTATTAAGAAGCCAATTTCTTTGTAAATAAACCACAGTAGTTGTACCCCAGCTGTGGGACTCCCCCCTTCAAACGCGGAAGGCAGCACAGGTGAATCCAAGAAACATGAGAAACCGGTCGGGTGACCTGGTTCTACGGAATCTATGTCCATTTACATGAACAGCATAACTGGTTAGTCAGAGAAACAGTCAACTGAACACAAATTAAAGAGGCGTCCTTGCTAGGAATCAACTCTAAGTGAAGTCCGTGGCCTTGGGTCATCCTGAGTCGGTTTTAGGGCACACGGTCGTGGCGTCACCTGCTCAGCAGAGAGGGGGCTGTCATTTTAAATTATAAAGCCAGGGGACCTGGAGGGTGTGGCCACACCACCACCAAAAGGCTTGCGTCTCAAGAGTGAAGGCTCCATTTACTCCTAATGGTAATGGCACTTGGAGGCCTGGGCATCAAATGGACCATTTATTGCAAGCTGTGTTTCAATCCAGGCCCTTTATTTTAGATGTAATGAGACCCAAGCCCAGAAAGAGAAAATGATTGTCCCGAGATCACGCAGGCTGTCAGTGGCCTCTGTAGGAAAACTAGCTTCAAAATCCACCCCCCCGCCCCGCCCAACCCTGGGCAAGCTCAACATTTTCCCTGGCAGGTCTCAGCTAGACTCCAAGTTAGAAGATGGTCTCCACGTTTCCCTTTGATGAATGACTGAAATACATTATATTAAGTAAACAATGAAAAGAAAAGCTTCTCAGGAGATTCGAGGACCGGAATCTATTCCCCACCAGGTAAAAAGTGAGGGTTTTGAGCTGAGGTGTCGCTGCTTGCAATTCATTTGGATAAACACTGAGTTTCATCGGGAGAGGGCTGAGAAAACAAGCCGACAAACACACGTAATGTCTTTGTCTTTATGCTGATGTCTTTTCTTTTCCTCAAGAACACAGCGCAGCCCTGGTAACAAGGCCTTATCTTGAACATTTGAGTTCTAAACACAAAACAAAACAAAACAAAAAAGGCTCCGAGTCTCTAGCAATCCAACAGTTTTTAAAAATGTAACTTCTTGCTATACTTCTGTGCCCAGTTTCTGACTTTGTTTCTCAGTTTCCATAACTCAGCTTCTGCCTTTGTCCCTCAGTCGAAGTCAACCACTGGGCCACTCATGTTTTCCTTCTGTTCACACCCGGGGTGAAGTGTTACTGTCTGCCTCCAGGCTCACTGCTCTCTGCCTCCTTTCATCTTTCACCTCCTGTGTGTCAGGTTGTAAAGAACATGACATCAGTTAGAAGCAAAAAGACGTGGGCTAGACTTCTGGGTTTACCATTTTTTTGGTCATACAACATAAAGAAAATCATAATCTCTCTGGGTATTGACTGTAGAGACTGGCTGTTGCTACCTACCTCACTGCTAGATATGATCTCACATGCATTTTAGGTAAGAATGTACCATAAACACTAAGGTGTTATGCAAAAGTTTGGCGGGGGGTGGGGGGTGGGGCAGAATTGACACGATATTTCCCTGTTGGATCCTCCTGCCAAAGCTCTCCCTTATCCATCACACCCTCTGGATCCCTACCACATGCCTGCTGCCAGGCATGGCCCATAATCCACCTGCCTGAACTGACTCTCCTCTCATAAGCTCTTGAGACATCTTTGCAGAGCTCCCATCCAGGAAGACACCTCACTCATACTTGAAAGTGTCAGAAAGCCAATTCAATTTTAGCTCACATACATGAGAATTGCTATCAGTGGTCTGGCTTCAGACTTTACCATATCCAATGGCTTTAAAAGATTCAGTTCTTCTCTAAATGTCCATTCGGGTGGTCCAATATGGCGGCAGAAGAGAGACCACTTGCATGGCTAAAAGTGTATTATTCTCTAATCAAGATCAACAGCAATGATGATTCTCTATCCCAAGAGTTCTAGGAAAAGCTATGGAATGGAACTTTTTGGATTGGTTTGTGTCAAGAATTATTTCTTTCTTGGCCGAGGGATAGATAGGTTTATTGCCCAGGTCAGACTCCTGTGCCCCTCCTGAAGCTTAGTCATCTGGGGAGTAAGTCCATTTGAACTACTTGGTCCAAGAGAAGTCTACACAGGGAAATACAGAGTGATGAAGGCAGAATAAGAATGACTATGTCCCAAAGAGGCAAGAACAACAGATATCTATGATGTCATGTTTGTTTTGCCCTGCTGTTGGCCGTTTCCAGTCAAATGTCCCAAATACCCCATGACAGGTCATAAACTTTCTCTGACAGCAGCCTCTGCCCCACTTCTTGTCTTTAGCTTATTTCAGATGTGTGCTTCTGTGGAATGCTTTTTGGTAGAAATAAAGACCAAGAAGAAGAAAACCCACTCTAAGTTAATGATTTAAAAAGGAGGGGAGGTGAGTCTAAAAGTACCACAGTCCCACATTATTAAAGAAATGATATTAAAATCAAGACCTGCAAGTCAATTGATTTTCTAAAAGCTAATCTGAGCCTTTGTGAGCTGGCCGCTAAAATGACTCAGACAGATTCATATTGCCAAGGACTGGCAACCTGCAGTTTGCCCCTGTCACTGCTGCTGGATAATTTTTTAAGGGGACTGCATGCTGTGTGATTTGGAATAAGTCACTTTTACTTCCTGCGACTTAGTTTAATTCAATGTAGAAGGATGATTATTTATTCAGTAACAATGACAAAAAAACTGTTAGCCACTTGCTAACTGCCAAACACTGGAGACGGTCCAAGAAAAGAGTCCCATGATCTGAGTCTTGAAAGATGAGAATGTATTTGTCAGAGTGACAAAGGGGTGGGCAGGGACTGTGTTCCAGGCGAAAGGCACATTGTAAGTAAGACAAGGATTATAAAACAACTTGGGAATTTTGAGTACCCATGAGAAATTCAGGATGTGAAGGATGAGATTAATAGATCTTAAATACAGTCCAATCCTTTCTGGTCTTGCATTTTGAATTTCCAAAGGTGAATTTTGCAAGCTTCCTTTCAAATTCAAATTTAGGGAACATGGGTCCAGGTTAGCACACACACTAGGGTGCATTACCTGAGAGGAAATGATCATGATGTGATTGGCATCTGATTGCTTTGCGGTTGAAAGGGCCTCATATGGAATTAGATGATCTTTTGGGTTATTGTTCAGCAAACATTTATTTCTATTCCTCTCCCACTGTGGAAAGAGCAATCTTTTCTACCTGTTGAGGTAGGAATCTCAGGCTCAGGTAATTGTCCAGGAGATCATTGTTCCTTGTTTTTCAAGCTGATCAAAAGGAGATAAGGAGTCATGTGGAGTGGACCTGAACACAACTCTTGGAAAGGAATCAAGCCCAGGTGACCCACGGTCTAAAGAGAAATCACTCAGCCTAGATCAGCTGGCTAGAACAACAGCTTGCCATTGAAATCTGCTGGATTTGGATGGATTGTTATGCAGTATTATTGTCGCATGTCTGACTAATACAGTCTTTCTAAGATGAAAATGAGAAGGGACATCTCCTATACTTCTCGCTTTATTCCTTTTTCTAGCCATCTTTCATTTCTTTTCCAAGCCAGCAAAGCCAGAGTAGTTTTGGGTAAAACGAGGTATAGTTGCATAAAACTGAGTGAGATGACAGCTTCTAAGGAATAACTCTGCAGTTAATTCTTGGTCAATTCACACATGTCCAGATATGTCCATGGCCCTGCATGGTGAGGCACTGGGATGAGCTAGCTTCCTAGAAAATAATTTATATCAACGCCAATGTCACAAGCAAGAGCACATGTTGTTCAATGACAATGGTCAGATGAAGAGTAAAAGGGGGTCACATTACCCTCCAGTCCCTGCTCCGTCCAGGTGCGTGGAGGCCGTGACCAAACGTGGGGACCCTGTTATTAGATCTCTGGAAGGCATTTTGAGTTTATGGCCGCCATGTTTTGTGGTCTATGCAATTGTATCTAAAACAGGTGATGGTGACTTACACTTTAAACACTTCATGGTGTTCTGCTACAAGTTCAGAGCTCTGCTTCAAGATCTTGATTTTTCTACATGCACACATACTCGCACACACACAAGCACAGTCATAAATAAAACACTTTTGTAGTTTGCCAAAGCTCTCACGTGGCATAGACGAGAAATTAAAATCTGATCTTTGCCTCTCTCTTTGTCCTCAGCTGAAACCATGTTACCTCTTCTTGCACCTGTCAGCTTCCCTTCTGCTTGGGGGCTTTGCAACTGCTGCCTTTGTTGCTTGGAGCCCTTTTCATCCTCCCTCTTCATTTAATTAATGCCTATTCATATTTCTGCTATGAGTTCCGGCCTCCTAAGGACAAACTCCCCTGATTCCTCAGCCTACATTTGATTTCCCTGGAAAACGTTCCTACTGTTCCCAGTCCATTTCCCTCAGTCCAAATCAGAGTTTATAATTATATAGTTTCATATACGTGCTTTATTAACATATTCTCCTCCATTCTGCTGTAAGATGTCGGTGAACTTGCCCTGATGGCATCTCACTCTTCTCTGGGCAATGCATAGTACAAGACCTGCTATATAAGCAGGATAAACACACATTCATGTTTGCCAAGAATAGTCATCATTTGTGCATATTATATGGTATTATCAGTGCTCTCTTTCATAATTAGCACTCTCTTTCATTCTTAAAATTGTCCTGCTGAGTACAATAGATCATGAGGTCATGGTCCATGTAAATGACCCCAGTAATAACTGCTAATTACCCTCTTTTCCTTTAATAACAATTTGTTCACCTAAGCTTCTTTGTTCCTTCATGTATAATGGTTCTACTCTAGATATGCTTGGACGTGTCTAAATTTGCAACAGGCATTCAGCTCTGATTGTCACCTGGGCCACATAGCACCTTGAAAACAGTTGAGGTCAATGAGCTCCATAGTAGACGGTGTTTCAAGTCCCCATTGCCATCATGGCTGAAAATTCTTTCAATGTGCATCATAGGTCTGCCACTCCTCATAGCATTTATTCATTTATATCTCAAGTCACTGATCATGCACCCAGAGCAAATCAGGCCATATTGGATATTGGTTTAAGAGGAAGGCTCCAGGACATTATTCCCTTGGAGTGCTGACACAAGGGGCTCACCAATAAAATAAACATGACTGGTGAAAATTATTGGGGAAAAAAACCCAGCTATTTAAAGCTTCTGGAAATTGTAAGATGAAACAGAAAATTAAAAAACAAACAAACAAACAATTATTCAATAAAATATACCAATTATCAAGAAGAGCAAGAGAAAAGACTCACAAAAAGGAAACATCAGAGCAATACATCTTAAGAATATAAACACAAAAATCTTGGGGTTCCTGGTTAGCTTGTTGGGTTAAGTGCCCAACTGTTGGTTTTTGCTCAGGACATGATCTCGTGGTTTGTGAGTTGGAGCCCCACATCTGGCTCCTCACTGACAGTGTGGAGCCTGCTTGGGATTCTCTTTTTATGCCCCCCCCAATTAAATAAACTTAAAAAAAGCTTTAACAAAATACTAGCATGCTTATTCTAGTAGCATATTAGAAACATCATTCACCATGACCAAGTAGGATTTATTCCAGTAATTCAAAGTTGGTTTAAGATCTGAAAATCAATTCATATAATACACTTTATTAATAGAATAACAAAAAGCACATGATCATCTCCCTTGATTAAAAAAAAATTCTTTTGGGGGCGCCTGGGTGGCTCAGTTGGTTAAGCGTCCAACTTCGGCTCAGGTCATGATCTCACAGTTCGTAAGTTTAAGCCCCACGTCGGGCTCTGTGCTGACAGCTCAGAGCCTGGAGCCTGCTTTGGATTCTGTGTTTCTCTCTCTCTCTCTCTGCCCCACCCATGCTTGTGCTCTGTCTCTCTCTGTCTTAAAAGTAAAGAAAACATTAAAAAATTTTTAAAAAACCTCTTGATAAAATCCAACATACTTTCCTCATAAAAACACCAAGAAACTAGAAATAGGAGGGAACTTTCTCATCCTGAGAAAGGAAATTTATAAAAAACCCACAGAATGCTTCCATCATAAGATCCGGGACTATTAAGAACATCTATTCTCACTCTATTTAAAATCATACTTGAGATCGTAGGCAGGACACCTGCACACACAAAGAATTAAAATTAAAAATTAAAAGTATCAAAATTGGATGATCAGAAATGAAATAATTCATGTGTGACAAGATCTTAAAGGAAAATATGACGTCAAATATTGTGGGATGTAGCAATGCTGTGGCTGTTTCAGCCTATTGTTAGTGATGCTGTTGGCTAGGAATGCCTGAGGCAGTTAGCATGGGCCCATATTACTTGGTAAGCTCCCATCAACCTTTCCCAGACTGGAACCCATGTTGTAGCTGGACTGGCCCATGTGGTACTTATTACCATTCCAGGACAAAACTTTAGTAAGAAGCCGTCAGGAACTTTGAAGAACAAGATTTATTACCTACAGCAAGGACATGGGGAGAGAGAGAGAGAGAGAGGAAACACAGACCTGAGGCCCTGCCTTTATTAGTGTTCAAGGGTAGGGTACGTAGGGTTTCATGAGTTCGCTTCTTATCGGCAAACTTAAATCTTGAGAGCAGGAATTAAGGTGTGGGAAGGGAGAATCAGAGTCACTCAAGTGGTCAGTTACCTAGGTTACCCAGGGAACTTTATGGGTGGGGGCTGCCTGGTTCCTTATCTGGTTGTTTTGCTAGTGATTGTGCCAAAGAGCTTGAAATATATTTATTCAGGATAGATGTCTTTGAAATGAATGCCTCAGCAATCAAAAGCTTAATGTCAGGCACTTACATTATAATCGAAAAGCTTAATATCCAGCATTTGCACTATAAGCAGAAGCAGCACTTAGAGGAAAATTTATAGCACTGAATGCATGTACTAGAAAATGAGGGATCTAAAGTCAATTATCTACATCTGCAAATGGGGAAACTATAAAAAGAATATCAAATTCAATCCCCAGTATGTAGAAGAAAATAAATAACAACAATTAGAGCAGAAATCAATGAAATTGAAAGCAAAAAATCAATAAAACCAAAAGCCGGTTCTTCTAAAAGATCAATAAAATCAATAAGCTCTAGCCAGGCTAATTAAAAAAAAAAAGAAGAAGAGAGAGAGGCCACAAATTTCCAGTATCCGAAATGAAAGAAGGGATATTATTACAGATCCCATGGAAATTAAAAGGATGGTGAAGAAATACCATGTACAACTCTTTGCCAACAAATTTGATAATCTAAATGAAATGGGCCAAGTCCTTGAAAAACACAATGTGCCAAACCTCACATAGGAAGAAATAAACAATCTAAATAGGACCATGTCTATTAAAGAAATTGAATCAATAATTAGTCACTTTCCAGGAAAGAAAGCACCAGACCCAGATAAGTTCTCTCATGAATTTTACCAAACATTTAAAGAAAAATTTATATCATTGTTCATAATCTTTTTCAAAAGAAGGAAGCAAGGAAAATACTTCCTAACTCATTCTATGAGGCTAGCATTACCATAGTATCAAAACCAAAAAAAAAAAAAAAAAAATCATTACAAGACAACAACAGAACAATATCTCTCATGAAAGTACATGCAAAATCCTCAGTGAAATATTAGCAAATCAAATCTTAAAAAGTATAAAAAGGAATTGTATACCACAACCAAGTGGAATTCATCTCTGGATTATAAGGCTGGTTCAGCATTTGAAAATCAATTAATGTAATCCATCATATCAATTGACGAAAATAGAAAAATCACATGATCATACCAATAGATGCAGAAAAATTATGTGATAAAATCTCACACCTATTCATGATAAAAAAAATCTCAGCAAACTGGGAATAGAGAATTATTTTCTCAACTTGATAGACTATCTACAAAAAAAAACAACTTACAAATAACATACTTAATGAGACATGTGAAGCTCTCACTTCTAGAGGGTACAAGGCAATGATGTGCTCTCTTGCCATTTCTTTTCACCATCATACTGGAAGTCCTTGCTAATGCAATAAGGCAAGAAAAATAAATAAAAGGAAGACATAAAATTATTTTTGTTTGCATATGACACAATCATCTATGTAGAAATGTGAAAGAATCAACAAAAAGAAAAACTCCTGGAACTAGTAAGTGATTACGGCAAGGTTGTAGAATGTAAAGTTAATACACGAAAATCAATTGCTTTCATATACTAGCAATAAGCAAGTGGAATTTGAAATGAAAAACATAATGCCATTTACATTGGTGCCCAAGAAAGAAAATAGATCACCACAGGATGGGGAAAAATAGTGGCAAATTCTGTATCTGATAAAAACAAAAACAAAAACAAAAACAAAAACAAAAACAAAACACAAAAAAACTTGTATCTAGGATATATAAAGAATTCCTAAAAGTTGATAATAAGTAAAAAACAATTAAGAATAAGCAAAGACTCTGAATAAACATTTATTCAAAGAGGAAATACAAATGTCCAATAGACACATGAAAAGATGCTCAAAATCAGTAATAAGTAGGGAAAATAAATTAAAAAGATGATAGCATCGTACATCCTACTAGGATGGCAATGTTTTTAAAAAATGAGACAAAGCAAGGGTTGGAGAGGAAGTGGAGAATATATAGATCCTACTAATGAGTTTGAGGCTTATCTTGGGGATAATGAAAATGTGCTAAAATTGATTGTTGTAATACTTGCACAACTTTGTGAATATTCTAAACACCAAAGAATGGTATATTTTAAGTGGGTAAATTGTACGGTATGTGAGTTTTTTTGTGAATAAAGCCATTTATACATTCACATGCACATAAAAATATTTATTTACAGCAATCATTTTTTTTTTTTTTAAGTGCATAGACTCAAGAGAAGATGGGCTAAATTTGAATCCTCAGTCTGTGGACTCCTAGCTGGCTATATAATCTTCAGCTTTGACACAGCATTTTTTTAAGAGAGAGAGCACGCACATGCAAGCAGGGGAGGGGCAGAGGAGAGAGACAATCTTAAGTAGGCTCCACCCCTAGCACAGAGTTCAACGCTGGGCTTGATCTCATGAATGGTGAGATCATGTCGCGAGTTGAAACCAAGAGTTGGACACTTAACTGACTGAGCCACCCAGGCCCTCCTGACAGATTTCGTCTCTTTTTAGGCACTTCTCATTTATCTCTTATGTAAAAATGTTACATCATGAAGCAGTTTTTGAGGGTCACATAGATAGTAATTTGTGGTAAAGCATTTAGGTCAACAGACATTTTCTGTGTAGGGTCAGAAAGTAAATACTGTAGGCTTCATGGTCAATGTGGGCTTTGTCACAACTACCCAACTTTGCTGCTGCATAACAAAAGCAGATATAGGAAGTATGTGCATTAACGGGCCATGGTGTATTTCAATAAAACTTTGCTGAAAAAGATAGGCTATGGTTGGGGCACCTGGGTGGCTCAGTCGGTTGAGTGTCTGACTTTTGGTTTAGACTCAAGTCATGACCTCACGGTTTGTGAGATTGAGCCCCACATCTGGCTCTGTACGGAAAGTACGGAGTCTGCTTGGGATTCTCTGTCTCCCTCTCTCTCTGTCTGTGTCTCTCTCTCAAAACAAAGAAAACATTAAAAAAAAAGATAAGCGATGGGTTGGATTTAGCTTAAAAGCCGTTGCTTGTTCCAACTTAAAACATTCTCTAGCATTTGGTCAACACTTAACACATTAGTTGTTGCTTGCTGTGCACTAGGGCATCCAGATATAATCACTGCTGTCGTGGGGATCTTAACTTTCCTCCCTTCATATTTCCCTTTACAATTTTGATAATATATTTGTCAGTGGTAAGAGCCCAGATAAATCCTCAGGCACTGGACTAGGTACATGAAAAGGAGATTTGGTCATAGGAATGAGTAAGTCAAATGGCTGGAGCTTATGCCAGAGACCAGAACAGACACGAAATCTCCTTAGTGACTAAACTACTCCTTAAATCCCCCTTGACCCAGTGATGGGGTCCCAGAGCCTGAAAGAAAGATGAAATCATGGGACGGTGTCTGTGAAGAAGAAGGAAGTGGGTACTGCTCTCTGTGAGGAAGTTCAGAAACTGTTATGTATTCATGGATGATATATTTCTATCTGCATTTTTAAAAAAACAAACCCCAAATTTGAAACCTTATATTCTCATGTCTAGAATATTGCCTCCACCTGCATTAATATTTTAGTACAACTCTTTCTTCCTAGAGTCAAATCACTTACTAGTCATATCACCGATGTACTTCCAGAACTTTCTATTCCTCCTCAGTCATGAAGTATGAACATATAGTATTTAATTTTAATCCTGACCCGAAGTCTTTGCCGGTCTCATCCTCTCAGGGACATGTGGGAAATTTCAGGTCATGAGACAGCAGGGAGGTACCTCAGGCTCAACTTTCCAGTTGCCTTCCATCACTACTTGGCTACCATCACTCTCTTCCCATCTTGGTCCTGGAATATCTGCTGCCGTATTTTCTTAGTGACAGTGGCTCTTTTAGAACTGAGCAATACTTTGCATATGGTGGGCTTTCTATACATGTAACTGTTGAAATAATGAATGGCTGTGATCTTGTCCAAGGATCTGATTCTGATTCCAATTTCCCAAGAAGCACACTTTAGGTATTCAGAAAAGTAAAAATTAACAAAATCATTTACCTTCGATTTTTTTAAATCTATAAAGTATGATTCTTCTATTATAACCCATCTAAGTCCTTGTGAGTTCAAAATTCAATGATTTGAAGACAAAATACCATTTTATTCTTACATTTATATGCTGAAGTTTGTCACATACTTTAAATTTTCATACATCTCTGTGAGAATGGACTGTGCAGAAAATGAACAAAAAAAATGCAGACCAGGGTAGCAATGAAAGTTGGCAAAGATCCAATGTTGCTTGTCAAAGCCAGGCATCAGGGTCTTAGAATTTTAGAATATTTACGTCCCTTGGGATTATTCAGAAGTTTATGCTGCAATCTTGGTCCCATGCTACTTCAAGTGTCCAATGACCATCTAAGTCATGTCAGGTGTTATGGGCTGAGTATTCATGCCCCAGCAAAATGATTAACATGTTGAAGCCTTAACCCATAATAATGTAGGGTGAGGCCTTTGGGAGGTAATTAGACTTAGAGTAGGTCTTGAGAGTGGGACCCTTATAATGGGATTAGTGCTTTTACAAGAACATGAAGGGGAAAAAGGGATATTTCTCTCCATGCACGTGCACTGAGGAATGGCCATGTAAGCACACGGAAAGAGGCTCTCACCCAAACCTTGCTGCCATCTTTCTCTCAAATTACCAGCACCCCACCCGGAACTGTGAGAAACGCAACCGATCGTTGAACAACACAGTTTTGAACTGCATCCGTCCATTTATACGCGGGTTCACGTATATGTGGATTGTTTTACAGTAGAGTACTGTAAACGTATGTTCTCTTCCTTATGATTTCCTTAATAACATTTTCTTTTCTCAAGCTTACTTTATCATAAGAATGCAGTATATAACACAGAAGCAAAATATGTGTTAATTGTTTGTGCTATCGGTAAAGCGTCTGGCCAAGAGTAAGCTATTAGTAGTTGAGTTTTTGTAGATTCAGAAGTTACATGTGGATTTTTGACTGTGCAGGGCTCTGACACCCCTAAAACTTGCATTCTTCAAAGGTCAGCTGTCAATATCTGATGCTTAAGGCATCCAGTTAATGGTATTTTGTTGTAGCAGCTCAATCTAAGAAAGGCGGACACATTTTGAGAAGGAAAATGAGGCTGACTTCTCCTGAGTTAGAACACTGTTCCCTTTTAGCCTATTGTTTTCTATGTATCATGACACAACACTCAAACTCCATAATGTATACAAGGAGAGGTTCAGTGCTGTCTATTCTGATAGTACATTTTCATTGTTCATTTCCCTGCTGTGGTCTATAGTTCCTGAGGTAGGTAGGGCCACCAGGTGCCCAGAGAGCATCCTTATGCCCCTTTATTTTATTATATTCATGTATGTCAGAAATTGGTATCAATGTAGAGCTCAGTAAGGAATGAAGGAAAACGAAGGCTTCCAAAAAGAACTCGTGCAGGAAGAAACAATATGAACATTTCGGATTAAAGCTGGTTTGGTCTTTATGGGCTGGATGTATGTGTCCCTCCCCCAAATCCATATGTTGAAATTTTAGCAGTTAAGATGATGGTACTGAAAGGTGGGGCTTGGAGGGTTGATCAGGTCATGAGTATAGAGCCCTTATGCATGAGATTAATGCCCTTAAAAAGGGACCCCAGCCCTGAATAGCCAAAGAAGTCCTGAGAAAGAAGAACAAGGCAGAAGGCATTACACTTCCTGACTTCAAGCTAAACTATAAAGCTACAGTCATCAAATAACATAGTATTGGCATAAAAACAGAAAAATGGGCAAATGGGACAGAATCGAGAGCCCAGAAATAAAACCAAGCATGTACGGTCAAGTAATATTTGACAAAGTTACCAAGACTGCTCGATGGAGAAAAGACAGTCTCTTTAATAAACGGTGCTGGGATAATTCAGTATTCACACATGTAAGAATGAAATTGGACCTATATTTTATGCTACTCACAAAAAATAACTCTAAATGAATTTAAAATTTAAATGTAAGACCTGAGGGGCGCCTGGGTGTGTCAGGCCGAGTCTTGATTTCGACTCAGGTCATAATCTCATGGTTTGTGAGTTTAGGCCCTGCATCGGGCTCTGCACTGTCAGTGTCCTTGTTTTCTCTCTCTCTCTCTCTCTCTCTCTCTCTCTCTCTCTCTCTCAAAACAAATTAATTAATTAAAAAGTAAATACATATAAGACCTGAAAACATGAAACTGATACAAGAAAAAATAGGATCAAATCTCCTTGACAAGGGTCTTAATGATGTTTTTTTTTGGATATGACCCCTCAAGGGCAAGCAACACAATAAAAAACAAATAACTGGAACTACATGAAACCAAAAAAAGCTTTTTCACAGCAAAAGAAACCATCAACCAAGTGAAAAGACAATCTATGGGAAGGAAAAAGCGATTTGCAAACCCGATATCTCATTAAAGGTTGATACTGAAAACATCTAAAGAATTCCTACAACTCAATGGCAAAAAAAAAAAAAAAAAATACGTAAATTAAAATAAGAAACAGCCCAATTAAAAAATGGGCAAAGGACCTGAATAGACATTTCTCAAAAAGATATATGAAAGGCCAATAGGCACACAAAAAGATCTCAACATCACTAATCACGAAGGAAATGCCAATCAAAGCCCTGCTGAGATAACACCTCATACCTGTGACCATCATCAAAAAGGCAAAGGATGGCAAATTCCGGCATGGAGGTGAGAAAAGGGAACCCTTTCGCACTGTTGGCAGAATTGCAAACTGGTACAGCCATTATGGAAAACATTATGAAGGATACTCTAAATAAATAAATAAATAAATAAATAAATAAAAATAGAATTACCCTATGATCCAGCAATTCCACTACTGGGAATATATCCAAAAGTAAGGAAAATATTGACTCAAAAACATATCTGTGCCTTCGTAGTCATAGCAGCATTATTTTTTTTTATTTAAAAAAAATTTTTTTAACGTTTATTTATTTTTGAGACAGAGAGAGACTGAGCATGATTGGGGGGGAGGGTCAGAGAGAGGGAGACACAGAATCCGAAACAGGCTCTAGGCTCTGAGCGGTCAGCACAGAGCCTGACGTGGGACTTGAACTCACGGACCGCGAGATCATGACCTGAGCCGAAGTCGGCCGCTTAACCACTGAGCCACCCAGGCGCCCCCATAGCAGCATTATTTACAATAGCCAAGACACAAAAACAACCTGAGTGCCCATCAATGGGTGGATAAAAAAGTTGTGACTATAAATATATATATATATATATATATATATATATATATATATATATATATATTTAAATGCGTATATATCTCCTTAGGCTTAAATTGCCATTCTCTGTGCAGTCTTCGAACTCCTTAGCTTTTGTGCCATAAATACTATCTTGTCCTTAGCCTGTATTGCCCTGCTCAGTATTTCTGGACAAAAGTCTATTCATCCAAATGTCTATTTATTTTTAAAAGCTCACTCAATAGCTCATAGGCAATAAAAATAAAATCACGGGTTTTGAAGTCAGAGAGGGTTTAGGTTTGCCACTTACTAGCCAGGAAATGTGGAGCAGATCACTTAGATTTAGTCTAATCACTTAGACTTAGGGAAGTCTAAGCTTCTCAGCCACCGGGACTTAGGTCTACATGTTCCCACTTTTCTCCATATAAACTCGTCTTAAGGTGACTTCACCCCGGTCCAAGGTTTTAGGTAGTGTTAATACGATGAAAACCCAAATTGTCTCTGCTAAACAAACATCTTGAGTTTCCAACATATATACCCAGCTGTCTACTGAACGTCTTCGGTTTTATATTTCAAAACAATATGCTCACATGGGACAATTTAAATCTCCTGTGCCATATATTTTTTTCAAAAAGCAAACAAACAAAAAAATTGTTATGTCCACAGTTTTTCTATATCAGCTAATGAAATTCTCACAATTGTTTAATGAGAAAATCCATGATGTATCCCTTTTCCTCATTCTCCCCAATCCAATCTAATACCCATCCTGTTTCTGGAACCTACCAGAATCATCTCTGATTCCACTATTTTAGTCCAAGTGGACATCATCTCTTTCTTGGGCCAGCCTAGGAGCCTTTACTCTTGCCCACTATTGTCCATTTTCTAGAGCATAATAGCCAAAGGAAATTTTAAAAAGAATTAAGTAATCACTGTGCTTCACACCTTTCAATGTCTCCCCACGTGCTTAGAAAGAAATAGAAGGTTTGGGCTGCCATCTACCACGTTTTGCACGATCTGGCCCCTACCCACTATTTGTCTCACTCCCTGTCCCGCTCCCCGGTTCACTGGCTTCAGCTAGTTCCATGATGCTATTTCTCCCCTCCTGTGCCTTGATCTCTGCTCCTGCTTCTCCCTCTGGAATGTTCTTCCACAGAGTCTCCCCACTGCTGGCTTACATTCAACCTTCAGCGCTTAACACAATTCGGCCATCTGCCTACTTACACAGTCAATGCTTTAGAATGTGTTTGCACCACCAGAATAATGGGAGATTGAGAAGAGAGGCCATGCATCTTCTGTGGGCAGATCCATCCCAAGCACCAAGAATAGTGTCTTCCAAACAGCAGATCCTGATATCTCATATCCCAGTAGATCCCAAGTAAGTATTTGACTTAAGTGAGTGTGTAAGTTTCAGTTTTTGTCTCTGTCAGTAAGGAGGAGAGTAATGCCTTCCCCAAGATACATTGTCAGTTAAGTGAGATGATGTCGCATATTAAACTATTTTAATTTTTTTATGTTTATTCATTTTTGAAAGACAGAGAGAGACAGAGCACAAGCAGGGGTGGGGCAGTGAGAGAGGGGGACACAGAATCTGAAGCAGGATCCAGGTTCTGAGCTGTCAGCACAGAGCCCGATGGGGGGGGGGGGGGCTCCAACTCATAAACTGCGAGATCGTGACCTGAGCCGACGTCGGATGCTCAACGGACTGAGCCACCCAGGCGCCCCCATATTAAACTATTTTAGGATCTACATCGTCTTTTCCCTCCTCACTGTTTGACAAAGTTTCTGAGACTACGTGACTGCTAAATATAATCTGGATACATTTTTTTTTTCAAAAACATATTAGAAATGGATTGTGCTTTGTTTCTAAAATTACACCGCATGTCTGAACGTGACATGCGAAGTCCAAGTCTCTAGAGACTTGTTATCATATTTAAAAGATTTCTAATTTTAGCTATATTTCTAAATGGCATCATTTGTGTTGGCTTTAATTTCAAAACCCAAAGCTGGTAATAGGCAGAGAAGGAACTCAATTAAGCGTAGCTCCTACGGCAAATATTTAATCCCATTCTCATCTCTGTGCCATTAATAGGGCAATCACCTGGAAGGGGAGGGCTCGATCATCAGTACATGGAATAATAATTGTGATAAGATGCAGAAAAGAGGCTGCGCAAATATTAGGGTTTTTGAATATGTGTTCACATCCAGTAGTTATAGCTCATTTAAAAAAAAAAAAATTGCCTTCACTCTGCTAGGATCAACAATTCTTAGAAACAGACTAGACAAGCAGGGCCCAGTTCTCTTATATGTAAAAACAATTAACGGATCATAAAATTAAAGGCCCTGAATTCACGAATAAATAAAGTTGAAAAGCACTAGACGCTTTTCGTACATGACATTAATTACTCGTTCTTTATAATTATCCAAAGAATTAAACTAATGGAGTAATGATAGTAATTCTTAGCACTACAGACTATTTTTATGTTTTTTATTTCCCCCAGCATATTAATTATATCATAGGGATAATCTCATCTGACACAATGAGGTAGACAGAGCAGTTAGTACTTAAGTGTTTTAAGCAGAAACAATGTGAAGTCTACCTACAGAGAGGAAAATAATCACTTATGATGTGTGGGTTGCCCTGTAGTACATTTTTCCTCTCCAGTCCTCCTTATGACACTTCTAGGTAAGTCTAGGCGTTGCTTTGTGCACGTAAGACTCAGAGCGTTTAGATGACTCATTTCGAGTAGTGCAGCTCATTGAGAGGCAAGGTTGGGGTCAGCTGATGTGGAAGGTGGGAAGTACCAGTAAAACCTTGGATTGCAAGTGACTTGTTCTGCGGGCGTCCTGCAAGACGAGGGAATGTTGCTAATAAACTTGAACTTGATAAACATGCGATGTCTTACAATACGAGTCGAATGTGAAGCCGAATGTCACGTGATCACAACCGGGCCCACAGCTCTGGAAATCCGCGTCGTTTTAAAAGTGCTTTGGATTACATGTGTGTTTCCGGAACGACTTGTGCTTGAACGCCAAGGTTTTACTGTATAAGAGGAGAGGACCATGCTGTATTGGTTCTATCCGGAGTCTCATAACAGCCTCCCCAGTCCCCTGCATCCTGTAGAGGCCCACACTGCAAGGGAGAGGTCCGTAGTCGTAATATTTCACAGATAAGGAATATGAAAGCACAGAAAGCCAAGCTATGTGCCTGACATCACACAGGAGGCAACACAACGAAAACAGTCATCAGATGGAGATCCCAGCAGGGGCTCTAAACCTTCGGTTCCTGGTGCTAGCTCTGGTTGTGAGGGTGATAGTCAGGGCGAAGACTTCAGAGGGCATGGCCTTGGTTCGAGTTGTGTGATTTCACCCCACTTCCTTAATCTCTCCCAGCTGATTTCCTCACCTGCAAAAATGGAAGCACCGCAACAGCAAACCTCCTAAGGCTCATTTGAGAGGATTAAGTGAGACAATGTATATGATGCCGGTGCCATCACTAATGTTCAATATGTGCCAGTAACCGTGACACCCCTAAGCCAGTCTTCTGTGCTTCTCCACGAACTTCCCAGGGCCACAGAGGAAGAGCATGCCCTCAACAAAGAACCTTCTGGCTTCAAGCTTACCGCTTTTTCACCAGGCAGGAGTTTGCCTTATTTATTCGCTGGTGTCATTCGGGCCGACTTTTCTGCCTTGGCACAGAACTGCTCTTGCATCACAGGAAACACTGCCAGAAACAACAGGGGTCATTCCTGAAGTCCTTGTCGCAGGCCCTGGAACAGTCATGGCGGCCCCAGAAATACCCTGAGGCACAGAAGGCTGAGGACCCAAGTCGGCATGTGGAGAAAATGGCGCAGGCCCAGAATTAGAACAATCAAGTGTGGCCCGTTCTGAAGCAGTTTGTCACGACGTGAGAAAGGGGAGCGGTTTGGCAATTTTTTTCTAACAGCTTTGTGTTATTTTGAACCTAGTCTGTGCGGAGGAGACAGTGAAGACACGCGTTTGTTCGCCTGGCTGCCTTTCTCATTGTCTTCAGACCATGTCAAAGACTCTGGGGTGAGTCTTTCAGGCACCGGCCTAAAAATAAAGCTGATGGAGTTGGTGGTACCCCTGACCACAGGGAAAAACAGAGCATGTCGGCAGCCTGGGGAAGAGAAGAGAGAGTCAAAAGCGGGTCCTGGGACCTGGCTGTTCCCTGGCTCTTCACTTTCTGTCTATTCCTGTCTTGGTCATCATCCTAGTCCAAACCACCATAACCCCATGCTAGACCGCAGAGGCCTCCCTCTTGGGCTCCTAGCTGCCCGGATTGCTGCTTTCATTGTAATAAGTCACCTTTAGAAGACACAAATCACATGAGGCTGCTACCTTGACCTTCCCTGTTTAGTAGAGCCCATGAATTGTAGGATGAACACCTAAACATGGCCAAGAAGACCCAGAATGGCTGACCAATGATTCCTGCCACATTGGGTCCTTCTTTGTGCTCCAGCCCTGGCACCATTCCTTCTGTTGTTTGGAAGTCCCAACTCCCTCCTGGGACAGGACCTTGATATGTGCCATTTGCCTTGTCTGAAAAGCTCACCGCCCTTGCTTTCCATGTCGAGTCCCTTCTCAAAGAGCAACATGTCCTTGCTTTGGAAAAGCCTCTCTCTGGAAATTTCCCTGGAGCCTGGCGGCAACACGTGTCATCACAGGCTCTGTGTTTTCCAGCACGGGCTCTCAGGAGGACGGTGTACCATCCAGAGTCTAAGCGAAAAGGAAAACCCCAAACAACCCTCCGGTTTCAAAGGAGGGTTTCAAAGGAGGGTTTCAAAGGAGACCCTCCGGTTTCAAAGGAGAGAATATCATGGTAAAGATCATCAGTCGCACTGGTGTTGGAGGAACTGGGAATCGAGTCCGTGGAAAGGTGAGGCATTGCACACATCACCGGGAAGGAGTTTCTGGGAACTCTACATTGGAGAAACAAGGAAAAGAGGTGGTTTCACTTTAAGAGGAGACACAGCCACCACCAGAGGGCCAGAGGGAAGGTCACCCCTGCTTCTCCCTTCCCCAGCCCCCCTGCCGCCACTGCCTCCCATCAGCCAAACTCAGCTCAAGATGTGCAGGACCCGGCACCTTCCAACATACAGCAGACCGGGAGAAGGTCCTCGTCCAGATTTGGGGACAGAGGCCCAGGAGGAGCAAAGGTTGTTATAATGTTTATTTTTAGCAATTGTTTTATTTAATATCACTGTCTTCAACTCCAGGGAGCCTGCCGGGGGCTGTGGCTCTGCTTGGCATGGTGTCGCCACCCCACGAAGTGGTTGTCAGTGGGCAGTTTTGAGTGCTTCTGTCCATTGATTCAGTAGGTTCGACATAGATGCCACATACGGAGCAGCCACGATAAAGCAGACACAGTCAACCCCAGGTGACCAAGACCCTGGCCTCATGGGCCTGCCGGGTTAGCAGATGAGGCGAGGTAACAGACAAAGGCTTATGTGAAATAAGTCATAGGGCAGATGGGCCCTGCCACCACTTTTCCTTTGAATGAGAACAGAAGGCATCAAATTCGCGAATCGTGCACGTGAATGAGGAAGCACGAGCTCGGTGCCCATCCCCAAAAGATTCCTGAAGGTTTTAGAGAAGCTCAAGGAGCCTGACTTACCTCACCCATTGGCCCATGGATTTGCTGATGCCTCCCCAGCTTGTGGATTGAGTCCCCCAAATATTCGGAAATATCTGTGGGGACGGCTAATGAGCGATAGTATCTCCTGATAATCCGGAGCCATGAGAACAAGGAGAAGGGAGGGAAAACTAACAATTCACGCAATGTGTCAGGCAGTTTTCTGTCCACGGATTTTCAAACTTCACTACATCACTTGCAGGAAATATACTGTCTTCAGTTTCCAGATTAGGATATTAAAGTTCAGCAAGTTGACGTGACCCGTCTGAAAGAAGTCAGAACTACTGGTCAATGACTGTTTCGTGCAGTACGCCATCTTGAAAGTCTGCACGATCTTACTGAACTTTGACAACACCTTTTGGGATGGTTACAGAGCAACCGGGGAGAAATACTAAGGACAGGATTTTATAAAATAATAGAAAACCAATGAACATTGTAAAGGGAAAACACAGCATCACCATATTAACAGTGTTTCAAAATACCCCATTCCTTCACCAAAAATAATGATACCTCTTTTCAGAAAAGCTTTTGGAGTACCCATATGTACCAACAAATAGTACTAGTATTTCTGTAATTATCATTAGATATTGACCGCCTGGGTGGCTCAGTTGGTTAAGCGACCAGATTTGGCTCAGGTCATGATCTTGTGGTTGGTGGGTTTGAGCCCCGCATTGGGCTCTGTGCTGACAACTCAGAGCCTAGAGACTACTTCTGATTCTGTGTCTCCCTCTCTCTCTGCCCCTCCCCCACTCACACTCTGTCTCTCTATCAAAAAACGAATAAACGTTAAAAAATGAATAAATATTGACCACACACCATGCATGTATATGGTAAATTGTTAATTCGGAGATTCTTCAAAGTTAAGAATCACTATGCTCATGTTCTATGAGAGGAAACGCAGGTGCAGAGAGCATGAGCTTGCAAAGAAACACTGTAATTTGGATCTGGTGTCCAGAGGTACCTTTGACCTCTGCTCAAATCAGATCAAAGGGGCAATGAAAGGAGCAGGAGATCAGGTGAGGTTGGTGGGAAGATTGCAGAATGGGGAATCTTTGCTGATGAGCAGGATTTAAGCGGGACTCAACCACTGAGTCCTCAGTGAAGTCATGGTTGCAGAGATACTGGCCTCCATCATTCATCATCTTCCCTCCTTTTCAGTGAAAGGGGAATGTGGTTTTGTCACTTTTTTTATGCATGAGGACTTAATTGTTGCCAATTTTGTGTATCTGTGGTAACGCACACATCAAAGGAAACGGTGATCGTGCATTTGTTTTTCTCTACTGGCCCTTTCCTGTTCCCTCACGTTCACACTTCTGGGGGTATAGCGTACTCTTCGATCTCTTCACGGATGAAAAGGAAACGTAATGCCTGTGTGATTATTACAGGGGTCACGCATGACAAATGCTTAAGAGAGTTTGCTAATACCAGGCATTTGTCTAAGCACATTAGAACAACCCTCGACAGCTGAGGCAAAGCAAAGTTAAATAAATTCTTCAGAGACAAATAGCTAGCAAGCCCGAGTTGATATTCAAAACCAGAAGTTTGATCTGAGGTTTTGGCTGCTATTCATTTCTTAGCAATGCTTCCTCTTTGTAAATGGAGGTAACACGTGTGAAGGGTCCTCACGAAGGAGCACATTGTTTTGTTTTTTTTTTAAATTTTTTTTAACGTTTTATTTATTTTTGAGACAGGGAGAGACAGAGTATGAACGGGGAGGGTCAGAGAGAGAGGGAGACACAGAATCTGAAACAGGCTCCAGGCTCTGAGCAGTCAGCACAGAGCCCGACGACGGGCTCGAACTCACGAACAGTGAGATCGTGACCTGAGCCGAAGTCGGATGCTTAACCGACTGAGCCACCCAGGTGCCCCTCGAAGGAGCACATTGTAAGAGGCAACAGATGTAGCAACTTTTCTCTATGGGTGAACATCCTAGACTTTGCCAACACTTTTGGAAGATCTCTAGATTTGGTCATCTTTGCCATTTGATACAGGACATTTTATTTATTTATTTTTAAAGGTTTGTTTATTTTGAAAGCGAGAGACCAGGCATGAATAGGGGGAAGAGCAGAGAGAGAGAGAGAGAGAGAGAACCCTAAGCAGTCTCCATGCTGTTAGCACACAGCCAGATGCTGGTCTTAATCTCCCAAACTATGAGACCATGACAGGTCATGAAATTAAGAGTCGGATACTTAACCAACGGAGCCACCCAGGCATCCCTGACCTTGGATATTTTAAATCACTCGCTCCTTTGAAGCAGTATAATTTTAAATCTAATTATTCTTGCCTGTAAAACACAGTTAATAATACTGACTATGACAACACAGGGATTGCTTATAATCGAATGAGATATTTTTGGGTCAAAATACTTTGGGTAAATATTCATAGTATAATAAACGTCAATTATTTCTTGTTTGAACTTAATTCAATTCCATTCCTAATTGCTCTCTTCGTCCTCACAAAGTTCAGATCAAGTCATGCCAATTCCTTCCCCAAAGACCTTCCATGTTTTAAATACAATCACTGTAACATCCCCTGCCTGCAAATCATGGCCTGATTTCGACATGCTTTTCAACTTCATGCTTATTCCTTTTGCTCATTCACTGGATTCTAACCTCACATGAGTCCCAATATATTCTGTGTACATTCCCTCTTCCTTGCCTTTGTTTGCATTTTTTTTTTCCTCCAACTAGACTGACTTTCTCTTTGCTCCTCACTTATCCAAATCAAATACAGTGTTGCCATTGAATACATGGGTTCTGGTGTCTGTCAGGTTCAAATTCTTGCTCTGCTGCTCGCTAGTGATGTGATCTTGTATATGCCCTCTTTGAGCTTCTGTTCTACTGTGGTCTGATATTTGTGTCTCCCCAAAACTTGTATGTTGCAATTCTAATGCCATTTATGATGGTGTAGGAGGTGGAGCCTTTGGGAGATGATTTGATCATCAGGTGGCACCCTCAGAAATGGAATTATAAAAGAGATCTGGGGAGCCTGGATGGCTCAGTCAGTTAAGCGTGTGGCTCTTGGTTTAAGCTTACGCTGACAGCGCAGAACCTGCTTTGGATTCTCTCTCTCCCTCTCTCTCTCTGCCCCTCCCCACTTCCTCTCTCTTTCTCTCTCTCTCTCAAAATAAATAAACTTAAAGAGAGAGAGAGAGATCCTACAGAGCTAACCTTTCCCCTTTCATCATGTGAGATTGCAAAAAATCTATGACATGGAAAAGATTCACATGTTGTGAATATTGTTACCCCGATCTCAGACTTCTACACCACTGCCCCAGGACTGGAAATAAGTGTTTGTCATTTATAAGCTACCCGGTCTTTGCTATTTTGTTACAGTCACCCAAAGGGACTAAGACATGTCCACTCACTTGTAAAACGAATATCTACTCACTGGGTTTTTACGACCGAAATAGGACTACTTATAGAACAGACTTGGGTTATTGTTTCACACATAGTAAACACTATATAGGTATCTATAACAATACTAATGATTAAATAATCCTTATTCCAGAACCAACTCTTTCACAATGAACCAGGGTATGTAACCACTCAAGTATGATCATTCCCTCTTATGGCATCCCATAGAACTTTCTTTGTGATTCTTTTTTGACACTGAGAATTTCTCACTAGTATTGCAGATATATTCATGTCAGTAAATTATTCAGTCAATCCGTCAGCAATCATAATTTATGGAGCACCTACTATGTGCTTGATAGTTTGGAAAAATGAGGATTCTGCAGAGAATAAGGGGGCAAAATCCCTCCCTATAATTTGCAATGTGTACTATGGGAAGGCCTCAAAAAGAAGAAACTATAGCTAACACAAATAAAGAGGACCATTTAGATATAAAGAAATCTGTGAGAACATACAATGAACACAAGAGACAGCAGATGCAAATGCTCGGATTCAAGACCTAGCTTGGGGTATTTGAGAGGTGGAAAAAGGTCTAGAGTGGAGGAATGGGGTGAGGTTCGGTGACAACAGACAGCAGGAGGTGGGATCATACATGGCATTCCTGGTCACGGGGGTGACTTTGGGCTTTACTCCAATGGGAAGCCATTAAAGGGAGTTCTATGGGAGAGAGAGATCGTTAGATTTGCAGTGTGATAAAGTGACCTTGGTTACTGGGTGTCGAATGACTTAGATAATCTGAGAGAGCATGCACAGGCTGTTGCAATGTTTCAGAGGGATGACTATGGCTTTTCTTAAGGTTTTAATCCTAGATTTGAGAAGTACATGGTTTTCCATTTCTTCTATCAGATGGTAATGCAATATTTGTTACTCTATCTGTTGCCAAGGGCCCTGACACATAACTTTGCACATAGTAGGTGTGAATGCTTTCTTATAAAGGAAGGAATGCATACTGAGGAAGTTAAAACTGGAAAATACAGGTGAAAACAAGCAAGACACCTGCTCTATCTCAAGATCAAAATATTCAAGAGACAGAAGGAAAAACAAGCCACTCAGTAACTCTTAACTGCTTCTATTTTTATCGTTGCAAAAATTTATGCACATCAAACATAAAATACGCTTGTCAGCAAATCTATCACATTTTCAACTTTTTCACAGAGCAGCTGATGTGTAAAGCAGTTGGTCCTGTGCCACAAAGACTTTTAAATGACTGACTTTTGGCAAAGGCCGGGAAAATAATCACATGAACCCCGCTGTCTTCCAAAGATCAAGTCTGCTTCATGCCAGCTTGGAGAGAAAATTAAATATATAGCCAGAGATTCAATATTCTCTAGGAAGTCTAAATTTAGGTAGAAAATATCCCGGGGTGAAGATACAGAAATCCACAATTCAACTCATTATATTTTCCCCCAAAGGGCTCCTCCTTTTGTGTTCCTAGTTGCACGGTGGTTAAAAACACAGTTTGGGAACCAGAGACCTGAATGCCACTTATTATCTATTTGACCTTGGCCAAGTTAATTGGCTTCTCTGAGCCTCAGGTTTACAATGCATAAAATTGATAAAATATTTATTGTAATGATAATAGCTAGCACTTATTTCATGGATACTCTGTTTCAGATATCATCCTAATCCTTTACATGTGTTAACTCCTTGATAGTTACAACAATCTTATGAATCAGAACTATAATCATGCCTCCGTATCACAACCGGGAAAACCTGGGTATGGAGGCAAAGGGTGGGGGGGGTTGTCACTTGTCTAAGGCATCACACCTAGTAAGTGGCGGAGTTGAGATTCAAAGCCTTTATTGATGGTTTGAGATCCTAAGATTTTCTCTGTTGACTAACCACCGTCTTTGGCTGCTGTGATATACTGCTACAGAAGGATGCAGACCTCCAAGTTCTTGGAAGGATTCAATGAGATGAGACGCGTATAGCAAACAGAACTGTGCCTGGTACAGAATAAGCATTGAATAGCTGTTAGCTTTTAAAAGATAAAGAAAAAGTATAATAGACATGTATGCAGTCATGCAAAGCCTGGCGTATGTAATGCATATTCCATAATTTTATATATCTATATTTTTTAATTTTTTTTAATGTTTATTTATTTTTGAGAGGGACAGAGACAGAATGCTAGTGGGTTAGGAGCAGAGAAAGAGGGAGACACGGAATCTGAAGCAGGCTCCAGGCTCTGAGCTGTCAGCACAGAGCCCAACGCGGGGCTCGAACCCACGAGCTGTGAGATCGTGACCTGAGCCAAAGTCGGACGCTCAACCAACTGAGCCCCCCAGGTGTCCCTAATTTTATATATATTTTTAAACAAATATTTATTGCCAGGCATTGTTTGGGGGGCTTCATATGTCATTGAACAAAACATATAGAGATGCCTGCCCTTGCGTGGCAAATATTCTAGAGAAGGAATGAGCAATAATTATAATAAATAAGCAAATTGTATGTTAGGATGTAAAAAAGGACTATAGACAAAAGAAACAAGCAAAGAAAGAAAATAGGTAAGGTCCATCTTGGATGCCAGGTTGGCGTACTTTGAAAGTGTACCTAGGGTAGTTGAGGTCAACCTCAGGGAGTGGGTAGGATTTGAGCATCCTCTTGACACAGGTAAAAGGATTAGGCATTTGGATTCCTGTGGAGAGAGTAATCTAAGCAAGGGGGATTGACCAGGACCAAAGCTCTCAGCAGGGGTTGGGAGAAAAGAGAGAACCCAGGTGTCTGAAACCCAGTGAGCCAAGCAGACGGTATGCAAGTGAGGGTAACGGTCCCCACCGAATAAAACCACGGGGGCTAATATCTTCAGTAAAATGGAAGCCGTTGCAGCGTTTGTTTGAACAAAGATAGGACCCAACCTGAAGTAATGTTTGATGCCTCTGGGAGCTGTGTGAGAGCACATTGCCGGGTGAGAGGGGAAGGGGGAGGGAGCAGGGCGGTTTTGCCAGGAGCCAGGAGAGGAAAGCCAGGACAGCTCAGGCCAAGCTCAGCTAAGCAGGAGGGAGCAGTGGTGGGAGTTGGGCCATGCAGCCCTCACTTAGAGTGGCGCCACGAGGAGTTCCTGGAGAATTGGCTGTGGGGTGGGAGTCAGTGTTGACACTGAGGGTTTGGTCTCAGGAGAGGGATCGTCCTCACTGGAGATGTCGTGGTGATGTGTGGAGGAGATTCAGGGACCCCTTCTCCTTCCACACCGCACCCCATCAGCCATATCCATAAGAGCAAAAAAACTCACAGCCACAGCCAAATTGATAATAGCATCTAACATTTATTCGACGTACGCTGTGTTTCTTTTCTTTGCCAAGCACTTGACCTGAATGACCTCATTCAAGGCCGAGACTCAATCACATGGTTTTTTTATTATCTACGTGTTTACAGATAAAGGAAACTAAGGCCTGGGAGATAAAGTAATTTACTCAAGGTGACACAGACATTTTATAACAAAGCCAGGATAGAGCACCAAAGACTGGAACTGCACAGTCTGAAATCTCAACCACCATGATAAGCAAAGAGGCATATTTAATTCTCGTACGTGTCTCTAAGTACCTCTGATGCGTGTGAGGTTCACACGGCTACATCATTCTGTGGCACAGCTAATGGTTTAGCCTCATATCTGATACTCCTTCCTCGAATCTGCCATTTCACATAAAACCAGGGCAGAGATCTTCATAAACATTTCCAAATTAATCACATCATTCCTTTGCTCAAAGCCTCCGCCACCCCCCACATTATCTGCAGAATAAAAGAAAACTGCCTTACCAATTGACTCGGACCCTGGAGCCGACACAGCTGGTTGTTCATACGAAACGAGTCCTGCCATCGCTGCCGATGACGGTCCCCTTACTTCGGCGATGTGCCCAGGCCCAGGGAGGGGAGCTCCGTCAGTCAATGACGGTCATGACTCCCCTAACACGTAGCTTGATCTCTTTGATCAAGTTACCTGTCGCGTCCTCTTGTAAAATCGTTATCTAAGAGTCACATTTTAGCGGTGCATTTATTTATTCACCAACCCGTTCACTCATTCGACACACATTTGGTCAGCATGCACGATGGTCCCATCACTTCGTAAGACGCTAAGAGGAAACATTAACAGCACAAATACAGTGACTGTCCTCAGCAAGCTCACATTCTGGCGGAGCACCCAGACTTCAAAGGAATAACTATGTCACGGGTTGATTTAAGTTCAACGGTGAAAAGTGTTAAAACAGAACCCGTATAGGATATAAGAGAAAAAATCAGGGTTAACTTAATATAAAAGGTATTGAAGGGAGGTGTCAAAATAAGCTTCTCTGAAGAAAGGCACTCAGGCTTATACGTTAAGAGAGATCAGGGGGCGACTGGGTGTCTCAGCCGGTTAAGCATCCGACTTCAGCTCAGGTCATGATCTCCCCGCTCGTAGGTTCGAGCCCCGGTTCAGGCTCTGGGCAGACAGCTCGGAGCCTGGAGCCTGCTTCAGATTCTGTGTCTCCCTCTCTCTCTGCCACTCCTCCGCTCACACTCTGTCTCTCTCACTCGAAAATAGATAAACGTTTAAACCAGTTTTTAAAAAGGAGAGATCAAGATTTGGCTCAAGACAGAGTTGAAGAGAGAGAATCCTAGAGGAAGGGAATACTGGGCACAGAGGATTTGGAGGAGGAAGAGGTCATTGCTTTGGGCGGATGCAGACCCAAGGCCAATGTATCAGGAGCGTAATAAATAAGGAGGCCTGGTGTGGCTTGTAGAATAATGCCCCCCTGCCCCAAGATGCCCATGCTCATGGCAAAAAGAACTTTATAGATTAAGTTAAGGATCTTGGGATGGGCGATGTCCCCAGATTATCCAAGTGGGCCCAAGAGAATTACGGGGTCCTTCTAAGAGGGAGGCAGGAGAAGCAGAGTCAGATAAGGAGACAGGGGGGCAGGGGTGGCAAGCAGAGGTCAGAATGGTGTGATTTCTGGCACAGGGCCACCAGACAAGAATGTGGGCAGCCTCTGGAGACTGGAAAATGCATGGAAATAGATTATCTCCTAGAGCCTCCAGGAAGAACGCAGCCCCACCAATCTCTTGATTTGAGCTTCCTGAGACTCATTGCGAAGTTCAGACCTCTAGAACTATCAGACCTCAGAACTATTTGGGTTGTTTTGAGTCTCCATGTTCTTGGTTTTTTTTTTTTTTTTTTTTCTAATGTCTTACATTAGCAGTAGGAATCTCATGGGCATGGGTGGGAGCTGTGGCTCTCTGCACATCCCAAGGGACCCTTCGTTAGGTCACAGGCAGGGAGGACATGATAGGAGATCTTATTCCAAGGACCCCTCCGATGGGTGGTTGGAAACTGGGTAGAGAAAAAGAGCACACGAGTAGATGCCAGGTGACCATTTACAAAAGCATTGGAATGGTCCACGCAGAAGTGATGTTGACAAGACCAAGGTGTGACCTTGGTGACACACAGAGGTGGGCACCCTCAGAGCTGTTATGGGAAGGAACTTAGGGAATGCGCGAGTGGTGTAGTAGAGAAGGAAGTGTTGCTTCTGACTTCCGGTTCTCTGCCTTGTGCAAACAGGTGAATGGAATGACTGTTTGTGGAAAGACAGGGTGCTACTCAGGACCAGACCTGGCCTAGAGGGTTAGGGGAGATCACGAGATGAGCTCTGTCAATTTTGGTAGAGGTGAGAAATAGCCCAGAGAAACATGTTCAACAGGCACCTGGTAGGTGGGTCTCGACTTTAGAACAGCAATCATGTGTGGGGACATACGTTTGGCAAACAGGAGGCATTTAAGGTCATGAGAATGGACAGTAACACGTATGAAAAGAATACAGAACGAGGGGTGCGTGGGTGGCTCGTTCCGTTCAGCATCTGACTCTTGGTTTGGCTCAGGTCGTGATCTCACAGTTAGTGAGTTCAAGCCCCATATCAGGCTCTGCACGGCTGGCGGGGAACCTGCTTGGGATTCTTTCTCTCTCCCTCTCTCTCTGCCTCTCCCCTGCTCTCTGTCTCTCTCTGTCTCTCTCTCTCTCTCTCTCTCTCTCTCTCAAAATATATAAATAAACTTAAAAAAAAAAAAAGAAAAGAACAGAGAGTGAGAAGAGAATCTGAGATTGAAAGCATTGATGTTGACACATTTACTTACTATTTATTTATTTATTTAACTCACCTGCCTTCTTCCCACCGCCAGTCTGTTCTCTATATTTCGGCGTCTGTTTCCTTGCCTGTCTCTCTCTTTTTTCTTTTACTGTGTGTGTGTTGTTTCTTAAAGTCCACATAGGAGTGAAGTCGCGTGCCGTTTGTCTTTCTCTGACTGACTTATCTCCCCCTACCAAGGACTGGAGAGAACCAATAACATTTCAAACTCATGGGGAACAGGGGAAGGGGCACTACAACCCACGGGATGAATCCAGACCCCCACCTGGTTTGGGAAATAAAATTGTCTTGATCCCCAGCAATACTCATGTTTTGACATATAGTCTATGGTCGCACTTGCCCCACAAGGGAAGAACTGGGTAGTTGCCACAGAGACCGTGTAGCTCACAAAGCCTAAAATAGTTGCTCTGTGACCCTTTACAGAAAAGTTGACCAAGCGCTGATGTAGATGAGGCATAAACAGAGAGCCTAGGAACGTACAGCGAGAAGATAAATACCCTTTGTAAATATTTTCCTGGTCTCTACTTCAGAAATAATTGTCACCTTCTCTTCCTTGTCTCAAAGAGCTGTTCAACGACCACCGGTATTTGCATTTTATTGTCATCTCCTCTTACTCATCTCTCTCCCGGAACAGGCCATGAGCTTCTCGAGGGCAAAGACCGTTCTGCCTTCATATCTGCATCCACAGAGCCTAACACAGAGCCCACATCACACGGCCGTGTTTGCTCCCTGAATGAATCCACGCTGCAAGATTAGACAGAGTAAATCAATTAATCCCTATTTATTCAAGGATTATTAAGAAACACGCCTTTCTTGACTGATGACAAGAAAGAATTTAGTAGGGCGGACGTCCAGTACTGGTAAAATAAGATAAAGAGCCAGCCACCACAAAGAATTGTTTAATAATAATAAAGAAATATTTTACAGACATCTTTTGATTACATGTGATTGCTTTCGTCTCCAAAGTCCGCCTCTTGGACAGTTGGTGAAGAATTCAGGCTTTTGGGAAACTCTCCAAACCTGAAGGGAGGTTTTGGGCATTTTTCCCAGGGAAATATTTTCTGGAAAAAATAAAGATTTGTTTTAAGGTAAAGAAATCATGCAGAAGTGGAATAATATTTTGAATACTATAGTTATAATTAATATTTCTATCAGACACGTATGAAACTAACACTCAAAATATAGACATGTGTGAATGAGCATTTAGCAGAAGTGACTTGTCCTGTTTCAAAATTTTAAATGACACATATTTATGTCTTCTGCAGGTGCATCTATCTACTTGGAGTCAACATGCACCAGATATTTTTGGAAATTACTCACTTTCCAGATTTTTTTTCCTTTCCATTAAAAAACAAAACCAACCAACCACACAAAAACGTCATGGGGAGCCTGGGTTGCTCCGTTGATTGAACGTCCCACTTCGGCTCAGATCACGATCTCACTGCTGGTGGGTTCGGGCTCCACATCGGGCTCTGTGCTGACAGCTCGGAGCCTGGAGCCTGCTTCAGATTCTGGGTCTCCTCTCTCTGCCCCTCCCCCGCTCATGATCTGTCTCTCTGTCAAAAATAAATAAATATTTAAAGAAAGGTGTAAAGTCTGGAAGAAGCTGTCTGCCACATCCCCCTAGCCACTGCTCTTCTGTTCCCATTGAACACTGAGCTTGTCCTTATCATTGTATTTATATCTAATTTAATTTCCACCTGCAACTTAGCTATTTACATTGCCACACAACTGTTGCATAACAACCTTAATACTCAGTGGCATGCAATAATAAATGTTTGCTTAGCTCCCAATCCTCAGGGTTCATCAGAACTTCCCCGAGCTCACGCGTGCATCTGCGGTCAGCTTGAGGTAGACCAGGAGGCTGTGCTGGTCCTGGCTGAGGGTGACCACCTGTCGACTGATCTAGAACGACTTCTTCCCTGATAACTGGGACAACTCAGCTCCACCCCTACGGGGTTCACCTTCCAACATAAGCAATCTCAGACACAGTGCCCCGCCCACGGCAGAAGAATAAGACAGAACGAACCCAACAAGGCGTGCACTTTTCACCTCTCTCCTTGCATCACATTTCCAAAGACATGTCCAATGCTAGGGACGTGGCTGAATCCGGACTTAAGGGTAGAGTAGCCCGCCCTCCTGGGAATGGCAGAGCACTGCAACATCATATGGCAAAGGGCATGAATGCAGATAGAGGTGAATAGTTAATGTAATCAGTCAACGGCAAGACTCCCCTAATGATCAAATCATCAGAGGTACAGAGTGTATTCAGGGACAAACTCTGGAGCCAAACTACCTGGGTACAAATTCAAGAGCCCCTGCCCAAGAGCTGTCCAACTTTGGGTGAGTTACTTATCCTCTGTCTGCCTTGGTTTCCTCGTTTCCAAAATGGAGATGATGATAATACGTACCACGTAGATTTACTGGAAGGATGAAAGGTATTTTTACATGTAAATCGCTCAGAATAGTTCAGGACACAAAGAGAATGCTTAACGAATGTCATTTAGTCAGTAGTAAGACAGTAGTACTAAAAGGAGGAGTAGAAGTTGAAGCAGGAATAGTATCATTTTGTCTTAGAGTTGAGGCTCACAATTGGGTTTTGAATGAAACCACAGTTGATGGATAGGAAGAAGTGAAGTGTGCATCAGGATAAAGCCGGCTGCCCATAGGAAATCCTAACTTCTGTAGCTGAGCATAACGAGAGATTAAATCCTGCCCGTCGAACAGTGCAGATGTTTCTGATCAAGGGCATCTTTCCTCTGCATATCCCACCTAGGGGTCTAGCCCAACTCAATGCTCAGGGAAAATTGATCCCAGTGTCTGTAAGAGGTAAGATTCCCACTTAACATAGTCTTGTAGACACTGGTGATGCAGCAGACGCTGTAATAGAATGCACAGACCCTCATTTGGAGACAAAGCTTCACATCCAACTGCTGGGGATGGGGGGCTTCCGGCAGACAACCGTCAGCTGTCAGCTGTCCCCGGGAACTGCCTCACCGGAAGAGAGCAGCTGGCCCAAGGCCACACCCTCTCTGGGCCAGCCAACATCTGGTGGCTGATCGAAACCGGTACATGAAGACCAGACCATTCCACCCCGCACAGAATTTCTCTTCCCTGTTGTCCCTCCTGCAGAGGTCCTGGCAAGGCCAAGTCCTCCGCTGAGAGGGCATCACAGCTCAGCCCTTCCCTCCTCAAGTCTTCTTCATTCCTGTACCTTCCGTAGGTAGTGACTCCAAGAAGACAGCCATCCTGGACTCAACGCTCTGTCTCAGAGTCAGCTTCCTGGAGAACACCACTTACAAAAGGCTGTTAGAAAACTCAGTGAGCCATTGTGAGTCAGAGTGTCTACACGGTGCCTCGTGAAGCAACTCTGAGGCACAAGCTCTTTTTTTTTTAAACAGGTTTTAACTCGCTTTCTTTTCCTTGTATTGAACTGTGTGGTGGCCAAAGCTAGAGCCTGGGTCTTCTGCACGGAGACTCTGGTGCGGGTTTTTACGAGATGCTCGGTGAATTCCCAATAGGGAGACATGGCCAACACAGTCTCTTTCCAGAGGTCATGGGTGAGACCATGGCATCGCCTCTGGGGGCGGGGATGAGGTGCACCTGCCCAGAAGCACAGCATCTGGTCACCTTGCGCTGGACACTTCGGGGCTTGCTGATCTTTTTCCCCCAGTGACTTTGCTGCACGGGACAGTGGATAGCTTGGCCAGGGTGAAGACCCCATGGATGGCAGCTGCTACCTCCCTGGACCATTTAACACCCAGACTGATGTGTCCATTGTAATCTCCGATGGCGACCAACACTTGAACCTGGTCTGCTGGCCAGACGGGTCTGACAAGCTCTTTTTTAAATCTATAATGTTTGCCTCATCATGGAAAAAAACAGCCTTCTTGAAATAACTTATGTATATTATACTTTTCTTTTTGTATGGTTTGATCCTGATTCTTTTTCCCTTCACAGCAGCTGGTGGAGAACACCTCACCACGCTTGCCCTATTCTCTGCACTCACAATGGATAGGGACGCGATCGTTTCCACCTCTGGTATCACTCTGCTTTTCTCAGTGCCTTGTACCCAGGGGGTTCATAGTGAACAGATTGGTGACTGACTGTATTAACAAACTAATGGACAAATGAATTTAGGGTTCTAACTCATGAAGCATTTTGTTTTTGTTTTTGTTTTTTTACCCTGAATGATATTCTTTGAGGCATAAAATTATGCACAGACACTGAAATCAAAACACGAAAATAACGACGAAAAAAGCATACGAGGAATCCTCAGCTATTAGAATGTAGCAAAATTTTAGAAAGGAATTGGAGAAAAGGAGAATTAGCAGCATCATCGGCCTTGTGAAGGCAAGATGATGTAATATACAAGCACTTAAGCAAGCGATTATGCCAAATCACGAAATGTCATTTTGACGTGCTACTTAAGATGATCTTTCATGGTGACCTTTGCTTTGGAAGACATGGCTGCCGGCAGTCGTGCATCCGAAGATTACGTATGTTAAGTGGAAAGGCCAGAGAGGCCCTGAGCAGTTCCTACTGGGCTTGTGTCTGGGTTTCCATCGCTTTGTGCGCTAAGCGATAGTCATCTGTATTCCATGGCTTCTAGAGACCCTGAAGTCCGTCCACCATGTTCTTCACAGGTGCACAGTTGCCATCATGAATCAATGGAATAGTGTGAAAGCACGAAATTCAAGCACCCATCTCCACTGACTAAAGTCCTTCACAAACTCCTTATCACTTGCAGGATAAGGTTGAAACTCCTTAGTGTACAAAAAAAGATGTATCAGGATTTTACCCCTCTCGTTCTATGCTCCCATGATACCAAGGGTCTTATATTTTCTGTTTGTTTTACTATAGCCAGCAGTCCTGGTTTCTTCTGGCAAAACCACCTCTATTCTTTTGGGAAAAGGAAGCACACATTTAATGTGGTTTCTTGGGGATTTTCTATCTCAATGTCTTGCCAAGACAAGCATATGACCTTGGCAGGCCACGGGGCTTGGTTCAAAGTGGGTGCATGGGCCGAGGTCATCATTGAAAACCGATACATGGTTTTTGTGAAACGGAGTCTTTCTGCTTCTAGCCTGACAACCATTAGAATTTAGGCTTCGAAATAAAAACCACATTTTTTAGTCATTTGAAGTGATCTTATTTACTAGAGAATAAAGCCAAAATAGTAAGAGAAGAGCCAAGAAAGAGAGAGAAGGAGATAGATAGATAGATAGATAGATACATGATAGATAGATAGTAGATAATGATGATAGATAGATAGATAGATAGATGATAGAATCCTTGCCAACATTTTATGAGCTTCTGGATTTTATCATGCCTAAAGGAAGATTCTCCCTCAGATGTCCTTGAATGTGATTCAACATAATATCTTCTGAGCTTAATCTAGCTAAGCTTTCTTTCTGCCATTCGAACCCCTATGAGGCCTAATAGATCCTATAATATTCATTATCTCAGGGATATTGTACAATCTCCTTGCCCTGCTTGAAGTGCTTTTGTAGTCTTTGACTATTTGATCAACTTCTGTCCATTCTTCAAAACCCAAATCAAATGTCAACATGCATGAGGTAGTCTCTTTCCTTCCCTTCCTGCCCTCCTTCGGAGCTTAGAGTTAATAATTCCTTCTGTAGCACTACCTCTGTCTTATCGTCTCTTTTTTACTGGCCATGTTAAAAGGTATCAGTGATACCTTTGCTCCTATGTCAGTTTCTCTCACTTATTTGGAGAGGTTTCAAAAGTAAAGGCTGTGACATTTTGCCATCTTATGTTTATTCCCACAGCCTGGCAGAGAGAAAGGGTTTATAAAAGGTTCACTGATTTGAAATTTGGACTGTATTAAGTTGTGCATTCATTTATATTTATGATTTATTTTTATATGAGGTCTCAGACAGTTGCCTAACTTGTGCAAGGATGCATGCTGAGCATTGAATGTGCGTCAGGAAAAGTCTTCTGGTTGTGATTACTACCATTTTACCAGCGTTAGAAAATAAGCCAACTGTGGGTCACAGGGGTTCAGCAATTTATACAAGTTTCTACAGATAGAAGGTGGCAGAGTCAGGATTCG
This sequence comes from Panthera onca, assembly GCF_046562875.1. Lineage (NCBI taxonomy): Eukaryota > Metazoa > Chordata > Mammalia > Carnivora > Felidae > Panthera > Panthera onca. The sequence goes on from NC_138342.1 coordinate 8,518,996, forward strand.
AACTCAAAGTGTCTGATGCTAGAATCTGGCCCTTCGTACCGATTGTGCACTTCATATGAGCAGGATCCCTCAGGATTCAGTGAGGATAATCAGCATCCAGGCAAACCACCTCAGGAGAACCAACAATCTTTGCTGGTCCAGGAGAGGGAGCGACTGTCAGGGATGTGCGGAGTAGATTCTATTGCTCTGTCACAACTTCCACAAATGCAGCAGCTTAAACAACACCACCTACTACCTCGCAGTTGTGTAGGTCAGAATTTGAGGCAAGTCTTAACTAGGTTCTCTGCTCAAGGTCTCATACTCAAGCTATTGACCAAGTTGAATTCTCATCTGAAGACTTTGGGGAAGAATCTGCTTCCAAACCCAACAGCTGTTGGCAGAGTCCATTTTCTTATAAATGTAAAACTGGGATCCAAGTCTTGCTGGCAGTTGGACGGGGGTCACGGTCATGTCCTGGAGACCACGTGCCGTTCCTTACCACATGATCCCCTCTATCTTCAAAACCAATAGTGGAGACTCTTCCTGTTGTCAGACCTTTGTCACCTTTCAAATATCTTTTCCTGAAGGATTCCAGTCCCCTTGAAAGTCTTACCTGATTATGTTGGGCCCACCAAATATAATCTTATCGTAAAGGCAAATGATTTGGGAACTCAGTTTCATCTGCAAAATCCCATCAGAGCAGCACCTAGATTAGTGTTTGGTTGAACGACTGGCAGAAATTATGGATACGTGAGAGGCTGAGAATCTTAGGGAACGTCTGAGAATTCTACCTCCATGGGGTAATGCATCATTTCATTATAACAATATTTATATTTTCCTGTTGAGATCTTTCTGCTGTGAAACCTGTTTGTGACCCAAGATTCCTCAAAAATTACTGACAGAATTTGTAGTTTTGCTTAGTGCTGTATGGGGAGCCCCACAATTTCTCTGAGTGCCAGAAGGGGACCCCGATGGTATAAATGCAAACCCCACTCTGCTATGACTCTGCCATCAGACTATCCCCAGAAATCAGCATTCTTTTTGGAGTGGCAGACATACATAGAAAAGTGACCAGATTTTGATGATCTGATGGAACAGATCATAGTAAGTGGAGAAAATGTGGGTATTGAGCCTTGAGAAGAAAAACTGAATGGAGTTGTTAGAAAGCATCACGAAGAAATTGAAAGACAAGACCACTGATCCCAGAGGCATTGATTTCCCAAAAGTTACCTCTTGGTAGCACACAGGCTTCTTCCCACTGGGAGGAACACCTTTCCTGGAGTCACTGAAGTAAAGTGGTAACAGTAGCGTTATGTCACATCACCTTTATTGCCGTTCATTTGGGGATAGCTCAGAGAGTGATCCTCATATTTACAAGAACAAGTCTTTCCCAAATGCACCGTGAAATCAAAATCCAGTGATATATCCTGCTATGCTTACTTCCTATGCCATGAATGTCTAGGAGCAAGAAGATGTAGGAGTTAGCACATGCAAATTAATTAATTGAATCCCTTTAGAACATTATTTAGATTTCAGAAGCAAACCACCTGCTGAGCTTTTCCATTATTTTCAGTTTTTCATTCAGTCATACTCTCATAATCTATGTAGATTTTTACATTTAAACTTCCTTGTTCCATTCACATAACTTCTCTGGCTTTTCTGCCTTCTACGTAATACACACAGTAGGACAACCCAGAAAGATACTGAAAACGATTTCACTTAGACTTGAATTCCTAATGAAAAAAAAATGCTGATCAGACACAGCAGTACAGAAGCGAATGCTCTGAGGGCAATTTCCAAGAATAAAGCCAAAGACTGCAAAAGTTACTTGTTCCAACACAGTGAGAATTCTAATTTCATGTGTATACCTAGGTCTGATCCTTTTGGCATTGCATGCTAATTTGATTATACTTTTGTTCAATCGATTTAGACACATGGATGAGTGAAAAGCAAGTTCACTTAATTTGCACAAGATCAAAAGGATAGATGCTTAGAAGCAATAATAAGATTCTACTTTGAACTACTTACAGTTTCATGAATAAGCTGAATCTAGACTTACATATATAATATATATGCACAGATACATATATATTTCATATACTTTTATATTTTCTATGTGATTTATATATCTATCTATATCTATATTTATTGGAATAAACCAAATACCTGGTCTGGCCAGACATAAGTAGCAGCTTGAGTTGAGTTAATATCTAATACTTTTTGGAAAGGAATAAATGTTTGAGTACCTTATTTTGACTTCCCCTAGAAGCACATTCTAGGGCAAAGTTTTAAGAGCAATTTATAGAAGTGGGAATTTAAGAACCCCCTGTTAGGTAAACGAGGATGTGAAAAATGGAAAGGAAGTCAGGCTTTCAAAGGGTGCCCTATCAAACTAGTTTCACTGAGGGAAACGAACTGGATTTTAATCCTACTGGGTAAACTCTGGAAGCTGGGGGAGAGCACACACCTCACAGTTATCCTACCTGAGGGCCAATGGACCTGTAACATCTATGCGCCAAGTCCCATCAGTGTATGGGTGCCGAGTGCTTTATGAGGGCAGATGGATGAACCAATCAGAGGCTTCAGAAGCCTGAAGAACTCTCAAGCAAGAATGCAAGAGCTGGCATTTGAAAGCCAGGTAAGAGTTTTGTTTTTGTTTTTGTTTTTGTTTTCTGAAGTGGCAAGAGTATCAGATTATGGACAGGGCACAAAAAAAAAAAAAAAAAAAATCCAGAGAATGAGTTCGCTCCAAAATGTTTTTATAACGAAAATAATCAGGTGCTGGGAAAACATATGCAAAATCCTAACAGTAGGATTATACCTAAGAGCTCAGAATCGAGAAGAGAAGGAAAGAAGGAGAAAGATGTGACTGGTGACCAGAAAGGAGTATCCGGGGCTCCTGCCGATGGGCAGGCTCTTCCTGGATGGGCATGTACCATTTGAACAAACATGGCTGACACGGCAAAATAACTAAAGAAAAGGTAGACAGCACAATTTTCCGCCCTTTATTCGTCTCTGATTGGTTCAGTCCACCTTCCTGGAACATAGGTTGCCCCAGTATCTGCCTTTTGAATGATCTACTTAAGAGGAAACTTCTTACTGTCACTTTTCCTGATCTCATTCCCACTCCAAATTAATCTTCTCTCCATGACTTATGTACATTCTGCTTGTTCTTCTCATTGTCACAGCAAGATTCCTTTTTTCCACTGTGGTTATGTGCTTCTGTCTTTGTCTCTCAGGATAGCGGGTAAAATCCTCAATGGCTAGAACATTTGTGTGAACCCTTTGACTGCACGATGTCTAGCACTTGGGTGCCCTATGTCAGACTCTCCTTTGTTCTCTTGATCTCTGATGGAGTAAAGATGACCAAGCAGGTTGGGCAGAACTCTGTTGTGGGTGTTCAGGCCAATCTCGGGGGTGCGTTCCACCTCATCTGAAGTAGGGATACATACAGAGAATGGACAGATATTACACAGATACCAAGATTAGAGCCAGGTCTGGCTGCCACAGGGGAGTCATAAATATTTCCATTCGCTGAGAAAATACTGTTTCAAGTTGTCTTTGACCCCACCAAGCCCCGGGAATACAGAATGTCAAAATACTGAAAGAAAGATTCAAAGAGAGTCAACAAAGAAACATTTTAATGGGGGCTCTGAGAGAAGGGAATAGAGGTAAAGTAATGTGCATTGTAAACATTATGGAAGCTCTGAATTTCTGAGGCTGATGGCTGCTTCCACATTTTTGTCCAAAGCAGTGCACTGTGTAGCCCTTCGCTGTGTTAGGAGATGACCCCTTCCCTCCACTTGAACCTGTTAATAACTATTAAGATTTCAGAAACCTAATATTATCTCTGTGAAGGCCAAGTGTTCAAGTATAACTGAACTAAATAATGCAGGCAGGAAAAAAAAAACTTTTATGCTTTATCTTCGCTTCTCTACACAACACCCCCACTAATTTTTCATCCTTTGTGTTCAGAACAAGGCTCTGACATTATCTCCTCCAAAATGGATAACCTCAAAAATCTCAGTATTTGATGATTATTCTTTAAAATGGTTCTATTACTTCTATATCTTTCTGTTTTATAATGATTATTTTATCTTTGAGGAGATCCTAGATTTCCTTGAAATGTAAAATCTAGGTTCCTTGAGGTCATTCACCAGTTTGGATTAGGTTCAGTGAAAAGGGACAGAAAAGCCACAAAAACAAAACAAAACAAAACAAAAACCAAAAACAAAAAGCAAAAAACCAAGTTCAAACAAGTTAATATGTATCTCTTATTAAAGCCTGAAAATAAATATTCAAAACGAGTATGGTGGTTTCCTTCTTTCTATCATCTGGTTCTACCAGTAGATTCTGCCATTTTTAAGGTAGCTTCAGGGTCCAGCATTAATGCTGAAGTTCCATCCATTAAGACTACATTTTAGGGGCACCTGGGTGGCTCAGGGGGTTAAGCGTTGGCCTCTTGATTTGGGCTCAGGTCATGATCTTGCAGTTTGTGAGTTCGAGCCTATTTCGGTCTCCATACGGACAGCACGGAGCCTGCTTGGGATCCTCTCTCTCCCTCTGCTCTCTGCTCCCTCCCTGCTCATGCTCACTTTCTCCCTCAAAGTAAATAAATAAAACTTTTTTTTTTTTTTAAAAAAAGACTACATCTTAGCCAACATGAAGGTGAAAAGAACAGAGGGCAAGCTTTTTCTTTAAGGATACACCATTTACCTTTGAACAACATGAGTTTGAACAGCACGGGTCCACTTACACCTGAATTTTTTTAATAAAACCAGTTGAGGACTGTCAATGTATTTTCCTTTCCTTATGATTTTCTTGGCACTTTCTTTTCTCTAGTTTTCTGTATTCTAAGAACACAGATTGCATGCAAAATGTGTGTTAACTGACTTTCTATTGTCAGTAAGTCTTCGGGTCAACAGTAGGCAATCGGTTTTGTTTTGGGGGACTCAAATGTTAATACAAGGATTTTCGATTGTGCAGGGGTTGACAGCCCTAATCTCTGCATTGGTCAAGGGTTAACTGCATTCCACAAGGTGTATTCACCGCATCTACATACATCCTGTTGGGCAGAACTTCGTCTCATGAGTCCTATCTAGCTGAAGGAAGAGGGAAAAATCTGATCTAATCATGTGGATTCTCATGTGCACAGCTGAATATGTGTGCTCTATCTCTAAGGCAGAAAGGGACAGTAGAGATTGTGCAAAGCTTCCAACATACAATAAGAACAATTTCCAGTTAAAAGTAACAGATTAAAAAAAAAAACAAGTTTTACTCAACTCTTTTATCAGGAAACAAAGAAAGAGGGAATATCAACTAACTCAGGATTCAAAATTCAATAAACAGACAACACAGTAAGAAATGGGTAAGTGTTGGGAACAGACACTTCAACAAAGAAAGCATATAGAAGGCGAATAAGCCTATGGAAATATGTTCAGTGTAGTTAGTCATTAGGAAAATGCAAATTAAAACCACTGCAAACTACTACTAAAACGTATTAGAATGGCAAAACAGAACAAAACAGAACTAAAAACCTGATAACACCCAATGGTGGCAAGGCTGTGGATCAAATAAAATTCTCACACATTGCTGACACATTGCAATGTGGGTCAGCCACTTTAGAATCCCATGTGGCATTTTTTTCCTAAAGCTGAACATACACTTGTCACACAACTGGCAATGCTACTCCTAGGTAGAATCTAAATGGAAAAAAAAAAAACAAAACAAAACACTTCTGTTCCTATTAAAATGTGCACTCAAATATTTATTGACCATTTATTCATAATCATTTCAAACTGGAAACAAACCAAATGTCACTCAACTGGCATGGTGAATTAATTGGGAAAAAAAAGAAAAAGAAAAACCTGTGGCATACCCATGCAATAGAATAAAAAAAAACAAGTTCTGATATATATAGGCAAAAAAAAAAACCCAAAAAACAGATAAATATCGAATGCACTATGCTGGATGAAAGGAGCCAGTCTCAAAGGGCTATATGCTGTGTAATTTGTTTCATAGGACATTGTGGAAACAACACAACAGATTCAGAGACTGAATCAGTCATTTCTAGGAGCTGGGAATTGGGGGAAAAAGGAATAAGAATGTGTATGGGAGGCAGGCAGTGGGAATGGTAAACGTTCCACAGCTTGATTGTAATGACGCTTACATGCCCACGTATGCTCGTCAAAACTCAGACAACTGTACACTATACCCTCCGAATTTTATTGTGTATAATTATACGTAAAAATGTAAAAAGTAAAAAAATAAACTCAACTCTGAGGCAAAGTTAGAATAAGGTTACATAACACCTCAAACCTCTCAACTGGCTAAGTGCATACAGCAAAAATTAGATTAAGGATACTCTGACCCACTGTATTTTTTCTATTAGATAAAAATTACTTAGGGCAATAATTGGGATCAGATGAAAAATACAGTTATTTTACAAAAACTATAGTGTCAATGGAGAGAGGGAGGGGAGAGGGAGAAAGCAGGGGGAGAGGAAAGGGAGGGAGAGAAGCAAGATGTAGGAAGAAAGAGTTGGTGGGAGATCAGTAAAATAGAGCAGAGCCTAGAACTTTTCCTTCAAAAGGACAATCTGGTAGTGGTTACCGGAACATGGCACTGGCTAGAATCAAATACATAACAGGTTTGCAACTTCACTTAAAGAAATCTGTACTGGCCAGACCCAACAAACCTAGACTAAAAATTCTCACAAAAATGATATTTGGGGTGCCTGGGTGGCTCAGTGCGTTAAGCGTCTGACTTCAGTTCAGGTCAAGATCTCATGGTTCGTGGGTTCGAGCCCCACATCAGGCTCTGTGCAGAGCCTGCTTGGGTTTCTCTCTGTCTCTCTACCCACTGCTCTCATTCTCTCTCTCAAAATAAAGACATAAACTTAAAAAAAAAAAAGTGATTCTTACGACTCAAGAATGCGTTGAGCAGAATGGGAACAGAAAAAAACCAGTGCATATCAATGGAAATGGATAATGGAAAACAAGAGCTCAACAAGAAGATAGAGCTAAGGGCCAAAGAGAAGCATGGACAAAGAAGATCTTTCTGACTGTCACGATCATAACCTAATCAAAAAATAAGTCCATACTGAGGGTAGAGGGAACTCACAGTGTCTGAACCAATGGCATTGAAGAATTTTTCAGGGTGACTGACTATTGCCCATCTCTTATTTTCACCTTTCCTGATGGGAATAGTTGCCTCTCTCTGTTCTTTCAGGTGCCTGGGGAATGAAAACTAGGCTTTTTGTTCATGGTTCTTCTGACCAAGAGAATATCTTGACCTTATGCAAGAACGATTTTGCAGTATTTAGGGATTCCAGACTTTGTCCACGATGAGCTTGTTGGTTCAAACCTGGAACTTCAGTTGTCTCCCCTGGAAAAGGATGGCCATGCTCTATGTATGGGAGGAGAAGGAATGTTTGACCCGAAGAATAAACGGTGCCAGAACGGTAATCCAAAATACACATTCTGTCTGCTCACCCACATTTTCCAACTTCTCTTCACTTAGGCTGGACACTGACTGCATATTGTGAACCAGCTGTGGACAGAAATGAGAGCACTTCTTGCCCAAGCATATAAGAGCCTGGTGCACGATCATATAGCTGTCTCTTCCTCTGTCACGGAGACCCGGATGTTCTCAAATTCCAGCTGACAGACAGAGTGTATCACAGGGAGAGCGTGTATCAGCTTGTTCTCCAGTGAATGGAGCAAAATCCTCTCCCTTCCCCATCAGTATAGGCGAGCAATGGGCATGTAATATAATGAAAATACAAACTTTATTTGTAATAAGCCACCAGAGTGATGTCTAATTATTCTAACTAAAACTTTTTGCAATTGCAAAGACCATTCTTTCCCAAAGGCACCTAATATTAGAAAAGGAATTACAGGTTTCCTGTAAGCACAACTAAGCCAACGAGTTCTATTGCATTTAAAATATTTATTGCATTCAGGGCATCTCTACTTTAAGGTACTTCAGTTGATTATCTGACCATGGTTTTTGTGATATTTGCGTCCCCTTCACTATAAAAACATTCTGACTACAATAGCCCACGATGAGATCTCTTGTTGCTCAACACCTTTGGATTGTTTTCCTAGTACTTATTTTGTTACTTAATAACATAAAGCTTTCTGTAGTTTATCGCTATTCTGAAAATGAGCATGGGTTGTCTTTGTCCCACCGAGACTGTAAACTTTTTGAAAGGAGAGCCATTTCTGATACAGAAACATGTTCCAACTGACTCAGATAAAATTATACTGTACCAAATGTAAGGGAGATGCTTCTGTGCTGCTCAAAGTAAAACAAAGATTGGCTCTTGAAAAGCATATTCAACAAATATTTATTGGGCATTTATGATTTCTCTTCCTTTGGTTTGGTTGGGGAGGGGAGCCTGTTCCAACGGTACTCTTTCGTAAGTACATCTGGTTTTAACTGTTAAGTCTGAGATGGGTTTGAACCAATCAATTTTTTGATAAAAAAATAATAATCCATCTGAGAGAAGAAATCCCAAATACTTACAATATCAGACCCTTGGCTTGATGTAATGCATTCAAGAGTACAAAATTTTCATCTTCTCTATAAATATGCTGAGAGTCCATGCAATTTTGGCACTCATAATTTGAGTTGATTGACCTCATGAGCTCTGAGAAAAAAAGACTGAGTTTCCTTTAAGAATATAAAGGCATAAGGAGAAAATATGAGTTAAAAAGGAGCCAGGTTTACTTACGAAACCCAGAGAATAGGTTTTTTAAAAAACTAGCATTAAGTGAACAATTATTGTGTGTCAGAGACAATTGTGCAAGGTAAGTTATATTTTGTTATTGCCAAATCAAGTTAACTAAGGAAATATGCACAGCATCATATTTTGGACTCACTAAAGGCTTTCCGATCACGTGAGCCAAATCCATAAAATCTTTCCCTGTCTTTCCATCTCTTTCTTTCCAACTCTCTCTCTCTCTCTGTGTCTCTGTCTTTGTCCGTTTGTCTCCCTTTCCATATATTTTAACATATACCCTGTTGGTTTCTGGAGAATCCAGGCTAATAAAGATTTGGGCACAGTGAAATAGGGTGCTGCTGTAACAAACACTTAAAAATGTGGAAGTGATTCTGGAACAGGGTAATGGGTAGAGGCTGGAAAGATTTCAAGATTCACATTAAAAATAGCCTAGATTTCCTTGAAGAGATTGTTGCCAGGAATATGGACACCGAAGGGGATTCTGATGAGTTATCAGGTGGAAATGAGAAACATGTTCTTGGAAACTGAAGGAAACATGACCTTTGGTATAAGGTGGCAAAAAACTTGGTCAAATTGTGTTCTGTTTTGGGGAAAGTAGAAGTTGCATGTGAGGAACTTGGATGTTTAGCTGAGGAGAATTCTAAGCAAAGTGTTAAAGAAGCAACCTGATTTCTCCTTGCTGCTTTAGGAAAATTCGAGAAGAGCAAGAAGCATAGAAAAGATGATGTGGCAGGAAGGAGCCCCATCTTGAGGATTTGGAAAATTCTCAACGTATCCATACTGCACATGATGAGAAAGTGTGTTCTGGAGAGAATTCCAAGGCTGTGGCTGGATACTCATTCCATAAATTGGTATATCTGGTTCACACGATAGGTGTTTGTTTAGCTTTTAGCGAAACTGCCACTGTTTGTGCAAGAGTGGGTCATTGTATAGTCCTTTCAGGAATTCGTGGGGGGCTCCTCTGTTTCTTGTCCTCACCAACACTGGGAATGATCAGACTTTTCCATTTCCGATGTACTAATAGGTATATACTATTATCTCAGTGTGATTATAATCTGTGTTTCCTTCATAAGTAATGATGTTGAGTATTTGTTCACTTGTGTATTTGATATATGTATATGTACTTCGGTGAAGTGTTTATTCAAACCATTTGTCCACTCACTTATTGGCCTCTTTGCTTATTATTGGTTATTGAGATTTCTTTATATAATCTGAATTCAAGTCCATTCCCACCAATGTGATTTTCTTATTATTTTGGCTGGTATGCAATTTGCCTTTTCATTTCAGCAATGCCTTTCAAAGAGTAGAATTTTGGGGGTGCCTGGGTGGCTCAGTTGGCTAAGCATCCAACTCTCGATTTTGGCTCAGGTCATGATCTTAGGGTCGTGGGATCGAGCCCTGCATCGAGCCCCATGTTGAGCGCCATGCTGAGTGTGGAGCCTGCTTAAGATTCTCTCTCTCTACCTCTGCCCCTCTCCCTGTTCACTATCTCTCTCTCTCTCTCTCTCTCTCTCTCTCTCTCAAGCAAAAAAAAAAAAAAAAAAGAGTAGAATTTTTAATTTTGATAAAGTTCAATTTATCTTTTTTTTTCTCACGTGGATCATGTTTTTGATGTTACATCTAAAAGCCTTCGCCTAGCTCATTGTCATATATACTGATGCTAAGGTTTTTTTTTTTTTTTCCAGAAGTTTTATGACTTTGGGTTTTACATTTAGGTTCATAACCCAGTTATGTTAATTTCAGTGTGTGGTGAAAAGTGAAAACCCAAGCTTATTTTTTTTTCCATAGGAATATTCAAATTTGCCTGTACCATCCATTTAAAAGATTATGTTCTGAATTGAAGTGACTTTACAACTTTGTCAAAAAACAATTATTGATTTATGGGTCTATTTCTGCTTCTCTATTCTGTTTCATTGATTTACTCATATTTTTACCCAGGGCATACTGCCCTGATATTCAGAGTTTCATAAGCCTTGAAATCAGGTAGTAGAAGTTCTCAAACTTTGTCCTTTTTATACCAGAGCTGTTTTAGATATTCTAAGTTCTTGGCATTTTCATATGAATTTTGGAATCAGCTTCTTAATTTCTACAAAAAGCCCTGCTGGAATTTTGATGAAGGTTATATTGAAGCTATAGAATAATTTATGGAGAACCGGTATTTTAAAATATTGATTAATTCTTTCAATTTATTGTACCCTTTTAAATTTCTCTCACCCATGTTTCAGTCTATAGATTGTCAGATGTATCCATGAATATTTCATTTTTTTGATGCTATGACAAATGGTATTGTTTATTTTATTTCAATTTCTGACGGATTTTTATTAGCATATAGAAACAGAATTGATTATGTATATTGATCTTGTATCCTACAACCCTGCTAATTTCTGTAAAACCTTAATACCTTTTCAAAATAAAGTTCATAGAATTTCCTTCATCTAGGATCATGACATTTATGACAAAACACCAAAAAGACAGTTTTACCTGTTTCTTTTCAACCTGAATGCCTGTTGTTGTTGTTATATATTAATGTTGTTGTTGTTGTCTTTACTATTTGAATTATCACACTAGCAACTCCAATGAAATGTGGGATAAAACAGATGAAAACGGAGCCTTTTTTTCTTGTTCACAATCTTTGGAGGAAAGCATTCTTTCACCGTTAAGTATCATGTTGGCTGTATGTGTTTCAAAAATTCTCTTCATCACTTTTAGAAAGTTTCCTTCTATTACTAGATTGCTGTATATTTTATTCATGAATAGATATTGAACTTATTATAAGACTTTCCTGTATCTATTGAAATTATCATGTAATTTCCCTCTTCATTCTATTAAATTGTTATATTATATTGACTCATTTTTGAATGTGATAAGCACATGACCTAAATGCTTGGCACAATGCCCTTTTAGGCAGAGTGTATTATCCTTTCTATTGTATCACTAGGTAAGATTTGTTAGTAGTTTGATGAAGATTTTTGCACCCATGTTTATTAAAAATATCGGTTCACAATATTCTTGTATTTTTTCTAGTTTTGGTGTAAGAATAATGTAGGCCACATTAAATGAAGGAAGTTCTGGGGTGCCTGGATGGCTCAGATGGTTGAGCATCTGACTTTGTCTCAAGTCGTGATCTCTTGGTCCAGGGGGTTCAAGCCCCGCAGAGGGCTCTGTGCTGACAGCTCAGAGTCTGGAGCCTGCTTCAGATTCTGTGAGTCACCCCCCCCCCCACCCCCCCCATGCTCTGTCCATCTCCATTTGCACTCTCTCTCTCTCTCCCAAAAACAAAGAAAAATTTTAAAATATTAAAAAAATAATAAATGAGGGAAGTTCTTCTATTTCTAAATTATATATTATTCCTAATTCAAGTGTTTGAAATAACCCACCAATGAAGCCTTCTGAGTCTGGATTTTCCTTGTGAGATAGTTTTCAATTATGAATTCAATTTTTTAAATAGATACAGGGCTATTATGACTTTTAACAGATCTTCTATTGTCAATTTTGTTAATTGGTGTGTTCAAGAACCTTAAACATCTTAATTTGCTCAATTTCTTGTCACAGTGTTCTCTTACAATACTCTCAATGTCTGTAGGCATCGATTTCTATAATTTCTGTTTGGTTCGTTTTCATAAACTCCCATTTTCTTCCCCCATATGTGTAGGTTTTCATTTATGCCCATAACGCTTGCTTCGAAGTCCTTGCACACTATTTCCGTTAGCTTTGCCAGTTGTGAATTTGTTTCTATTGACTGGATATAGGTTCTTTTTTTATGGTCATTTGCATGAAATGACTTCTGATCGAGTGGGACACATTTGTAAATGACACGTTTCTGAATATCAGGAACTGACCTCCCTTCGCAGAGCACTAATCTGTGTTTTGGTAGGTACTTACACTGCACCGAGAGAGCTTAATCATTTGAGTCTTGATTTCGAGCTCTGTTACGACAGCTCTAAGCAGCTTTTCCTCTGGGCCTGTTTAGCCATACAATCAAGTGTCACCCTTCTCAAGGCTCTAATGAGCGCCTCCCTTATTCAAGGAGACCTCTCCACTCAGGCTTCTCGAAGCAGTCCTTTCTACTCCCTGGGGATTCTTCACTTGATAGTCCTCTGATAGTTCCTTTCCCAGTCTTTTCAAATTACATTTCACGGGAGTACAGAACTTCTTTGCAGATTTTTAGAGGTTGTGTGTGTGTATATCTGTGTCTGTGTATGTAGGTCTCTCTTATGGTACTCTGCCCACAAATTCTAGCTGATTCCGCCGCCTGGAACATCGATGTGTTATCTTGGATCCAACGAGGTCCCCTGTTCCCTGTACCGCAGAAATCCAGGGTGATTCACCTTGGTTTCGCTTGTTTGTTTTGTTTGTTTTGTTTTATTTTGTTTTAATCAGGATTAACAATCCAGCAATATCTGCTTTCTATTGTCCAAAAACAATGGTTTCATATATCTTGCCCAGGTTTCTAGCTACTTACGGGAAGAAGGGAAATCTAGCACCAGTAACTCTATCCGGGCCAGAAGGATATGTCCCTCATGTTAGTTTATATTATTTTAATATTTCAGTGGGAAGAAAAATAAATGCTCAAAGAATATTCCTTCTTTCTGGTGTCTATCCTTCTGGTTTTGTATTTCAGGAAATAAATAACCAAACGTTCTAGACAACAATCACCATTTAGAAACTTCTTACCTTTCCCCAAGCATAATGCTGTATATCTCACATATAATATACACTTGTTTATCTTTTGATAATGCCGTGGAAGGAGGTATGATTATTCCATTAACTCAAGACAGCAGGTGGAGTATGCGTCCCATGTCAAACAAGGGTCAAACCCAGTTGTTTTCTTAATCTTAACCCAGCTCTCAAAACATATGCTGACCCATCTGCGTGAATCACTTCAGAGAAGGACTACTCGGAAAAAGAAATTGCCTTGTTTCACTTTGGACAGTGGAATCGCGTAGTAAAACCTAATAAATTTATACACTCGAGGTTAAGTAGGGCAGAAGCTAGCAAAACCATGAAGTGTAAGAGGCATTTCTTCTGTGTTCCTCTGTCTGTTCCTTTCTATAATTATTCTCCATTCCCCAGCTCACAGCCCCTGCTAAAACCCAATTTTCATCCTATATTTTTTCTCAGTGGGTGACACTAAGCCCGAAATCTAACAAAATTCCTATCCTTTCTTTGTAATCCTACCCCTAATCTCCGATATACGAGTGTGCCCGGTTTTCTGTCTCCTGCAGCTGCATTAATTCAAGCTCACGTTATCCTTGACCCTACACCTGCAGTAGCTTCCTAGCCATGGAAGCTTTCCAACTACTTTTCCTGCCTCCATTTTCCCAGCACGATTTATTTTCCACGCGAGAGCCAACGAGATTGTGTCTGATCAGATCGTGTCCCCTGCATGCTGAGAAATGGTTCAGTGTGGTCCTTGTCCCTCCAGTGTTAAGATGCAGGACTGACGTGGCTGATGCTTATCTCCCAAGCTTCACCTCAGTCTCTTCCTCCCAAGTCTGATCTCCAAGGAATGAGCACGTGAGTGCATCGCTTCAAAAGAACCACTTCTTTTTTTTTTTTTTTTGTTTTTTTTTATTTTTTGGGACAGAGAGAGACAGAGCATGAACGGGGGAGGGGCAGAGAGAGAGGGAGACACAGAATCGGAAACAGGCTCCAGGCTCTGAGCCATCAGCCCAGAGCCTGACGCGGGGCTCGAACTCACGGACCGCGAGATCGTGACCTGGCTGAAGTCGGACGCTTAACCGACTGCGCCACCCAGGCGCCCCTCAAAAGAACCACTTCTAATCACCTATCCAGCTCTTGGTTGCACATCAAAGATGACACACGGGTGGGGGGAAGCCCGCAGCTAGGATGTGGCCCACCCCCTTTCCACATGATGTGTCTGTGTTGGTGGCAGTGCGAAAGTTATTTCTTATACTTCGAATAGGCTACTTCTGTAGAAATAGTACTACAATCACCGGGCTTTATATTATGCCATGCGGGTCTTAACAGGTGTTGAGGACCCAGCAAAGGTCTTGATTTGTAAGGCATCCGCTGCAAGTGGAGGAACCAGTCATCGTGTTTTCCAGCTCAGCCTGGTTTATACCTAATGCTCCTGCATAAATAATAGTAGTTTGCCTTTCCACTTGACAAATAGCTTAGTTTGATAAAGCAGGTGGTCATTTTTGCTATAAGGCAAAACTAGCTTTCCTTTCACTATATTGTAAGGGCTTTAGAGTGGCTGCCACAGGATGATCTTGAACTTTGCAGGAACCTGCCTTCATGCAAAGGTTGCCTTGCAGTCTTTGAAGGTAGGGGCACCTGGCTGGCTCAGTCGGTTAAGTGTCTGGCTCTTGATTTCAGCACAGGTGATGATCCCAGGGTTGTGGGGTCAAGCCCTCCATTGGGCTCTGCACTGACGGCATGGAGCCTGTTTGGGATTCTCTCTCTCCCTCTCTCTCGATCCTCCCCCACTCATGTGCTCTCTCTCTCTCTCTCAACAAAAAAATAATAAAAAATAAAGAAGATACAGGAGCCTAAGTCTTGCTTCTGTCCAAGAATAATCATGAGGGTCTTGTTTTAAATGATTATCCCCAGGCTTTGGTAAGTGGTACTAGGTTGGCTTCCCATGATTCCATTCCTCATTTAGGGCAAGGTGGGGATGTCTAAGGTGGGGATGTTTAAGGACTAATTGTGGATTAGGATCAGAAATCCTCATACAATTATTGGGTGCCTGCAAGGTGATGCTCTGGTATTATAGGTGTGCATTCAGATAGGACATATATCCAGAGGCCCATGAGATTTATGACATTAGAACTAGAAACGGAGATGAAGGTGATTAATGGGAAGCTGTGCTGGATGGTCCTGGCCCGGGTCAGTTGTTTACCTAATGGGAGAAAAGTCTCCGAGTGGGATTATTTCACCCAGCTTGGCAGACAAGATCTATTTGAACAGCAGATGCATTTATAAGACTCAGAACTCATTAACTGAAGAACATAGTAAAGATAAACGTGTCCTCGGCGGTACACAAAGGGGAAATAGAAAGGAGAGATTCTGCTATGACAAACAGTACTAGACCTACGTGTGTTAGAAGGGAAGAATCACATTAAACACCCATTTGAAAGGGGTAGAAGCCGGGAGAGAGAGAACGTGAGAGGTACGTTCCCTGATGAAGGGAAAAACCAAGAAACAGCCGGAAGCAACGCTCCTTCAGGTCTGGAACCGCCAAAAACAGAGGGAAGATAGCATCTTGAAGAGCATTGGGCAGGGCCATCACTTGCTACGTCCCTCAAGGCACATGCTTCAGAAGCATAACTATAGGGACCTACTGAACAAGATTCTCTGGCTGCAATCCACTTTGGGTGAGGGAAGTTCATGAATCTATACTATTCCACACTCAGACTTACTAACAGTTGCTCTGGTGGCCTAAGACTGCTCATCACATATGGTAGAGATGATGCCATTAACCCAAGTTGATGCACAATGAGGAAATGAGAAATTAGCAACATACTACCTGGAAGTAAATGGAAACTGACCAATTTTAAATGATCTTGATGTGAGATAAAAATATCTGATCTGGGCTCTGACCCAGTGACCTGGGTCCCCAATATTGCAATTTTCTAAACTTAGCAAAAAAAAAGAAAAAAAGGTTTTTAGTATTGTTAAGACAGAACACCTTTTTCACCCTTTTTTCTGTGAAGGGCCAGATGATAAACATTTCAGGCTTAGCACAACATGAGGTCTCTGTATATAGTATTTAACCATTTTTTGTGGCTCAGAAAATAATGTAAATTTATGTAAATAAATGGATGTGATAGTATTCCCATAAAACTTTATAAAAACAGGTGGTTTTCCTGCAGGGCCATAGTTTCTCAACACTTAGTCTAAGAGAATACAATATGAAGAGGTTGCTTCCTACTCTTCCATACGGTGACTGCATTCTGTCCAAATTAACCTCTTTTGGGATAGTTCTGAGACTGAATTAAAGGGCATAGTTCATAGATTTTGGGAAGCTGACGTAGAGTGGCTAACATCCTGAACAGGGCAAAACAAAACCAAGAAACAAAACCAAAATTCCCTCTACCGCCCTTCCCACAAATGCTACTAATTCGTCGAGAAGATTTCTTTAGCAATACCAAATACTGGGTGCTGTCTTAGCTCTAGGATCTGGAGATCATCTTATTTTTACATCTTGTTATCAGGGTTTCAGTACCATAATAATTTTGTATGTGCTAAAACCTCATTTGACTTTAAAAGTAAGACTTGGCATTGAATAAAAACCAGTTCTGCTGCTATGAAGGAACTATAGCCATTCCAGGAAGAGGCAGCCCAACCATCAAGAGCTCCACCCTCTGGCTGAATGTATTCAAAGCAAGAAACTGGAGAAGACTTTGACTGCCTTGTAACTTGAGCTGAAAAGGGCGACATTTAATTTGGAGCTTTAGTTTTTTTAACGTTTTGAAATCTTTGGGCTTTAACTTACAAGAGGATTTAATCTTTGGATTTTAATGTGGTTCATGGGATTTCATAATAAGCATGGGTTCCTATTAAAAATTGGAGCATCTCTACGTCGGGGTCATTGAGATAAAATATTGTCATTTGATTTAATTGAAGAATCACGAAAAACTGATATTGAACAGGTGGCTGGACACATTTTGAAATGGGCAGCAGGATAGCAATAAAATGTTCATTTTTGGGGTAAGAAATAGTCTTGAAAATTATTTGATTCCCCAGTGGGTGGAAACCCCAGTCACCCACTGTGGTTGCAGCTTGATAATGCACAATGACGATCTTCCCTTCTCTGACTTCCTTCTCCAATCCCTTACTGGTTTTTTTTTTCTTTTTTTTCACTTAACAAATACAATTTTTATCTCAGGGTTACATTTAGAGAGGACACAGACTAAGACAATAAATTCTGGTTGAATAGACAGATCAATGAACAAGTAAACCTTCCTTATGCTTTATCAGGGGAAGAAAGGAAACTGGATGTCGGGAAAAACATTCCAAGACAATAACATGTCTGTTTCTAGAAGGTCCTGCTCTTGGTTCCTTTTCATCTTCAGTGCTTGTGCCCTTGACCAGCCTTGCAGGAGTATCTTAGATTATCTTGGATTTATTTCCAGAGTTTCTCTCTAACTTGTCTCACTGCTTCCTTAATTTCTACTTAGTTTGTTACTAAAAGAATCATGGAGAAGGTCAAGTCATCAACTTTAACAGTACCTGTGCAACCTTCTCTTTAACCAGTACACGTTGAACATCATGTAAGCACCGGTCACTGTTCAAATGCTTGGGATACTTCTGACAAGCAAGCCAAACCAAGAGGTCCTGATATAGTCAAATTGCTCAAATCTTGGGCTAGAAACCAGAACAACTGACCTAAGAATAGGTACCATGAAGAAGAGGGACAGTGGATTTGCATGCTGCTAAATCACGCATTCCCTGCAGAACATCTATTTATCTACCCTGAAGCAAATCTTTCATGAAAGCATAAATAAATAAGTCTTAGCTGCAAGCTAACTTTACTTTGATGTTAATTCACAAAGCATCCGTGTGATCTGATCAACCAGGCTCACCAGACAAAAGATTCTATCCCTGAAAAGTGTTTTCCTTCACCCTCCTTAGGGTACTACACTCAAGACCTCCTTATGTGTCTCATTTTCTTAAGGCTTCCTTTCTTCTTTCTTTGAATCACACACAGACTTCAATTAACATCAGTCCCCTGGGAATATTTCTCAGGGAGGTTTCTCTTTCTCTCTCATTCCGCCCCCCCCCCCACCAGATTTGTACAGGTTACTTAATGGTGCAATTAATTATTGTTTTATGACCAGATGAGAAGTTCTTTTATTTGTTCTTTCCTCAGACTTTTTTCGTGGTTGAGGAAGACGATCCGAATCACTTTTTCTTCCCCAAAGGAGAATAAAGTGGACTTTGATAAAGGTCAGGAAAAGAGAGTTGGAGGGAGGAAAATTCATTTATTATCTCCCTTGGCACTCTCCGTTGCCTTTTGAAAAATAAAAATCTGTTGAAATGAAGAATTTTAAGATAACATGTGTTCACACTAAAAGCATAAGTTGCATTAGCAAAATGTTGCTTTCCGCCCCCCACGCCCCTTTTTCCTCAAGTATTTTCTGTACTAGGCAGAGGTGATGGCTTGAATGCATGCATAGTGATCAGATATCTTATATAAGAGCCAATTGCCAAGCTTTTCTGTGGAAGCTAAATTTGACTCAAAGAAGAGGTTTGAGTATGTATCCTTACATACTTTCTCTTATATTTTTCTTCCCCATGCTCATTATCGATGGAAACATATGCAACCCTACATCTGGGCAAACATTTTTTTGGTATCTCTCTTCACCCTAAGAAGGAAGGGACTGAAAGTTCACAGAGGTAAGTCATTTACGTTGTAGGAGGATGATCCGAATCCACCAGCAAGAATAGGGGTGGAATTAAAAGCATTATAAGGGTGTGGCTGATACCTTTGCACAATGACAGGTGTATCGAATTAAACATGTATTATGATGAAGAAGATTAATCTACCGGTTATCCCAGTCAGTCAGGTTTTGCTGTGAAACAGACAACCACAAAATGCCAGTGGCATTGCCTTAATCAGTTTGTGTGGCTATCGCAAAATAATACAATGGGCTGGGTGGCTTACACAACAGACATCAATTTCCCACAGTTCTGGCCGGGAAGTCCAAAATAAAGGTGCCAGCATATCGGAGTCTGGTGGGGGCCTGTCTACAGGTTTGCAAAAGGCCATCTTTGTAACTCCTCCAGTGGTCTTTCCTTGGTGCATCTACACTGAAAGAGATTTTGTGTCTGTTTCGATTTTTTCTAAGGGTGTTAATCCCGCGAAGTCCCTGCCTTCAAGACCTAACTAACCCTGATCGCCTCCCAAAGGCCCCACCTCCAAACATCATATTGGATTATGAGTTTAGGGTGGGGGAGGGGGAGGGACACAGACGTTCAGTCCTTATCAGGCATATACCATGGGTATGTATCATGAGTCCCTTGCACATTTACCAGGCCACTGGGGTTTGGTTGATTCAGGCTCCACTAGATGGGCTTGCCTCCACGATGCAGGTGGGGCTTGGTTCTATGCCACATGTATGTCATCCTGTTCAGATCAGGGGTTAGCTAAGGCAGGTTCTTCTCATGATGAAAGTCAGGAGCTTGAGGAAGCAAACCTATTTACCTTGTGGATCATCTCTGCTAATAACCACCAGCCAAAGCAAATGATCTTAGCCAGACCCCAAATCAGGAGGCCAGGAAGTATATACACTCCATCCAATATGGAGGTCAAGAATAGGGGAGAAAGTGAATGTAGTTTGAAGTATTATCTCATCTTGGAAACTTAACTACTCCAGAAAGCATTCGCTGACTCTTCTAATTCTTCCTCTCCGTAAAGTCAAAATCTTTGTACCATTTTTATGTATTTATTTATTTATTTATTTATTTGTCTGTGAGATTCTTCCATGGGCATTCAATGGCACCTGTTGTGCTCTACTGTAACCACGTATTTGTTTATGTAACAATGTCTCATTATAGAGGCCATCAAGAATCTTTTCTGATTCCTTGTGCACCCAGAGATCAGAACATTCAACAGACACCTATTAGATGGATGGACCGCAAGGTGTATGAAACTAGTATTTCACGCTGTTGCTTTATATTTTAAGAAATGGGATAAACAGTGCCTTAATGTTTTTAGAAATCCTGCTACCTCATGGGTTTAATAAGAGGATTAAGCTCAATAGAGCATTCAGAACACTAAGCACCCAGAACACGTTCACTCTTCGCATTACTGCTATTATTAGGAGTATTACATTTAAGAGGCTAGATCTGAACCTTGTGTCACTATTTTTATTTATATGAATCACTTGTCACTATTATGATTTATTATGCCTGTTAAAGAACAGATCACCTCTACCAACGGATCGCCAGCATCAGACAGAAACAAACAAACAAACAAACAAAAACCAAAGTACAGGTTTCTAAATGTTTTCCTCATTCTCTACACAAACCCGGTTTTCTATGTGAAACTCTAGTTTTAGGAGAGCATAACGTTTCTCCATAAAAGAAAAAAAATTGTTTGATCAGATGCATATTATGAGTCAGACCTTCCTGACATAATCAGAAATATGATACGGTGCCTATCGTGGTGCGGTTCATAAAGGGGATGTACGAGGTGGGGTGACATGGGGTTCTCTACTGCTCCTTCTGGGGGAGGATCAAAGAAACGGAAGATGATTCACAACTTCCCTTGTGATATGCTACTGGGAGGATGATGCAGAACAACGAGAAAGGGAAGCGGAGTGACTTTGCTGATAAAATGTGCTCCGAGATGACGCTCTCAGGTGCAAAGCTGAGGCCATGTTAATTGTGCATTAGTGAGAATTCAGAAATTGTTCTTAACTAGGGTGAATATACTTAATAAAGACGTGTGTTTTATCTTCAGCTGGCTTCCCCTCTGAGGGCATGCCCTAGTCAAGATAGTTCAAGGAAAATAGAGCTCAAGCAGAAAGTAGCAGTGTTACAGGGACGAGCAATGAGAGGTTGGGTTTGGGGACTCTCAGAGCTGCTGGAAACTTGGGGGAAAGTATCCCAGAAAGGAAGGGGTTTCAGGAGGTGACCCCCAACGTCTGCATATAAATTCATCTCAGTTTTTATCAGACTCCAGAAATACGTGTGTGCAGATGAACACCAGGAACCCAGCTAAAAGCCCTAACAGGGAGGCTCAAGAGTTGAGCAGAATGAACGCCAACACCCCTGTGCTTGGGAGAAGGTCTTGTTAAAACCCTCACACTTTCCGTCGGAAACCCATTACAGGCCCTGCTTCCGGAGTGAGGGCATCACAGAACTAAGCGTTACACCCTAGGATTAAGGGGCACTTTAAATAGAGCTCAAAAAGCCTAAACCCAAGTTGCCACAGGACCAAGATGATCCATCAATAATTTAACTGCCTGCTGGACCCAAATCAATCTCTCTACAAGTGAGGCTACAAGAACTCCAAATCTCGGACAGTATATATGCTTCACAATATACCACCACAGAATAAAACACTACCAGGCATGCAGAAAAGCAGAAAAATATGATGCAGAGTCCAGGGAAAATTAGTCAATAAAGACAGACCTAAACGTAACCCAAATGTTGAAACTCAAAGACAAGGGCTTTATACCAACTATGATACATATTTTAAAGTATTTGCAGGAAGGGACGGTCAAGCATTTGCAAGAAAAGATGGGAGAGTTCTGAGTGACATAGACATTCTTTTTTTTTTTTTATTTATTTTTTTAACATTTATTCATCCTTGAGAGAGAGGGGGAGCATGAGCGGAGGGGAGGAGGGGCAAGAGAGAGGGAGACACAGAATCCGGAGCAGGCTTCAGGCTCCGAGCTGTCAGCGCCGAGCCCAATGTGGGGCTGGAACTCACCAACCGTGAGATCATGACCTGAGCTGAAGTCAGACGCTTAACCGACAGAGCCACCCAGGTGCCCTATAAATCAACATTTTTAAAAAATTAAAAAAAAAGAGGATGGCGTCAACAAAATTGGACGGTGTGCAAGAAAAGATTACAGATAGGAAGCCAACATAATCAAAGTAGTTCAAAGTGAGGGCAATGATTGGAAAATGAGCAAAACTTTGGGGAGTTACAGGGTAGTAGCTAACAGTGTCACACCCGTGGAACTGGAGTTTCATCGGAAGAGAGAGAGAATGGGTGAGATGATATATTTCCAGAAGCACATTCGATCCAATATTTCCAATTCCATTAAAACCACTAACCTCTAGATGAATGAAGGCCAAGCAGGATCGATAGAGAGAAAATATATGCCAAAGCATTTCATAGTTAAACTGCTGAGAACCAAAATAAAGAGATACCTTACAAGCAGCTAAAGGGGAAAAAAAATGTATTTCATACAGTGCGTAAGGAAACGAACGATGGCTGACTTTTCATCAAAGGGAGTCTAGGCAACCAGGGGATAGAATTCTTAAAAGTGATCAACAAAAATCCTCTTGTGCTATTTTCCTGTGGCCACAGCAACAAAATCTGCCAAATTAATGGCTCAAAACAACACCAATGTATTCCTTGACACTTCTAGAGGTTTAAAGTCTGAACTCAGTTTCCCTGGGCTAAGGTCTCAGTGTTGGTAGGGCTGGTTCCTTCTGGAGGCTCCGGGAGGGCAATCCACTTCCTTGTCTTTTGCAGAATTTTGTGGCTGCCTGTACTCACTCCATGGGGCACAGCCACCTGCTCCACGTTCAGAGCCATCACCACACTCTACGTTTCTGCCTCTGTATCTCCTTCTCCAACTCTTCCTCTTTCCCTCTCAGATAGGTCACCGTGATCACATTTGGGCCAGTATCACCCTGGATAATCTCCTATATCAACACCATTCACCTAATCACATGGACGGCGTCTCATTTGCCATGCAAGGTAGGTTCAAGGTTTCCGAGTCATCCTCCAGGATGCTTGATGGGAGGGCCAGATTTACAAAGTACCCGGATATACGGCGGGGTCTACCACTTCTGAATCTCTTACATCCTTAAGGGTGGCACTAATTTTAGCCATCTGAGTCAGAGCGTGACGTGTTTGATTCACTCTCTCTGCTGGGAGGGGGAAGGTAGAGTTTCAGAAGATTCTGGTAGGTCTTCTCTTCTGTGATGACCCTTAACCACATCAGCCAAGGGACCTTTGTGGGGCCCGCAGTGAACACCCAGTATGTTGATCGCAATTATCTACTGAGGGACTGGAGAAGTGAGCACTGAGTGGGGTCATAGACGCAGTAACACATTCTTCACACTGACTCTGGCCAGGACTCCGTGCTATTGACCCAGTCCTCAAATGTCCCTTTCTAACAGAAGGATGTAACAGAGAACGCTTCAGGTTTCCAGTTGCCAATATCATCTCAGACCACTGAAAAGTTTCCCCTTCCCCTTTCCCCCAGAGAGCAGTTACTTGAATAAATGGCTGCAGGTGCCTTGGGGGAACGAACGGCAGAATCCTTACATCTCCCTGCCTTAGAGTGGCAGGATCCTTCCTCCAGGGGCTCTGATTCCCCTTTAGGCATTGTGTTCCAGATTTTAAAACCGCTGCATGTACAGAAATTTGGCAATGGATCATGACTTTTTTTTCAATTGGAAAAACTGTCCTTATCCTTCTGGACATGACTTCTTATTTTTTTGTAATGGTAAAAGTTGAGTCTACCCATCTGTTTTGCCACTAGGGATGCATTTTGTTAAGCATTCCCATGAGTCTGTGTACGTCAGGCCTCTTAGATGACACTCTAACCTTCCATTCATGATAATTTTATCTACCTGGTTTCTGGAAGTTAAGTGCCATCATATGACCTCTATTGTTCTGGGATCCTAATGGCCCCATTGCTATCAGCGAACCTAGTTTTACAGAGGCCTATTCTACTGGGGCGCCTGCGTGGCTCAGTTGGTTAAGCATCTGACTCTTGATTTTGGCTCAGGTCATGATCTCATGGTTCATGAGATCGAGCCCTGCTTCGGGCTCTGTGTTGACAACATGGAAACTGCATGGCATTTTCTCTCTCTCCCTCTCTCTCTGCCCCTCCCCTGTTCTTGCTCTCTGTCTCTGTCTTTCAAAATAAATAAACATTAAAAAAAAAGTTTTTTCCTACTGTCAGTGGTGGCTTACACAGTCACCAGGAAGGGTGTGAGGGTAGATCCTGAGGGGGTTGTACAGATTGTGTCTCTTCATTTTCTTTCTTATACCCAATGGTGTGTTAGATCTTTTTTTGTCTGTTTGTTTTTTGTTTTTATTTAAATTCTAGTTAGGGGCGCCTGGGTGGCTCAGTCAGTTAAGCATCCGACTTCAGCTCAGGTCACAATTTCACAGTTCGTGGGCTCGAGCCCCACGTCGGGCTCTGTGCTGACAGCTCAGAGCCTGGAGCCTGTTTCAGATTCTGTGTCTCCCTCTCTCTCTGCCCTCCTCCTCTCGCGCTCTCCCTCTCTCTATCAAAAATAAATAAACATTAAAAAAATTTAAATTCTAGTTAGTCAAGTTAAGTGAATTAAGTCAGCCGGAGAAAGACAAATACCATACGATTTCATTCCTATGTGTGAGATCTTAATGGGGATGCGTGGGCCACTTCTCCGGGCTCAGAGGAGTTTGAATTTTCAAAGCATGAGAGGACAGCTACCCATTGTCCCCAACCCGGTGTCAGAATGTCATTATTTTCCAACCAGAATCCCAATTTTGGCACACCAGGCCTGCACTGGTTCCAAGTTTAGCTTTCCACAGAGCTCACCTACTCTGGGTATTCATTCCCAGGGACCTGGTCCCAATTTGACATTATTTAGTGCCACTAGCTGTTTTCTTGCCATACCTACCAATGGTGGGTCTTTGTGGGCAGCTAGGTGACAAATAATTCTGCTTCAAATCCAGTCTTCACACTCAATTCTCAAGCCATTCCTGGTCTCAGGGACCACCGATGGGGTTTTCTTCATGCAGATGCTGAGACAGAGATTTTAGCATACGGCTATGTATTAGTAACCGACACCTGTGGAAAGAAGGAAGGAAAAACGAGGATTGGACAGAGAGAGTAGCCAAACCGTGATGCGGGCCTCATAAGTCTCACTAGTCCTACGGGGAATTCTTTGCACCTAGGTAAATGCATATTTAACCTTAGAAGGAATTGCCAAGCAATTCTGAAAAGCGTATATGGTGCCTCGGAGTTGGCTTCATTGAGCCCACATGGACGGGCCTTTAAACCTCTGCCTCTATTAGTCACTGGAGGTAGGTTGCCCCTGGGAAGGATGGGTTCCTATGCCAGGTGGCTCTCTGCGGCTGAAGCAAACATTGAAACTAGCTGACGTCCTCACTTAAAGAGGGATCAAATGGCCTATCTTTCACGCCTGCCACAACATACAGCCCAGACTGGGGGGAAAAAAATGGACCAAAGCCCTGAATGGACCATCAGTGAGAAGATACACTTCTGTCCAGTAAGTCTGTGAGAAGGTAACCTGCTGAGGCATCAGAAAAATGGACATTAAAAACATTGCAAGGAACTCTCTCATATCCATAGAATGGCAGAAAGCCACAACTACCACGAAAATCTGACAATGCCAAATGTTCAGAAGGAATAAAGAAACTCGACTTGCACACATCGATGGTAAAGAGGTAAAAAATACAGCCACTTTTCAGAATTGCTTGGCAATTTCTTCTAAGGTTAAATATGCACTTACCTACGTGCGAAGAATTCCACTCTTAGGTAATTTCTCAATGGAAAGAAAAGCGTAGAATCACAACAGGACCTCTCTAAGAATGCCCAGGGTAGTAATAATCATGATTGCCAAGAACTGGCAGGGAATTCAGATGTCTATCAACAGATGAATGACTTAAAAAAAAAGCATGAGGGCATAATCACGCAATGGAGTTTTATTAAGAAAAAGAAAAACAACTTAAGACGAAACTACAGACTGTTGACCTGCAGAGCTACATGAACTCAAGACACAGTGTGGTGAGCAAAAAAGAAACCAGATGCAAAAACGAACGCAAGCAAGATGCTATTTAATAAGAAGCTCAGGAACATGCAAAACGAATGTGTGGGAATAGAAACGAAAATAGTAGTTGCCTTAAGGAGCTCTGATGGAACCAGACGAGGTACCAAGGTACTTCCTGGGCCGATAGAAATGTGTAATTTGATGTACTTTGGTTCCACAAGGGTATACTCGACTCATCAATGTGTACACCTTTTTAAATGTTTATGTATTTTTGAGAGAGAGAGAGAGAGAGAGAGAGAGAGAGAGTGGGGGAGGGGCAGGGAGAGAGGGGGACAGAGTATCTGAAGCCGGCTCCAGCCTCCAAGAGCCCAGGAGGGGCTTGAACTCACAAACTGCGAGATCCTGACCCGAGCTTAAGTCAGAAGCTTAACTGACCGAGCCTCCCGGGAGCCCCATCAGGGTGTATACTTAACAGAAGTGTGTTACACTGTGTTTAAGTTACTCCTCAATCTAAAAAAAAGAAAGGACCGGGCGCCTGTGTGGCTGAGTCTGTTAAGTGTCAGACTTCAGCTCAGGTCATGAACTCACAGTCAGGCTTCAGATTCTGTGTCTCCCTCTCTCTCTGCACCTCCCCCGCTCTCTCTCTCTGTCTCTCTGTCTCTCTCTGCCCCTCCCCCACTCACACCGTCTGTCGATCTCTCTCTCCAAAATACATACACATTAAAAAAAATTTTAAAAAGGAAAGAAAGTGATCACTCTTGCCTCAAAAATGCAAAGTGTTAGTACAATCTGTATAAAAAAAAAACGCACCGAGATCTGAAGAAGTTTCCATAAGGTAATTGGCGGCTACATATAAGGCAAATACCTAGAATCCAAGGACTATGAGATATTAACGATGATAAATTCAGATCAAAAAGACTTTAAGACAAAAGACACTATCAAATACAAGACGGGGTATCACACGAAGTGGTGAATTTAACGGACATTTAGGCAGAATTATCTTCATACGTTACAATATACGTTGCAGAACACTACAGGAAATACAAAAAAAAAATTACACGTCTAATATGTCAGTAAGAGAATTTATTTTATCCGATAAAGTGAATGACTGAACAACGCACCAAATTGAGAGGACCCAAAATAAATCATCTGAAACTTAGATGTGATTGAGCTAAGTGGTTTCTCTTCAAGGACCCCCTGAAAAGTTCACGAAAAGTGCTAATGCTCAAAGGATGCTTATCACCATCAAGAACACAATAGGACAATTGACGAAAGCCACTTAAAAAGAGAAAGTTTATGGGGGCGCCTGGGTGTCTCAGTGGGGTTAAGGATCGGACTTCAACTGAGGTCATGACCTTGTGGTTCCTAGGTTCAAACCACCACCACCTCCCCCCCCCCCCCCCCCGCCCCCATCTCTGTGCTGACAGCTCGGAGCCTAGAGCCTGCTTAGGATTCTGTCTCCCTCTCTGTCTGCCCCTCCCCTGCCCATGCTCTCTGTCTCTCTCTCTCTCTCTCTCTCAAAAATAAATAAACCTTGAAAAATCACAAAATAAAAGAGAAAGGATATGGTGCTGCGTTTGGTTGTAAAACCAGATGGAATACAAATCCTACCTTACGGACTGTGTGTCATTGGACCAGTTACTCAACCTCTCTGAGCTTCAGTGTCTTTACCTGCAAATGAGGAAGAATCATAATAGTGTTCACTTCATTGTCACTGGGAGTATTTGCAACTGAATTTAAATGAAATGTTGACAGTAACGCCTCACATGAGGTAAGCCCTCTGTATATGTTATCGTGATGATTGTGGCAGAGCCCCTTGTTTACGATGATGACTGATACGATTTTAATTAGATAATGCTAGTAGGGATGATCCATTGCACCAATGGTTGCGACTCTGATGCACTTAGCTTCCATCTTGTTTCGCTTTGTTTTCCCACAGCCCTTCCGACTCCCAAGGTTTCTTTAATGGTGTGTGACTTCTCACAGATTTAAGGGCCAGCTGGGGTATATTTTGTCGTGAATGCATTTTCCCAACTTACAGCCAGTACTTTTCCCAGGTCTCGCTTTTCCTCACAAATAAGAGGTCAATGGGGCACATGCCTCTTGACGGCCAAGTTAGGAAGGGTCAGGTTTTGAAAAATACAGCAGGACAGCCCGTGACTCTGTCTAGGAATCAAGTAGAACCGACCACTTCATGCAAACTGGCTTTACTCTGTTGTGTTCTCAGAGGCCAAGGGGAAATCGCTACTGTCTAAATTCTCCCCCGGGGCTTTCACAGACAAAGCCTGGAATGTCTCACAGGAAACACCACTTTCAATATATCATAGAAAATTCAGTCTCAGTGACTTAAATCTAAGTCATTGTCGCAGAGCTCAAGAACTTCATGACGTTGAACAAGTAACATTAGCTGTGAGTCTTAGTTTCTTTATTTGTGACAATGAACTTAAAGAACTCCTTTCTTCTCTTCTAATGTTTATCTTTGAGGGAGAGAGAATGCATGGGGAGATGCAGAGAGAGAGAGAGAGAGAGAGAGAGGGAGGCCAATAGTTCCTTATTTGTTGGTTCCTTTTTCCAGTCCTTTCATCCTGGAAAGAGCTGTCATTTTGCAATTGATATTCACATATCAATAACCAATGCCAGATTATTCCTGTTCACCAAATACCTACATTCAGAATAGACAACATAGTATAATGTGCCTGCAGGGAGATAGAGACGTGGCTGGGGAAAGGAGGTAGAAAAGCCATACATAGCCTGCCATAGTCTAGAGAATTGTTGAAGAGTACAGACCCAGGGATCAGAAGGTGGGTGCCCTGGCCCCTGCCGTCTAACGATATGAGGCTGGGAGATAATTCACTTCAACTTTTGAGAAGATTTTCTTGTCTATAAAATAAAGATGCTATTATTGCCTACTTACCAAATTTTGTGGATGTAGTTCATTTAGTGAATATAAAATAGTAGACTATCTGCCATATGATGTGCATCCACTCTCTCTTAGATAATATTAACAACGTATTTCTTTTCATCTCTATGTCCACAACCACACTGCGTTAAAGGGCCAGTTGATATGTTCACAAAAAGAATGGTCATCAGTATGTTTCTCTGGCGCTCTCTGGAGAGAGAATTCCAACCAGCAATTTGAATCTCTCATCTGGATTAATCCTAACAAAGACTTTACTACAATGAAAAACACTCTCCTGAGTGAAATGAGGTACAATTTGAGAGTGGGTTTTAGACCTTTCTACTTCTACCAGCATATAGCAACTGCTCCTTGAATGAATGGATGTATGTGTGACCTGCCTGTTTACAATTCCTTTGTGTTCTAATAATAGCATAAATTTGCAAGGCACTTACGTTTTTATCACATCATACAGCCTTTCGATTGCCCTTCCAGACAAGCCAAAGCATACATAGCTATTGCTGTACGATTTATGGATTCCGTACGTGAGGCAACAAAGACAGAGAACACTCACTGAGTCTTTATTATACGTAAAGCATTGGTCAAAAAAAAAAGGCATTGGTCTAAACATTTTAGCAGCATTAACTCATTCAATCGTCCAGCAATCCTATGAGGCAGGTACTGTTGCTAACTTCTTTTTGACAGATGAAAAAATTGACCACAGAGAAGTTAAGAAACTCACGCTGGAAAGACAGGATTGTGAGTGCAGGCCAGGTAATTCCAGATTTCAAGGGTTCACTGCTGAATCGGAGGTGGCAGGATCCCTGTGTTGACAGGGAATAGGAGCATCAAGTTTTAATTATTTTCAAGCTGCCTGTTTGAAATTCAGGGAGAATATTAGTAATTATAAAATCTACCGAGCAAAGTGGCCAGCAGATAGTGAATATACGAACTCATCGGAGCCCCTATATAAAATAGTAACCAGTTCGGGGCACCTGGGTGGCTCAGTTGATTGAGTGACCGACTCTTGATTTCGGCTCAGGTCATGACCCAAGGTCATGGGATCCAGCTCCCTGGTGGATTTCATGCTGAGTATGGAGGCTGCTTGAGAGTCTCTCTCTCTCTCTCTGTGTCTCAGTTTCTCTCCCTCTGTCCCTTCCCCCCACTAGCAATCTCTCTCTCTGTCTAAAACTGAAAAAAAAAAAAACAAAAGCCAGTTCAGAAATAGAATACAAAGTTCCCATTTCAAGAACAACAGGAACAAATAATTAAATACCTTCAGAACTTTGGGGATTCAGAAAATACATGAATAAAATTTAGGACTCTGCTGAGGAACATTAAAGGAGACAAGAACGAAAGGAAAGGCATATTTTGGTATTGGATGCAAAGAATTGACATTGTTAAAATGATATTTCTTTCTAAGCTAATCAGTGAACATAATGCTATGCAATAAAAAAGGAAAATAATTCTCTTTCCTTTTCGGGAAATAGGTGCTTTGATTGTAAAACTCATATGGAAAAATCTATACGTGACATTAGCGTTTTAAAGCTTGGAGGGAAACGGTGAGACACCATAAGCCTATTAATTTTCAAAAGCATGATAAAACTCCAGCAATTAGAAGAATTTGGCATTTCAGGCATAGAGAGATAGATCATTAGGATAGAATATCAAGTTCTAAAACTTTTCTGAGTAAGTCTAAGAAATGAAGAAAAGAAAGAATAACCCTGAAACAAGGAGTCGTTATCTGGGTGGGAGGATGGTTCAAAACGTCCCAAGCTAAACCAAGGAAACATCAGAATCCCCATATCTCTTTTTCTTCCTTTATTTCTTACATGAAAAATATTCAGGTGAATCTAATGCTTAAAAATTAAAGAACGAAATAATAAAAGATCTAAAATAAAACAGGGAATAGTAACAGAAAATACTGATGGGGAAAGGCCTTGGTGACCACAAAGGCCAAAGAATGCAATAAAGAACATGTTGCTAATATTGATAGCAAAAAATATAAGATATTCTGCATGTCCAAACAAAATATCAAGTCAAACACAAACATCAAATGGGGGAAGTTATGTACCACATACATGACTGTGTTTGTTGGCTCCTGCTACCCTAAAAAAATACCGTAGTCTAGGGAAGCTTTAGCGACAGAAAGTTCTGGAGGCTGAGAAGTCCAGGATCAAACTGCCAGGTGACTCAGTTCCTGGTGAGACTCTCCCTGCTTCACAGAGAGCCACCTTCTCGCTCTGTCCTCACATGGTCTTTCCTCAGCACATGCTCTTAGAGATAGCTCTGGTGTTTCTTCTTATAAAGACCCTAATTCCATCACGAGGGGCGTACCCTCATGTCCTCATCACAATGAAGTTACCTCCCAAAGGCTTCATCTCCAAAAGTATCACATGGGGCATTAGGGTTTCAACATGTGAATTATGAAGGAACACAACTCAGTTGCCCTAGACAAAATGTGTTGAGGATCTCAAAAGCGAATTCAGTGGAAAATGAATGAAAATGTCATATAAATGTGTTAAAGAATGTTAATGCATGTAAGGAAATGCAAATTAAAACTTCAGTGTACTGTGTTTCTCTTATCAGCACAATCTATTTCCAAACAGTTTATAGCATAGAGGAAAGGGGAGTGTTTTTGTTTTTTTAATTTTTTTTAATGTTTACTTATTATTGAGAGAGAGAGAGAGAGAGAGAGAGAGAGACAGAGCATGAGCATGGGAGGGGCAGAAAGAGGAGGAGACACAGAATACGAAGCAGGCTTCAGGCTGTCAGCACAGAGCCCCACGTAGGGCTCAGGCTCAGAAACCACGAGATCATGACCTGAGTCGAAGTCAGATGCTCAACCACCCGACCCACCCAGGCGCCCCCGAAAGGAGAGTGTTTGAAGAACCTTACATTGCTGGCTGCCGGAGAAATTAGTATGGTCACTTTGGAAGGGCATATGGCAATATTTGACAATATCTGAAACAGATGGATAGGTAGATGATAGGTCAGTAGATAATAGAAAGAATATATCTACCTATGTCTATAGCTACATCTATACCTATGTATCATGAACCAATAATTTTAACTGTATGAAACTACAAATCACATCTTATCTCTCAGGATTACTTCTGAGAGGCAGAGAGGTAGCAGCCTCACTCTGGGTCAAACCACTGGTGATGTTCAGTCCCCACATTCAAACCTAGATCCAGTAATTTCAACTTTCATGCTGCATACCTGATCTCAAGATTATCATGAAACATAATGATAATAACTGGTTAGTCACCAGTTGTCTGTTACTGTCTAGCCAGCCACCCCAAAATGGAGTGGTTTATTTCTCCCAGGTCTGTGTGTTGGCTGATGTCAGAAGCACAGTTCTTCTGCTGGCCTTTTCTGGGTTCGCCCATGTAGCTGTCATCATGTGGAGGTTCAACTGAGGCCACAGGGACTAAGACGGTCTCGTCATTTGTGTGGTCTTGATGTAGGCTTCGGGTGGACATCTCTATCCACACCATCTCTCATTATGGGGTGCCCTAATGGAATATTATTAATATTATTATTAATAGTTGACAGGTCCCAGAAGGAAAAGTCCCAGTGCACAGGCAGTTGTTAAGTCTCTGTTAATGTCATACTTGCTAAATGCTTGCTATGTGAGGTGGTCAAACCTAGAATTGGTGTAGGACGGGAGCATGTAAGAGAGTAGGGAGGCAGAGGCATGCTTCCTTAGGAGTCATAGAAGGGACAACCCACCGCAGTGCCATAAATGGGATGCATGCATCAGATGGGCTTGGAAATAAGTACCCTGGGGTAAGCGCCAGCAATCTATGGCCTGTTGTTATAAATAAAGTTTTATTGAAATGTTGAAACAGCCGCACTCAATTATTTATATAGTGTCAAAACAGGCTTTGGTGCTAGAACAGCAGAGTGCTAAAATTCCTTCCCAGCCGCCGCCTTCTTCTTCTTCTTCTTCTTCTTCTTCTTCTTCTTCTTCTTCTTTCTCCTAAACACCATAACTCATTCTTGTTCTATTCATGAGCACTATCATTTTTAAATGTTATTACATCTTTATTTCAGTAGGCTTTAATCTTAAAGTGGTACTCAATTGAGGCTATAATCACTGCAGTTGGGCACCCGAGATTAAACAATCACTTTACAGCAAAGATGCTTCCAGGTACTCCCCATGGCGATTGTGACTGCGTGTTGTAATTCTGAATGGAACTTTTAACTTTGGAGCGATAGACAAACACAATGAGAGAGCACTTTGTTTAGAGATTCATTCTGATGTTTTGCATTAAGCTCCCTCTAAATAGCCATCGAGCTTCAGCAAATAAATTACTTTCTTTCAATTTTGCTCTGGGCCCTGGTAGACAAGATGCATTTAGAGGAGGGTTTATGAAATGCTCCAAGAGAGTGAAAGACCGTGCTTTCCTGGAGTGCTCTGTCGACAATACAGTGACTGGAAACCATAAAAATGTAGAAGTCATTTGTCTCTTTATGGCAACAGTTTACTCCGGTATCATATTACACATTAAATCATCAGCTCAATAAAGCACAAATAACCCCACTCCACTCCATATTACAGTGTAGTAAGAATTAATGTTTGCTTGCCAGCTGCATACTTTTTTCTATTCTTTTATCCTAAATGCATTCTATTTTGAACCATCATTTTGCTGGTGCTGTTCCTTCTGCCCAAGATGCTCTTCCTTTCTGGCCACTTGATAATAATCCACGCCCAGCTAGCACTTTGCCTCTCCTCTAAATCCATTTCTGTTGCCCACACATGTTACCTGTGGAAAAGACAGCCTGGGATCATGCTCTGGTTCTGCCATTTATTTCTAATCAGTCATGAAAAATGAGCCTCCATGATCTTTGGTTTTCTAGCTACAAAATAGGAAAAATACGACCTCTCTTTTAAGGCTGTGAAGATAAAAAGATTATGTCCAAAATAACAATAAAACATGGCCTTTGTACAGAACCAGAGCAGATAAAGATATGTGAACTTATGGCTCCCCCTCTGTTTTTCTGGTAACTTTATAATGTTTTCCTATGTGTCCACATTCCTGCATCCCTTTTCCAATGCTCTAATTAGTTAACCCAACTTTTTTTTTTTAACATTTATTTATTTTTGAGACAGAGAGAGACAGAGCATGAACTGGGGAGGGTCAGAGAGAGGGAGACACAGAATCCGAAACAGGCTCCAGACTCTGAGCTGTCAGCACAGAGCCCGATGCGGAGCTCGAACCCACGGACCGCGAGATCATGACCTGAGCCGAAGTCGGCCGCTTAACCGACTGAGCCACCCAGGCGCCCCAACCCAACTTTTTAACATGTCCTTAGATTGTGGACATCGTGAGCTAATAGATCATCATTTAATTTATTCTCATCCTACTTGTCACCTGACAGGTGAGATATATTGCAGGTGCTAAATCGAGGATGGAGGGTAAGGGGATGGGAAGAGAGAGAGAGAGAGAGGGAGGCAGGGAGGGAGGGAAGGAGGGATGTGGATATTACGGACTGGAAGAGGGAATTTGTGGATTATTAATGCACTCCGCATACAATTGTGCCTTGGTTGAAACAGAACAGCAGTTGGCAAAGGAAGTTCTAGCCTGATCAATATTTTAAAGGGATGAATGAATAATTCTGGAGAAAGTTTTAAATGACTTCCCAACCTTCCTAAAATTCTAGGGCTTAATCATCTATTTTAAAAGCTCTCTTCTCCTGGCATAGTTCAGTGCTTTAAAAAATATTATTTGGTGGGAAGATGGAATAAATATTCAACTGATTGGCAACTGAACTGGAAAATCCATTCTTATTCAGGGCAGAGGCTGCAGAACAAAAGCCCAGGAGAGTGGACCTGGCCTTTGAAATGCAACGTGTCTTCTGTTTGAATTCCCACCTTTCCCCCAGTTTCAGCAACCCTCCCATGCTGATCCATCCTTAGAGGCTTTCTGAGCAGCCATAAGTCTGGACTACTCAAAGGGTCATTACCAGGTCCTTCCTCCCCAGGGGGCCCAATGGTGTCTCCAGTTCAACTTTCTCTACTTGTAACGTCAGCAAAGTTGCCATCATCTGTTATCTCTGCACCAGCATCTCTGCCTTCGAATGAGGCTGTTTCGCTCACACAACCAGTCAGTCCTCACTTTCTCTTGTTCTGCTGAATTCTTTCTTTGGCGTCACTGTTGGACCCACCATTCCCACCCCTTTTCATCACCTTTCACCATTGGGCACCAACCGCCCCCAGGCAGGCATTGCCACCACCACTATGGTTGTGCATTCTCAGTCTCCTAATGGACACCATGGACTTCACTGAGTGTCAGTGTGGTGACCGTGTGATATGATGTGTTGTTCAAACCAGGACACCTACAAGAGTAAAACCAATACTTGATGATCTCAGCAGAAAAATGCATGTAAAAGAAGCCCGCCTGGAAAAAGCCCAGTCATTCTTGCTCAGCTTTCCAGGTGCCCCATCCATTTCCCAGGCAGTCTCTCTTCTGGCCAGTTGGGTGCCATACATTCTACTTTTCAGGCAGTTAAACAGAGGGTATCTTCCAAATGTAAGAGCTTCACATCAATTGCAATATTTTCCAAATGAATCCCAGTTAGGAAATCAAGATCTGTACTAGTTTCACACAGAGGGAGTGTAATACAGGGCATTGGATACCTGGATGATGTAATCGCTGAAGGTACACAGGGAGGGGTGAAGCAACCTAGAAGTTAAGAAAGATGCTGCCACCTCTCAAGACAGCGGCACAGGTGAGAAGGCAATGTGACCAGAGCTCAGGATTCGTGGCTTTGCCTACCAAGTAGGTGCTGAAATTACAGAGGACAGAGGTCCTGAAAGAAATGGCACAAGGGGACAAAAGAAAAGGGGAAAATACTCTGACTTCTCCTTTCCTACCATCCTCCAATCTATGGCCTTTTCTTCCACTGGTGGCCCAGGGGGATTTCAGTGTCCAAGGGAGCCTGTGAGAAGCCACCTGTTGAAGTCAACTTGGTCATCAACAGCAGAGCAAGGTTAGACACAAATCTCAGCAAGCAGGTACCTGGCACATGGTGATGTAATCAAACCTACATATTTGCATTCTTTTTTCATAGTTTGTACCAATGATATATGAACAAACCCTTTGCATCATATTGACCCTGGTGTTGTCCATGTATGAATCCAACTGGGGCTAATGTGTCTGAATCAATTTGCTTGGAAATATTAAATTAGGGCAGCTAATTGTTCTTTGCATCCAATGCATTGCAATTAAAAATATCATAGAATCTCAAGACTACATGGAGAAACAAAAATGACCTGGTCAAATCACTCAACAAATGCTTCTACCGAAGGAGCATCAATCCAGCATGGCTGACTACCTCTGAGAAGCTCTCGGCAGAGAATACTGATCACGGTGTCTGTCAGGAGACATGAAC
Source organism: Panthera onca (assembly GCF_046562875.1). Taxonomy (NCBI): domain Eukaryota; kingdom Metazoa; phylum Chordata; class Mammalia; order Carnivora; family Felidae; genus Panthera; species Panthera onca. The sequence goes on from NC_138342.1 coordinate 8,555,463, forward strand.
GTTTGACTGACTCCAGCCCTTCACTGAAGACCATACGGAGACACCAGTTGACATCATCCAAGAGTTTGGAGATTCTCAGTCATCACCAGAGAAAGATGTGTATCTGCCACGACAATATATCGGCATATTCAAAGTTTATGGAAGTTTTGTCTTAAGGATACACATAACATATGCCAGCATATGTTAAATTCATTGACTTGACGTCAGGATGACCAGGATTTGGGTCCCAACTTTTTCACTAACCAGCAGATTAGGCAAGATCTAAACTCCACGGGGCTTTGATTACCCCATTTGTAAAATCAGAATATTAATATTGCCTACCATATCAGATTCTGGAAATTATTTACTGATTTAATATTTAGAGAAAGCCCACCACATAGCTCTATAAAGGCTAGCTGCTATTATTATAATGTTTATTATTATTTTCAGTCATTCTTCTGTTAATGAAAATTAGCTACCCCCATATTTGCTTAAAATGCTGTTTACATTGATTCCGTGAAGGTAGAAAGACAGGCAAAACAAAATATATCAAAAGCAGGCAGCCAGGCAACTGAGTAAGCTTAAAAATAATACACAAAAGAAAAGTATTATTTGATTACAACATTAGAAAGCACTCGATAGCTCAAATTATAGAAAGAAAATGAAGATTTTAAAAATCTTAAATACTTATTAATGAAAAGGGGGGGGGGGGAAAGACCAAAGATATTGTGTCTCTGGTCCCTTATGCCAGCCTCTGTCAGAGCTGGCATAATTATTTCAATCTTTGTCCTCTTTTTACGTCTTTTTCATTTTTGTTAAGTTGTAATGAACTTTTTCATACATCCTCACCGAATACTCTGCTTTTCTAGGCTAATCTCTATACCTCCGTACTATAGTCGTGAAATACCAGTGACATTGTCCACATACTTGGATAAAAAAGGCCTTATGTGGCCAGAGAATGAGGAGAAAACAGGGAATCACTTTTGTGACCTCCCTTGTTTTCTTTTCCCTCAGACCTTCCCTCCTTCCCTCAACTGATAAACATCAGTCATAACTATTGCCACCCTTTTCTGGGGACTGTCATGGAAAATTATTTGAAATGACTTTAGCATGTCCCATCATCCTAACCATAAGTATATGTGAGTCTGAGCAAGACTGAATATACAGGATTCCACAAGATGGTATATGATACCTCATTTGCATGATAGAAGACATTAGACCATTAACAAATTCCAGAACAATACAATGAGCACTGAGTTGATGGTTTAAAAATTGGTAGTTAAGGGGCGCCTGGGTGGCTCAGTCGGTTAAGCGTCCGACTTCAGCTCAGGTCATGATCTCACAGTCCGTGAGTTCGAGCCCCACGTCGGGTTCTCTGCTGACTCTCAGAGCCTGGAGCCTGCTTCGGATTTTGTGTCTCCCTCTCTCTTTGTCCCTCCCCTGCTCACACCCTGTCTCTCTCTCTCGCTCAAAAGTAAATAAACATTAAAATTTTTTTTTTGTAGTTAAGTCTCTCTTCTTCCACTTATCTGTGAGCTTTGACAAGTTTTCCCATATTTCCAGGACTTCATTCTATATTCAATCTTGCAAAGAATTAGAGATTTCATTTAGAAAATCTCTGAAAATGGGGCATCTTGGTGGCTCAGTCGGTTAACCCTTCAACTTCGACTCAGGTCATGATCTCACAGTTCTTGTGTTTGAGCCCCCCATGGGGCTTTGGGCTGACAGCTTGGAGCCTGGAGATTCTGTGTCTCCCTGTCTCTCTCTGCACCACCCCCCCATCTTTCAAAAATAAATTTAAAAACATTTAAAAAGAAAAAAAAGAACATCTCTGAAGTCTTTTCAGTCCTAAAATTGTTTTGATATATGTGTAAATGTATATTATATCTAATTGCTTTATATAATTGGCATATCATTTATACAATGTCTTTAGGAAGCACAATTAGAGTAATTTTTTTCCTTATTGTATAAAGCTCTTAAACTTTTAATGACAATGATGAATTGTTTGCAAAACTTAAAGTATGCTCTTTTTTTTTTTAGAGTTCCAATTCTGAAAATAGCAGAGTAGCTTTTATCAAAATAAATCGCCCACACAGCAACTCTAAATTCTAGACAAATATTTTAAAAACTACTTTAAAGCCCTATAGAAGGCACAAAGGTAGATAGAAACAGGAATAAAGTCACTTCTTGGCAGAAGGGAAGCCCGCTCATTGAGACCCATGTTCATACAGTTTTGCTCCGGGCACTTCCAAGCTCCCTCCCATGGGGAAGGGTGACAAGAGAGCAAAGCACTTGGACACGGTGCCCTTGTCCTGAGTTATCAAGAGGGAGAGAAGAGATGGCGGGATGAAAATTGGAGTGGGGGCAAGAAGGAGCCCCAAAAAGGTCATCCAGAAATGTGAAAGAAAAATCTCCTAAGTCCTTGGCCCTGCACTGAGCTCCACAAGCATGGGATAGATTCAGTGGAATAAAAAGGCTGAAAGGCAGAGCAACCCGAGGAGAGGTTCAGTTACTGCCCACTGAAGTGGCGACAGTTTGAAATGTGTATCCCTTCCAGCCAGAAGGGGTGGGGCACACACCGCCGGCTTTCCACAGGGTGGCCCTAACAAAACATAAATTCAGATTTCCCCAAGTTCAAGGTGATCGGCTGGTAATTTCACTGTTTTTTTTTCTTATTTAAAATTTTTTTTAACGTTTTATTTATTTTTGAGACAGAGAGAGACAGAGCATGAACAGGGGAGGGTCAGCGAGAGGGAGACACAGAATCTGAAAACTGAAAACAGGCTCCAGGCTCTGAGCCGTCAGCACAGAGCCCGACGCGGGGCTCGAACTCACAGACCGTGAGATCATGACCTGAGCTGAAGTCGGCGGCTTAACCGACTGAGCCACCCAGGCGCCCCTGTTTTTTTTTTTTTAAACACATATTAACACTCCAGAGAAATATAACAGAATTAAGAGCCCAGCATGTATCACCGCAGTGCCCCATGCTCAATAAACAGCAGCAGCTACACGAGGAAGCAGAAACATGCACACACTGCCAAGAAAAGGGAATGGACTCTTGATATACACAACACCTTTGATGTAGCCAAGAAATGAGAAGGGTGAGCGGTTGCCAGGGTTTAGGGATGGGATTGGGTTGGCTGAGAGGTGGTAAGTACGATCATAAAGAAGCAAGGCCAGGGGTTCTGGTGGCTCTGGGGCCGTTCTGAATGCTGAGACACGAACCCCACATGTGAGACAACGGCAGAGAAGCAAATGTGCAAACATGCACACAAATACGTATACACGTATTGTATATGCACGTATACATGCAAACAGGTAAAACAGAAAACATGAATGAGATCAGGGATTGTATCAATGCCCCAATATATTGGTTTACGATCTCACTTCGCAGTTTGACAAGATATTATTGGGGGAACTGGTAAAGAGTAAATGAGAACGCTATTTTTCATACAACTCCGTGTGAATCACAAGCTGTTTCAGGGGCCCCTGGGTGGCTCCGTCGGTTAAATGGCCGACTGGGCTCAGGTCATGATCTCGCAGTTTGTGGGTTGTAGCCCCACATCGGGCTCTGCGCTGACAGCCCAGAGCCTGCAGCCTGCTTGGGATCTGTGTCTCCCTCTCTCTCTGCCCCTCCCCCACTCACGCTGTCTCTCTCAAAAACAAACATTAAAAAAAAAAGAATGGCTTCCAAATGAAAAGTTTAAGTTAAAAAAAAAGGCTTCTAAAATAATAAGTAAAATTTGCAAGATACAGAATTGATATAAGAAGTGCCAGTTCAATTTTGACACACTAGCAGTCACAGTTTGGAAAACAAAATTAATTAATGCATTTCCACTTACAATAACCTCACATATTGAGAAAAATGTCAGCCAAAGCTCTTTAACACCTGTACACTGAAAACAATAAATTACTAAACATCGGGAGAGATATACCATGTTAACAAATTGAACAATATTGTTAAATTGTTCATTATCATCAGATTGACCCCAACTGAAAGTAGGCTTTTTAAGAAGTTGCCATTAAAATTGGCATTTAAATTTCTATGGGATAGAAAATTATCTAGAATAGTCAAAATAATTTTAAGAAAAATAGAAACATTGGAAAACTTGCACAATATTACCGCATTAATAACTGCAAAGTTAAATATAATTTTATAACCTGTGTTATGGAAAAGTAAACGATATATAAAGGTAATGTGCTGAGGAGTAAGTGTATGCAAGTAGTGTATCAATGACAGAATGATGGGCCTCTAGATCAGTGAGACAGAAGAGAGAGTAGGAGCATCTTGGTGGCTCAGTTGGTTAAGCATCTGACTCTTGGTTTCCACTCAGGCCATGATCTCAATAGTCGTGGGATTCAGCCCCATGTTGGGCTCTGTGCTGACAGTATAGAGCCTGCTTGGGATTTCTCTCTCCCTCTCTCTTTCTCAAAATAAATCTCATCTCAAAATAAATAAATAAACTTTAAAAAAGTTTAAAAAAAGAGTAAAGAAATAGACTCACCTACATATGGTCCATTGACTTTCAACCAAGACTCTGATTCAACTTAATAGAGAAAGGAATGTCTTTATTTTCATTTTTTAAAACAAAAGGATCTAGGGGAAAAATGGGTATCTATAGGGAAGAAAATGAACTTTGAGTCCTAGTTTACTCCAGACATAAAATTTAATTTGCAATGAATCAAAGTCTTAAATAAAGCCTCAAACCATAAAGTTTCTAGAAGAAAACAGAAGGTAACAGTCACAACCTTTGGGATAAGTAAAGATTCTTTAGATATGACACAAAAAAAACTATCTACCTACATATCTATCTCTTTATAATGTACACACTATGTAATATGCATGATCAATATACATACATATATGCATACATATACGAATTTATCTAATATGTGTAAGTTAGAATTCATAAAATTTTACAATTCTGCTAAAATAAAAAAAAATGTTTAAAAGTGAAAATGATGTCAAAACTTGAGACATCGAAGTAATGGAATATTATTCAGTGCTAAAAAGAAATGAGCTGTTAAGCCATGAAAAAACATGGAGGAATCTTAAATGTATATTACTAAGTGAAGGAAGCCAATCTGAAAGAGTTATATGTTATATGATTCCAATTATATGCCACTCTGAAAAAGGCAAAACTATAGAGTCAACAAAATGATCAGAGGTTGCCAAAGGTTAGGGAACAGGAAGGATGAATACATGAAGCACAGAGGATTTTTTGCACAAACGACTCTATGTGATACCATGAACGTCAATACGTGTCATTATACATTTATCCAAATTCATAGAATGTACAACACTAAGAGTGAACCCAAGTGTAAACTGTGGACTTTGGATAATAATGTTGTATCATTGTAAGTTCATCAACTTTAGCAAATGTCACACTATAGCAGGGTATGCTGATGTGGGGGGGGGGTATGCATGTATGGGGCAGGGGACACATGGGAAATTTCTGTACCTTCAGCTCAACATTACTGTGACCTAAAACTGTTCTAAGTAATAAAATCCATTAAAAAAAGCGAAAAAGAATAATTCCCATAGTTAACATTATACTCAATGGTGAAAGAGCAAAAGCTTTTTCTCTAAGATCAAGAATAAGGTAAGAATACTCACTTTTACCACTTCTGTTTAAAATAGCACTGGAAGTCCTGGCCAGAGTAATTAGGCAAGAAAAAGTTACCTAAATTAGAAAAGAGACATACATTTATCTCTGCTTGCAGATGACATGGTTTTTATATGTAGAAAACACTAAGGATTCCACACCAAACAGAAAGACAAGGAAAAGAAAAAGAAAAAGAAAAAGAAAAAGAAAAAGAAAAAGAAAAAGAAAAAGGCTAGGAAGGAGAAGAAAGAGAGAAAGAAAAAAGAAGGAAGGAAAGAAAGAAAAAGAAAGAAATAAAGAAAGAAAGAAAGAAAGAAAGGAAATAACAAAATAATAAAATAAAACAAAACAAAATAAAAAACAAAACAAAATAAAATAAACTTAATAAAATAAGCCAAGGAGTTGAATGCACATTTCTCAAAAAAGATATAAAATGGCTAATAAACATATAAAAAGATGTTCAATATTGCTAGTCATTAGGGAAATGCAACTCAAAACCATAATGAGGTCACTTCACACCCATCATGATGGCTACTACCAAATAAAAGGAAACATAAAATAACGAGTGTGGATAATAATGGGAATAAATTGAAACCTTGTTCACTGTTGCTGAAAATAAAAAAAATGGTGCATCGCTATGGACAACAGTATGGTAATTCCTCAAAAATTTCACAATAAAATTACCATATAATCCAACAAGCTTACTTCTGGGTATATATCCAAAAGAACTGAAAGCAGGGACTCAAACAGATATTTGTACACTCCTGTTTTTGTTTTTTTTTATTTTTATTTTTTAACATTTATTCACCTTTGAGACAGAGAGAGACAGAGCATGAACAGGGGAGGGGCAGAGAGAGAGGGAGACACAGAATCGGAAGCAGGCTCCAGGCTCTGAGCCATCAGCCCAGAGCCCGATGCGGGGCTCGAACTCACGGACTGTGAGATTGTGACCTGAAGTCAGACGCCCAACTGACTGAGCCACCCAGGTGCCCCAACACTCCTGCTTTTGAATAGCATTATTCATGGTAGCCAAGAGGGAGAAGAACTCAAGTGTCCGTTGGTGAATGAATAGATACACCAAATGGACTATATCCATATAATACAATACTATTCAGCCTTGGAAAGGAAAGAAATTATGACACATGCTATGACATAGAGGAACCTTGCTAACATTGTATTTCATGAAATAAACCAGTCACAAGAAGACAAATACTGTATGTTTCCACTTATACGAGGTATCTAGAGTAGTCAAATTCATAAAGACAAAGTAGAATGGCAGGTGTCAGGGGTTGGGGGAGGGGGAAATAGGGAGTTTAATGGGTATAGAGTTTCAGATTTGTGTAATGAACAAGTTCTGGAGATTGATCACACAACCATGTAAATATATTTAATATCGGATTGCCTACTTAAAAATGGTAAAGATAGCTGGGATGCCTGGGTGGCCCAACTGGCTAAGTGTCTGACTCTTGATTCCAGCTCAGGTCATGATGTGGGATCAAGCCCCATGTCGGGCTCTGTGCTGACAGCGTAGAGCCTGCTTGGGATTCTCTCTCCCTCTCTCTCTGCTTCCCCCCTCCTCAAAATAAATAAATAAATAAACTTAAAAATTGTAAAGATGGTTAATTTTATGTTACATGTACTTTGCCATAATTAAGAAAAAATAAAGCAGAAAAAAAAGGAAAACTACACACTAAGCTATTAACAGAATGTTTATTTCAAAGCAATTCTACCGGCTTCCTTTGAATTATAGAGAAAATGGATGTCAATAAAAAGAAAAAGAAAATACAATAAAAATGGCCAAACATCTTCAAAGTGTGCTTCGCCAAAAAGGATATAGGAATGCCCAATGAGCACATAAAAAAGTGCCCAACATAATTAGCCAAAAGGAAAATGCAAATGAAAACCAAAATGGGGTACTATTTCACACCTACTAGAATGCTGGCAGGGATGTGAAGCAAATTTTATTTTACTCATACTGTTTTAAGGCCCACTCAGAGAAATAGCATGCTGCTTTTTGTCCTAAATTTGGAAGATGGAAACTTAATCTGATGGAAATCTTTCGTCAGATTAAAGCCTCAGCTCACTTCGCTTTTCTACCTTCTCTCTGGCAGCGCTCCCAAGGCTAAATCGATACCTTCCCTCCCTCAATCCCTGCAGCTCTGGTAATTAACTGCTCCTGCACAATTGGCTGGGGACCAGGCAGCCTCCCTTTCCATTGGCTCGTCTCTGCTGTATTGTCCCGAGGTGCCCTCAGCATGAATGAGGAAGCTTTATTTGGCCACAGTCCTGGTACAGCCTGGTCAGGGCGGAGGGTGGGGACAGTCCTTGGTTTTGTTATGGTCTTAAAATCTAGAATGGTTCTCCACCCCAGCATTAGGAATAAGGCAGACTTTTGGACTTGGCCACATCATAGATTTGGGAGTGTCACACAGAACTCAGCCAGGTAGAGCTAGGGCATGAGAAATGTGTATCTGTGCTCCAGAGATGGTGAGAGCGGCCAAACACATATTTCATTTGGTTTTATCACACATCTCTAAGGTGGGTATTTTCACTGAATGTCAGAGAGGTTTATAGAATTGCACAGAGCTCACCCAGCTGGCAGAGAACTGAGCTGGGATTTCAGGACAGTTCTGTATGACTTCCTTCCAGTGTGTGTGTGTGTGTGTGTGTGTGTGTGTGTGTGTGTGTGTTTAATCTAAGACTCACTATTCAATACAGTTACCTGTTGAGGAACCTGAATAGGAGTAAAAGGGACTCGGATCCTGGGAATAAGTAAGGGTAGTCAGGAACCCATAGCCCCACGCAAGAGACTAGAGAACAAGGGGAAGAGAGGACAGGTCGACAAGGAACCATGTGAACTATTGGAAAGAAGCAAGGGATTTCTGGGGCATCTGGGTGGTTCAGTTGGTTAAGCATCTGACTCTTGATTTTGGCTGAGGTCGTGGTCTCACAGTTCATGAGATCAGTGTGGAGCCTGCTTGAGATTCCCTCTCTCCCTCTCTCCCTGCCCCTCCCCTTCATGCACTAGCTGTCTCTCTGTCTCTCAAACTAAACAAGCTTTAAAAAAAAAAAGAAGCAAGGGATTTCTTCCCATATCGCTCATTATTGTTTTCAATGAATTGTTATTATTCTATGGACGTAGGTAAATTTCTGTACACTTAACTGCTGTGCATTGAGACACAGCTATTGAGTTCCGCTGTTTATCAAAGTCAGAATAAGGAGGATATTTGAATTCAACTGCACCAACTTACTTGGGGTGTATGAGAATCTCACCAGGGTTCAAGTGGCTGGTGAAGTTGTTTTTTTTTTAATTTATTTAACGTTTATTTATTTTTGAGAGAGAGAGATAGTGTAAGCTGAGAAGGGGCAGAGAGAGAGGGAGACACAGAATCTGAAGCAGGCTCCCGGCCGTCATCACAGAGCCTGACGCGGGGCTCAAACCCATGAACTGCGAGGTCATGACTTGAGCTGAAGTCTGGCACTTAACCGACTGAGTCACCCAGGTGCCCCATCAGTGAAGGAGACTTAGTCTTATATTTTCTTTGAGAATTTTTGTGGAGATAGAATTCACATTCCAGAATATTTACCCTCAGAGAGTGTGCAAATCAATGGTCTTTAATTTCATCATGGAAAGTGGCCATCACCACTATCTAACAAGAAAACATTAGATCACCTCCCCCCCAAAAAAACCTCACACCCGTTAGCCGGCATTCTACATCCTGCCCTCCAACCCAGGCCTTAGAAATCATTCCTCTATATTCTGTCGCTATGGGTTTGCTTACTTTGGACATTTACTCTAGATAGAATCAAGAAATATATTTCCTTTTGTCTCTGGCTTTTTTCTTTCACTTTGTATTATATTTTTTCAAAGTTCATCCACAGCTGTGTAATATTTCTTTCAATGAATATACACTTTGTGTTTATTTATTCAGTTGATTGACATTTGAATTGTTTCCACTTGTTTGCTATCATGAACAATGCTGCTGTGAACATTTGTGTATAGGGTTTCATGTGGATGCCTCTTCTGTGTGTAAGTTTTATGTTTTCAGATCTCCTGAGTTTGTTTATACTTGGGGTGGATTTTCTGGGTCTCGGGGTATCTCAGGGTTTATCTGTTTGAGCACACGACAAACTATAGACCTTTACATTACCGTCACAAAGTATGAGGGTTCTAAATTCTCTACATACTTATCAAGATGTATAATTCTCTCTATTACAACTGTAATACTGGGTATGAAGTGACACCTCATTGTGGTTTTTGATTGGCTTTTTCCAGATAAATTACAATTCATGCACTTATTTGCATATTGTATATCATCCTTGGAGAAATACCTACTCAGATCCTTTGCCCATTTATTTATTTTTAATGTTTATTTATTTTTGAGAGAGAGAGAGCTGGGGAGGGGCGGAGAGAGAGGGGGTACAGAGGATCTAAAGTGGGCTCTGTGCTGACAGCAGAAAACCTAATGTGGAGCTCAAACTCACGAACCGAGAGATAATGACCTGAGTCCAAATCAAGAGTCCGACGTTTAACTGAGCCACCCAGGCACACCATCCTTTGCCCATTAAAAAAAAAATGTGGAGGTAAAATTCACATGACACAGCATTAGTCTTTTTGAAGTAGACAATTCAGGAGGATTCAGTACATTCACAAGGTTGTGTGAACATCGTTTCGATCCAGTTTTGAGTTTTCGTCAACCCCGAAGTGATACTCATGTCCGTAAACTGGTGATCCTGTTCCCATTCCACACGGCTTCTCGGGGCCATCAATCTGCTCTCTGTCTCTATGGATTTGCTTGTTAAGGGCATAAAAAAATTATACGTTACATGACCTTTTGTGTCTGGGTTCTTACATTTAACATAACGTTCTCTTCCAGCATCTGTGTTGTGGCCCATTTTCAGTATTAGGTTTCTTTTTGTTGGTAAATAATGTTTCATTGTATGTGTGTGTGTGTGTGTGTGTATGTGTATAATAATTGGTTCATCCATTCGTTGATTGATGAATATTATATTATTTCTACCCTTTGGCTATTGTAAATACTGTTTCCATGAACACTTACGTACATACTTTACTTAAATATTTATTTTCAATTCTTTAGGCTATATTCCTAGGAGTCCAAAGCCGGGGTCATAGGAAAATTGTATGTTTCGCTTCTTAAGGAACCACAGCATAGTGCTTCACAGAGGATTAAACTGTTTAGATTTCCACCAGCAATATATGAGGGCCCAAGTTTCTCCATATACTCGATACCACTTGCAACTTCAGAAATTATTATCGTTATTTATTTTAGCCATCCAAGTGGGTGCGAAATGGTATCTTGTGATTTTGATATGATTTTGCTAATGATTAGTGATGTCCCGCATCTTTGTATATGCTTATTGGCCATTTGCATATCTTCTTTGGGTGTCTATTTAAGTCATTTCTGTGTGTGTGTGTGTGTGTGTTTAATTGGATCCTTTGTATTTTTATGATTGAGTTGTAAGAGTTCTTTATATAATCTGGATTGTAGACCCTTATTAGGGATATAACTTGCAAACACTTTCCCCCACTCAGTAGGTTGTCCTTCAATTTCTTCATATTGTCATTTGATGTCCAAAATAGTTTCTAATTTGAGTGAAATCTAATTATCTATTTGTTGTTTTTACTCATGTTTTTAGTGTCTTATCTAAGAATCCGTTGTCAAATCCAAGGACATAAAGGTGTACTTCTATGTTTTCATCTTAGAATTTTACAGTTTTATCTCTTTTATGTAGGTTGTCGATCCATTTTGAGCAAATTTTTTGTTTATGGTATAAGGTAGATGTCTACTTTTTTTTTTTTTTTTTTTTTTTTGCATGTGGATGTCCAGTTTTTCCATTACTATCTGATGAAAAGACTGCTTTTTTTCCCAAATAAATGACCTAGACACCTTTGTCAAAAAGTCAATCACCAGGTGCCTGGGTGGCTCAGGTGGCTAAGCCTCTGACTTCAGCCCAGGTCATGATCTCAAGGGTTGGGAGTTCGAGCCCCGCATTAGTCTCTGGGCTGTGAGCTCAGAGCCTGGAGTCTGCTTCAGATTCTGTGTCTTCCTCTCTTTCTGCCCCTTCCCCACTTGCTCTCTGTCTGTCTCCTTCAAAAATAAATAAACATTAAAAAAATCAATTATCCATGGATGTATGGGTTTATTTCCATTCCATCTGTCTAACCTATGCCAGTACCATACTGTTTTGATTACTGTAGCTTTGAATAATGTTGAATATGAATACTGAGTAAATGTTGAAATCACTGAGTAGACGTCTAGCTTTGTTTTTCTTTTAAAATTTTGTTTTGACTATTGTTTTCTAATTCCATATTAATTTGAGAGCTTGCATTTCCATTTCTTCAAAAAAAGCCTGTTAATAGAATTGCGTTTAATCAGTGGAATGCTTAGAAAAATATGGTCATCTTAACAATATTATGTCTTTCAATTCAAAACAGAGAATGTCTTTACATTTATTCTTTAATTTATTTCAGTAATGTTTAATCATTTTCAGTGTAAATATCTTTCACCTCCTTTGTAAATTTATTCACAGGTATTTAATGCTTCAGGATGCTATTGCAAACAAAATGGATATTTTTTTAAAAATCTCTTTTGGAGGACACCTGGGTGGCTCAGTCAGTTAAGTATCCAACTCCTGGCTTCAGCTCAGGTCATGGTCTCACGGTTTCATGAGTTCGAGCCCTACATCGGGCTCTGTGTTCACAGCACTCAGCCTGCTTGAGATCCTTTCTCTCCCTCTCTCTCTGCCCTTCCCCCACTCGCACAGTCTCTGTCTCTCTCAAAATAAATAAATAAATAAATAAATAAATAAATAAATAAATAACTTAAAAAATAAAATAAAACAAAAATAATTTCTTTTGGATTGTTTGTTGCTGGTGTACAGAAACAAAACTGATTTTTATGTCAGCCTTGTACCCTGCAATTGTACTAAATTTAATAACTCAATTAGATTTTTGTGGGTTATTATTTTCCATATAGAGGATCATGTCATATGTCAATAGATATTTTGACTTCTTCCTTTTCAATTTGGATGCCTTTCCTTCCTTCCTTCGTTCCTTCTTTTCTGCCTTTCTTCCTTCTTCTCTCCTTTCTTCTTTCCTTCTTTGTTCTTTCTTTCTTTCTTCCTTTCTTTCTTTCTTTCTTTCTTTCTCCTTCCTTCCTTCCTTCCTTCCATCCTTTCTTCCATAAATTGCTTTGGCTAGACTAGAACCTCTGGTACAAGGTTAAATGACAATGACAAGAGCATACTTTGTATGATTTCTATCTTAGGAAGAAAATCTTTCAGTATTTCACTGGTAAGTGTGATGATAGCACTGGATGTGGCCTTATTGTTTGGAAGGAATATTTTTCTATTCTTAGTTTCTGAATGCATTTATCTAGGAAAGGTTTTGAGTTTTGTTAAATGCTATTTCTGTGTAATTTGAAAGAATCATGTGGTTTTCTCCCTTTGATCTATTTATTGCTATATTACAATGATTTATTTTCTTAGGTTGAACCACCCTTACATCCCTGGGATAAATCCTTGCAGTCATGGCATATAATCCTTTCAATAAACTGTTAGATTTGGCTTGCTAATATTTTGCTGAGGATTTTTGTCTTCTATATTCATATAGGATATCTGTCCCTAGTTTTCTTGTATTGTCTTTGTCTGGTCTTGTTAGAGTAATTTTTGCTTTACAGAATGAGTTAGAAGTATGACCTCTTTTACTATTTTGTGGAAGAGTTTAGGAAGGTTTGCTCAGAATTCTTTTTCAAATGTTTGGTAAAATCCACCATGAAGCTGTATGATCGTGGACTTATCTTTGTTGAGAGGTTTTGATTACTCAGATCGCTTGAGTTGTAATATCTCTTTTAGATTTTCTATTTCTTCTTGAGTCAGTTTTGATAATTTGTGTGTTTCTAGGAATTTCTCTATTACATCTAGGCTATCTACTATGTAAGTGCATAATTGTTAATAGCATTATCTCATAAAATGAATGAATATTGCAGATGCTTGGTCAGCTCAATATGGATCTCAGTATTCAAATATATATCCCTGAATAAGGAAGGTATTTATAGAAAGGGTACTTTAGTTATTTAATATCTTTCTTAGTCTTGGTTGAAAGCTTGGGGAGAAAACTATTTCTCTTTTTGATAGGTAACTGCATCTATTTTTAACTCTGTATTAAGTTAGGCTTTCAGTGTATTAAACAGTGTTTCAGCAAAATATCTGGGTCACATTATTGGAGAAAAATAGAAAAATGTCTGGGTTGCCAACATATAACTGCTTTTACTCCATTACAATTTCTTGGTAATTCTTTCTGTCTCCAGAGATATTTTCTCTAAGATTCAATCACTTACACTGCATGATGATGTTTTGCAAAAATGCAGTCAAGATAGCATTCACTCTGTTGTCCAGTGCCCTTTGTTCAAGGACTATAGAATCTGTTACAACTTGGACTCAGTTCTAGTAAAAAATAATTGTATCCAAAGACAAAGGGAACTTCTTCGTCTCTTTGGTGAATTCAAACAATGTATTATTCTTCCACAGTATGGAAGTTGATCTGCTTTACTCAAAGTCCACTCATTTAAATGTTAAGCCCATTTGAGGGGCGCCTGGGTGGATCGGTCAGTTTAGTGTCTGACTTTGGCTTAGGTCAAGCTTATTAAAGGTACATCTAAGAAGAACTATAAACCAATTTACCATAGAGAGATAAAAATGTGCAACTCTTTATGAATGTATTACATAATAATATGTGGTGGCAGGCATCATAAATAAGAGAAGAACAGGGTAGTCATCCATGAGTATAACCTTAAGCTTCCTGCAAACTTTGTGTAATGTCATCAGAATCTGTCTTTAGATTCTACTGGCAGCAAAGCACTATGGATACTACTGTGGTTAGTATCTCAGTCGGTAATAGAAGGGGAAGCTACATTTCCATCAGAAGTTAGTGAATACAGAGATTTTTGTTATCAAAGTCACAACTACTTTGGGAGTCTGTGACATCCAGGTTGAGAACTCTTACACTGTAATTCTCAACCTTAACATCAGAATCACTAGGAAATTAAAAAAAATATTGATGCTTAAGGTACCCTCCCAAGGATTCTAATTCCATCCTGGGTTTCAGCTTGGACACAGATAATGAGCTTTTATATGAGTGTGTGTGTGTGTGTGTGTGTGCGTGTGTGTGTGTGTGTGTGTGTGTGTGTAGCTGAACTCTTATCCTTCTGGAAGAACACTCCATTTTGAATGCATGGTTCGTAGGTTCAAGCCCCATGTTGGGCTCTGTGCTGATAGCTCAGAGCCTGGAGCCTGCTTTGGATTCTGTGTCTCCCTCTCTCTCTGCCCCTTCCCGGCTCTCTCTCTCTCTCAATTTCTCTCTCTCAAAAATAAACATTAAGCAATTTTTAAATGATAAGCCTATTTGAAGAAAAAAAAATACCTCCTCAGAAACATCTAGAATGAACTTTGAGGAAATATCTGGACTACGATCTCAGGACATAAAATTAACCATCACACAAAGTAAAAATATTAAAGATAAATTTAGGATGCTTCTCTTAGGTCATTTCATCTCTCCTTTCCATTTTTCCAGCATCTGATAAGAGTTCAGTTTAGGGGAAAAGTTTAATTAATTAACTGAGAAAAAGAATTCAGTTTTTGTAGAGAATCTAAAATATTGAGGAATTATGAAAGGATGAAGGTAAAAAAAAAGAAGCTAGTGAATCAAGAATTTCTTTCAGTAATTTTTCATGGTAAGCTATAAGGACCATTTTAGGAATTTGGTTTGGATGTTTTCAATCCCATTTAACATATGTTAACTATTACTCTCTAAGGCACTACTAATTCATTAGAATTGTTAAATAAAACATTGTTACTTTTAAAAACAGAAGTTGAGGACAGGTTGCTATAAATTCCGGGACCAAAAGAAGAAACTTCACATCTGAGCAGGGCCAAGGTGAGCGCATATTTATGAGGAATTTTAAGATTAAATCAAATGCAGGAAGATTGGAAGTTTGTAGATGGCCCAGAGAAATGACAGTGAGGACAATTCGTTTTGAAGGAAGGAAGCCTTGCCTAACTTAGCATCTGAAAAATTTCACGCTGGCATGTTCTGCATTGGGACTGAAGGTAAGACTTTCCTTATGGAATTAAAATTGCAAACATATATTTTGCCTGGTATACTGCACGTACAGGAAAACATTGTTAAAGCAGTATTACTAGCGGGCCGTGGAAGTACATTGCCTTTTAGTTCAAAGTGGGTTTCAAATTTTATTGGTTTTCTATTTGCATCTTTGGAGTAGTGAGGCCCTGTGGAATATAATCTTAGTAATGTAATACCACGTAAGCACTCCTGAAAATACATTTGCTTGGAACTTCTAAACTAAGTTGAAAATGAAACCAACTCAGGCCATTACAACTGATGGTCTGACTTCTAAAATATACATATTGTCTCCTGGCCATGTCTCACCATTGGTATCCAGTAAAAAAGGAGCAGAAACGACTGAAGATTTAAGACAATACGTCTTAACAAAAAGATTTAGGTGTAAAGTTGAGATTAGCACTTTCGATGAATCCATGATATCGATTCCCTGGGTGCACGAAGGTGCTAACCACCATGTGATTGGAGGTGACCTTGCTGATGGAGATGATGTGGCCACGTCAAGTCTGTCTGTGAACGAGGACTGCCTGGAAAAAAGAGGATTTTAAGCCAGTGGCTCTTCACGTATTGTGTCTCTGGAGAGCGACAGAACAATCTGGCAAAGAGCGTGGACCCTTTCTAATCTCAAAATAATGTTACAACTGTTTAAATCCTTAAAACAGCAGGGTAATTAAAGGTACATCTAAGAAGAACGAGAAACCAATTTACCATATAGAGATTAAAATGTGTACATAATTAAAATTATGTAATACATTCTTTATGAATGTATTACATAATAGTATGTAATTCTCATAAATAAGAGAAGAACAGGGTAGCCATCCATGAGTATAAAAACCTTAAGATTCCTGCAAACTTTGTGTAATGTAATCAGAATCTGTCTTTAGATTCTACTGGCAGCAAAGCACTATGGATACTACTGTGGTTAGTTGTCTCAGTCGGTAATAGGAGGGGAAGCTACATTTTCATCAGAAGTTAGTGAATACAAAGATTTTTGTCATCAAAGTCACAACTATTTTTGAAGTCTGTGACCCCGCGGTTGAGAACTCTTACACTGTAATTCTCAACCTTAACATCAGATTCACTGAGGAATTAAAAAAAATTACTGATGCTTAAGGTACCTTCCTAAGGGTTCTAATTCCATCCTGGGTTTCAACCTGGACACAGATAATGAGATTTTATAGGAGTGTGTGTGTGTGTGTGTGTGTGTGTGTGTGTGTATAGCTGAACTCTTAGGCTTCTGGAAGAACACACCATTTTGAATGCTGGTAGTATTCTCTGAAATAAACACCTCCTTTTTGTCATTTTTTGCATCCTTAACACTCAACCCTTCCCTTCAGGATTCTTTAACAAAATAGCCTTGTGTTACTTGTCATTTTAGTCATTTTAAAGCGATTGCGTCTGCCATTTTAAAGATGAAATGCTCTAAGAACTTACATGTGCTTTATATATCATTTGCATTAAGATATAATTAATTTCTAAAAATGATTCTCTAAAGGGATTTGCTGCTGGGGGTTTAGGGTTTTAATTTCCACTTAAAAAATTCAACTAGGAAGTATCTTTTTATCTGTTTCTGTGAGATTCTTCATTCCATCATTGCAACCATCTTGCTCTTACAAACAGACCTCTGCACTCTCTTGTGGAGATTGTCCTGGCTTGGAAATTCAGTTCATCATACGCGTGAACAACAATGAGCAGGGACATACTGGTAGGAGAGCACAGAAAAGGCTGTCAGGAGTCAGGGTGGGGAGAGTCGGAAGCCGAGACCTGAGGGGAGAGGGGGAAATGAGGGAGTTTGCACGCAGGTAGAAAACAGGGATTTGGTTTAGGAGAAGAACCTTCTAGGCAGAAGAGAAAAATAATGCACAAAACTAAAGGTGAGAAAGAGAGAGGACCCCAAGAGCCAAAATGACTTAGAATGTCTGAGGTTTAGGGTTTGGAATGGAAGCAGTGATAGAAGAGGCTGAAGAGAATGTAGATAGCACCTCCTTGGCTCACACGCTAAAGAAGCTTAGTCTTGGTGCTAAGAGCCAGAGGAGGGCATGGAAGATGTAGGCGTGGAAGATAAATCCCTGGGTACAATAAAGATGCCAAAATGTATTTCTCTCATCCTGCCTTTCTTCTACCGACACCAGACTCATGTATCAGGCACTTACTTGCCCTGTCTACCTAGATGTCTAAGGGACACCTCAAACCTAAGAAACCTACAGCCAAGCTCTTCAAACTTCCCTTGAACCTGTTCCACCTAGAACGTTCAGATGTGATGACATCTCACCACCTCCATGCTACTGCCCATCTACCCGTGCCTGAGTTGTGGCAGCAGCTTCCCAGCTGGGTTCCCTGACTCCATCCCTGCCTAGCCTGCATCTATCTTCAGCATGGCAACAGCATGATTATTTTAAAACAAGGGAAACATAAATGTAATTGGCAAACTTATGTAAATCAAAAACGAACTCAAGATCTGGTTTTTAGCAAGACTTAATGACTTAGATATAGCGTTGGCCACTTGGATCCATAAAAGTGAGGTGGGCACCTGTTGGGACGAGCACTGGGTGTTATATGGAAACCAAGTCGATAATAAATTATATTTAGTGTAAAAAAATAAAAATAAATAAATAAAAACAAGCAAACAAAACAAAAAAAAACATAAGTACAATCGTCTCACTCTTCGGCTCAAACCCTGAAATGTCCCCATCATTCACAAGGTAAAAGTCACCACTCTCATGATGCCTGTAAATACTGTTATTCTTACAGATGTGACTTCTCAACCTCATCTCCTTCTACTGTCCCCAATTCCCTTTCCGCTCCCAGCACCTCTACTTGGGGCTTGGTGGAACAATCACATTCTACCCCAGGACCTTAGCTGGCTCTTCTCTGCCCACAGCACTATTTCCCTAGTTACATCTCTCGCCCTCTTCAAGTTTTTATTCAGAGGTCCGCTACACAGGAGGTCTACTCTGACCCCCTTGCTTTTCATTTTTCTAGAACACTTGGCAGGTGCTATGGTGCTGCTCAATAACATATTACACCTACTGTTTACTCTCCCTTCTCCCCACTAGAGTGTGAATCCACAAGGGCAGAGAGAGCATCTCTTTTTTTTTTTTTTCATATATCCCTTGCACCTTGAAGCATGTTAAGAACATAATTGTCTCTCAACAAATATTTCAGAATCAATAAATGGAAAAGGTGAAAAGGATACACAGAATGGTATCAGAATGGGGTGAAGCAAAGTGATTGGGGAATAGAACCAGTGGGCCTTTATAATATACACTGTATGGGCTAAGGGTGTATAGATAACATCCAGGGTTCTAGTTCAATGAACAGCTTAGATGAAGGTGGCATTGACTGAGGGACAGGATGCCAGAGCATAGGCAGATAACCATGGAAAGACGGTGATTCTAACAAAATTAGAGACACACAGAGAGACGTGCCTAGGAGGCACCCCGTTCAATGTATACAGGTAGGTTTTTATGTGAATCTCAATGGCAAGAGAGGCATGGAAAGAGCAACCGAGGAGTAGATGGTGGGACGTGCTGATAGAAGGATGGAAATGGGAGCCAGTGGAGGAGAAAGATTGTCCAGTGGCTAGGAGGATGTGCAGGAAAGACTAGTTGATAGAATGAAGAGAACCGAATCTATGACAGAGCCATGACTAACACAAACATTTAAGGGGCCAGGTGAGCAAAGAAGAAATTACTATAAAAATAGACTAAAAGACATGAGACGGTGGGCAGAAAATCCTCAGCATTCTAGATGCGGAGCAGAAGGTGAGTTTGGAGAAAGTTTTTGGCCAAATGCTGTGGGCATAGCAAGGACTTGTTCAGGTCTGGAAATTTTCCAATCATTTTAGAAACAAGGGGGCTATTGGAAATATGTAAAAGAGTTTTAATAAAGTACTCACAATATTTTTTAAATAAAGCTTAGCTCTGAAGGAGAGGAGAGAGGTAAGGCAGTAGAGAGACAAGAGAACTTGAAGAATCATTTGATTTTTATGAGAAAGACTTTACTGTACTTAACTGGAAAGGGAAAGGGCACGTAGAGACGGACTACTGAAAGAGAGAGAAAATGAACCTAAAATAAATGAGTCCCTAGCAGGTGGGTGTGCAAACGTGGAAAGAGCACTGCACACAAGACGCTATTTCCTCCTTTGTGAAAGAAAGAACAAGACAGAGTCATCTGTTTTGCAGGTGAGCTCATTGGAAACTGCAGAAGTCCTGTCTGGTATCTCTATTTCTCTGAGAATGAGAGGTGATGTTCCTCTTTTGACGATTATGGGAGATACTCTGTTGGAGTTGAAAATCAAAGATGAGGAAGAAGAGAGTGGGGGGTTTTCATGGAGGAGCAGAAGGTCCAGGTGGATCGCGTGATGTTACCAACCTCACCTCATGCACACTCACTCTTTCCCGTCGTCTCCAGGTAGACCGATCTGAAGTCCTCTGTTGTGGAAGTCCTATCCATGGCAAGTCTTTGGCCAACACTTGTCCTGTGCCTGACATAATGTGAAGACGATTCTATATAGGTCGGAACCGGCTCTCTTTTCCGACCATAGTGCTCTTTACTCCCTTCACATTTCTAACAATGTGCACGTAACTAGTCCTTTATCATTTTATCTCTGTCTTTCGCATAAACTGAAGCACCATGATAAAAAGAGGCCATTCTTTTTTATTTTATTTTATTTTATTTTATTTTATTTTATTTTATTTTATGTTAACATTATTTGATTTTATTCCATTCTATTTTATTCTATTGTCGTTGTAGTTTCAACATCTAGCAGAGTGGTTGGCACGATGTAGGTGATCACGTATCCGCTGATCAGTTGAGTCGATTGGATTCAAGTTGACACTAGCCAAAAAGAAGCTGACTCTAAAAGACATGATTAAACAATGACTAAAAATGGAGGGGTTTGGAACTGAATTTCAGACTTAGAAAATTAAAAATAAACAAAGTAAAGTTAAGCAAGGGAAATAGAAACATAATTTGCAACTTATGTAAGTCAAAAATAAATTCAAGACCTGTTTTTTTAGGCAAACTTAATGAATTGGATACAGTGTTGACCACTTGGATCCAGAAAAGTGAAACAAGAGACTTTCAGAAAATGAGAAATAAGATAGATTAATTGATCTATCCCAGCAGAGAGTGTAGAGATTTGAAAATCATTGGCAAATAAAATGTATAACCCTGTAATGTTAAATTTGCAAAACGTAATTAGAAAGATCCTTTTTTTTTTCTCCCATAAGGTATAAATTGTTGAAATCATCTCAATAACAAGTAGAAAAGCTGAATAGACAAATAATTATGAAAGGAGCTGTAATGCTTTCCAAGCTTTTCTTCTTAAAAATGCTCTAGGGAACTCCCAAGCAAAGCAAAGAAGTGGGTACAATTGATTTAGTCTCATCTTTTTCTCCCAATTGTTCATTGAAATGAATTATGGAACATAAAAATAGAAATCTGTATCAGTATTGTGAACCTGTAAAGAAGTCTCTCCATATTCTTGAAACTGAAATTTTTATTTTATTTTTAATTTTTTTTAAGTTTATTCATCTTTGAGAAACAGAGAGACAGGCAGAGCGTGAATAGGTGAGGGGCAGAGAGAGGGAGACGCAGAATCCGAAGCAGACTCCAGGCTCTGAGCTGTCAGCACAGAGCCCAACATGGGGCTCAAGGTCACGAGCCACGAGATCATGACCTGAGCCGAAGTCAGACACTTAACCAGCTGAGCCATCCAGGTGGCCCAAAACTCAAACTTTTAAAAGTATAATGAAGAAAGATCATGAATGAATAACGAATCGGCCAGAAAACATCTGGCTATTAAAAGCCCAGTGTACCGGCATCAGGTAGAGCCCCACTCTCTGGAAATAACCCAGAGGGAGGGCTAAGGACACGGCCAACAGTGGGGTGCGTATTTTGATGTCACTAACTGTACTGAGAAGCTGTCTTCATGCTGAAACCATACTGATAATGAGTTTGCACTGGGACTTCTTACCAGTTCTCATTGACGTCAGCAGCCTTGTTCTTACCTGGCCTCCAGCAAAAGCATTTTCTTTGCTGGCCCCTTTGTGAGAGCAGTCATACCAGGCCAAAGGTAGAGGCATACCAATTCTTGGCTGTTCCACCAAGGAGACAAAACATGTAAACCAAGAGCTGAAGGTCTGTGTTCCCACTCACCCTGCCTCCACGATTTAACTTACTTTCTAAAAACCATGTACAAATATATTGAAGATAGGATTATAACGATGATGATATTCATGCAAAATACACGTTTTGAAAAAAAAAATACATAAGAAAAAATACTACAGACAACTTCTCATTCAGCCAGATGTCAATATCTACTATTTTCGGAAGTAATTTTCAGGTCAGATTGTCTTAGTGTGAACGACCACCATTGCACAGAGTGTAGGACCCTTGGTTGTGCTAATCCAGGCACGATCTTCTGGAACCTAACTGCAGGAACTCGGCAGGTTGTAGCTCAGAGCTTACCTGAGCAGAAAACAAATCCTTCCTGCAGAGATTAGAGGAAACTGGAGGTAACGTGTGGGTACCATGTTCACTGTTCTGAACACATAAACTCATAATTCATTTTCCACCTTGGAGAACCGAAGAGAAGATGGTTAGAAACTAAAAGATTAGTCATTTTACCAAAGGGCTCCGTATTTATAAGCCCTACTCTATTTTCTCAGATTAGATTAAATTTAAAGATTTTATGTCCTTTGTTAACAGCCCTTGAAGGGTCATGAAGACATTCAGATGCTTTAAAGAAACTACATTTCCTATACTCATTTGTGTTATAACATGAAGAAAAATCTATGTCTTTATTGTACTCATCTGTGAAACTAAAAGAAATAGTTATAATGAAGGCATGGTGTGAAATTAGGAAATGTGACATAAAAAGGAAACCATATTTGTCAAAATGATTTTAAACTCATGAAAAACGGTAATTGCTATAGTGGAACAGATTGAACAGTTAAGAATAGTGAAGGAGTAAAGGCAAAACATGGGACATTCTCTCCGAATTCCAGGAAAAGAATGGAAAAATAAAAATTAAGAAAAGACAAAAACACGAAGCTGAGCCAGCATACAGATTATAGTAAATTTAATCAAGAATAACGAAAAGAGTACTCAAACATTAGAAGAGAAAAAATGATTACAACAATAGACACAGAAGGTGTTTAAAATATAAGTGGATTCAAATCTATGCTAATATATTTGAAAATCTCAAGAAAATGAATAATTTTCAACAAGATATTAATTATGTAAATTGACTCAAGGACGTAGAAAAATTGAATAGATCAATGAAAAGGAGACAATTTTAGACCGTCAAAAATTACCTCAAAATCTGTCTGCTTTAGGCAGTGTTTTATAGGCAAGTGCTTTCAAACATTCAAGTAACAAATTATTTACATGCCACACAAATTGTTTCCAATCATATGAAAAATGGGGTGAAAGGAAAGCTTACAAGTACATGTTGGAGATGCGCTCAATCATTGTCGCTGAACTGACAAAGGCCACATAAGGAAACTTCACTCTATTCCTACTTATGACTTTGAATGGATACAATTTAAGTAAAAACTAGGAAAAGGCGATTGGTAGGACATTTTAAGACTAAAGTTCCATGCCCCAGCTTAGTAGGACATCCCAGATATAAAAAGATATTCAACCTTTGGGATTCATGACTTAATATATCACCTCACTTGGTCAAATGAGAAACAAAAAAGTCAAATAATTATTTAGAAAGGTTCTTAAATGGTGCTTTGTAATATTACGCATCTGCTCCCTAGCCCACAATGATCCATAATTTTAAAAGGTGGGCGCTAAAACATGGGTTGAGAGCAAGGTTTCTATGTGCAGCGAAGTCAGAAGAAAAGAAAAATTCTAGGACTTCAGAATTTTAAAGCTTGAATATCAATGCATGGGATTGGGAATCAGACATATGGTATAAAACCTGCCTCTGGCACTGTTATCTTCATGTGTTTGGCTCTCACTAACCCTCGAGGAGACCAAAGGCAGCCTTATCTCTTTCCTGGCACTGAAGGAGATTTGTGACTATGTTTAAATAAACTAGGTATTTGTGTCTTCAAATGTTTAACCTTGTGAGGGCCCCTGGATGGCCCAGTTGGTTGAGTGTCCGAGTTTGGCCCAGGCTCAGCATTGGACTTCCATCTCAGGTCACGATCACAGTTCGTTAGTTCGAGCCCCTGCATCGCTCTCTGTGCCGACATCTCAGAGCCTGGAGCCTGCTTCGAGTTCTGTGTCTCCCTCTCCCTCTCTGTCTGCCCTCCCCCACTTGCACTCCCTCTTTCAAAATTAAATACAATAACATCTTTAACAAATTAAAAAAAGTAAAATGTTTAACCTTGCCAAAAGGTATTTATGGTATTATACTGAATTACACTGATGAACTCAAGGGCATAGATTTGTGTCTCACATGCATTTATTGTTATTATTGTTATCATTATTCATTATATTTTAAAATTTGCTATTATGGTGCCACAGGTTTTCTGACCATTATCCTGGGTCAAGAGCTAAGGAGCAGCATTCAGGCTTAATGACTTCATGATAATTTAGCTGGAATGGCAAAATAATTTCAAAACGAGTCATATGGCTATATGAGAAAAAATTCTTACAGCGGTCTCCAGTTATTTTTGGAACAAGGCAAGATGTGGGGGGGGGGAGGCGGGAATCTGTGTGAATAATTTCTAAGCAGTCTCGGTGCTTCAAGCCTCATACTGAATTTGGCAAGAATTATCTCTACTGAGCCTCACAGTGATTCAATGGTTATAGGGAATAAGCATTTTTAGACCCAGAGTTCAGCTGAGGAAATGGAAAAATCCAGCAGCTGCTCTAAGGTAGCACACCTAGTAAGTGGCAGGACAGGAACTAGAATCCAGGTCTTCCGAATACTTGTTTGGATCTGAGAAACAACTCAAGATGTGGAGCCCATTAGTGGCCATAGCATTACATCATTCTCCAGGAGTCATGGAGTCAATAATTCACGTTGACAGGACAGAGCGTATCAGCGACAATGGTGGAGGGTAACCCCCTCACTTTGCCTTCCATTGTCATTGCTAAGACTTCTTCATAACATACACTGTAAAACTGTGATCTCTTTTCTTTCTCTAGTGGCATTAGATTTGGCCTAGGCCCTTGCCTGCCATATTGCCGTGTGTCTAAACCTCCCTCCCTCAGAAATCCCCCCTCCCAGGGATTCCCAATGAACCCATGAAGGAAACACATATCAAAAGAAGAGCATATTGACTTTCATCCAGAAAATGAGACAATTGTGATGTCCTGGGTTGAATTGTATCCACCCCCCCCCCCCCCAAAACATGTTGAAGTCCTAACACTGGTGCCTATGAATTTGACCTTATTCAGACAGAGAGTCTCTACAGATATAATCAAGTTAGAATGAGTTCATACTGGTGTAGGATGGGCTTTTGATCCAATATAGCTGATGTCCCCATATAAAGAGAAGAGACATGGGGCTGAGACACACAGGGAGAATGCTATGTGTTGTGATATGATGAAGGTAGAGATTGCAGATATAAAGTGTACCAACCAAGGAACCTCAACTATTTCCAGGGACCACCTGAAGATAAAAGAAATTTGTTAGATTCTCCTTTGCAGTCTTGAGGAAGAACACGGACCTTCCAACATCCTAGTGTTGGACTTCGACATCCAAAACTATGGGACAATAAACTCCTGTTTATGCAAATTTGTTATGGCTGCCCTAGGAAATTAACACACCAGTGTTGAATCACCCACACTTCCTGTTTTTTTTTTGGGTAGCTTCTGGCTGCTGCAGAATGTTGCGACTAAATACCCACAAGTGTAGCTCTTTTAGGGGCTGAGGTCCTTCTCAGTGCAGCCTTCTGTGCAGAACTGACTCCACACTCTCTGTGTTTAGCTTAACTGCACAGTGTCCCTTACCGGTGGCGGGAATTATATTCCTCAACAATTTCCATTTGGCATGCAGTTTCCTATAAGCTGTGGGTAACCCAGGAGGCATTACTATCACTCTTCATTCTGGAAATGGAATTTTCCACTACAAAATGCCCAGGCAGTCTTAGGAGGCCACCATATTCTTAACCAACTTTTCCCATGGTCCTTAAAAGCAGTGAGTTCATTACCAAATGCTTCCTGGATGACAAAAATCCCTAAGACAGAAATCTGAAAGAGAAGGAGGAAGGAGCTGTTTGGTCCAATGGAAGCTTTGTGGGTGGGGTGATTCCTTTCATTCATAGTGGTGATCCAGCTTCCAAGAGGAAAACAAAACAAAAGTTCTATCCATAACCTCTTATCTTCCATTTATCCCCAAATCCATTATATCTGATTCCTTTTCCATATAAGTTTGAGTAGCCTTGTGTCGGGGGGTGGGGGTGGAGGGGGTGGGTGGAGGGCTCTTCCAACAGTGATGACTATTCCTGAGGCAGGTAGGGAAATCAGCAATGCAGGATATGGAACAGGGGAATGACATCATTTGACTAATGGAAAATGAAATCATGGGCCACATGTGCAAAGCTGAATGAATTTCTATTACACACATAGACGCAGGCATAAAAAGAAGTAAAGAAATATTCATAGACGGGCCTGGTCTCCCCAGTCTCTTGCTTTTGTTTTGTTCTCTGTGCGTGTCTGTTCTTTTTTCCTTTCCTTTTCGTTTTAATGTCTCCCCACCTTACACTGTAAGTCCGAACCCTTAGGATGCCACCCGGGACTCTAAAAACCTGACTAACGTCTCAGCTTCGTCTTCAAGCAGTTCTACCTTGCACTTCACACTCCAGCAACCCTCAACCATTTGCATTTAGACACTCGTTCCACCGACTTTCATTCTATGGTACATTTGCTTTGGCCTGGAGAGCGTCATCTCACTGACTTCTATCGATCCTCAAGATGCACGTAAGGTGCTATCACCTTCCGAAAGCCGGCTGGCTTCTCGGCTTCCAAATTGTGCCACGTGTAGCAGAGAAGAGGAGAATATTGAAGACGCCAGTATGGATTTTTTGTGTTTCTGCAGCACTCTCCAGAAGATCAGTTGCTACCAACAATGAGACGGAACATTTTCCTTACGCCGAACAGCATTTCTCTCCTTATAAGGTGCCCATTTTTTTTTCCTTTTGCAGCGCACACTAATTTCTACGAAACCATATCTTAAAATTTATTTTTTTAATGTTTATTTATTTTTGAGACAGAGAGAGACAGAGCATGAACGGGGGAGGGTCAGAGAGAGAGGGAGAGGCAGACTCTGAAGCAGGCTCCAGGCTCTGAGCTGTCAGCACAGAGCCCGATGCGGGGCTCGAACCCACAGACCGTGAGATCATGACCTGAGCCGAAGTCGGAAGCTCAACCGACTGAGCCACCCAGGCGCCCCTACAAAACCGTATCTTAGATGTATCTGTGTATCTACACCTAACCTTCCGTACATAATAGATCTCTTCCAACTTTATGATTTGTCATTTAGCTTATTTATGAAATTTTTATTGAGTGGAAACACTTGACCTAGTAGACTCAGGGATATGGTTTCTTCACCATATATACTTTTTTTCTTTTCAACTTTGAAACTCTTTTATTTTGTTTTTCGCATATTAGCTCTTTACTCCATTTGCAATCCATTTTGTTGTACAGTTTGGAGGGCATGATGATAACGCGTAAGAATTTTAAAATGCATTGAAGGTCGTATTTCACCAGCTGGGATAAAATGCCAGGGTTTGGTTGTGCTTTAAAAGTGGTTTCATCATCAAACTTTGTTTCTATTCTTTCAGGACCTCAAAAAAGCACAAGATGATGAAATGAGCAATCCCAGATGCCTCAGCAGATTGTACCATTTTCATATCTTTTTGATTCCACTGCCCTGTATAGATAACATCAATCTGAGTCGGGCCGGCTTCATGCGCCATTTCGATGTCAAAGGGCACAGCTATCATTCCCAAGGACGAATGCCATAAAGCATCTGTCCCCAAATGTAGCCCATGGATCGTGGACCACCAGCATCAGTCTCTTTCAGGGAGCTTGCCGAACATGTAGATTCATGAGCCGAAAACAGAATTACTGCAACGGGATCTTTACAATTTGGAAACAAGCCCTATATAAATTCAAATGCTAGAATTCTCCAAACCTCCCTCCCTCCGGGTTTAGTGAAAAAGAAGTCGTTTTTGCTTTGATTCTGTTTCCAAAAGTCTAGCGATCAATCTGCCTCGACCTTAAGTAACTTGTGTCTGGGCTTGTCACCTACCGGCACGCAGGCATTTGTTTTTAACCACGGCGGTTTAGAGTGAAGAGAGCGTTTACCAACAAGCCAGCGCTGGAGACGATCAGACACATTTCCAAAGCAACAATGGAAAACTCCACGCAGCACTGTGAATTTTGAAATGCCAGATGCGACATCCCACAGGGTTTTAGAAGTGGCAGCCTCTTTTGAAGGGACTAGCTCTTGTTTCAACGTGAGTTTTCATACCAGCATTCTGTGCGTTTACCTGTGTTACCACACTTCATCGTTATTTCAATCCTTCGTGGTAACCCTTTATTTTGACTTTTGCAAACGAGGAAAGGGAGCTTGGAGAAGGTGGACCCACTTGGCCAAATTCACAAACTAGCGAGCGTCAGGGCGGAGCTCAACTTGTGACTTCTAGACCCAAGTAAATCCAAGGCATGTTCTTACAGGGGAGCAAAATGCATCTCTTTGGCATAAAGGTTATTGCAGGCTGGTTATTTTTAGGAAACAGAAGATTTAAGAAGTTGCTATTGTCTGTCTCCCCCGACCCCCACTAAATGCCTGAAAATGCAGAAAGAGGACCTACCCCAGGAGAAGCGCCATCACCACAGATAACCACCCTGTAATGTCCAATGAGGGGGGTAGGCAGGGAGGAACATTGCAAAGTTTTCTTGATGACTTCGTCTCTGTGACCCATGTTTCCGGATGACCCGGCAAGCATCCATTTACCCAAACATTTGCTATTTTTCATCCTCCTGTGAATTGCTTTCCTTCCCTTTGGTGCCCTAGACACCAAGATGTCTTAGTTCAACATGATATAAATACTTCATATTGCCTGACTGTCTTTGGAATCTGTCACATTTATGTAGATGCCCAGGAGGTATGTAAATAAATTTGGTTTTCTCCTATTAATCTGTCCCATGCCAATTTAGTTCTCTAGACCACCCCCCCACCCGGCCAAAAAGCTTTGAAAGGTAGAGAACAATTTTTCTTCCCTAACACTCTCTTCAACGCAGCTGCCTGGGATGTAACACGTAGGTCATTTCCCAGATGTGGAAATAGGTGCTACGAGTCAGGTGTTGGGAATAATATTTACCTATTTATTCCAAATAGGATTTTATTCTTCTTTTAAATCCAACAGAATTCCTGATCTGCAGAGATCTTCTAGACCCTTAAGAAACAGAGTACCACGAGAAATCACAAACATGAAACTTAACGTCTCACAGACTTTAAGATATTGACAACAACGTGTTGAAGTCCTCATTCCTCTCATCCATTTCCGTACTGCAGATATAAGAAATTGAAATTGAATGCTGTAGAGGTGACTCCTTCAAGGTCAATGAGGTGACACTAAGATGGGAGGTTATGTCTCCCTGTTTCATAGCCTTTGCTCTGTGCAATTTCCCCTCAATCCCCTGCCACTTCTGATATACACAGGATGCTACAACTTACAAACCAGTTGTTCAACGACTTTTCTTACCTCTTTTGAAAGGTGAAAGGCTCTGGTATTCGTATGAGGGTTTGAGTAAAAGAAAAAATCGACATAACGAGGGTTATTGCAGGGGTAGGAAGTGAAGGGCAGAGCAGAGAATCCTCCCACAGAAAGCTGCAGCCTTCAGCTGCGGCAGGACCATCGCTGTGAAGTCAGAATTGTTCCGGAGAAATAACGGTAATCAAAACGAACACACATAATCATGGGCAAACACAAACTGACGCTCGGGTTCAAGCAGCAGGAACAGGGTGACTGCCAGCCAATCAGGGCTACAGCTGAATGACAACATTTGATGCAAAGATCAGTCTCCGAATATTTTGATGTTCCCCTTCTTGGGTGAGAGAAATATATCATTTTAGTTCCCAGATTTGTTTTTGTTTTTGTTTTTGTTATGACATCAACTTTGTCATGCTTTTAAATTAATACAGGAAAAGACAGTCCCCAAATCACGTCTGACAACTCTCAATCTGGGATACAAGATCTGTATTTAAAACAGGTCTGGGGGTGCCTGGGTGGCTCAGGCAATTAAGGATCTGATTTCGGCTCAGGTCATGATCTCGAGGTTCATGAGTTCAAGCCCCATGGCCTGTTCCGTGCTGATAGCTGGAAGCCTAGAGCCTGCTTCGGATTCTGTGACTCTCTCTCTCTCTGTGTCCCTCCCCTGCTTGCTCTCTGTGTCTCTCCCTGTCTCAAAAATAAGTAAATATTTAAAAATTAAACAAAAATAAAACAAAAACCAAGTCGGGTGGCCATTTACTTTCCCACTAAACTGTATACATTTAACACAACGTTAATATTTTAAAGTCTGTGAGGTGTTGACTTTCATATTTGTGATTTCTCTTAGTGCTACGTTTCTTTTTTTCTTAAATTTTTTAAATGTTTGTTTATTTTTGAGGGAGAGACAGAGTGTGAGTGGGGGAGGGGAAAGGGAAGGGAGAGACAGAATCCAAAGCAAACTCCAGGCTCTGAGCCATCAGCACAGAGCCTGATGCGGGGCCCAAACCCACGAACTGTGGGATCATGACCTGAGCCAAAGTCGGAGCTTAACCCACTGAGCCACCCAGATGCTCCTCTTAGTGCTATGTTTCTACTTTCTTTTTTTTTTTTTTTCTACTTTCTTTCCTTCCTTCCTTTCTTTCCTTCTTTCTCTCTCTCTCTTTCTTTCTTTCTTTCTTTCTTTCTTTCTTTCTTTCTTTCTTTCTTTTATTTAAAATTTTTAACGTTTATTTTTGAGAGACAAAGAGTGACAGAGAGCAGGGACAGGGCAGAGAGAGGGAGACACAGAATCCCAAGCAGGGGAGGGGCAGAGAGAGACAGAGTCACAGAATCCGAAGCAGGCTCCAGATTCTGGTCTGTCAGCACAGAGCCCGACATGGGGCTCGAACCCACAAACCTTGAGATCATGACCTGGGCTGAACTCAGACGCTTAACCTACTGAGCCACCCAGGTGCCCCCTTAGTGCTATGTTTCTTAAAGTTCTAGCAGATCTCTACAAATCTGGAATTTGTTGTTTTAAATAAAAGAATAAAATCCTGCTTTAAAGATTTTGAAATAAAGATAAAAAGTGGCCTGCGTCTGTACCCATTACTTTTGTTGTTATAATTATTACTGCTGTAACCTATTGTTCTTGCTATTTTGATGTCCCTCTACCTCAAGCTGTAGCTACTACAGCCCATTTCTTCTTTCTTTCAGTTTTTTTAAATAAAAAAATGTATACATTTAAGGTATACAGCATGACTTTTTTTCCAAACTTTTATTTAGAGTCAAGATAGTTAACCTACAGTATAATATTAGTTTCAGGAGTAGAATTTAGTGACTCAACACTTACATACAACACCCAGTGCTCATCACAAGTGCCCTCCTTAATATACATCATCCATTTAACCCATCCCCTTACCTCCCTCCCCTCCAGTACCCTTCAGTTTGTTTCCCAAAAAGTTAATAGTTAAAAATACCATCCAGCAATTGCTCTACTAGGTATTTATCCAAAATGACATTTTGATAGGCATGTGTATATATATATATATATATATATATATATATATATATATCACTACAGTTAAGCTCATTAACATATCTGTCTGCTCACTTAGTTACCATTTGTGTGTGTGTGTGTGTGTGTGTGCGCGCTCGCGTGGTAAGTGCACCTGAAATCTACATTCAGCAAATGTTCTAGTATAGAATTAATATAGTATTATTAACTACAGCCATTAAGCTGTCCATTATTAGCTCTCTAGATGCTTTTAATCCAGATATATTTTGAATTCTGTTAAAAATTATTTCCAACCTGTAAATGATTTTGATGCAATGCTTGCTTCAGTAATCATTACTCTTGCATTGGGGTTTTTAACTTACTAGGGACATTCGCCAATTGATCCTCTCCATGAACACTTGAAACTATTGCTATATTATTTTAGGAGATCAACACGCACAGGTCAGGCGAATTGTACAAGGTCTCCAGAGGGTATGTCGGAGTGTTGTGTGTGATGCGAGTCTCTGTTAAACTCTAGTGCTGTCCTCACTGCATTACCTCAGAACCTTACCTCTAAAACCACTTGAGCGATATTGTTTCCGCTTTTCCAGTAACAGATCACTCGCCGGGACGGCGATGAGTGAGTAGCTCTTTTTCTCTTCAACGTGTTATAATGTTGAATCTTTGTCCTCATCTTGTACACCCCTCCCGTTTCTGTGTTTCCCATTTAAAAATTAAAAGGATTATTTTGTGGCCTGTTTTGCGATTAGCATAAATTTATGCCACACTTTTTCTTCTTTATGTTCTGAGTTTTAATTCTTGTTTCAGTCTGCTTCATAGCCCATGTGACTTTCTATTGGAAAGCCCAATAAAAATCACTATAGTAGTCCAATGTTTTCAAAGGGAAATGAAATTAATTCATTCACTCATTCAGCACATATATCCCACTTGTATGTGTGGCAGTGAGGAAGAGGTATGTCAGGCTCTCCTCCCAAGACCCTCTGCGTCTATTATGGGGAGTAAGGTACACGTCCAAGATAGGTGTAGTGCAAGCAACAGGGCCACCATTCAAATGCCATGAGACTTCAACAGAAGCAATGATTCCCAGCCAAGAAGACTAGGCACTTGGTTTGGTCAAGCTAAGGGTGGGAGCCACATGGACATATAGACATAGGGTGATCTGTTCTAGACAGAGGGGTCAGGATGGAAAAGACAAGCAGAGAATTAAACATGAAGAGGACACAACCAAACCCGACTCAACCAGGCTTGGAAAGCAGGTGTAAAAAGTACGTTTGAAAAAGTAAGAATGGGCCTGAATTTCAGATGAACTGAATGCCTGCCTAGGACACGTGTGCATTTTGTTAGCAATAGGGAGCCTGTGGAAGTTTTTGAGAAAGATGCAATGATCATCAAGGATCCCAAGAAAAAATACCCAATTATCCTGTTTAATACCAAACAATATCAAATAATCAATATAATCAAATCAAATATCAAGTAATCAAATAATCAAATCAAATGTCAAGTAAGATAAAAAAACAGCAGTCTCTGATGGATGTGAAAAGCCATCGGAGGAGGACAGAGGCTTGGGAGGCTGGGTATTTTCCTGTTTAATATCAAATGATATCAAATAATCAATATAAACAAGTCAAATATCAAATAATCAAATAATCAAATCAAATATCAAATAATATCAAAAACAACAGTCTCTGATGGATGTAAAAAGCCATCGGAGGGGGACAGAGGCTTGGGAGGCTGGGTATTTTCCTGTTTAATATCAAATAATATCAAATAATCAATATAAACAAGTCAAATATCAAATAATCAAATAATCAAATCAAATATCAAATAATATCAAAAACAACAGTCTCTGATGGATGTAAAAAGCCATCGGAGGAGGACAGAGGGTTGGAAGGCTGGGTATTTTCCTGTTTAATATCAAATGATATCAAATAATCAATATAATCAAATCAAATATCAAATAATCAAATAATCAAGTCAAATATCAAGTAATCAAATAATCAAATCAAATATCAAATAATATCAAAAACAACAGTCTCTGATGGATGTAAAAAGTCATCGGAGGGGGACAGAGGCTTGGGAGGCTGGGTATTTTCCTGTTTAATATCAAATAATATCAAATAATGAATATAATCAAATCAAATATCAATCAAACAATCAAATCAAATATCAAATAATCAAATCAAATATCAAATAATATCAAAAAACAGCAGTCTCTGTTGGATGTAAAAAGCCATCGGAGGGGGACCGAGGGTTGGGAGGCTGGGTATTTCCCTGTCTAATATCAAATAAAGTTTGGCGTGCATAAATGGGACGCCAAATCCAGGGTTCATTCTAGATAAACGATAGGTTTATTCTAATAAATACTTTTCTTTAAATGATAAAATAAGGAAATGTGATCATTTTCAACTCTCTGAATCCACACAGACATAAGCCAACGATACTTGCATGAGAAAAAGAGGTTTCAACCAAAGCTCTTTTTGTATCTACGACATATTTTGCATGTGCTATTATAAGACCTATTTCCTTATACCATATGTATTGTCTTACTGCCTCGCCTCAGTTAGAGCAGGAAGCACGTCATGTAAGTCTTTGTAGCCCCTGTGCTAACCCAGTCTTTGGCATCTGCTATGTGCTCATTAAATATTGAACATCTGTCACCACAGTTCTGCTCTTCAAAAGCTATTTGAAGCCCCCAAATCAGAGGGATCTCTGAGCAACCCACCTGTGTGTAGAGTAAATTAAGAGCTTGGACAATGATAGATAGATAGATAGATAGGGCATCTAAAATTTTTCAAGTACGTAATAAAATGGGTAAAAACGCAATACTCCATTTGGCATACAACAGAGAGGACTTCAGATTTGTTGGGTGTTTATATGAATTTTTTGTCTATATTTCTTTTGAATGCGATTTTATTTCACCTTTTCATCGCTTTGGTGCTGCAGGTACGTTCTATCGTGGATTTTGAACAGTGCTGCAGGTATGTTCTATCGTGGATTTTTTAAAGACTTTTTTTTTTCTTTTTAAAGCAGTTTTAGGTTTACAGAAAAACAGAGGGAAAGGTACAGAGATTTTGCATTTACTTAGTGCAAGTGCTGACAGCTATTGGGTGTGTGTGTGTGTGTGTGTGTGTGTTCGCGCGCGTGCACGCATGCTCCAACATGTTTGTTTTGGTAAACCAAGTGCCTGACTGAAGCACTGATTGCCTAGTTATCCACTTCAAAGACCCTTATCTCCAATAAACCCATTGCCAGCCACAGGACCGGTAAAGAACCAGGCTTCCTCTCCCAACTGAGGCTCCTTTGTTTTCGAGATCTTGGTTAATTTCAGTTACTGATCATTTGGACCATTGCTTTTTCTCTTCCATCCCTTTAAATTCCCACTCTTCTATTTTCAACCCATCAATAAAGAGTTAGCCCCCGGAACATTAGCCCGCCCACCCTCAACCCCAACAGAAGCAGAGCCCCAGGCCCACATATCATCAGTCTCTCTCTACTCCTGCACCTTGCCCTGTGTCCCAGGCGTCCTGTGTAATTCCCAACGCTTCTAGTCATAAACGTTTATGTTTTTAAAGTTGCCTGATGGTTGTTGCTGAAGTGCATCTTGCAATCGTAGGAAGAACCACAAGTAAGGACCACAAGGTCTGGTCCAGCCACACTGGCCACTGATAGATTGATACCCACACGAAACAAGCCCCTGCACAAAAATACCTAACCTTCAGCATATTGTACATTTGTTACTGTCAATGAAGCTACATTGATGCCTAGTGACCCAAAGTCCGTAGTTTACCACAGAGTTCACTGTTGCTGTTGTACCTTCCATGGGTTTGAACATGTGTATGATGGTTTGTATGCATGATTATATTACCATACAGAGCACCCTCCCCCCGCCTGCTCTAAACTCCCTTGTTCTCTTCTTCATCCATCTTCCCTAACCTTTGGCAACCACTGATCTTCTTAGTGTCTCCATAATTCTCCTTCGTTCATATGACTGTATATTCCATGAGTCATCTAATAATGATGGAGTTAAGAGCAGCTTGTATTTGTTCTTTACTGCATTTTCTAATTTCTTTATAGATTGTCATTCTATACTTTCACCTTAGGAAGAGTGAATGCGACCGCCGCAAAAAATGCTCGGTGATTTTTTGGGAAAGCTTCTGTAGGTTTTGATGAATAACTAATATTTGAATAGGGAAAGAAAAACATTAAAACAATAGGGAGGAACAGGAGTTCCTACTTTTTTATGTTGAATGAAGATTAATCCAACAGGCAGAGGGGACTACGGACAGCTTTCTGTATTCTGTGTGGTAAGTAAGGAGACGGGGTGAATATGTCCTTTCTGTGGTTTTCAAGACTAAGAGTCAGGAAAGACAGAAAACAGATTGGCACAAGTATAAATTATTCATTGAAGACACAGAGTGAAAGAAAGAGGGGTTTAGAGTCATTGTTTCAAGTCCCCCCTCTGTGGAGAAAAGGTAATTCTTGGTATTGAACAGATTCTCCCCTGAGGAGATAATTGAGTCATCAGGGGAAGATGGCGGACGTAATGGGGATTCAGACTCAGGGAAGTTTATTAGAAGTGCTTTAAAAGTATGAAATGTTCAATTTACGGATGGAGGTAGCGAACTTGCCGCTCACTTAATTACAAAAATCATGCGTTGTGAGCTTAGAAGTGGCGGATAAGGTAGATCTGGGCATGCGAAGACACTGCCAAGTGAGAATAAAGATATGGAATATGTAATTAAATTGTGGGAGGGCGACAGATGCTATCGGGCTCCCACTTGTTACAAGGTAAACAAAAGAATAATGCAATAATAAATATAAAAAAAATAAAATGTGAAATTGCTTTTTTGTCCTCAGCAAATGGAGAGTCATCTGAAGCAATATCTTCTTTTTATTCACTTTTTGATGTTTCTTGGTTATATAACTATTTCTTTATTTGGGTTTATAAAGGATGGAGCAGCAGGGCGGTTAAAATGGAACACATTGTAATGTAATTGTTGAAAAACAGAAACAGTTTACAAAGTAAAAGACAATTTAGCTGGTAAGAGGGGAAAACATGTTTCTAAACTGATGTTGTACGAAATGAAATTTGACGACTTTCACTCCTCAGTGATGGGGTTTGCAGATCCAATGAGGGAGATCGGGGACAATGCTAAGGCTGGATCTTAGACTCACTTCAGTTGGCTCTTTAAGGGGCTGGAGGAAAAAGGAACGAAGTAGGAAGCGGGTCTTTGTGCTTTAAATAAAGATTTTTTTTCATCCTCTCTAGAAGTTGTTGCAAATGAATAAATGCGTTCAAGACACAATTTCCACTTAGGAAGCAGCATGACACAGTGGACAAAGATCAAGATTTCCAGTTCAAATCCTGACTGTGGCACTTACTAGGAGTATAACTAAAATCAGTTATTTAGGGGCGCCTGGGTGGCTCAGTCGGTTGAGCATCGGCTTCGGCTCAGGTCATGATCTCACAGTTTGTGGGTTCGAGCCCCACATTGGGGTCTGTGCTGACAGCTCACAGCCTGGAGCCTGCTGCGGATTCTGTGTCTCCCTCTCTCCCTGCCCCTCCCCTGCTCATGCTCTGTCTCCCTCTCCTTCAAAAATAAATAAAAATAAAAATATTTAAAAAAATTAAATGAGTTATTTAAACTATTGCAACTGATCTCCTACTTTGCAAAAGGGGATACAAGAACCCATTCCAAGGTCATGAGGATTAAAGAAGAAAGCCCATTTCTATAGCTTCATAGTGTTTGTTCAATCACCCAGATGTCATTCCGTACATGCTCATACTTAAGTTTATTTATTTCTAGACATTTGGCACATCTTTTTCTTTTTTTCTCATCAGGCATGGTTAGTTTTTGTTTGGTTGGTTGGTTGGATTTTGTTTTTGTTTGTTTTTTGTTTTTTTGTTTTTTTAAGAAACTATTCTATACATGAAAAACCAAGACAAATATAGCCAATTTTTTATTAATTTGATCATCGCTTTGCATTTAGTTCCTATTCAGCAACTACGCACGACTCAAAGGGCAGAGAATCTTCCCAACAGAGAAAGTGAGCAAGGATCAAGGGTCTCTGGACTTGTGCCCGCTGTGAAAGTCCCTGATTGTCACACAAGCACACATCATTCCTGATTATCCTGTGACATGTCTTTATCAGCCTGTGACGCTGTTTCAGCCTACAACTCAATCCTTGCTAAGATTTGTTTTTTAAATCTCTGAAATTATGTTCTTAATTAAAATAAATAGCTAGGTGTAGAAGTATTGGGGAACTACAGGAAACCCTCAGAAATAAAATTTGAAAGGAGCACATATTCAGAAATCGACCACTTTTTACACTGTTGTATATTTCCGTGTAGCAATTGCGTTCTATGCATATTTTTTTCCCAAAATAAAATCTCAGGGAGAATATTTTTTGATAAATGACTTTTTTCACTTATCCATGTCAATTATATTTTCCTGAATATGTAGGTATTCTCCCATATGATAGTTTTAATGGATGCACAGTTGTCCTAATACAAATGAACAGCACTGCTACCTGGGAACTCAACCCTGCCTGGAGAGCTGTACCTAGCCTTTGTAATTGGCCTCTTCCTTCTGTGCACCTTTGCACCCCCAATGACCCACTTTTGGTTACAGTGCCTTCTGTTATGATCTTCTCTGTGTGTTGTTCCTTTGACTCACCCTCACACTGACCCCACTTCTGCCCCAGCTTGTTATCTATACAGTTCTACTATTGATGTTCCCTACCCCAGGAAAAGATATCCTGGTTTGCCACAAGCCTCTTTTTCCCCCTATATGCTAGGGTCTCTGTGAAAAGGCTTGGCAGGTACCAAACACTCACAATGTTTTAATTCCACTGTAGATAGTCTCCCGCAGAGGGAGAGACACCACCTTTAAAGATACAGGGACCTGTTTTATTCTGTCCCTGCAAATAATACCAGCTTCCTCTTAGAAAACCATACAAACCTTCCAATCGTGACTGCCAAATGAAACATGGCTATCTATGCCAGTGGTTCTCAACTAGAGCTAATTTTGTTCCTCAAAGGGCATACAACAAGGTCTGGAAATTTTTTTAACTGCTATCTCACAAGAAAAGGATTTCAGGGTCAAGTAGGTCTGAAAAATGATGGGTATTCAAAGGGAAATGTCTCAGAGCTGAGAAGATACCGATGAGCTTTAAGCATAACACAAGGAGTATTATTTGATTATATATATATGTTTATATAGATATCTAGATATCTATATATAGTTATAGATATATCTATATCTATATATATTTATATAGATATCTGTATAAATATATAAATCTAGATATCTCTATATATAATCTATATCTATGTCTATATCTATATCTATGCCTATATATCTATATCTATCTATTATCTATCTATATCTATATCTATGTATCTATATCTATATCATTATATCTATTCTATATATCTATATATATGTATGTATATATGTATCTATATATATGTGTATGTATATATATATATCTATATATATGTATGTATATATATCTATCTATATGTGTGTGTGTGTGTGTGTGTGTGTGTATATATATATATATATATATATATATATATCTTGGCATATAGGAAATAAGATATATACATATATTGACAAAGTTTTTCAAAATTGTGCCTAATGTTTTGGGAATGTTTGTTTGTCTCTCTGTGTATTTATTTATTTATTTATTTATTTATTTATTTTAAGCTTTATGCTCAGTGTGGAGCCCAATGCAGGGCTTAAACTAAAGACACTAAAATCAAGACCTGAGCTGAGATCCAGAGTTGGACACTTAATAGGCTGAGCCACACAAGGTGCCCCTTAGGGACTTTTAAATAGTGTGCTAGCAAGAGCTCAGTAATGATCATGTCCTACTTGATAATGACTCCTAACTCCTCCTTTCTGATAAATTTCATGTTAAGAAACAATCAGAGATTTAGGCTCAAAGGATGAATGTTTCGTATCATTACAAGCACTGGATATTTTCGAGCAGAG
The DNA here is from genome assembly GCF_046562875.1 of Panthera onca. Classification (NCBI taxonomy): domain Eukaryota; kingdom Metazoa; phylum Chordata; class Mammalia; order Carnivora; family Felidae; genus Panthera; species Panthera onca. Next base: position 8,594,894 of record NC_138342.1, read on the forward strand.
TTCTATAAGCAGATCGTCTGGGGCAAATGGCTTAGATTGAGAGATGTTATTTATCACCCTAGGTACTGATGAATTTCATTCACCTATGTCAGAGGAGAATGCCAAGCAGACTCTGTGCTGTCAGCCCAGAGCCTGTTATGGGGCTGGATCCCAGGAAGCCTGAGATCATAACCTGAGCTGAAATCAAGAATCAGCAGCTCAACTGACTGAGCCACCCAGCCGAACTCCTCCCCCACCATTAAGAAAAAGAATAGAATGGGGAAAAAAAACAATGAGAGAGAAAGAAGAAAGATGTGGTGGGTTTGCCTGTCCAACATGCAATCCTCTAGCATTCCTGCTCACCACGTGGTGGGAGGAAACACACAATAGAAAACACTACAGATAAATTTTGTCTTCAAATCAAAGTGTACCTGCCCAAAGTTACCACGCCCCAAGTAATGCCCTTTTCATCCATAGGGGGGCGGTGAAGACTGGAAGAGGGCATCTTGGGGTGACCATAGGGCAGTGCCCTTTCTGGAAGTTTCTGCACTGCTTCCACACCCAACTTGGGTTTCTAAACTTTCATGGTTGTTGTTGAAGTCAAAATCTTTATTTTTATTTTTATTTTTATCATGAGATGGAAAATATCACTGGCAAATTTCATCCTTAAAATCAGGCCAACTCTAGCTTGGAGTTGGCTGGGTGAGTGGTATGGGGGTCCCATGTGCCCTTCCTTCCTCTTGATGGCTAGACTCCCCATCATTCCTCTCCACTCTGCCCAAGCTGATTTTACTTCCTCCCTTGTGCTACACAAATGTCCTGTGGCTACCTTGGCCAACGCCCTGCTCTAATAGTAGTACCTGAAACAATAACAGTAATATTGAACATTTACTGGACACTCACCATGAGCCAAACGTTGTCATTTTCTTTCTTTTTCCTGTCGCAGCCTCATTTCCTCCTCACAGCAATCTGATGAACAGATGTGTCCTCTGAGGCTGGGGAGTCCGAACAACACTTTCAAGTTCCTGACTCTAGGGACCCTGAAGGGCAGGGGCTTGAAGGCAGGGTCAGCTCGTCCTGTGTCAGGTCCTGCCTCCACATCACTTTGGCCCTGAGAAAAAAACCAACAGAGAAACAAAATGCAGATCTGAGACTCCCGCCTGGGGGCAGAGAACGAGAGAAACATTTGAGTCGAAGATACCATCCTGAGGTGGCAAAGTGTTTAAGGCTCAAAGGGAAAGTGGGCCCTATTTCAGGCGCAAAGGCAGACGTTTCTCTGGAAATGCAAGTACCCCAGGAGATCAGCCAGGAAGGAGGCTGAAAGGCCCCGGGAAGGAAACTCGATCTACGGGAAACGAGGATTTGGCGAATTAACGTAACACATACAAACTTCGCAAACACACACAGAGAGGGAAGATAATTCTCTAAAACAAGGAAAGCACACGCTGCCACAAAGATGAAGGGAGTATGGCAGCCTCCATTGCTTCAAAAGATTTTTTTAAACATTCAGAACAGCATGAAACTAAAAAGAGTAAAAATCACACCAGACATTATTCTGAAACATTATCTCTGTGGGACAGAGAAATTAACATTGTGAAGAGCACTGAGTAAAATGAATTCTCTGACTGTGATCCCTGTTGTCTATAGGATAGATTCTTATGTAGAAATAACTCAGAGATATAGATGTCCATGAAGCTATCATGCCGGGCCATTTTGCAGAAAACAGAGTGGTGTTTCATTAATTGCTGAAGCTATTTTTAACAGAGTTTTATTTTGCACTTGAGAAAAAAATAATCGTAGTGATTGAGTTTTATGTCTCTTCGCATAACATGCCAACTTTATTTTAGAGGGATCGCCAACTGTGCATGATGTTAAGGGTAGGCAGAGCTCAGCCTCCGGGTATGAAAACAGAAGGGGCATTATCCTTTTCATCTAAAGCCCTTAACAGTCAGGCAGGACAGGTGCCCTGGCTTTATTCAATTGCTGTCCCTGTCTGGGGCTTTGTTCCCCTAGCTCGTGGTACAGAGATGTGAGATTCATAGAGGGTGATTAGAGAATTTTTCACTGACCTTGTCCTGTTTTGGTGCCTACCCACTGCAGAAATGTTCACAGCTAAAGTGTGATTCTGGCTAGAACTTTTTGGCTACACATGAGTTGTTGGGTTTCCTACTTCTTGTCTTTCTGGAGCTGATTTTCACTCCTATCCGCCTTCAGGACCGTCCTTCCAGCTTTGAGTCAATTAATTCATAGTTTATATTAAGGATATCAGATTTCATTTCCTTGGCTCCCACCCTCAAGTTACCAGTGATATGAAGAGTATCCACGGCACAAAATTCACGCTGGATGAAAGGGTAAATGAGAACAATTCAATTTAGTACCTTGTCCTCCTGTGGTTGACTTACCGGTTTCCCAGTAAGCCAAGGACAACCATTGTTAGTGTGTATATCCAATGGATATTTGCTTCTTTGGCTTTGGATTTTCCAGCATCCCTTCCAATTATGAATTTCCTTATCATGTGTTTTGATGGTGGTGTCAGTGTTCTGTCCTGACACAGCATCACAAGAGTGGGCAGCTGACGTAGATTATCCAATAAATATTTATCTGCACACTTGCAAACTTTTATTATTATTTTTTTAATAGGAAACTTACTCATTATTCTACTCATCGCTTCTTTCTAATAACAATATATTTTGGACATAACTCCATATCGCCACATATGGATTTCACTTACTCTTTTCTATAGCTGAGTTATATTCTATTTCATGGATGCACATTCTGTTATTTGGCCTGTTACTGACGACTATTTTGGATCTTTCTAGTAGGTAGTTACTACAACAATGCTATCTTTTGCAATGCATGTGGGGATAAAACTAGGGGAAAATTCTGGGGAGCCTGGGTGGCTCAGTCAGTTAGGCGTCCGACTCTTGATTTCGGGTCGGGTCTTGCATGATCCCATGTTTGGTGGGATCGAGCCCCACATGGGGCTCAGTGCTGATGGCCCCTGCTTGGGATTCCCTCTACCTCTCTCTCTGTCCCTCCCTTGCTCGCATGCATGTATGCACATGCTCTCTCTCTCTCAAGATAAATAAACTTCAAGGAAAAAAGAAAACAAGGGGAAAATTCTACAAATCTCACTTTGTGGAGGAAAAATTATAATTCTAAATTTTGATAAAGTTTTTGAAAACAAAAAACTTTTGGTGACTTTTGATAGATGATAGCAAAATGTAGGATGACCCCAGTAGACAGACTTGCCAAAAAAACGTACAAAAATTCCTAGTTCCTAGGGCGCCTGGGTGGCTCAGTCTGTTAAGCTGCCGACTTCGGCTCAGGTCATGACCTCTTGATCCGTGAGTTCGAGCCCCGTGTCAGGCTCTTTGCTGACAGCTCGGAGCCTGGAGCCTGTTTCAGATTCTGTGTCTCCCTCTCTCTGACCCTCCCCCGTTCATGTTCTGTCTCTCTCTGTCTCAAAAATAAATAAACATTAAAAAAAAATAAAAAAAAATTCCTAGTTCCTTACATCATTGACACCTTGTATGTTATTTAAATTGTTATCTGTAAGTCTGTGTATATCATTACTATTTTAATTTGCCTTACTTTTGTTTCATGTTTATTTAATGAAGGGATTGGAAAAAAATATGTATGTATACTGTGTTTTCTTATTGCCTGGACCTTTATTTTATGTATCTTTCTACTGGGTCATCAGCATTTTATTGACACATAAGTTCTTTATTTGTTAAGGAAATCTTCTCAGTGCATGGTCTACACGTGGCAAAAATGAATTTTCAAATTGTTCTTTGTCCTTTGACTTTAGTTCTGTAATTCAATTCTTTTGCTATAAAGAAATTCATTTAGGTATTTTTAACATATTAAAACGATTGCTTTCTGATTTCTGAATTTTATGACTGGTATCTAAGCTTCCAATAGGCTTCCCTGTTTTCTTCTGTTACTAGTATTTTAAATGGGAACTCAACTAACTGATTTATCGAATATTATGTCTTTTCCCCATTTATTGACAATTCTACTTTTGTCTTACAATAAATATGCAGATTTTATGAGTATATATTTGGGCTCTTTTTTTTCCCATTGAGTTGTTCCATTTTCACTGTATGATGTTTCACTCTGGGAAAGAACTACACTCTGACTAATTTTTTTTTCTTTAACACCTTCAATTATATTGACGCTATTTTTTCAGAAGTTTGATAGATTAATTTATTGTGCTACTTGGGTTTAATCCTTTTTTAGAATCTTTTTTTTTAATTTTCCAATTTATTCAAAGTTAGTAGGTCCCCTCAGATTTTCTTTTTCCTTTTATGAATCTTGACATTTATAATTTACATTTTTTTTCAGAAAACTATCCCTTTACTCATGTTTTCTCCTTAATTTGCATAGATTTTGCTAAACTAGTCATATCATTTCTTCTGTAGCTTTGTTTATATCTCTCTTTTCCTTTCTAATATTGCATACTTACAACTTACTATCTTAGTTGGCTTACTTTATGTGTTCCTCAAGGAAGCGCTCAACCAGATACTGGCCCAACTGACATATACTAGATACTCATTTCTTTAGCTAATGATTTTCTCTGGCTTCTGGAGCCTGTTTTGCTACCATTTGCTATTTGTCAGCCAGAAATACTAAAGAATAATAATTTGTAAAGGTTTTATTTTTTTAATGTTTTGTGTTTTTTTGGTTTTTTTTGGTTTTTTTTTTTTTTGGTTTTTTTTTTTTGGTTTTTTTTTGTTTTTTTTTTTTTGAGACAGACAGACAGAGAGAGAGAGTCAAGGGCAGTGACAGAGAGGGAGAGAGAGATTCCCAAACAGGTGCCATACCATCAGCACAGAGTCCAATGCGGGACTCAAACTCACGAATCATGAGATCATGACCTGAGTCACCCAAGCGCCCAAGAAAGATCATCTTTTGAGAGCAGCTGTAAACCAATAACTGAGAGTAATTGGTGTCCAAATACCCCAGCTCCTTCACACCTCTCAGGCACAGGGGGCAGTAACTCAGAGTTGTGCACTCTACACTGGCTTCCAAAGTTGGAGAAGTTGGGGGAGCTCCAGTTGCCCATTTTGGCGGTCCCTTTTCCTCCTTCAGTTCACTTTCCCACTCTCCTACTAGGGTTCTCTTTACCATTTAACTAAAAGCATTTGATTCTTTGTCTTAGGGTTTGTTGGATTCTTTATTAACCGTAGTCAACACTGCCAGCAGGGAGATTTTTAGGGGCACACAACAGCGTCTGATCCAATCATTACTCTTACTATTTTGTCTTGTAGTCCTCTGCTTTTATTGTTTTATTATATACATTCATATTCTCAAACAATGAATTTATTGTTTCATGTTTTTGAATTTTATATACATGAGATTACACATTCTGTATTCTATTGTTTCCGGCTTCCTTGCTGAACATTGTGCTCTTGGGATTCATCAATGTCATTGTTGATTGTATTGTTTTTATTTGCCCAGAAAATTACCTCGAATGAATGTACCACAATGTGTTTTTCTGTTGATAGGACAGTAGGTTGTTTCTATTTTATTCATCAATTGCTTTTGTGCCATTATTAACTGTCTTGCTAGAAATATCTCATAAGTATTTCACTAATTAGTGCGTAATAAATGCTTTATTGTATTTATATCTAAATATGTAACTAGTGTATTAAAACAGTCAGTGAATGCTAGGTTATGCTGCAATAAGAAATACCACCCAAATCTCAACAGCTTATATCAAAAAGTCTTTCACTTTTCCCTTTAGTTCTAACACTATATGTTCATCCCAGACTGGCCGTGGCTCTGTTCCAAATCACGTTTATTCCAGGACCCAGGCTGATAGAGTAGCACCTGTTGAAAATCATCCCTACTCTCTTACCACAGAAAAGAAAAATCCACATGATGGGACCTAAAGTTTCTATTTGGGAATGACACTTGGGCATTCTTTTTATATTCTGTTGGTCAAAGTTAATCACTTGGTGAAACCTGACATTAAACTGTCAGAAAGTAACACCTTTCCCGAGGGGGCATTTTAATTGGTATTTTACTGATTAGTAAGGGGCTAAAGAATGTTCCAAGTATTTATTACACTTTTAGTTTCCCTTCTCATGATATCATTGTAAGTGTTTTGTTCATTTTTCCTCTTTGATTTTATTGTTGTTTTAATAGAAATAGAAATAATAGTAGTTTATTTCTTTTTTAAATAGTATTGCTAGATACTATAAACAGCAATTCTTTATTTCATGTGGTTTAATTCATCAATAGTTTCCAGTACTTGTGCTTCATGTGTTTTGTTTAAAAAACCATTACCTTCCTCAAAAATTGTTAGTCAGGGGCGCCTGGGTGGCTCAGTAGGTTAAGCGTCTGACTTTGGCTCAGGTCAAGATCTCACAGTTCATGAGTTTGAGCCCCGCATCAGGTTCTGTGCTGACAGCTCAGAACCTGGAGCCTGCTTCAGATTCTGTGTCTCCTTCTCTCTCTGCCCCTTCCCCGCACTTGCTACAGAGCAAGTGTGTCTGTCTCTCTCCCTGTAAAAAACAAATAAACATTTAAAAAATGGCTGGTTATACACCCTCTTGGATCATCCCATCGCAAATCAACTCAGGCTTGGATCAAATATATATTGCAATGCATTGCTAAGTTCAAAGAAAGTAAAGACCATCTCAAAAGGACGCCCAGTTAAATAAAAGAAACTATGACAACAAAGAACAAAAACATGTTTTCACTCATATGTGGAACTTGAGAAACTTAACAGAGGACGATGGGAGAAGGAAAGGCAAAAAATTGTTTGAAACATAGAGGGAGGGAGGCAAACCCATAAAAGACTCTTATACAGAGACCAAACTAAAGGTTGATGGCGGCGGGGGAGGAAGGGAGAAAATGGGTGATGGGCATTGAAGAGGGCACTTGTTGGGATGAGCAGGCGTGTTGTATGTAAGCGATGAATCATGGGAATCTACCCCCAAAACCAAGAGCACACTTGTATACACGGTATGTTAGCCAACTTGACAATAAATTATTTTTTAAATACTAATAATTCATCAGATTGAAGAGTTTTCTTCTTAAAAAAAATGTTCAGAGAGAAAGAAAACACCAACCATCTGTATCCAATGAAATTATCATTTAAAAAACAAAGAGAAATAAAGCCTTCCCAAACAAACAAACAAACAAACAAGTTGGAAGCAGAATAAAAGAAGAAGATCAAGGGATCTCCCTTCATGTCCAACGGTATTGCAGCAGAATCACTTCTGAGCCAGCCGCGAGACAGGTGAGCTGAGGCGCGGACTCTTTTCTTAAGCTGGTGAAGATCAGCACCCAGACTGTTCCCTGTGTTAAATAAAGGTGGTGAGAGTGGAAAAGAGAAGGCAGAGTAACTTTCCATGGGTGTGGACAAAGGATGAGAACCAGATTTTCACAGCAAAACAAACACAGATCGGTTGAGCCTCTTGTCACCGACAAAAACCAACACACTAAAGAAAAGCATTCTGGATTTCAGCAGAAGATTTCCATAGATTAAATCTAAGTAAATATGAGTTTACAGGGAAAGATCATCAAGGTTCACGTTAGGAGTCAGCTTTTAATCCTGAATGAGAGAGAGTAAAATAATAAGCAACAGAGTTAGTTTCCTTGGGACTTCAGCCATTAGAATAGACAGATTTAAAATAGAGAATGATCACACATGAAGTATTAAGTAAGTAAAATATCCAGCTAAGTTGTTAGAGGATAGAGCTGGGCTGTAAATTGCATTGGCATGCATTTAAAAATTAATAAATGGATGGTTTCTTACTTTGCAGGCACAAAGGAGGATAAATAATAAACTGGTGGAAACAAGACTTTGCCAACTCACAAGGTCAGTCCTAGGCACTCATTAACTGAATACAAGAATGGATGCAATTCTCTGACTCTCTGCTCAAATCGGAGAGGAAACGACTCATGGGAAACCACGTGGTGTCATGAGACCAGGTTGTATGTAGTTCTAATGTGGGTCAGGGGCTTAAGGTAGGCAGTTCCAAGTCGTGGCCTATTGAATTATTTGAGTATGACCCTTTCTTGCTTTACACCTTAACAGAAACAAATGACACGCCAAGGTAAGGTAATTGTGCACATTTAATAGAAAAGTGTATTTAAATCAATACTTTTCTTTAAAGTGACAGTGTAGACTAATAGACAGGTGCCAAATCTCCTGAGGACCAGGAACTGATTTTAAGCTTTTACCCTGAAGTATTATGATAATAAAGGAGATCTTTTCTAACCCTTCTAACATTATCTCTGCTAGAAATTATGGTGACAGAAAGACGACCTGGGGGTTGGGACAAGGGAGGAGCTAAGAGATGAGGAAGTATTCTGAATGCTCCCTTAAGAAGTCTGAGATATCAGGGGTGCTTGGGTGGCTCAGTCGGTTAAGTGTCCTATTTCTGCTCAAGTTATGACCTCACAGTTCACGAGTTCGAGCCCTGTATCTGGTTCTCCGCTTTCAGCCCACAGCTTGCCTCAGATACTCTGCCCTCTTCTCTCTCTGCCCCTTCCCTGCTTGCACACCCTCTCTTTATATATATATATATATATATATATATATATATATATATATACATGTATGTATATATGAAAAAAGTCTGAGATAGCAAAGGCAGCTGCCGTAGTCCTGTCTTCACGTGGAATTGCAAGAGTCCTTGGAAGACACAGCAGAACATAATTTGGGGATGATGGCACCACAGAACATCCATGACTCTTTGTGAAATGGATACTCAAAGTGGCCAAAGGTGCATATTCAGTTCCCCTTGGAGGCAGTCAAGATACTTGACTTCTGTGATGATGCATCACAGGTGGGGCAGAGTTTTTGTTTGTTTTTGTTTGTTTGTTCTTTAGATGCTAAGACCCAAAGCTCCTCCTTTCTATATTTTTAAGAGTATTTAATTTGATAATTTATTTCCTTCAGGGCACCTGGGTGGCTCATTTGGTTGAATGTTCAACTCTTGATTTTGGTTCAGATCACGATCTCACGGTTTTTAGATGGAGCCCTACATCAGGTTATGTGCTGAAAATGGAGCCTACTTGAGATTCTCTCTCCTTCTGCCTGTCCACAGTCCCCACCCCATGTCTTTTTCTCTCTCTCTCTCTCTCAAAAAAAAAAAAAAAGTTATTTCCTTCATAATCCAAAACCCATCAGGTTGTTATTGGGACTCTATTAGAAAGCTGCTAAGCTTGGGCGAATGGGAAAACAGGTGCAGCGAGGCCATTGAGAGTCTAGCAAAGTTGAGTCATAACTCCTCCTGCTGGATCCCCTTGGAAAGACAGCTGTGACAGCCAAGGATACAATGGGGGAGAGAGTAAGGGAACGGGTTGGAGGGCTGGAGAGAGAGAGAGAGAGTCTGGAGAAGATATAAAGCAAGAAAGACTAGGTTAAAATGTGACCACATTCAATTCTCCAGTTGAGACTATAGTCTCTGGGAAAGCACGACATCCCTTTAGAGCTGTGGGATTGGAAGCAGAAAGCACCTCTGTCACATACAGGCTGTGAAACCTTGGGAAATCAGGCAACTTCTGGCAAAAAGGAGTGGAGGTTGGTAGTATATTGGTAAAGACACGCCCTTGGGAACTAGAATACTAGTGTTCAAATCCTGACTTCATACACTTTCCAGATTCTCATGTGTAAAATGGGAATAACAATAGTAGCTCCGTCACGGGGTTGTAGGACAGTTAAATCAACCCATTAAAGTTTTTAAATGGTGCCTAGAATATAGCAAACATTCAGTAAATATTAACTGTATTATTTGCTTTAGATTCTCAAAGCATACATTTTTTATGAATAGCAATGATTGCTTTGCCCAACTTGAAAGGTAGGTCAGAAAATCAAATGATATGATGGATATGAAAGAGCTTTGCAGACTTGGAGAATTATAATTTACTGGGATACACTTTTGTTTATTCAGCAAAATCTATCCTGTACTAATAAATAGTAAAGCAGGAACTGCGATTCGGGTACTACTGGTTTCTTTCTCCCCCATTAAGTGAGTTAAAATTTTATTTTACATTTTTTTTAACGTTTATTTATTTTTGAGACAGAGAAAGACAGAGCATGAATGCGGGAGGGTCAGAGAGAGAGGGAGACACAGAATCTGAAACAGGCTCCAGGCTCTGAGCTGTCAGCACAGAGCCCGACGCGGGGCTCGAACTCACGGATCAAGAGGTCATGACCTGAGCCGAAGTCGGCCGCTTAACAGACTGAGCCACCCAGGCGCCCCTAAAATTTTATTTTAGTAAAGATAAACACCTAGTACTTAAAAGCCTCAATCCCACTTGAAATTGGCACAACAATGTTTTCACAGTTAACGCTGCTTCCAGAGTTAAAGCGACCTGGAAAATCCTATGGGCTGTTTGGGAACCTGGATTTCTGAATAGGAGAGAAGTTTTGACAATAATCCTCTTTGTGAAAATATCACGTTGCTCCTTAAAGTGTCTTGGTCACCGTTTAGAGTGAGGGGAAGACACTTATTAGAATTCATGGTAATTGCTAACATAAAGCGAGTGTGTATCCTGTGCCAGGTGCCATGCTCACCATTTTCATATCTTTTAGCTCATCTCTTTCTTACAGATCCACATAGAATGTTCTCAGTACACAGGTGAGGAAAATGTGCGCGAATCTTCAAGTAATTGACCCGAAATTGTAGACTTCTGGGGCAAGGACTGAAGTTCAACTTTCTCAGGATCCAAACCTGCCTCCTCAAACAGAATTTCATGATGCTTCCAGCAGGGATATTTCCTGTGGACACCTTGTCTCCATGTTCTCAGTCCTTTGCTCTTTCTCTTAGAAATATAGAGCTGAGCATTTAATTCTTTCTGCCCCAGATATCTTCTCCGTATACTATTCATCATAATAGTACCCACCTGAATGGTTTGCTTCAAGAATTAAATTCATATAGGTAGCGTAATTTGAAGGAAGCAAGGCATTTAATACATTCTCACTGTGGCTGTTTTCCTTCTTTTTTATTTTGAAACAAACTTGCCATCCTATGAAATTTGCAAGAACATAGCAAAAGCCTTTGTCTTCTCAGCCATTTGTAAACTTGCTGCTGATATGCCCCCCATTGTCCTCATTTTGTTGTGTGCTTCTTACAAGCTAACAAAAAATTCTCCTGGGTAATCTGATATGGCAAGAAAGATCAGGAAATTAGCATGGGCGCATTACCGTCACCTCGTCCCCAGACCCCCTTTCAAGATTTGCCAGTGAGCCCACCCTTTCTGGCAGAAGAAGGCCATCTAGGTTCACCCATTGCGTTCGGTGGTAATTTTTATTTAGTTTCTTTCGACGTGAAGCAATTTCTCGGCTTTTCTTGATGCTCGTGACTTGGATACTTCTGAAGACTACAGGTCAGTTTTGTGAGGTTTTCCTGTTATTGTTTGCTTTTTAGAGCAACCCTCATTGGGGTTTGTCTGAGGTTTCCTCAGGCTCAGAATCGGTGTATTGTGAATGCTATGACATGCTTCGCTGCAATCTTAGTTGACACATAATTTCGATTTGACCCATTAATGGTGGCCTTAACTTTGACAATTTGATTAACGTGGTCCCCGCCCTACTGGCCTGCTGGAAAGTTACTTTTTTATTTCCTTTGAGTTGGTAAGTGTCTTTTGTGGAGGCAACGAAGGGACAACTTAAATATTACATCCTCAATTTACTCATTTCTTTATAACATGAGGGACAAGGGAATAGATCCTACCATATTTAGGGAATTGTCATGTGTACTAATGGATGGTGTTCAGACTTTCCCAGATTTGGCCAGTGGGAGTTTCTTTAAACTGTGTTCCGTGTCCTTTTGACATGGGCCCTTATCAATTATTCGAGTGAATTCTTGTTTCGGCACAACTAGACGTTCTGACTCTTCTTATGCTATCCCTGCCTCAGTCCTATAATCAGCCGTTTTGCTGAGAAGCCTTGATTCCCTTGAGAGGAGAGTTGTGTCTGGGAGCGAAGTTCTGGAGATATGTGCACATGTATACATGTATATCTAGGAGATATGTGCGCATGTATATGTCTACATATATTTAATTTTGTATTTATTCATCTATTCATCCACGTAGAATCTATTCATCTTAAAACGTAATGCCGATACCTCTGATTTCGTTGCATCACCTTAGAATCCATACCCATGTACCTTCTCCGTAGGTAACACTTTTCTCTAATGGCAAGAAGCCTGACTCCTGTTGTTGTTGTTGTTGTTGTTGTTGTTTTTAATTACGCTCGCTTATTTAATCTCCCCAAACCTCTGTCACCTACAAATACCCCTTTCAAACCCTCGCTTCACGCAGAATCGTCCTCAACACCTCACAGAGGGAAATCCCTTATATGATGCCTTCCTCATCGTCTCATCTGGGGTTCCAACACCCTAAGGCACCCACCCTCCCAATGTGCCGACACCCTCTTCGTCTTTCTGGGATTTTCCCATTCTGTTCTGGTCATGCCATGATCATGATGGCATCTCCACCTTGCAAGGACATGCTATTTACGCCACTTGGCCCTAAAAACCTAATGCCGCGTGCTAGCTTCTCCCCATCCACCACGGTGGGCAAGTTCATTCTCCTTGGTCTCTAACACCCCTTGCTGGGCCATCGTCACCACTCTGTGGATACCTGACAGGTAGCCCTGGAGCCCTGGCCTTAATTCCCTCCCCTTCCACTGCCACGCTGCCCACTTGCTTGGCCATATCTAATTGAACCGAAATCACCAGAAAAAAGAAGGCAGGGGAAAGGAGAAGGGGGGACAGGACGAGACGGGGGGAGAAAGAGAAGGAAAAAACTATACGTTTGTCTTAAATTTGTATTATTATTATTAATAACCTAGCGTTCTCTTTTCTGATATAAAAATCTAACCTTAGGAAACAATCTGTTATTTGTCCTTATGTCTCAGTGTGAACCTAAGTCAACTCACAGAGTGTATCTCATTTTCTGGTCCAAGCAACATTACGAGGTAGGTTTTTTGGTGAAAAATGTAGAAACTGATGTTTAAAAAGCATCAGTTTCCCAGTATTCATATGGCTACTAATAGCATGCGATACTATGAGGGTTCAGTCTCACTGAGATAATGAAAGACAGCCCCTCTGCCCTGTCTGTAAGGGACAGGGACAGAAGCAGGGAAGGGTGTTGTCACAAGAGTAGGAACTTCCCCCAGTCACTGAGAACATCACTGGGAACACCACTTGCTTCCAAGAGAGAATCAGACACCCTTCCCGCTCCTTTTAATGTTCTGGCTCTTTGGAGCCAGGATACCTCCTTCCATTTCCCTAAATTCAAAACCATGATTGAAAAGAAGATCTGCGGGGTGCATTAACTACATCTTGGGAAACTGAATTTCAGAGAAGTCTCTACAGCCGTGTGATTCTGTGATCTTGGGAGAATGGGCACCTGTGACCCAATTCTTGTGAACCATAAGATAGAACTATGTATACAAAGCCACGAAGACATTCGAGAAACCATACTTTTAATCGTTGTCATAAACTATGTAAATGAACACTGTCTCTTTAAACTGGGACATGCTATCATATTAGATCGATGCCCTATAGTCCAGCAAGTTGATGAAGCACATGGGCCCAGGAGTCAGGATTGAGTTCAAACCTCGGTTTCATGAGGTAATACCTACATGGTCTTGGCCTCATTCTACGACTCATCCAACCCCCATTTTGTCATCTAGAAAACAGAGTTAATAGTAACTCTTGAATTCTAGGGTCTGCAGAAAGGCAGATTGTGCTTGACACATTAGAAGCACATGGATTACAATACATAATACCACTTATTACTTTTAATATGCTTTAAATGAAAATTTGGCACCTTTCATCTATTTTTAGTTTGAATTAGAACATCTACTGATTCACCGGTTCCACAGTGACCAGGTTCAAAAATCCTGGAGAGTCCTCACTTTGTGTCTATCGATGACTGTGAATCTTCATAAACCCATGTAAAGCCACACCATGTTTGAAGTTCTCTAACATAAAGAAAAATAATGATAAAGGCTGAGAGCAGGCACAGGGATCAAGTAGGACTGTATGAAAAGCCCCTTGGTGCATTCCCCAGAGGAGGGATAGCTCTTCCTGAGTTATCTTTCACTCTGCAACTCTCTAACCTTGAAACAAAGCAATCCATAAACACATAAACAAAGAGGTTACACACATGCCTAAGAGATCCAATGCTTCATTTTTCTCAAACCCTATATAAAGCGCATGGATTTTGCTAAAAAGATTGTGCGCGGACTGTTAAAGTATCCTGTAAGCTTTGGATTAGTAAAGAAGCACGCTCTGAGGGAAGGAAAAAAAGAGAGAGAGAGAGAAGGAGAGCTCGAATCCTACGAGCTGACTTTTTGGAGATGACACCAAAACTGTATGAAAGAGAACGCATTCTTGATGACTAGAGCACATTTTAACATGAAAACATTCAAATGGAATTTAAACTCATACTTTGAGAGCTCTCTGCTCTGCTTTTAGAAGAACAAATTATATATTTATCGATTTGCTATGTGCTTTCAATAAACAACCAACATGTATTGAAAATCTGCTACGTCTTTAGGAGCCTGAGTGGGCGGTGACAATATTACACAAATACTGTATGTTGTGACTTATATGTGAAATCTCAAAAAAGTCAAACTCATAGAATCAGGGAGCAAAATGGCTACCAGGGGCTGGGGCACGGGGGAACAGATGATGTTTAAGGGTATAAACTAGCCACAAGTCGTAAATCCTAGCGATCGAACGCACAGTGGAGTGAATATAGCGACAATATTGTACTATAATCATCAAACTTGCTGAGGGAAGAGACCAGAAATATTCCAACGACTGAAAACATGATGATTATGGGGTATGATAAAGGTGCTCTCCTATTACCGGCTGGCGATCATCTTACAATATACAAATGTAGCGAATCTACATGCTGATTACCTTAAACTGACAGTGTTATGGGTCGGATATATTTCAGAAGAAACCAAGGCTAGAACATTCTGAGGGGTAGGCTTGAAGGATGCAGCAGAAAGCGATGAGTACATAAGAAATAATGAAAATACCAAAATCAAATTAATAAATACTGTAATTTGGAGCGGGTACTGTGCTTGTCCTGCACTCAGAACTATGATAGACGTTGGCGTGCTTGATCTCGTTAAGCCGTCATCTGTTGTCTTTCTGGCTCAGTGTTTGGCATTGCTATCCACTTAGTCGACCCGGCACAAACCCTGGGCATCAATCTTGCCCCCGCCTTTCACTGATCCCAAAGCATTAATTGTCAAGTCCTACTAAAAGTCGCTCTTAAGTCTATTTCCAGTTGGGGCGCCTGGGTGGCTCAGTCAGGTGAGCCTCCAACTCTTGATCTTGGCTCAGGACATGATCTCACAAACGTGAAATCTGTGCTGGCAGCTGGAGCCTTCCTGGGATTCTCTCTCTCCCTCTCTCTCTGCCTTTTCCCCCACCTGTGCTTCTCTTTCTCAAAATAAATTTTAAAAAATGACTAAAAAAAATAATTTTCCGGGGGCCCCCCCGGGGGGCTCAGACGGTTAAGCGGCCAACTTCTGCTCAGGTCATGATCTCCTGGTATGTGGGTTCGAGCCCCACGACGGGCTCTGGGCTGACAGCTCGGAGCCTGGAGCCTGCTTTGGGCTCTGTGTCTCCGTCTCTCTCTGCACCTCCCATGCTCATGCTCTCTCAGTAATAAATAAACGTTAAAAAAATTAAAAAAAATCTTTTCCAGTTAATAAAATTGTCTGCATCTTCGTTGTCACTGTCTTAGTTATGGCTTCTACTAACCTTCACAATACCATAATAACTGATTTCTGGTTTATATGGTCTCAATGATTTGCCTCTCCTCATGTCCATACCTTTACCGTGGCCTCACGGTGAGCTGAATGTCTTTCTTCCCTCCTTGACATTGTTTTTGTCCGTGGAACTTGCATTCACTCATGAAATACGATAGGGTGTATCATTAAGCTGTTCGTCCAGCTTGGAGCCTGGAGCCTGCTTCAGATTCTCTCTCTCTCTCTCTCTCTCTCTCTCTCTCTCTCTCTCCCCTCGCCCCCCACTGGTTCCCTCTCTCCCTCAAAAATAAATAAATAAAAACATTAAAGAAAAAGAGACCACTGTTTGTACTCATGGACCACGAGATCGTGACCTGAGCTGAAGTTGGACGTTTAACCGATGGAGCCACTCAGGTGCCCCATGATCTTATATCATTCTAATTCTTTAAAACAGTTTAACTGGCCACATGTAGTGTGTGGCTCCCCAGTTGGACCATGCAGCCTTGGGAAATCTCAAGAAGTTCTCTTTGCTCTCTAGCATTTCTGTTATCTCAATGACATGCACATACTCAGCTTTTCTGATGGTCTAAAAAGAATTAGAGACCCATGGAGCAGAGGAACTCCTGCTGAGCCCAGCCTAGATCAGCTGTTTTCCAATAGACCTCAAGCTACATTAAAGAGAAATGCATTATCGTTTTAAGCCACTAAGCTTGGGGTGATTTGTTATACAGCAAATCTAACTGATACACATGACCTAGATTGTTGATTAAGCCTCACCTCTTCTATACACTGGAACCAATGTTTTTTGTTTGTTTGTGAATTATAGATCAAGTCTTACCACTCTGCTACTGAATATCTTTCAAGGGCTTCCTGCTGCCCTCATTAAAAAAAAAATGTAAACTTCTTTTTTTTTTAATTTTTTAATGCTTATTTTTGAGAGAGGGAGAGAGAGAGAGAGAGCACGGGAGGGGCAGAGAGAGAGGGAGACAGAATCTGAAGCAGGCTCCAGGCTCTGAGCTGTGACCTCATGCAAGATCATGACCTAAACCAAAGTCAGACACTTAACCAGGTGTCCCTAGACTATATATTTCTTAAGGCTTTTGATTATCCTTTCTGTACTTTCTTCAGCAGCCATATACTTTATCCTTCATCGTAAGAGGCACTTCAACATTTACTACCTTCTATATCTAATTTTAGCCCACTTAATTGCACTCACTTAACTCACGCTTAGCTTGAACCTATTTATCTTTGGAAAGCTTTGACTGACCACCACCCCCCCACCCCCGGCACCATTTGGGATGCACTTTCTGCTCCTATGGCACCATGGATTCACCCTTTTAGAAACTGTCATCTTCTGCATTACGATATATGTGTTTCACCTGTTTCTCTTTCCCAGTGTGCAATTAATTTCTAGAAATGCAGTGGGAGAACGGTGAAGGTGCTAATTCCTATTCTAGAAGAGTGTCTAGGACATAGCAAGTGCATAGTAAATTAATTTTGGAAAAATGAACCACCAAGTAAGTATTAAAAGTATGGCTAGGAGCGCCTGGGTGGCTCAGTCGGTTAAGCATCGACTTCGGCCCAGGTCACGATCTCAATCTCACAGTTCATGGGTTCAAGCCCCGCGTGGGTCTCTCTGCTGACAGCTCAGAGCCTGGAGCCTGCTTCGGATTCTGTGTCTCCCTCTCTCTCTGCCCCTTCCCCCACTCACGCTCTGTTTGTCTCTCTCCAAAAATAAACATTAAAAAATAATAATAAAAGTATGGCTAAAATCCTAGCCATTGAAACTTTGAGGTTAATATCCCTCCTAAATCACAACTGTTTCAATCATGCCAGACTCAAGGGCAAGGTTACAAGAAGACAGAAAGCTTGAAAATATCACATATTATACAAATGCAAGGCTGCATTTATTATTAGACTTGCAACACATATACTGTGTCTGGCATAGACTAACTCAACAGGGTGCAGAAGGAAATTGAGTTTGGGAACCAGAGCAACTGGGGTTTGCTCTGGCGCTCACTAACTATGTGTCCTTGGCTACATTTTAAAGTTTATTGCAGCCATTGTTTCTTCATTTGAAATGTGGACTTATAATTTCTCCCTCAGAGCATCAGCGCAAGGAAAAATGGACAATGCAAAATAAATTCCGTGGCTCAGTGCATGACAAATAGCAGGCGATCAAGACATTTGTGTTTGCTGATTTTCTTTTTGTGGCAGCGGTCAAGAGAATGTGGGGGTTTTGTCTATCGTTATTTGTGTGCTCTTTTTCCCTGAAATCACTTGCCTGCTCTGCTCAATTTTATGGTTTCACTCAGAGCCACTGTTAAATATTTGGCCACAAACATTTGGATCTGCTAATAAATCAAATGCCATTTTTGGAAGGATGCAAAGTTCTCTGCAAAATGTCTCACCTGTTTTGCCCTCAATGATTTTCAATCTCCTCTCCCCTCCCCCCCATTCACGCTCTTCAACGTGACATTCCCCCAATCTTCTCTCTTCCGCCCACAGATTCTCAAATCGAGTGTATGGTTTTGGCAAATCGAATTCTAACCTCATATAGATATAAGATAACAATATAACAGTATAAATATTGTTGTTTTTATTGTTTTCAGTCATAGGGTGTTTGGTCTCGATAATATTCTTTAAATAAGCACAGAATTGGAAGTCTAAACACCTGGGCATGATTTCCGACTCTGATATATCCATGGGGTCAAAAAAAAGTTTTTTAATGGTTATTTCTTTTTTTGGGGGGGGGCTCGCCCACACAAGCAAGATGGGGGCAGAGACAGAGGGCCACAGAGGATCTGAAGCGGGCTCTGCACTGACAGCAGAGACCCCAAAGCGGGGCTGGACCTCATGAACCCCAAGGTCATGACCTGGGCCGAAGTTGGACCCTTAACCAACGGAGCCACCCAGGAGCCCCTCACTGGGTCAATTTGCCGTGCTCAACATTTGAGTTTCTGTTTTCCCATCTGGTACAAGGAGAATAGTAACATCTAAGTCAGAGGTTGCTCTGATAACTAAGTGAGAGGAGATTCATGAAGACACCTTACCTGGTTGACCATAAATATGAGTGGAATCTTGATTATAGTGTGCTTTGTTGTGGACAGTGGACCACGTAATAACTGCAGATCTAATTCCATCGTGCGCGTCACGAAAACCACGTGAGCCTTCACACTTTGAAAAGATGTGAATCATCAGTGGTCTCCATTAAACATGTTCCATGGAATCCAGAAGTCTGGCTCAAATCTCCCAACTTTCAGGGAGATGAATAGCCTCCAAGAAATGACCAGAAGTAAACACTTGATTCCTCCTTATCTCCTAGGATGATGCAGATTGCAGAGCCATAGGCTTATGCATTTACAGGTGTTGATTCAAATCGATGCACCAAATGTCCACACCTTCTTTCCCACTCGTGCGCTGATACATCCAGACTGTGGGCTTGAAAGCTCATGTACAGCCTTGGGAGTCCTTCTACACTCTAACCCTCTCCAGCCTCACAGAGCAGACTTATTGAAAGTGAGATTCTCTTGCACTAGCCTCGACTGGGAACCCCTTGCCCTGTATCTATTCTCCACTGCACCTGAGCTGCCCTGGGTCCTGGCGTAGAATGTTGTCCATGCTCCTTTTCCAGTTTCTAATCTTGTCTGTGTTCCAGTGTGACCCTTGGCTCCCCGGTGACAAAACTGGAAGGAATTTGGGAAGAAAGAATATTGGGATTAATGTTCGGCATCCAAACGTATGTTAGCTTTGCAACATGCGAATTCTCTCACGAGTTGGGAACAGAGAACTTGAAATGCAAACACCTGGGCCTGGCCTTGATTCTTCCCTTACCTAGCGGTTGGGCACCAGCTCATGAACTGTTCACAGTGAAGGTTACAAGATCACTCTCACCCACTTTTTTCAGGCTTGACTATGATTAACTGGCTATAGTAAGCGTGTGTTTTGCAATAGAGACTTTTTGTGAAAAAAAAAAAAAAGTGCATGCTTAAAAAACAGATGAAATATCTTTTATAACAAACTTTACACTTATTATGAATTTAGATATAATTCTTCCCAACTAGTTATTTGATTATGAAATAGAATTAATTTAGGTGTTTAATAGGAAAGCAAATATGAGGTCTGTTCTGAAAGCTTACTTCTCTCTTAATACCCCCTTCTTCTCCACCTCCATTCCTTCTTTCTTCCTCAAATACTTGAGCAAACAAGTATTTGTGTTATAAGGCAGGGTGAATTTATTGGTTCTGGGATTAAAAGTAACTCACAAAGCAGACACAAACTATTTGGGTTTACTAGACGTTTGATTTAAATAGATACCCAAGCAACTGAACAGAGAGCGAGTGAGATTCACTTTAGAGGGAAAACTGGCCCAGTTTTGCCACAAAGAGTGGAAGCATGTCAATAACAGCTACCCCATGGGCCATTTTTCCCAGGAGCACTTGAGTTCTAATAAAGATGCGTTTGGGAAAATCAGTCAGAAGACCTAGTAGGTTCAAGTTTTGCGGTTCTCCTATAAGCCAGAATGCCTCCTTGGCAGGTAGCTTACATTCTAGCTGTCCACACCGAGGACCAGCTACCCTTTCACTTGAAACCAAGAAGCTTTCAGCCAGAGATATTCCAACATTTGCCATCTATGACCCAGAAAGGGTCTGGGAAGAGTGGGTGTTCTAATTTTGAGGACATAAATTGTAGATCATCTCATGACACCACCTCGCAACAGCACCCTTAAGACCGCATGATGCCCCACGGGTGCATGGGTGGCTAAGTCAGTTAAGCATCCGACTCTTGGTTTCAGTTCAGGTCATGATGTCCCATTTTGTGGCTTCCAGCCCCACATCTGGCTCAGTGCTGACAGTGTGGAGCCTGCTTGGGATTCTCTCTCTCTCCTTCTCACTCTGCCCTTCGCCCCACCTCAAAAATAAATATATAAACTTGAAGAAAAAAAGACTGCCCGATGTTCGGGGTACCTGGGTGGGTCAGTCAGTTAAGCATCAGACTTCAGCCCAAGGCCATGATCTCATGACTCATGAGTTCGAGCCCCGTATCGGTCTCTCAGCTGTCAGTGCAGAGCCTACTTCGGATCCTCTGTACCCTTCTCTCTCTGCTCCTCCCCCACTGGTTTTCTCTCTCTCTCTGTCTCTCTGTCTCTCTCTTTCTCAATAAATAAATAAATAAATAAATATCCCACTGATGCTCATGTGGGAAGACCAGCTTGTCGATGAGGATCCCGTCTGTCTGTAGGATCGTCTTTCGTTATCTTTCCCAAGACACTCAAGCATTGTAGCCAACCCAGCTATCTAGCAGATGACCTTCTGCTAGGCCTCCCCTTTTCCTCTCTCAGACTCAGAGAGAAGCAGCAGCAGCAGCCTGATCCCGTAATATTTTCTTCACTCCATGACCCAGAGCCATAACCCCTTAGGGGGAGAGTTGACTTTTGGAACCCCCTTCTCTTGTGCTGTAGGAAGCCGTTTATTTTTAAACCATGGGATGAACTTGGAGCTAAAGGATACTTTATGCAGTAAGTAGCATCCATCATAAAGTCCATTGTCCTCAACCACGCGAGTCAAGCAAAATTTGGTCACCCGATATGAACACATTAAATTTGCTACCCAATGTTTTTTGTTGATTCTCTTCCTTCTGCTCAGCATGACCTCCGTCCCTTATTATAACACATTTTTTCCTTGAAATAATATGTTTTATCTTTATGCCCCAATAGGCTAAGTTCCACAAGGAGCAGGAAAAGAAATCTTCTCAGTCGCTGATTAGACTCCTAGTTCTTAGCATGTCGCTTAATGTACTTCGTCTGCCCGATGATTAGAAGGTGCACTAAAATTACCAGAAGCGAAGCATGCACTTTATTCACACATCAGCCTTTCCTCTTAGCCTCTGGAAACCCCTCTGAGGGCTGTGGCCCCATCACACCTGTGGCACATCCTGTTGGCCTAGCATAATGCCTGTCCCAAATAGGATGTTGATGTATATTTTATGAATGAATGAATGAGCAACTGCGAACATGAAGAAAATTTGGTATTTACTTCCACAGCTAAAAAACCACAAAGAGTGGAAACATGTCAATAACAGCTACCCCATGAGCCATTTTTCCCAGGAGCACTTGAGTGCTAATAAAGATGAGTTTGGGAACATCAGTCAAAAGACCTAGTAGGTTCAAGTTTTGCAGGTGACTTTCTACTAAAAAGTTCACTCTGTTTCCCTTTATATCCCTCCTTCCCCTGTGAAAAAAAGTACTCTATTCTTTAAAGGTATTAATATTTCCTTGAAACATGCAATCTCTGACCTTCTCATAAAGGAAAAAAAATTGTCTTTTCTAGGACAAATATTTGACAGCTTGTTTGGACTACAAATGAAGCTTAAGAAAGCTCTGAACAAAAATTTTACTGAGGACAGGGGGTCATTTTCCTAGTCAAGCGGTGAATTGGGTCTATCATTTTTCTCAAATATTTCCCTCAATGAGAAAATAGAAGCTTTGCTGGGTAAATTCCACCCTGGAAAATAGTAGAGGATTTTTTTGGAGTTATTTAAAGAAGATCTGGCTCATTCACGCCTCTCCAGTTCATCATCCACTTCTATTTTTAATATATAGTATGCTGTGTTCTTCCTCAAACCGAAAATATAACCCCCCCACCGATTCAGCAAGTGAGTGTGTTGACTTGAATATATATGTATACACAATATATGCATCCATAAACATATATACTCACGTACATTCACTTAAAATTATAAATTGGTGTCGAATACCATAGGATGTATGCAAGCTTGCTGTGAACTTGTTGCTATCCCAGTTATTTCCATGAGTTACTAAGGTACCACAAATTGAGATTAAAGTGAATGTAGGTGAAGCAAGTTGCTTCTAAAACAGCCAAATGAAATTCAAATAGCCAACTCGCTCCGCTTTCAAACTGTTTTATTTGTAAGGTTTATTTAATTATTTGAGAGAGAGAGAGAGAGAGAGAGAGAGGGAGAGAGCAGGGGAGGGGCAGAGAGAGAAAGGGAGAGAGAGAATCCCAAGCAGGCTTTGCACTGTCAGCACAGAGCCCAACAAGGGCCTCCATCGCAAAAACCGGATACCGTGACCAAGAGCCGGACGTTTAACCGACTGAGCCACCCAGGCGCCCCAGCCATCGTTTGTTGTAATGACACTTAGGCACCTCCATTGCAATAAACATATGAATAAGTAACAAAATAAGTAAACAAAAGCTAAATATTTTTGAAAAGTCTCGATTGTATGGGCGAATTCTGTCTTCCTGTGCGTGTCTTACTGACATTCTGAACAAATCATGCCTTTGCCCAGAGCGATGCAAAAGAGATAAAAAATAAAACAAATGGATTAAAGCAAAGAGCAATGATATGAAAATCACTTTCACTCACAAGGTAGAATGTATGGCAAATAGAAAGGTTAATCACATAAAAATATCAACATTTTCTGTCCTGTCTACTTTTCCAGTTTCTACCTATAAATAAAGGCCCTCTCAAGGGTGAACTGTTCCTACAAATCTTCCTGATCACCTGGCGATGTTATTTTGAATCTTTCTGTTTTGTTTTGTTTTGTTTTCAATTTTGTAAGCATTGGTTTTCATTCTTTACATGAAATAGTGCTGATCCAGGGGGCGTTAGGCTGGAACAGGTAGGAGAGTCGGATTGGTTATAGCAGAGAAGACAGGATCAGACTCTTGTCCCTTAAATGCCTCCCCGCCTACTCTGCACCCTTCACATGCCTCCTGAGACACCTCCTGAGATACCTGGGAACACCCAGAGCACAATATAAATAACCTACTTGGGTAACCTACTTACAGCTGGCTTTACTTTTCTCTAACTCCTGTGTATTCATCACATGTGATCATCCAGTTCCTAATTTTAGTATAGCTCTTTGTATCCAAGTCTGTCTTTCTTGGTGGAGAAGGGAGAATTTTTAATTTTCATTCTCTGCAGCGCCTGGGTGGCTCAGTCGGTTGAGTGTCCGACCTCGGCTCAGGTCACGGTCTCTCAGTTTGTGAGGTCCACCCCCACGTTGGGCTCTGTGCAGACAGCTCAGAGCCTGGAGCCTGCTTCAGATTCTGTGTCTCCCTCTCTCTACCCCTTCCCCACTCATGCTCTGTCTCTCTCTGTCTCTCAAAGATGAATAAACGTTTAAAATTAAAAAAAAAACAATTCATTCTCTAACCATACAACGCAAAATCAACAAAAATCTTACATTATATAGAAGGTCAAACAATATTTGCTTACTAATTAAAACCAGTGTTAATGAGAAACAACCATAGTGAATAGGTAGGTTTTTGTTGGGATCTCATCATGGAGGGCCTTGCATATCACGTGAATACCTTGAGGGTTAATTCCTTCAACGGTGGAAATGCAGTAGACTGACATAAGATAGCTATGCTTTAGGAAGGTATGAAAAAAATAAGATCCTTAAAAAGTAAAATTAATGGAAAAAAGAAAGAGTAAGATTAGTAGAGCTATTTTTTTTTCTAATCCATAAGCTTAATAGTAGAAGTCATTAGGTTATCTCCAAATGAAAGTTGTATATGATATATATTCAACAGTACGGATTCCTTTCTTCCTAAGTTTACTGATAATATAGAATAGCAAATGATAATCTCTCTACTCCCTACAGCA
The DNA here is from genome assembly GCF_046562875.1 of Panthera onca. Lineage (NCBI taxonomy): Eukaryota > Metazoa > Chordata > Mammalia > Carnivora > Felidae > Panthera > Panthera onca. The sequence goes on from NC_138342.1 coordinate 8,619,249, forward strand.
GAGCAGCTCTGAGGTCAAGGTGGTAGAACCTGTGAAAGCTCTCTATTAATGGGACGACTGTATGATGTAAGGCATTATTAACATTAGTTTAAATACCTCTACTCTTACAAGTTCATACAATATAACACATGAAGAATTAAAACATTTTGCAGACATATTCCTTATCACAGGGTCAATTTTCTATAGATAGATTTTTATTGTAAAAATAACATATGCTACTGTAATTATGTAGGCATTGGGTTTAGCAGCTCTCAAAAATGAACATGAGCTCAAGGGGGGGGAAGTCACCCTAAGAAATCAAAATCAATCCATGATAAATAAAACTAAATAAGTTATGAGAAGTAACTATAATAATCAAAAAATACATACTAACTTGAATGAAAGGGCTTAACAAATTAAAATAAGGAGATTGATTTCAATCAATGTAGGCAAGATACAACTTAACTTTAACTTAATGAAAATAAAATGTTATCTCTTTAATGGGTTAAACTGTAAATTATTTGGTACAAGGTCATAGAAGGCAAAATACAGTTGGATTATTAGAAATGGGTTCCATTTTCCTCGGCATGTAGAAAAGATAGTCTCATTTCTGATTGCCTGTCTGGTTTCTCAAACAAAAGGAACTCTAGGCCATAGAAGGATAGGCACTCGATTCATAAAGCCTTAAAGGAAACTCCTTAAGTATACCCTTCCTTATGCATCTATAAAACTGAGATAAGCATTTCTTAATCCATTTCACAGGATTGCTGCTATAAATATACAAAGATACAACAGGCTATGAAGAATTAATTATCTGAAATTCCTAATCCAGTGGGCAACATGTTAATGTGCTCAACAAATGCTATTGTGTTTGTCGCTATGATCATTATCACTGTTTTATTCTGTGTGTGTCCTGTCATGATCTGCCTTCAATCTTCTTCTCCAATTATTTCAACCTATGTATCCAGAGACCAATGATATGATACTGGACATATCTGATGCTTCAGAGTCTCAAGAGATTTTCTCATTATATGTGTGTATATATGTGTATATATGTGTGTGTGTGTGTGTGTGTGTGTGTGTGTTTTATATATATATACATATATATATGTATATATATATATGTATATATATGTCAAATGCTCAAATTCTGTCTTTAAGGCATCAGTCAAATTCTAGGTCTTTTATAGAGATCTTTCATTAACCACTCCATCTGGAAAGAATTACTTCCTCCATTAAGCTTTTGTACCCCTTTTCTAAGCACTGCTTGCCACTTTTTCCATGTGTGAAGAGGAAGTTGGTGGTGTTAAAAGGAACACAGACCTGTCTTTATAACTTGGCTTCGTCATACGCCACTTCTGTTTTCCCATCCGTGCAATGGTGGCCCAGATACCTGCCTCCCTGTTATATGGTGTCACATACGCGAGGTGTCTGGGACATATTTGCATACCGATTTGGGACACTTCCCCAACGAGAAAGGCCAAATATAATATTATTCGTCCGTGTGTGTTTCTCTGTGATATTTGCTAATTTTCACTCCAATTCTTTTGCCCCAAATCAAAAATATCATAAAAATTCTGGTCTACACTGTCTCTTGGTAGCCCCTCCCAGAGACCCAAATTAGCGAATGAGTTGAATCCGAGATGCCCTCAATGTATTACTTTATGTAAAATATCATAATACTTTAGTTGTGGCTAATATTAATTTAGTGTTAATGGTATACGAGACATTCTATTAAGTGCCTTAGGTACACGACATTAATTTTGTTAACAATCTTATGAATGTATTATTCTTTACATAATCAGCAGATAAGGAAACAGACTTCAAAGGATTCATGCTTTGGACCAAGGGTACGCTTGTTGCAGATATTTACATGCAGGAGGTCTGATCATAGAAAAATGCTCTGACTACTATGATATGGAGAATTCATATGTTATTTAAAAAACATCTCTTGGTTTTCCATTTTTGGTAACTGGGGACATTTTCTTTATCCTCATTGTGTACAGTCCAAAAATATCTGACTGGCCATTGGATATCCTTTATTTACCTATCTCCCATAGGGTGAATTCAAATCTATAAAATAGACTCCATTTTCTAATTAGATTAACTTTCCAGTAGTAGGGTGTGTGTGTCAATTGGAATTAACCAGTAGCTTGTGAATTTGTGTGGTATGAGCCTCTTTAAGAATCTACATGATGAAGGCAAAGGCTAGATCTTGATGGATATATCTATATCTATCTATATCTCTATCATTTTTGTATCTATCTATCATCTATCTATCTATCTATCTATCTATCATCTATCTATCATCTATCTACCTACCTATCTACCTGTCTATCTATGTTACCTTTAACTCCAAAGGCAGTTGGTAGCAACTGAAAAGATTTTAACTTTGCGTATTACTAAAGTGAATCAGGAGGCCTCTGGGTGGTTCAATCAGTTAATCCTCTGACTTCAGCTCAGGTCATAATCTCACAGTTCATGGGTTCGAGCCCCGCAGAGGCTCTGTGCTGACAGCTCATAGTCTGGAGCCTGCTTCGGATTCTGTGTCTCCCTCTCTCTGCCCCTCCCCTGCTTGTGCTCTGTCTCTCCCTGTCTCTCAAAAATAAATGTTAAAAAAAAAAATTCATCAGAACTGAAAAGTTTGAACATAGAAGTCCCATAATCTTTGTTGCGGTGTGAATAAGGATTAGCCCTTCAAACTATTTTTACTCTGCTATGTTATTGTACTAACATTTATTGGAAAGCTGCTATGCCACAGGTGCTTTGTGTGTATTATCTTATTTAATTTGCTCACCAACACTGTGAAATAGTCATCATCATTTCCTTTTATAGATGAGGAAACAATCTCATTTATGCTTGAAGCAACCAACCATCCTCGTTCTGCCATCTTTGGTCTATAACTTAGTGAAGACTGGATTGCTTCTGAGAGTCTCCAGCATGGTGGAAATCATCGCAGCTATAAAGCTTGAAAACTGAAATAAGGCAGCCATTTTTCTTAAAATGGGTTTGGCAATCATAGACTCCTCCTTCCCCGGCCAGGTCCTCTATTACTTAAAGAACTGAATGAAAATATTTTCATGTGAGTGTGACCTAGTAGATTTTAGTCCCAGTTCATTAGGTAGCAATAATCTCCTTAGTTACCTTAATGTTAACATATTCCTCTAGAGCAGGGGCACCTTGAAAAGAAGATTAAATGTTGGCTTCATGAATGAAAAAGAATTGCATTTGGGAAAGGTTCTGTTTTGACTCCATATGCTTGATCCTTAACAGATCTGCTTTGTTAAGGAAGAATAATCACAATGACTGCAGATGCAAAAGCATTAGTCTCAGGATTGCATTTGTATGCATTAAGCATCTGGACTATGACAGAGTCAATCTTCAAACAATAATTGTTCCAGCAAATTAGGCAGCGTGGTTACACGAAAAGGGCACTGGACATTGGCCTTCATCCTGGAATTGCCACGAACTGCTGGTGGGACCTTGAGAGAGTTGTTCCATCCATTAGTTCTCCCGTCTGCAAAACGAGGAGGGTGGATTTGATATCCACTGAACATCTTTCTGGCCATGTGTGTAATTATTTGGTGATGATTTCCAAAGTAACAAATATCACTAGCATCTAACCATGATTCACTAAGATATTTAGAATCACTGCATCATTTATTAAAATCACTATTGTAAACCCAGTAGAATCCTGGAAACCTATTTTTATTTGATTGACAATAACTGATTTAAGAAAATATAGTCCTGCAATATTCTTAGAGATGTGCTTCCTTTAGAGACTTTCAGGAACATTAGCAGACAACAAGCTCTGAGAGGGGAGGCCACTGTTTGATAAATATTTATATCCCCAAATTACTCGGATAATGCCTAACTCATCAGTCACTCTGTTTTATATTTTTTGAATAGTCATAGTATAACTGAAACAATCACGTTGAGAAATGTGTTTAATAAAATAGAAAGAAAAGCACTTTAACCTTCTGCCCTTGGGAGATACTTGGGAAATACTCTTTCTTCTCTGATGTCCATTTTTAGCTACCTCTTTCGGGATTTTTTTTTTTTTTGGTCCCCATTTCCTTTTGGTATTGGCTCTTTTTCAGTGTCTAACCCAATTTGTACGTGGAAATAAATTTTAGACTGGGCATCTTTGCTTTCACCTGGCACCCTTTAGGATGTTTCTTCTGCTAATGGTTTCTAGACGCCAGGTCTCGCATTCATGGCACAGGGTGGTCAATTTGCACTTCTTTTCTAGGTCTCTATAATCTCACCAAAATGGGATTTTGGGGTGTCTGAGGGGTCCAGTTGGTTAAGCGTCTGACTCTTGATTTTGGCGCAGGTCATGATCTCACAGTTTGTGAGATCAAGCCCCATGTCTGGCTCTGTGCTGACAGTATGGAGCCTGCTTGGGATTCTCTCTGTCCTTTTCTCTCTGCTCCTCCCTCACTCACACACACACTCTTTCTCAAAGTAAAATGAATAAAATTTAAAAATGAAATGGGATTTCAAAGAAAAGAAAAGAATATAAAAATAAAATCTCAAAGAAAATAAAACAGGATAATAATGCTAGAGACTCACTGGGGATGAAGAATGTGGGGGTGAAGAGTGGAAAATTATCAGTCATGGTCACAGGGTCTTTAAGGAGGAGAAACTTGAGTTAAGACCTCAGTGATGAGAAGTGATCACTTTTCGAAATTCTAGGGACAAAAGGCTGCAGGCAGAGGGAAGAGTGTTTTATTATAAGTGTAGTGGGAAGTTAAGCTATACTGAATCTTAAGATAAAGGCCAAGAATGGAGGATTTCGAGTGACTTTGTATCATCCAAATTTTAGGGCCACAAGATATTGCTAGTTGATATCTCACTCCTGCCATAGAATATAGTGTTGTTCAGGAATAAATTCAATTTACTGCTTTCCCCAAAATAGTGACTCCTGCCACTTGTGTAAACTTGGGTAAATATGATGTTTGACTCTGGACTATTTCTTCCTCCTCATCTGTGAGCTCTAGAATAAAAATACAGGACAAGTTCTGGTAAGAACTGGGAAAGCTAGGTCACCAGGATCATGTCTTTATCCCTTGGCACATGGATGCTCTGGTTATGAGTTTCAAGTTCAAGAACATGGAAGACATGGGCCCAGAGATGGAACTGTGGAATAAACAGACTACGGCCAGAAGGGTGACCAAGAAGATTTGCACAGATAGGAATGCATGGGCCCTGGGGAATGTTCCACCAATAGGTGTCTTTGACAATTTGTCAATGACAGTACCATAGAGCAATTGTATCCTTTCTTCATATCAAACAGCCCTATTTTCTCTCCTTACAACTTTAAGAGAACATTGACTAGGTTTCCACGATCAGAGTGTTTTGATTAACCATCTGCCCAAACATATGTACTTAAGATATCTTCCCTATTTGGATATTTCTTATATTCATTCCTTAAGCTCATGAGCTCCTGTTTGTGGTAAGTTGAATCACAAAGCCCAAAGAGATCCACATGATGTTCCCTGGAAGGTGTAAATATATTGCCTTAAAAGGCAAAAGGGACTTTGCAGGTGTGATTAAGTGATGCATTTTGAGATGCAGAGATTATCCTTGTGGGTTCACTATACTCACAAGGCTTCTAATAACAGGGACACAAAAGAGCCAGAATGGAAGCAGGGGTCAGTAAATAAGACGGATGTTTGAAGATGCTATGAAGATAGAGGAAGTGGGTGCAGGCCACGGGATAAACAGGTGTCCTCTAGAAGCTAAGGAAGGCCAGGGAATGAACTCTCTCCAAAAGTCTCTAGAAAGAACCAGTTTGGTGACACATTAACTTTAGTCCAGTGAGGCTGATTTTGATTTTCTGACCCCTGGAAATTTAAGATAATAAATCTGCGTTGTTTAAACCATCGAGTTTATGTTAATTTCCTACAGCAGCAACAGGGAATCAATGTCTTCCGTTCAGCCCTTTCACTCTATTCCTGCTCCTGTGCTGTTGGGACCACTTACGTGGCAGATGATCTTGCGCTACGATTACCCCATCACGGTTATTCTGTGCTCATTTTGTCATACGTTATTACCAGCTTTAAAGGTTTACTGTGTTTTCTCTTTTTCCAGTCTGGCTTGTCAGACCTTGAGGGATGAGGAGCTGGCAAGGGGCTGCGTGACCCATTGGAGGTTCTTTGCTCCAGGATAGATTGTTTTGGAAACGATGCCAGGAGGAAGTGAGATGGAGCTCAGAACTATGGATATGCAAAGTTGACTCTACTAGGACTAGCAACTGACTCTACGAGTAGTTGGAAGTCATGGAAGTCATGGAAGTTAGGAGCCCACTATTCTCTCTGAGGGCAATTCAGTAACAGGAGATAGGATGCCAGAAATGAGTTGAGCTTCAAGGAAATCACCGGATGGACAGAAGGAGCATCCAGGAATGAGAGCTGGGAAGCTGGATGGTGGTAGGAGCCTAGAGGGAAGAGATACACAGACTGAGCTAAGACACACATTAAGATACACAATGGATTTTCTTAAGGAGTGTGTATTTCTTAAGATACACATTAAGCTATCCTTAAGACTAAGGATCAGGCTGCAAAAGGAATTCAATCTAGGGGAATAACAGAAGAAAAGTCTCTGTGCTAAGATCAAGAATGAAGTCCATTGGTATAGAGAAAGTTGGCATGTCTGTTCTTTCTTTTTGCATATATTACAAACACTTAGGGATGCTGACTCAGAACAGCATATGGGACAGTATTGGGCCCCGTAGAACTTAAGTTGATTTCAATATTCTGTGCTGTCTTACTGCAGTAACTTAACAGATACTCACTGGATCAAATGAAATACACCTTATTCTATGTCTGCAGTCAATAAAGTTTGTAGTTAATGCTGTGGAGTCACAGTGACTAATCCTATTATCAGCCAATGCCTGGTTATGGCATTAGCAAATCATGCACGAAACTACGCATCCCCCAAACAAAAGTGAGGTATTAGTCTAAAAGTACAGCTAGAATAGGTTAAGCCTTAGCTGGGATAATTTAGTTTCTGAACCACAATATTTAGATCCAAGAGTGGAATCTTCCATTTCCATCCATTTTTAGTGGAAATGTATGGGTTTGTGGTCAATACCAATTAAAAGTAAACACCCCACGTAGCTTAATTTCTTTCTCAATGGGTCAGACATTCATTCCACTGAGTTGTTAGCGCCACCAATTCAATTAAAGGAAAGGAACAAAAAAAAGAACTATGCATTACAATAAACTTTAGTATTTGAAATAGCTTAATAAAATGAACATAATCTCAAAAGTGTTTTCCCCTATGATGTGCAAGTTTTAATTACTCCATTTTGTATGAAAAGAACTTGTTAAAAATGTCTAATTGCCACTTCCAGCTGAATGATGTCCTAGGATTGCTGGGCCTTGCCTGTCTGTAAAGCACTTTGGGCTTGTATTTATAGGTCTTGCAGGAAAGAACTGCAGACGATTAAGAGTGGCAATTAGTCCTGACTGCCTAGATGTCAGGAGAGGAGCAGAACTCTGGGGGAGGGTTGCAGCAGCCGAGGGTGGGTGATTGGTTATGTTGCTGTTATAAGGCAGGAGGCATTGGGTCAGCACCCCATAAATAATACATCATCCTTTTATCTTAATTAGCTAAGAGATATGGAAATCATTCTGATATGCACATAAACAAGCAATGGAAGAATGGGGTGATTTTTGCAATCATGTTTTCTTTTTCCATGCTTTCATTTCTGTATTTTACTTATCAAAAAATAGGACAGTGGGTAGGTAGAAATAAATCACCCACAATCCCATGACCCTAATATACCAATTTAATTAAGTTTTCTTACTGTAAGAGTAGACACTTACTGCTGATAGTCCAGAAAATTGAAACCAAAAAGAGCTAAACAATAAATTAATCAATGTGTTCACCAAGGATGAAAACCCGTTTGAGGAAGATGTTTAGGACTTTGAACTGCTTCTGGATTTTCTATGAGCTCCATGAAAATTGTCACGTAGATTGAGGCAGCCACTGTCCTAAGAAATGCTGGAAGGCACTACAGTGTGGGGTCAAGGATCAAGAAATAGCTATCGCCTCGAAGGGTGGACTCACCAAACCCAGCTGGCATGGTCCTCAGGCAGCAAGCATTTTGCAATCTGAGGATCTGTCCATGCCACTGATGGACAGAGGTGCAGGAAGCCAGGCTTCTTCAGGGTGGTTTGTACGTAAGAAAAATGCCAGAGTTCTTATGGAACAGACCACGTATGCCATTTTCTGACCAGTAGGGAAATTAGGGGGCGTAGCAGGAAACCAAAGACATGGCCTAGCTGTTATGCTAAACAAAGTCTACAAGGGAATGGAATACGTGTGAAAGGAGTCTGGGTGTCAAGACCAGCAATGTTGAAATATTAATTCTAAGTACCGTTGGCTGGGTATTCCATGACCAATGTACTAAATTCATGGTGAGAACCAGCATGGTCCTGAGTCAGCACACTGCCTATTCTTAATGGTTACAACTCTCTTTCCGCCATCAGTGGTGAGTTCCATGAGGGCAGGGCGTTTGGTCTGCTTAGTCCACTGCAGTATCCCTAACAGCTAGAACAATATCTGGAAAGTAATGGCTACTCAATAATAATTTGCTTCATTCATTCATTCATTCATTCACCCATTCATTCATTCAGCAAATAGTTCATTAATTACGTCTGTAAATGTAAGTGTGTCCCATCAGTAGACACCCCGTGAAATTTTCTAAAGCTAATGAGAGCCGAGTGTGGGGTTGGGGCCACAGGACCAGCACAGGAGATGAAGTGAGACAACCCAGACTCTCAGATGCTTTGTTCGGTGTGTGTGTGCCACGGATGCAGGTGCTCTCCTTTCTCATTCATAGAAAAGAGCTACAGCTACAGTCAGGCAGCTCTGATTCTGTGCCTGGTTCCATCGCTGACACTCTGAGAGTGACGAGACGCTCTACATAACCTTTGTTCCCTCCGACTCTGGTTTGCCCCTGTGCAAAATGTGGGCACTAATCATATGCACCTCAAAGCGTTATGAGGATTAAATGAGCCCACACATATTGGTAAATTTTTACAACACGCACTATCTGTTGGAGATAGGCACTGAGCAAATTTCAGTTCTTAATTTGATTAGCAATGCTATTTAAAATTAATTACATTTTTGATTAAAAAAAAAACACTTTATGCCGATAGGTCCCTGTACAGCCCTCTTTAAAGTCCCTCTTTTTGGCATGATTATCTTACTGGTGATTTCCAAAATGAAGAGACGTTTCCATGTAGACAGGCAGCGTATATTTCCCCCACATAATTTTATCCTCTGTTACCAACAACAATGTCTAGCACAGAGGAGGCACTTAATAGATATTTACTGCGAATGTAGAAGGTGATAGTGATTATGAAAGTATTTTTTCCATGAGGCCCTTATAATGATAGAAGTTGTTTCATTATCATTTCTGGGACCATTTTCTTTGTATTTGGAGTCTTTTAGACTAATCAGATTCTCTTCCCTTCACCACTTTCTTAGATGTGGTGTCAGTATTTAAGTACACTCATTGATATTTGGAAGAGGTGTTATGAAAAACGGGAAAAAAATAACATCTTTACATGAGAGAGTATAAACAATACATAGTTTTACCCTCGAGATATGCAGTCAATCTAAAACAAACAGGAAGGCAATGAGACAGATAATGAGGAGGTACCATAAGGTGGTTTATTATTTATGCATTTACTCATGTATCCACAGATATTTAGGGATCATACTATTCACCAGGTCCTAGGCTATGCACTCTGGCTACAAAGATGAAACGATATTCTCCAAAAGCTTAGAGAAATCATAAAGTGACTCAGTGGCATACATAAGCAATTATATGGTAAGACAAACGATGTTACAGAGATGGCGAAAGAAGAAAGCATGCTTTAGCCTACCGAAAGAAAGGGATGTTAGGACAAGCTCTACACAAGAAGTGATGCCTAAGTAAGAGTAAAGAAGGAGTAGGAAATTTGTAGGTTTTGAGACAGGGTCAGATATCCGAGCCAGGGTGGAAAATCACCTGCCAAAATGACAAGTGTATGAAAACAGTGCATCAGTGAGGGACTGTGGGTAGTTCAGGATCATCGGAGTGTAAGCAAAGAGGTGATGATGTGGACAGTGAGTGAGATCTAGTCAGTAATAGAAAGGCTCTGCAGTGCTTTGGGTTGTATTGAATTGTGTTTGCCTCTTATAAGGGTGAGTATAAAGTGTGTGGATAAAGGATAAATTTATTTTGATCTTAAAGTTGTAGATAAGTTGGCGGTACAGACAATAGCACATACAAAGAAGGAAGTAATGAAGATTGGCTATTTCAGAAGATATAAGTCTAATCAAGGTGATGGCAGTGGAGACAGAACAGAGAATGCAGGAGGCAGAAATGATAAAACTTGGTGACTAGTTGGATACAGCAAATAGAGCTTGGAATATTGTTCTGTGTTATGAATGAGATTGTCTCTGTGTAAAGATAATATAAATCTTCCCTGGGGACTGACCTTCTACACAACTGTCTTCATACAGACTGCTATAACAAAATACCATAGACTGGAGGGGCTTAAACAACAGACATTTATTTCTCACAGTTCTGGAAGCTGGAAAGTCTAAGATTAATGCATTAGCAGATTTGTTGCTGGGTGAAGACCACCTTCCTGATTTGGAGAAAACCACCTTCTCATTGTGTCCTCAAGTAGTAGAAACACACACACACACACACACACACACACACACACACACATACACACACCTGTCTCTCTTCTTCTTGTAAGGGCACTAATCCCATCATGGGGACCCTACCCTCATCACCTCAACCAAACCTAATCGTTTGCCTAAGGTTCCGTCTCCATAACCATAAATAGGCGGGTTGAGTTTTAACATATGAATTTTGGGAGGGCATAAACATTCTGTCCATTATAGTGAGTCAGTTTTGCCAATTCATAGTTTTTTTGTTTGCTTGGTTGGTTTGTCTTTTGAGTTCCTATTCCCTTCGGGAGAAGTCTGTCTACATAGAGTTGATAGAAATCAATTACTGACACCACCTCTCCATTAATGCCTCTCATTGCGGAAGTGAAGGAATTCGGTCCTTCCTCTACCCATCCATCATCAGAGTTCATTCTTTGGATTGTGAATCTTGAAAAAAGTATTAAGAGAATGGGGCAGTTATGGGGAAGTGACACTCAATGCAATGCCTATGGCAGTATTGGTATGGCCAAAACTGTGCCCATGGTATGTTCTGGGCTGTGGTTCTCCTGCTCCAAAATGGGGATCCCTTGATCATTTGTTCACACATTGTTCACGCCCCATGTCTTGTTCTTCAACCTCCCATCAGTTCTGTGAGCTCACAATATCCTTCCAGTAAGTCCTCTCCTTGTTTAAGATGACTTGAGTTGATTTTTTTCTCTTACAACCAGATCCCTGACTTATCTGGTCCTCATTTCTTTCAGATACCTGAATGTGCTCCAATATGCTAAAAACTTTCTCCAATTGATGCCTAGCATTCAACAGCCTTTCTATTATATTTTTATCAGAAAAAGTGGAAGAGTGAAACAAAAGCAACATTCTCCTAATCTTAATGATTACATTTAAAAACACCAGAGCACTGATTCCAAACAGCACACAGTCTTATTCCTGCTACCTGCTACTAATCTGTTTCTTCTTTATTATGGTGATTTATAGGACTTCAGCAGCACCTGAATTCTCCATTTCTGACTTTTAGCCTCCTTCTTCCTTTATTATGCAGCATGCCTTTCTGGATGACCTCTTTGGATCTTTTCCCATAGTTGTGCTGCCCCTGGTCACGGGATATAAAAAAAAATAAGATCCATAAGACTTCCAGTCCTTGGACGGTGCCCAACAGAAATAACATATACTTAAGATTGGGACAGTATCTATTTTTTTCACCCATTCTTGGGCTAGCCCAGACCCAGCAAACTAATTTGAAAGCTGATGGCAATAGTGACATTCGTACAAATGGTCACTTGGTTCTGAAGAGTGAAGCTCCCAGCTGAACATGGACCTCACTGACTCATTTGTCCAGGGGTCTCTGGGTAGATAGGCTATATCCTCCCATAATTGTCAAATTTGGTGGGCTGATATTTATTGAAGGCTGATCATGTGCCAGGCATTATGCTATGTGATGGAATCTAGCCATGAGAGAGAGACCAGGACCTACACTCAGAGACCATACACTCTAATAAAAAAGGAAAGAGTCAATAATCTAATAAATGAATAATATGATTTAAGTTAGTAGCAAGTGAAAGGAAGAAAATATAACAGGGTAATAAAATAATAAGAGACCTAAGAGAGAGCGTTATTTTAGATACTGTAACGAAGGAAGTTCATCTGAAAGATGGCATGTGAGTAGATATCTGAATGCTTAAGAGAAACCCACCATCCCCAAACAGGGCAAGTGCATTGCATGTACATGTAGGGACTGGAGAATGGGTACCATCTGAATTTTTGTTTTTCAAAGAGGGAGCTTTTGCGGCTTTTGCGGCTATATATATATATATAACTTTTAACATAACCTTTCTCCAGGAAGGCCAGAGGGGGCTCTCCCATCCAGGCTTCTGCCACATTCTGGGCAGTCCTAGGAGGGATATATGACACCTCTTCATGGCTGGGTATAATTCGTAGAATACCAACCACGTCTTCAGAAGGAGAGGTGGGAGGGGGTAGCTTAAGGATTATGTTTCAGAATTCTGATTCCTAGCTCAGGACTTACTTAGGTATGATTATAGCTGTTGTGGAAAATTCCAGAAAGGACCTAGGGGACCCATCTACTATGAACTGGCCCCAAGAGCAGAGGCCAAAGATCTGACTAACCTAAAAAGGTTGTTTGTGTGCATATATGGGCATATGTGTGTGAGATGTGGTGCCTCGGGAACCATTTGGATGGTTCAGCTCTTGCTGTCAGCAAAGTCTGAGGCTGCGGGAGAGCATCTCAGAGTGAATATATATGGATTTTGCTTCCTAGAAATAATCTAAGGCCTTCAACCACACCCTTCAGGTAGGACGCCGTCCTTTCCCATGATATTCCTTTGCCTTGTGACACGCACTATATTAGATATTCTCTTGATATGTCCTCTATATTCTCGTTTGATTTTCATAATTATAGGGCAGTTGTTCATTGATATCTCATAAGTGAATAAACTGAGGTGCGACGTGCTTGTTTTTTGTGTTTTGTTTGTTTTTTTTTCTCTGAATCACACAACTTGTAAAAGCCAAAGCAAGATTTCAGTTCAGATCAAAACTCCACAGTAGACGTTCTTGTCAACACACACTTAAGGCTATTCGAAAAGGCAGATTGTTTCTTTTTTTCGGTGAAAGAACAAGATGACACAGGCATTCGTGAGGGCAGAAAGATATAAGCTCTGGTTCTCTATTCATACACGTTTATTTGCATTTTCCAAACGTGGCGAGTTATTTATATTGAAGTTCTCCCGCTGGAGACAAATCACATTTTGCCTTTTGTGCCAAGCTGCCGAGTCGGCTCATTTGATTACATTTTTGTCTTCTCGGAAAGACACTGTGCAACTGGAATCTCATCTGTATCAATAGTCTGCTTCCAACTGTTGGAGATTTGCTGACAGTGGATCAATTTTAATTTACAGCCAATCTTGAAAGGCCATTTAAATAGTGGTAATTAAGAAGCAAAATGTGGGACTGGAAATGTAGCAAAATGTGGATAGTTTTAAACTAATGAGGTACTTGGAGCCCTTTCTCTACAGAGCCAAGAAGTGAAGATTGTCTGCAGTGTATATCATTATTTTGGTAGAGTTAAGGAAAATCGTGAGGTGTCTGGTGTCAGCCTAGATCGTGTCCATCTAAAATGCTACGCCTGACTCTACTGCACCTCCATTTCATAAGGCTCATCCTCCTTCTACCTCTTTTTCACTGTCTTCCCCATAATCGTATATACATGGAGTAGAACCTATGTCTACCACGTGTCAATATGCCCACACATACATGGAACCTACGGGGGCTTATGGTTGGTTTTTGATAAACATGTGCTTCAATAGTAAGTGACAAATAACTATATGAAGAAAACAAGAGGGCCCATTTATATATACAAAGGTTTCCATACATTCCAGAGTGCATTCCCGAGTCTTTAAATGGTTTAGCAATCAGGAGCACCTGGGTGGCTCAGTCGGTTGAGCAGCTGACTCTTGATTTGGACTCAGGTCATGGTCCCAGAGTTTTGTGGTGGAGCCTTGAGTTGGGCTCCACATAGAGCATGGAGCCTGCTTAAGGTTCTCTCTCTCTCCCTCTAACCCTCTCCCTTGCTCCTGCTCTCTCTCTCTCTCTAATAAATGCACAAATAAATAAATGAATAAACAAACAAATCGATGATAAATAAAAATGATTTCAGGCTATACATGTTCTGGCATTTCAGTTCCAACTTTGGAAGCTGGTATGTTTGTCACTTATTAATTCTGAAACCTGGGGTGAACTTCAGATTCTATCTCACCTACATACACTTCTTTTCGTCTCATCCATGCCTGCACCTACTTTCTTGTCTTCATTTTATTAGGTTTCAAACCCTCCCTGGCTGTGACGGTCTTCTAGAGGACAAGGACATCTAATTTCACCATCTCATAAATACATACACACACACGCGCACACTCAATAAGTATTTGTTTTAACTTAATTTCTACCATTTTCATGACAGATGGGGAAATGTTCGAGGGCAAGAACTATAGTGCTCAAATTCCAACTAGTTTTCTTCTCCTTTTCCTCCTTTTTTTCTGTTGCTGCATTTTGAGCAGAGATGCAGAAAGCTGTTTTGAAGTCATTGTTGCAGAAGACCACCTGAAGGCTGAGGGCTTATGGCACTTTCAAGAATCTCACTGTTGGAGAACATACATGTCAACAGGGAATAAAACTGTAAACTTCTTGCACATAATAAGATGTAGTGAATACACGTTCCCCATAGTACTAGGTACATTACTGGAAATTAATGAAAATGTCCTTCATTTCAAAAGCATTAACTCCCTGAAGTCAATATGTTCTTAAAGAAGGCCCACCTCCCCACCATTTCATGGCCAGCAAACAATGAGCATAAGCTTTTGGTATCTCAGCTATGTTTACGACAAAATGTCCTTACTCTTAGATTCTTGATCTAAGTATTGCCACGATACACTTTTCGTCTTGCTCTAAAGTCTAGTTGTGAGCATGTGTCTTAGATCTGATGATAGTGTTGGTTTTCCAGCTAAGCTGGCATGATTTGCATGTATTACAGCTAATTTCTCCAACACTTTCTACCTTGGTAAATGCATTCACTCATCAAGTACAGCTTATAGCGTTGGCATTCGCATACCAGGCCAATGATGCTCTACTGGGGAATCAGAAACTTGTTGGTCTCCTTGGTACACATCTCTTCATCCTTCTACACAGCACTGCAATGCTCTCTTCTCCAGCAAACCTTTCCAGATGGCTTTAATCAGATGTGCTTTCCCTCGTTTCTTATTTCCGAGTCATTTACTTACAACCATTACTCAGTTCTGTTATTTGCACACAAATTTATTCCAATCATTAACAGCAAAATCCTTAAGGGCAGGAGTCATGTTCTATTATTCTGAATTCCTAATGTTAACTCATTAGTTGGCATAGATTCACATTCTGTAAATATTTAGGCGAATGAATGAATGAATGAATGATTGAATGAAAGGTCTGAAAAATAATGCAGTGTTGGATTCACAGTGTATTTTTGGGACACTTCCATTTTTTACCCTTGACTTTGAAAAATGTCGATTTGATGTAAATAGAGTTAGTTCCCATCATGTTTAATTCTTGAATGTAGTGTTATTCAATTAATTCAATACTATGACTTCCTATAACTTTCTTATATGACCTATTTTTGTTGTTGTTGTTCTTATGATTTTATATTCACCATGTAAATGGAAAAAAAAGTATTGACTTAAATAAAATGACTTGGATAAAATCTTAGTAATTTAAAACCTAACTCTTCCCTCCTGGACCACCCACCTTATGTGACCTGAAGAAACAAACAAAATAGAAAGGGACACCACATTATTTTTCCCCAATATGCCTTACTGGCTTTGAGAGGTTTTGAATTATTTATGGTATTTACTCAGAAGGAAAAATACAGAGGATTTCAGTTCTTATAATGAGCAGAACAAAGTGCAAAGATCAAATAAAGTCAAAGAAGAAATCCAATAAATAATAAAAGAGACATGTAAATTAGCATTTGTTTTTGGAATGCCTTGCATCGTAAAGTCATAGATCATGCTTACGGAAGATTTAGGAATGAATAAAAATCCTCTCAGTGCCTAGGCATCACTTCATTTTCTTTTATGATAGTTGTATGGACCAGTCAGTGTCCCAAGTGTCTGGAAACTCACTTTCCCCAAGGTGGGCTTTGGGATACAGTTCTGTAAATTAGACCCTACTCACAGAAACAACATGAATAAATATGTTTAGGCAACATACCAAAGGTCACTTGTACCTCAGTTTCAGGTGTGCACACAACAAATAGCAGGAAACAGTTATAAACCAGAGGTAAGGAAAGAGTTGTGATAAAGGAAGAAGGCAACACTGTCTTACCCCTTCTTTTAAACTTAGACCTCTTGGGAGCACCTGAATGACGCAGGAGGTTGAGTGCCTGACTCTTGATTTCAGCTCAGGCCATGATCGCACCATTGTGAGTTGGGAGTCCCACGGTGAACTCCGTGCTGAGCGTGGAACCTGCTTGGGATTCTCTCTCTCTCCTTCTCTTTCTGCCCTCCTCCCCCCACTCGTGCTCACTCTCTCTCTCTCAAAATAAATCAATAAACGTTCAAAAATGAAAAGGAAATAAAGAGACCTCTTGATACAGAGGTGAAACAACAAAACACAGTGAAAAGATTACATAATCTGAAATCACAAAGACACGAGGGGAGGTTTGGCAATGTCTGCTCTATGTAATCTCAAGCATAGAACTTAATGCTTCCAGTCCCATATCTTTGCATATAATTAAAACACTTCATTTATAAAACATCAAATCTTATATCTTATAAACTACCATCTGTTCTTCCTACTTTAACAGAAATCAAATGCAGTAATATATACAAAAGTGTGAATCGCTGTATAAATATTACTGCTTAAATGTTATCGCCATCATTAATTTCCCAATCATTAGGCTTATGACTAATATTTGGGCCTACGGACGCAGATTCTATTTCCCTAACGCGTCAGTAAACAACTAGACTTGAATTCTATTGTCAGGATTTTCATTCGAATGAGCAAATAAATACAGAGGAACATTAACACCATAGCAAAGCACTGGAAGAAACCCAGCCACACCGTGTACACCTGAAGAAAGGTTGCTATATATTATTGTTGTCATCAATGTGAGGAAAATTTACTGTAAGGAGAGAAGGAAGGCAAACACAGTGATAGAAAAAGTTTAAGAGGAGGCACTTTCTTCCTGGTTGGTTTTATCTGGAGTGAACATAGTTTGACGTAAGCGGCAGCTCCTAGATGGTTGTAGCGATAGCTCCACGAAAGATAAATGTTTCATCACCACCAGGACAAAAGTGTAGATAGAATTTACCTGATTCAGAACCTTTCGTGTTCCCTTTTGGATTTGCTGATGAAAAATACTGAGAGAAATATTTAAGGATATGATGCACATTGAGATGAATACAGAAACACACAAGTTGGCCCAAAGCCACCCATTTGAACATGACACCATTTCCAAATTTTAATCCACGGGGAGCTTCTAAGGTATTTCTGGGGGGTAATTTCTTACCTGGAAAGATAATAACATTCTGGACTAAAATAAGTTAGTCTGCCTGCACATAAAGGCAGCTGAGGCCTTTACTGATGGATTTGGATCTTCGTCTACCCATGTGGGGGATGCCTTAATGCTTGAGTGTGATGGCTCCAAGGGTCAAATCCAAGGTTAAATGTTGGATGTATGCGGTCTCTGCCTAGTCCTGGTGTTCTGCATGCATCATTGCATCTCTTCATTCAACACATAGGTAGAAAAACAGTCATTCTTTTCATAGAAACCCTCATTGCCTACGCATGCAATTTTTTTAATACAAAATTTATTGTTGAATTGGTTTCCATACAACACCCAGTGTTCATCCCAACAGGTGCCCTCCTCAATGCCTGTCACCCACTTTCCCCTCCCTCCCACCCCCCATCAACCCTCAGTTTATTCTCAGTTTTTAAGAGTCTCTTATGCATGCAATTTTTAGTAACAATGCCAATTATAGGTGCATAGAGGAAAATCAGCTTGGTAGTTCACAGATTAGGAAGAATGAAAGAATATCCAGAAAGTTTCTCCTTCTCGAACTACCTCTAACATTTCTCAATATCAAAATGCAGATTTCTTTTCTCCTGACTTAAGGCATTGACAATTCTCTTAAAACTCAGCTATTGTGAGGGGAACTAAACCCTTTACAGACTAGATATCTTTTCCTCATTGTGCACTCTTAGAACCTTTGTCGGGATCAATTGACTGTATATCAATGGGTCTAATTTCAGGCTCTCTATTTTGTCCCATTGGTCTACCTGTCAACCTTTATTCCAGTGCCATATTGTTTTAATTACTATAGATTTGTAACATATTTTGAAACCAGAAGTGGGATGACTCCAGATGTGTTCTTCTTTCTCAAGATCCCTTTGGCTGCTCTGAGTCTTTTGTGATTCCATATGAATTTTAGGATTATTTTTTCTGTAAAAATATTATTGATATTTTCAGGAGGAAGCACTGACTCTGTAGATCTGTTTGAATAGTATGGACATTTTAACAATATTAAGTCTTCCAATCCATTCCAATCCATGAACACAGGATGCCTTTCCATTTATTTATGTATTATTTAATTTCTGTCATCAATATTTCATAGTTTTCAGTGTACAAGATCTCTTTTTGTCTTGTTACTTAAGTTTATTCCTGAGTATTTTATTCTTTATTATACTATTGTAAACAGAATTCTTTTCTTAATTCCCACTTAGGTCTAAGGCTCATTGATAAGAAATGCAATCAATGCAATACTAAATTAGAGATTAAAAATGAAAACCCGATCTTACTTGATAGCATACATAACACAATAAAATATAAAACCAGGCAGGTAACGAAAGTAAGCCCAGAGGTCATATAGATACTAATTCAGGATTTAAACTCCAGTCTGACCGATGCCAAATCTCCTTCCTCTATCACATCATGGCAGGATTAATGGGTCAAATTCATCTGGATCCCCATCCATTTTATAATTTATATTCTGTTTGTATGCTTTCTACGAGGCAGTACAGTTTGATGGCTTATAACACAAACCTGGGATTGATCAGATCGCTTGGGTTCCATCAGAACTCTACCACTTAATACCTGCCATGACCTAACACCAACTTACTCTCTCTTTTACTTGTTCTCCACCTAAGACACATCCACACCCACAAGCAATGCGTAGTTTAAAAAAAAAATCACAAAATTTTAACTATATTGTGATAAAGAGATCATCTGAACTTCTGATTCACATACTTTATTTGTTTGTTTTAATTCATTTGTTAACATACAGTGTTATATTAGTTCTGGGTGTACAATATAGTGATTCAACACTTCCAGACAATACCTTGTGCTCATCTCAACAAGTATACTCCCTAATCCCCATGATGTATTTCATCCATCCGCCCACCCTCTCCCCTATGTTAACCGTCAATTCCTTCTCTATAGTTAAGAGTCTGTTTCTTGGTTTGTCCCTCTCTCTCTTAATTCTTTCCTTTTGCTCCTTTATTTTGTTCCTTTTTTTATTTATTTTTTTGATGTTTATTCATTTTTGAGAGACAGAGCATGAATAAGGGAGGGGAAGAGAGAGAGGGAGACACGGAATCTGAAGAAGGCTCCAAGGTCTGAGCTGTCAGCACAGAGCCTGACACTGATCCGAAGTCACAGACCATGGTAAGTGATGATGAACATCTTTCCATGTGTCTGTTGGCCACCTGGATATTTTCTTTGGCAAAATACCTGTTAATGTCTTCTGACCATTTTTAATTGGATTATTTGTTTTTTGGTGTTGAATAAGTTCTTTATCTATTTTGGATATTAACCCTCTATTGTATACATAATTTGCAAATATCTTCTCCCAATCCATAGGTTGACTTTGAATTTTATTGATTGTTTCCTTTTCTGTGCAGAAGCTTCTTATTTTGATGAAGCCCCGATAGTTTATTTTTGCATATACATTGGGACGGCCAAGTACATAAAACAGTTAATCAAAACATAAAGTAAACTCATCAATAATAATACAATAATTGTATGATGTTTATGTATATGGGTGAATAAATATTTAAAATATTTACATCTTCGTGTTAGACTGTCCCCTTTATTATCATACAGGGTCCTTTTTCTCTTATTACAGATTTTCTTTTGAAGTCGATTTTGTCTGATGTAAGTATCGCTGCTCTGGCTTTTCTTTTACATCCATTTGCATGATAGATGTTCCTCCATACCCTCAGTTTGAATCTTCACATGTCTTTAGGTCTAAAGTGAATCTTTTCTGGGAACATATAGATAGGTCTTTGTTTGTTTATCTGTTTGCTTCTTACCCATCCCGTCACCCTATGCCTTTTGATTGGAACATTTAGTCCATTTATATTCAATGTAATTTTTGATAGATACAGATTTACTGTCATATTATTATTTGTTTTCTGGTTGTTTCTGAAGATTTTCTCTCGTCCTTTTTTGTCTTTCTCTCTTTCATATTTTGCTGATTTTCTTTAGTGATATATTTGGATTTCTTTCTCTTAATTCTTTGCATATTTACTAGTGGTATGTATATGGTTACTGTTTGATTCATATGTAACTCTCTTCTGCATAAAGCATTTGATATTAAGTTGATGGTGGTTTAAGTTTGGACTCATTCTTTTCTCCTTTCCTCCCCACATTTTAGGTATTTGTTATTATATTGTGTATTCTTTATTTGTGAGTTCCTTAACTGGCTTTTTACAGAAAATTTCACTTTTACCACTTTTGTGTTTCCTACCTCTCTACTGTAACTTCTAGTCTCTCCTTTCCCTTTGAAGAGTTGCTTTTAACCTTTCTTGCAGAGCTTGTTTAGTGGTCACAAACTCCTTTAGCTGTTGTTCATCTGGAAAACTATCTCTCCTTCTATTCTGAATGATAGCCTTGATGGATAGAGTATTCTTGGCTTCAGATTTTTTCCTTTCAACACTTTGAATACATCCTACCCCTCCCTTCTGGTTTGTCAAGTTTCTGTTGAGAAATCTCCTGCTAGTCTTATGGCTTTTCCCTCATAAATCAATGATTTCTTTTGTCTTGCTGTTTAATTTTTTTCTTTATTACTATATTTTGCAAATTTAATTACAATATATCTTGCTGTCGGGTTGCTTTTGTTGATTCTGTTGGGGGTTCTTTGTGCCGGTTGGATCCAGATATCTGTTTTCTTCCCCAGATTATGGAGGTTTTAAGCTATTATTTCTTCAAATAAATTTTCTGTCCCCTTTTATCTCTCTTCCTCTTCAGGGACTCTTATAATACGAATCTTATTGTGTTTGATGGAGTCACTGAGTTCCCTAAGTCTCATCTTATTTTGCATAATTCTATTTTTCTTTTTCTTTTCTTTTTGTTTTGTTGTTGTTGTTGTTGTTGTTCAGCTTAATTACTTTCTATTACTCTGTCTTCTAGGTCACAAGTTCACTCCTCTGCTTCTTCCAGCCTACTGTTCATTCTACCAAGTGTGTTTCTCATGTCATTTATTATACTCTTTATCTCTTCTGTTATTCTTCTCTCTGTGTTAAGGGTCTCACTCATGTCTTTGAGTCTTTTCTCAAGTCCAGTGCGTATCCTTATGATCATTATTTTAAATTCTCTATCAGGCATGTTACTATATCAGTTTCACTTAGATCCCTGGCTGTGGCCTTGTCCTGTTCTTTCATTTGGGACAAATTTCTGTCTCCTCATTTTGTCTGCCTCCCTGTGTCTATTTCTGGGTGTTAAGAAAGTCAGCCGTGTCTTCTGCTCTCGAACGTAGTGACTTTATGAAGAAGAGGTCATGCTGTGCTCTGCAGTGCAGTGTCCCCTGTTTAGTGCACTTGGCACTTCAGGAGCAGATCCCATGTGCGTTTCTTTCACCCTGCAGTTGTGTCTGAGTCACTTTTCCTTTCGCTGCAGTTGTCTGCACTGACTCTTTGCCTATCGTGGGCTGTGCTTGCTCTCTGGTGTTAGTGGGACCTGGGCAGGTGAGCGGTGAGGGGGCATGCCCAGCAGGTAAATTAGGAGCAGGGAAGCAGTGTTAGCGAAATTGGTGCTGGGCCATTAGTCCTATGACAGTCTTGAAGAACTATGGCAGCTGGGGGGGGGGGGGGTAGGGGAGAGGCTGTGCGCCAGGGCGGCTAAGGGTACAAGCCTGGGCATGGTGCGTGACAAGCCTGGGACAGCTGGGCCCAGCACCTGATGGAGGCGGTTGGACACGTGTGGTGACAGCTACACATCTGGCAGCTGGGCACACAGAGCTGGGCTGACACAGTGATGGCTGGGGCTCAGGCTGGGTGCATCATGGTGAATCTTCCAAGGTGAATGGTGGCAGCTATGCACCCAGTGACTGGATGAGGGGGCATGTGCTGCATAACGAAATTTGCCCTGGGCCGAGGCTAGCAAGTGTGAAGCGGAAGTGTCCTCAGGAGAACTCGTGGTCATGGCGCACTGCTAGTGGGTTGGGTAGCAAGTGTCTGTGCAGCCCTTCCTCCCACAGGTGTCTTTGTGTCTTATTCTGGGGGATGAGGGAGAAAAATGGTGCCTGCCCTCTGCCTCCGTTTTGGAGAAGTCTTCCCAACACATGGTGAAGTCAGTGTGAACATATCCGCCTCCCGTTTGCCCCATGGCATTGTGTAAGCTGCCATTTTTGTGTTTCTGCTCTGGACAGGCTGTCGTTCCTTTACGTGGGGCTACCCAGCTATCTCTTGCCCTCCTGGCTCACCCAATGCTGAGACAGCTGGCTTTCAAAGGCCCAGGTTTCAAAGTCCCTCTTGGTTTACAGACTCACAGAATTCAACCCCTCTGGTTTTTAAAGCCAAAAGTCATGGGGATTAGTGCTCCCCAGTGAGCCCCCTGGTCCATTTCTCTGACCTCTCTGTGCACGCAGCTGTCTCCCCGCTGTGGGAAGCTTCCTCCTCCTTTCTGACCTTCCTAACCTTTCAGCTGCAGCTTCTTCTCCATATTTAGTTGTGGAGTTTGTTCCATCAGTCTTCTGATCGCTCTCCAGTTCATTGACTTGGATGTGGATGAGATCTAATTGAAAACATGGGATGGGGTGAGTGCAGGGTCCTCCTACTCTGCCTTCTTCCCCGAGCATCCAATTCACATATTTAAAAAAAAATTTTTAATGTTTATTTATTTTTGAGACAGAGAGAGACAGAACATGAATGGGGGAGGGTCAGAGAGAGAGGGAGACACAGAATCGGAAGCAGGCTCCAGGCTCTGAGCTGTCAGCACAGAGCCCGAAGCGGGGCTCGAACTCACAGACCATGAGATCATGACCTGAGCTGAAGTCGGATGCTCAACTGACCGAGCCACCTAGGTACCTCCAATTCACGTATTTTAAAGAAGAGAACCGTGAAGTGTTGAAATTGAAGACAAACGTGGCTCACCTAGGGTTAGACAGAACTATTAGACATCAAGTCTACTGAATTTCTGTTCCATGAGACATCATTTCCCATCTTATTTCTATAGATATACCTCCTAGAGATTAAACTTCATCTCATAAAATATTTTAATATCAAAGTAATTATGAATATTTGGAGAACAGACGGAGAGCATTACTCAATTTACATAATATATAGAAGGCTTCTTTTGCTCAATCTCACATTGACCAACAAAGTGGTCAAAACATGGGAAGAGTGCAGACTTTGAGGGTCAAAGGACCTGGGACTAGGTTTAGACTTTGCCAGGAATATCTGACACAAATTTGCGGAGATGTTACATAATTTTCCCCAACTCAATAATAACATGTCTACATACAATTGTCTCTTTTAGTCCATCTTACAAATGAGGAGACAACGGTAAAAAGTGCCGCATAGCCAGGAAGTGGTGGATTGGATTCCAAACCCAAATGGCCCTGCTGCAGAGCTACTCTCTGTTATTTTTCGTTGTCATTGTCGTTTTACATTTGTGGTGCAATGTCAAACACAAAATGTGCCACTCTGATCCTTTTTGACTCTACGGTCCAGTGGCATTAACTACGTTCAAAATATTGTGCAGCCATCACCATCACTTATTTCTAAAAAGCCCTCATCACCCACACAGGAAATCTGTACCCATTAAGCAGTGCAACCATTCTCTTTTTCCGGAACATGGTAGCCTCTAATCTATTTTCTACCCCTATGAATTTGCCCATTCCAGGCATTTCTTGTAAGTGTTATCATGGAGTATCTGTCCTTTTACATCTGCCCTATTTCACTTAGCATAAGCTTTTCAAGGCTAATCCATGGTGTAGCATGTATTAGGGGTCCATTCTTTTCTTATACCTGAATAATATTCTACCATACAGGTATACAGAGCTACGCTTCACCACCATACTCAACTAAACCACGTCATGTGAAGCAGTAATGACAGTGGTTAACTTTCAGGAAAGTTCTAGAAATTAGATATGATGCTGTAAGTGACAATATTCTGGAAAGCACTGTGTGTGTTCTAAATATCATTGGATCTAAAGTTTTATTCCTTAGCTAAACTTCCTATCTTCCATCATAATTTATAAAGAACATATCTGCTGCTAATATATTAAATATAATAAATATTATATATATATATATATACATATATACATATATATATATATATATTTTTTTAAGGTAGAGAAGGGATAGATTATCTCCAAATACCATCAGCTCTAATGTCGTGTAGGTTCATCTAAGGGATGACTGAAATGAACTATAGGCATCTTAATGGCTAGAGTCAAACTTTTAGAAAGGAAAAATTAATTACTTCGGAAATGGGTGCTGTAATGTAGGACTTTCTGGAGAACATTGGATAATTATCAGAAATCCCTTGAGAAATAGTGGTTTTGGATTATTCCCAAACAGGGACTTATGAGACTATTTGCAGCTAATGGCAATTACCTTAATCGAAGCACTTTATGTATGTTAATTAATCGGCAACCTCCCTCTATAGAATGAAACATTAGTGAAGAAATTAATTTATCAACAGATATTAACTAAAAGAGATGGTGTGATTTGCTTGAGGCCATGGAGTGAGTCATGATCCAGGTTTTCCTGTGAAGGCAGAGCTCCCAGCCAAGCCTGGGCCATTAAGGCTCTGTACAAAATATGATTTTATGAATATCCATGATAGAGGTCTGAGTCACTTCACTCAGGGTCTCACAGTCTATATCATTCAGCTCTGTGTATCTTCCCTGAATTTATATCTCCTGCAAAACTCAGTCTTTCCTTCCTCTCTTCTGTCTCTTTGAACCACTGGTATCCATTGGCTATGCCATTAGATGGTACCTGCCGAGATGAACAAGTCTGAGTGAGGGTCCCGCCCTTGAAGAGCTGGCAGTCTCACGAAAGAGATCGGATGTGTAAAAAGACATTTGCAAATAAGCGTCATCATGGCTGAATGGAGGTAGTTTTGAAGAGACTGACGAGCCAAGAGAGAAAATGTGCCTTTCAAAATAAGCCCTAATCGATGATCGAATTGAGTAGCGAGTTGCATGCGACAGACTCAGATTTACAGAACTACATACCTGTACCAAGTGAATCTTATTCCTGGCCTAAGTGTGCTTGATTATGGGGCCTGCTCTGCCTTGGATAACTCTTCAATTTTTAGCTGATCATGGAGCTTGCTGGAAATTTCCATAAAAGCAAAGGATTATATTGAAACGTGATCCAGTAAAGTCATTTCATACTAGATACGGCTGTTTAGGGAGCTGGAGGGACAATGTCTATGCTATGATAATGGTGACCATCATCATCGTCATCCTCTTCCTCATCATTATCCTAAATTCTTTACTAAGAACCCACAATGTTTCTGGCACTGTATGTGCATATGCATGCTAATTTATGAGGGTTATTTCCGATCTGCCAAAGGAAACCAGAAAACATCGTGGTGAAAGGACTTGCCACTGAACCTAAGTTTGGATATTTTGTTTTTGCACTATTTCCCATGCACTGACTGATGTGTAGGTATTTTCCTCTGGTTCCCAAGAATCAGTAAATAAACCCCGGCGTTCAAGCCAGGTAATCAGAAATTTCGATGACGAGGGATATTTGCTATTAAGCTTATTTTTGATGACACCAGCGCTGCATTTTTATTAACTAGAATGAGAGATTCTTTGCTCTCTGAGACGGTCCATTTATTGCCTGACAGAGCCTTCTGAAGCATGGAAACGGATGCTGGAAATGCCAAAGAGGTTCTCCAAAGAGAACCTTGGAACCTGAGAAAGATCCTACAGGAAAACCGACTTGAGCATCCAGAAACAGAATACTATAGGACTGATGCAAACTGAGCACAAAGGTGGGACAAGAGCAGGAAAAAACAAGACCATGTTTTACACCTGAGGGTGCAGTGCCAGATCAAACGATAGAGAAGCAGGAAACAGCAGGATCCCGGTGAACATAGAGGTGAGGCTTTTGACGGTGAGACCATGTGACCAAAACCAACATTTAGTTATACTGCAACATGATTCAGTAAAGGCCGGTCAAACTAGATATGACCCTCATGTGCACCCCTGGCCAGGTGAATCTAGCATGAAAGAAAGTTCTTGTTTTTTGTTGTTGTTTATTTATTTTTTGAGACAGAGGAGGGGGGAGGGAGAGAGAGAATGAATGGGGGAGGAGCAGCGAAAGAGGGGGACAGAGAATCCTAAGTGGGTTCTGTGCTGACGGGAGAGCGCGATGCGGGGCTTGAATTCCTGAACCAAACTGTGAGATCCTGACCTGATCTGAAGTAGATGCTTAAACAACTGAGCAAACCAGAGGCCCTGAAAGTTCTTAAGAGGCTCATTGAGCTCTTTGGGGACACGCGAGATGGTCCAAGAGGAAATTCTGCAAAATGAAAGTAGGCACAGATGCTGTGTGCCTGTAGAGAATCTGGGAAGATCAGAGGTGCCGAAAGCAGGTTTTTGGGGGTCTACCTCAGAAGGACCCAGGTAGTGAACAGGTAGCTTGGCCATTCCATAAATGCTCCCAGGAGACCCTCACAACACCAGAGAAATTGGAGTGTGTGGGGGGATATTATGTCCTTTTTAAAACTAAGGAAAAATCAAGCTCAAGAGTTGAAAGGACTTAGCCAAGCCAATTGGTCAGATGGACCCAAGACTCAGATCCACTCGTCTCATTCTTCACCCAGGCCGCTTTTCACCCCAGCAGAAAGTATTCTCTCAAGCTTCCTTCTTCTTCCGTCAGTCAAAATTGTACCTCTCTCAGAACATCTCTTATACAACGCCACTCCTCCTGGTAGCAGTTAGTCATTTCCAAGTCCAGTACCATAAACATACCTCTGTTACCTCTAATAATAGCAGTAATAATAATAAAATGGTAATGGTGATGATGATGATGATGACGGCCACAAAATCTATTGTATGATCCTTTAGGCACTAAGTATTCAACATGTACGGGTAATGCTATTATTTCCATTTCATAGACTGGGCAACTGAGACCCGCTGGGTGTCAGGTACTTTCGTGTCTTTGGCCAGTGGCAGACATGGCATTCTGAACCCCAACCTTCTGACTCCAGAGACAGTTCTCTTTACCCCTCTGAATAGTGTGCCTTTGCACTCAAAGCGGGAATCAGCCATATTTGTTTTTGTTCCTCCAACATCAGGTGCCATGGTTTGGAACTATCTACCACCGAGTATGTGTCTAACACCCTATGTGCTAGAAAAAGCTCACTGAAGGGAATTGGAGCTCGATATTTCAGTAGCATCACATCAACCGTAAAGAACATCGGTGAAAGTGGAGACCTAGAGGCTCAGAATAAAACCAAAGGAGTTGTCTGCCTGGATCTGGCCGTGGCAAGCGTGAGGCAATGATGAGTCCCTTCCAGGAGAGGATGTATTCAGTCCCTTCTAGACTCAGGAAAGTTGTTCTGGGGGCAAGTTCAGGGGGCGAAGCGTAGGGCAAGGAGCTGCCCCTGGAAGGTGCACACCTGGGTTTGCCTCTGGGTGAGCTCTCCGGCTTAGTTCGTGTTGTTGAACAAAATAGAATAACTCTCGGAGCCCCAGCTTTTCATTCCTGTGACAAATATAACAATATCAGCATCTCGAAATGATTTAAGTGGAAATTGTGTCATGTAATGTCACATAACGTACACACCAGGCCGTCTGAATGCCCCTGTGTCTCCTTGTCCTGAGGCATGTCACTTCCGATTTCCACGTGGCTTGTCTCTGTTTTTTTTATTGATTAACTCTTACAGAAGCTTGAAAGTTATGATTATGGCTGTTTTAGTGATGAGGAAAGGGAGTCATCATGGTTAATTATGAGCACGGAGGGTCAGGAGCAGAAAAGGACCCAGACTTGCTTGATTTAAAACGCCAGCGTCTTCCTAGAATACGTGTAAAATATACCCTCGTCAGAGCTCTCAGGACGACTTCAAGAGCTTTTTAAGTGTGCAGAAGCTTTAGTTTGGGTTCCACGTTGCTACATGTCAACACTCTGCTTCAATTCATTCAATAGTTTCAAAATTCCAGGTGATTCCTTAAAAGGCCCTTTGCTAAAAGTCCTCTTCTGTTTTTCTGCCCCAGTCTTGGACTCATCTGCATTCTCAGATTACTTCCATAAATGCCCAGTGACTTCACGAAATGCAGTAGCTGTCTATGATCATGCCTCTGTAATCTGGAACAGAATGTGCACTGTGCTTGGAATAAACTCTTCCCCCAGTCTGCTTGGTGAACTCCTACACATGCTGAGAAGCCCTATTCACATGGTTCCTCCCTTTGTGCCATTCCCTTTACCCAGGCTGTGGTGGTTACCTCTCCTCATCATTCCTGCAGCACCAGGAAGTAACCTTCGGCTCAGTATCTCCAAACTCTTAAAACACACACACACACACACACACACACACACACACACTCACTCAGGAACCTTGTGAAAAACAAATTTCTGGACCAGACCCAAGTCAATCAAACCAGAGCTTCCCATAGAGGTGCCCATAAACGTTAGCTTTTATAAGCTCTGCAATCCATTTTATGATCAGACAAGCTTTAGTACGACTTAAATGGACCACACAGTTAGTTGCATTAAAATGGTCTGTTCGCGTGTCAGTCTGTCTCTAATTTATGGTGTCCTTTAGGAACGAAACTGTACCCTATTCAGGATTGATTTCCTAGCTCATTGACTGGAAACACACAGGACTTCAGACATTACTTGCTGAATGAATGAGCTAATGAAAGAATACTGAGAGTTTTTAGAATGGAATCATAAGAACTCTCAGATTATCTACGAAAATCTTTCCAAGTTACCATGAGTAAGATTTCCAGATGTCCTCTGCTGGTTTCTGTCTAACATTATGTGTGTTTTGTCTTAGTTTTTTGTTTGTTTGTTTTGGTTTTGTTTTTTGTTTTGTTGTTGTTTTAACTTTGGTGTTAGATCAAGAGATTCCTCTCCTTCAAAAATGGATGACATCAATTCTGCAGCAGCTGACCAGGATGAGGTTAGCTTGAAGAAATCTTGACTGTAGGCGAGTATACAGCCAGACAACTTTTGACACGAGTATAGGCTTGAATGTGTCGTATGAAAGGTTTATGGTAGGAAATACATTCTGAGAAAAATGTGAGAGAATTTACTGATGTAGAAGAAAAGTAGTAATGAATCAGCATATCAGAAGAGTGGGGGAGACAAGCAGACAAGAGATGAAAGTTATCTTTCTGAGTTCTGGGGCTCCTCCTCTTATCACAAAGGACCTCTTCCATTTATAGACTGTATCTCCATTCCTTCCCCTCCCCTTCCCCCGCCCCCCCCCCCCCGCCCGCCTCCACCCTTCTGAACTGTTCTAAGGCTCCTGTCAAAGAGAACAAAGCCAGACTCTAGTTAAAGGTGGTGAAGGAGGATTTTGTTCAGAGATAAATACTGCAACGAGGAGGAAAGTCCAGTACAAATTGAGCTTGACTTTGCCAAAACAAAGGCAAGAGACTTTTTTAATGCTGGGTGTGTGTTTTTTTTAAATGTTTATTTAGTTATTTTGAGAGAGAGGAGGCAGGGAGGGCCAGAGAGAGAAAGGGAGAGAGAATCTCAAGCAGGCTCCATGCTTTCAGCACAGAGCTCGATGCAGGGCTCGAACTCACACACTGTGAGATCATGACCTGAGCCTAAATCTAGAGTTGGAAGTCCAATAGACTGACCGCCCAGGCGTCCCCAGGAGTTGCTTAAGGGAAGGTTCTGAAAGGCGCCAGAAGTGTGGTGGGGGCAGTTTGGGCCCTGGGAGGCCATGCAGGTTTGCTGGGGGAGGGGACGAAAACTTCCCACTGAAGGGAGGTGGTGTGCAATTTGCAGTGTGGCTCCCAGCTGGGCCCTCAGCCCCAAAGAACTGGGAGGTCTTAGCCACCTGCTGGAGTGTCTGCATTTCAAAGGGTCTTCTCCCGGGTCCTGGGGAGGTAGTTCTGGGTGACAGAAGACTTGTGTCTCAAAGGGACAGGTAAAGGATTATCACCACAAACTTTCTGAAGTAACTGCTTTCTGAGGAGGGTCAGGGGCCTTGAGTCCTATCATCAGGATTGGGCTGGAACAAATAGTAAATTCTCCTGGCACCACTGATCTTCTTACCTGGGCATTTTAAGGGATTTGGTTGGGGGGGGGGGGGAGCATCCTAGGGACACAGCTTTAAGGTTCTAGAAGCCATGCCAGAGTTAGATCAAGTCTCTTAGTGCAAGGGTTTAGGTTGAGAAATTTTACAGCTCTCCCTTTATCCTGCGGTTCTCCTAGTTTTGCTCATCCCTAGACCTGGGATTCTCCTAGTTTCGCTCATCCCTAGAGAGCTAATGTTCTGGATGGGCAGTGTTAAAAAAGGAACAAGCCCCACATGGAGTTATTATACCCCCACCGCCACCAAGACGGCAAACCAGGACTTAATTACAGTTTCCGCCTCTCCCTGGCTGAAATTTCGTGATCAGCACTGACGACATATGTGTGGGATGAAAACCTGAAGTTTCCTGTTCCGGTCCCCTGCAGAGAGAAGTGTCCTGGACCAAAAACAGTCCTTTCTTTTCTTTTGCTAATAGCGTCCTTGCCCCACCCTCCTTCTGCCTGTGAGAACTTTCCCTTTTGTAAAACTCCTCCAAACGCCTATTAGAAGGGGAACTGCCTGATTCAGGATTCATCCAGGAAAGCCGATTAGATCTTCAAATTTACTAAGTTGAAGTTTTGTTCTTTAACAGCTATGAGGGAGGGGGGAAAAAATGTCATTTCTTGGGCTGTGAAAATAGCATCTTGGGCTGTGAAAATAGAAGAGAGAATTGTAATAAGCCATCTGGAAAATTCTAGGCCGAAAGGCAAGAAGATGGTCAGCCGTGTTAACAAGTTAATATTTCAAATCTTCGGCATGGCAGTCAAAGATTCATGTACTTGTCAACATTTTGATTTCCTCAGGCCAAGATCCTTAACATGACCAAGACGTCCATATGAATGGTTCCTGCTATAGGACCTGGGAAGATACGTTAGCCAAACATTGGACTCGACAGGTTATCCTGGCACACAGGGGACGTGCAGAACTCCTGCACATGCATGGACCTGACGAGACAGGTGTTTTCTGTTGGCTATCGCTGCATAGCAAATGACCCAAAGTTTTGTGACCTGAAAGAACAACCATTTTCTTACATGGCATGCTTTTGCCGATCAAGAACTCAGAGAGGGTTCAGCTGGGCGATTCTGCTCTATGGGGCATCAGTCATGTCATTCTGTGATTTTTAAGTGATGCCTCGCTCTTGTGCCTTTGCCTTAGAAGGGGCAGCTAGAAGGGCTGGCTTCTCTGTGCCCGTCTCCCTTTCCACGGAACAACCTTCCATGTGCTCTCCCCAGCAAGGGGGACTCGGGGCTCCCCAAAACCAAGGCAGAAGCTTCCAGTTCTCTTTTTGTTTTTATTTTTTTCAAATTCTTTGTTTCTTGTTTATTTATTTTGAGAGGGAGGGAGAGACAGACAGACAGACAGCATGAGCAAGGGAGGGGCAGAGAGAGAGGGAGAGAGAGAACCCCAAGCAGGCTCCACACTGCCAGAGCAGAGCCGGATTCGAGGCTCGAACTCCAGAATGACCGGAACTGAAATCAAGTCGGGACACTTAACCGACTGAGCCACCCATGCACCCCAGAAGCTTCCAGGCCTCTTAAAAGCTAGGCATGGAACCTGGAACCTAAAGCGTTTCACTTTTCCTGGGCTCTATTGGTCAAAACATTCACAGGCCAGTACAGATTCCAGGGGAGGGGATTAGATCCTATCTTTTGGTAAAAAGAGTGTCAAATAACGTGTGGCCATGTTTACTTTACCAACGCAGACTTATATAGACATTACTTACCTCTCTTAAACCTTTCATATGAGCTTATATAGGAAGAGAGAGTATTAGGCTTTTTTTTTTTTCTCATGGCTGTGTCTACATTGTCAAACGAAGGGCCCGCAGGACACTAACAGGACAAAAATAATAAATTAAATTGGCCCCTATTGTCTGCAGAGTATACCTGATATTTTCATGCTCATGGGTACCGGTGTTAATTGTTATTATCAGATACCTTCCGCATGCCATTTTTTTAGTTGCGTTATTTCACACGATTCTCACGACAACCGTTTTGAGAGCGGCATTTTATCTTCATCTTGCAAGTGAGAAACATGATACGTAGCAGGCCCCAGTTTTGCTGCACCAGGGCCCACAGAGCCCTGGAGTTGAAGTTCTTTGATATCAAAGTCCACGGTCTTTCCGTGAAGTCACCTGGCCATCCCACAGGCCACACGTGATCCACGTGGTGCCGGATCAGGAATCCTCATTCTCATTTCACAAAGGAGACAAGCCAGGCTGAAGGTCGACAGTTTCCTCAGCATGACACAGCTCCAAAGGAAAGACGCAGGGACGGGAACCCGGGCATATTTAAGCTCCGGGAATCTTAGGTGCTGCAGAAACCATTCCTTTGCAATAATTTTAACCATGTTAAGGAACATCCAAAACTATATGTAACCTTTTATCATTTTTATGCTTATGACTGTGTGCTAATGGAAAATGTACATTCCTTGCAATTTACAGCAGATTTTACATTCGTGGCAGTGTTCCCGTAGTTTCGTTATCTCAGTTTGTCTTAAACATTTATTACTAATTTGACACCAGTGATGTTCTAATTAAAGTTCATTCTCTAACATGAAATACTGTGTTCTATAAAGCAGCACGAACATTCCCTCTCTGTTTAGATTGCCAGATATTTCATGGGTGGTTTACAAGAAATGTCGGGAGTAATGTTGTCTATTTGTTGAAATCGTCATCCCCATCATTCTTAATCCCTATCACCACCCTGAATTTTTCCAGCAAATTCACGTGTTTCGTTAAAAAGCTCTTTTATGCAATGGGCTTTTATTTAGGTCCAATTGTTCATTAATTTTAATTAATTAAGTATCCAAATTGCTTAATTGCCTGACAGAAGATGTTAGGTTTTTCCAAGCATGACCTATGCTTTCAGTAGAAAGATTATAAAACCTTTCGTACTTGAGAAAAAAAAGCAGGGGCTTGAAGATAAATTTAAGTCATCCTAAACCCTTTTAACATAAGCAGAATCTAATAAGCTCCACTCTTTCACTGACCCCTGTTGCCTCTACTTCCTAAATACGTGTTTCAAGTGTCAATTTTTCTTCCATCTCCCCTTCTTCCGCTCTCCGTCACTGGTCGACTCTCAGACCGCACATTGAAATCCTCCTGGACGTTTACCCTTAATACTGATGCCTGAGTCCACCCACAGACGTTTTGACTAATTGGAAAGGGTTGGGCCAGAGAACCCGTGGCCCCGATTCTCAGGTGATGGTGATACCGTTGGTCCAGGAATTAAACCCCGAGAGCCAATGTTCTCACTTCTTTCTACTTGATGCTATTTGAACGCGTTCCACGGACATCACCCGGATGCTTGTTAGAAATGCAAACTTTGGGTCCCCATCCCAGACGTACTGAATCATATTTGGCATTTTAACAACATCCCCGGGGGATTCATAAGAACAATAAAGTGTGAGCAGAGCTTGAATGAACATCCTAGTCATCTGCCATCTGGACTAGTTATTAGTTTCTTTGCCGTTTATTCCTTACCACCTCCAACTTGCCCCTCACGTTACTTTCTAATGTGCGTAGGCAACCATAACTGTGATCATAAGATTAACTTGGTGGAAATATCTCATATTCTTCCCGTGTTCCCATTTAAACTCCTTTCTCTGCGATGTAGGTTCAACTTCTGCGACCTCTCCCCCCTTCCTACAATTCCATGAACACAACCTTCTGTACTGTGAAACTCTTCATAAGCCACTCCTTCCCCAGGGAACAGTCTCCCACCATTGCCAAAGAGCTGTGAGCTGCCACACCCCGTCTGAGAAATGTAGCCAGACAATGGTGGAAGGACAATGATGGTAGGGTAGAAAGAGAGTAGTTAGCCAAAATCAGAGCGACTCTGAGCTCTGTCCTTTGCTGGATCTCCTTTCCTGGGAAATCAGCTTTGCGACTTTGAGCTCTGTCCTTCCCTGAATTTAAATGCTTGGAAATCCAATGGACCTTCTTGGCCTTTCTTTTTACTAATCTATACAATGGGGTTAATGACAGAGCCATTTAAATAGACGGTGCACGTAAAACACTGGCCGGCAGCTGACTTGCGCATAGTATGTACTTAACTTGGTGATAGTATACCAGTCATCTGGCAGAGTACAAGGTATACGGTAGACACTTAAACACGGAGATGTGCTTGAGGCACTGTCACTTCAAGGAGGGTGCAAAAAACCAAAGGAGGGAAACACGCCTACAAAACTGTCTTTTAACCATTCGTTAAGTGATGAGCGCAAAACACCCCTTGCTGAAACTCTTGGCTGACCCAATTCCTTTGTTCTTAATATAAAAGGAAAAATGCACTAAGGAGGAAATCCTTTTGTAGGAGCCAAAAAAGAAAAAAAAAAAAAAAAAAAAAAAAAAGAAGAAAAAACAAAACAAGAGAAAAGAAAGAACACGCCTTCAATTCTTTTTGAAAAACTCTGCAGAGCACTTAAAATATTTTACATTTCATATTAAATATTTCAGTTACATTGGGCAGGTTTATGAGTCCTGGTGAACAGTCCTGCAATTAAAATATTCAACTGAGGGAAGGGTATCCCTTTTCCCCTACTGAAATTTAAAGTTATTTAATTTTTGATTGTGTAATGTTACCTTGGACTCCCACAAAGGCTTGCCCTACATTAGAAATATTGTATTGTACTAAAAAGTCTTTTATTCCTTAGCTCTCAAACTGTAAATAATATATAAGCATTGCTTCACATGGTAAAATAAAAAAAAATGAATCATTTCTTTTTAATAGTCCACATGAATAATTATTGGATCAATAGTTCATAGTATACAACCTGCAATTAAATGTATTCAATAATTCAGTAAAATGACCATATTTTACATGTGAAAGCCATTAAAGTGATATTATATAGCCCCTAATCTAAGATCATTCTTCAGTAATAATGAATCATGTATATATGTATTTAAATTCTTCGAAAGTAATTGATTTCTTCTTCCAAAAAATCTCCCCAATTAATTAAATAAATAAAAATATTTAAATCTCTTATGGACTATATTCAGATAGCAAACTCTCAATCCTCAGTATAGTAAAGTGTTTAAGTCCAAGCAAATACATTTAGAGTTTTAACTCAGAGGCATTGTTTATAAAAATGTTGAATAGAGTCCAGAGCTAGATATTTTGACAGTAAAAGTAAAAGTCTTTGAAACTGGTTTATAACTGGTTTATGTTAATGGATAGCAATCAGTTGGCTTTTGAAGATTTTCAGTGTGTATGTTGGCCTTAAGAGTTACTATATGCCTATTCTCCCAGACCCAGCCATGGAATGTAGACTCAAATTTGTTGTTGTTGTTGCTCTTAATGTTTATTTATATTTGAGAGAAAGAGAGAGAGAGAAAGGCAGAGAGAGATGGAGACAGAGAATCCCAAACAGGCTCCATGCTGTCAGTGCAGAGCTTAATGTGGGGCTCGAACTCACAAACTGTTAAGATCATGACCTGAGCCAAAATCAAGAGTTGGATGCTTAACCAACTGAGGCACCCAGGCACCTCTTAAAACTTTTTGGCTGAAAAATTAACTGGGTAAAGGGCTATCGAGTCTGGATACTCTAAAAAAAAAAAAAAAATGTCTGGCTACTCAAAGTGTTGCCTCTGGGTCAGTAGCCTTGGCCCCACGTGACAGCCAAGAGTTAGGTACAAAAGCAGAATTCAGACATTCCAGCCCTATTGAATGGAAATCAGCACTTTGACTGGAGCCCCATTGTTCTGAATACCCAACATTTGACAAGCTTCTCAAGAAAGAGGACCTTAACCCCTGGGACTCTGGATTCATCCAGCCCAAGCCACATCCTGGGTCCAACACTGTGCAGTGCCTTATACAGTGTAAATGGTCTATAAATATTAACTCTTATTCTTAGGCAGGGCCAGGGGCGGACACTTCAATACTTATGTCACAAAGCCACCTAGGGTGTAACAAAGGCACCTTTGACTTTAGACTGGGAGACCTGGATTTGATTCTTGGCTTTGCCACTTCCTACCTGCTTGTTTGGCTTTGTTTTTATTGAAATTCCGGTTAGTTAACATACAGTGTAATATTGTGTACAGTAGAGTGATTCCACACCCCCACAAAACACCAGGTGCTCATCACAACAGGTGCATTCCTTAGTCCCCATCACCAATCCCCCCCCACCACTGCCCCTCTGGTGACCCTCAGTTTGCTGTCTATAGTTAAGAATCTGTTTCTTGGCTTGCCTCTTTTCTCCCCCTTTGTCCATTGGTTTTGTTTCTTAAATTCCACATAAGAGTGAAATCATATGGTATTTGTCATTCTCTGACTTATTTCTTTTGGCATAATACTCTCTATGTCCGTCCATGTCGTTACAAATGGCAAGGGTTCATTCTTTTTTATGGTCGAATAATGTTAATTATATTATATTAATATATATTAATATACAGTGTGTATGTAATATACAATGCAATATATGATATATATTATGCATTATAATATATAGTGTATTTATAATATATCATACATAATATTAATGTATATATATAGTATATATATACATTATATATAATGTATATATATACTATATATATACTATAGTGTGTATATATATAATATAGTGTATGTATACATATATATGTGTGTATATATACACATATACACATCACATCTTCTTTATCCATTCAACAGCCATGGACACTACCTGTGTAGTGATCTCAGGTGTCTTTCCTATTCAGATTCCCCAAACTTCAGGTTCCAGTCTGTAATATGGTAATAACATCTCAAGGACGACGTGGAGACCTGATGGGGCAATACTATGAAATCTCTCTGTGAACACTGTCATTTTGCACACATAATAATTATTAACATCGGAGCCCAGTTGATAAATTGACATGGGCTCTGCTGACATGGGGTGGGGTACCCAACCGTGTTCCCTCACGTTACTCTTCTTCTCAAGACTCTGATGAGACATTCCAAACTCTCTGACCCCCCCCACCCCCAGGTTTCTCCCTGGACTGAGCCCCGCCTCCCTTGTTGACCTCATTTCTTACCCATTATACCCTTTTGCACATCCCCCGGCCATATGGGCCTTGAGGTTTTTCTGTGAAGACAGCAACAATGTATCTGCCACTTGTCCCTCGTCCTTGTCATTCCCTAGGGCTGGAATGCGTTTCCTTCCAGTGTCGGCATGACCTCTTCTCTCTGTGAACATCCGCTCCTCAGAGAAGCCTTCCCTGACTTCCAGAAGAGTGCTCCACTCACCCACCCTCTGCCCACTTATTCTCTGCATGTGCCACCGCAACTTTATGCTACCTGACATTATAATTCAATTTGGAAAGCAGAAAACACTCAAGGGATTTTAAGAGGGAAAATGTCAATAGAGGAGAAGTTTGTAGATAAACTCATTCATTGGCAGATCTGGAAGATCTAAGACCAGACAAAACATCTCAGATGATGTGAGAGAAATAGAGAGAATAGGAACTGCAAGGAAGCTGCAACAGGGGCTTGGCTGCCAGCAAAACCTCAAGAATGTGGCTGCACAGGAGTCGGCCTAGTAGCCATTCGTCCATGGCCATTCGCCAGGCCACCATGGCGTCCGCTCAGCTGTCTGCCCCAGCCGCCATAGGTGACTACGGTTGGTTTTTCCTTCTCTTCCTCTCCAGATCTGTGAAAGTGCCTGTTAGGGGTCACTCCGGCCCTGCCGCAGGGGTGTCTGGGAAACGTAGTTTTGAGAACTCAAGGCCTTGTAGCTCCAGGAAAGCTCAGAAGGGCAAAACTAGGAAGATAACAAAATATCCGTCATACATATACGCACATTTTCTATTTTCCCTACAAAGACCTGAGCTCGGTGAGAGCGATGGCTTTGTCTGTTTTCCCCACTGGTACAGCTTAAATACGCAGAAGAGTACCTAAAATTTAGTCAGTTGACACTCAAAAAATTGTGTTATTGAATGAATGAGTGAGTAAGTGAATGAGTGAGTGGATGGCAGAAACCCGACGCTGGAATTACAGTCACTATCTATGCCTCGCCCTTTGGTGTGCTAGGACTCAGGGCAAAGGGACACCTCTCTGAGTGGCAGTTTGCAGTCACAGTTCCCACCCGTGGGCATCCCCAAGTCTCGAGTCCTCACATTGTTCCCAGTGGGTATACCCTGAAGGTATAAGGAGAAAGAGCTAGAGGTCCCCAGAAAAAGAAAGAGAAGTCATGTAGATCCCCCGCTAGTTTCTGTCCTCTATGCCTTACCAGCTCTTCTCGCCCTAACACACTTCCTGCAGAACTTCCAAGGAAACATCACAATTTCAAGGAAATGTGGAGCACTTGGGCGGCTCCGTCGGTTAAGCATTCGACTTCAGCTCAGGTCATGACCTCACGGTTCATGAGTTCGAGCCCCACGTCAGACTCTCCGCTGTCAGCACAGAGCCTGCTTCAGACCCTCTGCCGCCATCTCTCTGCCCTTCTTCCTCTCACACTCGCTCTCTCAAAATAAATAAACGTTAAACATTTTTAAATAAAAAAGTGACAAGTAAATGCAAAAACGTTTTTAAGGGAGCCAAGGGCATGCAAACACCATGCCAGGAAATAGTCTAATCCTATCAGAGACATTAACCATGCTAACACTCTCAGTGCTGTTGCAGAAGTAGGCAAGATCCTGCATTCCTTACTGTAGACACGGAGCCCAAGACCCCATCCAGTTTACACTGGGCTCTCAGAGCATGCTCATACTCCCTTCTTTTCCAACAGTTCCCTCTGATTCCTTAACAACTTCCTTCCTTCCTTCCTTCCTTCCTTCCTTCCTTCCTTCTTTCCTTCCTTCCTTCCTCCCTTTCCTCCCTCCCTCCCTTTCCCCCCTCCCTTTCTTTCTTTCTTTCTTTCTTTCTTTCTTTCTTTCTTTCTTCCCTTTCCTCCCTCCCTTTCTTTCCTTCCTTCCTTCCTTCCTTTCTCCCTTTCCTCCCTCCCATTCTCTCCTTCCTTCCTTCCTTCCTTTCTCCCTTTCCTCCCTCCCTTTCTCTCCTTCCTTCCTTCCTTCCTTCCTTCCTTCCTTTCTTCCCTCCCTTTCTCTCCTTCCTTCTTCCTTCTTTCCTTCCTTCCTTCCTTCCTTTCCTCCCTCCTTTTCTCTCCTTCCTTACTTCCTTCTTTCCTTCCTTCCTTCCTTCCTTCCTTCCTCCTTCCTTCCTTCCTTCCTCCTTCCTTCCTCCCTTCCTTCCTTTCCTCCCTCCCTTTCTTTCTTTCTTTCTTTCATTCTTTCTTTCTTTCTTTCTTTCCTCCCTTTCCTCCCTCCCTTTCTTTCCTTCCTCCCTCCCTCCCTCCCTCCCTTTCCTCCCTCCGTTTCTCTCCTCCCTCCCTCCCTCCCTCCCTCCCTTCCTTCCTTCTTTCCTTCCTTCCTTCCTTCCTTCCTTCCTTCTTTCCTTCCTTCTTTCCTTCCTTCCTTCCTTCCTTCCTTCCTTCCTTCCTTCCTTTCTCCCTTTCCTCCCTCCCATTCTCTCCTTCTTTCCTTCCTTTCTCCCTTTCCTCCCTCCCTTTCTCTCCTCCTTCCTCCCTCCCATTCTCTCCTTCTTTCCTTCCTTCCTCCCTTTCCTCCCTCCCATTCTCTCCTTCTTTCCTTCCTTCCTTCCTTCCTTCCTTCCTTCCTTCCTTTCTCCCTTTCCTCCCTCCCATTCTCTCCTTCTTTCCTTCCTTTCTCCCTTTCCTCCCTCCCTTTCTCTCCTTCCTTCCTTCTTTCCTTCCTTCCTTCCTTCCTTCCTTCCTTCCTTCCTTCCTTTCTCCCTTTCCTCCCTCCCATTCTCTCCTTCTTTCCTTCCTTTCTCCCTTTCCTCCCTCCCTTTCTCTCCTCCTTCCTTCCTTCCTTCTTTCCTTCCTTCCTTCCTTCCTTTCTCCCTTTCCTCCCTCCCTTTCTCTCCTTCTTCCTTCCTTCCTTCTTTCCTTCCTTCCTTCCTTCCTTCCTTCCTTCCTTCCTTCCTTTCTCCCTTTCCTCCCTCCCATTCTCTCCTTCTTTCCTTCCTTTCTCCCTTTCCTCCCTCCCTTTCTCTCCTCCTTCCTTCCTTCCTTCTTTCCTTCCTTCCTTCCTTCCTTTCTCCCTTTCCTCCCTCCCTTTCTCTCCTTCTTCCTTCCTTCCTTCTTTCCTTCCTTCCTTCCTTCCTTCCTTCCTTCCTTCCTTCCTTTCTCCCTTTCCTCCCTCCCATTCTCTCCTTCTTTCCTTCCTTTCTCCCTTTCCTCCCTCCCTTTCTCTCCTTCCTTCCTTCCTTCCTTCTTTCCTTCCTTCCTTCCTTCCTTCCTTCCTTCCTTCCTTCCTTTCTCCCTTTCCTCCCTCCCATTCTCTCCTTCTTCCTTCCTTCCTTCCTTCCTCCCTTTCTCTCCTTCCTTCCTTCCTTCCTTCCTTCCTTCCTTCCTTCCAGACTCTAGTCTAGGAAGAGCACAAGTTTCACTGACAACACAGGATGCCTGTATAGGCATGTTTTCTAAGTCCACCTGCAAAACCTCACGCCCACCTCTGCATATGATGACAAAGCTCCCCTTCCTGAATACTCATCCTCACACTACATGAAAGAAACCCACTACCCCCAAGTGGAGAGTCACGGCTTTAGAAGGGATTCCCCAGCATCTTATTGGTCGCAGATAAAGTTTCCTTTGTGCAACAACTCTACCTGGTGTAGTCTCTGTCCGTAACTCACCAAGGAGCAAACTCACGTTAGTTCAGCCACAGGGAGATCTTGGAGAACACATTGTACCTCTCTGAGCCCCATTTTGTTTTCTGAGAAATGGAGACCAGGTATGGTTCCCTGCTTAGATCACAGGGCCGTCCAGAAGTTCGACTGAGACAGTGCATTTTGCTACCCATTCACTCATTCAAGCATGCATTTGTTCATCAAACATTTTCTAAACACTTTATTCCGGAAACAGCAGAAGAGACTAGGCATACAAAAGCATATAAAACACCATCCCCGAGCCTGAGGCATAGACTGGATTCACAAGGCTGGCATAAACAGCCAATGAAACGGACCTGACTGGAGATAGAGTGCCAGCAGTGAACTCAAATGGGTGTGGAAGGCACGGAGGATGGGCTCGCGTGGTTCAGGGGGGCTGTAACTCCTCACGGGGGGCTTGGCCTTCAGCACAAGCTCGAAGGAGAAGTGGAAAAGAAACAAGGCTTGAATCTGGCTAGACAGTAAATAGTCCTCCAATTTTCCTGGTGGGTATATTCTATGTTTGATCATTAATACCTGTGGCTGTGCAAAGGTGTCCGTGTGTGTGTGTGTCTGTAACATCACAAGGAAAACAGGCCTCAACTATGAAGGGAGATTGTTTGAATTCTAGCCCCACCGCTTACTAATATGTGACCGTAAAACATTAACTTAACTTTGCCGTGTCCATTTCCTTACCTGTA
Source organism: Panthera onca (assembly GCF_046562875.1). Taxonomy (NCBI): domain Eukaryota; kingdom Metazoa; phylum Chordata; class Mammalia; order Carnivora; family Felidae; genus Panthera; species Panthera onca. The sequence goes on from NC_138342.1 coordinate 8,661,296, forward strand.
AAGGTGAGGTAATAATAGTATTTATTTTACAGAGTTGTGAAGATTATACGAGTTTACACACAAACTGCTTGCAATAGTGTCTGACTACTGAACAGCATGAACACACAATAAACTTAGCTATTATTATGATAACGGTGATACTATTTACATTATTGTTATTATTATTATTTTTATTATTATTATCATCATCCATATAATTTACTCCCCTGTGGAAAGTCTCTCGCTCAGTGGGAGGCCTTGGGATTCATAACCATCAAATGTAACAGCTTGACTCCAGCCAATTGATGTAACATTTTCTTCTTCGGCAACTTGACGTTGTCAGGGGCCAGATGTTAACACAGCACCTCGCCCGCATCGTGCAGCCTCCTGGCCCGGGGCCAGCTGGGCTGGGTGCCTTTCATAACAGACCTCACTCAGGTCCATGAGAACTGCCCCTGTTGACTTTCGCCACTGGCTCGGTTATGTCCTTATACAATGTAGTTAGAAAGCTCTGACTGAAATGCATTCACCAGTGCTGCTCCTGAAATTACATGCAGGGCTATGTGCAGAAAGAACCCAGGAGCACGTTTTCTCTTGCCCCTTAGCTTCGCAGGGGGTGAATCGGAGGACCCCCAAAGACAGAAGGAGCCCCGCCTGGGGTCACAGAGGTAATTGACACAAGGGACAAATCCAGAACGCAGACCTGCCTAGTCCCCGGCCAGTTCTCTTTTCCCATCCTCTTGTCCTGCTTCTGATTCCCCAGGTGGACAATAACAATCAGACACACTATAATGCTAAAAATGTGTCAGATTTGCATCATCGTGGCTTTTTATTTCAGTCTCAGCAAACACTATTCTGTTACACACAGCGGTTTTAAAACCCAGGTTTAGCAGCCAGGGTGCACCGATTGAGGGGATAATAATGCACACATTAATAATAGTAATGGTAGAACTGATAATTATATGGCACATTACCCTTCATAAAGCATTGTATGCACATGGGTTCAATTGTTTTCTCTTCAGCATAAATAAACCCAGATTTTAGCAACAGAAAGAAGAGTCTGACATACTCCTGGATTCAGTGTGGACAGAACATTCTTATTCTTCCAGGATCAACACAGGGCATACCTACCGCATGAGGCTTGTTCTGCTGTTAGGAGCTCAGTGAACAATGTTGAAATCTCAGAAGCTTACATCTTAAATCTCAGAACCTCCTGTTGACCTGGACTGGTGGTGTGTGTGTGTGTGTGTGTGTGTGTGTGTGTGTGTGTGTTGTCTTTCCAATCACAAGGAGATCTTTTGGAATAGGCGTCTTGTCTCAGCAGTTAGCAGAGGACCGTGGTTCTGGGCAGATCGAAGGCTCTTGCAAATGCCTGTGAATTCGGGGATTGGATGAGGTTCACACAGAACGTCTAAGACAGAAGTTTTTGTAACATTGAAAACCCACCATTGCGATTACAGCTTGGGATGCTTGTCAGAAAGGGATCAGGGACGGACAGAAAGTCACCAATGTAATACGTAGAATGTCGTCTGTACAATCTGTGAGGAAAATGAGAAAGGAAATTCAGATAAAGGATTGATTAGAGATTTATATGTATGCAGCACATTAAGAACTGGGAAAATCTCTGTTAATGGGTTCATTTGGGGTGGTGAAATCCACATTTTGACGTCAGGCAGACATTTCATAGTGTTTCCAAACTACAGCTCCTGAACTCCTTCATCAGCCTGTCTTCCAAAACATTCCCTCCTTTAGACTCAGTAAATGTCCTTAAAATTCACTCACTGATCTTGCCAAAAACGGGGACTTAATTTTTGCATGATTGCTGTGCTTCGAGCCAATACTTGCAATCATTACGAAGCCTGTCAGTTAAACTTTGAAAACACACCCTGTCTACTGCTCTCCATCTCCACAACCCCAGCCCATGGCCCCATTTCTTACCTTGACTATCACAATTCCCTGTTAATTAGCACCATGATTAATTTCCACTCCCTATAATCTAATCTTTCACTCTATTTTTTTAAAATTTTTTAAATGTTTATTTATTTTTGACAGAGAGAGAGAGACACAGAGCATGAGCAGGGGAGGGGGAGAGAGAGAGGGAGACAGAATGAGAAGCAGGCTCTAGGCTCTGAGCTGTCAGCGCAGAGCCCCACGCGGGGCTCGAACTCAGAGACCGCGAGATCATGACCTGAGCCGAAGCCGGTCGCTCAACCGAATGAGCCACCCATTTAAAAATTAAAAGAGATTTTTAAATCTCTCACCCCTTTTTAAAAAAAAAAATTTTTTTTAACGTTTATTTATTTTTGAGACAGAGAGAGACAGAGCATGAACAGGGGAGGAGCAGAGAGAGAGGGAGACACAGAATCTGAAACAGGCTCCAGGCTCTGAGCTGTCAGCACAGAGCCCCACGCGGGGCTCGAACTCACGGACCGTGAGATCATGACCTGAGCCGAAGTCGGACGCTTAACCGACCAAGCCACCCAGGCGCCTCTCATCCCTTTTTAAATGCATTTATGTCAGCAAAATCACTCTTTTATGGTCCCGTACGTTTTGACAAACGCATACAAAACAGTTTCATTACTTCTCAAGATTCCTGCTTACTATTCCTTTCCAGCAACCCCATCCTTCCATTCCCAATCCCTGAAAATCACCGATCTGCTTTCCATTCCCGCAATTTTGTCTTTTCTAGGATATCATGTAAATGGCATCGTATGTTCTGTAACCTTTTAAGTTTGGCTCCTCTCACTTAGGAAAGTGCGTTTGAAATTCATCCATGTTGTGTGTATCAGTAATTTGTTCGTTTTTCTTGCTGAGTCGTATTCCATTGTAGACATATATTATGATTTGTTTATCTGTTCAGGAATTTGCAGGTCATTCGGATTGTTCTCAGTTTGGGATGATTATGAATAAAGTCACTATACACATTCACACGTAGGTACTTTTTTGTAAACGTAATTTTGTACTTCTCTTCATTAGTTTCCTAGGAGTGGGATTTCTGCATCATATAGCATGTAGACATTTGCCTTTATAAGAAACTGCCAAATTGTTTTCCAAAGTGGCTTTACAACTTTTCATGTTCATGAGAAATGTACGAGAAAGCTCCAGTGGCTGTTTATGTCTGCCAGACTCAAGCACTCAGAGACTATATATATAGTCTACATATAATTGCACATCTTTTCATTTTACGTTTCTATATCTGTACATATAGAGATAGTATTTTTGTATATATAGTATCATATATTATAATACTATATATAATATGTAATGTTGAACATCTTTTCACGTGCTTATTTGCCATCTGTATATATTTTTTGGTGAAAATTTGTTATATACTCTTTGTCAGTAGGAGTTTTGCAAATATTTTATCCCAGACTATGTCTAGTCTTTTATTCTCTTCGCAGGGTCTTTCACAGGGAATGAGTTTTAAAATTTGATTAAGTTTAATTTATCTTCACTTTTTTTTCTCTAGATCATGATTTTCATGTCATAGTTAAAATATATCTTCACTTAACACGAGATCGCAAAGTTTTAAAGTTTTATAGTTTTAGGGTTTCATAGTCAAATCCATTATACATTTAGAGGCACATTTTTGGTAAATGATATATGGTGTGGTTTAAGGTATTTTTTTCTTTTCCTTTCTTTTCTTTTTTCTTTTCTTTTCTCTTCTTTCTTTTCTTTTATTTTCTCCTTTTTTTGAAGATGGGAAGCATGTGTTTTTTTCCAATTCTTTAAGCACTACATCTTAGAAAGCCTCCCCCCATCCATTGAATTCCCTTTTCCGGAAACCAATTTGACAATAAATTTCATATATTGAAAAAAACAAAAAAAGAATTCCCTTTTCACTTTTGACCAAAAAAATAAAAAAAAAAAAAATAAATAAATAAATAAATAAAAACAAAAACAAAAGAAAAACAAAAACAAAAACAAAACAACAAAAAACACCTGGTTGTATATATGGGGCTTATTTCTGTATTCTTTGTTCCACGTCATTGATCTGTATATCCATTCTGTCATTAATGCCACACTATCTAGATTATTATAGATTTATAGTAAGTCTTGAAATCAGAGATTATGAGTCCTTCAACTTTCTTTTTTATTTTCAAAATCATTTTGATTATTTCAAACCGTTGACTCTTCATATAAACTTTATAATAAACTTATTGATAATTACAAAAAAATCCTACTGTGATTTTAATTGAACTTTCATTAAATCTACAGATCAGTTTGGGGTGAACTGATATCTTCATGCCATGTCTTCTAATCCATGAACTCAGTATATCCCTCTATTTGAGTCTACATTGACTCATTTTATCAGTGTATTATAGTTTTCATTGCACAAGTTTGGTTAGTTTTCCTAAGTATATCATGGTTTCGGATGTTTTTCAAATTTCAATTTCCAGGTTTTCATTGGTAGTAGATAAATGTAAAATTGATTTTTTATATTGATGTTCTATACTACAAATATGTTAAGTATATTCATTTTGAAAATTTTTTGTTGACACTTTGAGTTTTTTATGCTGAAGATAGAGACAATTCTATTTCTCTTTACCAATTCATATTCTTTCTTTCTTTCTTTCTTTCTTTCTTTCTTTCTTTCTTTCTTCTTTCTTTCTTTCTTTCTTTCTTTCTTTCTTTCTTTCTTATCTATCTATCCATCATCTATCTATCTATCTATCATCTATCTATGCATTTCAAGCTTTTATGCATTGTCTCAGACCCCCTATTGGATATTGAATTAGAGTGTCAAAAGAAAACATCCTTTCTTGATCTTAATCTTAAGAAAGTAGAATTTAGTTGTTCACCATTAAATATAAAGTTATTAATGATCCCTTCTATTTCTTGTTGCTAAGAGTTTTCAGGGTGAATGAATGATGAATTTTGTCAAATAGTTTCTCTGCATCTATTGACATGCTCTCTTTTATTTAGTTTGCCAATATGGTGAATTATATTACTTGATTTTCAAATGGTGAATCTGCCCTGAATTCTCAGGATAAACATTACCAGATTATAATGCATTTATTTTTTAATATGTGTTTGACTTGTTAGTTTTCTGCTCATTACTTTCACATCCAAATTCATAAAGAATATTAATATATAGTGTCATTTCAGTGTTTGACTCTGTTTTGGATCATTCTGGATTTATAAAATGAATTCAAAGTGTGTGCACATATTTTATTTTCTGGAAGGATTTGTGTAATATTGATATTATTTCTGATATTATCTTTATTATTTATTGTATTTTGTTCACCTTGGGTTTAATTTGATCTTATGTATATAGGTTTTTTTTAAGTTTAGTGAAAGTGTTAATTTAAAACTTTTGGTTTTATTATAATAGAAATACGGAATGTTATAATTTTTTTTTCCTAAACATTGCTTTAACATCACCCCACTTTGTTTGATACGTAGTTTTAAAATTATTAAGTCAAAATATTTTCCAGTTTGGGGGCGCCTGAGTGGCTCAGTCGGTTGAGCATCTGACTCTTGATTTTGGCTCAGATCATAATCCCAGGGTGGTGGGATCAAGCCTGCATTGGGCACTGTGGTGAGCATGGAGTCTGCTTAAGATTCTCTCTCTTTCACTCTTTCTCTCTTCCTCTGCCTCTTTCCCCTTCTCATGACCTCTCTCTCTCCAAAATAAAAATTATTTTTTTCCAATTTCACTTCTGAATTTCTCTTGACTCATGGATTTTTTAGATGTGTATTTAATTACTACTATTGCCACCCAAGTTTTCTTTAGATTAGTGATTTTTTTTTTTGTAATATCACACTTTGCATCTTTTCAAAAAAAATTTACCTATGCGTATCTTAATATTTAAAGTAGAGTTTTGGGGGGCTTCTGGGTAGCTCAGTAGTGAAGTGTTTGACCCTTGGTCTCAGCTCAGGTTATGATCTCATGATTTGTGAGTTAGAGCCCTGCATCAAGCCCTGCATTGGGCTCTACACTGGCAGAGCAGAGCCTGCTTGGGATTTTCTCTCTCCCTCTCTCTTCCCTTGCCATGCATGCTCTCTCTCTCTCTAAATAAATAAACATTAAAAAATAGAGTTTTTGGTTATACATATGTGTGTATATATATATGTGTGTGTGTGTGTATACACATATATATCATATATATATATGCACATACATATATATACATACATATGATATAATACATATGATATATATATATATACATATGTATATATATATACACACACATATATATATATATATACACATACATACATATATATATATATGTATATACCTTGCTTTATTTTTTCTACCTGAAAATTTAAGGATTTCAATCACTGTGTTTAGGCCATTTACAATTATTGTGATATTGATATGTTTGGATTTAGGTTTGCCATTTATCATTGGTATTATGTTTGTCCTTTCTAAGTTTTGTTTCTCTGTTCTCTCTTCCCTGCTTTCACTTGCTTTATTTGAATTTTTATCCATTGGATTTTTCCCATATACTGTTGAGTTTAGTTTACATATTTATTTAAGTGATTGCTCTAGGGATTATGTTTTTACTATTTATACCAACTTATTATTTTACTAGTTCAAAAAAGAGTCAGAAGTCTTACAACCATGCCAGTATCTTTATCCTTCCCCTCTGACATTTATGCCATGGTGTCATATGCATTACATTTACGTTGAATGAAGTGCTAAACAATATAATCATTTTTACTGTCAAGACCCATACATATTTTAGAGGATTTAAGAGGGTAGAATATATCTGTATATTAACCCATGTATTTATAATTTCTGTTACTTTTACCTTTATTTCTGAAGCCTCATGTTTCTCAACTGTATTATTTTCTTTTAAATTTATTTATTATTTTTTAAATGTTTATTTATTTTTAAGAGAGAGAGACAGAGAGAGCATGAGCAGGGGAGAGGCAAAGAGAGAGGGAGACTCAGAATCCAAAGCAGGCTCCAGGCTCTGAGTTGTCAGCACAGAGCTCGATGCAGGGCTGGAACTCATGGACTGTGAGATCATGACCTGAATCGAAGTCAGATGCTTAACCAACTGAGCCACCCAAAAGCCCCTCTTTTCCTTTACTATAAAGACAATATTTTATATTTTTTTACATCAGAATTTCTGAACATGAAATCTCTGAGTTGTCCTTCATCTTAAATTTATTTTGTGATACTTCTATGAAATATTCCCACTGGATATGGAATTCCAGTGGAAAATGCTTTTCTTTCAGTATTTTAAAAGTTGTTTCCCTCTCTTTTGTCTTCCATAATTTCTGATGAGAAATTCATAGTTTTTGATCCATTGCTCCTCTACATGGTATGTGATATTTCTCTAGTTCCTTAAAGAATTTTTTGTCTTCTTTAGTTTTCAAAGACCGATTAGAATGTTTTGTTTAGTTTATATGTTTAGTGTTGGCTGAGCTCCTTGAACCTGCAAATTTTTATCTTTCATGATACCATGGATGTTTTGGGTCATTATTTACTCAAAACTTTTTCTACACCCTACTCTCTCCTCCTGGGATTTCAAGGATATGGATTTACAGCACTGTGGTTTTAGATGGCTCTTGGAGCAAAGCCACAAGAGTAAGAAAAATGAAGTAAATTCACCCCTGTATTGTGTGCTCTCTAGATTTTGACTCTTCTCTACACTCTCTCTGCTTTACTTACTTTTCAGAGTTTTCAAATAGTTGATGGTTTTATTTATATAGAGTTTTAGTGTAATCAGCGGGAGAGATTAGTTGTCGTGATTTTTTTACTCCTTGGCCTGGGCTAGAAGTTATAATTTTTCACATAACTGACAGTATCCTTTGAAAACTATATTTTATATATTTTTATTCCTTGGCTTAAAATGCTTCAACCATTTTTTTTTCATAGGGGATATATCATTATCTTTTTAAAATATGTCATTCTAGACTGTGACTCTTTCCCTCGACCACCACACTGCAATCATCCTACTCAGCTTTTTTTATTACTATTATTTTTTTAAACCTTGAAAATGGCATTCCTTTCCAATCTCAGTGTCTTTGAACTTATTTTTCTTTTTGTATAAAATGTTTTCTATCACTTTTCCCTTGAGGTTATTAATTTCCAGTATTCAGTTATCAATTTATATCCCTTTTGTGGACAGATTTTCTCTCCACCCAGTCTGAAGTAACTTCTTTTTTCTCCACTCCCACTCAATATATTCTCTATACCATCATTGTTAGCATTCACAACTCTTATTGCATACCCACTTTATCTATTTATCTATTATTATTTATTTTTCTTATTCTTTGTAATTTAAGCTACCTCAGGACAGGTAACTAATTGTCTTGTTCAACCTACTAGGAGCTAGATAGATCTCCTACATCCTAATATAAGACCTGATTTATTGCTGGCATTCACTAAACAGATACGAAAGAGAGAGAGGGAGAGAGAGAGAGAGAGAGAATGAATTTGAGCTTGTTAAATGTTATCCTACCTCTTTTTTGCGTAAGAGAAGGCTATCTCCTACATATCAGATATGTAAGGTTGGTTATATGAATCCACAATGCTAATGTTGGTTCTCCCCGAAGACCATGACAAACAGACCAAAGTTCAAGGCTTTATAACTCAAAAGACTTAAGGTTTGAACCCAAATATTGAGATTTCTCACATAGAATAATTGAGTTGATGATTATGATTGGAGAGGATCATTATAAGTACCATTCAATAACCTAGTCCAGCTTCTGGAGGAAAAGCTCTTCAACACCTATATTTAAATTTACCTCTGAGCATGTATATGCATTTTGTAAATATTATGGAATGAATTGTGTCTCCTCCAAAATTCATATGCTTAAGTCCTAACCTCTAGTACCTCAGAATGTATTTAGAGATAGAGCCTTTAAAGAGGTAATTATGGATAAACAAGGTTATATGAGTAGGCATTAATCCAATCTGATTAGTGTCCTTTTGAGAAGATAAAATTCGGAAACACAAAGACACACGGCGGGGGGGGGGGGCAGGGGGAGGGGGAGGGTGTGTGCACAGAGAGATGACCATTTGAAGAGGCAGAAACAGGGTGGTCATCTGCCAGTCAAGGAGAGAGGCCTCAGAGGAAACCAAATCTGCCGGCACCATGATCTTGGACTTCAAGCCTCTAGAATGGTGAACATCCAATTCCTCTTTCTTAAACCACCCTGTTTGCAGCATTTTGTTATGAAAGCCTGAGCAAACTAATACGGATTTCAGTACTGAGAACCTGGGTGCTGCTTTAACAAATACCTAACAATGTGAAGGTGTCTCTGTAACCAGCTAATGGGCAGACACTAGAAATATTTTGAGGTGCTTGCTCAAAAACACCCAGAAGAGATTGATGCTAGGAATATGGACATGAAAGGGGATTCTGGTGAATTCTCAGACAGAAATTCGGATCATTTTACTGGAAACCGGAGGAAAAATCGTCCTTGTTATAAAGTGGCAAATAAGTTGGCCAAATTGTGTTCTATGTTTTGAGGAAAGTGGAAATTTTGCAAGTGACCTACTTGTGAGTTTATTTCTAAGCAAAATATTGAGGCCTCACCTGGTTTCTTCTTACTGTCTCTAGGAAAATATGAGAGGAGAGAGATCGAAGGAATTGTTAAGCGAAAATAAACCAAAACTTAAAGATTTGGAAACTTCTCAATCTATCCACATCACAAAAACATGAGGTGATGTGTTCTGGAGAGCACATCCAGAATGTGGCTGGAGAAAATCATTTGCTGAAGAGATTATGGGTGTGACTCATGGATCTAACCAGGCATCTCAGCAGAAGCCAGGAATAGAGACGGAGTTATACCAACAGAAACACTGCCAGGTTGGACTGCCGGGGACAGAAATGGAACAACATGTAGGAAGGCTGTCAGACTTCCATGATTGTACAGAGCAAGCCAACAGAGTGATCTAGCTGCAAAAAAAAATGTGTCATCCTTCCAAAAAATGAAAGAATGACCCCAAAATTGGGGTTATCTCCTCCTCTAGCAGGTGAGACTCTAGCAGGTGAAGTCACCTCCTTAAGCGACTGCCAACCTTCAGAACTATGAGAAAATGAATCTCTGGTGTTCAAGCCATCCAGTCTATGGATTTTATTATGGAAGCCCTAGAAAACTAATATAGTAGTGAATTCAATTGTGCTCTCAAAAAAGATGTGTCCATAACTCCTATATCGGTAAATATGGTCTTATATAGAAATAGGGTCTTTGCAGACCTAATTAATGTGAGGATTGAGAAGCAATGGTACAAAATTTGAGTGAGCCCTAAGTCCAATGAGAGGGTCCTTATGCGACACAGAAAGAAAGACACAGCATGATGATTAATTTTATATCTTAACTTGACTGGGTCACAGGGGTGCCCAGATATTTGGTGAAGCGTTATTTTGGGCGTGCCTATAATGGTATTTCTTGATAAGACTAACATCTGATTCTACAGACTGGGTAAAGCAGATTGCCCTTCCCAGCGTGGGTAGGACACATCAAATACATCAAAAGACTCGAACAGAATAAAAATCTGGGTAATAAAGAATTCCTTTTCTTCATGACTGTCATCAGCCTGGGATATTGATTTTCTTTTGCCTTTGGACTTGGACTCAGATCAGAACTATCAGCTCTCCTGGTTCTCAGGCCTTCAGATTTGAATTGGAACAATACTGTGGGCTTTCCAGGGTCTCTGGCTTGCCAGCTACAAATCTTGAGATTTCTTAGCTTCTATAAGCACATGAGCACATGAGCTAATTATATATCTATATCTATATCTATATCTATATCTATCTTTATCTCATATGATATTATATATACATATATACACATATACATGTACATATGTATATATACATATATATGTCAGATAATATATAATATATACATATATAAATGATATCTATTACCTATCTATGTATCTATCTATATCTTACTGGTTCTGTTTCTCTGGAAAACTCAGCCTAATGCACAGAGACACATGGATTCCATGTGAACAGGGAGGTAGAGTTTGAACTTCTGTTGCTACAAACCAAGGAATGCCAGGAGTAACCAAAATCTGAAAGAGTCAAGATAGTATGATCTTTTAGAACCTTGGAAGGGAGTGGTTGGTCATGCTGGCTCCTTGATTTCGGACTTCTGATCTCTGGAACTATGAGAGAACACATTTCTGTTGTTTGAAGCCGTTCAGTTTCTGGTAATTTGTTATGGCGTCCAAGGGAAACTAATCCACATTCTCAGAAGTTATACAGCTCTCTGTGTAAATGCAAGGTTTGGTCCTAGTCTACTGGACTCCAAAGACCTTGCTCTTATCACCACATACGGTACCTCATCAGTTTAGATTTCATAAGACAGATTTGAGCGGCAGCCATGAAGCTTTCCTTGGGAAACTGGTACAAAATGAGATCATTTCCCTTTCTCACCATGTTCACATATCCATTGATTTTTGTGTGACACACATTGTCTTGAGCATCATGAACACAACAAATAGGAGAGACATGGTTGTTGCCAGTTTAGTTGTGACAAAAGTCATAGATAAATATTCTAATAAACCTATAGTTACTGATAACGATAAAGACTGCAAAGGAAAAGGGCAGTAAGAATGATAGGATACGTGGGACTCTGGGTGACAGATTTAGACCTACGAAGAAATTTTTTTTCTGTGTTATCAGGAATGTTAAATTCTTTCCATCCAAAATTAGCTTTCGAGTAAAAGCCAGCTTGGTCTAATAGCCTAAATTGAGATTGGTTTGTGCAGAGGGAGTGCTAGAGGCATAGGTTAGGACCCACTTATTTTTTTTATTTTATTGTAGGCTAGAAAAAAGCAAATCAAATAACCCACACCCTTAAAATATCTAGGCATTTCAAACTGTGAGTTGTTTAAACTGAGCAGGAGAGCGGCTTAATGATATTCTAGTGGACAGTATTTCAGGGTGAAAACTTGATATAAGGGAAACCAGAGACAGACATTGTCAGAGGCTCCAAGATGCCTTTGGGCTATCCTCAGGGTAGGCAAGGCCTTGCTGTTTTCAGATCTACATTTCTCATGGTTTCCAGAGTGATCTTCCTAAAGCAGAAATGTCACCAGATTTCACCACTGATTAAAATTTCTCATCGTCCTCCCACTGTCTCTCAGATAGAGCCCAACTCCTTTGCCTGACACAGAAGGACTTTCCTGAGCTTGCTTCTGATTTTTTTCCCTCTAGCTGTATCTCCTGCAGGCTCCCACATTGTCACTTCCACTCCAGCAAAGCCCAGTGTCAGTAATTACCTCCATCCAAGTGTTTCCACACACAGACACATCATTCAGTCCGGGTTGCCTTGTCTTTGGTGTATCCTCTCCTCTACTTATTATGCTCTCATTGTCATCAACGTTTACTTATGTCATATTCAGTCTCACTGTTCTATAATTACTTTTAAAAGTATGTTTTCCCTACTCAGACCATATGAGACTCAAGATCTGACTTCGTATCTCATCAACTTCTCACAACAGAAGTGGGGAAGCCAGTGGTGTGTGACTTCTGAGATCTGGCCTGGATGCTCCAGCCAAGAGCCCCAGCTAAGTAGCTGCTGGACGTGCACGAGGCTACCTTGGATCGTCCACTTGGGGTCACGTTCTAGGACGACAGCCGCAAGAGTAACCGGAGGAAAGTCCAGGAGAAGGGCTGCCCATCTGAGCCCAGCCTGAACTACTGAACCACAGAACTGTGAAAAAGAGTGACATCGTTGTTGTCGTTGTTTTTCAATTTATTTATGTAAATTTGTTAACTTACAGTATAGTATTTGTTTCTGGAGTAGAACTCAGCGATTCATCACTTACATAGAACACCCAGTGCTCATCTTATCCCAACAACTGCTCTCCTTAATGCCCATCATCCATTTAGCCCATGAGACATAGTTGTTGTTTTAAGCCACCACATTTGGGGGTGGTTTAATATGTAGCAATAGATAAGTCACACATGACCCTAGCTCGTTTAAGCCAAGAGGATTCATTAAAGGCACTAGGAAGTTCATGAACCCCCAGTTCATAAGACCCCAGGATGGACAGCGTTAGGAAACAAAGGTAAGGAAACAAAGCCAGGAACAACACAACCAGGAAGGAAGCCCATCATGCTGGAAGCACAAACATCACTATCATCACCGCCTGCTCTTTGCCACTGACCACACTGTACACAAGATATGGACAACTCTAATCACCACGGCCCCCTTCTGGCACTCTGCCCAAAAGAGCAATCTTCCCAGTTCATGCTACTCTCTTCCTCAACAACATCTTGCACGAGTTGTGTGACTGGCCAAACGGAGGTCACATTCTGGTGCCCTCACAGCAAAGGAATCCGAGAAACCTGGAGAAACCTCGTGGTTGTTGTCGTTGGGGTTGTTTTGGTTGACAGGACTTTTTACTTCTTACTGTGAAAGATCAGCAAAATATGATGAAGATTTTGAAAGATATCTCCGTATCCATCTTCAAGCTTACTTAGTATGCGGGCTTCAGACCAAGTGGACTATGAATCTTCTGGCCCTGCTAGTCATGGTGCCTTATATCTTGATCTCAGACAAACCTGGAAAGCCAGTCATACTCATCGTGATTCAACCTGTCACATCAGGCTCAAACGTTCGGTGTAACCTACACCAAAGTGATGACAGGTACGGCGCTAAAATATGTTCATTTATTTAATATAATCTCAGCAATGTGTCATTTTGAGAGGCAGCATTTCACAGTGGTGATGCTCAAGAGTTTCTAAAACAAGTTTCTGAATCCCAGTGCTGCTTCTTACATGGCTGTGCAACCTTTGGTAAGTTACTTAAACTCTCTGTGCTCTAGTGTTTTCCTTTTTTAATCTGTATATTTATGCTAACAGTAATACCTAATAATATAATGTCTAATATAATATACTACATATAATATATATTTACTATTATCACTGTAATCATAAAATTATAGTTATAAGATCTTATTATAATCATAAATAATTATAATCATATATATTATGTTGTTCCATATATAGGCACATACCTGAAACAGCATAATGTGTATATATATATATATATATGTGTGTGTGTGTGTGTGTGTGTATACGTATATATGTGTATATATATACACACATACATATTTATATAGCGAATGCTATGAAAATGGTAGATATTAGTATTCTCATTATTATCAACAAATTATCAAAGATTTTACAGTAAATAGTCATATATGCTAAATAAATACATAGAAAACAGCATAATATATATATAGATAGATAGATATAGTAAATGCTAAGAAAATGGTAGCTATTAGTATTCTCATTGTTATCAATAAATTCTCAAAGATTTTAGTCACCATTCCTGATTTTAGTCTTCAAGTCTTTAGTCTTGAAGAAAAAAGGCACTAGAGAATAGTGACTCAACACACAAATGAATTGTTTATGTTGAATCAGCAGACCTGACAAGAACGAGTTTTGTAATTGATTTCCCGCCTTGTAAAACTTAGCCGCCTTATAAGAAATCAAACGAGACGTATGTGTTATATACTATGACATGCTTAGACCATAGTAAGTACTCAGTACATGTAAGCATTATTCTTGTAGTCATGTATGCATACAGTATTCTCTGCTCATAGGGTGTGCAAGTTTCCAGATCCCGTAAGAAAGACATATGAATGTTAGCCCTTTTTATTTCTCACCTTACGTCATTCCATTTTTGCTGCAGTTCTATAAAGTAGGAAGTTCATGAACATACAAACCCAACACACAGAGGAGGAGACTGCCGTTTGGAGAGTTGCAGTGACTTCTGAAAGGCTATACGTCATGACCATGGAGAAGATGGTGTCAGAAGAAAGCTTCTCCTTACTGCAAAGTTTATACCCTTTTGGACCCACCAGCCTGACTAGAATAAAGTCCTTATTGCCACACTGCATCAATTTAGAGCCTGGCATCCAGTACCCACGTATAACAACTACTGAACTGTAATCTGATTGTACATTGTTTGAAGCATGAGTTAAATGTGATCTAATCCAATGAAGACTCAGGATCGACCAGTTGGAAGATAATGATAGGACAGCAACCTGAAGCCAAGATGCTTGAGAGCTGGAATAAATCTTACACCAATGGTTATCAAACTTCCTGGTACAGTGGATTCTCCTGGAGGGCCCGCAAAACACACATTCTGGGTCTCTGCCTCTCAAGATGCTGGCTCAGTAGGACTGGTGTGGAAACAGGGAATATGTATTTCTGGTTGCTTCTGCTGCTGGTTGAAGGAGTACACCGTGAGAATCATTATCTTAGAAATACCTAGGCCAGCTCAGCCACTTCTAAAACAAGGAAATGGTTTTAAAAGTCAAACGAATTTGACTGTTACCTAGAAAACAGACTCTAAAATAGGAATTTGTATGCAGGAAGCTTGTTTTTTTTTTTTTTTAATGTTTGTTTATTTTTGGCAGAGAGAGACAGAGCATGAGTGGGGGAGGGGCAGAGAGAGGGAAACACAGAATCTGAAGCAGGCTCAGGCTCTGAGCTGTCAGCACAGAGCCGGACGCAGGGCTCGAACTCACAGACCGCTAGATCATGACCTGAGCCGAAGTCGGATGCTCAACTGACTGAGCCACTTAGGCGCCCCATCAGGAAGCTTGTTGAAGGGTGGTCTCACCAGCATCAACACTGAAGAAATGAAAGTAAGAGGATCAGGAAAACAAGAAGTTGAAGTGCAGTAATGTTACAGCAAAGACCTTAGCTCAGCCTGGAGAGGGTTCTGGAACTGGTCTGGACCTACAGAATAGTATTCCATGGAGGTAGAGAGGCTCTGGCTTTGTATACCTTGTCCCTTCCCTCAGGTTGACAACTCATTGGTCTGACCCCATATTGGGCTCATAGCACTTGGGAGAATGAGTCGTGATGTCTATTTGCTACAGGATACCAGGAAGAACACAGGAATTGGACCTGGAAGGTTGGGAAGGTTGGGAAGGATGCCTTATTTGTCTGTGTGTTCACTGTTTGAACGGATCTTTGAACACGGAACCTCTGAACATGGGTGGTGGAGAAAATTAGAACTTTTTTTAGACTTGGTTTTGAATTTCCACTCTACCATTTCTGAGCCCTGGGACACTAGTTCACTCAGTGATCGTCTCTGGCTTATTTCCTGATTTGTTGACGATGGGTAATAACAGTGATGATATACCTTTTTAACAGGGAGTGTGCTGTAACATGCATTTCGTTGTGCAAAGGTGCTATGTACGTGGTTTTATTAGTGCTTCAATCAGTTTAGCTAGTGCCATGTACTTATCCCAACTTCGGCAGCTTCAATGGTAAACATTATTACTTCACATTTTCTGGTGGTCAGAAATCCAAGAGAAGGTTAACTGAGTATTTCTGATTCAGAGTCTCTCATGTGGTTGCGGTCAAGATGTTGGCCAGGTCTCCAGCTATCTGCGGCTTTCCTGGGGCTGGAAGATCCCTTACTCGAGATGGCCAACTCACGTGACGATTGGCAGGAGGCCTCAGGAGCCATGGTGCTGTTTAAGTTTCCTCATGGCACAGAGACTGGCTTTCTCCCTGGTAAGAATGATCTAAAGGAGAAAGGTAAAAAACACCATGTTTTTTTATGCTCTGGCTTCAGAATTCATGCTCCCTCACGTCCACAATAATGTGTTGGTTATCCAGCTCTATCCAATGATGGGTGAAGGAATTACTAGCAGGCATCTTCAAGTGGGGGACTAGTTGAAGATCAGCTACCAATATGCATGATGCAGATACCCCTGAGTGGCCTGAGAAGAAATACCTGTCATTTTGTCTAGGACTAATTGCTTCTTCCCCAAGATCATCTGTCTATTAGTAGGAAGCGAGGAGTCTTAAATCAAAAAAGGACTCAGGCATCAATGTTTAAAGAGAAGCTAGTTGGAGGGAATTCCTAGCGATCAAGAATTCTGCCTTACATTCAACACAGAATCTGGACTGTCACAGGGAGTATCAATTCAGATCAAACCTGTTCTATTTGAATTTTAAATAAAAAAGGGACACTTTTTAACCTCCTTTCATTTTTACTGTTTCATTTCTTTGGCCGAACCCAATTCATATATATATATCTAGATATGTTCACTAGCTGAAAAACTATTTAGAGGCAGAGCAACCTCATGAAGGGTTAATTTGTCAGGAAACTTTTTCCACTAAAAGTCTTTGACCATATCAATATTTAAGATCATCTCTTGTTGTATGCACCTGGTTTGCCTTTTCCTTTGGAACAAAGAGTAGCCTTTAATTTATAGCAAAGAGAGCCATTAAGTTTCCAGAAGAGACTTAATTCCAGAAAGAGGAAAAAACTGTGTATATAAAAAGAAAGCTATTTACCTCATTAATCTTTTTTATTAAGAGTCTTCCTGTACTAAAATGAACAGCCTGTTATGGGAGAAAAGGGTAAATGTCTAAATCTTGCTTTAATGGTGGTAAAACGTATTATTCATATTAACAACCCTAAGGTTATTTTTATGTGCATATAATGGTTGTGCTGATCTGCTTTCAGGACATAATAATCCAGATTTTCCACTCAGCAAGGCATCTTATTCATTTAAATTTACTGCATATATTTAGAAATATATATCTGCAGTGAATACAACCTAAATTGTTAGGTACAATACTGAAAACATGAGCCTAAATTAGAAGGGAGGTTAAATATAAAAGTGGCTGTAATGAACATGCCTAACTGCAGAATAGCAGCCAGAGCCCTGGATTCAAGTCAGAAAGCTCAGGTTTTGGTTTCCCCCTTTCCTTTCAATAATTGTGTGTCCATGACCTTGGGAAAGTGTTTGACCTTGATGAGTCTAATTCCTCCCCTAAAAGTAGGACTGCTAAATCCACATGTACTGAGCACTATCTACGGAAGTTAACTTCTTCTGGGGGTGAGAAATATGTCAACAACTTATTTTATTCGTGAGCTAATTTATTCACAAAATTGACTACAGTAAAACCTTGGATGCTGAGTACCTTGTTCTGTGAGTGTTCTGAAAGACAAGCAAACATTTCTAATAAATTTTGCGTTGGTTAACACGTGATGTTTTGCAATACGAGAAGCACATGATGCTGAACGTCACATGATCACAACTGAGACAATGGTTTCTCTCTCTCTCTCTCTCTCTCTCTCTCTCTCTCTCTGGGATTGTGAATGATTGTCTCCCATGCTCAGATGCTCAGTCTCAGGCCATGGTGTTTGGCAGAAATCAGTGATTTTTCAGAACATTTGAAGGTGCCCACAACTGGCAATAATGTATTTTTTGTCACTTCAAAGCACCTATGGACAGTCCTTTGCTTTTCCATACAAGAGTAAGCTTAGGAATGCTTTGCTTCATTCTTGGTCAGGCTGCCTGAAGATATAGACCCTTTCCTCCGCTGCCTCCTTGCCAGTTACATTTAGTACAGTATATGACAAGAGTTTATTAATACTGGACTGTAGTCAACATCCATGCAAGTGCATACAATGGTCCCCAGGCAGAAAAAGATTCCATTGAGCCAATAGATAGCAATGATTCTGTTAGTGATAGTGAAAGTTGTCCTACAGAATAACTCTCCTCTCTCTCTTGTCTCTCTCACACCAGCCACAAAGGTTTTCAAAGGTAAGTGCAGGTTAATTTGCTCGTTTTTCTTTCTATTTTGTATTTCCTTTATTATTTTTATGATATTACAGTATTGTAATCATTTTTATCTGAATATTTTGGGGTTGTGGAACAAATCATCTGAGTTTCCATGATTTCTTATGGGGAGATTCTTTTTGATATACAAGTGCTTTGGATTGCAAGCATGTTCCTGGAACGAATTATGCTGGCAAACCAAGGTTTTGCTGTATTTATTTATTGGAATCTGGTGAGTTTCAGTCCTCCTTTGCTAGGATCTAAAGACAAAATAGTAGAGAAGGCAGATTTGTGACCACCCATCTGGTATACATAGAAAGTGGGGAAATTAGAGAACAAATCCAGATTATTGGAACATATGGGGGGAGTAGGGCATCAGTGGAAGCACATGTAGGGCCCATAGGAGAGGTAAGTGAATATAGGAGGACCAGGGAAGACCGGGGACCTTCCACAAAGAACAGCAGGAGCTGTCAACAGTAGTAAGCAGCTGCCAGGAGACGTTCTCTGCATGATCTACAACATAAAGTCTTGTCCAACTAGGGAGGATTGTTTTATCCAAACACTTGGATGTACAAAGTTTCCCAGATAGAAAAGGTAAGAAAGTGACCCAAGAGAGAACATTTGGACAAGAGGTTCCTTCCAACAAACGAGAATGAAGGGCACAGAGACAGAGCGTAAACCCATAATTCATCAAGACAGCACAGAGATTAAGTTATGAAGCCTAGGAGGCAATAAAGTCCCCTTAACATACGGCCAGAGAAAGGACTGATGACAATGCTTTGGTGTCTTGCATTTGTACCCCTGTATGCAGTATTGGTGCCCCCAAAGTGAGCATTGTTACCGATACTCTCCTTCTATCTTTAGCAATGAAATTCAGGGCAGGTACTTCCAAATTCACAAATTCCCAAGCAGACAGTTGAGTTCAATCTTCCAACTCCATATGTTTCAAATACTCTTCCATAAATTCAGCTTGGAGTTTCATTCTGTAACCAAGTAAAACTGGGTCCTGGGCCCAATATCACTGGTAAACACATGGTCTTTCCCTCACCCCCAGTGTTATCTAAAGATGTTTGTTTCCCAAGAGGACTTATCTAAATACATACTCTTCCAACTAAGGAAGCTCTGCCAATATGCCTCCTAGCTGATGGGAAACCCTAACAAAGAGAATCATGGGGAAGGTCAGAAAATATCTTCTCCTGAATATCGTATACATGATATATAAAGCTTCTCAAATGCAATATCTTATTCTCACAATTACAGAGCTATTATTATTTCCACTTTATAGGTGGAAATATTTGAGGACTAAACAAGTAAAGCCATCTGTCTGTGATAGTAGGGTCACACTTTGAATACATATCTGCGGGCTTCCATATTCCACATTCTTTAGATAAAGATGATATTAAGGTTTCAGTTCAACTTTTTTTTATTGTTTTTAACTTTAACTATTCTATTTGCATTTAAGTTATTGAGATTTATCTGAGATTTTAAGACAGTTGTGTACCAGCTGGTGACGATGGGCAGTTATTTCTTTCTGAACCTCACTTTATTCATTAAAGAGTAAAAAATAAGGCCAGTTTCAAAATCCTTTTTAAAGAATGAGTAAGACAAAATATATAAAATGGTTAATACAGAGCATGGATGTAGGGGTACAACAAATGGTTACTGTTGTCAGGTCTTAAAGTATTTGAGCATTTTTCATTTTACTGGAGTCTCATCTCTATTTTGCCAGGTGGGTCTTGGGAAGAAAATCGCGATGAAGCGGTGGGACGTCTGATTTTGAAACTGAATAAGCACCACTAAAACCCGGTTCCACTATTTATTATCTAGATGGCCTTGGACTCCAGCTTGCTCCTGTAAAATTTCCAGAATGAACTCTAACCTCTTACTCATTAAGCTGGTGTGATTTGATGATGAGAGTAGATGAAGTTGCTTAGACCTTAGAACTGACTATGAGCAGGGCCTGGATTTTAAAGCTGGTCTGCTGAGCCAAGATGTGTCTCTTCAGCAACTCAGTTCTCCTTGTTAATAGCCCCTGCCCAGTCTACGCTGAAAAGCGTCGTGTCCAACATCCAGCAATATTGCACACGATTACTCTCTAAAAGAGAGTTATTTTCTATCTACAAATACTTGTGAGCACCTATTGGGTGCCAAGCATCATGACAAGAGCCTTGCATCCAAAACAAAACAAACAAATTAAGACAAAGCTCTACTCTAAAAGGGCACTCAGTCTAGTGGTGGGAAAACAGGGTTAAGGTCAAGGAATGTGCTCTTTTAGGTGATAGAAACTGCTGTTTTTCTACATCAAAAAAGGCTATCAGCAAGTTCAAATGTTGCATTCTTATGCATGAGGTACCTACTGGGGTTCATGGAGCAGATTATTGTAAATTATGACTAGTATTACTGTTATCCTGGCACATATTTCTAGAAACACCTATGGGGAACCGCAGAAGTGGGTTTGAGTTAATAAAAGGAGAAGGGAGCAAGAATCCTTGAACCAAGTAGTAACTTTGTATTGCAGTTGCAAAGTGACTCCCTACAGTCAGTTTTGGTAGATACATAGATAGGGGGACATAAAAAACCAGTGTGTGTGTGTGTGTGTGTGTGTGTGTGTGTGTGTGTGTGAGAGAGAGAGAGAGAGAGACAGAGAGACAGAGAGATAGAGTGACAGAAGGAAGGAAGGAGGAAAGGAGAGGGAAAGAGACAGAGAGACAGAGAGACAAGAGGGAGGGAGGGCGGAGGGAGAGAACGGGAGAAAGAGAGAGAGGGAGAGAGAGAAACTGAGGTTACTGCATTGCTGAGCTCATGAGCGCCAGAGTTCCTTGTGATGTTGCTTCCAGTGAGAACTGCATGTCTGTTGATTAATTTACTTTCTATAAAAGAGCTATTTTTGAAAACCGCTTGAGGATTCAAAGGAAATGCAAATGAGTGGCTGGAAAAATTTAAGTGCCGGGGAAAGAAAAAAGTGGAAGGACCATTATTCTATTTTATGGGTGTTGATATGAATGCCAGGTGCCTCTTTGTATCCTGATAGCCTACTGCCTTAAGGGCTTTTAAATAGCTTTAAAAGGATTTATTTTCACATCAATATAATATTGAGGAAGTTTTATTCATTAAATGTTTATTCATTCAATGTTGAAATCCATGGGGACACAATATACATTTCTACCTATGAGCATGTATCATGGAGATTTAGCTGTTTAGGGAGAAAAAAAAAGTGTTTGTATAAGGAAGACCGTGTTTTATAGCTAGAGAAAACTGGGCAGGGAGCCAGGAAATGTGGGCCTCAACCATTAACACTAATAAAAGGACAGTAGCCAACAGTTAGCAAACACCTACTACACGATGTCAAGGCACTGTGCTGGGAGACTCACCCATTAACTCGTGTTAACTCTCTAACAAGTGTAATCACTGTTTTTTCAGATGATAAGTCTCAGGTTATATCTGTATTTCAAGGCTATGTTGAGTTCTTTGTAGTCTTTATCACATGCTAGTTAAGTGAATGAGTGAGTGAGTGAGTGAGTGAGAGAAAGAATAAATGAATGTTTTGGATCGATCTGTATCCACCAGAGCTCGGCCGGAAAACTTGTTAAACCTTGAATGCTCTTTTAGAAGGAAGGAGATCATCAGGCTTTGAACGACGGTGGTATTCGTGAAGTTATAGAACAGAAATGGCTGAATTGTTTGCTTTTTTTTAATGGCTTTACGATTTGCAAAGCAAGCACCTGTACATTATTTCCTTGCGTCCTCCAAATAGCCTTTTTGAGGTTTGATTTTTTTTCCCTCATGAAAGTGAAGTACAGAAAAGTTGTATGACTTTCCCATTGTCAGGCAGCTAGTTTACATGGCTCACAGTCGTACTCGAAAAATGTTCATTAGATGATACGCCTGTGTCAAAATAAAGATTCAAATCTTTGTTTTCTTACATCAAATTTATGTTGGTTCATGAGGTTTTTTTTTTTTTTTTTTTTTTTTTTTGCTGTTATTGTTTTCATTCATTTATTTAAATTCAAGTTCGTTAAAAAAAAGTGTAATATGGTTTCAGGAGTAGAACCCAGTGATTCATCATTTCCATATGACACCCTGGGCTCATCCCGACAAGTGCCCTCCTTCATGCCCATCGCCCACTTAGCCCATCCCCCCACCACCACCCCTCCAGCCTCCCTCAGTGTGTTCTCTGTATTTAAGAGTCTCTTATGGTTTGCCTCCCTCCCTGTTTTTATCCTACTTTTCCTTCTCTTCCCCTATATTCGTTTGTTGAGTTTCTCAAATTCTACATGAGTGAAATCATATGATATCCGTCTTTCTCTGACTTACTTCGCTTAGCATCATTCCCTCAAACAATTCTATTTTTAATTTTTTGAAGAACCTCCATACTGTTTTCCAGAGTGGCTGCACCAGTTTGCATTCCCAGCAACAGGTGCAACAGTCTTCCCCTTCCTCCGCATCCTTGCCCACAGGGATCATGAACATAGCATCTAACAGTCTAAGAAATACGAAAAGCAAAGAAAAAAAGGCTTTTTTTCTGTGTGTGTTGGAATGGCTGGGTGGAAGAAGAATGAAAAATTATGTCTTCTTAGTAAATGTTAAACACAAAAATAGGATTATTTTAGAAAAAAAAAAGAAGATGAATGAGTCTCATTTGAGGCACGTTGTGTTTGAGTTACTGACGAATTACCCAGGGGGAGCTGGATATGCAGTCCAAGAACTTAGGAGAAGGCTGAGGGATGGGGAATAAAACACACACCCAAGAACCAAAAATCAAACAAACAAAACAAAACACAACACAACAAAACACCCAAAACCACCACCACCAACAACAACAGAAAGACTTTTTTTTTCTAATAATTACATTAACAAAATGATGAATTCTGCAAAACTTATGTTAGTTCTCCGCAAGAGAATGTATCGAAGAAGAAGAAGGAAATTTGTTAATTTTATCAAGTTTCCTTCGTAAAAGATTGAAATTCGGTTCTGTCACACAGATAAATCCTGGTGCATTCGTGTGTGTGTGTGTGTGTGTGTGTGTGTGTGTGTGACACTAGAAAGAACCTAGCATTCAGTGTAATAAGTAACATTGTATGATATCAGTGGTTTGTATTATATCCGAACTGGTTTCCCCCAGAAGCTGAAACACGACTTTACCAAAAGCCTGATATGTAAAGCTGCCCACTGAATTTCCTTCCAAGCTTTAAAGTGTCTCCTCGAGTGACAAAGTGTGCCTCAGACATCCACAGATAATGGTGATGGTCGGCAGTATGTTTTTCAGGGCAAGTCTCAACAGAAGCTCATAGCACAAGAGACGACTCGGGATTTACAACTTGCCAGCCACTTGTTCTGCTAAGCCCATCACCCTAATTTGGTCCCGAGTTGATTTATATGGAATTACTCTTTTTCATGACTCACCCTGTCCTTTTAAACAATGTTAAATTCTGGGCAGACATGCATTGCTACAAGAAATAACTTAGGAGAATGAATAGTTGCCTCACAATTAAGTGTTGGACGGTTACTTTACAAGAGCATATTTTAAACATTTCTCTACTTCTGGAGGTCTTTGCTCTGCTGGTGGGTTGACTCATGCATGCCATTTTGGAAACTGCACAATTTCCTTCTATTAGCAGGGAGCTAGCTTGACCAAGAGGAGGGGTGGGAAGGATGGGCAGGAGTATCTTGGTCTCTCAGCAGATGTTATAGAGCATGAAATTGGAAAGTAAAGTTGGGTCCTCAAAGAGAATATGAGTGTTATTCCATTAGAGCACTGTTTCTCAAACTCATGCCCTGTGGAACTTTAGTTTTGGAAAATATACCCTTCTAAAAATTGTTCCTTTACTTGAGTCCTTCTGAAAATACTGATTATTTCACTTCCTTTTTAGCTGTTGAAAGCACATTAGCATATAAATTTCCAGAAAAGTCCTACAGTGACAAAATGTTTTTTACTTTTGGATAATTCAGGGATCCCCAAATCTACTTGACCATAGAATCCATTCCTGTTTTGTCATTTATTACTACGTGGCATTTTAGTGTGGCCACCAAACCATGGCTTGATAAACATGTCTACTCTCTAGACAGTGGACATTTTCAGAGCAGAGACTGTGTATTATTCCTCTTCCATCTCCGGATCTTGGTACAGTGCCATCCACAAATTAAAATAATTAAGAACTTATGAGTTTTATAAAAATACTAATTGTGTTTTTAATTTAATTGATTTAATTGTAATTGTGTATAATTTAGTATTTAATGGAGGTTGTGTTTAATAAGAGGCTGTGAAGTTTCCACAAATTTAATAATCAGCTCGATTAGTAATAGGAATCAGAAAAAGTAGCCTGGAAACTGTTATCATAAAGACAGTTGGAATTGTACAACAGGTTTATATTGTGTTTCAGTAGGCTTTTCTACATCCATCCATCACCTTTTCCTGCTTCATCTATTTTCTATTCATTTTTTTCTCAGGTACCATTTTATTTCAAATATGTATGACATTAAGAAATATGTACAGGAAGAGTCTTCAGGGTATTAACATTTACTGAATGTGTTATGTATCTTAGGTGTTTTATTTAGTGTCTCATTTAATCCTCAAAAAATAATCTCACAGTTTAAAAGAGGATTAATACCCAGTGTGAGTTCAAATAGCTAGTACACAGCAGTACGAAGATTGAGCTTAGTTCTGTCTAATTCTTTAATGGGCTTGTGCTATTTTGTGTACACAGCATGCCCTCCTTCGAGCAAACATTTTCTGCTCCATTGTTAGGGACAACATTGGTTCAGAAAAGCCCAGATGGAGCTCATTCTGACCTCTCTGCTCTGGAAGAAATGTTTCAGCGTCCTGGTCATAGTGTCTGGCTCAAGGTGAAGCACGTGAAGGAAACCCAGTGAATCGGAGTCCTCTGCTGGATCATCAGGGGAAAATGCCTGCATTTTCTCTGGAATTAAGAGCTATAAGCTCAAGGTGGGCTTGGGGCTGAGTAAGGCTCTCTTGTCAAGTTCGCAATAAAAACAGCTATCTGAAAAGAAGGCAAAAACAAGTGGAGTCAAGAAAAGGAAAGAAAGATGGCTGCTTCATGTTAACAATTGAAAAGACGAATGCAGTTGTATTTGAAACTGTCTTTAACCCAAAGCTTCCAACTTTTATAAGTTAACATTCCTCTTTTGCTTAAACCAATTTGAGCTGAGTCCCTTCCCGTGGACCTGAAGTATCTGGTTAGTAACAATTGCTAAGCTCATTTCCTGGGCACTCCGCCATCTTTTTTTTTCTATAACCTTCAATGTTTGAGGCAATTAATTTAACCCAAAATGCATTATTACAGTCAAACAATGCAGAATGATGAGTCACAGAGGCACTATGAAGATTCAGAGGTGATGGATAGCATGACCCCTGCTGTTTAGAAACCTGAAAACTAGTTTCCAGAAGACAGACAAATATGGAGACAAACATCAATAATATAAGGCAGAGTACAGTAAGTTCTATAGTAGTAATTCAAAATGCTATGAACCAGATAGGATAAGGCTTTCTATTGGATATTCCATATTTTTTTAAAATGTTTCCATGTTTAATTTTTTTAACGTTCATTCACTTTTTTGAGACAGTGAGAGAGATGGAGTGCAAGTGGGGGAGGCAAAGAGAGAGAGGGAGGGAGACACAGAATCTGAAGCAGGCTCCAGGCTCAAAGCTGTCAGCACAGAGCCCAATGTGGGGCTCAAACCCAGGAGCTGCGAGATCATGACCTGAGCTGAAGTGAGACACTTAATCGACTGAGCCACCCAGTTGCCCCTAAAAATGTTTACTAAAATAAGTAGGATTTTAGCTGGGCATTGTAGAGTCGGTATGATTCAAGTAGACAGAGATGGAAAACTGATATTTCTGACTGATGGGGCAATGTGAATATGAGCAGGCAGGTCTCACAGTACAGAGTATGTTAAGAAAAATTTTGGTGGATCAATAGAAGTGAAATCTAGGATACTATGTGGATTGTGGTAGGAGCTTGGGAAAAAGTTTGTTTTTTCCATATATGTGAAGAGCTGAGAAGACGAAGCCAAGCAATTTGACCTGTGTTCAAAGGTATCAATTTAGATACAGTCATACAAGGTAAGAATGTGGGGCTGAAAGATAACATTTGGATGAAGGTATGATTATAATTTTGTGAAAATTAGGATTGGGAGTGATGCTTCTTTTGTACCCTGAGATTTTCAGGGTACATACTTCTTCATGTTGTACAGAATTCCATTATTACAACTCTCTCAGCCTCTCTCTGCGTCTGAACTCCTTCGAAAGGGAGACGGAGTGACTCATGTGATCGGTAGTTTGAGAATAACTGACTATACTCCACCAAGTTCGGTAGTCCCCCTTATCCACAGTTTTCCATTTGCAGCCAACCATGGAGGTGAAGAAGATGATCCCCCTTCTGATGTAGAGTTAGAAGGTCAATAGTAGGGCAACACCACATCACATGCCTACATCATTCACCTCCCTTCATCTCACATGTAGGCATTTTATCATCTTTATCATCACGAAAAGGGTGAGGACAATGCAGTTAGTTTGTGAGAGAGAGAGGGAGATGACATTCACGTGACTTTTATCACAGTATATCGTTACAATTGTTCTATTTTCTAGTAGTAATTGTTGTGGATATCTTAACTGTGTTTAATTTGTAAATGAAACTTTATCATCAGTGTGTATGTTGAGGAAAAATCATAGTATATGTACGGTTCAGCATTATCCCTCATCTCACACATCCACTAGGGGGTCTTGGAAAGTATCCTCCATGGATAAGGGGGTGCTACTATACCTCTTCTCTTCTTTTTGGAAGTGAGACAGTGTCATAGACTCTGGGTCTGGAGTTGTCTCTTGTCCTGAAAGAGAGGGGGATGCAGGATTGAAATATGAAAGAGGCTAAATGCTACCCGAGGGTCAACAAGGCACCCTTCTTTTGCTAATTAACTCCACTTGGTCTAAAGTCCTGTTTTCCTACTTACCTATTTTGGTCCTTCCTTCCAGTGAAAGCAGCTTTCTGCTATCGTACTAAGTTGGGAGACATTTCTTCCCTGAACACATAATCTTGTTTACCTCATCTTGGATGTTTTCAACTTGATATTTCCTATTCCTATACCTTTGTCCTATATTGGGGGACTGTATTGCCCTGTTTAACTCATTTTATTTACCCAATCTTGTTTACCCAAACTTGAGTGTGTACACTCTTATGGCTTTTCTAATTCTTTATGCTTTGTTAACCCATTGGTGCAAGCTCAGTGAATTCCTAAGCTTATTCCCCACAAGACGACCCTAACAAAAAAAAAAAAAAATGTCCATCCTCCACTTTTATGTGAGCTGGCATCCTACCTAAGGAGGTGTGTCTCATCCATCGTTGCCTTTGACTAGAAGAATGAGTCCAGCTACTTCTAGGCTCTACCGAGTATAGAGTGATTAGCTTACAGATATGTCCACCATAAATCACGTTTTCTGTCTAGCCTTTATCAATAGTGAAAATGATATTGTTGCCTCTATCTCCCATTTCTTTCTTATATTTTATTTTTTAATTAAAAAAATTAAATGTTTATTTATTTTGAGAGAGAGAGAGAGAGAGAGTGAGCAGGGGAGAGATAGAGAAAGAGAATCCTGAGGAGGTTCTGTGTTAACAGAACACAACCCAACTTCACAAACCATGAGATCATGACCTGAGCCTATATCAAGAGTCAGAAGCTTAACCAACTGAGGCACCTAGGTGCCCTGGTTCCTTAAAAAAAATTTTTTTTTCATCACCTGTGCAGAGAAATCAGGTATTACAAATTGTACCTAAAGACCCCTGCATTGGGTAGATGGGCCAGGAAAGTCATGAAATGAAAAAGGGAGAACACACCTTTTCTGGGATGGCTGCCGCTTTAGGTGGTTTTGTCCGAAGGAAATGGCTATTTCTTTAGGGCTAGGGCTGGATATGGGGATGCTTGGGTCTCAATAACATTCCACAGGCTTCGTAATTGGCCCCAGCAGACACAGCCATCCCAGATAATAAGTATTGGCACTCTAGCCTCGGCAAAGATGTCAATGTCTCAGAAAGGATGATGGAAGTGTTCACCCTACTGTGGCTATGAGCTACATTTAGCTTATATGGACAGGCAGTGGGGTTTTCAACAAACTTAAGAGGTCAGCAAGATTGGAAGGGACCCCATGAGGTCTTATAGGGTTAAGGCATACTACACAGAAAGAATTTTTCCTAAGCAACACGGAAAGGGCAATGATTTGACCATAGAGATAAGAATCTTTTTAAATAAAGGCCTTGCGGTTTTAAATTTCAATGCTGCCACATTCAGGCCTACGACAATGAGCCGATCAAGGTATAGCTTCAAGTGTTAGGCCCAGATTAGGTAGGCAGAAAATGACAATTCCATTTAAATGGACAATTCCATTTAATTGAAAATGTCTGGGCTCATTTGAGTGGCACATTACATAATTACAAAGATTTTGTGCTCATTTATGTGCTGACGTGTCAGAAACAGGAAGCTCAAAAGAGAAAATGGAATTAAAAATGTTGTGAATATATGGACCCCTCCCCAACCCATCTCCTTCCCTGAGAAACAGTAAATGGGTAGAGTCAAAACTAACCACTGACTGAGGGTTTATCTGAACTAATTTCAAATGTATTTGTTGAGGACTCTAGACAACACATATAGACTGACCATATCCCAGTAAGGACAAAAGAGGACATATTTTATTTTTAATTTTATTTTCTCATCTATCTGCCTTTATATAGACACCATGAGTGTCTGTTATGATTGACAGTGGGTTCAACCATAAGGGCAAGAACCATTTTAAATACAGATCTTGCTGTTTTAAAGTTTGTTTGTTTATCTGTTGTGAGTGAGAGAGAGAGAGAGAGAGAGGGAGAATGCAAGTGGGTTAGGGGCAGAGAAAGAGGGGGGGAGAGAGAGAGAATCCCAAGCAGGATCTGCATTGGCAGCCCAGGGCCCCATGAAGAGCTTGAACTTGCAAATCATAAGATCATGACCTGAACCACCACTGAGAGTTGGAACCGACTAAGCCATCCAGGCGCCCCTAGGTCTTGCTGTTTTAATCTTCGGTCTTTGTCAGTGCCAAATAGACATTCTAGGTACACGATTTTCTTTGGATAGCTGTTTTAAGAATTAGGTATTAACCTCTAAATTCAGTAAATGTGGGGCCACTTCTTTGATACTCATGGTGCTCATTTCATTCTGACGGCATGTTAAAAGTAAGGATCCTGAGAGCTTGGTATTAGGTTAGTGTAACCTCTGAGAATGTCATTCTAGGGAGAAAAAGTCCAGGTAGTAGTTTCTGAAGGAACCCCAATCTACTGGGCATTGACAATCCTTCTAGGTGGGACGGAGAAGAATACAAAGTTGGAGATAATTCACCTTCTTTTAATTTTAACTCATAAGGACAAGACAATTTGATTTTGGACTTTAGTACCTGCCGACATTAACATCCTTGGACGTAAAGTGCAATGGGAAATAATCTCTGAACTTTAATTTCTCCTTGGGAATGTTATAATTAGAGGCAGTTTATATTCAGATTTGTGAAATACCCTTTTTTTGCCATTTTATCATCTTAGTTTCATTATGTCTTTTTATTGTAGAATCTTAGCACTTTTATTTCATTCCAGGCAAAACTGTTGATTTACTGTTTTGGAAAATGTGGATGGATGTAAGTTGGGGTGGGAAATAATTTAGGGGATGAATAAGGAAGAAGGAATGTAAAGTGGCAGTGGGATTCCCATAATCAATGTCCTGCCTGACATATTTGAGAGCCTGTTGGGGACAAAATGTAAACTACAGAGTAGGGATTCTGGAAAGATGGCCGCCAAGAAGCAGTGACCGCCATTCTTCTGTTTAATTGCCCCCTGGTAAAAACCCGTGTCCAGTAGTCCAGCAACCAAGGCCTTCTTGGTGATAAAGGGCGTATTTTTCCCTTCTCCCCTCTTTGCCATTCCTTTGGCTTATTTCTTAATTGCTCAGAATTTGGAGAATAAAGGGTAATGCCATTTACAGCACAGCCTCACATCTCAACATTATTTTTCAGGTGGCACTAACTTCCAAAACCAAATTAAACAATGTGAGAGGCAATGGATAATTTTTAAAATTGACAGAAAGAAATTAAGCATAAGATATCAATTTACCAAAATGAGTAAAAATGGAAGAAGCTACGATGTGTAGTGTTTTTTTTTTTTTAAAGTCAATTTGTACTTTTAAAAAAATATACCCTAGGAGAAGACCTGAGTTGTGGGCACTCTACCCCTTTTGCTGGATCTCTGACGTGGGGCCATTGCACTGGTTAATTGGAACCTTATCCATAAAATAGGAATGTGTAGTATGTGACTGGGGGGCCCTCCAGGGAATGGGGTCAAATTCAGGAATTATTGAGATGAAAATCTGCAATTTGGTTATACATGTCCCATACTCATTAGTGCACATAACCAGCATACATGGATATGTTTCGTGTTATCTGGGGTAGCACTGTATTTAGAAGGAGAAATAAAAATCCTAATTTAAATTTTTTAGAAGCCATATGAAAAATTAAACAGAAAAAAAAGTTAATTTAATAAACTATTTTATTAAAACATACCTTTTCAATCTGCAATTAAAATAAAAAAAAGTACAATGAAATTTTAGATGGTTTTTAAGACAAGTCTCTAAAATATGGTGTGGATTTTATACCCGTAGCCTCTCAAGTTGGACCAGACACACTACTGGACTGCGGAGATAGAGAGTAATAAAGGCAGACATTGAGGGAAATGAGGGCTATTTGGAACAACACAGTTAATATTATAGAGTTTGTCTCATGGTTTAGAACTCCCACAGTCAATCACGATATGGCCGGATCATAAAACACTCATAAAATTTTAGATCTGGGAGGAACTTGAGAGGTTGTCTGATTTAAGACTTTCTGTTTTTGTTTCAGGAATTGTATTCAAAAGAAGATGAGTGACCTACCGAGGCCACCCAGGGAATTGACAGCAATAAGGGAACCAAAGGACATACCTCCCGTTTTCACGCTGAAGGCACATTAGGCAAGATGGCGCTGGAATGTTCCTTACTTTGGACTGGGGAGGAGTATTAGCCCTGCTCCTGAGTGAGCAAAGAAGGGGGAAGTACCCGTGGCGTTTCCACAGTATGCTGGGTGCCTTTTTTATGTTCACATTTTTTAGCATTTTGTCCATGCTTTAATGACAAACTGCCATCTTAGAAATGGAGGAGTTGCGATTTTTCTCTTAAAACGGGTTACTCACCATTGTATATACTACAGCAAAGATAGCCTCGCTTCATGCCCCTCTAAGTCAGACAGGATAAACACCACAGGTATCCTACCACTGGGTAGAAATACCTTTTCCATTCTCAGGTTTTAAAATCTTCGTCTTGGCAACCTCAGTGTCCCATTACTATCAACCTTTACATTTCATTCATCCTGCAGATTAGATTTGCGAGTAAGGATTGTGGATTCTGTCTTCATGCTAAACTATGCCTCTCACACACTGCATTATGTTCAATGAGCCGGGTTTTAAAGCGTGGCAGTTAAAATTCGACAAGGGAAAGTCATACACAGTGTCTTCAACCTGGAGAGTTACAGTGATATGTGACATGGCACGGGTTGGCAACATTGACAGAAAGTCACAAGATGGATTGTGGGTTGAAATGCCTGATGGAATGGAGGGGCTGTAGTTGTGGGTTGTGTAGATACAGTAAATGATGCTCAGGTGGGAATATACAAGAGCTCTGAGTTGTAAGGCAGATGGATTCCCTTACCTGGGCAAACCAGAGTGATTAAATTCTCAAATGACCAGGAGCCTCTTTGGGGCAATACTCCAGTCTTCATGTGTGACCTTAGGCAAGTCACTTACCCATACGGTACCCATTTCCTTAGCTTCAAAGCGGTGTTCATAATCTGTATTCAGCTGGATAATGTTTACAGAGATCTTTGAGATACTTGGATGAAATGCTCCATTTACTTGTAAAGTAGTGTTATTATTCAAATCCCCCCTGTGCTGACTACTGTAAGGCAGGTATATTGCAGGAAAGCAAATGAGGAAGAAAAGGAAAATTGGCCTCTTAAAGGATGGAAATCTGATTATCCCAAATTGGCCCATTCCGAAGGCAGGGGGCGCTGGGGGAGGGGGAATTGTGCTGCATTTATTAACCATTTCCAAACAGACTTCACTTTGGATGAGCCAACGAGGGGAGGGAACATAGCCTTCTCCCGTTATGAGGAACAAAATCCAAGATAGGCATAAAGCCACTAAAATTCTGAGCATAATTCCCCTAAAAATTGCTTCCACTATATGTACCTGGCTTTTATTAGTGTGCAGCACTGGGAAAATTTAGAAGATTCTGAATCTCACCACTTTGATCTCAGGTTATAATATATTTATTTCTAGATGCACATTTACAATGAAGTTATCATTGACATATTGTCTTTATTAATTGAGGTTCAATGATTCTTTGCCTGATTTTAAATCCCGCTGATTCATAATGATATACAACCTAAATGGAAATACCTATGAAATAAATTACAAACCTTTTGAGATGTGCTTTAAAAACACGTAGGGATAGGGGTGGCTGGGTGGCTCAGTCTTTTGGGCGTCCGACTTCGGCTCAGGTCATGATCTTGCGGTTTGTGGGTTCGAGCCCCATGTGGGACTTTCAAAGTTTTTCCAGCAAGATTTGCTGGGTAAGGCCCAAAGACATTGAGACAACACCACATTCAGTCTTTTATCTCTAAAATAAGGGATTTCCGCCCAGTATCTAAGATCTGCCCCAGGTCTTATGTTCTGTGATTACTTGCTTTTTAACACCTTCATTGTTGCTGCTATGGATTTACATTCCTTCTCTTTTAATAACAATAACCCTAGGGGTCAGTGTTACTCCCTCCTTTAGTGCAGACAGATGAGTAGGCATGGTTACATTACCTGGTCAAGGTCACACTAGGTAAGCTGCAAAAGGAACACTTTTAACTAGCTTTAAGAGACACCTCAGCAGATAATTTCTTCTCTCTACTAGACTACTTCTTTTTTTTTTTTTAATTTTTTTTTTAATGTTTATTCAGTTTTGAGAGACAGAGAGCAAGCAGGGGTGGGGCAGAGAGAGAGAGGGAGACAGAATCCGAAGTAGGCTCCAGGCTCCGAGCCGTCAGCACAGAGCCCAACGTGGGGCTCAAACTCACGAACTGTGAGATCATGACCTGAGCCGGTCAGATGCTTAACCGACTGAGCCACTCAGGCGCCCCTATACTAGACTACTTCTTAAAAACAGCATTATCTCTCATATTTCTCTTACTGAGCATACCTACTTGATATCACTCACCTCGCCACTTACCTTTAACTGTTTTGAAACAATGAAACATGTGCATGCGAAATTTGGTAGAATAGAAATTATTTCTTTGAGTAGCTTTTTGAAAAGATCCTGGCCTTCCTGAACAACTACTGATTAAATTAATGTCATCTGGCTAACCCCTAAAAGTGCCTGACATTCTCTCTTAGTGACTAATTATTTTACAGACGGCGCTTTAATTGCAGGATGTGGGAGGTAGTTTCTATAAATGCTTAACATTACAAGGGGACATGATCTGCAAAACTCACATCATTAAACTTGCTACCAGGAATAAGCATGCTTTGGGGACCAATGACATTTGTCAAAGGAAGCCCATGTGTTCTGTGGAGGGCAGGAGGCCAGACCCAGGAAAGGCAGCCTGATAATTGTCCTATGCTGAGTGCCTTTAATTATTTACTAGAAGGAAGATACCGGTGATCCAGGCCTTCTCCAGAGAGATGGCTGTTCAGAGAACAGGATACATAAAATCACGGAGTGAATGGAAATCGATGTCTGAAATAAATTCCCCGGCACAATTTTTCAGGTAGTTTGCAACCGTCACAAAATAGAAGCTGAGGAAGCCAGCTGAAGATGGCCTGAATCGGAATTATAGGATGACTGTTCATCACTTCTCCACTGTCTGTCTCTCCCACACTGACATAAGCTCTGTGAGGGCAAGGGCTTCCTCTCACTTTTTCCCAGCTGTCACCTGATGCCAAGATCACCATTTGGTTTCTCGTGTGTCATCAAATTAATGAATAAAGGTTGCTGGATGGAAAGCCATGGACCTTGGTTCTAGGCATCGATCCAAACCTGATTTGGTAGGTGGCTAGGGCTAGTGTTTAAGACTTCAATCAAAATGTCAACGACACCATGGATATTGGCCTGTGGATTTCAGCATCGGAACAACAAGAGAAATGTTTAGGGCATTCTACTCTAGATGAACAAATGCAAGGTATCTAGGAATGGGATCTTAGCATCTCACCTATGGATTCTTAAGCAGACCAAAGTTGCAGAACCAAACACTGAAATCAATGACACGATTCCTTTGTTCATTGACCCATTTCCTTAGTCAACAGTTTCATTTACTAATTTAATCTGTATTTTCTGATGCCAACTATGTGCCAGGCACCCCTCTAAATACTGGGAAGTCCTGTCTATGTAGAACAAAAGTCTGGCCCATATGGAATTTACATTTTTGTTTGGAACACACACACACACACACACACACACACACACACACACATGCGTGCACACACACACATGCTGAACAAGTATATATGCAGAATGGAGGGTGCTGATGTGCTCTGAAGACAAGGAAAATCTGGATAAGAGACAGGTATTGCATTTGGGCGCTCTTTGATATGGGGTGATCACTTTGTGAGATGCCATTTGAGCAAAGGAATTAGCTATGAGGCTATATAACCAAATGTTACAGGTTGAAAGGACAGAAAATGCTAAGGCTCTTGATAAGAGAGGCTTGGCATGTTTGAGGAGCAACAAAGAAACCAGGGTAGCTGGTTAATAATGGGGAGAGAGGTGGCAAATGGACCTGGAGGAAAGGGCATGTCTTGTAAGGCCAGAGTGAGGATTTGGATTTTACTCTAAGTGAGAAAGTGTGGTAGTTAGATATTTGTGAAGATCCCTGGAATAACAGGATACCCACCCTCTGCTACAGATGCCCCAATGACCCTCCCTCGAATGTGAACGTGAGGCCTGAATATGATGGGGAGTCACTACCATGAATAGGTAACAGTATACAGCACAGAAGATTTTAGAGAAGGGGATTATCCCCTGTGGGTCTGACCTGAGATTTGAAGTGAGAAAAATAGCCCTGCTGGCCTCCAGGAGAACAGAAGCTATGGTGGTGTTTAAAGATATAAGGAGGTAAATTTGGCCAACGACTTGGATATGCTCAGAAGAGAACCCTGAGCCTCAGATGGAACCACAGCTCTGGCCAAGATTTCATTGAGGCCCCTGAGCCTTCCAACCTAGAGATCCCAGCTAAGGTGTTCCCAGATGTGTACGTTACAGAACTATGAGTTAATAAGTTAATACGTGCATGGTGTTTGTGGTAGTTGTTTAGGCTCAAAAGAAAACAAATACAGAAGGTAATCACAGAAGGGAAGTGCTTTGCATAGGGATGTGGCCAACCATGCCTTGATTTTAGAAGATAGTACAAGCTACTTGGAAGGGAATGGAATGGACTGCAGACATGCAGGACAACTGAGGAAGTGGTTGGGGGGGTATCACAGTAGTCTGGGGGAAGATGGGGGTGGCTTTGATTAGGGTGCTATTGGTGAAAGACAGATGTTGTTGGATTATTTTAGAGTTTAAGAGACGATTGGAACTGCTGATTTTTTGATGTGGGCCATTCAAAGAAAGAAGAAGAAAAGAAGGATGTAAGTGTCTCCCCAAGGTTATTGGTTGGGACAGGTGGAAGAAAAGAGGGAGGGCTGATGTTCCAGAAAGGGAGACTATGAAGTGAGAGTGGATGAGGAGGGGAAATCAAGTGTTTATTTTGAGACATGGTAAGATTGAGAAGCTCTTAGTGACGTCTCAAATGGGCTATTGGATGGAAGAATTTAGATCCCAGGAGACAGACTAGAGCTGACAATATCAATTTATGAGTCATTGGTGTAAAGCTCGCATCTAATGACAGGACACGGAAATCACTGAGTGTCTGAACTGACACAAAAGAGAGACAAGATCTTGAGTGTGATCTCTCAGGCATTAGGCACTTACGCCAACCTCGACATAATCAGAACTCCTGGCTCCTTTGAGATGCTGCTAATTCTGTCTCAAAGCTCCCAAGCAGACTGAGAAGGCATTCTAGAGAGGAAGAGGGGATCCAGAAAGCATCGCATCATGCAGTCAAGAAAGGCAGCATCTTAAAGAGGCAAAGATGTTGAAACTAACTACACACAGTTGAATTTAGATCTACTGAGAGGTGGATGTAGGATTTAACAAATAAAAGGCTGGTGAGATCAGTTTCATTGTCATGATGGGGGCAGAAATTGGAAAACAATAGAGGAATGAGTAAAAGGAAGGCAAAGACTACATGCAACAATGTGGGGAGATTTCAAGAAGCTTGGATATAAAAGAAAAAGTAGGGAGAATTTGGTAACTGGAATAAGATGTGGAAACAAGGTGTTTTAATTGAATTTAAAAATAGGTAGGGCATCCATATGGTTCATAAACCAAAAAGTACATAAGCTGCTGTAGAGAGAAGTCTCTGTCCACAGCCCCTTCGACTCCTGCCTAATTCCCAACTGAACCCCACCTTGATGTTCACTGTTTTTTTTTTAATGTCCTCACAAATTTCCTTACACAAATCTAAGCAAATCACAATATAAGTTCTGATCTTTTTACCCTTCTCTAAACAGAAGTTATTATCTATACATTTATGTTCCTTGCTTTTTTTACTTCACAATATATCTTGCGAATCTTTCCAATGTCAGATCATAAAGAGTTTCCTGGTTTTTTACACAGCCTCATTGATGTTATTTCATCATACCATCCATTATTTAACCAATGCTCTGTTGAAGGACCCCTCAAATTCCCCCCATTTTCTTATATTGCCAAAGGGGTACAGCGACTAACCTTGTTCATGAATCATTTTGCACAACTGTGCAATAAATCCCCAAAGTGGATTCCTAGAGGAAGGATGGATTGTACTTGTTATAGCTGATGTTGTTGGTTTGTTCCTTTTGGCCATTTAAAAAATTGAAACATTTTGAATGAGTTAATTATAGAAGGTAAGGCACCAGGAGAGAGAAAATAAAGAACTGAAAGAGATAGTAAGGAATCAGCTGCCCTTAAAGGAGGACATAGAATGAAAACTAGAGGACTGACTCCAAAAGAAGAATCAATTGTTCCAGATCCTTGGCAAGAGGTCAACAGAGGTATCATCCAATATTTTGTCCTGCTTTTGTGGATTTTTAGGTTAGGTCATCTGAAAATGAGGGTATTATTGCTAGGACCAGAAGCTTCAGCAAAGTGAAAAAATAATTGTTGATTTAGATACTTTGGAGAAAATGAGGGAAACACAAAATAATTTCTAGGCAATGTTGTGGGACCAGCTGATGTCAGAGATTGTTGGTGTGGCA
The DNA here is from genome assembly GCF_046562875.1 of Panthera onca. Taxonomy (NCBI): domain Eukaryota; kingdom Metazoa; phylum Chordata; class Mammalia; order Carnivora; family Felidae; genus Panthera; species Panthera onca. Next base: position 8,699,240 of record NC_138342.1, read on the forward strand.
GCTCAGAGTTGGTAATTTGTGTCCGAAATTGCACATCACTTTTGCGAAGCTTGTAACTATTTTTTTTTTTATTTGCTTCTGGAAGTATAGATTATTTCCTCTTACCATAGATTATGATAAAGAACAGAGTTTAAAAATAAATATGTACTTCTATTTTAGGTATGCCTAGATAGGTAGATAGATGCATTTATTATATGTTTTTAATTTTTTGAAGTTTATATCAAAATTCCAGTTAGTCAGCATACAGTATAATATTAGTTTCAGGTGTACAATTTAGTGATTCAACACTTCATAGAACACCTGGTGCTCATCATAAGTGTACTCCTTAATCCCCATCACCTATTTCACCCACCCTCTGTTTACTGTATTTTAAAACCAAATTGGTATTTTAAACTAAATTCCAAATACTGTATTTTAAACCGATTTATAGAAAGAGGGACAATTTTCTAATGTGTTATTGCCCCACTCGAACTTCTTAGTTTTGTTTTATTTTATTTTAATGCTTATTTATTTTTGAGAGAGACAGAGACAGAATGCGAGTGGGTTAAGGGCAGAGAGAGAGGGAGACGCAGAATCCCAAGCAGGCTCCAGGCTCCGAGCTGTCAGCACAGAGCCTGACGCGGGGCTCAAACTCACGAGCTGTGAGATCATGACCTGAGCCAAAGTCAGACGCTCAACCCGCTGAACCACCCAGGCACCCCGAGAACTTCTTACTTTTAAAGCAAACACCTGTTATCCACTAACCTATCATGTTTCATTACTTTCCTCACACCCATTGTCAAATAGGACATAGATGGAACTATAATGGATACAAACGTGTTTTGAGTGCATATCATGTTCTACTTGTATCAGTGCTATTAAGGTAACCAAACTATCCCCGGGATTTTCCTGCTTTGGGCACTGCAAGTCCCAAGTCCAGGAAAACACTCAGTCTCCAGAAAATTGGAACAACGGTGTTTAGTTTGTCACCCTTATGCTAGTTATCTTTAGTATCATTTAATTCAGTAAATGAATATTTAATGAGAGCACACCATGTGCTGGTCACTGAGGAAGCTATAAGCATAAATGGGTCGTGGGTGGGATGGAGGAAAGTGTATAGTGAGAACACAGGCTACTGAGTCATACAGCTCAGGGCTTGTAAATTTAGTTCTACCAGTTACTAACTATCAGTCCTAGGCTCAGGGAAATCTCTTTCTCTGAGCCTCATTTCCCCCCATATGAAACGTGGATATTATAACAATACTAATTCAGAAAGTTTCTTTATAATTAAATGACCCTGTGTTTGCTTCTTCGCATACATACAGCCAGCACCTAACTGGAAATTAGCTGCTGCTGAAGACATCCCGGTTTATTCTCACCCCTCCTTCAGTAGCTGAAGGAGGAGGTCCAACTGAATGAGGGAAATAGCAAAAAAAATGAGCAGAGGACAATTGAATTATACCTGTAGTGGAGTCGAAAGTTGAGGTGACTGTAAAAGACTTACTTCCGACTTGACTTCCCATCTTTGGCCAGCTAGAGCTATAGTTATCAAAATGGTATGATTCATGAACAGCCAAAATCTGTCTTCTAGTTTCCACTAGGACAGGATTAAGTACACTCTAAAGGAGACATGTCGTACCGAAAGGTCACATGGAAGGAGTGAAAGGAAGAGGAAGAGCCAAGAAGCAAGTACGTGTTTCAACATGGTTTCCAGTAAAGAATGACAAAGCGTGTTTCTGCGTGTGTGTGTGTATGTGTGTGTGTGTGTGTGGCCAGGCAGTTTAATGACATCTCATACCTTTATATTACATGCTCTGAGAGTTCACTGGAGAGGGGCTGATGAACGCTGCTTTTTCTCAGAGGCTCTGAGTTCACACTGACTCTGGAAGTTGAAAGGTACCTCAAAGGAATGAGGCAGCTCAGAAGAATGGCTGAGCTCCTGAGGTACAATGCAGTTGACGCTATCCATACAGTGGTTTCTGGTGAACATTGAGGAAGCAATTTCAGGACGTGTGATTTTATGAGCAACACAGAAGAAGCCGTCTTCTCAAGGACAATTCACAAATCTCAGGGACAATTCAAGGAGTCATTTTTAATGTGTCTGATGAGTATGCATCCTCCACAGGTGGTGAATGCATCCATCCAAACTCTGAAAGAGGCAAAAAGTTACCTGTTGGCCACAAGGCCAGAAGGATGAAGACTTCTGACTGCCATCTCTGGGCAGAATTTTTAGAGTCAGAACTGATTCTGCTTTTTCAAAAAGTAGGAATATTTCATGGGTAGATTTTAATAGGCCCCTTGAATGAATTATAATAAAATTCATTAAAAAAAAAACAAAAGTAAAGAAAACCCCATGGTTTGAAAGCATGGCAGAGAAAATGTCTGAACATTTCCAAAGACAGAAGGTCCTCATGGCTTTGCCTTTACCTACCTAGAGCGGGGGATAGACTTATTCCTACAGTGTGTAATTCTAACTGTGCTGAGTGCTGGCAGAGACTGGACAAACAGAGGTAAAAATACAGCCCAGTCCTCAGCAAGAAAACATTGCAGGAGACAAGCACAGACATAGAAAACAAATAATAAAATATCTCTGGTAATGCAAGATGGAGTCTGGCCCAGGGATGATGAAGGCATGAAATCAGTCAATAAAAAAAGAGACTTCTGAAAATGTACATATATTTTCCAAGGGGAACTGTTGAATAGAATGATAGGAATAATAATGAGGAATATAATGTCAAAATGATAGTCTATAATATAAGTGTATGATAACCACTATGCTAAATACTTTGTGTGTTCTTGGATCCATTGAAGCATGAAGAAGGCAAGGGGGTGTTTGCCTAGGAATCTCAGGAAATGTCATTAATTCACCCTGACAGGCATGGGGACACATGTTCATGTGAGTAAAGCACTTGTAGTAATAGATGAGCCTGCAGAAGGAGGAAACAGACAAATCCTAAGTAGTTTACATTCATTGGTAGGGAGTTTGGAGTTTTCAAACTGCTCTATGGTCTCATGGTCAGCTACTAGAAGGGTCTAGGACTTGCTTACTGTGCCAAGGTCACATGTCAGGTACACATTTTTTTTTAATGTTTACTTACTTTTGAGCCAGAGAGAGAGAGAGAGAGAGGGTGAGCAGGGGAGGGGCAGAGAGAGAGGGAGACAGAAGATCTGAAGCAAATGCTGCGCTGACAGCAGGGAGTCCTATGAGGGACTCTGACTCACAGACCATGAGATGATGACCTGAGCCGAAATCAGACGCTTAACCACCTGAGCCCCCCAGGAGCCCCAAGTACACTTCCTTTGTAGTACATCCTGTGGCAGAGGAGGGTCAGAGATGGGAAGTAGTATGCATTACATAATATGTGTTTGGAGAACCCGAAAACATTTTCCTCCAAAGTATATTAAGTTATAAGTGTACTAGCAGAGGAAGAATAAAATAATTTTAATATAGAAATCATAAAGCCTGACCTGATGATGGTATTAAATATCTTGAAACACTTAATGGCTCCCACTACCTCTTCGATACATGGCAAGCCTTCCAGCCTGAAATACAAGATTCTCCAAAACCTGCCCTGATGTCCGTCTTTCAAGTACATTTTCTCCCACTAAATTGTTTCTCTCTCTCTCTCTCTCCCTTGTCAGCTTCAGTCTGGATTCTGACAACCTTTAGAATCTGCCTGGTGACCCGAGGATGATTCCCTCCTTTCAGTGTCTTTCCTCCAATACATCACCGGGTTTCTCACAGTGGCTTTGGGAATTTCGAGCTGTGTGGTTTTGGGTAAATGACAAAAATGCTTAAGGATTTACCTTTCTGGGCTGCAAAATGGAAAGAATACACCCTGCTCCACCACCTTGCAGAGAAGCCCTTTTGTCATTCACTCAAACGACATTTTGCGGTCACGTGATGAGTCAGACACTGGTTTAGGCATTGGGAGCAGCACTGACGAAGAAGACCAAGGGTTCTACCTTAGTGGGTCCTGTAACCTAGTGGGTAGGAAAGTAGAAATAAAAATGTGACTTACAAAGCACTTTAGAGGGTAATCAATGCTATCAAGAAAAATGTAGATGGTGCAAAAGAGAGTAGGGAAGGACAAGGAGGGAACATATGCATCAAACACCATGTCATAATGAAAATAAATTACACATGGCACCTAAATGCTATGACATACACCTGCTAAACTGGCATTCGGGTCATGCTCGTAGATGCCAAGCAGTGCATTAAGCAGTTCAGATGTATTACCTCACTTAATTGTCCCAACAAACCTAGACAGACATTCCTGTTGGCATCACTGTGTTATAAACGAGGAAATGAAGATACAGAGAAGGATAGGATTAAAATAGTTGTGAAAGGAATAATATGCATTCTAGTAGAAGAGAAATGGTTAATCAGACCCTCCCAAACTCATACATACACCCTCCACACTAGCACCCACACAGACACAAACTACACAAACAAGTACATATGCTCCTTCAGAATCCCAAAGAGTAGTTTAGAATATGCTTGATGCCATGTAATTTCATTTGGAAGCTGCTCTTTGTCCCGATGTTTTTCAACTGGGGAATTCACAGCAGAGTGAAATCTCCTTAAAACTAACAAAGGATGGAAGATGGAGGGAAGCCAGACCTGTAGGCATGGTCCATCCTGACATTGATTATGCCCATTCAAGCCCAAGAGGAAAAGGATCAGCGTAGGACAGCTGGGATCTGGCCTCATTATTCTGGTCCCTTCTAGCTCAAGCCATCCATGGTTCTGTGTGTCTGTTTCCCCGCATGGAAACCCAACTCTAATAGAGCCAGAGAAAGGAAAATCTCTCAGAAGAGTGAAGAAGGAGACAGGGTATAAAGGAATGAATTCAGTTCAGTTATAACATTTGCTTTCAAGAATAACTATATTCACAACCCTTAGAGCGAGCTTTATTGGGGTCTCCAATTGCCTGCATTAGCTTTTATTTGATACACATTATGTTTGGAGACTTTTTTGTTTCCAGTTTGAAAGGACTCTTACAGAAGGATATTGCCTGGAGAACTACGGCTAGTCATGAGAATGATCTGTCAGCGATGCTGGTGATCTGGCAATGTCATTGATATCTAACGAAGTGTCCACATCATAGGGTAAAAAAGTCAGCAGTACAGCTGGCAATGGGTGGGCCTCAGAAGAATAACTCATTTTTAACTTCGTACACGAGAAGCTTGTATATAAACCAGAATACCGATTCATATTGAGAAATGTAATGTATCAAGTGGGTATGAAATACTATTTACTGGCCGCTGCATTTGTCTTCTGTTGGAAAGTTCATATCAGAAATAAAATTATAATTAAATTTTTTTTTCTTAATGAGCATTGAGCCAGAGCAGAGCCAATTAATAAAAATGGGATGTGATTGAGGTGTCGTAGATTACTGTGCCTATTTCTGCCACATGGACAGACTTGCTGCCATAGGATTATTTATGGTCATAGAATGCGATATTCTGCTAGACAGTGTTGAAAACAAATAGGAATATTTGTCTCAGTGGCTCCCCCTTCGATAGTACTCTACTGTTATGGCAATCTCACCTTTCAGCCTGGAGGGCTGGTGTATGTTATAGAGCCGTTAACACACCCTTATTGTTTCCAAATCATACAGCCTTTTAGAAATGCACATTTCATGGGGCGCCTGGGTGGCTCAGTCGGTTGAGCGTCTGACTTCTGCTCAGGTCATGATCTCACAGTTCGTGAGTTCAAGCCCCTCATCGGGCTCCATGCTGACAGCTCAGAGCCTGGAGCCTACTTCTGATTCTCTCTCCCTTTCTCTCTGCCCCTCCCATACTCTCACTCTGTCTCTCTTTCTCAAAAATAAATAAACATTAAAAAAATTAAAAAAAAAACCGAAATGCACATTTCAGAAGTGAACGCAGACTTTGGCAGATATTCCAAATGCAGAGTACAATAATTGGTAAATCAGTTACTATCACAGTCCCTTCCGTAGAAGAGGAAACGTGCCAAGAGACCGGTAAATGCCTCAGTTTTCCACTCCCCTGGATATGGAGGCTGCCTTTGAACACAAGATGGCCTTCCTCTGACTCTCTGTGATAGAACCATCCTCTTTCCTCTGTGGCTTTGTTCTGCCCTGTTCTTTGTATTGCGATGACGAATCAAACCAGAACAGTGAAGCAGTGCCATTTGTCGTTGTTGTTAAAAATCAGGAGTCAATACCGGACTAATGTGTTTCATTAATGCGTACTATTTTTTGTTAGTATCACCAAGTCCCAAGGCAAGTTGGAAAAGCTGTCTCTGTCCGTGTCTAGTCAATGCGGCTCTATTCTTCTGTAATCTTCACTCCCAGGAAGTGATCATTTCAGGCTTCTGCAAAGTGGCGACAGATTACATTCATGAGTACATTCTCCTCGAGTCAGCTCCTAACTTCCGGAGAGACTGCAGTCAGGTGGGTGGTAGCTGACCTACCTTCTTTGAAATCAGCTCCTGATTGGCGGGTCAGGAAGATGCCTGGTGTGCAACTCACCAGGTTCCCAGAATAGCTGCCTTCAGAAGGGAGGTTTTTTTTCCTCCTCTTCTTTTTTGGATACTCGTGGCTTCCTTCCATTTCAGAATCAGAGCAAACCACATTGCTACTTCGTTAGTGTCACAAGCATCTCTGTTTCACTCTCATAGTTTCCTCGGGAAATGCACGTAACTCAAACCTGTGGCCCTCTTCAGCCTGACAACTCAATTTTATTAAGCAGCATGATTGGATGCATACAATAAAGCCTTTGAATCTCTTCTATGGAACCGTGAAGTATACAGTAATACATCGTAAAATGTTACAGTTGAAAAAAAGTAATTTAGGCTAACTTCCCTTTCTTTACAGATAAAGATAATGAGACCCCAGGACCGAGTGATTTGTCCAAAATCTCTCCATAAGAAAGTGGCAGAATCAGATCTAAAAATAAGGAATATTAAATTCAGGGGTCTATAACTACCCAATGAACACTTATTGGTATTTTGGTAGAAAGTTTTTATTCGCTAATTTTTACTCAGAAGCTTGCTCTAGGGGGTCAGAGTTGATATCTGATCACGACAACTTGCGGAAACATGCCTTTTTTTTTTTTTTTAAGGAATGAAATAAAATATTTTTTATCAATGTGCTGAATTCTGAAATGCTCATTAGTCACAAATTCTTGCACTCCACAATGGCCTTAGCAGGAACAATTGTTCCAAAATAGATTAAGAATAAAATGAAACCTTTAAGAACACAAGAGAACTCTGTCCTGGGGGGTGGGGGAGGGGGAAGTGGAGAGGAAGGGATAAGTTGGACGTGAAGGAGATAAAATGTTCTACACTGACCTTTATGATTCACTTATCTTTACTTCCAAAAAGTTGCTCAGGTAAATGGCAAGAGAGTTTTGAAATTAAATTCTAACCAAGAAAAAGCTCATGCTCTTTTAGAGTCAAATGGGTGTAAATCAAGTCATGGCATGGTTGGGCCATTTCTGTCATGGGTCCTTTTTTTTCCTCAACTCTTGCTTTGCCTTTGAACATCTAAGAGTTGTCCACACCCTCCTGTTTCTGTGTCTAGGTGTCCCTTTTACTTATTTCAGTCAAACTTGACTTCTACCTTCTCTACTCCACCTCCAATGTCAAAGACTGTAATAATCCCCATGCTGCTGATCAAAGGACCCTCATTGCTTCCCACTTAATGTGGGATCTCAGTGATTTTAAGCCTATGGAAGAGAGTCTTTCGTGAACTCTCTTTCTCTAGCTTTAAAATCACATGATTTCTTCCCTATATTTACCAATCGCTCTTCAGTCTTCTTTCCTGGTTCATTCTCTTTCATTCCATATTAGATGAGGAATTTCCTTAGCGTTTCTACGAGACCCATTTCTCATGCTATAGTCTTATTTGGGAAATGTTCTTACCCTACATGTTTTGCTTTGCATATTTTTGTTGTGATGATACCCAAATGTACGTCATCAGATCCTGGTACACCTGATTCCAAAGCCCAAATCCTCTCTAAGAACTTATGTTGGAAGATCGGAGTCACTGAATGTGGATACAGGTGGTGAGAAGGAGTTAGGTCACATAGGTCTTTCCAGCCAGAGTGAGAAGTTCTGAGTGTATCACTGGGACAGCGAATGTGAGGGAATTTACACTAAGCAGGTTATTGTCTGGGAATTGAGTGGCCAGGCCATTGAGTGGGTGTAAAGGGATTGGTTTTGAGCTTGGTTTTTAATCAAGAAGGAAAGACTTGTCACAGTGCATGGGCTTTGAGAATGAGGCTTGGAAAGGCTAGTGCACAGATTCTCAGGGCAGCCTCGTCAGCTTGAGTGAGTTGAGATCCTGGCTCTGGAGTGCTGCCTGTGGATGACTGTGATGGTCTCCAGTGGGTCTTATCATCCAGTTAACTTGGATTAGAGAGGCAAAGACAGCAAAATCTCTCACAGATTGCTCCTTACACTTCTAGATCCACCTTAAATTTTACCTCTTCCATTTGGAAGGAGCCTTTGTCATAACATTTATTATTTTTTCATAACTCATGAAATTTATCTATGTCCATCATCATTATTGAAGTAGGAGTTATTTTGGAGGGAAAAGGTGTTTTGTTCACAATTTTACTCCTAAAACAATTCTTAATACCTAAAAGTATGGTCATTACTATCTCTAGATTAGACGGGTGATGAACGTCGTTGGGGTGGGCATCTTAATCCTGCCCACGCTAGGACGCAAGGCATTGTGTTGCATGCTTGGAGAATAGGCAAATATCTGTTTCTAGAAAACGTAATCCTAAACTAAGATTACATGTCTCACGTGCTTATGTGTATTATCTATAAGCTAATAGCACTCATGTGAATTGGGCATTTTATCTCTATTTTGTAGAGAGTCTCAGAGATCAAGCGACATAAACTGGCTTTCATTTTGGGTAGCTCTTGAGTCTACGCCCTTTCTACTCTGCACTGACTCAGTACTCAGGGTCAGCTAAGCTTGTGCTAGAATAGCCAACTTAACACAGAAAAGCTCCTTTTTCACTCATGCGATGTCCACTGTGGATAGAGCAGAACTCCGCGGCAGTGCTCCACGTGATGACTCGCAGATACAGGGTACTTCTGGGATGCACGTCTGCCATCTTGGCACACGGGGGCCACTGAAGGCCCAGAGCAAAGAAAGGACGGTGAGGAACCTCTGCCTCCACCCACATTAATGCCAGTCACTTTCCGTCCCCACTGTATTAGCCAGAACAAGCCACAGCACTCTACCTACCTACAAAGGGCTGATCGGTCGTTTCTTTGTGTGGCCAGTTGGAAAGAACATCAAAAGAGACTGAGCAGACCCACATAGCATTGCGTCTCCCCTGTCCAATGTAATATTAAATTATAAGATCTGACTTTACGGGGATAAGGCCATCGGAGATTTGGGAGGCAAAGCGGCGAATTGAACAATAATTAAATAAAACATTATCGGATCTCTGCTTTCTACGCTGGATATTCAGCGGTGAACAAAGCAGAGGCGTTCACTGAAGTCACGGAATCTTCATTGCAAAATGGGAGACAAATACACAGAAAACCCTCTAATGTAATAACTTTTTTTTTTTAAGTTGAAGAGGTTTTATTAGATGCTTGCAGAGAATCATCATAACTTTGTGTGGCGGAGAGTTTCTCAGTAGCGAACTTATGGATTAAGAAGTCAGCAAATGTTTTCTCTGAGGAGGCGATATTTACACCGAAATCTGAACGACATGAAGGCACGACCTCGTGAAGTCGGGAGGAGAAACACTCTAGACAGAAAAGATTAGCCCAAAGTCTTTGCTGCAGAAATGGGCTCTGGGTGGCAACAGAACAGAGAGTGGGTCATTGTGGGTGGGGCAGAGTGACAGAGGAGAACCGTGTTGTTAGATACCATGGGACTAAGGAGGGATCAACTTGAGTAGGTTTCTTAAGGCAGGATGAAGAGTGTTGAGTCTTACTCCAATTGGGTAGTCTTGGTATTCCCATGGGGGGTGGGGTACTAAGCAGCAGAATGACATGATCTACTTTACGCTGATAACTGGCATTGCAGAGTCTTCTAAGGCCTGTGCTTTCCTGAACCCCCAAAATAGAAGCCACAAGGACAGACATCTGTGTGAGAGCCAAAGGCAATATCAGAATTGAAAGGTGTTAAGCTCCACTTGCTTTCAATGGGACTGTCAGAGAAGTACACAGTTCCTGAAAAACGCCAGTGCTGGCAAAATGTAGTCTTATCTGAAAAGCTAAAAGGAAACCGCAGGTGTGTGAAAGGCGACCCTAGGGTTTGCAAACTCAAGTCACTCCAGCTGGCATTTAGACTGGTGGTACACTTCTGGGGCTATCAGTCTGACGTGGGAAGAGTCTCAGAATGCTTTCAAGATTGAGTCGACACAAGTCAAGGTCGTGGTGATGACTGAAGCTCTGTCGGCCCAGGCTTGGAACAAGACGGACAAAGGAAGTACAAGTGGGAGGCATCTTGGGGAGATGCTTCCGTGATGTTCGGAAGTGGCAACATCAGCCAACAGAGGCGGATGGAAACTACTTCTCCACTTGGGCTGTCAGAACTGCCTCATGAGAGCAGCTACTGCTGCAGATGATTTTTATGCAGATATATGCAGTGATGCAAGAAGTAGAATGATTTCAGGGTATTTATTTCCCACCTCGTTTCCCAGAGCCCAGAAGTTCAAAGGAAGTGCCACAGGAGCTGGTGTGGCCATGAAAAATAAAGGGAGGAGGTCACATTCCTGAACACAAGGGCCCTATGCTCTATGGCATTCAAATCTGTGCCTCAAGTATTAAGTATTAAAAATATTGGGTTCCACAAAGAATTTCATTCAGAAGAAATATTCCCACTGCTAAAAAGCATGTTTTGAATGCAAGAAAAGCAAAGTTAGAGACGTAAGGTAGGAAGCCATATAAATCACACACATCTATGGGATAATTTATGCTGCTTGCTTTAATTAATCCTCATAAATAAATACAGTTAACTACGCCCAACCCCAATCAGCTGTTGTTCAAGGTCACATAACCAGGTGTCAGGATGCGATTTAAAATTGGATCTCTGGGGTTGCCTGGGTGGCTCAGTCGGTTGAGCAGCCAACTTCAGTTCAGGTCATGATCTTATGGTTCGTGAGTCAAGCCCTGTGTCGGTCTCTGTGATGACAGCTCAGAGCCTAGAGCCTGCTCCAGATTCTGTCTCTCTCTCTCTCTCTCTCTCTCTCTCTCTGTTCCTCATCCACTCATGCTTTATCTCTCTCTGTCTCTCAAAAATAAATAAATATTGAAATTAAAAACAAATTGGACCTCTGATCGCAAAGACCACACATTTTTTTTTTATTTCATTATTCTGTAATGTCACTCATGAAGACCCCTTATCCTCCATTCACTAACTTTGTGACATCCATTAGATACTAAGTTTTCTGAAGCTCAGATTCATCATCTATGAAGAGAAATATAGGTCGAATTATAAAACCAGCTTCAGTATTTTGAGGCTCATGCAATACAGTATGTTTAGAGGAAGAAACTAGCATAAGCCAAACATCGTGCTGGACACTTCCATATATTGACTCATCGAATAACCACAGAAACTTTATGATGTGGCTGATGGTGCTCAACCGCACAGATAAGGAAATAGGGTACAGAAAAGATAGATTAATCATCTGAGCCCAAACAGCCAGGGGCGCACAGAGCTGCTGCTAGATATTCTGACCTGGGTCTCATTGCTTGCACGTGAACATGCCTTTGACTACTCACCATGTATTTAAAAGGTTGAACATCATACATAAAGCTAATAAACACTTATGTTATATGCTCCTATACTGACAGATATACCTTTAAAAAACCGTATGTATAGTTTCTTTATAATTGGACACCAATAGAAGTCTTTATAATTGGACACCAGTATCAAAGAAGACCAAATGTATTTGTTATTGTTCGTGTCTCAGTATTGTATGGATGGAAAGATCATATTCGGATGATCTGATGACATAAAGACAAACATAACTAATACATTATTGTACATTTATTTCATATTTACTTAAATTATCTTTATTTTAGTAATATTACCATGTTGTATAATCACAAGTTTTACATGTTTTTCATTTTGCCCGGAATTTTCTAGCTGACGAAAAATAAAATGTAAATTCATTCAAAGGTTAGTAAATGTTATCAAATTTTCATCTGAAATGTGAATTTTAATATGCATAAAATATAAACATTACAATTACTTTATATCTTTTATTAACTTTTTTTAATGTTTATTTATTTTTGAGAGACTGAGACATGGCATGAGTGGGGTAGGGGCAGAGAGACAGGGAGACACAGAATCCGAAGCAGGCTCCAGGCTCTGAGCTGTCAGCACAGAGCCCGACATGGGGCTTGAACTCACGAGCTGTGAGATCATGATCTGAGCTGAAATCAGACGCTCAGCCAACTGAGCCATCCAGGTGCCCCTATCTATTATTAAACAATACTTTTCTTTGAAAATATTCCAACTGACCCACAAAACTAAAAGCTTAAATGCACAATGAGATAATTTAGGTTATTTTTATATCAAAATCCTTCTAATAAAGTTAGTATTGCTTTAATTTGAAAATCATTGGTAGTGAAGTTTTTTTAAACAGAACTTTTAAAAAAATTTTTTTTTCTTTAATGTTTATTTATTTTTGAGACAGGGAGAGACAGCATGAATGGGGGAGGGTCAGAGAGAGAGGGAGACACAGAATCCGAAACAGGCTCCAGGCTCTGAGCTGTCAGCACAGAGCCTGACACGGGGCTCAAACTCACGGACCGTGAGATCATGACCTGAGCCAAAGTCGGACGCTTAACCGACTGAGTCACCCAGGCGCCCCTAAACAGAACTTTTAAATTCTAGCATTCATTGTGCATTTTGTTGCCAAAACAAACAATTAATATTATCCTTTATATATCTTATTTCTTTTTTTTTAATGTTTATTTATTTATTTTGAGAGAGAGAGAGAGAGAGAAAGTGTGAGGAGGGGAGAGGGATAGAGACATAAAGAGAGAGAGAGAATCTGAAACAGTCTCCATGCTGTCAGCCCAGAGTCCAATGCGGGGCTCAATCTCCAGAATTGTAAGATCGTAACCTGAGATGAAATCAAGAGTAGGTCGCTTAAAAAACTGAGACACCAAATATATAAATGTAAGAGGAATATGAAATATTTAGGATTGCAGAATATTCCTTAGCTGCTGTTCGTGGCTACCATATGCAAATCCCAGGGGCTAGAGATTTACAGAGCACTCCCCTGAACAGTGTTAATTACAAGAATGAATATTCAGATGTTTAGAGTTAAGGTCCCACTAGGCTGGTCCTGAGAGTTGGATTACAGGTTATTGAGATGCCCCTGTTTTTATAAATAAATGAATAAATATTTCTGTATGTATGTATGCACGTGTGCATGATGTGAGTGAGTACCTAATTCTTGAGTCGACAAACTTTTTCTGCAAACAATCAAATAGCACCTCTCTTTGTTTTTGCGGGCCACGTGGTCTCTATTCTAACAACCTAATACTGCCGTTCTGGAGCAGAAGCAACCTTGGGCAGTTTGAAGACAAACACGTGTATCCTTATTTGGCCCACAGCAGGCTGACTTTGGCCCATCGGCTGTAGTATGTTGACCCCTGCAGTAAGATGGGATCCTAAAAAGAATTCTAGTTTTCCTACATCCGACAGGGTTACTGTGCGTGCAATGCCCCGTAAACGAGGAGGAGATTCATAGACATAAACCAGTTAAATAACTGATTGGAGCGATCTTATTTCATCGATTTGCTGTGTGAAAGCAGAGCTCAGCGATGAGTTCACTTCGCATAATCGCCTTTTATGAAATAGGCAGCTTGGTCAGATTTTGTACACATTGGACTTATTGTTAACCGAGAAAAATTGTGTCAGTCTTAGGTGACCAGATGTTCTCCAATTCTGCTGTGGTGGCCCTCCTGCTTCAATGCCTGTTTGTTTATTTTTATTTGGTTTCTTTATTGATATTGGGGGACAGGAAGACTTCTGACCTTGAAACATGCCCTCTTGTCACAGAACAGTGATGATATCCACACCACCACCACCACTGATAAGAGTTCAAAAACCACAAATGACCAAGAGATGCTCACTGTGAGCCATGCATACGGTGACTCATGCAGTCAGAGAAAGAACAATCTGTAATCTTCTAGTGAAAATATAATCCGCAGTATTCTTAGGAGACCACTCACTCTGTGAAATACGGGGCACGATGAAGACAGATGAGCAGGCTCAAATTACCCAGTTAATATTCGTTAGCTATGTAAACCTTCTGTTTACTTTCCAGTAAGAAGGGGGACAGAACAACAACTTTCATGTTGTACAAGATGAGTTAAGCTTTGTAAGACGCATTTTTAGAAAATGCAGGGACTGCATCCATATTAACTAAGATATAATATTTTCACTCTTTATATCAATATTTCAGCAAGTCAGAGATCCTATCTTTAATAATTTCCTAAATGTGTCTCTTTTTTTTCCCCCCTCCGGCCTCTCGAGTGCTGAGAATCAAAAAGTCACTGGTTATGGGAAAAAGCAATATATAGCCCATCCCAGGGACCTCATGATTGTAGAACCCAACGCATCTCACTGAACGCTTCAAGCAACAGACTGTGTACTTTTTTGGTTAAAGTGCAATTTGTTTCCTGTATTGTTTTTAAAATGTGGCCTTTCAAGATGTTTTGGCATTAGCTTGCGGCACATACTTACACTGGGAGTTAATATATGTTAAATCGGTTCCGAGTTTGGAAACAATCCGTGCTGATTTGGAGGTAATATATGGTGCTTGTCACTGGAAATGTGTGTGCAGGTGCACTGTATGCCGACAATGTGCAATTGGCATTAACATTAATCACAGATTTGAATTTGGCAGATGCTAGATTTTATAGCAAGTATAATCTAGTCGTACTGCAAAAGGCAGTTATGAAACTTCTCATTTTTTTCTGAGTGACGAATTAGAATGTAATTAGAATCACAAGCAGGAGGATGTGTGTGTGTGTGTGTGTGTGTGTGTGTGTGTGTGTGTTTGCGTGTTAAATTTAACTTTTCTTTTTGTCTCCTTATAGTGCTCTCCCATCAGTCAGTACTAGTGTCTCAAATTTACAGTTCTCTTTCCATATCCGGATTTGGAATATATTTTCCATCCTTGAATAGATTTCTTCAATAATCACAATACTGGGAACTCCTTCAGGCTAGAAATTGTGTGGTTTAGTTCTGCATTTCTGGGTCTCCAGTAGCTAATTCGTGCTCTCCTCGGGAAGAAGGGTAGTATCTTCCTATAATTGAGATCTATTAAGGATTTGTCCCATGCGCTCTCATAAAGTGGTTACAGCGTAATTTTACAAACATTTGTCTTGATATACTGACTCAAATAAATGTCATACCGCCTTTTTATAACGTGCTTGTATCACGCAAAGAAGGCAAAATCAGGTGTCCATGCAAAATAAAGTTCATCTATTCAACACATTTATGGAAAATGTATTATATGAAGGGTGTTAAAGGAGATGACGTAAAACAGATAAGGGTTTGCACGGACGGATGTTACAATCGATACGAGAGTTCCAAGACTAGTTAAGAATTTAAGTGTACAAATCAAAGTAAGAGCCACCAAATTTATGAAACTGCCAGAAGTCATTTGAAACGTTGTATACGTACGAGTTCATTTACTCCTTAAAACAACTCTATTGTGATTTTAAAAAGATGGAACACACGTACAGAGAAATTAAGTAGCCCTCTCCCCGAGTGTGTGAGCAGCCTCACCACAGTTTCACCCACGTGTCACAGCTCCAGAGTCCACATTCTTATCTGCTATTTTGTAGTCTTACTCATGGCATTACTTGCTCCAAAAATATAAGGCAACTGTTCAGTCAGATAAATGACTGGTGTATCTGTTTTTATGATTATTATTTCCCACGACTAAGGTTTTGATGTGCAAGGGCAGCAAAGAGTTCAAGGTGATATTGCCTGTCAAGAACACAGAGTCTGAATATTCTTCTATTTTATCGTTGTAATATAGAACCATATGCTTTGGCAATCAACTGGGTGAAGGGAAGGAACGGCATACTCATAAAAACTGATGAACAAAAATGTCGTGCGAAAAAAATAGTTACCACACATTTTCCTGAGGGTCAGCATGAGGTGAGCAGGTCCAGAATTTCACTCAGGGATCAGTTCTGGGTCAACTCCGAGGCAGGCACAAATATTGGAAGGAGGAATCGGCAAAACAGGTTTGAAATAAGACCGGCGGCATAGTCAACAAACAAACGAGACATGGCAAGAATATTCTGGTCATCCTAAAAGAAGAATCTGGTTGCAAAACGTGCTGAGAGGAAACGGATGAGTTGACCAAGTGTTGAGGTTGAAGGGAATATGCCACAAATTGTGATTTGTATCGGAGTGGACCATCATCAGCTATGCGTCGTGAATACGTTTTGAGAACAAGTCTGTTGACTCTGGTTCTCATTTAGAACAATAAAAGGGTGTCTTTGACATGAAAAATGCATGTTCTGATAGCAGTAGATGAGATTTTAATGTGCTACTGATATTCTTTGGGGGAAGAAAAACCTTATCTGAGTTTTGTAGCTGTGCTAAGTACTTGTACACATGCAATTCACCTTAAAGTCTTAAAGTCTTGAAGTTCTTGAAGTTCTTAGTTCTTAAAGAACTACTTTGGGGGAGAAGGGGAGAGAAAGTCTGGAGATCAACAAACAAAACTGTGATTTTTTTTTTCTGGTCTCAGATACAAAATAAGCTTAAGGACAAGAAAAGTTTCATGTAATTTGTATTAAAGTTGGTTTTAGGGATGTGGGGTGTCACCGCCACAGTGAGAATTTGTGGGGCCAGTCTGAGCAAAAAGCGAGTACATTTATGTCTGCTTTTCCCATGGAGTTATTACTGATTCCTGAGGTGAACTTAGCAGGGTCTTTGGGAGTCCCACAAAATTGCAAGAAAAAATAGAATTCGGGGTTCACCAAGGAGAGCCCTGGTAAAGGCTCATGTCTATGCTGAGACCTAGGTTGACATCCATGACTAGGTTGAGCCTGACTTCACCGAGATTAAAGCACAGATCTGAATGATCTCAATTCCTAATCTGATTAGTGTGACCTGATGTTTCTTATGCTTTTTCCTACTCTACTTTCAGAAGTTGAAATCTTTCTAGAGGGACAGGTCATCACACAGAAATTATCAAGATAACCAAGCACACAAAAAGAAAAGACGTAAACAAAAACTGATAGAGACCACTGATGATATTGAGAACAAGAAATCCGTTTTCAGGCATGATTTTTTAAAGCGAAGATTAATCTACCAAAGGAACTACTATAAATCGAGCCAACTGTAATTGTATTTATTGTAAACAATAAAAAAATTGCTAAATATTAAAGTCAGAACACTGGACTTAATTGTTTTCCTATCGACCAGCAATAAATATTCCGAAAAATCAAGAGCACCATTAACTGTAGAAGGAAAAGTGAAGGGAACTTAGCAGCTTGTAATTAGGAACTTTTAGTTTTCAAAATATGCTATAAGGAGAGCAGAAAACATGCCACCAAGGGGAAAACGGATTTCCAGCAAAAACAACTGATACAGTTCTTGTTTGGAGAATATGTAAGGATTTCTACAAATGACTTGTAAAATGCAAACAACGGTAGAAGTATGGGCAAAATGCTGAGCCGGCACTTCACAAAAAAGGTCGTCCAAATAAAACATTTGAAAAATGTTTGATCATAAGGAAAATGCAAGTCAAAACTAGAGATCTATAATGAAATATCAGCATCACTACACTGTACCTAAAGTGCCAACATTCACAAGACTGTGAGTGGTAACTATTGGCAAGGATATGGATCGAGTGGGATTCTCATACACTGCAAGAGGGTATTGTTATAACTACTTTTGCATACTGTCTGGCAGAATGTATTGAAGTTAATCCTACATACCAGCAGATAATACAACACTTACAATACACCAGTTGTATGAAATACAGTAGTCATTTTCAGAGGTGTGTACCCAGCTGGGATATTGACACAGATATGCCAAAAAAATGCAACGTGACCCATAAAAATTTGTGGTAACTAAATTCTGGAAACAACCACAGAATACAACAATCGGATGGATAAGTAAGTTAATGATGACTCATATGAAAGGTTAATACACATCTATGAAAATAACTGAATTCCTAATAATTACAACAATATGGATGGATTATACACATAATTTTGAGCAAAAGAAGTCAGGCACAATAGATATCCTACTGCCTAATTCTATTTATACAAATTCGGAAATGGATAAAACAATCAATGGGGTGAAAAATCAGAATAGTGGTGACATTTCGGGAATAGAATAAAGTTAATGATTGGAACAAGGCAGAAGGCAGTTTCTGGACATGTTAGTACTATTCTATTTATTGACTTGTATGACGTCAAATGGATATGTTCATTTTTTTTGGTACTTTATGGAGCTCTGATTTGTGGATGTTTCTCAATGCATGTTATTTCTCAATAAGAGTTATTTCAAAAGGCTTCAAAACTTAAATATTCAAATTAACAAAAGGAAGAAAACCACCCATTACACATTCCTATTTTATTAGTTTGCCATTATTTTCCAGGCTACCTGAAAACTCATCATGCAGACCTTGACTCTCAAGGTGGGATTAAGGTTCTCGTTCGTACAAACATCAATATGCTAGGGATTTACATTAAACTCATACAGCTTAACCCCAACCAAATCCTTGTCCATGGAGTCTGAAGTCGAGGGAGAATCAGCAAAATAGCAATCTTACGTTGGATCTGAGATTTCACCGTAAGATGTAGGATTTAACCAATGTTAAATATTGGAATAGCACTTCTGTAAACGCACTTTGTCCTCAAGAAGAATATTGACTGCACATATTTGGGTTTGAGTTTTAATTTTAATTGGACAGCTAATAAGCAGTTTGACTTAGAATTTGGTTGGAGCAGCAAATTACTTTTGAGGTGACATAGGAAGAATACAGCCTCCGAAGCACAGTCGTAGAATACATTCAAGGTGAAATAAATTGCACAGATGAGCATTCACCTTTTGGTGGACACTCGGAAATGCCCTAGAAGACGACACAGGTCTTACTGATTTTTAAAATATGAAGTATTTTACAGGAGGGCATTCCTGAGGGTCTTTCTTTCAATGTGCACACTCTGTAAAATCTAGGGCAATGGACTTCAGTTTAAAAATCTCAGGATGCTTTCACAGTGGAGGCCAGGCTCTGCTGCCCAGACCTCACACTTCAGGAGAAAGGAATACATTTCCCACTGCTGTGAGTGTGGACCACTGACAGATCTCAGCTGAGTCCTTCCCTGGGAGTTGTCCATTGCAGGAGAGAACAGCTCTGCTCGTGGCTGGGCTCCTCCCCTCGGACTAGTTCGTCCACAATGGTGGGCATCAAAGAGGGATGGCACTGAACAAGTTAAATAGGCAAGGAAGCCTTTATTCACAGCTAGTGCCGTAGGCATCCAGACTTGCAAACAGGGGAGAGAAACTGAACTCAAGTCTACTGAAACAAAAGGTGAGAATGTTTTTAAGCACTGGGTGAGGGAGTGGAAAAGTATTAGAGAATGTTACAGGGATCAGTGTCACTGGGCCATCCGCATTAGCTAATTGTCCCTCACTGATGTTAGGTTCCTACCCTCTTACAGTGATGATGGGGAGATATGGGTTCTGTATCTCTTTATGATTAGGATTTTTAAAAGAATTATTTTCAAGTTAGTTACCACACAATGTGGTCTTGGCTTTAGAAGTAGAACCCGGCGATTCAGCACTTACACATAACACCCAGGGCTCATCCCAACAAGTGCCCACCTTAATGCCCACCCCCCATTTTCCCCACCTCCATCCACCTTCAGTTTGTTCTCTGTATTTAAGAGTCTCTTATAGTGTCTCCCTCTCTGTCTTTATCTTATTTTTCCTTCCCTTCCGGTATGATCATCTGTTACGTTTCTCAAATTCCACATATGAGTGAAATCAGACAAGATCTGTCTTTCTCTGACTAACTTATTTCGCTTAGCATAATACCTTCCGGTTCCATCACGTTGTTGCAAATAACAAGATTTCATTCTTTTTCATCACCGAGTAGTATTCCACTGCATATATTTATACCACATCATCTAATGCATTCATCAGACTGTGGACTTTGGGCTCTTTCCATAACATTAGGGTTGCATGTGCCCTTTAAATCCTTTGAATATCCTTTGAATAAATCTCTAGCAATGCCATTGCTAGGTCTTAGGGTAATTCTACTTTTATTTTTTTAAGGAACCTCCACACTGATCATATTTCAAAGGGATAGCTTCCAGGTCCTTGAGACAGACATTCTTGGGTTGTGAAACTGTCTAACTTGTCCTCTTCTGCATTTTTATAGCACCCCGGAACTGGAAACATTATTTTCTTATTTTTTTTTTTTCTTTTTCTCCACTACCACGAGCTGTTGAATGAGGTAAAGGAACCATGTTTAATATATCTTTGTATTTTGGTAATTACAACACCTGGATTAAGAACAGACATATTACAAACATCAATTGAACATATTTTAGAATGAGCCCTAATTCCACTTATTGTCTTCACCAGGCAGCTAACTAGATCATTCCATTTTATTTTTGATTAAAAGGTAAAACGTGAAAACATGTGTGTGTCCAAAAAAGGGTTTTCATGGGGTATCTATCAAGGATCACACCATGTGTGCAAATGTGTTAGTGTTTTAACTGAGGCAACAAGGTAGATGCATTTAAAAATAGCTGAATTTTAAAGGACTATTTGATTTTTCCATTCATTTTTTTTCTCTAATAAACCTAAGCTGATTATTGTAGCCCCTGTAAATGCTCTTCAACCAAATATTACAGTTATTTTAAAACTAAATATGCATTCTAATTCATTGGCAAAAAGTTAAAGAGTGAGGGCAGGTAGGAGTTTTAAAATAATCATGGCAAAGGTAAAAAGAAAGGAAAATAGAATTTTGCATACCTTACGGAAAGTGCTCAGCAAAGAAAGACTAACCACTAAAATCTAAAAACCTAGCCCATACGTTAGAAGCAAAATAAGAGTACATTATATTGATCAATCGATCATCTGAAAAGACTTTGTGACATGTAGAAAAAAGGAAATGATAATGGTGGTAATGTTACTCTACACTGCAAAACCCAAGCAAACTTAAAGAATATATTCACTCCTCTGAGAGTAATCTCAACAAAGACACTGAATTCACTCAAAATAAATTCATAATTTGTCAAGTACGGAAATTTGAAATAAAACATCACAACTTAAAATAATAATGGGTGAAAGACTACATACTGTTATAAAAAATAGAATATTCAGCATTAAATAATAGTGAAAGCAGTTTGTATCTAACTAATAAGAAGTAAAGTATTGCTTACAGGGAAATTTGTAGTCATGATGCAAATTTTAGAAGAGAGAAAATATTGAAGACTAATGATCTAAGAGCTCAACTTAAACCATAGATAGCAGAAGAAGTAAAACAAATATAGATAGTATGAGGAAAAAATAATAAGCATGAGCAAAAATGAATGGAGAATTTAAAAAGTAATAAAATGATTCAATAAGTTAATGACCTATTCTTTGAAAATTCAATATTTCAATTGTTTGTTTTGATCAGCAAAACAAACAAACAAACAAAAACAAAAACAAAAAACCCAAAAAATCTATAACAAATATAAGGACAAGATTGCATTATGAGTAATGATACAATGCTTTGGAATATTCAGATCAAAGGGACAATAACCTAGAAAAACGTCTCGTCAAACCTGACTCAAGAATAAATAGAACACTCAAACAGACTAGACTAGTATGCATTTATAAGCTAACATCAGTAAATAAATAAATCATTAACCCATCAACACAAAATCAAATAAAAATGCAAGTTTAGGGGCGCCTGGGTGGCTCAATTGGTTAAATGTCCAACTTTGGCTCAGGTCATGATCTCGTGGTTGGTGAGTTCAAGCCCTACATCAGGCTCTGTGCTGACAGCTCAGACCCTGGAGCCTGCTTTGGATTCTGTGTCTCCCTCTCTCTCTCTACCCCTCCCTCACTCACGTTCTGTCTCTCTCTCTATCAAAAATAAAAATAAAACATTAAAAAAAATAAAATTTTGGAAATAAAACGAGTTTAGAAAGACTTGCCTTATTACATGTAAATATTGCATTGATGTCTTCATGCAAATTCTGCTACGTATACATGTGTCCAGAATCAGATTAAGGCAAAAAAAAAAAAAGATAAAAGGAGCCATATCTATGACAGAAATGACAAAACAAATCATCAAGGAAACATATACCACCATAAAAGTAGTGCTAGAATAACAGATTTTCCCTAATGAAAAAAAATATATATAATTAGATGCCTGCTAATTCCTTACACGAATCAATCACAGTTTTATTAAAACCTTACATGTGGAAAGAAAACTATAAAACGTTTAGCACAAAACATATTTTTATAACCTTGGCATAGGAGATAATTTCTTAAACAGAACATGTAAAGTAAAATGCATAATTGGAAGAATGAATACATTTGGTTACATTACATTTTAAAAATATTACCCAATAAAAGGCACCATAAAAACAATGGAAAATCACACCCTATATTTGGCAAGTAACCAACAAAGGCTGGAATCTAATATATATAAAGAATATATGTTTTCTATCTATTTATCTATCTATGCACACATATGTATAAACATACGAAAGAAAAACATCCTAACAGAAGAATAACAAGGATAGGCAACTTACAGAGCAGAAAATCTTAATGGTAAACAAAAAAGAAGAAAACCATGCAAAGATGCTCATTCTCACTAGCAATCAGAAAAATTCCAATTTTAAATAAACTATATTTCATTTCTCACTCTTGAAGATTTGCAAAATTTAACATGTTAATATTTTTAATAAGGTGTTTTGGCCAGGTTACAGAGAAATGGGAACTCATTTTACGGGTGGAAATGAAAATGGTTACAACCACTTTAGGCAGCTTTCAGAAAACGTCTGGCAACTTGTAGCATCATACTGTCTTTCAATGAGGGGTACGGATCCTGATGTCTATTATGGAGAAACGCTCACATACATGCAAAAGAAAAGACCGTTTCATTGAAGCAGTGATTGTAATAGGCAAAGGGCGGTAAGCTGTTTTTCAGTAGGGGAAGAAATTAATAAATCATGGTTTATTCATATAACCATATTCTACAGCAGTTAAGATGACTTATATTCAAATGTATCAATATGGGTATATCTCAAAGTTATAAAGAGTGAATAAAGCAGTATGATCCCATTTATGTAAATTTTAAAGCACACAAAACAACAACACATATATTTATGGTTTTTCTTCGATTGGGTTCCCTGGAAACCCATTCAGAGATGTCGAATTGTGTGCAGCAGATTTAGAGAACATTGCCCCGGGGAGGCGTCAGGAAGCCAGAGAGGCAGAATCAGGGCAGAGCGAGAAGCCAGGTCACCATATGGTTGCAACCCATGGTCTCGGCCCATCCTACGGGGAGTTCCAGAGCTAGGTTGGTCCTTCAGAGTCATTCCACATAGGTGCAAGGGGACCGAATACGTATTTGCATCATCCAGCCTATGGCCACTTCAGGGAAAGACTCTGCTTCGTAGCTGGAAGCAGTGCCCAGCCTGGTGCACAGCTCTGAGCCAGCAGCACTGATGTCAGCGGCCGAGGGAAGGGGGCCTGGGCCCGGAATGGAGCACCAAATTATCTACTTGGCCGCCGTTTGCATCTGTGCGACAAAAGTACTACAGACACATGCGTGGCAATGTTGTACGTGGACTTTCCTATGGCAGGAGAATCGCAGGAAAGAGAAGGATGAGAGGCCAGGCTTTAGGTAGATTCGCAATATTTAATTCATTAAAAAATAATATCGAAGTAAATACAAAATCGCTTTACCTTACTGGTGTGCCTCTTCCCATGGTATTACCTCAATATTTTTTATGTGCTTGAGATGTTTCACTTCTGAAAAATCGAGTCATAGTGCAGAGTGATCAAATGGCATTCAAAAAGTGGTCAAATAAAAAAAAACTATCTAAAATTAGAGAAAAAAATCTCTATTTTTCATTAAGGAATCAGAAACTTGGGTCACCGTCCAATGACTGTTTTCAAGTCACAACGGAGATTACAGTTGGCCAGATAACTTAAGGAGTTATTCAGAGGGGTGCCTGGGTGGCTAAGTTGGTTGGATGTCCGACTTCAGCTCAGGTCATGATCTCATGGTTTGTGAGTTCGAGACCCACATTGGCCTCTGTGCTGTTGGGGCAGAACCTGCACCAGATCATCTGTCTCCCTCTCTCTCTGTCCCTCCCCTGCTCACACTATCTCTCTCAAAACTAAATAAACATTAAAAATGTTATTTAGATTATGTGCATATCCTAATATTTATTTTAACTTACAAGTTTTGTAGATTCAGTTATTTATCAATCTTTTTCTTTTACATTTTTTAAAATTTTATTTATTTATTTTTGAGAGAGAGAGAGAGAGAGAGCAAGCAAGGGAGGGGCAGAGAGAGAGGGAGAGAGAGAGAATCTCAAGCAGGCTCTGCGCTGTCAGCACAGAGGCCTATGCAAGGCTTGACCCCACGAACCTCTAGATCCTGACCTGAGCCTAAACCAAGAGTCAGATGCTTAACCCAGTGAGCTACCCAGCCTCCCTTATTTACCAGACATTTTCGTCACTACCATGGCCTTTCTTTTGCATACATATCTCCTGACTGTAGTGCTATGTAACGTTTTATCTTAGTTTTGGTTCTCCCCTGCTGAAAACTGAATTGTGTCTCCCCCAAATTCACGTGTTGAAGCCCCAACTCCTGACGTGATGGTATTTGGAGATGGAGCCTTTAGGAGGGAATTAGGTTTGTGGCCTTATAATAAGAAGAAAAGAAATCAGACCTCTAGCTCTCTACCACATGAAGACACAGACAGAAAGTGGCCCTCCGAAGGACATAAGGAGACCCTTCACCAAGAAAACACAACAAACAAACGAGCAAACAAACCCAAAACATGACGGCGCCCTGATCTCACAACTTCCAGCTTCTGGAGCTCTGAGGAAATAAATGTCTGTCGCTTAAGTCACCCAGTGGGTGGTTTGTGTACGGCAGCCTGAGCTCGGACACCACGGGAAGTAGACGCAGAAACCAGAATCTGAATATATGTGGTTTATTGGGAAGGAAACATCAGTAGGAAAATAGACGGGGAATGCAAGGTAGCCAGAAAAATGTTAGTGATAAGGCACAGCCCTAATGCGGGTGAGGAGAACTGGAGCCCCCTGGGGAAATCTAGAAGCCAGTATGGAACACGTTCTTGAGAGATGTTCCACCCATGGGGCTATGGACCGAGGTATTTATGCGTCTATTTCATCTACCGTCTGTAGATGACTGTACCCAGAGGATGTTCATCCTAAGGAATTTCTGGCCTCCCAGCCTGGTGGGCAAACAGGGCTCTGGAAGCAGCAGGCTTTCCTCCAGGAAGTGCAAATGCCACACTGGGGAGCTTGTCTAGTGTCCCCGGAGATGGCCAGTGCCATCGTGTGTGGAGAGCCCAGGGGCTTCGTTCCGTGTCTTGTATCCAGCCACGTCTCCACGTGGTCACCAGTTTGTTTTCTCTAAGAGGAGCAAGAGCTTCGAGAAGTTCCTCTATTGTAAAGCTCTTTCACACCACAGAGAATTTACTGTTTATTCGTAGTAGCTTATCTCTTATGAGGCTTTCCAAATAATTCCACACTATTTTTGCATGATGTTGCACACTGCTTAATAATTAAATTACATAATTGCACCAACATGCACACTTAATGTCAACAAGTTTGGAAATAAAAGCTCTTGGCTCTTGGTAGGGTTACAGCTCACGTCCTGGCAGGAGAAGCGCATGGGCAGATTGCCCGGGAGCATTCAGCACGCGGTGGGCACCGATAAGTACAAATTCCGGAGGGAGTGATGTTCAGCTGTCCGAGGAGTCTGTCGAGTGGTGGTGAGTATAAACCACTCCTAGTGTATAGGGATAGCTGTTGTGTGGGAAAGAAACTCTGTTTGTTCCAGGGATAGAAATGCTGGATAGAGTTGTGGGAAAAACAGTAACTTTGCTCCGTTCCGGTACATTTTCTCGCAGTTGCATTTCACACAACAATGTGAAGGTTGGACTAGAGAAAGTGTAACTTACTCTAACTAGAGCATTCAAGCCAATGTCTTTGGCGGGGGGAGTTAGTGCCATTTCACTATCATTTTTTTTTTTTTTTTTTTTTTTATGTTGGGTAAACCGATCTCTTTGAGTTTACTCTTTTAGAATCCGATTGAAAAAAAAAAAAAATCACTGTTATTATTTGCCCTTAATGTGTCATTCGGTTCCACTGAGCTGTGTTAGCACGCTATATTTACACTTTGTGCTTCTTAGGTAAACACTGGGCAAAATCAAGTGTTTGTGTTAGCTGAGTGGATCATTCTACTTCTCCGCCAAAGTTAAGAGCCTTAGAAGTCATCACACATTCCGGGGCAGAAGCTTTGTCTAGGTTCTAAAAGGAGGTAGCTTGGGTCATTCAAAGATAGCATGTTGAATTCTACCCTGTGTGTGCTTGTGATGGATTCTACCTTCAAGGAGGGAATGGCTGTTTATTCATGTCAAGGTAAGTAAAGAAAGTGTCATCTTTTCCTTTCGTTATACGACCACGTTTGTAAATCATCCCGTGAGATGCATGGTGGGCATCAAATGAATTTTAGCGTGTTACTCGGGCTGCCACATCAGCGTTTATGAAGAGCTCGGTCTTCCCGGGCTTCCATGAACTGGCCCTTATGTCTTCCCAGCAATATTACCCTAGCAGTATTCTCTTCTGAAACACCACTGCTATGTTCCCACCTCACATGGGGAGTCCACACTGCTCCCTCAGCTGCCAATACCTTCTCATTCTGTTTTTCTGATTGACTTAGAAGCTTCATCATTATGTTTCTTTTTAAAAAGATTTTTAAAATGCTTATTTATTTAAGAGGGGGGGGGTAGCGGGGAGGGGCAGAGGGAGAGAGAGAGAGAGAGAAGGAGAGAGAGAGAATCCCAAGCAGGCTCTGAGCTGTCAGCACAAAGCCTAATGTGGAGCTCAAACTCACGAACCATGAGATCATGACCTGAGCTGAAGCCAGATGCTTAACCATCTGAGGGGCTCCAGGATCCCAGGGACGCTTGAATGATCCATGAACAAAAAGTGGCTGGTAATGAATTTTTGAGAAAATCATCATACATGCCAAGACTTCTCTCGCCCGCTCACTGCTCTCCACACAGGGTTAGACACCGTGCGAGCAGTTTCAGTTTTTAAGAGATAATCGTCGGTAGCTGTGCCCATTCTGGCGCTATTCCAGAACATAAGGAAAGAATGTCATTTTAATAGCATCTTCCCTCAATCTCACATTTTTCCCTCTTAAAGGAAGGGATATATATATATATATATATATATATATATATAAATATATATATTATAGTATATAAATATATATAATAAATAAATATATAAATATATATTTATATAAATAAATAAATAAAATATAAATAATATATATATAGAGAGATAATGTATTTGTATATATGTATATGTATGTCTATATATATATATATTTTTTTTTTTTTTTTAAGCAGTTTCGAGTGGTGACTGGGTGGCTCAGTTGCTTAAGTGTCCAACTTCAGCTCAGGTCATGATCTCTGGATTCGTGAGCTCTAGCCCACATTGGGCTCTCTGCTGTTAACACAGAGCCCTCTTTGGATCCTCTGTCCCCTCTCTCTCTCTCTCTCTGCCCCTATCCTGGTCCTCCTGCCTTTCTCTCTCTCTCAAAAATAAATAAACATTAAAAATTGTCCAAAAAACCCCAACACAATTTTGTTATTACCTTTCAGATTCCACTGCATCAGAAATTTCTCTACCACCAACTTCACCTCCCTCCCCCTTTTTTATTTTTTAGTTTCCTCTGTTTCTTCTTTTCTTTCAAGGAAACAAAAAAAAAAAAAAAGAAATGGGAAGAACATAATTTCTAAAATAGTTACTCCTAGGGAAGCAAATTCAGATGCCAAATTTTTCAGGGACGGCTGTGAATGAGGAACAACCATGACAAGTTAGCTCATCTGGTTAAAAATATGGTACCTTGGAGGCAAGAGAGTCAGTGTGGCTCATGCACACATCCATCTGGTCCCTTCCTTCCATTTCAGTGGCCTACACTCTTAGTTATCTTTTGAGCGTGAAGCATCCAAAAGGGAAAGAGGTGACAGGCTCTTGTGGCTCACTGAGTCACAAGAGCCATCCTCATGTGCCAGGCTCATTGACAAATGTCAAGAAACTTCATCCTATCAGATATACAGGACGACACAAAGTGGTTCAGGACATCCAGCATCTTCAATGACTGCACACACAATTAGTCGAACTTGAAATCTTTAAGTTTGGGGCAATTTTACAAAGGTGTTACCTGATCTGAAACACTAGATGGTAAAATTTATACCTGTCTTTCAACTCTCCTAAATCAGTAAGTCTTGCAAGAAAGTAATGTGCATGAATTCGTTAAATATTACTGTGTTTTATGTTGAAAGAATTTATAATAAATGTAGTAAGTTATAATGAAAGCCCAAAAGACTCTATAATTTTAGAAGCCCCTATTATGGGGCTGTCACATCTTAAAATATAAGGAAATGAATCTGTGTCTTGCATTCAGACTGCGTTTATTTCAAAACATCTTCCGATAGCTACTGATTTACCCCAAATATCCTAACTTTTTGGCATTTAAAAAGCTCTGCAATGAGAATTACTATTTAGGATGGCCTCCTTTAAAATTGCAGGGTACTAAAACACACAAATATTACAATGCTTGCAATACTTGCCTTCTGGTGATGAAAGAAAATAAAGGCATTTTAGATCATGTAGCAAACCCAAGGATACTCACTTAACCCATTCTTTTTACTAGCTGTTTGACCTTAGAGGAAATACTTACTTCAACGTACTTAGATTTACCTATCTAAATACAGAGAACATAATAATATCTGCCATATGAAGGGCTGTCATAAGAATCAAATGACCTAATCCATATAAAGCTCTGAGTACAGCAACAGGTAGTAAATATCTGAAAAGATTATTATTATTTTTAATTATTAGTAGTAGTGCATCCATTCATTCACCCAACTATTCTTCATTTATGTACTTTCCTGAGTTCAGTGAAAACAGAAAAGAGTGGTAAAATAAACTATTGGCTTCCATGGAGCTCCCAGTTCAGCATGGGAGGCAGCTGTGTATAAAACCAATCACAGTGTCCCATGGTATTTGTATAGGTCAAGTGCCATGAAGCATTTATTTCATCTGCCATATGAGGAAGAAGGCTTGCCTCAGGAAATTCATTCCAAGTAGATCTTAGAGGGATGACTGGATTCCAGTAGACAGAGGAAAAGGAAGACAGAATGAAAGCAGGCATGGAAAGAGGAACTCGTTTGAAATTATAAGTAGTCTCCTGTAGCTTGAATGTAGGATGCATTGGAATTAGGGCTGGCACAGACACTACACCATCACTCATTCCCCTTGTGTGGGATGCTAAAGGATTGTACCAGATAATCCTTTAGAAAACGAGGAAACCAGAGAACCACGGGAGGTCTTGAGGAAGGGAGATTCAGCACCTACGTAAGTATATGTGGGAGAGAGATTTCTGGCTTCAGTGAGAAGGATACGTTGGAAAGATAAAAGAGGGGAGAGAGTGAGACTGTTTGAAGACTCCCAATGAAATTCTTTTGGCCAGAAGAAGTTAGAAAGAAGTGGAGAAAAAGTGAATGGGATTGGAGAGAGAGATCTCGCACGGAATAACAGAGACACCATTTATTCAGGTGGATTCTGATACGAATAGAAAAAGCAAAGGGATTTCTAAAGTACAGAGGAGGAGTTTAAAGATCAGACAGGTTAAATGACTTTTCCAAGGTCAAATGTCTTAGAAGAATTATGACTTACTCCCCTTAAGCTTCCTTATCCTTGACGCTACAGGGTCCTTTCCCCACGGTGTCGGGAGCTTCTGTTTTGCCCGTGAAGATCACGTGTGAGAGAAAATCCACGTTGCCCTCCTTGATTCCCAGGATATATTGTTAGGATTTAGAATGAAGCTGGTCTCGGTCCACTTCTGGTTTACAGCACAAGCCACAAAGGAAACAAGAGCACCGCTAAGTTCTCCTCTTCTCAACTCTACTATGTCATGCACATTTAATTAGCAGCAAAAATAGAAATGCATATTTAGCTCCTTATTCAGCAAGAACTGGAAAGCCACCAGATTATAGGCACAGCAGAACACAAAGATTGACGTTTTGACAAAGCCTCCTTTCAGAAATGAACACTCAAGAATGATGACTCAGGCAAATTACCCGTTAATTGCTGACCAGTTTTTAACTGGGTCAGCCCCAAATAAGGACATAAATTGAACTGGATGGAACAAATGCTTGTTACTTGGTTTGGTTCGGGTAGAGTCCGCAGAATTGGGGTTAGGTGACAAGAGACATTTTGGGCTGGCTAGTGACATAAGTTTAATGACTCAAGTTGTTAAAGAAAGAAGCATTTATAACATAAGGCATTTTTCTCGGAAAATTAAATATTTTTCTATGTGTACATTAGTTTTCTCTTGCTCCATAAAACTTACCACAAACTTTGCAGCTTAAAACAACACGAATATAGGCGCACCTGGGTGGCTCAGTAGGTTAAGCATCTGGCTGTTGACTCTGCTTCAGGTCATGATCTCAGGGTTCTTTAGTTTAAGCCCTGCGTCCAGATCTCTGCTGTCAGCACGGAGCCCACTTTGGGTCCACTGTCCCTCTCTCTCTTCCCATCCCTCACTCGTACTCTCTCAGTAAACAACAAAATATTTTTTTTAATTAAAAAAACCCACAAATATATGATTTCAGTGGTTTCCATAGTCAAGATGCCAGGCTAGTACGCACCCAGAGCACGTCCCCCGCTCAGTGTTCCACCAGGCTGAAATCAGAGTATTGGATGGAGCTCTAACAGGCTCAAGGATTTTTGGCAAAATTTGGTTCCTTTTGACTGCATGACTGAGGCCCTCAGCTTTCAGCAGCTGATTGCTATTCCCTGCTATATAGTCCTCGCCACAATATGAAGGATGGTTTTTTTAATCCTTATTTTTTTTTTAATTTTTAATGTTTATTTATTTTTGAGAGAGAGAGAGAGTGGGAACAGGGAAGGGACAGAACGAGAAGGAGACACAGAATCGGAAGCAGGCTCCAGGCTCTGAACTGTCAGCACAGAGTCCGACATGGGGCTCGAACTCATGAGCCGCCAGATCATGACCTGATCCGAAGTCAGATGCTTAACTGACTGAGCCACCCAGGAACCCCTGGTTTTTCATCTTCAAAACCAACAAGGGAAGATCTACATTGCTCCAAATCTGAATTTTCACCCCTCTGACTACTTGATCTTCCTTTACAGGGCTCATCTTATTAGGTCAGGTTCACCCAAGATATCAGACCTTTTGGTTAAAAATTAACTGTTAAAATTTAATTAACTGTTAAAATTAACTGTTTAGCAGGCTTAACCACATCTGCAGAGCATCTTATCTTTGCCATATAAAGTAACCAATCACGGGAGGGACACTAATCATATTCCTAGCTGTTTCCCCTCTCAAGAGAATATTCAAAACTATGTACCAGAGGAAGAAATTTTGGAGGTCCTTTATAAGCCTGCCTGCCACAATGTATTTTTTGGTATATACTTCTGAAAGTTCCCCCCAAAATGGTGAATAGATGCAGGTGTGGACTAGTCCAAAGAACATTTTATTCTGAGTTGGGATGTGGATTCTAATCCTTACCGTGCTATTGACAATGTAAGTTCCTAAGTTCCTCTTCTAAGAAATGAAGTTATTAACAATAAAAATGATCTGTGGTGTCATAGGCTTTTAATGATGTTTAAAAAGGAAGGAAGAAAAGTCTTGACATATGCGAAGGCTCAAAAGAGTGGTGAATTAATTACCCACATGTAATCTCTGGCTGAAATCTCATCCAGAGAAGTAGAAATGAGATATTTGAAGGGAGTGGGGACAGAAGATCAATTGGAATGTAGCCTTAATGCAACAATAAGTACAAAGTGAATAATAGCTAATACTAATTGAATCCACTCTATGGAAGGTGCAAAACATGTTATTATATGATCACACACACACACACACACACACACACACACACACACACATTATTTTTAATTCACATAAAAACCGGTATTGCTATAGTTATTTGTCAGATAAGGAAATGGAGACCCGGGAAGTAAATGGTAGAGAGAGGGCTGAAATGGACACAATTGTCACCAGAGTCCACACACTTTTCACTATAACAAACTGTCTTTGAATTAGGATTAGCCTTAAGTGGCACAGAGTTCGGCAAATCTGAACTGAATATTCAGAGATCCAGAAATAGAGGCAAAAAGTCCTCGTCTCAAAAGCTTGTCAGCATTAGCCTTCTATCTTGGCTTTTCTTTCTTACCTTGAGAAAGCACAGGCAAGAGGAAGGAAGGACCAATTTATGTCACTCTGTACTCTAAGCATTATATCCAGGGAAGAAACTACCCACAGAAAATAAAATTGTCCCACATAGCGTATAAGCAATCACCTGCCGTGCAACAATTTCACACAGTGGCTCGAAACAACACGTTTATTATCTCACTATCTCTATAGGTCAGGAAAATGGACATGGCTTCGCTGGGTCTTCTGCTTCAGGGTCTTTTAGAAGGCTATAATTAGCATATTGCTCAGGGCTGGGCTTTCACAGAAAGTCATGAATGAGGGAGAATCTGCTTGAGAAGTCACATGACTTATGGGAGCATTCACTTCCTCCCGGACTGTAAGACTGAAGCAAGTTTCTCATGGGCTGATGGACTGAAAAATCAAATTCTTCATTAACTATTTGCTGGAGATCACCCTAGTTCCTTCCTTCGCCGGCCTCTCCAACATGGCAGCTTGCTTCATCCAAGCACGCAAGCCAAGAAGGCATTAGAGACAGTCTGCTAGCATGGAGGGAGTTGCAATCTTAGGTAATATAATCACCAAAGTGAATCCCATCACCTTTGCTCTCTCCTGTTGATTAGAAGGAAGCAATGAAATCTAGTTCACATTGAAATGGGTATTTCATAAGAGCACGTGTATGGCCTAGCATTTGTGGGGGCCATGTTGGAGCAGGTCAGCCACAGGAAGTACAGCACAAAGGCTGATGTACTCTCAAACCCTGATCACTGTGGAAGGCTTGGTTTCAATTCCATGTGTGTGACATTGGTGAATTTGTTTCTCATGTTCCATTTTCCTCATCTGAAATTCAGGTCGTTATGCAGATTAAACGAGATAATGAATGTACAGTATTATATACCACCCTAACACAGTAACTGGCTGCTACCTGTTAGTTATGGTGGTTAATGATACATTAAAAATTGAAGGAAGCATTTTTTATGGGATAGTCTCAATGTGCATTTATTTTATATTTATGTCAGAACCATCATGTCAAAATATGGAAGGATTATTATTTTTTGTTTGGTTTTTATCCCTGAATGTCCCCATCATTGTCTTTCCTTTCCCATACATCTGAACTGTATGAGGTAGGGCTGAACTTAAGGGTAGGGCTAATGGTGGGTTTTACTTGTAAGAATATCTCAATATTGAACTGTATATACATATATATATATATATATATATATACACACACACATATATATATAATAAACTGTATATTTAATGTTTATTTATTTTGAGAGCAAGAGAGAGATCAGGGCAGGGGCAGAAAGAGAGATTGAGAGAGAGAGAACCCCAAGAAGATTCTGCTCTGTCAGCACAGAGCCCAATACAAGGCTCAGTCTTACAAACCGTGAGATCATGACCTGAGCTGAAATCAAGATTTGGACACTTAACCTACTGAGACACCCAGGCGCCCCTCTCCTATAACATTTGATTTGAGATATTAAAATATAAAAGCAAATCTCCTTTGCAGTCATTGGACATAATAGAAACAGAATGGGCTGATCATTCAAGGCCTGTCCAGATGAAATTTTCTCTGTCTTGAAGCTTTCTGTTCAGGTTACTTTGAAGTGGAGGCATAATTTTATACCTTGCAAAACTGGCTTTAGAGAAAGTCCTGTTCATAAAAATAGCAAGAGCTGATATTTACGTTGCCCTAAGGCTAATTTCCCCAATTGTCTTACTGCATTTTCTAAATTATGAGCATTTTAGGAAATTTTTTGATTTGAACTTTTTCCAGGCCATGTCCATCAGCCCTTTGCCAACTTTATTTATTCCTGAAAATGCTTCCGGTTACGGCATGGAGAGAAACTTATTTTCTCTCTATTCCCGTGTGAGCACATTATAGATTCAATATACTGTTTAAGTTAAAAGCACTCACCATTAAATGTTCCTTACTAATTTTATTGTAGACAGTAGCAAATTGTAAGGCCCCATGCAGACCCTTATACAATCAACATGCATTTTACGATAGTAGAGGGAATTTATTTTAAAAACAAGTGGTGAACAGACAGTTGCAATGGTAATATACTGAATTAAAACTTCCATCTATTTCCCTATTTCAAGGTGTTTCTGGTGAAATCTGTAACATGTGAGTAAACAAAGTGCTAATTTTTACCAGATAAATAGGTCATGATTCATGAATAGAGATTCACACATTTTGAAATATATCTTAGATCACACACCAGCCAGTTCTATATAGTAGACTGCTAAAACCCAGTAAGGGGAAAAATCGTATATACAACATATTAATCAAATCACCTCTTGTTTCCACTTCCGTGGCAACTTTCCAACTTGTTTTAAATGTGAAGTATCTTTTTTCTTCTGTGTATTCTGTACTATGATTCCAGTCTTCTTTCTTAAAAAAAAAAAAAAAATGTTTTCCTTGTTGGAAAACAAGAACATCTACAACAAAACATAACCAGATAACCACATATAAACTCTTGACTTGCAGATTCTTTCACATATAACCACTCAGTATTTCCAACACTATGAAGCTCATTCAGAACTAAACAAACAGGGGTGCCTGGGTGGCGCAGTCGGTTAAGCGTCCGACTTCAGCCAGGTCACGATCTCGCGGTCCGTGAGTTCGAGCCCCGCGTCAGGCTCTGGGCTGATGGCTCGGAGCCTGGAGCCTGTTTCCAATTCTGTGTCTCCCTCTCTCTCTGCCCCTCCCCCGTTCATGCTCTGTCTCTCTCTGTCCCAAAAATAAATAATGCTCTGTCTCTCTCTGTCCCAAAAATAAATAAAAAATGTTGAAAAAAAAAAAATTAAAAAAAAAAAAACTAAACAAACAAAAAAATGGGATGTTAGTATTTCTTCAAGTATTTGTCTGGTTTTCTTCTTACACTGGATTTGACATTTGGATGTTCTTGAACCTTCTGATTTACCCCTTCCCTTTCAAATGAAAACAGAAGTATCGATGATATAATGAGCGTTCCCTTAATTCAAAGCCAGATTAAAATTCCCATTAAGGCATATATATTTGGTAATTCAAGTGGTATTCTAAATGTTCTCGTTTTGTGCAAAGAATTACAATTCTGATAAACAATAAATACCTATATGTTACAATAATTATGTCACTTGTATCAAAACAAATAAAAATTATGCAGGTTTTAATACTTATCATCATCAATTTTGTGAGTACACGAAAGGCATCAACTTCCTATAGCTGGGTCATAAGAAATTGGGAGCAACCAATTATGAACAACCAAGAAAGATTAGATATTTCTGAAAGTCTGCTTGACAACATCTGAAGGAAAACCAGGGGTGAATATTTATGAGGAGGAGCAAACCGAAACCTGAAACTGGCTTTTATAGCCTCTTTCCCTAATGGCAACAGGCGAACTCCAGGAAAAGCAGCTGAAACACTGAGAAGCCAGGCAAAAATTTGGATAGCCCTATATGGCTGCAGAGGAGGCAGACAGAGGCTGAGATACTCAGAGCTGTGGTTTTAGACCCAGAGAGGCCGCAACCCAGGACTAACAGTGACTCACACAGCAGCTCTCAGTTGGTTGAGAATCTGACTTCGGTTCAGGTCATTATCTCATAGTCAGTGAGTCAGAGCCTGGGTGTCGGGCTCCTGGCATCTGCTGGCAGCTCAGAGCCTGAATTCTGCGTCTCCCTCTCTCTCTGCCTCTCCCCACTCACACTCTCTCTCTCCCTTGCAAAAAGAAATAAACATTAAAAAGATAATAATAGTAGAATGAGGAGACAAGGGGGAAAAAAGCACGGAAAAACAAGAAAGTCAAAAGACCATACATACCTACACGATAGTCTGATAAACTAAATCACAAACGCAAAGAATTAGTTTCCTAACAGGTTAGGCAAGGATTAGACACAAAGAGTCATAGTTGGAAGTTAAATATATAGCAGTGGGTGGAATACAAGTTGGAAGACAATTATCTAGGCTAAATCGCAGAGATGAAAAGAAATACAGGAAAGATCATAAAAGATACATCGGAAGGGGGAATGTGGTTTCTAACTTATATGATACAATCTTCCAGAAGGAGGAGTGAGACAGAATGAGAAGAAGCAATATTAAGGAATTTCTCCTCCGAATTTTCTAAAATTGATGAAAGACATCAAATATCTCAGATTCATGAGGCAGTAGCAAAATATCTCAGCAGAATACTGAAATAAAGTCAATACCACAAGAACAAGAAATCTCCACTTAACCGCATCATAGCAAAATTGCTTAAAAATGGGGCGCCTGGGTGGCTCAGTCGGTTAAGCGACCAGATTTGGCTCAGGTCATGATCTTGTGGTTGGTGGGTTCAGGCCCCACATGGGGCTCTGTGCTGACAGCTCAGAGCCTGGAACCTGCTTCAGATTCTGTCTCTCCCTCTCCCTGCCCCTCCCCACTCACGTTCTGTCTCTGTCTCTGTCTCTCTGTCTCTCTCGATAATAAATAAACATTAAAAAATTAAAACAAAACTGCTTTAAAAAGACATAGTACCTTGAAAGGAACAAAAATAAGCATGGCAACCACTCTTCAGAGACAAAGAAAGCAGAGAACAATGACATGTTATATATAAGGGGCTGGTAATAAATAAGCACTAACTTCAAGTCTATCTCCAGCGAAAATATATTAAAAAATAGATAAAGATGAAATGAAAATATTTTCAGGCAAAGAGGCACTGAAAGAATTTGTTGCCATCAGGCTTCAACTGAAAAAAAAAAAAAAAAAAAAAAAAAAAAAAGCCAAAGGATCCAGAGTCGAAATGCCTTAAGGGGAAAGAGAGGCAGGGAGATACAGGATACAGAGAAAGAGGACACATGTGCACATGTAAATGAATAGGGACTTCGCAGTAAATTAATGATGATAATAATAGCAACTGTGATCTTCCAAATCACTAGAATTAAAAGCTGATAGCACATATGATTCAGGGGGTTTATGAAGTAGTTCAAGTACTCTAGCTTTTGGTCTTTTTTGCAAAGTGGTACCTTTACTAAACGTTAGTAAGTCGAAGATGCGGGTAGTAATTTTTCAGGTAATCACTAAAGGGAAACGGACAGCACACCAATACATTTAGGAAAGAAAAGGAATAACAAAATCATTGAGTCTAAAATGGGTACACTTTAAGTAAAGCAATACAAGCTTGCAGGGCAACTAGAACACAGACAGAGGCAGTTTTAACTCAAATACGTCTTACAGACACTAAAATCAACGAATTAAGTGCTCTGATGAAAACCAAATAGCTTAATCCTATTGGTCCCCATGTGTACCTACAAGAACAACACATTCCAAAGGAATATAGGGAACGTGAATCGAATGCAGTGCATGTACCTTGCTAGATCACGAAATGACTTTATAAAGTATTTTTCAGGCAATCAGGAAAAAAAAAGATATATGTATACATACACATATATATCAGAGAATTTTAAGAACTAGTTTGATTAGACGTCATTCATGACGCTCTGGTTATGTGAGAAAAGGCCGTGCGGTTTAAAGATACATTCTCAGTACAGAGGATAAAACACAAGATTTGAATTTTAGCTTTTCAAATACAAGAAGAGAAGAAAAGAATAAATTAGGGAAATATTTCAAAACTTTGATAAGGATCGAATCTGGACAATGCGAGGGGTGGAATTTATTACACTGATATTTTATTTTTGTCTACCCTTAAACTTTTCACGTTGATCTTTTGAATAGTACACCATGATAAAATCATGAAAAAAAAAATAAAAGAAAACTAGGGCACGTGCCCAACTCACCTTCCAGTTAAAACAAATATATATTAAACAAGCACTCTAAGTAGGAGCTATGAATATAAAAAAATAGCAAAATGCTAGAAGCCATTAACTTCTCAGATTCTCCCTGAGGTAACTTCTAGAGAACGTGCCTAAAGGAAAAGGCAACTGAATCCGAGAGGAAAAAAATAACAAAAAACAAAACAAAAACAAAAAACAAAAAACCCACTCAATTTTAAAAGGAAGGGTAACCACATAAATTGGGAAATTCAAGAAGCTAAAAATAAAAAGGTATAACAAAGTAAAAATAAAGGGCATAAAAATAAAGTGAAAATATAAAGAGGTACGAAATGAAAACCGACAGAAAGTAATTAAATGCCAAACAAAAATATAATAGAGATCAACGCAGCCAAAACTGTTACTTTTTAAATATTAGAACTGGTAATACAGGTAAAAGGTACATATCAAATTTATGTATTGAAAAGTATATCTCTTGTGCATTCCTATTTTCCAGAGACCCACAGGCAAATACATGGTAAATATATTATTTGCATAAATGGTAGCATTCTTACTCTGTTTGGTGTTTGCTTTTCCTTACTTGAGAAAGAATTATAGAGGTTTTTCTTAACTAAACTTTAAAAAAAGTTGCCACCTTATTTTCAAACTGCATTACATTACATCATATATGTGTGTCATATTTCATTTAACTAGTTCCCAATTGAAGTTGTTTGTTTCTCTATCCATCTTGTTGCGAGAGTGTAGGTATCTACAGCATACATTCCTGTAATATAATTGTTCCAAGAAAAGGGATTTTGGTTAGTTTTCTAGAATAATTTTCATAATTTATAGTGCCTTCAACAATGACAGTGTCCCTAAACACTCTCACCACCATTAATGACAAATATTTCAAGGTTACCAACCTGATTGTGAAAATTACATCTGCAGTGTTCTCCTTACGAGTGAGGGTGAAAATGTTTTTACATGTTTAGAAACCACTTGTTTCTTTCTGGGCAAAAAAAAAATCTTTAAAAAATGAAGAAATTGGTCTGTAATTAAACTCAACTATGTAGGAGCGACGGTATGTTCTTTCTTTTCTCAGTTTGTCGTTTGAGTTTCAATATTTTATGTCTTTTTGAGTGTGAAATGCGTACTTTTCTGTTTTAGTTTCTGTTTAGTTTAAGTTATAGTTGTTTTTTTTCTCTTACAACTTTTAGGATTTATGTTAGAAATGGTTTCCACTTCATACACCTTTTAAATCAAATACCTTGTAGAACATTTATGGCTTCTTTTTTTATCTAATTTAAACCTTGCTTGGTGAGGCGTGAGGTAACGAATGCATTTTAATAGCTTCTCACCTGATTACCCAGTTCTCTCGACAACAAGTTTTGAATACTCTACCCTTTCAACACTCAGTCCAAACGACACTCTTCTTATACACGCTTTGCGTAATATTAGCTTATATTACGCTTTGCGTAAGCGTCAGATCTGTGCCTGGACTTTTTCTACCACTCTATTGATCTGTGTCTATTCATCTGTCAGGAATCCACTATTATTTCTGTAGCTTTATGATAAGTTGTAATTACTAGATACTGCTTCGTTACTTCTTTTTCTTATTAAATATTTTTTAAATGTTTGTTTATTTTTTGAGAAAGAGAGACAGAGTCCGAGCAGGGGAGGGGCAGAGAGAGAGAGGGAGACGCAGAATCCAAAGCAGGCTCCAGGTTCTGAGCTGTCAGCACAGAGCCCGACGCGGGGCTCGAACCCACGGACCGCGAGATTGTGACCTGAGCCGAAGTTGGACGCTAAACCGACTGAGCCACCCAGGCCCCCCTCCCTTACGACTTCTTGAACATTTTTTCCTGACGATTCATAGTTGTTTAATTTTGCCATTTGGACTTAGAGATAGATTTATTTCATTCCGTGAACATCTTGATAGTATTCCTATCAGGGCACAAAAATACAGAATTTTTTCATGAGAACTGATATCTTTAGGATGCTGTGTTTTTATACTCAAAAACAGTGTGCCTTTTTATTCTGCTGAAACATTTTTTGTGTCCTTAAGAGACACTTCAATATTTCTTTACCTAGACGGTACCCATCTCTTTGTTACTATTATTATTACCATCTTTTTTAATATTCATATATTATATTTATTATAATATCAGGCTTCCTTATGTACTATATCATATTGTATTGATTTTTTTAGATCTTTATTTATTTTTGAGAGAGAGAGAGAGAGAGAGCGTGAGCGGGGGAGGGACAGACGGAGAGGGAGACACAGAATCTGCAGTGGGCTCCAGGCTCTGAGCCGTCAGCACAGAGCATGATGCGGGGCTCGAACTCCCTGACCGCAAGATCACGACCTGAGCTGAAGTCAGACACTTAACCTACTGAGCCACTCAGTCGCCCCTATATTGATTTTTTGTTTGCTCTCTACCACTAAGATGTAAAAAGTAAGCTTAAAACTTAACAAAAAGAGAAGAGGCCTTTTTTTTAACTTTGATTTTCAAAGTAATGTCCTGTTACAGTTTTGGTGTGATTTGGTTAAGGAACACATGCCCTAGCGAGAGACGACTGTGCTTAGGTAAAAGGGTCAAGAGAAGGAAGCAAGATACAGGTGAAGAAGTGGATGTTAATCTGAAAAGATCAAATTACCCTGAAACTGACCAGTTTTGTTTTTTGTTTTTTGTTTTTTTGTTTTGTTTTGTTTTGTTTTACTTTGTTGTACGTATATTATACACAATTTCAAAGGCATCAGACTTCAGTCGAACTCCGACACTAATGGGACCAAGTCTGGAAAAGAAAAACATGATTGATTCCTTGTAATACTGACAGAACACTGTGGTGAACATTTGTGACCCAGTCCATGGATGTACCGAGAAGGGAGGTTGCTGGGACTGGAGATCATTTACACAGGTGGGTCTGGTAGCTAGCTGATCAGGCCTAGTAACAGTGAAAATGGACACCCATCCCATCCCATCCCATCACATATACCTACGTGCACAAACACATTACAGATTCTGGCAACAGTGTCCTTGTAAGGAAAACTAAGAAGCAAGACCTCTTCTGGAATGAACTGGGCATGTTTTTCAGATGTGGTAGACGTTGTTAGTGCCCTACTTGTATTCGCTGTCCCTTTCACTCTAATCTTGCTCACTTACAACTGATGGTATCACCTGCCTTCGTTAGACCTCCATGTTTTCCCTAAATTGAAGGAAGCCAGTCTGCATCTAGATGAGTGTTTGGAGAAATTAATAACCCATCGGAGCAGTCATTAGCCAGTGCCAGCAATGAGTTAATGTGCACATAATGCAGCTTCTTCATCCCTTGAGAAGAAATAATTCTTAGGTGCACCAATTTTTAGAGTTTCCCAGCAAAATGACACTTCACTGGCCCACTGTGATGACTGGATTCGTGATACATCTTTTATTAGTCACCTTAGGCTCACATAAGAAGATATCACAGATGTACTGACTTAAACAACAGTCATTTGTTTTTTTTTCCCAATTTTGGAGGCAAGAAGTCCAAGATCAAGATGCCAGTGGGGTAGGTTTCTGATGAGATTTCTCCCCCAGGCTTGTAGACAGCCACCTTCTTGCTGTGTCCTTACATGGCTCTTCCTCTATGCATGCACAAATTGAGAGAGAGGGAAAGAGAGAGAGAGAGAGAGAGAGAGAGAGAGAGAGAGATCTATCTCTGGTGTCTCTTCCTCCTCTTGTAAGACACCAGTCCTATCAGATTAGGGCCCTACCCTTATAACTTCATTTAACCTTAATTACATCTTTAAAGGCCCTATCTTCAAATATAGTCATGTCAGGAGTAGGGCTTTGCCCTATGAATTTCGGGGTGCTCTATTCAGTCCATAACTCACCCATTAAGAACTGTTTTCCCTTCCCTGTATCACATCCTGACCTCCAAGACCACCCCCCCCCCCCACCAAAAAAAAAAAATCACCTTTCACTAAAAACTTTCTCTAAGGATGTTTATGGAAGAACTAAGTTAAGACACTGGTCAAAAATGATTAAAGCCATTACTAGGTTCAAGGAGAAATTCTGGTCTTTGGAAAAATATAAGAATCCAAATCTCACATAGGAAGTACTGGACACAAGATTTCTTGTTTTAATCCATCTTATTTTCTATCTGTAGGTCTATCTATCTTTTTTTTCTATCATCTTTCTATCTTTACAGGGTTACTTTCGCAAACATCAAAGCCACGCAGAATTCTCCAGGATAGTTCCCTTCAAAAAGATTCTTTGTAAATAAATTATAGGCAGGAGGCTGAAGCTTCCAACTGTTATTAAGACTCCATTCAGAGTAAAATTTGATTTTTTTTTTCTGTTTTGATGACAGCACCTCAGCAGGGTTCCAAGGCAATGGTTTCTGCAGAGCCAAATCATTATTCAGGAGTCAGATTGATTTCGAAGGCACACCAAGAATCCTCAACTCTGAGCGGTGGCATATCTCACTCCAATTAGGAGAAGTACGAAGAGCTTATTTCCCTCATGGCCATGCAGAGATGGAATTACTCCAGGAATAGAGGAAAAAAGAAGATGGGAGTCCAGTGCCCTGATGATGAATTTCCGGGGAAACATCCTTCATGAAACTTACATATGAAACTGAAGTGACATGTCTCATTAGCGCCTTATGACTGGAAGTGAAGCGAAAGGTAGAGTTCGCATGAATCTTTTTAAGACACCCTGAGGTCATGAGGCTCCTGACTTTTCACTGTGAACTTTGTTGGGAAATCTGTGAGCTAAGCCTCCAAGGACAAAAATTTAAGGCACGCGTCTTCTGCTAATTAGTGGCCTGATTCTACATCATAGCATCTTCTTGGGCTTCGATTTCCTTGTACGTAATTGAGATGAATCTCTTCAAGCACCTGGAAGAGGTAACATGCGAGGCACTCAGAGAAGCAAAGAATGATTTAAAAAAAATCTTTAAATGGCAGCTGCAAGAAATGACTCGGTGATAAAATTGCTAATGATCTTATCTACAGGTATCACTATTTGATGTTTGAACACTCGTTTCTGAGAAAGACATCTTTTCTGTGGTAACATGACCAATAAAGTGTATCCTCAACTTGATCATAAG
Source organism: Panthera onca (assembly GCF_046562875.1). Lineage (NCBI taxonomy): Eukaryota > Metazoa > Chordata > Mammalia > Carnivora > Felidae > Panthera > Panthera onca. The sequence continues at coordinate 8,742,518 of NC_138342.1, forward strand.
AAAACTTCAGGCAAACCCATGTCGAGGGACATTCTACAAAATAACTGACCAGCACTCTTCAAAACATCTCAAGGTCATGAAAAACTGAGGAATTGTCACAGGTAGAGAAAGCTCGGGAGATACGGTAGCTAAATCCCATCGAGATCCGGTATGAAATCATCAAACAGAAAAAAAGGGCATTAATGGAAAAACTGTTGAAATCAGAAAAAAAGTCTATATTTCAGTGTTATGTTTTTAAAATACTATAGGGACAAAAGGAAACAGCTTTTGACTCTCCAAAGAGATCAAGCAGTCAATCTAGCACTGTTCTTACAGTATTAGGAGATTTGGAGACTCTTAAATCTGCTATATACTTACTTCACACCTTTGGGAAAATCATTTTCATTATTTGAACTCATGGCTTTCTTTTTTTAAGTTTATTTACTTTGAGAGAGACAGAGCATGTGATTTGGGGGGGGGGGGCAGAGAGAGAGAGAGAGAGGGAGGGAATCCCAAGCCATTAAAGAGTCCGATACGGGGCCTGAACCCACAAACTGTGAGATCATGACCTGAGCCAAAGTTAAGAGTCTGATGTTTAACCGACTGAGACATGCAGGTGTCCCTGAACTCATGACTTTCTTGATGGATATATTTTCAGTCCAAGAATTTATTCTGCAAAACAACTTAGAAATATCTTGGTTTCTAATAATGATCCTTGAATAACTATGAACAAAAGCAAGAAAATAATTTATCTCCCACATTATTTTCTCCATATGCATTACCCGTTAAACAGATCCTAGATGGATATGTATACCAATCAATAAAGTAATTCGCTTGGGTACTCTTCATTGATTACCATCATCATCAACATCACACTCAATGTCATCAGATCTCTAAAATTTCCAAAGTTGGAGGTGCCACATGAAAATTTTTTTATCCCTTCTGGGCCTCAGTTTCCCCTCTTGTAAAATTAATGAACTTTATTCAAAGTTGTCCCTTTCATTTCTAACATTCCCAAATTATTTACAGTTAAAGAATGATTAGCCCCACCAAGCATGGGTGCAGAGATGTATTCATCTGAGCTACTGCTTTAAAGCATCCATAAAATATGTAGCAGAAATGTAGAGAAATAAGGGCAGCGAGAAATGGATCACCTGAGAAATATTGATGATCCCTTTGAAAAGTCCTCATTTTAATTAGGATGTCCGGTTTCAGTCTATAATAAATAAATATAATAAATATAATATATAAATATAATAATATATATAAATAATATATAAATATAATAATAATTATATAAATATAATAAATCTATAATAAATAAACCTTGGAAATTCAATTTGTCAAGTGTTCTTGGTTCAGATGGCCCTATTCAAGGCTATGAAAAAGGATAAAAATCTCAACGGGTGTGAAGATGCTTTTGCAGGAATACAAATTAGAAGAAAGATGAGGGGAAAAATAAGAAGACAATTGTCTCACTGTTTTGGCTTTTTTGTTTTTAGTTTTTAAGAAAATAGTATAGGTGAAAAATATAATTTTAGTTCTCCTTACATCTTCTATAGCCCATCACAGCCTTTTCACCGGATGTCTAACAACTGAAGATGAAAAAAAAATGTGAATTAACGTGTCAGGACCCACTTTTAAAGCAGTTATGTTTCTGTTCTATATTAAGAACACAGCTGCCTTTTTCTCATGGAAATGAGATTTTCATGTTGTAAAAAAATGTCTGGTAACTTTAAAGAAGGAAATGTAGAATATTTATAAGTGGATGGTGCTTTTAGAATGGAAATACTTTTATTAGAGGAGAACACACTTTTCAGATATCTGTTCTAGAAATAAAAATTCCAATTTTCAAATCACAAAGATGTGTCTCCATGTGTTGGCCATGGTCATAGAGAGAAATTATAGTTCCTTCTTTTTCCTGTCTATGCCTGAGCCATGTAAACATGATCATAAATAACTTAATTTTTGTTTGCACATGGGATATGCATGATTTTGAATATCCATTTCATGCTATACTAAACTACTAGTTTTGCTGAGTGGGTGTTTATCAAGAATATTCTGTTCAGCTGAAGAGAAGATTGTTCATAAAAATGAGAACTTGTCACTTAAGATAGCCCTGAAAAAGTTAGGGGATGTGCAAAGGGATAAAAATAAACACGCCAAATACCGATCCAAGCAAAGGAGAGAAAACAGGGAAAGTGGGAAAGAAGGAGTTACCCTGAGAGTCATATCCAAGCTGATCCCCAAGTACACGAAATGCTAGTGGTTGATGCACCCAGTATTTTTTTTTTCAACGTTTATTTTATTTTTGGGGACAGAGAGAGACAGAGCATGAACGGGGGAGGGACAGAGAGAGAGGGAGACACAGAATCGGAAACAGGCTCCAGGCTCTGAGCCATCAGCCCAGAGCCTGACGCGGGGCTCGAACTCACGGACCGTGAGATCGTGACCTGGCTGAAGTCGGACGCTTAACCGACTGCGCCACCCAGGCGCCCCTGCACCCAGTGTTTTTTAAATACACCGTTATTTGCTTGGCAGAGTAGGAGGAACATACGTTTAAATCAAGGGACCCGGTTTTGAACCAAGGCCTGTTGTTAACGATCCTTGCACTTTGCGATTAATCTTGATCCCTCCGCCAGAAACCTGAGATCCTCTGAATTTTCATGACACATGGTCTGACCGTGGCTGGATAAAACATAATGGCATCTCGAAATTATAGACATGCATCCTGGTGCAAAGTGAGCACCAGAAAGAGCCATCAACTTAAAAAGTAGTGATATTCATTCCTTCGACATACGGTGACTGACCATCTACCCTCTTCCAATACCAGTCTAAGTGGGAACATAGCAATACATACAGCAACCGTGCTCTCATAGAGTTTCCATTCTGGCTGGGAGAGGACAGGCAATGCAAACATTAATAGATAAGGGTGTCATCCCCTAACTGTTATGGAGTAAAATCAAATAAGCAAGGTAAACACCAAGATAAGAGAATGGCCTCCCCACTTCTTGAATGCTTTTGCTGTGAAATCATTTCATATGCATGCCTGTCTAATCCCAACCATCACAGAAATTAACGTATCTTCCATTGTGCAGAAGACCCAACTGAATTACATAACCTTTTGCAACTTTATCAACGTTTCACGGTGTAGAAATGCAAAGTGGACATTTATACTGGTATCCTGGCCACAGAGTCTTTTTTTTTTAAAACAACATTACGCAGTCCCATTGACCTCACAAATACCAGGAATCATGTTTCTTCCCAGAAAACGATTCCCTGAAACTTAACCTCATTTGCCTTCCAATGGCAGCAGGCTTTCCAGTAGATACCTGCCAGAAAGGTGAGCATTGTTTGGGGGAAAACACATTCATAAATCAATGCATTGAAACATGAAAACAGCACATGTCCAGAATAGTTAATCTATGCTACATTCAACAGATGTTTAGAAAGTCCCTACCCCAGTACCAGGCACCGTTCCAGAAAACTGAGGTGCCCCTGTGTATAAACTAACCACAGTTCCTGCCTTTACTGTACATGGCCCCTAGAAGTAGATAATCACAAGGTGGCAGACAAGAAGAAAATAGCTTGATAGAATCTCAGATAGTGGACTTGTGTGTAATGGAACAGGATGGGAGGTGTAACTAACCTAAATTGGGGATCAAGGTCATGGGAGTGAAAGTTAACTGAATCTTTTTGTGTATAAAAGCGTTCAGATACCTTTATAGTCATTATTCAGTATTGATTAGCTACCCAGAACTTTTAAGTAATTCTTCTAAAACTTTTTTAATGTTTTAAAATAAAAAAAGATAATTTAAGATAATTTAAATTTTTTTTTAAATGTTTATTTATTTTTGAGAGGCACAGAGATAGAATGCGAGTGGGTTGGGGCAGAGAGAGAGGGAGGCACAGAATCTGAAGCAGGCTCCAGGCTCCGAGCTGTCAGCACAGAGCATGACGTGGGGCTCAAACTCACGAGCTGTGAGATCGTGACCTGAGCCAAAGTCGGACGCTCAACCAACTGAGCCACCAAGGAGCCCCTAAGATAATTTAAAGAGCCCTGCATCAAGTCCATCAACTCTTAACTGGTACTTTGTGGCTGTGACTTTGAGTAAATAATTTATTTTCTCTATATCATAGGTTCTTCATCAGCTTTATGAGGCTAGTAATACAAAACTCATACTTCTTTTTAACATCGTTGGGAGAATGTAATGGGAAAATGGATGTCAAAAAACCTAGTAAGTCTGATATTTAAAAATGATTATAACTCACTACAGAGACCATCAAGTACTGTTTGATCGATTTAATGTGTCTGTGAATGAGTAGCAAACCAGTATTAAGTCATTACATGATAAATACCAAATATATGGCAATGAGAGAGAAAGCAATGTGATGTCATTCCAGAACAGAGACATGCAGTCGGTGATTTTGGGGGTTGGCTCCCAATGGAGGACGCACAAGTGGCAATGAGCTGCGAATCACTGAAAATGCTTATGAAAGTATACTGGTATGTTGTGTACCATGTGCCCTGGGCATTTCTTTTCTTCAGGTAACTTTCCAGGGCTGTTCCACATTCCCTCAGGGAAGTTTCGATGCCTCATTGATGACTATGTCATAGTTATTACAAATGTAAGCTTTTTTTTCCCATTTTCTTTTTTTAAAGTTGATTTATTATTAAAGAGAGGGAGAGAGAAAGAGAAAGAGAGAGAGAGAGAATCCCAAGCAGTCTTTGCATTGTCAGTGAAGAGCCTGATGGCAGGGCTCGAACTCATGAACCGTGAGATCAAGACCCAAGCTGAAATCAAGAGTCGGACACTTAACCCATAGAGCCAGTTGGATGCCCCCACTTTTTCTCATTTTCTATGTAACATTTATTAAACTTCCAGCCTCACTTCATTTTGAGGTATGGATGCTGACTCACAGTGAAAAATACACGATGAATTATTAGTAAAAATAGTGTAGAAACAGTAATCAGACAACCTAATACCGTATTTGTTACATACTTATTATATGACATACTGTCTCAGTCAATTCAGGATGCTCTAACAAATGACCCCAGCCTGGGTGGCTAAAACAACAGAAATTTATTTCTCAAAGTTCTGGGAAGTCCAACATCAAGGTGCTGGCAGATTTTGAGTCTGGTGAAAGCCCCTGTCTGATTCACAACCAATCACCTTCTCTTGGGCATCCTCACATAGTGGGAAAAGGGTGAGAGAGCTCTCTGGGGCCCCTCTTATGTGGGCACTAATCCCATTGGTGAGGCATCCACCTTCATGACCTAATCACCCCCAAAATCACCCTCAGCTCCAAATACCATCATATCGGGGGCAGGGTTAAGATTTCAATATATGATTTTGGGGGCATGCAAACATTCCATTCATAACACATACCCTGTGGGGTTTTTTAGTTTGGGTTCCTCTAGAAGCAGACCCAGAGACAAGGACTTAATTGGGACATAATTCTAGGAAATATATCTTTGGGAATGGAAAGTTGAGGCCAAAAGAGAGAGAGAGAGAGAGAGAGAGAGAGAGAGAGAGAGGCAGAGAGGGGGGAGAGAGACAATGCCAGTCAGGCTCCACACTGTCAGTGCAAAGCCCAATGCGGAGCTTGAATTCATGAACCGTGAGATCACCACCTGAGCCGAAACCAAGAGTTGGACACCTAACTGACTGAACCACCCAGGCGCCCCTGTAATGTTCTTAAATAGTTATTGCAGTGTGTTGATGTTACAGTCATGTTTTTTTTGTTTGCTCGTTTGTACTCAGTTATGTGGGACATTGAAATGGGGCATGACTGATATGTAAACTTTGGAAACAATTTCATTCTTAGAGTTTGGCTTAAAACATCCCATCATCTATTTCTATGATGCTTGTCAACATTGTGGCTGAATAAAATCTCTTTAGCTTCAAAAACTTGGATTGGAACTCAATACCAGTTCTCAGGAAAGCCATAGCTTTTAAAGAGAAGGAGGAATTCAACCAACAATAGAATAGAGGTCTACAAAATGTATGGAGGAAATGGAAAGTCATTCCAGGTAATAAAATTTGATGTGAGGATATTTGTGGGAGCAGGACACTGCAAAGTGCATTCTAAGGATATGAGCAAAACAGTTTTATAGAATGGAATTTATGAGAGGTATAGGATTTAAGGTCAAAATGCTATATTGAGGCCAGACTGCAGTGCCTTTTGAATGCCAGACTTAGAAGTTTGAATTTCACTTCATCCCTTAAGACCTAGAGAAGACCTTTGCTTCCATAAATAAAAGGACAGTTTTCACTTCCCAGCAGTCATCCAAGCAGAATTATTGGTTCCATTTTGCCAGCCCTGATACTGTCTTTCTGGTGTGTTTTTCTTTATTTTATAAAATAATCCAATTCATTGCAAACAAATAGAAAATATAAAGTAACCAAAATAAGAAAATAAAAGCCCTCCATAAATCAACTCCTCAGAGAGCCACAGTTTAGTACACCCTCCAAATAAATACATACATACATGTATGCATATAACGTACACGCACACGCAGACTCATACAAATGCACATGCACACACATGCAGAGTCTTAGCAAAGAAACTAGGTTTTTATCATTCTACATTTCTTCACTTGACCCAACATCAAGACTTATCAATCAAAATCCTCATATTTACTTACATGCATATTGATGAAAACAAGCTTAAAAACAGTAAAAAAATTATAATCTCAGCATGGTTAGAGATGTAATATTTAGAGGCACCTGGGTGGCTCAGTTGGCTAAATGTCCAACTTGGGCTCAGGTCATGATCTCACAGCTCATGGGTTCAAGCCTGCGTCAGACTCTGCTGACAGCTCAGAGCCTGGAGCCTGCTTCAGATTCTGCGTCTCTCCCTCTCTCTGCCCCTCCCCCCCTCGTACTCTGTCTCTCAAAAATAAATAAACGTTTAAAAATTTAAAAAATATGTATATAATATTTATATTCATGATAGAAGCTGAAATTTCCCCCAAACCTATTCCATCCCACTCCCTGAAGTAAACCTATGTTGATGATGTGATATGATCATCCCTGCTTTAAAAAAGAATGTATTTTCTGGGGCACCTGGAGGTCTCAGTCAGTTAAGTGACTCTTGATCATGTCAGGTCATGATTTCATGGTTGTGAGATTGAGCCCTGCATTGGGCTCTTCACTGTGTGTGGAGCCTGCTTGGAATTTTCTATCACTCTCCCTCTCTACCCCTCTCCCGTTTGTGATCTCAAATAAATAAACATTTAAAAATGTATTTTATATATAAGTAACATAAAATGTGATATGTATCCATTAAAAACACATTCATCTGCGTGCATATACACATCTTTATATACATATACATAAATGTGTTTATGTATTTTAATGAAATGGTAATCCCTCCATACTTCCAGGACAGAAACTTGCATCTTTCATTTAACACATCATAGAAAAGTTGTACCAAATTCATTTTAATGGATCAATCCTATGGATGCACTCAGCCACTTTCCTATTATTGTAACTTTCCTTGGTGTGGTTTTGAGTCATGGTTATTTTATGAATTTATAACATCATTTAGCTGTAAATATAATGTGAATATACTTCTATTAATTAGGTCCAACCTCCAGTCCAAATGGGGTCCCCAACACTAAATATCTGGACAATGTTACAACAACCAAATCCCCAAACAAGTTCTGTTGCTCAACACTCATCTATTTATCCACTAACCACATTTTTTAAAAAATTGAGTACCTCGTATGTGCCAGAAAAAGTGCATGTTGTTAAGGATTCAAGCGTATTTTAAAATTGAATTCCTGCTCTCAAGGATTTGGCAACAGCGAGTTGATGACAGCTTCAGATGCTTTTATGAAGACGGTTTTGTCCTTAATACAACCCAGACTCATTTTTCCCTATGTTTTTGGCATGTCTCGGGTTTTTGGAGGGCTGCTGGTGGGTATGCACATCATATATGTTCTATATTCTGGGCATACTCAGGAGTTTTTTTCTGACAAAAAAGTCACCCTAAAACAGAGATCTGCAAAGAGCATAATGATTGGTTTGGGGCAAGTAAGGGTCTAAGCGGAAGGTAAATCTAAAGACAGGAAAAATTGAGCTCACATAGTGTTGAGTACAAGACCGGTTTTGCAAAACTCCACTATTTTTTCAACTGTAGAACTTTTGACAAGGTATTTGACCTCCTGTGTCTGTTTCTCTATCTGTAAATTTATGATTTTATAGTCACATGCCTCATGGAAATGTTGTAAAGATTAAATGAGAAAATGCATGCCAAGTACTAATCATAGTGCCCCACTAAAATGAAAAATAAATATGTAAATTGGCTCCATAAATTGTGGGCTACTATTTTATTAGCATTTTATTAGTATTTTATTCATTTTGTCTTAGGGGATCATACTTGATTTTCAACTCAAATGAGCAAAAAAAAAAAAAAAAAAAGTTTAAATAGAGTTGAATTATGAGAATGTCCAGGGACCTTGAGGGTCAGACAGACTTTGTAGTGGTTAATATGGTCCCTTCCTGGACAACTGTATCATATCAAGAGTCCCCAAGGACACCCCCATGCTCAGTGATTTGCCAGGAGAACTTACAGAAATCGGTGTATAATTATACTCATGACTATAATTTCTTACAGCAAAAAGGATACAAGGCAAAATTAGCAAGGGGAAAAGGTGCACGGAATAAAGCCCAAAGGGAAGCAGGTACAGTCTTCCAATTTTCCAAGAGTCTTCTCACAGTGGAGTCTCATAGGACACGCAATTCGCAATTCCTTAAGCGCTGAGCGATGACAACACCTGTGAAATGCTGTCTACCAGGAAAATACATTACGGACTCATCACCAATGTTTTTACCTATGACTGGCCATGCACACGCCCTCTGCCTCACGGAGCCCCAAAAGGAAAATAGGCTTTCAACATAAAACATAGTTTCTGTGCAAACAACTTAGGCCTGTTGAGTTTTAGTTCTCGGCTTTGCGCATGCTAGAAAATCTAAGCTCCCAGACACCAATCAAGAGCCAATCTTGTAGGAAGGTCTTTCTAAGGATAGCAACCTCAGGTATGCTGAGTTACGTCTGTTCTGAATTGCAATGAAGAATCAAACACTGACAGCGAAGGTGCCATTGCATGTAACAGCTGAGTTTGCAACAGAAGTGGTGATAAGGGACGCATGGTATATGCATTTATAATAGAGCTCCCTCCGCCCTTGATACAACTTAGACTCATTTTTCCCTATGTTTTTGACATGTCTCAGGTTTTTGGAGGGCTGGTGGGTATGCACATCATATATGTTCTATATGATGGGCAGACTCAGGAGTTTTTTTCTGAAAAAAAAAATCAGCCTAAGTCATTCCATTCCAGCTCTGCACTGGAGAGCTGTGTAATTCCACTGTCAGGGTGTAATTTGTACATCGGGGAACTAGCCCTGAGACCAAACATCAGTGCTCTTATGCTTGAGCATTTTTAAACCTCATATACAGTCTCTTCATGGAGGGTTGGCAGTAAAAGGGGCATAGAATCTTCCTTACCCTTTTCATTTTCTGCTTGGCCTCTGAGACTGACGGCTTCAACTCAGAAATCATCACTAGATATGGTATGTGGGTACCAGAGCAGAGGCAGTGGAGTGTTTTTTTAAATTTGTTTGTTTCTTTATTTTGAGAAAAACAGAGACCGCACGAGGGAGAGAGGGACGAAGAGAGAGGGAGAGAGAGCATCCCAAGCAGGTTCTGCACTGACAGTGCAGAGCTGGATGCTGGACTTGAATTCACCAAACCTTGAAATCTTGACCTGATCCAAGTCCAGAGTAAGATGCTTAACGGACGGAGCCACCCCGGTGCCCCAAGGCAGTGGTGTTTTTGATCGGCATTTGTACGGATCAGAGACAGTCACACTTCAACAGAATAGGAAAGAAGGCAAATCATGGCTACAACTGGGCAGTCAAGAATCAGATTAACCTGAACGAACTCATTAGAAACTCTAAGACCAAGTGAGAGACACCTAAGGAGGGGCAGAGTTTCTGCAGCACTGGTGAAACATCCTTTCTGCATATTTCCTGTTCTCTGACTTTATGCATTTATTGACAAAATTATACTGAGCATGTGTGTTAGGCAAACACATATTGGAAATCAGCGACTCAGACAGCAGAGCTCCCTGACTTCATGCTGTTTACATTCTGATCAGTGCAGATCTTAAGTTTGTTCTGAGTCAGTAAATAGTTCTGTTATGATGTCATCCCCAAATCATATCATTCTCAAGGGAACCAAGCTAAGGATGACCACTGACTCATTCCTCTAGATAATTCTTATTTATTCTTGAACCAGATTTAAATAAAATAAAAATAATATTCTATCCTCATTTCACCATGTTAAATCCATTAAAAATATTTGTTTGCTCTTACAACAAAAAAAAGCACTGGAGGATTTTGGCAGGAATTGGTCTCCAATGGTCCATTCGGTCTTGCAGTATTTGTTACTTCCATTCAATCTGAGTCAATTCAGTTACCAAAGATTCCTCCAGGAGCTGTATTAGAGACACTGCATATTCTAACATTCAAACACAACATGTATTTAATTGCTTATTCCATATTGTGCCCCAAATCTGTAATTTCTGATATAAATTATGTTCTTTCTTTAAAAAAAAAATGGGACAGCTCCTCACCTTTATGGTTCCTGGCATTTCTCCCTCCCTCTAGGATTTCTCAGTGAAATGACTGCTGCTGAGATATCACATTGGCAGGTTCCTTCAGCATCCAGAGATCTGACTCCTGACTCCGCTGTATAAATTAATGTATGAGTACAGACTTCTTATAACTATGGCATTCAGAGCCTTCACACCCAATGGCACTCCCAACTAATGGTTTCCAATGAATTTATTCAGCAGTATCTCCAGGATAACTTTGTTTCATCCCAGAGGGATTTTGTATCACTCACAGGAGAGAGTCCTCTTAAGTCACTAATTTACCATCATGGCCATGTGGTTTGTTTGGGCCTAATACGTGTTGCTAGGGTGGGAGGACCAGGAGAGGAAAGTATAATTCACATGTGACAAGCTGAAATAGGTTGTCCACAGATTTTTATAAGGACACTGTCAAACATAATTGGAAGCAATGTGGCAGAGCTGTTGATTCTTAGGAAGTGACATTTGCAAGAAGGCTACTTGTCAATCTCAAGCAATGTGGCTCTACTAGAGCAAGAAAAGACAAAGCTTCCTATAAGGAAAACAGATGAGTTTTTCAGTGGGAAGGACCTAGGAAGCCATAATCATTCTGAGGTCAGTCTCCGTAGGCACACAAAACAAAAAGGTCTGAAGGTCACACGTCCATCACATTTATATGTCCAGGCACATAACCATTATCATCACTGCCATTTTGGAATTGGTGCAATGAGTATTTAGCAGCTGACTTTTAACTGACATACAACCATGAGCACACACACACACACACACACACACACACACACACACAAAACAAGGTGTATAATTTTGGAATATAAAAGGGGAAAATTCAAGCTGTATTGAAAAGTTTCCACAGGGTAGAAGACCTAAGTGCTTTAACTGGCTTCTCTGTTTACCATAGGATCTTGGGTAATTTTGCCACTTTGTGTCTTAGTTTTTTTCACATGTAAAATGGGGAATTGGATGAAATATATAAAGTTTGCCCCAACTTTTATTTCTAGTCCAAATATTTATTCAGTAAAAAATTTGTAGGCAAGATATCTATCTATCAGCTATCATCTATTTATCTAGATATAGAGATAAATGTTTTAATTATGAGATATCACATAACCCTTACCCATGTTTATAGTCCCTTTTAAAAAATAAGATATGATTGGGTGCTTGGATGGCTTAGTCAGTTATGCGTCTGACTCTTGACTTTGACTCAGTTCATGATCTCATGGTTTGTGGGTTCAAGCCCTGCGTCAGTCTTCACACTGACAGTGTGGACCCTGCTTGGGGTTCTCTCTCTCTCCCTCTCTCTCTCTCTTTGCCCCTCCCCCACTCACTCTCATGTGCTCTCTCTCTCTCTCAAAAATAAGTAAATAAACTTTAAAAATAAACAATAAATAAGTAACTAAATAAAATAAATATAAGACGAGATCAAATATCTTCTTTGATATAGAAAGGAAAAGAAAGAAAGAAACAAGCCAAAGAGAGAGAAGGGTGTAATACGTAAAAACAAAGAAATTAAGCTAATATTTGAACATTATTACTATGGAATTACTTGGCTTACAGTAAAAACTTCACAAATATTTAATATGTGTTTCTTGATTACAGATGATCTTGAGACCAATAGGAGATGTTCAATGGGCAAAAAAAAAAAAAAAAACAATATGCTTGAAAGTTCATGAATGTGGGTTGTGATAAGTGCAGATTGGAACTCATCTTAGTTGTAGATTTATTATTACTGTTGGAAGAATTGTGAAGCCCCCATAAGCACAATTAGCAAATAATACCATCAAAACACATGCAAGGGATTATCATTAGTGGGATGATAAACGCAATATGGCAGACTGAGCCTACTTCCTTACATCACTACTCAGTGATGTAGTACAGACAAAATGTAAGCATTCAGTGTCACTTCTGGATTTTCTCACTACCACGGCTACTAGTTTAATGCTAGTTAACGATATTCTTAATTGTTATTATTACTACTAAGAGCCACCTAAGTTTGTGCAGTTGTTATCCTTAGCAGGTCTGGAGTTCATGGACACTCTTCCATGATAATAGATGTTTCACTTAAGTTTCAGATTTTCCATCCCTGGTGGTCATTTTCTAGACATAGATGTTTACATGACCTCAGATAGTAATATGCTGAAGATCTTTTATAAAAAGGGTTACCCTGACTCCCTAATTGGTTAACTGTGTTTGGTTTAATCATCTCAGATGACAAAGTGCACTATTTGCTTCAAACTAACTACGTCAAGACCGCAAGCCCTAGTTGTATACCAACCGTGCCTCTGTTAGCTATAACTGCTTACGCTCACTTATCAGATGACATTCTGTTCCCTTCTCATTGGGAGAAGGAGGATAGAAGGGGAAGGAGGTACAGAGAGGTGGGGAAAGGAAATGAGAGTTCTAGGCTTAAAAGTGGCATGTGGGCCTATGTCCATGAGGGGATTCACAGTCAGATAAATGGTGAAATTAGAGGGACTGTTTGCACAAGGGACTTCTCAACTAAAAACTCCATCATATAATAGTTAATGTAATTTGATTGTACCTGTTTTATATATTTACCACACACACAAATACTGATTCTTGGTTAGTTCCCTTTTGTGGATATACATCAGTTTACACAATGTCCGTTAAAAAAAAAAAAAAAAAAGACAATTATACCAATTGCCCAATGTGTAACACACCTGGACATTCTTTCCAGGTGTGTGAATCAGTAGGAAGGTCAGGTTCCTATACTCCACTCCGCTTCCTAATTACTTTCCAGAAGGGATTCTTGCCCTAAGTGCCATCTTTGAGAGGCGCACAGTCAGTAATCGCCAACTTGAGTGCACCCTCCAGATCTAAACACAAGACACACATGCGCCATTCCTTAAGGAAAGAAATATGAATCACCCACCAGACACTTGACAAAAAAAAAAAAAAAGTACAAAAGGTAAAATGAAAACGAAAATAAAAAACACATTAAAATCGAAAGAAGCAGATAATTAATGGACAAAAACCAAATGAGACACATATACTTTATTGTTAATAGAAATGTAATCATGCTCTTCCTGACTTGAAGCTTTTTGTTTGTTTGCTTTTACTTAACACTTACGAATGCACAGCTAGACCATGTTAAAGACTCCAAGGACTGGCTACTGGTGTTTTTTTTCTGTGGCCGAAGATTACACGTCTTCTATGCTAGTTCTTCTCAGCCATGAGTTCAAATCTCATGGGTTTCTGGACAGCTTAAGGATTGGATGCTTTGAGGTCAGGTGTCCAATTTTGACCTACCCAGTAGTCACCACTTGATTAAAGAGCAGAAGAAGCATGTTGCCCTCACTAGAGGTCTGGGTATATATCATAAAGAGAAAAGGGTTTACAGAATTGTTTGTAAGGTTGTGTATTATACTTTCTGTTCTAAACCATTCATTTTAAAAGTAATTTTATAAGTTTTATTTATTTGTTTGTTTGTTTTTCTATCCTTGCTCTCTTTCCACCATTTTATCCAGGTAACCAACATTAGCAGTTCGTAAGTATCAATATGTATCAGTTCTTATGCTCATATAATCAGGGACAAAGACACAAATGTACACGCTCAGCCGAGGCTTTTTGTTACCAGTTTTGCAAAAAATATTACATTATGTATAAATTGCTGATACTATAAATACAGTCTATTATGTAAGGGAAACAGCCCTCCACTGTTGAAAGGATTACCAATTGCTACCATCGTTTGAGAAGGCAATTTGGGGAGTATTTATCAATTTCTTTAAAAAATGCATATATCCATAAACATAGATATTATAACTCTAAAAATTGTAACTCTAGGTATGTGCTCAAGAAAAATACTTATGTATGGGTCTGAAAAGGAGAAAAAGTGCAGCCAGCTCAATCGTAGCATCATTTCAGTAGTGAAAAATGTTTTCATAGTGGAAGCATCTTAAAAATTATTCCATTGAAAAAGGTTAAAGTGGGGCGCCTGGGTGGCTCAGTCGGTTAAGCGGCCGACTTCGGCTCAGGTCATGATCTCGCGGTCCGTGGGTTCGAGCCCCGCGTCGGGCTCTGTGCTGACAGCTCAGAGCCTGGAGCCTGTTTCGGATTCTGTGTCTCCCTCTCTCTGACCCTCCCCCATTCATGCTTTGTCTCTCTCTGTCTCAAAAATAAATAAACGTTAAAAAAATTTTTTTAAAAAGAAAAATGGTTAAAGCAATTGTGAATGTCCATGGTATCAGACTCTAGTTAGCCAGAGCCAAATTCTACATTCAGACCAGTAGGCACAGTGTCGAGCATCCATACCCATATTTTAATTCTAATTTCTTTGAAAATCCTTAAAAACCAAATGTAATAATAATTATATAATAGGTATTCCAGATTGGATTATATTCATTTTATAGCAACACAGTCACAAAATATATTGTATTATTATTAATTATTATTATTATTGTTGCTGTTGTTGTTATTTTCACGTATAGGGGCACAGAAAGGCAAAATTTGAGAAAGCCCTTGAAAGTCATACTTAAGCTCTGCATTCATTTGTTAAAAGCAATGATAAATATTTACATATGTTGCAGTGTTAGGATTTCCAAGGTAACTTGTTAAGTTCAATAAGAATGTCTTAAACAATATGAATGGTATTCTGCAAATTCTTTAAAAGACAATATAGTTTATATGCTAGATATATAAATACAGAAAACATCTGGGACAATGCATATCTAGCTTAATATAGAAGATACTTACATTAAGAGGAGTGGTTTGAGGGGATGTGTGAAGGGACTTTGAAATTTTTGTCTTTATAGGGATGCTTGGGTGGCTCAGTCAGTTAAGCATCCGACTTCAGCTTAGGTCATGATCTCATGGCTTGTGGGTTCGAGCTGCATCGGGCTCTGTGCTGACAGTTCAGAGCCTGGAACCTGCTTCAGATTCTGTGTCTCCTTCTCTCTTCTGCTCCTCCCCAGCTCATGCTCTGTCTCTCTCTGTCTCAAAAATAAACAAATAAGTGAATGAATGAATGAATGAATAAATAGATAGACAAATAAATAAATAAGGCTTTGATTTGCATTTAAAAATAAATTTTGTCTTTATAGTCTTAGATATTTCTTGGATTATTCCACGATAGAAATGTGGGTTTGAAGTATCCTTTAATACATTTTCCTCTAAAATGTATGGTTCTGATTATTTTTGTCCATAACGAACTTAATCACAGTTTATTGGCTTAAAGCAACATTTCGTATTATGTTCCCAAATTTTAAGGTCAGCAACTTGGACAGCAGAAATGGCTTGTTCCTTCTCCATGATGTCCGGGGCTTTCGCCTGAATGAATTAAAGATATCTTGGTGGCTGGGGCCTGGAATTATTTCACATGTCTGGTGTCTGGGTTGAGTTAGATTGAGGACTAGGTGGGCTGACTTTTCCGCGTACATGTCACCTCACATGTCACTTGGCTCTCCCACAGAATGGCAGCCTCAGGGCAGTTGGTCTATCTCAAGAACAGCTGGGGTTTTAAGCAAGACTGTTCCAATGGATAAAGCGAAAACTCCATCACCTTTTAGGATTAAGCTTTAAAAATTGCAGTGTGTCACTTCTGCCGTATTCAAAGCAGCCATAAAATCCTGCCACCCTTCCCACATCTTGAATTACACTGCGAAAGAACAAGTGTGATGTTGTCATGGCCATTTCTGTAGATACAACTTGCCGCATCCTGCCTGCTGGTCACAAAAATGTACATCGCTCCAGCAGAGAAAATATACTTACGACTTTCACTAAGATTCCCAAAATTTTGTCCCAGTATGGCATCAGATGTAAGTCTCAGATTCCCATTATCAAAATCAGGCCCATATCCATATGAATCTCCTTCTCTTTTCTATTCGGCTTATTTAGTTTTGAGAGAGAGAGAGAGAGAATAACGGAGGGAGGGGCAGAGGGAGAAGGAGAGAGAGAATCCCAAGCAGGCTCTGCACTACCAGCACAGAGCACGAGATGGAGCTCGATCTCCTTAACCATGAGATCATGATCTGAGCTGAAGTCGAGAGCCAGACGACCAATCAACTAAGCACCCAGGAGCGCCCACATGAATCTCCTTCTGTGTGACAGTTATACTGTTTCCATCCATTTAAAATCTGTAAATTAGACAGCAAAGGAAACAACAGAGGGAAAAGGCAATCCACAGAATGGAAGGAAATGTTTGCAAACCATGTATCTGATGAGATGTTCAATTCCAAAGCATATAAGGAACCCCTATAACTCAGTAGCAAAAAAGAATCCCAATTTAAAAAATGGACTTGAATGCCATTTTTCCAAAGAAGACATGCAAATGGCCAACAGGTGTGTGAGAAGGGTGCTTCACATCACTGATCATCAGGGAAATGCAAATCTAAAACTGCAAAGAGATATCACCTTATGCCTGTTAGGGTGTCTATTATTTATCAAACCAAGAGATAACAAGCATTGGTGGGAAACTGGAACTTGGGCACTGTTGGTGGGAATACAAAATAGTGCAGGTACCATAGAAAATAATATGGATATCCCTCAAAAATTAAAAATAAGTCCATGATATGATCTGGCAGTCCCATTCTGCATATATGTCCAAAAGAATGAACATAAGGATCTACAAGAGATGCATGGACTCCCATGTTTATCGAAACTCTTCTTACGACAGCCAAGGTATGGCAACAACTCAAATGACCATCAACAGGTGAATAAAGAAAGTGCATATATGTACGATGGAATATTATTCAGCCTTAAAAGAATAAGAAAGAAATTCTGCCACCTGCATCTTTGAATGTGAAGACATTACGCTAAGGGAGATGAGATAGTCACAGAAGGACAAATACTGCATAATTCCACTTACAGGAGGTATTGAAAATAGATTCACTCACAGAGGCAGAAAATAGAATGGTGATTTACCGAGGCTGGGCAAAGGGAGAAATGAGGATCTACTAATCAGTGGGATAAAGTTTCAGTTATAGAAGATGACTGAGTTTAGAGATCTGCTGTAAAACATAGAGCCTATAGTTTACAATATGGTGTTGTGAGTTTAAAATTTTGTTATGATGGTAGGTTTCACGTTAGATGTTCTTACACACACACACACACACACACACACACACACACAGCAAAGGGACCCAAAGGAGCCTTTGGAAGTGATAGATATACTTATTACCTATATTGTGGTGATTGTATGTGTATGTGCACATGTCCAGAGTCATCAAATTGCATATATTAAATATGTGCAGTTTTTGGATATTAATTATACTTTATTAGAGCTGTAAAAATAAATAAATAAAACTTCTGAAATGCTAAACAAAATTATCTACAGAGACAGGATATAGTCTCCCCCCATCCCTGCCACAAACACAAACACACACACACATAAATTTACATAATTCAGTGGTGGGGCAGGCACAAGACAATCACTGTAGCCATTTTCATCAAAAAGGGCTCAAAATGGAAACTATTAGACAATAAAAAAAATTCTAAAATCCAGGGAAACACAAGTCTCCCATTCTTGATCAGGGTCTGTGCTGTTCTTTGTTGATTGTCGTCTTTGGCTGTTAGCCCTGCTTTCTTGGGTTTCGGTCCAGTTTTCCGGATCAATTTTCCACCTTTATAAGATATGAGTCATGTTTGTAATGCAGCGGATGTGTCAGCCTGCTTCCTGCCTATAAAATGTTGGTTTTCAAAGAACTCTTTGTCTTTAGATACAATCTGGCTCTTTTAGTGCTTTTCTCTTAAAAACTTTTTGGGTTCCCTGTGTATCCATTTATAATTAATTATTTTAGGGGACAAAACATATCCACAAATCCCTGGGGGGTTGGGCTTCTTTCCTTGGGTTCCTTGTGAGATTGCTGGGGCTTCTTTAAGCTTCTAGAAGCCTTATAGTTAAATACAGATCATCTGCAAGTGCACTTCAGATATTTAGAAGGCTTTTGATTATTTGAAAGGAGCTATGAAGCTCCAACCGAGGTACTTCTGAAGTCCTACAAAAGATTTGTTGCCATAACAACCTTGGCTTCCTATTCAGCCTGAGAGTATTGTTTATTTTATTTTTGCCCAGGGTCCTTTATCACTTGGCTTAGTATTTTTGTTGGGTTCATTTTGTTTTGTTTTGTTTTGCTTTGCATGTTTGTGTTTTTTAGAACTCAACAAATCCTGTTGCCTCAGAATTCCATACATTTTGCTTGAAAACTGAGCAGCTTTTTGTTAGCCCATTTCTATCTAAAATTTAGCCAATGTGCATCAAATACGTCAGCTGACAACTGATTAATCACCAGACAACTTCCTGGAAGTTATCTCCAGCAAACCTGCCAGCTGGTTAAGAACATTCGCGTCTCCCACATCACTACAGTGAACAGTGTCACCAAACTTCATGCGACCACACAAGAATTGCCTTTCTTCCAGCCTTCCGTGAGGATTCGCTCCCTGAACGCCAGCTTCCCCGAGTGTCCTCAAGGCCCTTTCAGACAATGCTCACTCTCTGGTTGATAGCCATGCCATGGGTCTTGGGCTTTTGTTGTGGCAGCATTTCACTTTGAGCACCAAATTCTATTCTGATTCTTTGCTCCGTAAAAATCTGACCCCAAACTTAGCAGCTTACCTAATTTGCGTACGTGGATTTTGGGGAGTCAGGGATTCAGATATCATACAGGGTGGTGGTCTGACCACACTAAAAAGTATGTGATGTTGGGGGCCAGAGCTGAAGGACTCAAAGGCTGAAGGTGGGTGACTCACAGCCAGAGAGTGTCATCTGAAGGTTTGTTCACTCACCTGCCTGGTGCCTGGCCCAGGAACACCAAAGGCCAACATTGCTATCTGAGCATCTACACTTGCCCTCAACGTGGTTCGACCTCCTCAAAGCATCGTGACTCCGGGAAGTGAGTCGCTTCCACTCTACATACAATAACTCCAGTGAACA
This sequence comes from Panthera onca, assembly GCF_046562875.1. Classification (NCBI taxonomy): domain Eukaryota; kingdom Metazoa; phylum Chordata; class Mammalia; order Carnivora; family Felidae; genus Panthera; species Panthera onca. The sequence goes on from NC_138342.1 coordinate 8,762,044, forward strand.
AGGCAAAGCCGGATCATCTTTCATGACCTATCTGCAAAATGACAAAGCATCATTTCTGGCATTCTCTGCATATTGAAGGACTTGAAAGCTCCCCCTAATTTAAAGAAAGGGCCAAAGACCCCATCCCTGAATGAAAGGAGGGGCAGAGTCACATTGCAGAAGAGTCTTCAGGATGGAGAGTGTCACTGGGACCATCTTTGGAAGATACACCCTGTCACAATTATCACAGGAGTGTTGGTACTGATCCACAAAAGATGGAAGGGTTTCAGAAAATCCATAAAAATCCCTGTGGAAGTCAACCTTTTATTTATTTTAAAAATCACCAATTATATCAAAGCACAGCCAAATCTTTTGTCTTCTGTGCGAAGGGTTTAATTGGTTGTAGTATAAAAGCTCATAGAAAGAATTGTGCACAAAAATGTATTCTATTCTATTGATGAGCAGGCTGCATCCTGCTCATAGTCAAATCAGTTCCAGCGTCATCTCTAGGAACCTTTTGCTGGCTCCCTACCCATCGCCTGTGTACTCCTGGCAGGGTTTTGTGCTCCTTTAATTTACTCCCACAGCATACCATACTGGTCTATCCTATAGCATGCATCCTTTGGAATTTGTGATCATAAATAGTGCTCTCTCTCTCCTTCACTCTGTTGTCAGATTCCTGAAGACTGGATTGTGTTTATTTCTCATTGATTTCAAAGTGCTTACAAAGTGCCTGGAACACAACAAGGTGATTCTCCTCCTCATGGAATAAAACAGTAATCTTTTACATTCATGTATCCTTGTACATTACACACATGTTATCTCATTGGCTACTTACATGCTAAGGATTGATACTCTCTTTTCGCAGAGGAGCAAACAAGCCTGGATGGGTTATGTAACTCGTCCAATATCACTAGATACGATGGGAGCTGAGGAGGGAATAAAATGCAAGTATCCTCAATTCTAGCCTAGTTTTCTTCCTGTTTCCCCTTTCTGCCACTCTGAATGATTGAGAAATGATGACTTCTCATGAAACCACCGAACAGACTCTGATAAAATTTTGACTGTGTCGTATGGCAATTTGGACAAAGCAATATTAATATATTTCCCTTGAAGAAACTGCATATAGAATGTCAAGGTAAATATATATCAACATTAATTCCTTCCAACTTACAGTAGCCTGAATCCCATATTAAAATAAGGACATTTTCTTAAGATCCCATAAAGAATCAAGTTGCATTGAAAAGACTCCAATCTTCTAAAATGGAAAACAAGATTACTTAAGTGAATATTTTAAACAAGATATATTTATTTTTATACCATTCCTCAAATATCTTAATGTTCTTATATTAAGCTATGCATGGGGGAGATAATCACTGATACATAAATTATCCAAAAACTTTATCCAAATATATGTTCAGTGATTTTTAAGTTCAGTTGCTGAGTACAGTTCTCAATTTCTTGAGAAATTAAATCAATGCTTTCGTGATCATTGCTGCTTTCTCTGCATTCCCAGAAATTAGGGGAACAACATTATGGTCTTAGGTTATTATTTTTTTTCCTTCCCTTTTCTGGTCCATTCTCCCTAAAGTGAAGCAAAGGGCACTTCGGAGGGAGAGAAGAACGACAGAGCTTCCTCATTAAATCTCTTTCCCTTTGTTTAGCTGTTACAATGAGATCGCTTTTGACCTTTCATAAATTCCATTTTTCTCTTCCAGAAGATGGGCTGAGAAGACCTACCATTCAAATTTTTCATGGATGACTATTACGGGCTGAAAATTTCCCCCCTCCCTCCACACACACAAAAACTCCTATGTTGATTACTAACATCCCATTACCTACAGATGTAACTGTATTTGAAGACAGGACCTTTTAAGAGGTAAGGTTAAATGAGGTAATATGGTGGCTCTGATCCAATCTGACTGGTGTCCTTATAAGAAGAGATCAGGACACAGACACACACAGAGAGACAACCACGTGAGGACATAAGGAGAAGACAGCCATCTGAAACCAAGGAGAGTCTGTAGAGGAAGGCAAGCCTGCCAATCTTAGACTTCTACGCTTCAGACTGTGAGATTACAGATTTCTATTGCTTAAGGTGCCCAGTCTGTGGTACTTACTTAGAGAGCTCTAGCAAACTAATATAACGAGGTTATGATTTACTCTAACTTAGATCTAAATAGATAATGGCACATAGGTCATGTGGAAGGTGAGTTTTCTTCATTACATCTTCCTGAGTGTTCAGCCTTGGGATCCCATGATGAGAAAAGCTATAAGCATTTTGTTCACATTTGCATGCCAAGTTTTCTTAATTTTGTTAAGATCACAACAATGGCTTTTATTTATATTCTTATAATATTTCTTAAATTAAAACCTATCAATTTCAGGTCCCACTAGGATCTTCCGAGGCTAATAACGCTCCTGTTTTCCTGTAGAAGATTGCTGATGAAATTTCTTACCCTAATGGGCAAATTTACCTCTTGGTGAGTGCGTATCTATCCTCCAAATGTTAATGGGTCTTATGTATCTCCCTTTCCAGGGACGTTATCATCTCACACACTGGATACAGATGTACAATGAAAGAAAGCCTCTTTTTATGCCGGTCACTTCACTTAGTTTTCTCATTTCTAGTGCATCCAAATAGGCATTTCCAAAAGCCAGGTGGCTTGTGCTGTTCCACACCAGAAGTGATTGCTTTCCCACTGCCTTACTTGAGTAATGTGCTAATAGAAAACCAAGTTATGGATCTCCAGAACCAGGACAATAATAAAATCATAATGATATTGTTAGCAATCTGGCCCCAGTGCTGGTCCCTTCTCCCAGAGAAACATTGTCACAGAAATACAAAAACTCATCAGTCACAAATATCACACAAGAACCAAGCCAACCAGCTTAAATTTACACACAGAATTTCATGTGAGACTGAATTTCACTGCCGGGGAGCAGCTTCTCTTAGAAAAATCCAATTAGCACACTAATCGATGTGGCTAGCCCTTTCTGAGTAGATCCTCAGAAGTATGCTCTTAGGTGATTTTTACAAGGTCACACAGAGTACCAGAGGTGAGACCAAGACTGAAGCTCAGTTCCGACATCAAGCCCGTGCCACCTCTCTGGAGCTTGCATTCTAAACGTTGGGTGTGCAGTATGTGGCTTGACCCATATTTGGCCATCTCAGAAATTTTAAACAAGAAAACAAATTGAACAAATAAATACCTAAGTAGAGCAGTAAAATAACCCAGTTAGCCAGCTAAAGTTAACCGGGAAGCCCTTGAATCTTAAATATCACCTCAACCATTGTGGCTATTTGGTCGATTCCGAAAGACGATGATTAGGCAGAGTGAAGAACAAAGGGAGACCAGAAGTCCAAGTTTCCAAGTAATAAATGCCACAATTATAGTAACTTTCCTGTTTGATGTCCACTCTTGGGAAATGCACACTCCATCACCAATAGTGTCATAGTGTTTGTTGTTTCTAAACTCGTACATCTGTTCCCTTAGACTAGTAGATCTGCTTTTCTTAGGCACTAGACCCCTAACTGAACCACTTCCAAAATGAATAGGTCAAATGGAACCGCTTTCACCAAGAACACCAATAAAAACAAATCATGCTGATACTGTGTGGCTTTCTGAAAACATGACAAATTTTAGAAACAAAAATTACACCCCTGTAGTAATTTTTTTTAATTTTTAAAATGTTTTTTTATTTATTTTTGAGACAGAGAGAGACAGAGAATGAGCAGGGGAGGGGGAGAGAGAGAGGGAGACACAGAATCTGAAGCAGGCTCCAGGCTCTGAGCCCGACGTGGGGCTTGAACCACGAACTGTGAGATCATGACCTGAGCCGAAGTCGGACGCTTAACCGACTGAGCCACCCAGGCGTCCCTCCTGTAGTAATTTTTGTAAACAATTTCTAGCTTATACCATGATCTCGTATCCAAAATATTTACTCAATAGATACTTTTCGAAAGTTTGCTCCATGCAATGTTCTACCTGCTGAGGATATAGCTATAAACAAAGAGCTGATGTCCTCATGGTCTAGCTGAAAGAGTTAGACAATCACAAAATGAAGAAGAAAAATGCAGAATGTTGTGGATAAACGTGAACCAGGGTAGGTAAATAAGGACAAGCATGCCAATGATGATGGGACATTGGTTTTGCTACTTTAATTACAGTGGTCCAGGAAAACCCCACCACGAAAGGGATATTTGGGGATACTGAAGAGTAAGAAATCAAGCTATGTTGATACCTGAGCCCAGAGCGTTTCAGATCAAGGACACCTCAAGTCTTAAGCCCTGAAGTCATGTGCTTGGTGTGCTCCAGAAATATCAGGGAGTCGGGTAGTTGGAAGGTGGAGGAAAGGGAGAATAAGAGAGATGAGCTGGAGTTGGACAGGGAGTGATCTGAGATCCTTTAAGTACTTTTAAGTTGATTTTTAGGACCTCGGATACCATTTTGGGCAGAGAAGTTACATGATTTAGTGTTGAAAGGATTACTCTGCTTCTGTGTTAAAAATAGACCACATGGGGCAAATTGGCAGGAAGGAGATGAGTGAAAACACCAGTGTCACCCAGGCAAATGGTGGCGGTGGCTTGAACAAGGACAACAGCGAGTTGGCGAGAAGTGGTTGGATTTTAAATACATGGTGAAGGCAGAACCAATAAACTTTCTTGACAGATTGAACATGAGTATAAAAGAGAGGAGCTAAGGAGGATGCTGACGTTTTGATTACGGAAGAGTGAAGTTGCCATTAACTGAGATGGGAAAGACTGAGGGAGGGGTGAGTTTGTTGAGGGAGGGGAGAGATAAAGAAACAAATGTTCTCACAGTGTTTGGAGTCAATGGCTCTAGCTTTAGGAACAGTTTTGGGGACAATAGATGGGGTTCATTGAGGAAAATCTTACTTGGCACATGTTGAAGTTCTAAAAGAAGCCATCTTGGAAGAAATCCTGTTGAAGCTTAGATCTAAAGGGTAAGTGGCAGTTACGAAAGTGAAGGGGGGCAAGGAAGGGTTCTGTGTAAAATCCCAGAGCAGGACAGGTCCAGGAGCAGAATAAACCACCGCACATCAAAACACGGTCAGCTGTAGCACTCGTTTTGAAAAGGTAAGTTTATTCCAGTTTAATGGATATGTTAAGGGATGATTTGAGCACGGGTGAATTTTGTGTTTGCTTATCTGTGACTCTTACAGACACTGATGGATGCAGAAAATCACAGCTAGCTGAACCGAGCTAGGAACACACACGGTGAGACCTGAAGCACCTCAAACATCCAGGAGCGCTTTGCTCATGCCCTGTTTGCCACGAGCCCCGCCCAGCGTTCCACATCCCTGGGACAGCTTTCCCTCCAATTCAAGGCAGCCTTCCTGCTACCACTATGCAATTGCTTGCAATATGGCCCCTTCTGATTCTTACTTCCATGAACACACACTTGGTCTTTTTGAAGGTCAAGGTCTGGTTTTCTCGTAATGTTTCTGAGTGTCTTAACCATTGAACAAAACCGTGTTCCCATTTGTACTAGGTCTCTATCTTCTTCCTGTGTATGCTACAAATGAAAGTTGAGAGTCGGCTGTGCCCTTGATGCGATCAGCCTCGTGGCTTATATTGCACAATTTTGTATAGCGTGTGGTTTTTAGGAACGCACACGCCACATTCTGGTAGAACTGACTGTAATAGAAGGAGGTCCGGGGGATTTCAGTGCATAGAGTGGTGCGGGGCATGGATGGGGAGTGGCCCAATATGAAGAGGTAGATGGGGTGGGGAACTGAGAAGTCAAAGGCCTCCATGTAAGCCAATATGAATGGTTTAGACTTCACTCTGGGGTCATCTTTAACCGTGAAGTATAGCACAATTGCAGTTGAGAAAGATCGCATGGAATGTGGTGATGAGACAGGAGGGGAGTGAGGCTCTAGTCAAGAAGCTCAGTGAGCAGCCTGTTTCATTAATACAGGTTGGACGAGATGGTGGCTTGGTCAGTGACGACAGAGATGGACGGGACTGGAAAAACCCAAATCCAGTTCCGCTTCCTGATACAATCCTGAACTGCTGATCTGCAATATGCCCACAATGATACAAGAACAAGCAAAGTAGTCAAACAAAAGGGAAAGGACCAAAATGTTGCACACTTAACGTTGTGTACCTTTGAATATTTCCCCTTCGTTCCATCCTGTTTTCGCACTTAATGCTGTTGAAAAGCAATGAGATTATAGATGAAAAGAATGGTAATGATAGTAATAAGAAGAAGAGATGCACACTGTGTGAGTGTATAATTTTTGAAACTGAACATTTTGGTGCCTATTTTTCATCCCCATAATAGGGATAATAACAATACGCAGTTATAAGTTTATTATTTGCTAAAACACCTTTAAAGTACTTATACAAGACTGGCATATGATAAGCACTACTGGAATATGCTTACCATTATTTCAAAATATTTCACATACATCGCATCAGCTCTCAAGAGGGTATTATGATTTCAATTTTTTGAATGAGGGAGCAGAAGGTCAAGGAGGCTACTCAGCTTGCTCAACGCCACTAAGTGACAGTCTAGTCCTGCAGCAGAGCGTTCAGGGTTCAACTCCACCCGCCACGCCTACTCTATCCGGGGCACTGAGGGGTGAAAGCGTGAGCCACGCAGGGCAAGGGAGGAGCATCCTTCACACGAGCCTAACAACCACCCTGCATCCTTCCTCAATTCCCTCTCGGGCTTCCACCTCCCAGAGCAAACTGCCTGCGAGAATCCAGCGAAATCCGCAGCCCCACACTCCATTATATCATCTTTAGGCTTCGTAAAATTAGACTTTGTGAAGTTCTTCCAGGAAAGTGCCTTAATCTTTCAGTCAGCTACACTGCGCCATGTTAATCAGCACAGAGTGGAATTGGCTGTGGAATTAAGATGCCGGAATGGTTCGATTTCAGCCCACGTCTTCTAAAACCCAAATCACTTTCCCTGTAATCAAACCCCTACCTAGTTCGGAGTATCAAAGATAACGTCTTTTCTTTTTCGGTCTTTCTTTCACATTCAACACAGGAGTAAATGGGAAACACTGAAAATCCCATCACTTTTTTTTTTTTTTTTTGGCTCTGAATCAAAAGGATCCATAAATCTTAGAGAAAGGCCTCAAAGCAGAGATTCAGCATTCAGGGCTTCGATCCTAACAGCGTCTGATTCAAGGAGAAATTACTTTTCGGGAAACTCTCAAGCCTTCTCACCCATTTCATATTCCAAACAATTTCCTCTCCCTTCTTCCTGGAGTGGAACAGAGCATTTTGTTTCTGTAGACCTATTGCATAGGCAAGTCCGTGTGTAGAAAAGAGTTTCACAAGAGCCCAGAAATGGAACTCTGGGAAAATCGCTCCAATCGGAAATAGGGGAAGGTGTGGTTTTCCAGAAAGATGGCTACATCTTGAGTGCCTTGTTTGCTTCTGTGATTTTCTCAATAATTCTAGGGAATGCTTGCAGCCTAAGTTCTTCTTCTGCCACAGCATTTTCTTATTTGTTGATTATGCTCAGGTAAGTTAATTACTAGTAAGAAGATAATGAAAAAACCTCAAGCTCGCAGTTAAGTGGAGGGGAACAGTCAAGCATAATGGAGATTTTAAGTGTTCTCATTTCCTCCCATTTTTGGAGACCCTGAAGAGCTATCACCTTCCCCTCTACCTAATGCCTTTCAAATCAGGAATTAATGCAATGGAAAAATCATCAGGCTAAAAGCAGCTTTTTGCCAGGATGCCAAAGGACACTTTTGCAGTGATTTCAGGAATGAAGCTCAGTAAAGTTTTATTTCTTTGATGTGTTTGCTTGATTTATTGCTGAAGCTTATGATACGAGGCCTAAGGGGATTCAAGCAGAATTTAACATATACAAATAACTATCTTTTCAGCCGGAAAAAAATCCTAAAATCGTAGAAAAATATATCGGCTGTGCCCTGCATGGCAATTAGAGAACAGATGATTAGGGAAACAGGGCTGACCTCTCTGTGCCGTTCAGGTCTAGTTCAAAGAACGGCAGACTCACATCTGCAGTGGGAACCAGAAAAGGGGTCAGAGGATCTGAGAGGCCCCCTGTGTTGTCGCAGCTTAGATAAGGGTGTGACGTGGGACAGGGAGGGACACACAGGGTCCTGTGAGCCTCATTCCGGTGGGTGACAGGGAGCCATCAGGGTATTTTAAAGACATGCTTGAAGGAAGGATGATTATATTTAATACTTTAAAGCTCACTTGGGATCTTATAAAGATAAATGCTTAAAGAAGGAAATGAATCAATAAGAGTAAACTGGCTGTAAAGAATAATCTGGAAAGATACGCTTCTAACACGTGGTGGTTTCCTAGGGCTGCTGCAACACGGTACCTCAAACTGTGTGGCTTCAACAACAGGTATTTATAGTCTCCTAGTTCAGAGGCCAAAAGTTTGACATCAAGGCAATAGGAAAGCTGTGCTGTCTCAGAGGTGCTAGGAAAGAATCTGTTCCAGGCTCTTCCCTGGCTTCTGGCTGGCAATGCGTGCGTTCTGCGGCTTGTGGAGGCAGCGGCCTGACCTCCGCCTTTATGTTGTCTCTTGTGTGTGTGTGTCTCTGTTCAAATTTCCCCTTTTGATGAGGACACGAGTCATGTTAGATGGGCCCGCCCCACTCCAGTATGTTCTCATCTTAATGAATTACCTTTGCCACAACGCTATTTCCAAATTGGGCCACATTCTGAGGTACCGGGGTTCAAAAGTTAACATACGGATTTTTGGTAGGGCGTACCGTTCAGCCCTTGATGTAATGCATTCCGTAAACAGAACCACAAGACTGTAGGCCAGTGAAGAAGAGAAGTCCAGAGAACAATTGTTTTCTTAGAGGGAAAAGTGAAGGAAGTCAGGGAAGGTGGAAAGGGGGGAGAAGGAGGGAGAGAGGGAAGAAGGAGGGAGAGAGGGAGGAAGGAGGGAGAGAGGGAGGAAGGAGGGAGAGAGGGAGGAAAGAGGGAGGAAGGTGGGAAAAAAGGAAGGGAGAGACAGAGGATAGCAAGACAGCTGGTTTTATTTCAAACATTTTATTTTTATTTTTCAGCTTTTATTTAAATTCCAGTTAGCTAACATACAGTGTGACATTCGTTTTAGGTCTACACCACAGTCACTCATCACTTCCATACAACCCCAGGTGCTCCTCACAAGTGCTCTCCTCACTCCCCATCACTCAGCATAACTATAGACACGGATGGGTGGCCATCATTACGTGATGAGTCACAGTCACCTGTGAGATGTGAAGAGAAAGGGACACAAACATCGATCTGTTTATTACAACAATGCTATTGTTGGACATCCAAGACCAAGGATGTGCAAAGCTGGGGTGAAGTTGGAAGACAGATGGGGCCACATCCCCATGGGATGGGATGGGAAGGGAGAGAAAAAGAACAGGAAATAGCATTAATGGAAGGGCTTATGAAGACACAGTCACTTTCCAGAAAGTTTTTGCCCTCCTTCTTGCTTCCTTTTTCCTTTATTAAGTATTTCTTTTTTCCTTGCCAGGCAGGTTCTGGGTGGCCAACAGTACAAAGCCCTGTCCTCGTGGAGCCGCGAGGTGTAGGGGTTATTAACCCTCTTTCGGAGAAGAGAAATGCGTGGTCAGAGAGTGTAAGCAACTTCTCCAAAGTCTTGTCCCTGAAAGATGCTGGACATGGAATTCCATTAAATGGTGGTTTTCCCAAAGTCCCTTCTCTTCCCTTCAAGTCTACTACTCCGTCCCTCCTCAGAGCATCTCCTGAAAGAGCTGAGCTTAAAGCAGGAGGTTGGATAGAGAAGGGCACGGGGTACACATTTAGGTAGGCAGGGAAGGGTTAAAGGCTTTGTGGATTCCTTTGAAGAGTTCTGTCTGGGGGCACCTCGGTGGCTCAGTTGGGTGAGGGGTCAGATTTTGGCTCAGATCATTGTCTCAAGGTGAGTTCCTGCCCCTCATTGGGCTCTCTTCAGATCCTCCATCCCCCTGTCTCTCTGCCCTTGTCACACACTCTCTCTCTCTCTCTCATTCCCAAAAATAAATTAAAAACAAATGAAAAAAATAAAGTGTTCTGTCTGTTCTCTCTCATTCCCTTTCATTTGCAGAAGGCGACTCTTAGATCCAGGGACCTCGAGAGACATGAGTCATTTTCTGAGAGGAAGAACGTGAGGTTGGATGTTCAGGGTTGGCTCCAGGCATAAGAAAGAGGAGAAAGGAGGACTGTGATTTCCCTTCCTGATAGTCAGTCCACCTTGTCCCCGGAGCATGGCAGCAGGGACTCTGTGAGCTTAACTTCCAAAAGGACTAGAAGGTTCCACAGCAAACGACAGGGATGCTGGTAATGGGAATGCAGTCTACCCAGGTAATCTGGGTAACTTTTAATCTATATTCTTTTACAGAAATTGTAAAGAGCCTGATGGTGAAAGAATATGAAATGATCAGGAACTTCTACACAGTCATTTCTGTTCTTATACAATAAAGATTGTCTTAGGAAATAAAATGATGACTACAGGTAGATTCTAGAACTTATGACTGTAGAAACAGGAAGCAATTATGTGTGTACATATATGTGGATACATGTACATGGTAACATACCTACGTGTCTGTGTGTGTGTGTGTAGAATTCTACCACCAATTGTCCTGTGGAAATCTAAGTCCGTAGCAAATTTCTGCTGGAAATTTCTGGATCCATTTCTTCTTTATTCTCTCAGCTAACTGGAATCCTTCAACCTTTCTAAGAAAATAGGAAGCATCAGAGTTGAAGCAGCACCCATAGAAAGTGTACCTGCCATTTTCCTCAAGTGTTGCTAGGCTTAGGAGTGTAAATTATGCCATTGAGGTGAAGGTCAAAGGGAGCTTGCTCTGTTGTTCCCAGGACATAATATTAGTGTGCCTTGAACAGGACTTTGGCAAAGTGCCCCTGGTGACCTAGAAGGTTGGACACATCTGATGTTGACGTGTTGAATTCACCATGTTTTTGCTCTGATAGAGTTATTTTATCTTCTTGAACTGCCTCTCCCACTATGCCCACCCTATCCCCTAAGATAAGACACAGGAGCAAAGGAATGCTCTCAAGTTCATCCCATCCCTCTGCCTCTGGTTTGTCATATTTTAACTGTATTCCAGCATCTGGTCTCTTCCTTAGGATAAGTTCTTAGTCACGAAGGGTTTACTCTTTTCATATGAATAAAAACCAAGTTATCTCAATGGCTCTTCAGGATGGTTTTAGACTCTCCGGCAGCTAAATTTAGATTGAAGCCGGGGAAGAAAAAAGAAAGAACACTGTATAATTTGAGAAATGAGCAGGTGTTTTAAAGTCATACTAATTTGGGATTGAATCCTGGTCCATCTGCTAGTTAACTGTGAACAGGTTTTAAAATGGAGGAAATATCAAATAAGGTATTTGTGAAATAAAAGATGCAGTCATACATGTTAGGTACCCAGGAAGGTGGCTGTGTCAGCCAAGAACATTTAATACAATGCTATTTTTGTTGTGCAGCCAAATTAATTAACTTAACGTCCTGTTCTTGAAGTTACACACACTGGCGTTACCAGTGCTGGTTTAAGATTTACCTCCATCTGGGGGTGGGAGGTCCAGGAAGGGGGGTGAGTGTGATGGAAACTTCAGTGCGTATCGGAACCGCAAGAAATCCACTTTCCCATGTTGACCACAGTGTGGATGATTCGGTGAGTCCACCAATTTTAATATAAAGGTCATACACTTATAAAGAAATTCAGTTCTCTCTTTCACTACACACGCGCGCGCGCACACACACACACACATTTAATAAATAAAGATAACATTATCCAGATAGATTATCCAGTGGCTAAACAAAAAATTCTGAATTTGGGGCATGTGGATGGCTCAGTCTGTTGTGTCCAACTCCTGATTTGGGCTCAGGTCATAATCCCAGGGTCATGGGATTGAGCTGTGTCAGCTCCATTCTGCATGTGGTGCCTGCTTGAGATTCTCTCTCTCTCTCTGCCCCTCTCCCCTGCTCTCTCTCTCTAAAATGAAAAAAAAAAAAAAAATCTGAAGTAGATCCGAAGGAAAAATGTCATTGGGAACAGAGATCTGACAACTCTAAATGAACATTAGGTTATAAAAAGCCTTCACTCAACAATGCATTACATGTAAAAAACTTGTCATTTATAAATAACAACTTCACATCACTGAGCCCTTTCCTGCCCCTCAAATACACTTTAAGGTAGGTATTTAACTATCAGTTTTTTACAGTCAAGAAGAGTAAAGCTCACAAAACTTAACCGGATCAAAGTCATTCAGGTAGTAAATTAAGACACGAACATAGGTATTTTGATTCACACTTATATATTTGTAGTACTAAATTAATAAGACTTATTAAACAGAGGTGATGTTAAAATGTTAAGTCAATTATGCTTGACTATTTAGAACTTGAAGATATGAACCATCCTTGGTTTGTCCAATATTTTATTCCTTGCTCCAAGCACAATGACAAGTGTATAAGTGTTTGATAAATACTTACTGAGTTGATGAAATAATCAGAACCTTTCTGGGTCAACCTCTACTTCAGAAGTTGTTAAAATTGCCTATAAGTAATGAGCATATTAGGAACACTGATTTTCAGGTGGCCACAGTTTGAGAGTCTGTCAGTTTGAACTTGAGAGGAAGATGTTCATGGGTGTGCCAGTGCGTGTATGTGTTGTGTGTGTGTGTGTGTGTGTCCATGAAAACTGAAGGGGGGTGGTATTGAGGAACTAGGTATCATGGAAAATATTATAAAACATAACTTTAATGTAAATCAAATATGATTACTACAATCTATAAAAGTTATTTTGGCAGTTTTGCTATTCCAGATATCTTACGTGTATGTGGGATCAGGCGATATTAGATCAGACGCGTGTGGCCTTTTAGAGATCATTGAGTCAACGGGTCCGCAAACTATGTCCCGTAGGTCAAATGGGCCCACTGCTTGTTTTTATAAATAAAGTTTTATTGGAACACAGCGCTGTCCATTCACGTACATAGTGTCTGTGGCTACTTTCACGCTAAAATGGTAGAACTGCGCAGTTGCCAGAGGAATATGTGGCCCGCAAAGCCGAAAATATTTGCCACATCACGGATGGAACTGGGACCCCAGTTATTGAACGAAGAAGGCACAGGATGGAAGGTGCAGTGTAGGGAATATGGTCAACAGTGTTGTATCAACGTTTTATGGTGACAGGTAATAGCTACACTCGTGGTGAGCACAGCATGGCATACAGAGTTGTCCAGTCACCATACTGTATGCCTGAATTTAGTGTAACATTGTGTGCCAACTATACCTCCGTAAAATAAAATAAATGTTTGCTGGCACTCGATTTAGTCTACACCTCCCATTTGGCAGATGAAAAGTCTGCCCTCCTGATGGATGACAGGACCTACTCAAGGTCACACGGTCGTGGAGGCAGGCTGGAACTAGAACTCAGGTCTCTCAACTGCCGTTCCTTTGCAGCTTCCTTTATCACAGTGCATCCCATTATCCTATTGTAAAGAGCTACACTGATTCACAAGCAATTTAGTTTTGCTTTGTTATAAAACACATTATTTTATTTCATATATATGATTTATATCGTCTATGCAAAGACCAGCATCATCCAGATGCATTGTGACAGCTGCCACCCAAGAGCACCTGGGACCAGTAAGCGCCCAGGGGAAGTTGCGACATCATCAACTGGGCTTATAGAGGCTGAGTTGAAAACTGTCATAAAGCCAGATGAAATTTCATAGAAAATTGATCTTAAAAAGTGAGGTCTCAGTAATAACTCAAAAGTCTATTTTATTAAGATCCCAGCTGGACATTTTCCTTCAGACGGTCCCCCATAAACGTAAACAGTAGACATATATTGCTCAATGGTGGGATTTGGAGAATGGAGAGGGAGTGGACCTGGATGTCCCCCCGCCTCAACTAAAGTGTAGATAGAGTGGATATAATGACACTAGCATATGTCTGAGCCATCTTTCCCTTATGAGGTGGAGAGTGAGGATTGGCTTGGCCAATCAAGTCTAACGAGGCCAAGATGGCCGAATGCCTATTGAACCTCTGTGAGAAAGGTACACACCCTGGAAGTATGCTGAATTGCAAAAAGAGTAAAAAGGTGCCCCAAAAAGCCAAAGAAAGAAGTATATTAGCCTCAAAGTGGAAGAGAATAAAGGCAAGCAATTAAATATTGATGGAAGGAACCAGTATTCAGGGATTCAGGGTTACAATGTGAAGGGAGATAAGGAAGGTGAGGGGTGTGGTCCTGGGCATCATGGCAGCTTCAGGTGCCTGCCCCAGGAGAGTGTTTGTGCTGGTTGATTGCACCTAAAGGGCTAGCCAGGCAGATGAAAGTAAGGAAACACCTCTTTCACCAGAAGATGTTCCAGAGAGTTTTTCATTAATTAACAAATCAGTGGATCACTGCCTAACTGAATATTTCTGGTACATTGTTACAGATCTGGCTGAGTGTCTGGGGCTTTTTGATCATCCAACACTGCTTTTGTTGGAGAATTGACTCTTTCCCAAACCACATCAATATGCTATGCTGTCAAAGTAGGACCTCTACTTTCCATCAACAGGGTGGGCAGCTATAATAGTCAGAGTAAGGAATTGCAAACAATTGATTCAACGCTTTCTAATTTTGTTGCTGGGTGGGGTGGGGGAAGAATCTCTTGTTATTAGGTGGCAAAAGAATCTCTGAACATGTCAGAGTTGTTCATGCATGAGGATAAATGGCCAGAAATAAAGCCTGAAGATGGCATCTACACAAATCTGCGATGTGTATGTCAACAGCTGCCCTTGCCATGGATACATCCAAATGACACCTGCTCTGTCCCATTGCTCTATTCTGAATGAATCTCCCATGGTTGAGTCTGATGGGGTGAGTGTAGTACTCATGCATATTCTCTGGATGCAAGGGGGGTTGCTGGAAAAGGGGATTTCACGGTAATATCTTGCAGGGGCTGGATTCATTACCTGGGAAATTCTTAGAGACAGAGGAAGAATCCTCAAAGAATTGTTATCCATAAAACACGGCAATCACTCACCACCCTAGCCAATGACAGGGATAGGGTCCCATCCCCCTGGACCTAACAAGAGATGCAAGTCATTGCAGATGGTTCGGATTGGGTCAATGAAACTTGGGGAAGTGGTATTGATGTTGAAACATGATGAATCACTCTCTAAGATAAGGAATCATAAACACCATACACAGCCTTGCCCTGCTGACTTACATCAATTTGACGTGTGACAAGAGTACTGCAAGATGGAGCTCATGTAGAGGAAATGGAGCTAAAACATCTTTTATTTTTTAAGTACGCCTCATGCCCAGCATGGAACTCAACATGGGCTTGAACTCAAGAACTTGAGGTCAAGACCTGAGCTGAGATCAAGAGTCAAATGTTTAACCGACTGAGCCACCCAGGCACCCCCAGCTAAGAGATATTATAAAAGACCAGGGTGTGATGGCATTGCAGACAGCTGCATTTGGTTGTGCCTGAAGCCACGCAATCCCTGGAGTTTTACAATTTCCTGAACTGGAATTCTAATTTTCTTATTTAAAGTCAAAACCTAGTACAATGCCCATGCTCTGGATTTGTGTCCTCACTAAGTGAAATGCTGAACTGAGCGTACCTCAGTAAGGAATATTCTTTTCAGGAGTGAAAAGAATAGTGATCTGATGCACCTCTCCCATGTGGCTATTCCAAGGAGAAGATAAATAAGACATACAAGATTTTCAGTCTTTTCTTAGGTGGACATCACATCACCTCCTACCTCTCCATTCTTCAAGTTAGTGGCTTGGAACCGTTTGACTAGGACATGCTTTCAAGCGAGTATGGTTATGGAACACACACACACACACACACACACACACACACACACCAACAAATGGATACTTTTCTCCCTCTCTGTGCCTAAAACTGGGACCTACTAAGACAAGGTCCCATGTAGGCTGGATAGCAGCATATCTATGCCAGCTGTCTTGAGCTCTCTCCCTCTTTCTTCTATCCTCCACTCATGCTTTCATACCTTCCATCACACTGTTTTATAACTAATTAGGCTAATGCTACGATTTGTAGGCATAAGGAGAGACAGAGGAAGACAGAGAGACAGAGAGAGGGAAAGGGAGATACCTGGAGGTCTGCAACCTAAGCACTTCCTTTGGCCCAAGTCATCAGAGAACTCTGCAATGGGATTTTAGGCAAAGGCTTTGCTAAATACAAGGTATAATTTGCTTTTGTTTTCCTCTTCTCCCTTTCTGAATGTTGTCAAAAGAGAGCTGGATGGAAGTTAAAATGGTGAAGGCAAATTTTATTTAGGACTATTGTCATGGGAAAAAACAGACCCTGTTACAGAACTGGGCTTCATTCCGAATACAACAAGGACAGGGAGAATTTGTAGCCAAGAAGCAGGGAGGGACAAGTACATGGAAAATTACTGTGAGGAGACATGAGTGTTTGGGGTCTGCAATTTTTCTTGCAAAACAAACCTAACAGGATTCCTGTTGAAGTCAGGCCATGACCATCAGATACTAAGAGTGGGAGATTCTTGCTAAACTGACTTTGGGTTCTTACTAAAACTGGATTTTTCAAGGAGGTGCACAGATGGACCTTGGAGAAGTTTCAAGGGCTTGACTGAAGTTGGGTCAGGCAAGGGATTTTGTCATCATCTCCCTTGGAAACTGATAGAGAAGAACATTGGCCATGTTGATGAAGCAGAATTGGGGGAATATTGGATCCTGTTTTCCCAGGAGCCTCTTGATAACCTCAAAAATGCAGTAGTAACTGAAAAGTGTGCCCTAGATACCATGCAAAATATGTTCACCTTTATTACTTAATTTAATTCGTATGAAAATTCTGTTAGGTAGAGTGTTATTATTTGAAATATACAACAGAGGAAAATGTGAGTCAAGAGATTCTGCAACTTAATGCCAAAGACCTTATCAACGGGAGCACCTGTGGTTTGAAATCAGGTTTGTTTAAATTGAAGTCTGTATTTGCTGCCTTACATCTGGCGCCTGGGCTATAACTCAGATGCAAAGTGAATCAGCTTTCGCAAAAGAAACAAAATGTTGAAAGTTCTCCATTTAGTCTGAAAGTGGGTAAACCTCCATCAAGATCAAAACTGGCAAAAATAAGCATGAGGCTATTGTGTGTAGGGAAGATTAAACGAGGTCTATGTCACTCTAGAAGGAAGATCTAGGCCCAATTGATAGAAGTTCCTCTCTCCTCATTCCTCACTCCTCACGCTTCCAGAAGGAAATCATGGGAAAACTACCACTGACTGGTGTCATCTCCCCACTTTGTCCTCTGGTTGCTGACACAGGACGAAGGACTCATCAGGCTGATGAGATGGTGAGTTTGGAAAGGGAATAAGAATGTGCAGTAACAATTCCTGCTAGGGTCCCTGTGTTAGGGTTCTCCAGAGAAACACAACCAACAGGATGGGAGTACATAAAAAAAATAAAAATTAAAAAAAAAAAAAAAAGATTTATCTTAAGGAGTTGGCTCACGTGACCTTGGATGCTTGATGAGCCCAAAATCTGATGGTGGAGGCTCAGCCTGGAGACTCAGGAAGGAATGCAGTTCAAGTCCAAAGGCACAGTGTGCTGGTTAACCAGGAAGAGCCCCTGTTGTAGATAAAGTCCAAGGCCAGCTTCTAGCAGAATTATTCCTTCTCGCTTAGCACAGTCAATCTTTTCGTTCTATTAAAGCCTTCAACTGATTGGATGAAGTCCATCCACATTGTATAGGACAATCTGTTTTGCTCAAAATCTATCAATTTTATTATAAGTCTCCTCCAAACACACCCTCACAGAACCACCCAGAGTAACATTTGACCAAAATATCTGGGCCCAGCCAGGTAGACACATAAAATTAACAATCACACCCTTCATCCTCTCTTTCTAAAGGCAGGATCTCAAGCATGTAAGGTTCTGATTTTTCTAGCACTTCTAGGAACTGGGTGGGTAAGCTTAAGTGACAGGTAGAGGGTGTATTGAAGACCTATTGGTAGCAGGCCTAAGACTGTGTTTCCATCAGCTTTGTTCATAATAAAGGTAATCTATATTTATTTTTATCTTTTTTCTGATTACTCACAACTGGATCCTAATTTGAACAGAACAATGCAGGATGCTATTATAAATGGGACCTGGGCTCAGAATCTTAAGAATTAGGGACCAAAATTATGCACATAAAATTCAGACAGATTGAGGTTTGGGGCTGAGCCAGGATGAAATGCTTTAGGATCTAAGCTTTAGTAAGCTCAGATTGCTAAAGTCTTTTTGAATGTGGATCAGAGCTGCCCTTAGTTGCTGTTAGTTACAGACATGGAACTATTTTTACAAAAGGTGAGGCCTGAGTGATGCCCCCTTGGTTCTTGTTAAGCACATCCCAGGGGCCCTAGCAGGCAGGCCATGGCAGCTAACCTTGACCTGACTTACATAGCGGAGCTAAGTCAGGGAGCAGGTAATAGGGAAAAGAATTGGGGCCAATTAGGATTCTTCAGTGAAGAGATGCTTTAGGCATTATTAGATGAGATGATTTTTGCTCCCATCTGGGTGTTTTTTTTTTTTTTTTTGTTTTTTTTTTTTTTTTTTTTCAAAAATTCCAGGCAGTAACTTACCACTGCGATTGCAGTTAGGTTCAGCATAAGCTACAGAGCATAATGTCTAGTTTTTGCATTCATAGAGATCCAGGACATATACCCTAATAATAGTGACTTAGATTACAAATATGCAGCCTCGTGGATAAAAGGGTAGTGGATTTTACTAATGAATAAATAAGAAGGAATAAGTTATTTACTCTACAGGGGCTATGTCACATTCTTGGGTTGAGAAACAGAGGAACTCGATGAAACAATTCGTAACTCAAATATTAGGGGAAAAAAAAAAAAACATAAAAAGGCCTGTGCCTGTAGCATGAAATCCATCCCTAGGAATTGAGTTTTCTCAAATTGAATTGATTTAAAACGTATGTTTCTGCCTTTCCATCCCAACAGAAACAGTGGAGAATGGCAAACACTTTAGAGAAGTCAATGTGTCTGTGGAAGAAGAGGGCGTCGTTTCATAAGGCAGAGTTGGATGGTGGAGGCCAGAGTGGACAGACATGACGGGGAAAAGGGGATCCACTTGGGCTGAATGTCCTTGAAAGGAGTTTAAGAAACAGGCAGCTGGGGCGCCTGGGTGGCGCAGTCGGTTAAGCGTCCGACTTCAGCCAGGTCACGATCTCGCGGTCCGTGAGTTCAAGCCCCGCGTCAGGCTCTGGGCTGATGGCTCGGAGCCTGGAGCCTGTTTCCGATTCTGTGTCTCCCTCTCTCTCTGCCCCTCCCCCGTTCATGCTCTGTCTCTCTCTGTCCCAAAAATAAATAAAAAACGTTGAAAAAAAAAAATTAAAAAAAAAAAAAAAAAAAAAAGAAACAGGCAGCTGTCTTTGTAGATCAGAGAGGGTGACGTCTCCACCCCCAGTCATACATAAGAAGAAGGCTTTATTCCAGAGAGAAGAGGGGAGAGACCCCCAAGGGAAGCCGGATACAAGACATATCTAAAGCCTTTAAGAGCTATGTCATAATAAAAGGGAAAACTTCCATAAAAGATCAGAACAGCTGTGTAAAGATGTGGAACACAATTAGCACTGATTCGAGAAGAAAAGATCAAAAAGAAGGACACCGGCTACTGAAAGCCAATTTAGGGTGTATTATAAGCAGCTTAGTTGCAGTTAGGGATGCACCTACCCCATTGCCATACGTGAGCCTGGTGGGGCTTGAGAGACTGTAAGGAAGGCACAGGAAACAAATGTCACTCCAAGGGAGCCAAGCAGAACAATGATAGAGCAAGACGAGGCCTGGTTTCAATTTTTATCTGAAAGGAGAATGCCACCAGGGTGGATTCATCCTACTTAGGGAGGTAAAAGAGGACCAGATTGTTGTGGACAATGGATGCTTTTTTCCCCCACATCCACACATCATTTACTTTGTACCTCTTTATGACGAAAACTTACAGAGGATGCTAGGGGGGCAGCTGCCATCTTTTCTTTCATTTCTCTTTCTTTTGAAAGGTGCTCCGATCCAGTAAATCATGTCAGCTTGCCAGAGAAGGAAGGCAACCAACACAAAGGGTGAAACCGGATTAAACTACTGAAGTCTCCTTAAAGAAGCATGGGGGAAAAGAATACTACATGGAAATAGGACATCAGGCTCTTATCTTATTCTGCTGGAAAAAAAAAAAAAAAAGATGTAGCAGAAACACAACTTGAAGCCGGGAATGCTCAAAAACTGAAGGAAGACAGGTGTTGAGGAGTTTACTGCAAAGGTGTGGACTGTCACTGTGGGAGGCTGAAAAATTACTGAAATTAACATGGCACTTAGGTACGTAGGTGCCTGTGGGTGCAGGCATCAGAATCATCCCCGCAGAGAGTGTTTCTCCAACAGAAATAAATACGGCGACAAGGAGGACATCGTTGCTAGAAGACAGTTTCTCTCAGCCCCGGGAGACTTCACGGCCAAAGGTCATGGCAGGAGGCACCAGAAGATGAGGCTAACAATGGCAGCCCATGAGGTCAAGGGTGGGCCATTAAGAAGCCTGCACTCAGTGAAAAGCTATGTCACCAGAATTTGGAGGGAAATTAACTTCAGAAAGTTTAAGTGTGAAGGGGAAGTGAGAAAATGTGGTGGTTGGGGGTGCCAACAACCTTGGCGAAGACACAGGGAATATCCCTGTTGTCACCCTATGCGAGGAGGTATCGGTTGCAATTTACCCTCCTCCCGAGAGTGGTTTCCCTCCGCAGAGCGTGAGTCCCTAGGCTCGATTGTCTAAGTGCTTCACACGGACTGGTGTCTTCGTGGGAGAGAAAGTAAGATTTTCTTCTGTTTTCACCGTCTCTTGAATACTGAGTTTCCAGGGGGCTTCTGAGTGGTATCAGTAATGTGGCTCTATATTGCCCCAAGCGCTGGATTTTGAGATTTTTACTTAAGACGACTGCGCACAGGGATGCCTGGGTGGCTCAGTCAGCGAAGTGTCCGACTTTCGCTCAGGTCATGAGCTCGAAGTTTTTGTGAGTTTGAGCTCCGTGTCAGGCTCTGTGCTGACAGTGTGGAGCCTGCTTGGGATTCTCTCTCTCTGTCTCTCTCTCTGTCTGTCTCTCTCTCTCTCTCTGTGTCTCTCTTTCTCTCTGTCTCCCTCTTTCTGCCCCTCTCCCACTTGCACTCTGTCTCTCTCTCTCTCAAAAATAAATAAGCATTAAAAAAAAAAAAAAAAAGAAAGAAAGAACTTCTCGTAGGGTCCAAGAATTTTTCCTTTTTTTTATAGTAGACGCACAGTTTAGTTATTCATAATTTTTATCTTCTGTCACACTATCTTTGTAGGTACCAGGAAAGACTCTTGCTTTTACTTTATTTCTATTAACTTTCCTCTTTGGCTCCAGCCCTCCACTCTTATTTCTCTCCTCCCCCAGGCATACTAAAATGCATTTAGTATCTACCTCCAGTGATACATTGGTCTTTCCTTTAAATATGAAGTAGGGAGACTTGCCCCAGCTACTTTATTTTTTTTAATTTTATTCTTTTATTTTTTTAAGTTTACCTACTTATTTTGAGAGAGAGAGAGAGAGAGAGAGAGAGAGCTGGGGAAGGGATACAGAAAGAGAGAGAGAGAGACAGAGAGAGAATCCCAAACTCTGATAGTGCAGTGCCCAATGCGGGGCTCTAACTCACGAACCATGAGATCATGATCTGAGTTGAAGTCGGTTGCTTAACTGACTTAGCCACCCAAGAGCCCCAGTGGCTACTTTATTTAAAATATCATTCTAGGGGTCCCTGGGTGACTCAGTCGGCTAAGCTTCCGACTTCAGCTCAGATCATGATCTCACAGTTCGTGGGTTTGAGCCCCACGTTGGGCCCTGTGCTGACAGCTCAGAGCCCGGACCCTGCTTCAGATTCTGTGTCTCCCTCTCTGCCCCTCCCCTGCTCTCTCTCTGTCTCTCGTTCTCTCTCTCTCAAAAGAAATAAACATTAAAAAATACTTTAAAATATCATTCTACACCCTACCCTTAACATATGTTCTGATTTTTTTCTTGCCTTTGTGGGTTTCCTTTTCTTAGCATAGGTCAACATCAAACCCACATATATTTTGCTTATGTATTTTTTTTTCTTCTCCCAATTGAATATAAGTTCCATATGTAAGGAATTTCTGTCTGTTTTCTTCAGTGCTGTGTCCCTAACTTCTGGCATAGTGCTTGCCACATTATAAGCACTCAATAACTATTTGTGAACTGAGTGAATGACTATATGAAATGGAGTTAGGAGTGGATATTATTCTGTTTTAGATTGTGTTTGGTCAATGCAGAATATATGGGGCTGGCCATGAAGAAATCTACAATGCCCTAATAACATCTAAACTCTTAAAAGTGAGGGTCAAGAGGGAGTAGTTGTTGAATTAATTCATCTTTGGACCCTGGGATGCAGCTATACCCAGGCTGGATCAAACTAAGACTGGAACCGAATGGTTATTAGTGTAACCTAAAACAAAAAGAGCATGAGATGTTCAAGCATTGCATCTTCTCTGAGGATTTGATAGTGAAAAGGTGTTTACGTGCTAATCTGGGGTATTTTATGTTGAGAATACTGTATTACATGGGTACCTTTGGCGGAGGGAGTAAGAGATAAATTGTCTATCAGTAGTTCCAGAGGGAAAAAACAAAGAAACAATACTTTTAATTGGGAGAAAATTCCAAGTGTAGACCAAAGACTACCCTAAAAACTGTTGTTCTGTTCTCTTGGGGAGACAGACACATGTCTGGTCAGCCATAGAATTCATGGGTGGGGCCAACCATTTACAGAGCAAAACCTGAGAAATTAAGAAGTTATAAAGGAGCACTTGCCTCTCCTTCCTCCTATTTTCATAGAACAAAGGAATTGTCTGCTCTTCAGGAGGTCTACCAGGCTTTTGTTTCTTCTCTTTCAGGCTTCTCTTGCCACTTCCCTTGTAAGTGATTTATCTCCTTGGTATGGTTGGCCACAGTGTTAGAGCAGCATTTGTAGTTCTGTCCCTTTTTGCTTTCTTTTTGAGTGAGTCATTCTCAAGTGACACATTCTCAACTCATCTGTGGGGTACATATGCTTGAGAAATTGTAGTTCATGGGCCAGGGTCTATTTAAAAGGGGGAACATGTTAGGGGATTTAGTTGTGGCCATGGGTCAAGCAGCATTTTCTAATTCTACTTGTCAGTCACAGAACTAATAGCATTATTTCCATTTTTTTTTTTTTCTATTTCTTACTGGGTTCCAAACTCCAGAAAGAAAGGGTGATATTGATTGGCTTCCCAAAACACATACCAAAATAGATTTTGACCTAATGTAAAGAAATTTTTTTTTCTCTATTTGGGAGAGAAGGAAGGAGTTGCTTCATCAGGTGTGGAGACTGCCCATCACTAGAGGCCAAGATACTACCCATCCAGAAATTGTTAAATGAGTCTTTTCCCTAGGAAAGGATTTGACTTATTATGGGATTAATAATGATTCCTGCACTGATGCAGAACTTCAGAGTTTGCAAAAGCCTTTAAGATTCATCATTTTCCTTAATATGAGATCATACTTATTTATTTTTATATTTATGTACCCAATTCATTTGCGATGATGTATTATTCTAATTTAGATGTTCAAGTGAGTCATCTTCAAAGTAGACCCTTGAGAATTTACTTGATTTCATGAAGCCATAAAAAAGAAAAACTTTTAAAACTGTAAATTAATAATAGACGTTAGTTATTATTATCAACAGTGTTAATAGCACAAGGTTAAGTATGCTATCATTACTCAAAACTTTGGAGTATCCTCTTAGGGCCTATAGCATACTTTGATACGCTTCTTACAATGAAAAATTACTAATTTGGAGGACTTATTCCATTTGTATTTTAATTTCAAGTCTTCATGAGAAGTTATCTCTGTCCAAATGTTATAAATAAGGTGAGTGACCAAAAAAGGAAATATGATTTCAAGGAAGGAAATATGACTTCTAGTACATCCAGAAAGTTAATGTATTTTTTTAGTTTACTTGCATGATTTTGTTATTTTAGGGGCCAGCACTGTCTCTCATATGGCTTTACTAAAAGCATTGTAAAATGCATTTGGACCTAGGAAATAGTTTTCTGATGTATAGTGGTGGTAAAAAGCAAGACCTACTTTGAATTTTGGCTTCACCATTTGTTATTTTTGGACCATTGCGAGTTGCTTAAAATACCTTTAAGTCTTGACTTCAGGGTAAAGTGACTCAAATAATACCTACTATCCAGATTTTGTAGTGATGACCACATAAAATTATATATAGAAAGTACCTGGGACACAGTAAGTGCTCAATAAATAGTACAAATCAATACACACATAACCAGGCATTCTCTCTGCCTCCTAGGGGATGTCTTAGCAAAGCACATTTTATTTTGATGAATATATTCTAGCGTCTTGATTACTGAGTCAAAATCTACACAAAAGAATCATACCCTAGACACAGAAACGAATAACTCGCATTCAGGTAGCTGGTTTAGAACATTGTGTCGTTAAAATCAAGCAAAGAATTCACTGGAGAATAGGTATCTAAATCTTTCAGAAGAGGTTGAGCTGTAGCATAATAATATAGGATCAACTTTCCCTGGAGCTAGGCTTTGTTCTTCCTGGTTCTCTCTTGCAGCCCTTCCCTATGGGATTCTGCTCTCTGTTTGCCTTCCATCTTGAATTGAACTCTGGCCAGACTCCAAACCTGAAGCTAATAGCCCCTGGAAACTCACCAAACCTTTTCTCACTGGAGGATTTTGGTCATCTCTTAACATTGGCTTCTCTTCTATTCCTTTGGGAGTAATGGTTTGGAGACCATGTTTCCTATTGTAGTACAAGTTTCTACACATGGTGTTAGAATATCTGAAAAGAAATATGACAGTTTGGGTCTTAACCTTATCGCCCCATGATCTTTAGCAGCAGTCAGTGTCTAACTTTGGGTTTCACCACTTAAGACTGGAAATACTTCCAAGAAGAAAGTATCTAGAAAGGGATGAGACATTAGAATGCTTAGAAAAATAATGATTATCATAACCTTGTAGTAGAAGTCCCCCTATGAAAGATGGATACATTCAGCATCAGAGAACCCATGGCTAATGGTAAGCCATCTCACTGAGTAAGAAAATCACAGTAACTATAGCAGAAGGGTGAATATTTATTTCATTTTACACAAAAATAAATCAAAATAAAGCAACTATTTAACCATTAACTCTTTCCTTAAAACCTCCTTTCCATAAGGATCTGCCCATTGTATCAAGTCTTGTTAAACAAACTGCTAATGGAAGAAAATCACTGATGATGTAAAGAATAAGTTTCTATTTACCTTTTTGTTTAACATATTTACGTGATGATTCATTGCAAAAGGGATATTTCACTGCTGATAACAATAATGGTAGTAATGTTTCCCAGGCAAAGCATTCCATCCTGGGCATTCAAATCAGTGCTTGGAAATAGTTTATTATCCAACTACAAAAGAATTTCACTTTTTTTTTGTTTTTTCAGTTTTCAACACTACACTTGTCAGTTCTTTGGAGACCATTGCCAACAGAGAGAATGAACTTGACAACATTAAGTTTGGATGATTAGTAGATAGATTAGATGGAGAAATGGATAGACCGATGAAAGTAAAAGACTATGGTGTGAGGGTTAGAATAATAATTTTACTGTTAGAGAAATTGAAGTCAGCATCCTGGCTAATCCATTCCTGAGCTGCTCTAGATTTCAATGTTTTCTTCCATAAAATGTATGTAATAAATGGACTTACACCTAACATTGTTGTGAATAAAAAATAAAGCAATGCATATAAAACTTTTATTATCGTACTATCACATAGCAATTGTTCAACGAATGTGACCAATCTATCACCATCATTCTCATTCTCATCGCCATCATCTTCATCATCATCATTGTCACTGTGATGATTCTCTTTCAGGTCCCCTTGCAGAATTAGCAGGAATATAGCAAAAATAACAATACTGGGTCTGCACTCTAGTACTTATTTGCTACATGACTACGTTCAAGTCACTTAATTATTTGGGTCATAAGACTTTTGCCTCAATCTTCTTGGACTGCTATAACAAAAATACCATAGACTGGGTGGGTTAAACATTAAACAGTTATTTTTCACAGTTCTCGAGGCTGGAAAGCCCAAGATCAAGGTGTCAGCAGATTCAGTGTCTGATGAAGACCTACTTCATGGTTCATAGGAAGCCATCTTCTTGTTGTGTCCTCACACGGCAGAAAGGATGAAGGAGCTCTTTGCAGGGGCTCCACCGTCATGAGCTAATGAGCTCCCAAATGCTATGCCGCCACATGCCGTCACATTGGGGATGAGGCTTCAACATGAATTTTGGAGAGACACAAACATTCAGTCCATTGGCTAGTTCCCATTTGAAAAAAATAGGACTGATGATAATGGTTAACACTCCGCACACTCTCTCAAACCACTCTTTGACATAACTGGTAACCGAATACAGATGAAGTCTACTTAGTCGTCTCTAGGTCTGATTTCCTGTTAATTTAGTCTTTTCTAAATGTAATTTTCTCTTTAATATAGTCACTTAAATAACCCTCTCAAAACTCAAATTTGACATGCTTAAAATGGCATATACTCTCCCTAAATCATACCCCATTTCCACACCTTTTCCTTATTTCCTACTTTTGTTAAGAGAATCCAAATTTACCAAGGAAATTAAGACAAAAACCCTTAAGAAAGCATCTGTTCCTTCCTCTCTCTTCTTCGCCACACCCCATCAGTCATGAAATTATGCTGATATTACCTTTGGAGTTTCTGCATTTACACTGTCCGTGCCCAAGGCTCTAGTCCAGAATTTAACTCTTTATGGATTAAACAGCTTAATTTCTCTTTTTCCTAAGTCTAGTTTTAGCACCTAACTGCCAGTAAAATGAGCTGCCACCACCACATCAGTCTGGGTCAAGAAATTACATATTCTAGCCGTGATGTTCCATAATGAGACTCTAATTGCAGAAAGGCTGATCATGTTTGTGTTGCTCACCATTAACCTCCAGTGTCGACCACAGTGCCCAGAAATATATACACAATATATATACTGGTTGGACAAACAGTAGGGCTGATGATGTATGAGGTGGACAGACTAAAACTTGGGAAATCCAGTAAGAATAAGAAACTTCAAATCAGGAGATAGAAGTCTAGGTCAGCAGAAACCTCATAATCTGAAGATGCTTATTGTAGAATCTTTCCTCTGACGCTTGAGACACACACTTTAGTGAAGAAGACACCATTAATATCACTTGCTCATCTGAATACAACAAACCATGGGATTTTTTTAATGAAATTTATTGTCAAATTGGTTTCCATATAATACGCAGTGATCATCCCAACAGGTGTCCTCCTCAATGCCCATCACTCACCCTCCCTTCCCTCCCACTCCCCATCAACCCTCAGTTTATTCTCAGCTTTTAGGAGTCTCTTATGGTTTGGCTCCCTCCCTCTAACTTTTTTTTTCCCTTCCCCTCCCCATGGTCTTCTGTTAAGTTTCTCAGGATCCACATAAGAGTGAAAACATACGGTATCTGTCTTTCTCTGTAGGACTTATTTCACTTGGCACAATACTCTCCAGTTCCATCCACGTTGCTACAAAAGGCCAGATTTCATTCTTTCTCATTGCCAAGTAGTATTCCATTGTGTATATAAACCACAATTTCTTTACCCATTCATCACTTGATGGACGTTTAGGCTCTTTCCATAGTTTGGCTATGGTTGAAAGTACTGCTATAAACATTGGGGTACAAGTGCCCCTATGCACTTGTATCCCTTGGGAATTTACCCAAACCATGGGATTTTTAGGGCAAAGAGGTGTCTCTTCTTCCTCTTTGTGTCCCACAGAAAGCAAAATGTTGGGCACAGGGCAAATACTAAGCAAATCTGTTGTATTGAATAGAAATTATGAGTTACTTTTTAAACAGAAAGTACATGGTAACTATAATTTATCTGAAACATTGTGATTAAATTTCATTGGGAATTCAATACTTCAAACTGGTAATTTATTTGTCATGCAAATCAGTGAATGCATATTGTTTCAACAATACACTTGAAAAAGTCAAATCACCAAGGTAACTTGAAGGAATGTGATTATCAGCAGTGGTCTGGTGCATGGTTTCTTTTAGCACCTTCCAAAAGTCGGGGACCAGAATCTGTCACATCAAATGGGGAGATAATACATACAAACACACAACACACACACACACACACACACACACACACACGGGGTAGAGGGAGAGAACTGGTCCTTATTGTGTTTTTAGGCA
The DNA here is from genome assembly GCF_046562875.1 of Panthera onca. Taxonomy (NCBI): domain Eukaryota; kingdom Metazoa; phylum Chordata; class Mammalia; order Carnivora; family Felidae; genus Panthera; species Panthera onca. The sequence goes on from NC_138342.1 coordinate 8,790,320, forward strand.
ACATAAAAGAAAAGAAAATGTAAAAAATGTATTTGTAGAGTTGGCATTCTCCTGTGGAATTAAGAATTCTTCCTATAGCAAGCTAACTCATTGCACACTTCTGCTTAGAGAGAAAGTTAAACAAAAGAGAATGAATTTTAAAAGTTTTGCCTTTTGATTTATTTTTTTATCAGCTTAAAAAGACTAACTTACACAAAATAACATCACTGCAGAGGCTAATTGGCATTCTGCAGAGGTTATGAGGTTGTTGGGGTTTGTTTTCACCCATGTTGCTGTGTTACCCAGGCCTGGGCCAGTGGGAACCAGAGACTCAGGTTAAAAGCCTGTCAAAAAAAGAGCGAGTAGGTATATGCATTGAAAACTCTGGACTGAAAGTGACCAGAAAAGCAGAACCCTCCACCTTCATTTATGAAATTAGGAAATTGCGTCCCTCTTTTTTTTGGTCTGGACATTGATTCATGGAGACCCCAAAGAGAAAATCTAAGGTAGTAGAACTTCTTTTACGCAGTTTCTCATTTACAGTGATACTGAATTGGATGAGAAACTCCCAATGAGTTAGACACGTCTATGCACTCAGTATACCGGGAACAATGCAGAACACAGAGAACATGTCCCTGTAAAAAGACTAATATGGACAAAAATCCAGAAGTTAGACTCGAGATCTCTAGTGTTGCCATTTTATTTACATCAACAATAATGGTAAATGAAAGTAGACTACTGAGCGAAATAAGACACCTTGTGGATCTGACCATTGTGCAATTTCCCTCTCCTGGCCAGCAAGACCATGGAAAGTATAACTAATACAAGGTACACAGTGCAGATCCCCTTAGATCTAACACAGGATTCATAGGCCATTCAGATAAACATGAAACAAACCCAAAGAAAAATACTCACAGTGTATTTTAATAACAGTTCAAATTAAACCTGATGTTATCAAAATACAAATGAAAATAAAATACCAACTAGACCACATCAAGAACCATACGAAAAGTAAAAAGGGATAAACAGGAAACAAATTCATTAATGGATTGATTCAACAACTGGCAATATTTGTTGACCATCTAGTACGCGCCCGATACTTTTCTAGGCCACGGGTATAAAGAGACGACCCACATAGACAAATATCTCTCTCCTAAAGGGGCTCGTAGTCTACTGGAGAGAGACAAATAGGTCAAATATATGACTTCCCAATGGGTGGTGAGTGATGAGAAGGGAAATAATTGGGAGTGAGGAAAGTGAGTGTTGACAAGGTGACCTACCCCAGTGAGCCGTATGTAGTCCAGATTCCAGGGACAAGGGGATGTCCGGGTACCTTGAGCTCCTTGCAAATACTGACATGGTCTGAGAAAAGGACAAGTGATAAGCCTTGGTGACCCCAAGGTAGTGAGCGAAAGTGAGGCTTCAGTGGGAACGTAGGTCTTAAAAGGGGGATGCAGTCTTCCGAGGTCACTTACGACATGGAAGTGAAGAAAGGCATGTTCCGCTTTGATTTGTTTTCCCTAGAGTATAGGGGGGACTGAATTGCCTTCCTGACCCCTGGGCAAGCCAAACTTTGGTATTACCCCTGATTCTTCTTAGTGGAAACATGGATGGTAGAGCAGGGGTTATAACTGAAGAGCCAGAAGCACCATTTCCGACTTCTCTACAGCAGGTGGTGGTGGGGAGACCGGCAGAGGAGAGAGATTCTTCTTCTTCCTGCTTCTATCTTCAATTAGATTCAAATAAATTGATTTCAGTTTGAGTTTAGAAAACAGATGTAACGTTGGAAAAAAATGTACTTAGTGTTCTTCAGGCAGTCAAAGAGTGCATTAATTTATGAGTTAACACGACGGCACGTTAAGAGGCACACAAATAGATACAAAGGATAAGAGCCGGAGAAACTAAAGAGAAATAGAAGGATTTGACAAAATAAGGCCAGGTTATGGAAGACTTAAAATGCCACTGGGAATGCCCATATTATTCTTGGAATAGTATCGGGGAAAAATAAGTAAGGCAAAGTGGTGTCAATGAGGAGGAAGGTTATAATTAAATATCTTAGAGATGCTATGATGCCTATCTAAGAAAGCAAAGATAATTAACTTTAAAAAATGAAGAGTCATCAGTATTCGTTAAGATATTCAGGTAAAAATAGAATGGTACATAAAGATTTGCTTTATTACGTGCTCACAATAAAATTAAAAAACATGGGGCGCCTGGGTGGCTCAGTCGGTTGAGCGTCCGACTTTGGCTCAGGTCATGATCTCACGCTCCGTGAGTTTGAGCCCCGGGTCGGGCTCTGTGCTGACAGCTCAGAGCCTGGAGCCTGCTTCGGATTCTGTGTCTCCCTTTCTCTCTCTGCCCCTCCCCTGCTCACGCTCTGTCTCTCTCACAAAATAAATATTTAAAAACAATTAAAAAACAAAATACGAAAAAAATCCATCAGTATGTCATAATCATATTAACATAGAGTCAAACTTTAAAAAAGCTGTTCAGTACTTCTGTGAATGAAATGGTAAAAGAAATCACTGTCATATGAGGATAGTTGTATAAAAAGACATCCCTGAATGTATAATTAAATATACATAATTAAAAGGAGAGGGGCACTTGGGTGCCTCAGTCGGTTAAGCGTCCGACTCTTGATTTCAGCTCAGGTCCTGATCTTGCAGTTTGTGAGATCAAGCCCCATGCCATCGGGTTCCGCACTGACAGCACAGAGCCTGGTTGGGATTCTCTCTCTCCTACCTCTCTGCCCCTCCCCGCCTCTAAAAATAAATAAATAAACCTTTAAGAAAACATTTTAATTAAAAGGAGAAAATATATACGTATAATTAAGATGAAAAAATTTATACATATGAAATAAAAATACGCACAAAAATGTAAATTTCAAAATATAAAATTCAAAATTATAAGCATATTTAACATATTTCATAATATACGTTATGCTATTCAATATATTGCATATTATATATGGAAAGATGCTCACTAAAATTAACGTTTGGGGTACAAATGGATACAACCATTTGTGAAGCCGATTTGCTACTATATCAAAAGTCTTGCCTAGTTGTTAGGGCTGATGGTAAATACTTCACTCCCTTCTCTCTTCCCAGACACCGAAGACTTGTTCTTTCCTGCTTCTTCTGAAGACTTGTTCTTTCCTGCTTCTTCTTCTGTAGCCATAAGACCTGCTTTTACCAAATGGGAGCAGAAGCGCATCACTAGAATGTAGCATATTTTATTCCTTTATTATTATCATCATTTAATTAAAATAAACTTAAAAGCTAATTGCAAAGGGGAAAGAAAAGTGGCTTGAGCCTTAAAATAAGGGTAATTATTGGAAATATCTGAAATACAAAATTGAGAATGCATAGCATGTGTGCAAGTTAGAAACAGCATATATGTTGCATAAAGACCATAGCTTAGGCAACCCTAAGATGAGGGTTTGCTTTTTGTTCACATTACTCATGTACTATTTGAGCTTGAATACATTATTTAGGCTTTCTAACCTCTATTTACTGCTCTAGGAAAGGGCAGAATATATATATATATACACACACACACACACAGACACATATATACACATTATATATGTATACATATATACATATATAAATATGTGTGTATATGTGTCTGTGTGTGTGTGTGTGTATATATATACACACACACATACACATATATAACTGTGCCAAAACGAAAAAAAATAGCTCAGTAAAATAAGGTGTTTTTTTGTTTTGTTTTGTTTTTAATGTTTTATTTACTTTTAAGACAGAGAGAGACAGAGCATGAGCAGGGATGGGGCAGAGAGAAAGGGAGACACAGAATCTGAAGCAGGCTCCAGGCTCTGAGCTGTGAGCACAGAGTCCGACACGGGGCTCGAACTCAGGAACTGTGAGATCATGGCCTGAGCCGCAGTTGGATGCTTAACCAGCTGAGCCACCCAGGCGCCCCTAAAATAAGGTTTCGATAGTTAGAATTAATCTTATCTACATCTAACAAAATGGAAGGCAGGGCACCTTCAGTTAAGCATCTGACTCTCGGTTTCAGCTCAGGTCACAATCTCATGAGTTTGTGGGTTCAAGCCCCGCGTCAGGCTCTAGGCTGACAGCACATGGTGTGCTCAGGATTCTCTCTGCCCCTCTATTTACGCTCTTCCTCTGCTCACATGCTCCCTCTCAAAGTAAAATAAATAAACTTTAAAATAAGAAATGGAAGGCTGAAATAACAGTGGCATCCGAAAGGCATGTTTTCTTTTCTATGAAAGAAATCTGAGGGATGGGCAGTCTAAGGCTGGTGTGGTCACTTTGATTCTTTTCTTTATTTATCCTCGGGCAGGTTTCCATGCTCAAGATTATTTCACAGTCCCAAGTGCATGTTAGAGCCCACATTCCATGTAGCAAGACAGAGGTCAGGGAGAAGACAAAAGGGGCCTCTTCCCAGGTAAATCAGTTTCCTAAAATATGGCTTTAATGCAAATTCCACACGATATATTTGCATGTGTCTCATTGGCCAGGACTGAATCCCCTCCAGGGCTGCTGTGTCCCATTCCTCCCGCTGAATCTCTCAGGCTTTCCAGCAGGGAGAAATTCTAAGTAGCTAAAGGGTGCAGGTGCATACCTTAGAGCAAAGCATGTGTAGTGTATATTACAAAGGAACGGGTTTTTTTTTTTTACTCCTTTTCTTTCTTTCATATAATGGAAATTATATGTTCCATTTCCCCTTAAAGTAACCTCTTTGTGTCGTTAACCCACATCAACACTTCTCCTGCCTCAGGATGTGGGGGGCGGGGTGGTGGTGGTGAGTGTGTGTGTGTGTTGTATATGCATGTGCACAAAATATCCGGCTGTTTCTGAGACTGATCCTTCCTGAGAATGCTTCCCACCCAAACAACCCACCCTGCTGTCCCTGAGGGTCACCCCCACATCTTGCTTGGGGCTTTGAATGTGAAACACCTTCCTCCGGAACTGATTTTTCCCAAATCATGTCGGTGGAAATGGTACCCCTCATAAAAACGCTATCTCAGATTTCACTACCATTCCTGCGTCCTGTCCATTCTTGTGTCCACTAATCTTACACCTAACATTTTCCTTCTCTGTCCCCCTCGAAGAACTTCGTTTATATGCATTTACCTTGTGGACGCCTTCAGAATTGACATCACTTTATATTTAGTTGGGTTCACATCTGCACCCCCCTCCTCGTGTTGAGTTGAGTCATTGAGAAGAGGGATATTGTCCCCAACATTTCTGTTTTCTCTATGTGCATAGCAGAGGGCCTGGCATGTGAGTTGTTTGTTCACAGCATGATCTGTAAATGTAGGTTAACTAAAAAAAAAACAAAAACAAAAACAGTGGCTTTCAAACTTTCCAAGATAACTTCATCCAAAAATGTGTTTATTTTTTTACTGTAAAAATCAATTCAGAGTCATCAAATAAAATTTGTAAAACAGCAATATATGAGTTGGCTGGGGAGAACTCTCCCGCAGTATAAATTCTACAGTGGTAACATATTTATTTAGATTCATTTTTCTGAACAATTTTTACATGATTATAATCATACTTTATAAATAGTAGTTATCCTGCAGTTTCCCTTAATATGGGAGATACTTATAATTTATGACATCCTTTTCACAGAAATTCAGTTGAAATCCTATGCAATACTCCATTGAGTATATATACTATAATTGTTTAATTATTCCATTTTTGTTGGTCATTGGAGTTGTTTCAAATTTGTTACTATTATAAATAACTATGCTAAATGTTTTTGAATGTAATGGTATTTCCATATTTAAGATTATTTCTTTCAGATAGAATTTCAGAAATGTAATTGCTGGGTCTAAATTTAATAAGCTTGTATTACTTTATTAATACATATCTCTAAAAGGCTTTCATAAATGTCGTACCAATTTTCCCTCCCACAGTTTATTTTACATCACCCTTGCCTCATTAAAAATGATGATGAAGAGGGTTACGATGATGATGTTAATGATGATGATTTAACGATTCTTTTACTGATTATTTACTAATTTTACTGATTATTTCCTGATTTTACAACTAAATGTAAGATTATTAGCACCAAACTGTAAGACTCTAACCATAGCATATTTATTTTATTTATCAGTGTTTGGTTTATTTTATCAGTAGTAAAATGGGTCTGATTTATGTGAGAGGCAAAGTAGGAGGAAAAGAAAGAGGAAAAGTAGGAGAAAAGGAGAAGAATACATAAAATAAGGAGGTGTCTTGTGTTATCTTTCTTCCATCTTACTGAGTATTGATTATTCGTAAGCATTGGGACAAGTTTACCTTTTACCTATTATTTTTATCAGGAAATAATTGTCATTAAATAATCCCTTTAATGTATTTTATTATGACCATGACATTTAGAAACTTTGCATAGTACAATCCATTAACCTCTCTATGGAATACAAGGAATTCTTTAAGGATAACTTTGGTCTGTAAGATGCCACTAAATAAAACTTAAGAAAGCAATTTCATTTTTATTTTTTTATTTTTACTTCATTTCTTGTTAAAATACATTTTAGTGCTTATTTATTCTTTGAGAATGAGAGAGAGCACGACCAAGGGAGGGACAGAGAGAGAGGAAGACACAGAATCTGAAGCAGGGTTCAGTCCCCGAGCTGTCAGCACAGAGCTCAACACAGGGCTCACACTCAGGTCTCAGACTCCAGGCTGGAACTCACGAACTATGACATCATGACGTGAGCAGAAGTCAGAGGCTTAACTGACTGAGCCACCCAGGACCCCTAGGAAGCAATTTCATTTTTAAATAATACCTTTCATTCTCCAAATATCTAAACTATTACCTAACAATTATTTTTTCAAGTTTATTTATTAGAGAGAGAGAGAGAGAGGAGGGGCAGAGAGAAAGAATCCCAAGCATTGCTGGGATTCGTGGGATCACTGGGATCTCTCAGCTGCCAGCAAGAGCTGGATGTAGGGCTGGAACTCACAAAGTACGAGATCGTGACGTGAGCCAAAATCAAGAGTCCCACGCTTAATCGATTCAGCCACCCAGGCGCCCCAACACTTATTTTGATAAAAGCAGGCTGATTAATCTGAAGATGAATGCCATTAATGTTACAAGCTCCAAAGCCATGCACATCCAAGTCTAGCTACTACAACTCTTCTCTTCTGAAGAAACAAGAGATTTGTACCTGTCCTCCTTTCCATCTGGATTCAGAGACTCAAAGACTCAGGAGAACTCCCATAAATGATCTGCTTATGACCTTCATCATTTCCTGTCCCATTTTATAAACCTGGGTAAGCAGAATAACCTGTCCAAATCTGAGTGTGAAAGTTCTAACTACCTTTTGAAGTGCTACAAGAAATGAATGAGAAGATAGTTGAGAAGAAACAGAAAAGGAGAAACCGTGGGAAATATCAATATGTGTCAAAATTCACGTGACCTTGAATTCCTGGCATGCTTGATCCTGAATACTACTGGCCAAAAGGGAGTTGGCAAAATAAATATAAGGCCTGGGAAAACAGACTCGAATAGAGACTGAACTTTGAAGATCACCCAAAAGGTAAACTGTGAGGTCTAGGAGGTGGGAGGGCAAACTTCCTGTTTACCTAGACTTGATGTGGATTTGATTATGCAGTGCTTCCCAAGCTTTCGTTTGGAATGGGGCTCTGGTCTCTGGCTGGAGGGTACAAAGGTGTGGTCTTGGATTGGAGAATTGGTAAAACTCACATGGAAGGAAGTTATGTCCTCAAGTTGTCAGAAACTCAGGGTAGAATTCCAGTTCCAGAAGGGACCTTGCTTGCCAACAAAAATGTGAGATAGGATTGGTCAGTGAAGTGGGCAAAGTGGGTTAGTAAGCTCACAGAGTAGCATGGGTGGGTTTCAGAAGCTAGTACAGAGTTGAGTGTATGTCCAATCTCCAGTGCCACAGGGCATTAGCAGAGATTGACTGTCAATACCAAAGGCTTGCAAATGCTGTATGAGAAGGAACAGTATTGAGGAATTGCAAAAACCTTCATTTTTTTGTTGCGTTCTAAGAATTCAATCACTGGCTACTTTTAGGGTGGTATGAGTGGAAGATATCGAGAGGCTAAAGTTTTATAGCTATTTTTATAATATGGTATTTACTATGGACTGAAGTATGTCCCTCTAAAATTCACATGTAGAAGCCCTAACCCCCAGTGTGATGGTATTTGTATAATAGGCCTTTGGGAGATATTAGATTTATACACAGCCATTAGGGTGAGGCTTCTATGAAGGTGGGCCTGCCATGATGGGTTTAGTGTCCTTATAAGAGAGACACCAGAGAGCTTGCTTCCTCTGTCTCTTGCTACCCTCCACCGCACAAAAACACAAGAACAGGTCATGGGGCACACAGCAAGATGGCAGCCACCTACAAGAAAAAAGAATAGCCTTCCAGAATCTTCCCATCTTGGCACCTTGATCTTGGACTTCCCAGTCTCTAGACCTGTAAGAAATTTATTTCTGGTGCTTAAGCCACCATTCTATGGTATTTTGTTATGGCACCCAAGCTAACAGAGTTTTGAATTACATATTTGACAAAGTATAGAACTTATTAATTTGGAGATTGTTTTCTCACAAGGAAAAACAACCATATAACTAGCTTTAAAAAAAAGGAAAAGTTATTACCAGCATCACAGAAGTCCCTTTCACGTTCTCTTTCAGTCACCCCAACATTAACTATTCTCCTGACTTCTTCTCCATTGATTAGCTTTGACTGTTTTTTAAGTTCATGTAAAGGGAGTATAAAAGTCTCATTGATTTTGGTCAATGTTCAGGCTAGATTCAGGTTAGATTCATCGAAGTCCTCAGGTTCAATTGGAGTTTGGGTTTGGCTGTTCGTTCGTTTGTTTCATTTTTGTGGCTCTGTAGTTCTCCAATACCTGAATACACCACAATTATTTACACATTCTACTTTTGGTGTGTACTTAAGTTGTTTCCAGAGCTACTATTATTTACTGAACTTCAATATTACTAATAGCCGTAAATGTAAGAGCATTATCCCAGTGGATATCTACCTGGGAATAGAATTGATGAGTAAAAGAGCATGACATATGCTTGGCCAGTAGAACTGGCCATATAACAAAGCAATTTCACCCATAATTATGAAATTGGTTACAGTATTTTTGCTTGCTTATTGTTTGTTTTTGTTTTTATTTTTTTAATGTTTATTTTTGAGACAGAGACAGAGACAGAGCATGAGCAGGGAAGGGGCAGAGAGAGGGGGAGACACAGAATCTGAAGCAGGCTCCAGGCTCTGACCTATCAGCACAGAGCCTGATGCGGGGTTCGAAGCCATAAGCCATGAGATCATGACCTGAGCTGAAGTTGGACGCTCAACTGACTGAGCCACCCAGGAGCTCCCTGTTTTTGTTTTTTGCGGATACTTTATATTAGACTGAAGAAGTTCTGTTTCAAGCAGACTGAAGAGAAAGAGGGAATAAAAATATGCACACTTAACTAATTTCCTCGGCCCAGAAATAACATATCAATTTTGTTCCATATTCTATTGGCTGCTAACATTTGGACAGACATGATGTGGGGCAAAAATACAGATAAGGGAAAATGGTCAACAAATTGGGTGTTAGAGACTAACAAGGATTATAGTATAAGTAAAATGACAGGCTGTTGGAATGAGGAGTTGGGGAAGGCTGATAAGAAATCAGAAATGGGTTGAGTCAAATGATAGCTAATGAGGAAACAGTGAAGAATTTTGAATAGGGGAGTTACATGATCAGAGCTGTATTTTTTTTAATTAATTTGATAGGCCTATTTTATATGAACTGAGACTGAGACAGAAAGAAACAAATAACTTCCATATCTGCATAGTGTTTCTTAGGTGCCAACTCTGTTCCAGTCACTGTGATAGAACCTTGTACGAGCTATTTAAGCTCTGTAACAACCCCATGGACAGATACTATCTTTTTTTGTTTGTTTGTTTGTTTAGTAATGAGTCTTTTTTAATTTTTTTTAATGTTTATTTATTTTTGAGACAGAGAGAGACAGAGCATGAATGGGGGAGGATCACAGAGAGAGGGAGAGATAGAATCGGAAGCAGGCTCCAGGCTCCGAGCCATCAGCCCAGAGCCCGACGCGGGGCTCGAACTCACGGACCGTGAGATCATGACCTGAGCCGAAGTGGGGCACTTAACCGACTGAGCCACCCAGGCGCCCCTGTTTAGTAATGAGTCTTAACAAAGTAAAGCGTTCAGAAGCACATGGCTAGATTCTATCGTTGACAGTTAACTAAGATCTCATGACCAATGTCCAAAGGAGAAATAATTAAGAACCTACTTGCAGTGGTCATGTTGGGAATGAAAATGTGTAAGGAGGTGACAGCAACAGAGCAGAAATGAAAAAGAGCAGGACTGTCAGGTGGATTAGAAAATGGTTTTCCAGGTGCCCCGTTCAGTGATCTTTCCATTTTACCACACATCCCCTTGGCAATTCCCGGTTCAGTTCCCATCCTATTGCTTTCTGATTCTAGAGTTGCAAACGGATTTATGTCAGTTGACTAGCAATTATTCAGAATGCACTTAGCCACTGAAATTTTCCTGTGGTCCGCGGGATTATGTTATGCTTATACAAGAAGCAATACGTTAGCACAGATGAGCCAAAAAAAAACAGGATAATAAAATCAGATTGGAAAGTGGTCAACGGAATAGTCCAGCTGTTCCATTAAAAAAAAAAAAAATCAGTGTTCTTTCTAAAGGACTTTTAATTCGATTTTTTTTCAATATTTATAAGGCAAAAATGTTTTTGATATATTGTTCAGAAGGCCAAAATTTATTTCTTGCTGTCTGGTAATAAGGTTTGTGGATAATGCCTGCAGTTTCAGATAAAAGTTAAAATTTAAGTCAAGTATTTAGTGTAATCCCCAGAAGATGAAGAATCAAGGGATGATGTGTCTGTATCAGAAAAATGAAAATTTCACTGTCCTCACTACTGTTTGGATAGAGATTCATAAACCCCCCCAAAATTGCAGCTGGCCATCATGCTCACAAATTTAAGTAGTGTTTCTTCTTTCTTCCACCTCTGGTCTTTCCAGTAACCTTGGGAAGTTATCAGGCACATATATTTTTTCCCATTTAGAAGATGAGGAAGGTGAGTCTCAGAGGAGTTAAAATTTGTCTCTCACTGTATGTATAATTGATGATGGGGATGCATTTCAGAACCTGCCTTGAAGGGCCTGGTCATTAAATTCGCTACATTCTAGCCTGGTATTTTGCGTCCCTCGATGAGCTCTGTGCATTCTGGAATCCTGGTAATGGTAGGATTCCCTGCATGTGGGAATGTGCGTGCATGTCCTACGATGAAGGCAATAGAGCAGTTGTGAGTAAGGGAGAAAAAAATGAGCTAAAGAAAGATCTGATGTTTTAACCCAAGATCTAAATTCATGTCACTTTATCGAAAATGCAGGGAAATATGGTTTTGGCGAGCTGAACAATGGCCTCCAAACATTTCTGAGTCCCAATTCCAGGAACCAGTGGATGTTATCTTGTATGGCAACATAAAATTTGTAGATGTGATGAAGAATCTTAAGGAGGGGAGGTTGTCATGAATTATCCATGAAGTCTTTGATTCTAATTGCAATTATCCACATAAGAGGGAAATAAATTTTACTACAAGAGAACAAGGGGAACGAGGCAATGAGATCTCTGAAGCAAGATGTTTACACTTCTGGCTCCAAAGATGGAGGAAAGGGCCAAGAGTCAACAAGTTCAAAGAATACAGTCTGGAATCTAGAAAAGACAAAGATACACATTATCCCTTACAGGCTTAGGAGGGAGCATGGCCCTACTAACGTCTTCATTTCAACTCAGCGAAACTAATTTTGAACTTCTGACCTCTAAAACTGGAAGAGAGGAAGTGTTATTGTTTTAAGCCACCAAGTTTATGACAATTTGTTACAGCAACCGTAAGAAACTAATTCTATGGCTTTGCAGGATTGTTAGTGGGGTAAAATGATCTCCTATAAGTAAATTCCAAGCAGGGGATGGGTGCCAGTGATGATAAACTAAATCCTCAAATTTCAGTCTAGCTGTCTCCTTCTCAGAGATCTAGACATAAACGAAACTAAAGATAAATAAATTCTCTTTATCACTATCTTCTTCCATAAAGTTCTTTCTCAATTGTCTACCCTTGAGAACTAAGAGATGTCATCAACAAACCTTAAGGGCTTTTTAAGATCTTTTTCAAAAAATCTTAAATGAAACTCAGTCTATGTTGTCCATCCCACATTTCCCTTCTTTTGACTCTACCCTGACTCTATGAAACCTACCAAAGACAGAGTTACCTCCCAGGCCCTGCAGAACTCCCACAGAACTTTGAGTTAGACAGGACAACCTCAGAAGAGGAACAGAACTTTGGACTATTCTCTCCTTCCCCTACACTGATCCGGAAGATTAGCCTACTGTATTGACTTATCTCTATCCTTGACCCGTATCAGATACATCCCATACATTCTCCCCATGAATGGAATGGCAGAAGATAGGAAGGAAGGAATTTGGGAGAAATCATGTGGCCACCTAAGAGAGTGGGAAACACCTAGCATAATGTCGATGTTCCTTAAGTGGCAATACTCATAACTTCCCTCTTTTGTATCTGCTATCTATAAAATTCTTCTTGAGAACCAGATACATACTGGGAAGTTTAATTACCTTGAACTAGACTCTCTATGCTGCTGAAGTGTGCTAAGAGGATTAAAACTTGATTCCTTGATTCCATAGCTCCAAGAGGTGTTGTCCTTTCATAGGCAGACACATGTCTTGGTATTTCTGTGCTAATGCATGCCTGTTTTAGAACATAACTTGTCAACTAGAGTAACCCTGCTACCACACCCTACCAGATAGAATGAACCATACTTCTAGCAGTCTTTCTTTTTTCTATTAAGTTTATTTATTTACTTTGAAAGAGAAAAAGTGTGAGTGGGGAGGGACGGGGAGAGAGAGAGAGAGAGAGAGAGAGAGAGAGAATCCCAACCAGGCTCCTCACTGTCAGCACAGAGCATGATCCAAGGCTCGAACTCACAAACCATGAGATCCTAACCTGCGCTGAAGTCCGACGTTTAAGTGACTGAACCACCAAGGTGCCCCCTAACAGTCTTTCTAAGCAAATTAACTGTGACCTTAACAAGTATTTGGATACTTGGAATTGAAGAACCTCCTCCCATTGTCAGGATCAACCCCCACAATGGGATCACATTTCCCAGCTCCTTTCTTGTTACCATAGGTGTCCTATAACTTTAAGTTAAGTAGAACCACTAAGGTTCTTTGTGCTTCACAATGTACCTTCTTCATTTTGCCAACTGGAGTTCCGATCTTTCAAAAATTTGGAATTTTAAAATTTTGTGTATTAACAACATTTGCCTTGGCATGGGATTTGAGGGAACATTGGCTTTAATTTCAGTCTCTCTTTGCTGGCTATACAATACTGAACATATCCACTAATATTACAAAGTTTACCCTTGCTTTAATGTAAACAGTGGGGCAGTACTAATTTCTTTGGTGGGTATTGTTAGAAATATATGGGGCATCGTTCACGTGAGTACTTTGAAATGTCTAACACACCAAAATGGGTAATTGTCTTCCTCTTCCATTGCCACAGAAACACCTGAAGGAAATCCTCCCTCTGCTAGATCTTATTTCTAGTATAACAACATGGTTGAAATCAATCAGGTACACTTTCTCTGTTCTTTCCTTTGCCTCATGGAGGTCCATATTGCTTTGAGTGCAACCCATTTGTTACTACTAAAACTAGAACTTTTGTTTTTTGGAATCACCTTTGTTGAAGATGATTAATCTTATGTGTAGGGTTAGTACTCTCACAAGTGAAGATTTTAATTATCATGTGTTTGGTGTGACAATATTTCACATTTAACATTCTTCCCTTTGAGATGTGAGTTCGCTGTCCCCTTCCCTGGAATCTGGCCTCTCTGACCTGACCAATAGATCATCAGTGATGGAAATGGTCAGTTTTGGGTCCAGGCCTTAGGAAATGGTCAGTTTCCACTTCCTGCTTTTGGAGCACCCACTCTTAGAACACAGCTGTCATGCTGAGAGGAAACCACATACAGAGGTGCTCTGGCCAACAGCTCTAGTTCAACAGCATCAACCACCAGACACAGGAGTGTGTGCCCTCCAGCCATAGAGGAATCTTTCGCCTTGAACTGCCCAGGCTAACTGTGAAGGAGCAAAGATGGACTGTTCTTTTTAAGCCCTGCCCAAACTGCAAACACATGAGAAAAATAAGCGATTATAATTATTTTAAGCCACTACATTTTGGACGTTTCTTTATATAGCGATAAAAATTTGCAGAAAAGATTTTACGAAAAAAGACTAAAACATCTGCCAACTCACTTTAGAAAGGAAGGCTTTCCTGTTAAAATAATTGCCTGTGGTGCTCTGGGAGACAGAGGGGGCACCATTTAACAATTTCGTGTATTTATGTGTAAGACAGGGAGAATTACCTAAGTCAGGTGAAAAATATAGTGTTGGGATCAAAGACGAGGATGTATGTTCCAAAGTAAGGAAAAACTTACAAGAAAACACAATCAGGGTTCAGAACCAAGGGGTCGGTAAGTCAAAGAAAACCAGGCGACATGGAAGAATGTTAATGAAATCGGCTCGTTGCAATGTCACCAGAGTAAATATCAGACACTGTTGGCTTTTGCCTACAGTACCTCTCGTACATGTTTCTCACGCCTAATGCTTCATGATGGCAAGGCAGGTCAGATTTAGACAAAAAAACTTACCCAGATAATGTTCATGTTCAAGGTACATTATGGCATGCATATGCCAAGAATATCCATCGTGCTAGGCCCAACTTTGTGACTTTGCAGGAAGCAATTGCTCTTTACGGCACAACCTACATTTTTCAATAACACAGCAGGGATCTTGACCTATAAAAGTGTGCCCCAGAGCAAAATAGATTTACAGTAAAAGGACAAGATGTTGCACTCAGCAAACCAATAGCTACCATTTCTAGAGTTATGGGCTGGACTGAAGTGCCAGATCAGTCAACCTACCATGGTGATAAAAAAAAAAAAAGACTTACAAGAAATATTCATTGAGTAGATGGGGGATCAGAAGACAGAGTTAAAAATGTTTTGAATGCCTTGAGCCACTTGTGAAGCCATTTGACCTATTCTGAGGGCTTCCAAATCTAAATTTATTATGTAGAGACATATTTTTGCCAATCGCCCTGAATGATATTGACAGACAATGAGAACTGAGAGCCAACAATCTCAATTTTGAATTCTTGTGGGCCGTGGGATTCAGTTACTTGGTGTCTGTGTGTCTTTAGCACATATCAAAAGTTGACAGAAATCCCTTCCCTTTCTTTCCCCATCCCCTGTCTGTGACAGATGCGGAGATGTACCTCTCGTATCGCTCTTCAAGAAAAAACTTGTTGACAGGCTGTGTGGATGCTGCCTCACTGGTACCTGCCAACTGTAACTCCTTCAGTTCTGCCTTAGAGTCCGAGCTCCGGTCACATTTTCCTTGACTGAGCAAGCTTGTCACACAAGGGCCGGGACAAACCCAGCACTCATCTGAAGAGCAGTCTTTGCTCCAGACCTCTCCACTGCACTGGCAAAGACGTCAAGATGCAGGTTTTCCCCATTATCCGAAAGCAGAGTGCTCCTTTGAAACCTTCCCTCAGCAGAAATGGCATAAAGTGAAGAAGCAAAACCCCCACCAAGCTCTGGCAGCTGGATACTGAGATGCTGAGTGTTGGTCCTGGGGAAGGAGCTGGGCAACATCACTCTGGCTTCTGGGATGCAGGCAGCATCTCTACGAGGGCTCATCTCCCTGCAAAAACAGTGCAGGACACAAAGTTTTCTTTTCAATTTTTTTTTTTTTTGGAAAAACAAAAATCTTCTTTAAGATTTTTGTACCCAGAAATGGGTACAAATGCAGGGCTTCTGTAAAAGAGAAGACACATGGTGTGAACTTCTGGGACGTGGGACACCTGCGTCTACCTCCCATCCTAGAGTTGGCATCACGTGGGCATCCCTGCAAGGTAGGCGCATTTCCTCTCAGGTGCTCCTCCCCGGTGAATCTTTTGTGCTCCTAAATCCATTTCAGCATTAACTTTCCAAAGAACCCAACTTGCAGAACTTTTTCTTCAACTTCCTGAACAGTTTAAACTTAAAGCTCTCAGGAAGGCCAAGAAAGGTAGTCATGCACCTAGAAAGGCGCCTTGCGAAGGATGTTGAGGAAGGCGTGTGCATGATGGGCTATCATGAAGAATTGGTCAGCTGGTGGGGAGAGCATCCATGTCTGCAGATGGCTCAGCTTAGGATTTCAGAACCCAAGCAGGGTAATGAGAGCATCCGCTTGAACGAATGTCCTTGTGTTGGAGCACAAGTAGGATAAGGGAAGGGTCCATGCTGAGTGAGGTAGTGGAGAGTGAGAAGTCCCGTGTAGGGGGACCAGAGTCAAGGGGAGTGAGGAGGGCATCCATGTGGATGGGCATACCAGCTCAGGAACACAGAGCCCAAGCAGGGTGAGAACAGAGTGCTAGCTGGCATAGCAGGTGTGGGAATTCAGAGCCTGAGGAAGGTAAGGACGTACCCACACAGCGTGCAGACCGATGAGGTGAGGAGGCTGTCTACACATAAGCGGCCTTGGGCAGAGCAGAAGTGCTGAGCAGGTTAAATAAAGTGTCCACGCAGGCAAGGCAGTAGCAATGGCAATGTGAGATTGGTGGTCTAGATGGAAATTGACTAGACAAATATGTATATTAAGGAAAGGAAGAGCTTCACTATCAGAGAAACAGTTTACAAATATGGAAAGAAAAAAAGTAGACTAAGCCCTAGGTTGTTAGAGAGCAATCATTAGATGAGAAATATTGGTGTCAACGCTTGCATTTATTAATTTCCAGATAGCTCTGTGTGTATGATTGCAGGCATCTCATAGATCTAAATAGGCATCTATCATATACACACACATGCTCAAATATCTATCAACTATCTATCTATCTATCTATCTATCTATCTATCGTCTATCTATCGAGGGAGAGAGAAACACAAATGTATCTTAACTCTGTCCACTAAAAAGCCTACACAAATGTTTCCAGTCCTACATGCTGTCCTAAAATGCCGCCATTCTCTCATTTAAAAAAAAAAATGGAGTCTTCTTCTCCTCGTTTTGAAATTATATAGGGCTTTATGGTTGCTTCAACAAAGAAAATTTCTGAGTTCAAAGGCTAGGACATAAACGGGAGTACAGTTTCCACCTGGCATTCTGTTTCTTGAGATGCTCACCCTTCAAACCCAGCTACTATGTTGTGAGAGGTTTGGACCTCATGGGGAGCTCACTAGTAGGTGTTCTGCCTGATAGCCCCAGCTAATGTCGCAGTCCGTAGTCCCCATCAGCCACTCTACATGTAAGTGAGTAAACTTCAGATGACTTTGAACCTGCTTAGCTGACACCCAGTGGAGCGGAGAGATGCTGTGCCTACCCAACCCTGTCCAGAGTACATATTTGTGGGCAAAATAAATGTGATTTTTTTTTTAAACTGACTTTGGGGATGGTGCATTACGAAGCAATACATAACTGAAACAGTTGTCAAACATTCTGTTTTGAACAGTTTTTTTTTTCCTTTGAGATCCCTTTTATATATCCAATAAAATATTGGCACAGGGGGAATGGCTTCAGGTGAGGTTAAAGAGTTAAGAAAAGCTTTGGGGGGCATGTGAAATCTTTGTCATTTTATTTTAAAGGCAATGAAATGATTGGAATGCCATTTTCGAAACGTCGCCTCCAGCTATAGAAGAGAAAGTGTATTGGAATGATGAGAAAAGCAGAGCCTAGTTAGAAGCCCAGCGAGGTAGTCTTATCAAGAACTGACCGTGACTTGAACCAGAGTGATGGAAATCCAGTCCAGATGGAAATATGTAAAAAGGTGGTCTGTAAGGATTTGAAGGCTATTGTGAATATCATAGCCAGTATCATAATTGAACACCATATTCATACTGCTTTTTCACATACAGGTGTATGCTGCTCATCCACTGATCCATGGACAAAAGTTCACCTTCAACTTCAGACTGTAAAAGAATTAAAAATGTCATGATTAGCAGGACAAAGATCATTGCTATCAACTGGTACTAATCATCTCTAGCCTAATAGAAAGACCAATAGAATACATGTCTATAAAACTGAATGCTACTCTGTTTTTACCGCTTAATATCTCTAAGTCCGAATTTCTGCACTCTAAGTCCGAATTTCTGCACTGCAAAAAAAAATGCTATTTGCCTTTTAGGTAAAGGTTAAGTAAATTCTCTAAACAGCCTAAGCTGGTGCCTGGAACAGAGTCAGTACTCATTATATGTCAACTGGATCTGAATTTTAGGAGCTCTGAGTAAAAGTCAGAATATATGATTGGAAGGTATAGGTCCTGGCTTCATATGTGTACCTGATGTTCATTCCAACTCTGCTCTGCTAACCTTCCAGTCAACAGCCCATGAGGACCTCAGTAAGACTGCAGGAGGTCGATTGAGCAGACGTCACTGGGACGCTTGAGGCCACCAAGCAACGATGATGGAGCTAGAGCTGATGTTAACAGAAGAGAGATACCCCCCATCGTAATCCTTTCTTCAGGCACAAAACGATTTTATTTCAAGACTGAGGCTTGCTTGCACTGCCCGTCTAGGGTGACCCTCCCACACACCCTGGCCCATCAGGCAAGAGATGAAAAGTTAATCCATCACCATATCCGCAGCCTCTGGCCAAGAGCCTCCTGAAAATCCTCGCCTGGTTGCTTTGCAGATATGGGGACACCTCCAGAGATAAACTGCAGAGGCTCCCGGGAAAATAATTAATATGTAAACCTGTTCCGTGGAGGACAGATAGGACTTCATGCTATCCGCTTACGTTCCTCAACCCTAGAATAAGCTATTTAGAAAATCGGGGGAAGAGGTAGCTATCTCTCCCAGATTATGCTGAAAACTTTACCATAAATCATAATACCTGAAACATACCTCTGAACTCACCTGGAAGATGGATGATGACAGATTTGCCTTTTCCTCTAGGGCAAGTGAAAGGTGGCACAATTTTAGCTCAAGGAATTGAAAAGAGCACCCAAGCCATAACTCTATGTGAAGGTTGGCAAAAGCTTCCAAGGTATCATTTGCTAGATTATTTCTAGCCTGAGTTATTAATTTATTTAATCACTTACTTATTTACTACTTTGCAGTCTCTTAGCTAGAACTGGAGGACATAAAATAGATGTCAGGGCACCTGGGGGGCTCAGTCGGTTAAGCGTCCAACTCAGCTCAGGTCATGAACTCGTGGTTGGGGAGTTTCGGCCCCGCTTCGGGCTCTGTGCCGACAGCTCGGAGCCTGGAGCCTGCTTCCGATTCTCTGTCTCCCTCTCTCTCTGCCCCTCCCCTGCTTGTGCTCTGTCTCTCTCTCCTTCAAAAATAAATATACATCCGGGGAGCCTGGGTGGCTCAGTCGGTTGATCATCTGACTTCAGCTCAGGTCAGGATCTCCGCAGTTTGTGAGCTCGAGCCCCGCGACCGGCTCTGTGCTGACGGGTGGACCCTGGCGCCTGCAAGTTCTGTGTCTCCCTCTCTCTGCCCTTCCCCCACTCGTTCTCTGTCTCTCTGTCTCTGTCTCTGTCTCCCTCTCCCTCTCTAAAATAAATAAACATTAAAAAAAATAAAATAAACATTTAAGAAATTAAAAAAATAAATAAAACAAAAAGCACGGCATCTACTGAGGTAGTGTTCTAGTGAAGGAAGGGGGTGCAACAGGCAGATAAATGTTCATTCTTATAATTGTTATACGATATGACGCACGTTAAAATATTTCAAAACACTCGGGGCGCCTGGGTGGCGCAGTCGGTTGAGCGTCTGACTTCAGCTCAGGTCACGATCTCGCAGTCTGTGAGTTCGAGCCCCGCGTCAGGCTCTGGGCTGATGGCTCGGAGCCTGGAGCCTGTTTCCGATTCTGTGTCTCCCTCTCTCTCTGCCCCTCCCCCGTTCATGCTCTGTTTCTCTCTGTCCCAAAAAAAAAAAAAAAAATTCAAAACACTCTAGGTCGAGGTTTTTTGTTTTTTTTTTTTTTTTTTTTAATGAAGGATCTCAGGAAGAAGGTATTTCACCGGATGCCGTATTCAACCAGGCCATCTAGCATGAAGAATCACTCTCTTTCCCAGAAAAGGGTACGTATGGTCTGGGTCCTTCCTCGCACGGTGAGTATGTTCGCATGCTCCAGGAGCAGCCTGCCTGGGTTAAAACCCTGGTTCTGCTGTGAGTTAGCAAGGACGTCTTGGGCATGCTCCCTGCTACTGAGCCTCAGTTTCTCATCAATAATGAGCAGAGCTGCAACTTTATATGAGGGCAGGGAAAATAAGAATTTCTGCTGTTCTTGCTTCCTCCTGATCCCATTGAGATGGGATGTGTTGCTGTGAAAGGGCAGAGTCTTATTTCATGGCAGCCCCGTGGTTTTTCCTCCACCACTCTGACCCATACTTGAACCTCTTAAAAAACAGCCACAAAAAAGGCATCATTTGTCTTTCTTCAAATCCTCCCAGGGGACAGAACACAAGAAACATTTCACTTGTCAATAGTGTTTACTACTTTGTGGAATAAATGTAAATCTGATGTTTTTCCAGGCAGTTGCTGATGGCTTTTCGCGGACAATGACATATCCCTGGACTCTTTGACATTTCATTTTATGCTCCTGGGACTTCCAGCTCTTTTCTGTAACTGCATGTCAAAATAACAAGATCTCACCTGCTTATTTAGAACAACCTGCTTAATAAGTGACAATCTAAACCTGCCGTAGCCTTTGAGTTGCACGAGCTGGCTTTTGCAGTGAGATTGGGATATTTTGTCCCTAGAACATAAGGTGCACACCGAAAATATCCTTAAAGGTGGTGACCCAGTATGACAACTCAAGACATGGGGGTTCTTTGTGAAATCACGACGTTGGTATTCTTAGAGTTCCAGTGATATAAATAATGAGCATCGGATCTTGAAGAATTATTACCAACCACAGCGAGAGGAGAACACACACGAGAAACATTTGGTGGGCAAAATAAGCTTCTAATTTATTCAGCTAAAAATGTTGTTGAATGAAAAAGGTACTTAGCCTTCTGCCACAGAGTTTTTCCTTGGAAGGCAGCGGGGGCTAGAAATTGTGGTTGAGGAAGTCCACGGAGGTGAACCCCTTCTCCAGCACGCATTGAGTTAGCTGTGTGATCTTGGGATAGGTAGCTGCCATCTCTGAACTTCGGTTCCTTTTATGGAAAATTAAGATGACTCTCCTCTTACCAAACTTTTTTGAGGATCACAAGCAAGAACGATATATATAAACCACTTAGCAAAGTGCAGGCATATCTCACGTATACACATTGATTTTGTTTCTGATAGATTTGTAAACATCATCATCGCCATCATCCAAATCATCATGACTGCCATTCTCTTCCTCTCCCAACGCACTACTCGGGGCTATAAAGTCTATAATTTAGCCCCTGCCTGGCTCTCCGGCCTCACACCCTGACCCTCCACCTCCATCATCACATTCTAGCGCTATCTGCCTTCTTTCTGCCCAAACACGTTCATGCCCCAGGGTTTTTGCACCGTTCCCAAGGTCTCAGATTCTCTCCCTCCAGGTTTTTGTAGAGTTGGTTGGTTTCATCATTCAGGTCTTAGCTTAGAGATCACCTTCTTTGCAAAGACTTGGCTGACCACTCCATCTCTCTTTGTCATGTCCTTATGTTTCATATTCTCAGAGTTCTCAGCAAAATTAATTTGCTTCCTGGTTGTTTACTCATGCCCATGAGACTGCTATCCCCGGGAGAGTATTGATTTTTCTTGACATCTTACCATTGTATTGTCTGCTTTTAAAAGTGACCCATGGTAGAAACAAAAAAAAAAAAAAAAAGAAAAGAAAAAGAAAAAAAGATACTTATTGAATGGATGATATAATTTATCAATCAATTAGTCAGTCAATTAATTAATGAAAGGTTATACTTCAGTGGAATATTATGACTTTGGAGTCAGACAAATCTCTGTTCAAATCTGGCCACACACTAACAGAGGGATTTTGTACTATTTTCTTATCACTAAGGCTTTGTTTTTTTTCATTAGTAAAATCAGAGATTTTATAAATCCTCACAGACTTTTATGCAGATTCAAATGAAATCTTGCAAGCAAAACATTTAAGGAACATTCTGGAACTGGGTGCCTGGATGGCTCAGTTGGTTGAGTGTTCGACTCTTGGTTTCGGCTCAGGTCATGATCGCATGGTTTCGTGAGTTCGAGCCCTGCTTTGGACTCTGTGCTGACGGCACAGAGCCTCCTTAGGATTCTGTCTCCCTCTCTCTCTCTGCCCGTCCCATGGTTGCACGCTCTCTCTCTCTTTCAAAATAAATAAACTTACAAAAAAAGAAACATTCTGGAACATAGTGTCCAATAGTGATCACCATGAAAATCAAATCCCCGCTAACACCACCCTCAGCCCAATGTCAGCATTTTTACCTTGGATGCTAGGTTTGCATCTTTGTATATTTTGTGTGCTTGCTTCCAGGAAAGTTAAGTTTGAGAGATTAATTATTCAGCGTTGTAAACTCCAAGTAGTTTTTTTTTTTAATGTTTATTTTTGACAGAGAGAGACCGAGAGTGAGTGGGGGAGGAACAGAGAAAGAAGGAAACATGGAATCCGAAGCAGGCTCCAGGCTCTGAGCTGTCAGCACAGTGCCCGATGCGGGGCTCGAACTCACAAGCTGTGAGATCATGACCTGAGCCGAAGTTGGATGCTCAATGGACTAACCCACCCAGGCGTCCCAGTTTTGTTTTGTTTTGTTTTTAATTCACATACACCTCACTCTTTTAAAGCCATAATATTCATCTTTTCTGAGCATACAGTTCAGTGATTTTTTTATTATATTCACCAAGTTGTGCAACCAACATCACTATATAATTCTAGAACATTTTCATGGAATTCTATACATGTCTTCAGGAGGACACCTCACAACCATTAGCAGTCAAACCATACTCCTCTCTCCACACACCCTGTCGTTGGCCACTAATCTATGCATTCATCAATTCTGGGTATTTCGTGTAATTGGAATCAAAGCATATGGGCTCATGCATTGGGCTCCTTTAACTTAATGTTTTCGAAGTCCACTGATGTTGTAATATGAATCAGCACTTAGTTCCTTCTGACTGCTAAATAATAATAGCTCATTGTTTATATATGATGTATATTGCTTATCATTTATAAGCTAATGGGCATTTGGAACCCATCAACTAACTGGAGTTCCATAATGAATAATGCTGATGTGGACTTTAACGTGTCTTTGTGTGTGGATCTATGTTTTCATTCCCCTTGAGTACACACCTGGGAGGGAAAATAGTGAATCAAATGGTAATTCAATATTTTACGTTTTGAAAAATTGTATAACTGCTTCCCAAAGTTGTCACACTATTTCACACTCAAACCCACAGTGTATAAGCATTCCAATTTCTCCCCATTTTCACCAAGACTTGTTATCGTCTGACTTTTTTGATTATAAGCATCTTTGTGGGTATGAAACGGTGTCTTATTGTGGTTTCGATTTTTATTGCTTGATGACGAATGATGTCAAGCATATTTTCATGTACTTATTGGACATATGTACATATATCCTCTGTGGGGAAATGTCTATCCAAATTCTTTGCCCATCATTTAGTTTAATAATTTAGTATCAAAGTGTAATAATTTTGTTAATATATTGTATACGTAAACTCTTTTTCAGGTATATTATTTCCAATTATTTTCCCCCATTCTGTTGGTTGTATTTTCAGAACAAAAGTTTTCTATTTTGATAAAGCTTAATTTATATATATATTTTTCTTTTTTAACTTTTGTTCTTGGTGTCACATGTACAAGATCATTGCCTAATGCCGAAGTTACGTGATGTACTTCTGTGTTTTCTTTTAACAAATTTTTAGTCTTAAGTCTTACATTTAGATTTTGATCCATTTGAGCTGGCTTTTGTATATGATGTGAGGTAAGAGTAGAATTATATTCTTTTGCACGTGTATATTTAACAGTCCTGGCACCATTTACTGAAAAAAAAAAATTCTATCTGTGTTTTATTGTCTTGGCACCCCAGGCACAAATCACTTAACCCTAGATACATGGGTTTATTTATGGACTCTTCATTCCATTCCATTGATCGCTATTTTTGCCTTTACGTAGGTAACAGTGACTTTTTCTCTTGCAATCTGGATGTCTTTTATTTATTTTTATCGTGTAAATGCCAAAGCGATATCTTCCAATATCGTATTGAACAGAAGTGGTAAGAATGGAAAACTTTGTCTTGTTCATCATCTTAGAGGGAATACTTTTACTTTCCCACCATTGAGTCTGATGTTAGCTGTGTGTTTTTTATAAACACACTTTATCAGGTTCAGGTAATCCTCTCCTCTCCCTAGTTTGTTGGGCATTGATATGATAGTGTAATGTTGGATTTTATCAAATGCTTTTCTGTGTCTATGGTATTGTCATGTGTTTTTTCCTCATTATTTTATTATTATGGTATATAATATTATTTATTTTTGTATGTTAAACATACCTATATACTGTCATGAATCCCACTTGGTCCTACTTTGACCCACTGAGTATATGTTTCTGTACTTGGTTAGCCAGTAGTCTGTTCAGGATTTTTTAAACCTATATTAATAAAGAATATTAACATTCTGTAGTAGTATTTTCTTATGATGTCTTTGTCTGGTTTGGGCACAAGGGGAAAAGTGGCCTCATAGAATAAAGTTAGGAAGTATTCTTTTCTATTCTGTTTTTGGAAGAGCTGTGAAGGGTTGGTATTCATATGCTTAATGTTTGATTAATGTTTTTATTCACCAATAAAACCATCTGGTCCTAGGGTTTTCTATACCACAAAGTGTGTGTTTACTAATTCAATGTCTTGTTATAAGTTCATTCATATTTTCTATTTCTTTTTGAGACAGTTTTGGTAGTTTGTATCTTTTTTAAAAATGTGTCATTTTCATGTAAGTTAGCTAATTTGTTGGCATATAATTGTTCATAGTAGTCTCTTATAATTCTTTTTTTTTTTTTTTAATTTTAAGATTGGTAAGAACGTCCCCTTTTTCATCCTTTTTAAAAATTTTGGTCTAAAGATTTCTAGCTACGGGCGCCTGGGTGGCTTAGTCGGTTAAGCATCTGACTTTGGCTCAGGTCATGATCCTGTGTTTCATGAGCTCAAGCCCCGCATCGGGCTCTGTGCGGACAGCTCAGAGCCTGGAACCTGCTCCAGATTCTGTGTCTCCCCCTCTCTCTGCCCCTCCCCTGCTTGTGCTCTCTCTCTGTCTCTCAAAAAATGATCAAATGTTAAAATTTTTTTTTTAAAGAATTCTAGCTAAAGGTGTGTCGGTTTTATTGAAATGCAGAAAAAATGTATTCCTCCTCTGGAAATGAAAATATCTACGTGCTTAATATGCAGACAAAATATGTTTATGTCAACACATACAAATCAAGTTGTCATGGATAAATAAAATGTACTCAGGCACTGTGACTGATACATGCAGTAATTGCATTAAGAACAACTTAATAACCCAAAGGAAAAAACACTAAAATTTTATCCAGGTTTCCTTTTGAATGACAATGGTTTCAGAAATGCTGATGAAAAATGTAGGTGGAAAAAAAATGAGGAAATAAACCATGAGTATCAAAATCACTTACCACAGGTAAGTGGGTGAAAGTTTCTTCTGAGCACTACAGAAATTACAGTCCCTAAACTGAAACAAACATTTGTAAATATAAATCCATTCGGAAATGCAATCGTCCAACATGTTGGAGGAAAACTCACAGGATGTTAGCTATGTTTATTAAGGGCAATTTATACGTGACCACGAGACCCCTCTATATCGCGCACATGATAAGCACATGTCCTAAAATGCTTCTTCTTCAGCGCTGAAAATGTGAAGATGGACGAATCCGAATTGATTTGGAATCTGATGGGTGATGATATCCTACTAAACAAACAAACCAATCAAGTTTGGCAATTTCGAAAAGACCCCACATTTAAGACCCTTACTTGCATATTTACCGATCATTTCCTGTGCGGAAGAGTTCATCTGGTTCCTGATAGGGACACGCCAATAGATGCTGTGCGCTGGCATTGTTCCCATGGCTTTATCCGCAGACGGTTAAAGCTTTTCTTGATGAATTGGATATACATTTCATCTGTCATATACTTTATAGCTGGATGGCTGAGTAATGAAAATGCTGGGGCAATTTTTGGTCTGTTGAAAGAAATGTGCTTGTTCATGTCAAGTCAGGAAAAGCCCTAACTTTAGCGCACCAATAAAAGTCAAATCAATCATTAGGCATTTCTGTTTGACATTACAGCTATACAAGCGCTTTAAATACATATTTATCTTTAAGGGAATTCAGAAATAATAAAAAAAAGTACATTTTTCACTCTTTTCTAGTGAAACTGAGTGGTTCAGACGTTCACTAGAGAGAGCAATCTGGCGCACTAAGTCATTTCTTCTAAACATCGAATTAGTAGCCCACGTAATATACTCCAAATCGTGAAATTAAAAATTCATTTTCAAAAATGCTTTTTTTTATCTTCAGTTTTATGAAACTGAACAAATATTACCTTTTGCCTTTGCCAGTTAACCGTGATCAAAGAATGAGGAGTTCTAAAATAAATTATTTAACTTCAGTGTAAGATGGTCAGACGCGATAAATATGGCCCCTTGGACTACAAAATGTGGATTTTTTATTTCATCTATTAAATAAACCATTGATCAAATATCATTTGTACAGTGTGTCTACATTAAGAAACACTCATGTTATATGCGGATAGTAGTTTTTCATTACACATTGAATAGACACGTGTCATTCCCAGATAAATAATTCAATGCTGAATTCTGTACTGACTATCTCAACCAACAACAGCAAACAGCAAACACAAGAACTGACACTGACATCTTGAAGCAAAAGAAAACTTGATTTAGTTCCAAATCAAAGGATGGATACATTCTGGAAGAAAAAAAATACTGACTAAATATTTCTATTTTTCAACTTGGATTTTCCCGGTGTTGAATTTTCTTCAGTAACCTAAATTTTATATTTACATTATATTATAAATATATAATATAATATAATATAATATAATATAATATAATATATAAATATTAAATTTATATTATATTACATGTCTATGACATAATAAAGCAAGAAAAGTATACTTACATTTTTGAAACTGAATTTTACTGACCCCTGTTATGAATGCAACCCTTTGGGCACTAAATTGGAAAACCATGACTTTTTACATGTAATCTCTATTTTTCAAACAATCGCTGGAATAGCAAACCTAGAAAAAAGGCTTATTAAATAAGTTAACAGGAGGGGGAAAAAAGAAATCTCCAGAAGATTCTGAAGATTTTAAAGGAAGGATCTGGGGTAAGATTGGGGTGCCATCAGGACTAAATCAAATCCTAAGAAGGTGATGTCAAAAGTGGTTATTTGCTGAAGTACAAGATCACTTCCCCATTTTTAAAAAAAATGCATTTTCAGTTACTTTTTAACAAGGTAATGATAACATTGTTAACCCGTTGGGTGATAATCACAAAATCAGTCTCACTGAGATTAGTCAATTAAATTTAAGTTAAATTAAGATTTTAGGTTAAAATAATGTTAAATAACACCAGTATAGAAAATTGTGAAATGACTAATCAATCAATAAGGTATCCACAGAGAACAGCTAAGTGTCAGAGTAGTGGAAGGTAGCTCATGGGAGGTCCCAGGAGCATCCAGAGAGTTGCCCCATGACTGAGAAGAGACACAAGAACCAAACACAATAGACTGAAGACTTCATCACTTCTACCCCTCATTGGGTATAGGCAACAATTTGCTCTCACCCGTATGCTGAAGGCAGGAGGTATCCCGGGGCAAAGGCCAATGTTTTTAGGAGCTATTATTGAGAATGAGATGGCAAAAACCTTGGTGAATGATAAGCACCAGGGACAACATTCCCACCTTCTAAAATGCTTCCTACACCTGGGATCAGTATTCCCTTTGTATCTGTACAAAATGAAAACTCCCAGGTTGTTATAAAACATAGGCCTCAACGTTAAGTTAATAATGTTAACTTAATGTTATGAGGATAAAAGCTGACTTTTATCCTCCCCTGGTGATAATACAATGGCTTGGAATAATTACACAGGCAATTATCTGTTAACATTTCAACTATAGCCTTATGAGGTTTACTTAATGGTCTTCATTGCAAATGGAAACCCACCACATTAAAATTGAATCTACCATCGACAACTAATCCTCAGGTCAGGGCAACAAGTGAGAAGACTAAAAATGTGGTGCTTCCAGGTGCTTCCAAGGAGACCAGGGCTTTCGAATCACCTTTATTCTAGATCTATGGAAAGGGACAAACAGGAGCCAGAGGATAGCTTACCCTCGTGAACATCCTCAGTCATTCATAAAACATGTATAGTTTTATTTTTTTTTTAATTTTTTTTAACGTTTATTTATTTTTGAGACAGAGAGAGACAGAGCATGAACGGGGGAGGGTCAGAGAGAGGGAGACACAGAATCCGAAACAGGCTCCAGGCTCTGAGCTGTCAGCACAGAGCCCGATGCGGGGCTCGGGCTCACGGACCGCGAGATCGTGACCTGAGCCGAAGTCGGCCGCTTAACCGACTGAGCCACCCAGGCGCCCCAAAACACGTATAGTTTTAGAAGGTCACTTCTAAACTCAGTGTTTAGCATGTGGTACTCAGTGTTTAGCATACTCAGTGTTTAGCATAGCATATGGTACAAACCTCCCAGTCCATTTAGAGCCTCTCTTGGGTGGATATTCAGGATTCTTTATCTTTCTTGTCTCTTGTACTGTTCTCTGCTAATATTTTTCGCTTCTTATACCTGCTGTCTTCTGGCGAGGCAGCCTCTGGCCTATAGTTTCCATGCCTCAGAGGGTAATACTTTAGATCCGACAATGTTTTGAGTGGACTGTCGACGAGCTAGGATCTTGTATTGTTTGCGTTATTGCTGACCAGTGTATATAGTCTCTCCCAGTGTGTGTTCCATAATTCTCTCTTTCCAAGACAAGACCTCTGGAGACATAGGGATTAGTGGGACTAAGCACAAATCCAAACTGATGTCGCACCTGCCCAAATCAGGATCACACATTTTCTATATTCTACCGCAGGTGCTGGTCTTTAAAATATTCAGGTTATGGGGCACCTGGGAGGCTCAGTTGGTTAAGCATCTGACTTCAGCTCAGGTCACGATCTCACGGTCTGTGAGTTCGAGCCCCACGTCAGGCTCTGTGCTGACAGCTCAGAGCCTGGAGCCTGCCTCGGATTCTGTGTCTCTCTCTCTCTCTCTGACCCTCCCCCGTTCATGCTCTGTCTCTCTCTGTCTCAAAAATAAATAAACATTAAAAATAATTTTAAAAATATTCAGGTTATAAAGTTTGTTTCATAATATTTATTGGGACTATTAACTATTTACCAGTTAAGCGAACTCATTTAATATGTGAGAGAGTAGGTTTTCCTGGGTACATTTGCGGACAGAGTTAAAATTATAAAAGAAAAAATAAGAAACAAAAATGACACTTCCCATTTATTGACTACTACTATGTACCAGGTTCTGGATAAAAGTATATATAGAAAGAGAGAATTGACTTAAATTAGATTAGTTTTTCTAACAAGTGGTAAGAGGAGAAATAGAGGAATGATCTCCAATACTTGAGTAACATTTTATGAGACTCCGCTTAACACAAAAGTGTGAAAGAGAAGGGCCCCAGAGTCTGACAGCTAAGGTCAAGACCAGCTTCTCCGCTACCAGCTCTGTGACCCTAAGTCAGATACTTAACTTCTCTGTGCATCCATTTCTTTCAGAAAATGGGCATAATAATATCATCTGGATTCTGAGGTAATTCTAAGGAATAAATAAGGAAATACCTGTAAAATGTTTGAAACAATGATAGCTCACCACGGGCTCTTCACATAGGTGTCAAATTGTTGAGATGTAAAATGTGGCTTTTGTTAATTAGCTTGCTGGACACAAACTGTGCAATAATGAGGGAGGGTATTGTAAAGTTTTGTGTTCTGTTGTTGTTGTTGTTCGCTTGGTTTGATTTCATTCGGGTGTGAGTTTGCTAAGTTTTCTGTTTATTTTTGTTATTGTTGCTAGATTCTTAGCATATGGCGGAAGTAAAACTCAGAATAAATAAAACCAATCAAAGCCAAGTTTTCTAATGCTTTGATGGTTTTACTCCAAGACTGGTGAAGAGGCCAAAGAAATCACTATTATATATCATAAGTACCTTTTCCTCTTAGAAATATATATATAATTATTTATATTTTCAATGGCATAAATGTTGGATGCTTCCAAATGCATTATTGGATAATGGGTTTCTCTTCCTTCTCTAGAAATTTCATTTTAAAAGCTACAAGGTTATAAAACCTTTATAAATTATGACTTCCCTTTTCCTTTCCAATATTTACCTTATTATATATTTATGTCTTTAATTGTTTAATATTTGATTTTCCTATGAAAAGAAGCAGCCTAAATTATCTCATAGATTTTACGGCTTGTATCTTCCAGTCGTCTAACTGCCAGGACTCTCGTGTCTTATTCGACTATGATTTTCAACTTTTGGGGGGTCTGAATAAGT
Source organism: Panthera onca (assembly GCF_046562875.1). Classification (NCBI taxonomy): domain Eukaryota; kingdom Metazoa; phylum Chordata; class Mammalia; order Carnivora; family Felidae; genus Panthera; species Panthera onca. The sequence continues at coordinate 8,820,962 of NC_138342.1, forward strand.
TCTTGAGATTCCTGAGGTTTCAGATGCATTTATGAAAAAGCCAAGAGAGCTAACAAATTCAACCAGGCTGAGCTCCCCACCAAACATAATGTTTATACTGAAGGAAGAGATAGATTTACTCATTTTCCCCTTACCTCCAACTAACCAGACAACAGATAGGGTCAAACGATGACACCAGTTTGGACGAGCTGCTACTCAACTCTTCCAGGAGAGAGATAATCATGAAAGCAACCTTTCATTTTCTGTCTCATATCCCTTTTCTATCCCAAATAAAATGAAAAGGAGTCAAAGAACGCTGTCCCACATGCAGTCAGCAAGTAGAGTGGTCATGAACTCGATTAGGCATAAGACGACAAGTTAGATTTGCATGCCACAACGTATATTTAACTCCCTCTTTAGGAAAAAGGAAATAAACACTGATTTCAAAGGAACATTGATAATATGATTAACAGACTCTCATTATCGTGCTTTGTGAATTAGTCTAATACCTTTCAATTATTCTATGATTGGCTTCTTATTGCTCTATTTTGATACTTGTAGAAAATATGATTTGGTAGAGTTCACTTATATTCAATGATAAGTCATATTCGATGCTTTGATTATCAAACAGGACCTCAACCATGTTCAGTCATTGGGAAAGTAGTGATTTTCAGTAGTGTGATTTCCTCCCGATGACATTTTGTTTAAATAAGAAAATCTGTGTGAAGTGGCTTTGTGCCTATGGGTAATTTGTTTAAGTTTAAAATGTCAAATATTGGCAAGAACTATGGTAATTCTGTAAGTTGGGAAAACGAAACAAAATAGGTGTTGACTTTTCATTTCCCAGGGTGGACCTAACGTGATTTAGTAATCCCCAATTCTCTGGCTCCCATTTCTTGAATGACACAAATGCCAGCCGGTGTGGAAATCACAAGAGAATGCAACTATCGCAGCATAGGAGGGCTTTTAATCATAGTTAAAACTAAAAACGGGAGTCCTATCTATTTCCTCATCTACTCTTTGATTTGATTTAGGAGGAAATGCAAAAGAAGTCTCTCATTCTTCTGAAACAGCGTTCTGTTCCATTTTGGTGCACCTTTGAGTGACTGCCCAACAGCTGGATGTGAATGTTATAGAAATATGGTCTCTAGGAGTAGCTAAAAATGGGAAATGTGAATGCTAGTGGTAAATTAGCATATGTCTCTGTAAGGAAAATATTTTAAAAAGATTCTGCAAAATATGCCAATAATGGGACATGAATTCATTTAATATAGGGTCCAGAGACCAGAAGTCTTGAGTAGAGTAAATTGGTTGTCTTCAAATACGTGAAGGATGGCACATTATTAAAAATAGTACCAATAATATTTTTTTAAAAAAGCTAAGTTTTTATGTTGCTCCAGAGGGCTAATCTGGGATCAGTGCGTAGAAATTATAATGAAGATAATTTATAATAATTAGAACAATCTAGCAGTGAAATCCTCTGCCTTATGAAAGGCATGCTCTTTATTCCTTGGAGATGTTCATGACAAGGCTGGAGGGCCAGCCTGGACCTTATTCATTAAATTTCCTTCAACCAAGGCTATTCTCTCCTAGAACACAGGGGAGATATGATGTATGATGACTGTCTTTCTATTCATTCTGGGGCCCTCTACCTGTATGCAAGAGTTTAACCCAAATATTTTAAATGAAAAGCAAAAATCGAATGAAATACAAATGTAGTAAATCTTTTCCATTGTAGAGAATCATCCTCAGATATACAGAAAGATCCTAAACTGGGTCATAGTTTGAACCAGGTTTGTGTTCCTTGAACTTGTCCCAAGGCAAACTATAACTTTGTGAAAGGTTTCCAGATATTATACAAAACAGAGAAACATGTAATTCAGATTCAGAAACTAGTTAGGGGGAGGATGATAAACATAATCTAGCAGTTAATCTAGCTAGAGATTAGAGGTTAGAGGTTAATCTAGATTAGATTAATTAGGGGTTAATTAGGGATTAATCTAGCATCATGGTTGAGAGTGTAAGACCTAGAGCCAGGCTACTGGGTACAGATCCTGGCTCTGCTCTCTGGTTATTTGAACCTGAGTAAGTTATATTCTCTCTCTGTGTCCAAGTTTCTGCCTCTGCAGAATGGAAATCTGTCATCTATCAGGACTATTATGTGTATTAAAGGGGGGTAACGTGAGTCAATGCCTAGTACAGTGGCTGTTACCTATGGGATCAATATATATGAGTTAAAAATGATTTAAAAATAAAAATAAAAAAAACTGTGACTTGTCCAAAATGAAACGTCAAAGAGCTGGGACTTGAATTCTGGAAGCCTAATCAGAGAATCTGTATACCTCATACATTTTCAGCATCATATGACTATGTATCATTATTAAATGTTTAGGGCTTCTAAGGAGGCTCAAGAAAGAAATTTCTATTTATAACATTTAAAATGCATCCCTGAGCTCTCAGAAGATATTATATGGTTCTCCACTTATCCTTCCTGAGTCCAGTTTTTACTATGTAATCTCAGGTTGCAAATCAATGTTATGGAAATAATTATAAGACCTGCTCCTACTGTAAGGATTAATTAAATGAGATACAACATGCAAAGTTCTATGCATAGTTATTGATTGACAGGTGCAGTCATACTCAGGATCGTGAGATGCTTCCTTATTCTCAGCAAGGTACAGGTGCCAGTGGCAGCATCTGGAAGGTTCTGAGCGTTCATTACCTAAGAGGAAAGGTCATTGATCTTACGATGTCACATGTTCTCAGGGAGGTTGTTTGTTGGTTTTTTCACTGGTTCTCTCAGCAATCCTGTGAACTTTTTGCCATTTTGGTTCGTAAAACATGGTCAAATAACAGCTTCATGTGGTTCAAATGAATAGACGAGTCCATTTGCAGGTAAGGAAATATGACGAGTGGATTTAAATGGCCCCTGTACATTTCCATTAGCAAAGAAAGGCAGAGGCAGAAATCGCTTTCAGTTTCGGCTGTTCCAAAACACACGCTCTTTCCATGTTCTTTCTCAAAAGCACAATTAACACCTTTGCTTCTGGAGGCATAATAGGCAATGAACCTTCTTTGTTTCAGACACATCTGATACACAAATGCTAATCCTTGACAACAAAAAATAATTACTGAAAAAAATGTTTCTATCAGCTTAAATGTAATAGCCCTACAATTATTCCATTCTTGTTAGGCTAGCCTCCATGCATTTGAGATCAGCACTTTACATTCATTCTCCAGTTAAATTATATTGTTTGACAGCTTATTGAGCATTCAAAGAAAGGCGGAGGCAAAGGCTAAACCTCGCCTTCCCACACACCTCCCAGCGCGGTGAGAAAGGGAAGCTTTGTTATTTGTTTTCTGTGGGCCCTGCCACATCACAGAACCATCATCCTTGACTTCGTTTGGAATGCTTCAGTCTGAATTGTGCAAGCTACTGTACTGAACATCATACTGTTTGTGGAAAAATCGTTCACCTTTATGAACTTCTTCATTTCTGCCTAATCGTCTAAGACAAGAATAGCATACTGTGCCTAAGGGGGAAATTTTCCATTACTACTGAAAAGAGAAATGATAGGAAGCAAAATGAACCAGGCTCATTATAACCTTACAAAAAAAAAAAAAAAGGCAAATTGGTCTTCAGAAATGATATAATAGTGCTGACATTTTTAATATTTTCCTGTTCAATTGTGGCATTTTATATCCAGGCTTTTCATAATGTGCAATACAAACACTTACAGATGTTTGAAATAATATACGATGCTTAATATTTTTACCCAAGTCTCCCCTGGAATCTGTACCCTTCCAAGAAAGGCAGCGATTTTTTTTAGGCAAAGATGACTAAAGTGAGCAGAACGATTACACTTAAAGAAGCATAGAGCTTATCCATTTATTTTGCTGTAACTGTGTTTTCAATCTGTGTAATAATGGCCCTAATGTCACTTGATCAACTGTGAAAATGCCCCAATTTCTAAGAATGGTTAAAGGCAGACAGCTCATTTGTTGCTTTAAATATCTGATGAGCTGCTCCATGACAGAGCTGAAGGGAAGATTGATTTTTCAGGACCAAATACAGTCTATAATAACAAGCCAATTTCTTGCGAGTGAGTCATTTGGAGAAGCGATTTCTAAACATATTTTCATTAGCTGCAATGAATGTTCTCAAGGTTTCATATCTTTGGCATTAACCTGATGGGCTGCTAACTCCCTAATTGAGATGCGTATTTTATGAGTGGCAAAGTTCAGTAGTTACAGATCATCAGGTGTGAGTCCTACATAGATAAAAATCTATTATTCACACGAAGCTTCTGCACTTGAAGTACGCATTTTCAGGAAAGGCTGAGTTTGGATCTCTACCAAACTGGACAGAGAAAAGGAATCTACATATGAGTCTCTCGTTTCATAAAAGATACATATAAGCTCTTGGCTTACAGCGTCACCTATCTCAGACGGTTTTATGTGCTGAGAGTGACCTACATGTTGAAGGACGCTGGCCTTCTCTTCAGAGAGCTGAGCAAAGGAATAAGATGTACTCCTAAGACAGTAGGAACTAAGGGTAGGCTTCGTATTATTCAAAGATATCTTGAGAACAGGATTGTCAATAGAAAGATGTACTTATTCACTATACACATTATGACAAATTCTCAATTTAAAATACTGGATAGAACTGGAGACGCTAAGAGATGCAGAAGGCAGTAAGGGTAAGCTAGCCTTAAGAGTTTGGGTTAATTCCTCCAGAAAAATTAATTTGAAGCCCTGTCCACCTCCTGCTGTCATCTTTCTTAGTTTGCAAAGGTAGAGAATTGATACTCCAAGCAAACGGACCCTCTTAAGAGGAGAGATCTTAGGCTCAAATTCCAGTTGGGGCCACCAGCCAGGTGACTGGGCCTGGAAAGTGACAATGAACTGGCACCAATATTTCCGCAAAACTCCTGATCCCTTGTATCTCACGTGGCTAACACAAACAAGGAGAACTCTTAAGCAAGTGTTTGTAGCACATAGGAAAGAAAAGAGGCGGGATCAAAAGGAAATATAAACTTCGACAAGGTTGCCCCCATTGTGTCCTTGCTCTCAGTATTCCTGTCGCCTTACAGAAATCTAGTAATGGGGAGCTCATTACCCTACAGGACAGTCCATTCCAATAGCGAAATTCAAACTGTCTCCCTGTAACCATCACCCATCACTCATAGATGTCTGTAGAGGCTGTTTAAAAAGTCAGACTTCTGTTAGGATGACTCTTTGGGTGTCGACAGGATTCTAAGCCAGTTTTCTTCTCCAGGCTAAGTATCTTCAGTTCTCAACTATTCCTCACACAACTTTGCGATGATTTAGATCTCTTTCGTCTACTTCCGCCCATATTTTAAAAGTTCAGTTCTCATGTCAGAGGACTTTAATTTTTTTTTTTTTTTTTTTTTTTTTTTTTTGCCAAGTGCTCCATTGTAGACCATAAATGTTTGCCTTTAGGATACAAAATTCATAGCCAAGATTACCGACCCTATGCTGCAAAAGCGACAACAGCAAGTAGAGAGGACATGTGTCATTGAAGGACTTTAAGGAGCTCTGGTTTGCAGTTTGAAAAAGTGATATATAGTAGTAATGATGATGATGATGATGGCGATGACAATAATAAAAACAGTGACATTTACTTAGCACTTATTCTGAGTCTGTAATCTGAGCTTAAGAAAATGAGTGCTAATTAGAGGGAACAAATTTAATTTTATTATAATTCTATTATCCTCCCCGTTTTATGGATGAGGAGACTTAGGTTTCGAAAGATTAAATATCTTTCAAAAGGTCCCACAGTTGTAGCTTGCAGAGCTGAGATCAGAACCCATGTGTCTCTGAATTGCAATTGCTACTCAATGTTTTTCCACCACACACACACACACACACACACACACACATTCATCCCCAAACATAATGTATCTTTCTTGATTATTTTAATCCTTACGAAGGCGACCTAGCTTCTGTCATTAGATAGAGTTACCATGGCCCCATTGTTGCTGGTGCAGCTTCTGGGTGGTACACTATGAGAGGGAGATAGAGCGGTGTTCATATCTCCGCAGTTCTGTGGCTCCAGATACAACATGAACCAGATTTGCTAAATCGGTGGTGTTGAATCTCAACTCTGCAACCTACTAGCTGTGTGCCCTCTGGCAAATTACTCAAAAACCATTGAGCCTTGGTGGCTCTGACTACAAACCCAGTGGTCTCAGGCTTATTGATGGAGATGGTCATTACATGAGAAAAAAGTCACAGGACACCTCGCACAGTCAAAAACAGAAATGATCATGACCATGTAATAACCCAGAACTCCTGTCCATGTTCCCGGTAGACTTTCTTACTTTAGTTTAAAAAAAAAAAAAAAGTGAGTTTCTTTCCCTATTTGTCTGCCTAAAATTGTGTTGAGGAATTCAAGGGTGTCTCCCTTTAGCCACCTATGTTTCCTTGCAGAACCCCACCTCTTCCTACTCCTGGCCCTGCTCACTGTCCCAGCTTGACTCAACATGAAATCAGCCTGTCCTTCCCCAGTGAGCCCTCTGATACATGAGATCCCACTAAGCAGTGAATCTATTGAGAAAAAAAGGAGAGACGCCTACACTGTGATTTTATGGAAGCGATGGTAAGTGCCAGTCAATAGATGAAAATGATAAAATACACTTTTGCTTGCTCGAAATCTCAAGGTCACCAACTGTGAGTGACAAAGATTTACAAAGTGTCAGAGATAAAAGAAGAGGTCAAATACATGTGCATTTCCCCTCTCATGGGCTCACTATTCATATCAAACACAATCCACACTGTGGTACCAGTCAGTCTTTGATCCAGCTTCCAGCTTGTAGCTGACCCTTTCTTAAGTTGTCATGGGCTGTTTCAAACTTCTTGAGGAAGTTTAGGTCATTCTGATGTGTGGCCTGCTTTTGGTAATAATAATAAAAAGACCGTCAGAGATACATCTTATAATTTTAATGATTTTCAAAAGTCTCTGCTTATATTCTCTGCACCCTCTAGGAACATAGGTCTTTGGAAGTAAAGCACAAACGGAAGACTAAGGAACACGTTACCTATTTAACTCAGCCATTCAACATATTTTTATTGAGTATTTGCTATTTTTCTGGAATCGGGGTAAGTGCCCTAATAAGAACAAGGCGATCCCAAATATTTCAGGGGGAAAGAAAATCATGTTGTGATTAGTACTAGAATTTTGGTGTTTTAAGGTTCGTCTGAAGGAAAGAGCACAAAAAATCCTGAAAATAGGCAAGGGTCGGGGGAGGCTCTTAGGGGACTGGGTATGTGAACTGGAGTAGAAAACTGTGGATGAATTTGGCTTACAGAGTATGATGGGCTGGATAGTGCTCCCCAGCCCCCTCAAGTATACCCATGGCCTAGTCATTGGAACCTGGGGATGTTGCCTTATGTGGCTACAGGGACTTTGTAGATGTGTTTAAGCTAAGGATCTGGAAGTGGAGTAATTATCTTGGGTGCTCTGGGTTGGCCTGATGCAATCACAGATGTCTTCATTGGAGACACCCAGGAGGAGTCAGCATCAGAAGAGAAGGCGGGACGATGATGGAAGCAAAGACGAAGGTTGCTCTTGGAAGGTGGAGGAAATGGCAATTGGCCAAGGAACACCTGAAGTCATTTGAAGGTAAACAGATCACCCCTCTCAGAGCCTCCAGAAAGAACCGGCCATGGTAACATACTGACTTTACACACACACAAATGAGTTCAGACTTCTCCCTTGCAAACCATCAAAGAATACATTGGTGTTGTTTGAAGCCCCTAGGTGTGTGGTAATTGGTTACAGCAGCAATAGAAAACCAATGCAGAGCTGGAAGATGACAGCTAACTGTAATGCTCTTTCCAAGTAGGCAAATCCACATCATAATGCAACAGGGTTGGAGCTAAAATTATTTCTCAGAACCATTGCTAAAAGCATCTCTTTTCCTACCGATGATATTTAAAAGCCCCCTACTAGGCTGCTTAAAGACATGGCTCAACAATCCTCTTCTTACAAAGGCCACTGAAAATGGAAACAGTTTGCATCTACCATCCCTTCTCATTTTCTTTCAAGGCAAAGAAAATATTCTAATATTGGGAACCTGATGATAGACAGCAATTATGAGAAAGTTCTATCTTTTTTCTTCACTAGAGCTTCCAACTCTATGTCTCAAGCACAGGTGCATTTCTACCTCTTTAATTTAAGAATTACAGGATGACTTCAATTTCAACTTTCCCAGCATTGCGAAACTCACATACACAGGTGATTATTTCCGAACACCGCTAAAAAAGGATAAGTTGTCATCTTACTCTCCAAACCAAATCCATCCGTGAGTCTCTTGTACAAAACCCAGGTCAAATTCTGTCATCGTGCTAAGTGCAAGTCCTAAACAAGAATGCATTGAACAGCTAAGGGCAAAGTCGGCTGCCTTCAAAATGGAGAGTGAGCGCGTGGTTTCTACTTTATGGCACAGAGTCGATTTCAAAAGCAAGGGCTGCAACTGGAAGTCCTCTTCCTCCCAGTGTAGAACCATGAAGAACCACAGTCACAAATAGTAATGATGCTAATCTCTCCTGTCCACTCGCTCTTTCCTTACCACCTGTGATCTCTCGGTTGCACTAGAGCTAAAACATAAATCCCTTTGTTTGCTACATAAGGCTCTTGTAGTCATGACTCTGTCCCTCACACCACCTTCATCCCATCTTGCATCCTCCACCACTCCCAAAGCTTGGAACACACGGGAAGAGTCCTAGGATGTGCCAATCTCTCATCTAAAGACCCTCATGTTTGTTCTTCCACGTCCTTGACGTGCTCTTCCTCTCGGACCTCACATAGCTGGATTCATCTTTTTTTTTCTCATGTCCCTTTCACCTTCTCAGAAAAACCATCCCTTGAGCCTTCGGAAGGAGGACCCACCTTGTTTCTCTATCACATCACCCTGACCATGTCCTTCATAGCGCTGCTAACATTTGGGATCATGTCATTTGTCAGTGTGCTTGTTTATTTTTGTCTTCCCTGGTAGAGGGCAAGCTCCATTAAGGGACTTGTCTGCCCTATTCATGACTTTGTCTCAGTGCCTGAATCTGGCCAGATGCTTCATTACTATGTGAATGGAATAAAGAAATTAATGAGCACACATGAGGAATATGGTAAAGAGCCGCAGGTACATTTGGCTTTTCCATTTTTTTTTTTGTAACAAAACTAGATGGATAGTCGGGTCATTATACAATTTTGATTGGATGTAAGTTAAAAATTCCTGTTTTCAACTTTCTGAGGCATTATAAACACAAGTCAAGGTGATTCTTCATGACTGTTGGACAACACAAATACCTCCATGACGATCTACCCTATCCCCTCTCTTACTTACCTCGTTTTGAAATTGTAGTTTCCTTAAACATCCATATTAAGAATGGAATTTACATTTTTCCTTCTGAAGTTGTGGAATAAATTTTCCAAGTGTTAAATTCATCTGAGTGTTTTGGCTTTGATTTTCATGTCAATATAAAATGACAAAATAAGGGGCGCCTGGGTGGCTCAGTGGGTTAAGCGGCCGACTTCGGCTCAGGTCATGATCTCACGGTCCGTGAGTTCGAGCCCCGCGTCGGGCTCTGGGCTGATGGCTCAGAGCCTGGAGCCTGCTTCTGATTCTGTGTCTCCCTCTCTCTCTGCCCCTCCCCTGTTCATGCTCTGTCTGTCTCTGTCTCAAAAATAAATAAACGTTAAAAAAAATTAAAAAAAAAAAAAAATAAAATGACAAAATAATTATCCTTTTGTCTCTTGCTAATAAAATATTTTGGGGGTCATTACCCTTATCATTATATCAAGCTCACAAAAAGATAACAAATTACTAAAAACAAAAAAATCTAAACATCAAAAGTCAATTTACCTTCCAACATTCCTTATTAAAATATTTGTAAAATCACCAAGACAATGAGAGCATCACACTTTCTGCTAATACGTTAAAAATGTATCAATGATATACTGATAATTTTCTGGTGGAAATATAAATTAGTTAAGTGAAAATGTAGTAGAAATTCTGAAAAGACAAAAAGTTTGGGAAAAGATAATCAGCTTATCAGTTTTCCAGAAGTTATTCTCAAAAAGCCTCTGAGTACAGGTGGTTGAACAGATTAGCCTTTATACATTTTCTAGAAATATATAATGTTCCAGCTATATAATTTTTTTTACAACACAGAAAGCCATTTTAAAATTCATTTTTCAAAATCAGTATAACCCTGATATCAAAAGTTAGTAAAGCTATTATTACACACGCACAACTACAAACTAGCCTCATAAGTTAGTAAAGATATCACACACACACAACTACAAACTAGCCTCAAAAGTTGGTAAGATATCACACATACACAACTACAAATAGAGGAATAAACACAAAGTCACATAAGGCACACGAAAGCCAGAAGTATGTTAGGTTATTTATCCTCTATGGGTTTGTTTCTGCATGTAAAATTCAGATTATAATATTTACCCCTAAGAAGTAGCTATTAGAAAGACTCCTGCAATGAAATTGCTACTCAATAAATAAAAAGAATTTAATCTGCATTAACCTATGGCCTATGTGTGTGGAAACGTCCACTCCTAGAAGATCATCATACAGGGTTCCCTTTGGACGAAGCAACCAACCTTTTGGATCAAGACCACATGTCCATGTGGGTTGAGGGTTAGCGTTCCTTTACACAAATTTTCATTCTGTTGTTTCCTTTCTTAAAGAGTAAAGTAGGAAATTGTCTACAGTGCATAAAAACATGTCTGTCAAGGAGGGGAAAGCATTACATTTGCACCAAGGCTCATCTTGTTCTAGTTATGTACCTAAAAGTTCTTTGCTAAGAAAAGTCCTATAGCTTTTGAGAACAATCTATAGCACAGCATTCAGAATAATATTAAGAAGAGTTAACGTGACTTTATAGTTCTTTTCTAAATCAAGCCTGAGCTCATTTTCAAAGGAAAAACAGTCAAGGTGAGAGCTTCTAAAAATAAATGTGAATGCTGTCTCTTTTTATCCTCTGGCCTTCCCTAAATTCAAGATGGTAGTTTCAGGGGTTTTATTATACTCATCATGACAAAGTTCTGGATGCTAAATTATTTTAAGAAAGTCCCTGGGTCATACCCCTATCTAATATGTCATTTCTATAGCCTTTCCTAGCTTTTACCAAAGTTGTTCTGCATTCGCCTTTTCATTTATTCCATTTTGTAAGAGAGAAGGGACTGGTTGCAAATTGTGTAATAGATGGTATATGAAAATTATTGAGCACAATTTACAGGCATCAGAGGTATCTTTTACAAAGAAAAAATGTGTTTATATGTTTACCAAAAATATTGCTGGAAGAGAAATGAATGCCAGGAATTCCACTCGACATTCTCCATCCTCTTCTTTGACATGCAGGGGTCAGGGCAGAGAGAAAAGGGAATGCTAGAGTGCATGGGCCATGTGATGTGCCAGTCAACTCTCTACCACTTAAAGATGTGGTCCTTATTTAAGCCTCTAGAGAACTATGTGAAGTCAGCCGTGCCATCACCCATAATTACAGATGCTTGTAGTGAGTCTAAGAAAGATTAAACAGCACACCCACTTGTTGGGGGAGCTCATGGAAAGGACATGACCTCCGCCTGACCCATGAGCTGGACTCAGACAACTGAAGGTTCCTCACTCCCTCCCCATGTCCTGGAATGTGGGCTTGGCCCACCATTTGCATAAGCAGAGCCATTCCAAGGATGCACCTTGGGGAGAGAAAGGTCCCATCCAGTTCACCTGGACTGAATACATGACTGGACCCAGTTAATGCCTCTATATAAATGTTTAAGAGTGGCCAGCTAGTGTGGAGATCTACTCGTCTATTATGTACAAGAAAAGCCTCATATGTATGTTCTCTTGTTTATTATATCTGCCACCTACCCATCTGGAGTGGCCAGCCTCTTTCTTCCATCTCTCCACGCCCCCCAAACAGGGTAGTTACAGATCACACCCAGGACACTCTAGAAGATGTTTGGAATTGGCAGACATCCAGGAGACCTAAGAGATGGGTCTTGGAAAAGAGGCATCCACGAGGAAATCCTGAGTTGGCCCTAGACCTTTATATGGGGAGGGATGATCCTTATGTTGGTGCTTGTGGACCGCCATGTGAGTATCTGGGAACCCCCAAAATGCTGGCTGCCTTAATGTGCTTGTTTGGGAAACTATACAGAGCACACTGTGGCACAGGGAATCTCTGCAAAAGGTGAGGATGTTGTGGTGAGTGACAGTGAAGCAGACAAAACACCCTTGCCCTCTCACCCCTAATATACAGGAAAGCAAAGTATAGCATCAGCAACACCAGCCCTAGGGAAGCTCCCATTTCAGGAAATATTCCTAATGAGACAATATGCTCCACTAGAGCTTATTGATATGGCTGTCAAGTCGCAGCAAAAGGCCAGGGGAAATAACTAGGCTTTTCTCTGACAGGGTGGGAGGCAAAAGAAATGAACAACATCATCATACACTTGGTCCTCCGGAAGTGCCTATAGGGCACTCAGGGGCTTCAAGGTATTAGCTCGTTGACAGATTGTATTCTTCTAGCCTGCAGAAAGGTTTGACTCAACGAGGGGCATCTTCTTGGGCAAGTGAGACCCTGAAAATCTGTAGAAGACATACAACAAAATGTTAGGGAGTTGGATCCTGCGTCCCTATCTTTAAAGGCCATGATTGGACCACATTCACTGTAGGAATGAAGCTAAAGTTCTCCAGTTCACCACCAGAACCTGATTATGGCATGGTGCTATCCATGCTAAGCTCAGTCAGGGGACAAGGTATTGATAATGTTGGGCAATACATTACTCATCTGGGGAAACACAAATCCCGGTAATGGGTGTGGATTATAAGAACGACCCAAGACAGAAAGGGAGCTGAGAAAGCCAAAAGAGTATTCCAATCCGCTGGAAAGGGTTTCCTAAAAATAATCTGAAAACAAATGTGGTTTGAGTTCACTGATGTGGGGACCTCCTCTAAACAGATAGGCCAACAATCTAACCTTGTGTTGGTCGGCCTGTGGAAAAACCTTAAAGCCTGAATAATAATTCAGACCTGCCACATCAGCCCCTTCCATCCCAGATTCCCTGCCTACTCCAGCAGAATCTTCAAGGACACCTGGGGATAGGATGCAGGCCAAGATGGCCTCCAAGGGAGGATCATTGGAGGCGATCAATCAGAACCCTTATACTGAGCTCACTGTTTACTTGTCCTACAGAAATAAACAAAGGGCGATGGTTCTGGTGGATACTGAGCCAAATGTCCTCTGATACATGGTAACCCTCAGAAATTTTCTTGCCTCCTCAACACCATTGATGGTTATAGAAGGCAAACAGATATGGCCGGTAAAGTCCTTTGACACTGAAAATTTGGCCTCTTCCCTCACCCTGAGAATATGCAGCCTTTATCTCCCCAACACCAGAGAACATACTGGGCATTAATACCCTGTAATGTCAAACTTGGCAAACCTCTATTGTTGAAGTTTGCCTCTGGGTTAGAGTAATCAAACTATTGCTAAGGGGAAACACCAACTGGGAACCAATAAGCCTGCCACTCTCACCAAAAGTGGTGACGATCAAGCAATATAAATTTCCTGGGCGCATAAGGAGGTAGGAGAGCCTGTTCAAGAACCGAGTGAGTGCTGTATACCCTGCCCATAGTGTCCTCAGCAGTCCTGTACGGCAGGTAAAAAAAAAAAAGCCAGATTGTTCATGGCAAGGGATTGTCGAAAACTGAGAGCACAAGACGGAGTCCCCATCCATGCAGACATGCCCAACATAGCCACCATCTTAGATACCTTGGCCACGTTCTAGGAGGTGCCATGCTCCACTGGACCTAGAAAATTTCCACTTGCAGTACATCCCTGGCCGCTGAATCACAACATCAATTTGAGTTCACTACGAGGGGCAACAGTGGGCTCTTCAAGTGCTTCCACACGATTACCTGTACAGCCCCACCATGCCTCATGGGATGGTAACCTGAAACCTGTCCCTGTTCTCCTTCTCCACATCAGTAACGTGGACCCATTACATTGAAAGAATGAGGTTATCATTTGAAGACTTGATTCTGCTTCAGGACACTCTGCAGACTTGGTTCGGACATCTACCAGGGAGAGGGTGGGTAGTGAACCCACAGAAAATTCAAGGCCTAGGCAATGCCATGGCATTTTGGGGAGTTGTCTGGCTAGGTAAACATGTGTTATCCCATAAGCTGCGATCAGGTGCAGACCTATGTAATCCCTAAGAATGAGAAAGCGGTGCCTGCCTTTGCAGGGATTTGGGGGTTTGAAGGACTTTTGTTCCTCACCTGGCACATTGCCTCCATCTCTTATGCTACCTGGTAAGGGAAGGACAAATGTAGGAGTGGAGGTCAGAGTAACAAGCTACCTTTGTTAGACAAAAAGTATTAGCGAAGCAGATCAACCCTCTAGGTATCTTCCAATCAAGGCTACCATTTAACTTAGATGTATCCATAACTTTGTAAGGTGTGGGTCAAGCACTGTGGCAGAGACAACAGAAGGGGAGAGAACCCCTAGGATTTTGATCCCAGAGTCTGGTAGGGGGAAGAAACCTGATATATCCCCCATAGGTCACCAGGTCCTAGCTGGGCTAGGGTGGAACCTCTCACACAGCTGTATGGTTCAGCCAGTTAGCTGAACTCAGAGTGGCTTGACTGGCGATCATCCATGAGCCCTGGCTAGTAACTCTGTGCACTGACAGCTGGGCTGTTTTAAGGAGATGAACCCTATGACTCAGATAACAGGAAGCTGAGGGGTAAGCAATCACAAATAAGCCCTTGTGGGGTCAGGATGTGTGAAAAGATATTTGAATCAACCCGCAAGAGCACGAGGAGGTACACGCTCTCTTCCACATCCCAGCTTATAAGACACTGACACTCCTGGCAAAGAAGAAGCTGATGCCTTAGCTCAGGTCTGAACTCTGACAACTGATCCTTCGGTAAACACAGAAGATTGGGTGCAGGGAAGGAGCTGCCCCCATTGTACCCATGTAGAGGACATATTGCCAAGGATCCGGGCTTGCTCCTGACATACAGTGACTTGGTTAGCGCAGTAACAGCAGGTACTGAGAATTCTAAACAGTGCCCAATACAACTGCCAAAGGAGTCTGGGACCAACCACGGGAGTCCCCAACTGGTAAGGGATTGGCAAATTGATCATATTGACCTCCTCCCACCTGAGTGTGAGTTCTAAGTGTCCCTTTGCTTGTGCGGACATTGTGTCTGGTCTGATTCAAAATTGCCTGTCACCATGCAAACTAGGTTGCCACCTGTAGGGGACTAGAGAAGCTGTGTCATGTGTGGATACCTTCATTGACTGGACAATGATGAGGGGCGTCACATTCCAACAGTATGAAGACCGGGAAAAAGAACGTGACATTGAATGGAGGTTTCATTCTCTTATAATTGCAAACAGCAGCATTGGTAGAAAGAAAAACATGAAATGCCAAAGCAGCAGATTAAGTTACTAACGAGCGAATCGACCTGTGGCCGTCCCAGACTTTAATATACCTGAATTATCAGCCTATAGTCCGTTAACTCATATGCTAGATTGGGGACCCCTACCAAGGCACCCAATACCATAAAGGTGTGAAAGCCTTTGGAAACAGCCATTGCCCCAACCCTCCCCATGAATCAACGTGTTGTGCTACTGAAACACCACACACCATCATGCCTGGGGAAGAAGTTATCTACTGGAATTCTCAATAGGACATCCTCTGGAGGGGTGAGTTATTTTGCGCTTTGGGTAAGAACTACTCAGTCTCCACTGGAATCCCATTGTCCTGCTGCAAGCTGGACCTATTGAAATACACTATACCTCGAATGTAATACACACCATCAAAAGAGAGAAGGTAAGGGTTTTTGCCCAGCATATCCTGTTCCCAGTCTGTCCTCATGCTTGAAAGTGTTGCCCACCTCAGCCACCATATAGGGTATGTACAACCAGCCCACGTTCCTAAAGCTACCAATCTCCCTCTCCTTCGGACCAGGTGGGCACACTCTGGTACAATCATTTGGCCACTGTCTTTGTTTCTTTCTTTGGCTTAGAGGACATTGTAGCACACATGGAAGGCTTTACTAAAGTCACCCAGCAAATGTTAAATGATAGCCAACAAAGCCTGTCCTTAGTGAACACTGAAATGCCTTTAATGAGAAAAGGCTATCCTCCAAAGGCTTACTACCTCACAAGGAGGCATCCATACCCTTATTCAAACAGAATGTTGTGTGTTCATACCTGATGAGTGTCCCAATGTATTATCTTTATTTAATCACATGAGAACACAAGTGAATGTCCTAAGTGAGACAACCCCAAGTCCAGGAGACTTAATAAGGCTCCGTCTGTTAAGGGTCCAACTCTTGGTTTCGGCTCAGGTCATGATATCACAGTTGTGAGACTGAGTCCTGCATCAGGCTGAGATCAAGCCCTACGTTGGGCTCTGTGCTGACAACAGGGAGCCTGCTTGGGCTTCCCTCTCTTCCTCCCTGTCTGCACCTCCCTCTCTTACCCTCTTTCTGTCTCTCTAAAATAAAGAAACTTCAAAAAAAATCAATGGTTGAGATCAGGAGGCTCTTGGTGGAATAAGTCATCACAGAATTTGGAAATCATTGTCTTAATCGTGTTTCCTCTTGCATGTGCTTGTATTTTTGCTGTGGAATCTGCCTCCAATGCCTCCAGATACCCACAAAGAAGCCACCTTCATTCTGGCGAGACCCCTCGCTGAATGCTCAGATCACATTGCAGAATAAGGGGACGCGTGAGGTTGTACAAGCTGGTCATGATGAGAGGTGGAGTGTTGGGGGAGGGCATCGAAGGGATGTAACCACTGATTGACCTGTGAGCTGGACCCCAGCACTCAGAGGCTCCTCCCTCCTCCCCTATTTCTGGAATGTGGATTCTGCTTGCCCTCCCTTCTCCCAGAGGCTGTCCCAGGGACACAGCCTTGACAGAGTGATGTGGTGCTGTGGCCTTCTGGACAGTACATGGGACTGACCCAGTGAAGACCTCTATACCACCTTTTAAGATTTGGTAGAGGGATGAGAAGATCAACTCTAATTGTTGCCTTGTGTATAAGTTCCCTTGGTTATTACACCTGCCAGCTACTAACCTCGAGTGGTCTGTCACTTTCCTCAATATCTCCCTTGCCTTCTGTCCTCAGATCTGTCCCTCTGTCCTGGAAGTTCGTGAAGAGATTGGAAACCAAACTTTCAGACATACACGGTGCATACTAGGGTGCTAGCTTGCCGACAGAACTCTAGGTTTTTTCTCACCCTTGTAGATACCCCAACCCTAATTACTGACATGGCTCCTCAGTTTTCTGATTTATACCTGGATTCCCAGATGCCATCAAAGTCCTTCTCTGAAGCTTTACCCTCTACATTAAGATTCTGACAAATTTTTATTTCAGAATTTCAGTGTAGAAGCCTATAGGTAACCTCTGATTTTCATAGACTTTGGCCCAGCCAGATTTTAAAAATGTGTTTAGTTCCAACATTTAGATACCAGAAATTCACATAGATTTACATAAATATTACATACTGCATTGCAAAATGTTTGAGCTTTTACAACAGAAGCTCTTCTGCTTCTCACAGAAGCCCTCAGCTGAGGCTGACTTCTAGCAGAGCCATTCACACAGGCTTTGCACATGCTATTCGTGAGATCATTGTCCTTGCCACTTGTCCTTGGCTGCAACTGCCGTGAGTCACTCATTTGCCCTGTCTCCTCAGTCCCTGTGAACATTTGACTCGTTAGCCCCTCTTTCAGGAGATTGCCTTGTTTCTGGCTTCCATACACAGAGCCCACATGAAGCCACACTGCTGTATTCATCTGAGTTGAGCATGACATACAGGATGCAGTTGTCTGCTGCTGTATCCCGCCTAATGGACTGGGAATTACTTTCAACAAATAGGATCTGACTGACTAATTTCACTTAGCATAATACCCTCCAGTTCTATCCACCCAGTTGTAAATGGCAAGGTTTCATTCTTTTTGATTGCCAAGTAAAAATCGTATGACTGCACTCATATGAGGACTTTAAGAGACTCTTAAAAGCAGAACAAACTGAGGGTTGTTGGGGGGTAGAAGGGAGGAGAGGGCGGGTGATGGGTATTGAGGAGGGCACCTGTTGGGATGAGCCCTGGGTGTTGTATGGAAACCAATTTGACAATACATTGCATATTTAAAAAAAAAAAGAGACAAAACAGATGAACATAAGGGCAGGGAAACAAAAATAATATAAACACGGCGACGGGAACAAAACAAAAGAGACTCATAAATATGGAGAACAAACTGAGGGTTGCTAGAGGGGTTGTGGTAGGGGGGATGGCTAAATGGGTAAGGGGCATTAAGGAATCTACTCCTGGAATCATTGTTTCACTATATGCTAACTAATTTGGATGTAAATTTAAAAAAATAAAATAAAATAAAATAAAATAAAATAAAATAAAATAAAATATAAAAATAAATTAAAAAAAGGATCTGAAATGCACCAAGTTTCCTGCCTCAACTAAGCTACCTGACATCCTTCAGGTTGCTCATCATTTCTCTTATCCAAGTCACCAAACTACTCCTCTGAATTCATTTCATATCCTTGATCATCTCCCTTTATCATCACCTCAGGGACCAGTATGAAATCTCATTACACTCTTTGGGGTCTCTACCTCACTCTCTCTACCTACCCACCATCAGGAGATTACTCTGCTCTCTACTTTGCAGAAGGAGACAGTTTCTCTACACAGACAAAATTAGCCGTGAAGGTGAGCCAGGTGCTGCAAAGACCTCTTCACTGACCCCGGGTTTAATTAATTTATATTGACTGGCAGATAGGTAACCCCTTTTTTTTCCCAATTCTGCCCTTTTTATAAGCTGGGCACTCAAACAAACAGGTTGATCTCCAAATTCAGAGAAATCATCCATTTATCAAAATTATTGGGATAATTGCCCATCCCTAATAAAACTGTAACCCTAAACTTTAAGATTCAACAAGACGAAATAAATGGTTTTAAAAAGTACCATTTTGGGCAAATTCATAGGTGATGTCTTATTCAATGTTCACAACAGCCTATGTTGATCCTTTCTGACATCTTTCTTAGCACCACCTTCAGAACATTTTTCTCTAGCCTCTTGCTTGATGGCGAACTCTTATAGCTCACATAGTAGGTCCTTCGTAAAATATTGGTCCATAAAATAATGACCGTACACGGGATTACCCTTTAATCACACTGTACTCAAGATCAAGGAGCCTGCATCAAAACCACTGAAGTGCTCCGTGCCTCATGTGTTTCTTCTCCAGGGCAGACACATCTATCCCTCAGCTCCTGGAGATATAGACTGCGGGTAACTCACAGATGCATCCCTGACTTCTCCTACCATATATTACACCACCTCAAAGATCTTGGGATAATACAGTGGTGGATTGACCTCTTAAATATGTCATTGAGGTTCCTGGTTGGAGATGAGGTACCATTCGTGAAGACAGAACATATATCCTAAAGTAATGACTCTTATGTGGTTCTTCTCTAAGTAGATGCATCTGCTCAATAACTAAAAGTACAATGTGGAGTGCCCGCCCCCCCTCACCATCCACCTAGTCAGAGAATATGTATTCCCTATAATCCCATATTTAAGCTCTGTGAATTGGGAGGTCTTGGTTCTTGTAGAGGGAATGTTTTCACCTGGTAACACTGTAGAAGCCCCACTGAACTCCAAGCCCTGGGTGTCTCTTGAGCATTCAGTCTCCTCATGCTAAGAGACTAATACACAAGGAAAGATACCATCATACTGGCAGGTCTAATGACCCCAATTATGAAGAGGTTGGCTTTCTCCCCCTCATCATGGAGAAAGGAAGAATACGTTTGGCGCTCAAGTGACTAAATGGACTGTCTCTCTGGAAAACAGTGTGGACGTTCCTCAAAAAGTTAAAAATAGAACTACCCCATGACCCAGTAATAGCACTTCTAGAAATTTACCCAAGGGATACAGGAGTGCTGATGCACAGGGGCACATGTACCCCGATGTTTATAACAACACTTTCAACAATAGTCAAATTATGGAAAGAGCCTAAATGTCCATCAACTGATGAATGGGTAAAGAAGATGTGGTTTATATATACAAATGGAATACTACTTGGCAATGAGAAAGAATGAAATCTGGCCTTTTGCAGCAACGTGGATGGAACTGGAGGGTGTTATGCTAAGTGAAATAAGTCAATCAGAGAAAGACAGATACCATATGTGTTCACTCATATGTGGATCTTGAGAAACTTAACAGAGGACTATGGGGGAGGGGAAGGGGTGGAAAAGTTACAAACAGAGAGGGAGGGAGGCAAGCCATAAGAGACTCTTAAATACAGAGAACAAACTAAGAGTTGATGGGGGGGTAGGGGAAAGGGGAAAGTGGGTGATGGGCATTGAGGAGGGCACTTGCTGGGATGAGCACTGAGTGTTGTACGAAAGCCAACTTGACAATAAATTATATTTAAAAATAAAATAAAATAAATAAAAAATATATAAATTTTTTGAGTGAATTGCAAAAAAAAAAAAAAAAAAGAAATGGACTGTCTCTTGGTGTTCTGATAACCAATGTTATTGTTCAATGGACAAACATATCAGCAGACATGAGATAGGCATGAAATACAAGAGTTCAGACCCTTCAGGGATGAGATCTGGGTTGCCCCATGAAGCAAATCACTTAGAGTCGCAGAGGTGCTCATTGAGTTGTAGAACGTGTGACAGAAGAGATGGACGGTGAGACTCAGTTACAGCCTTGAGCGTAACTGCAACATCAAGAGTCGTAGATATTCTTACCAACCCTCTTCTTATATGTTTCCCAGGAAAGAAGACCAATCAGAATCCCAAGGGTGAATTTACTATAAGAAGCAAGTTAATATGAGTAACGCAATGCTCCTCTATCCTTGGTTCAAGGGGAAAATAATGTGTCTCATAAGCAGAGTGCTGAACCCATTGTGGGAGTGTCCGAGTTTCGCTTCACATTGTGCTGTGTGGGAAACAAGTTTCCAGGCTTCATCATGGCCTGAAATTCCACATTTAAATTTGATTAAAAAGAACTGAATAATGCCTAGCTTACAGTAAAACATGACTGCTGAATTTTAGCGGTTGCCAAATTAGCTCTGCCTCCATTTTCTCATCAGTGAAATGGTAAACTGGATTATATCATCTATAAGAATCTTACCAGTGCTAGAATTCTCTATACTAATAAAATAATCAAGAACTGGAAGTTGCTTTAAGATGTACATAAAAAAGCCGATTATTTATGCGGCCGGATGCCATATTTAAACACCCTTTGTATCGGTTTGCTACAGATCATATTTAACACAAAGCATAATCCAGAAGGATCACTGAATCTCCTCATGTTTGCTTCTTAACCGTCCAATAAGGTTATTTTTCTACTAATATAAGAATTAAAATTCTTGTCGTTAGCTTTTTTTTTTTTCCTCAAGTCTTATTATCTACTCTTCAGTCACTGTCATTTGTGATTCAGTCACTGCATTTTTTTTCACATATATTTTCGGATAAATTAAAGATGGAAACAATCAATCCTATATTATTGTGCGTGAAAAATGTCAACACATTTTTTTTCATGTGGTTCTCTAATATCTGTGACACAAGAGTGTGATGATTTTTGGCACCAAAATGACAGCGAGTTGGCAGCGAATGGCATTACTGTCATGTCATTTAGGGAAAAGTAGTGTATTTTGTGAAATTGGAAGAGGAGAAGGGTGACCCCTTGATGCGCGTTACTTGGGTAACATTTTCCCTTCAAAGTTCCATTGATTTCAGTTCTTTGCTCCCCAAATCAGCAATGTGGAAAATGTTATAACTACACATAACCCCACCACATAGTAGGCATAACATAAGATCAGGTAGGGAGAACCCTGATGTCACATAGCTTTCCTGTTCCCGTCGAATCTCACCAGGCATCACGAAATGATCACCCGATAGAAAGATGGACATCCCAATCCTGCAAGGCAAAGGCTCCAAACTCTTGGATTTTCCCTCCTCGAGACACCAACTGTTGCCTGCAGTTGTTTTGGCTGTGGACATTTTTGGCCTCACGAATCTTTGGCTTCATCTCACGACTAGCACACTGCGCTTGGTGGCAGAATTACTGTTCCTTCTTCCAACCCTTTAATCAGTGCCTCTGGACCATCGTTACTCCCTAAATATCCCCCTGACATCCTTGCCCAGTCTCCACCTCCATTTCCTTTGAAGGCTGCACCACAGAATTATGACCCTAGC
Source organism: Panthera onca (assembly GCF_046562875.1). Lineage (NCBI taxonomy): Eukaryota > Metazoa > Chordata > Mammalia > Carnivora > Felidae > Panthera > Panthera onca. Next base: position 8,843,230 of record NC_138342.1, read on the forward strand.
TGCACTCTCTAGATGAAGTGATGCATGAAGCCTGCAGTCAACTTCCTCCATTTGTTGAAGACCTTGGCTGCTGGTTTCCTCTCCTCCCACTGCTCTTCCTATTGGAACTTGCAGGTGTATCCATATACAAATAGGTAATTTATAAACCACTGGGCCTCTCAATTCCTTCACCTCTTCCAAAAACCTTTTCTTCATGCCTCTTCATCCGGATCTTACATCTTTAGTGAGGGCACTGCTCTCACGCCAGGATTCCACAGCCCCCATTCTACCATTGCAGGTCACGGTTTCAGAGTGCCTATCATGGCGATTCTTCAAGTTCATCAACCCCAATCTTTTTTTTTTTTTTTTAACTGTGGGTCAGTCTCTCTTATTTTCGCTTCCCCTGTACGAGCATGCAATTCATTCCTACTAACTTCATACAAATATCTTGTTTCTTTTTTCTATTCTCCTTTCATAACTTAAAGGGGTCCAATATCCTGAACCCAAATTGCTTGTCTGATCAAACCTCCACTGTCCTTTTGACTATCTTCATGTGATAGGTACAATTTTAAGGCCTTTTGTCAACTACATGGGCACTACATGTCAACAACTTTAGTGCCTTGCAGTAAAACACTGGGAATCATATTATTTTGTATTACTTATCTAAAAAGTAAAGAAATAAACTAAGAAAGAAATGGCATGCAAATATACACATTAATTCCTGATTTAAACTTTAAGTAGAGGGGCGTCTGGGTGACTCAGTTGGTTGAGTGTCCCACTGTGGGTCAGGTCATGATCTCATAGTTCATGTGTTCAAGTCCCACATCAGGCTCTGTGCTGACAGCTCAGAGTCTGGAACCTGCTTCAGATTCTGTGTCTCCCTCTCTCTCTGCCCCTCCCCTGCCCACGCTCTGTGTTTCTCTCAAAAATAAATGAACATTAGAGCACCTGGGTGGCTCAGTCCCTTGAGTGTCCAACTTCAGCTCAGGTCATGATCTCACAGCTCGTGAGTTTGAGTCCTGCGTTGGGCTCTGTGATGACACCTTGGAGCCTGGAGCCTGCTTCGGAGTCTGTGCCTCCTTCTCTCTCTGCCCCAACCCACTCGCATTCTATCTCTGTCTCTCTCAAATATAAAGAAACGTTAAAAATATTATTAAAAAAAATGAGCCTTAAAAAAAAAGCTTAAGTGAAGAAGCACCAACGAAGGTAATAAGTATTAGCTGTCTGTGCTTGTGTGGCTGTGTCTCTGCATTGCATTTTTCCTTCGTTTTATTTTGCTTTGTTTCTCATTCCTTTCCTTTTGCCTTGGAATATTAAGGATTGAGTCTTATTTCTGAGTGTTACAGTTGAGTTTAAGCGTCAAATTGGCTATGCCATGATAGCTAGGTATTTGGTCCAACACCAGTCTATGTATTGGTATGGATGTATTTTTTAGCTATGATGAACATTGAAATCAGTAGACTTTCAATAAAGCAAATAACCCTTTGTAATGTGGGTAGGCCTTTTCAGACCAGTTGAAGGCCTTAAAGATTGAGGGTCCCTGAAGAAGGAATTTAGCCTCAAGGAGACTGAAACATATTACCTAAATTTTCATCTTGTCAGCCTGCCTTATAAATTTGGGACTTGTACATCCTGACAATTACATGGGCTGATGCCTTACAATCAGTTCTCTCTCTCTCTCTCTCTCTCTCTCTCTGTCTCTATCTCTCTATCTCTTTCTCTCTCCAAATCTCTATCTATATATCCCATTGGTTCTGTTCTCTGGAGAACCCTGACTAATAGCAGGGCTTGAAGGCAGTGAGAGCCTCTCTCATCTGGCTGGTTACTAACCTTGGTACGGGCAGCACAATATATCCCAAGGTTATTCTAATGGTGGAGCAGAGGCTTTTCATTGTCAGGCTGCCAGTGGGATGGCATAGAGTAAGTGAACTCAGCTTTGAAAATCTTAGTAAAACAAAGATAGGAAGAAGGGATTGACTAAGAAATGAGTACTAAGATACATAATTGGGCAAAAGAAGAGATTATATATATAATGAGAGAGAGAGAGAGTAGCGCAGGTGGCCAAGATTCTTGGCAAAAATATTCCTGAAAAGAGGGAACTTGAGGTGACTGTATTTGTATATTCTATCAGGTATTTAGTTACTCTTTATTTAAGACAGTGCCAAACTTTTCAGAAGTTAAATTAGTTTGAAAATTAAGGAGAGTGCCATAAATTATATTTTGCAATCCATTGTCACATCCCGTCTATTGGTTTCCAATAATAGCTCATTAAAATTTGTGTTACACTCCTTGAGCTGCTAATTTCAGGGTCAAGTTTATATGTATATTTTATCTAAGAAAAATTCCATTTCTGTTGCAGCAAGAAAAGAATGAAAATTTAATTAAAGTCTCTGAAGTTGTTGGATGACTTTTAGACAGATGATATTATACTGTTTTAAGCAATAACTAGGCAAATGGTCTTGGATTCGGAATTTAGGGAACTGTGAAGATAATTAATACCATAATAAAAAAAAGACAATTTTCTCAGAGGGAAAGCTGCCTAATATTTAAAATGAATAAACTGTCACAATTGCCCTTGAATTAAGATATTTTTTAACTGAATAGTAGACACAGCAATGTTTAGAAATAAGTGTTTTATTTTTTTCAGGAAATAGCAAAACGAAATGTTACAATATTAAATATATGGAAATACTGCGGAACTTTACTTTTAAACGTATTTACATGTTACTATATTAGAGGCGAACATTTGTATTGAAATCTTCTCTTCCAAACTTCATTAGCACAAATTGTTGCTCTGCCTACTTTCTAGAACTGTTGGGAACATGAGATTATAGATGTGGAGGCATTATGTAAGTTGTAAAGTTTAGCTAATGGCAATAAAATAAAAGAGAAAAGAAAATACTGAGAGATAAATGCATCTCAATAAACATTTTAAAGAAGACATTAGCAGTAAATTTACAGGATAAAAATGGCAGTTGAACACATCAGGTGTAAGAAAGAGGATACAGGGAATGTGTTAGTCATGTTCATTGCTGGGGAGCATGTGATAATAATAGGACTCTTACTTTGACCCAGTAAATTCACTTTTTAGTACCTACCTAGACATACGGTCCCGCCTTTTCAGAAGGAGTTATATGCAAAGGTATTGTTTTTGATATTGTTGGTAAATACACAAAAACTGGAAATAACCTATGAGTCCATCAAGAGAGAAAGGGCTAAATAAACTGCCTTAAGTCAAGAGTATGTAAGTATGAAATGAAGCAGCACTTCAAATGATGAGGTAGGTCAACACATGTGAATCATCTGTAAACAAACTTTTGAGAAGAAAATAAAAAAAATAATAAAGTTGCCCAGTGAGAAATATATACGGTATAGTCCATGTAAAAATTACAAAGAAAACAACACTGTCCTAGTCAATTCTGGCTGCTGTACCAAATTATCATAGACTGGGGGGCCTAAACAAGAGACATTTATTTCTCACGGTTCTGGAGGCTTCAAGTTCAAGATCAAGGTGCCAGTAAATTTGGTATCTGGTGAGAGCCCTCTTCCTGGTTCACAGATGGCCATATTCTCACTGTGTCCTTACAGGGCAGAAAGAGCAAAACGTTCTCTGGGTTCCCTTTTCTAAGACACTAATCCTTTCCCTTTCATGCGGATTCTACTACCATGACCTAATCACTTCCTAAAAGCCCCACCTCCTAATATTATTACATTGGAGAATGAGGATTTCAATATATGAACCTTGGAGATAGGACATAAACATTTAGCCCATAGCAAATACCATATTGTGTGCGTGTGAGTGTCTGTGTCTGTCTGTCTTCAGTGGCGATGTACAGCAATTGGTAAGAGTAGTTATCTCTGAGACTAGGGACCCTATTTTGTGTGTGCATCTATGTGTCTGTGACGGACAAGGTCAAAGTGACTGTGGCAGGTTGGGTTCTTTGGAAGCAGATACTGAGAGTTTGGGCCCAAAAGTATATAGGGAGCTTCACCCAACCCTTAATAGAGTTCTGCACTGAGGTCTGCACCCTTGAATTATTCTGCTTTGGGCCAAATGCCTAAGACCTTTATAGCCCGTCTCACTCAGTTATTGGATATGGGCAGCCCCGGGAAGTGCACGACCTCAGCCAAGGCAACGCTAAATAGAAAATTTAGCTTTGTCATTCGTATTCATTCATATTTTTAAAAGAGCAATGTTATCACCTGGTTTAAACAGCAAGTAGATACAATAAAACTTGCAAAATCAGCACATGTAGAGTTATATGTGTGCATATTAGTATGACTTTATAAAAAGTATAAACCTTTGCAATAACAATAGCTCTCTCTCTGAGTTGGGAGATTATGAGTGATTTTAATTATTTTCTTCATTGTGTACTCTAGGGCTTTGAAAATGATGTTCAACACATATGCATTAATATTATCAGGCAAAGTATATTTCCTTGGTTCCTTGTCTGTTTGAAAAAAATCTGAACCAGGTGAGCACCAGTCCGAGCAGAAGTACACATGTGCCATGTGGAGGCCCCAACAGGGAAGAGATGTCTGCAGCATTTAGTTCTGGAGATTTCTCAGCAAACAGGTAGTCAACACAAGGTAGGTGTGGCAGCTACCAAGCCACAGAATGGTGCTTAGAAACAAGACTCCAATATTAAAAGGGAAAATATGTGTCTAATTAGAACCAGGGAAGTCCCATTACTTTAGTCACTGTGATAAAGTGAAGTGGGCAACTGGTTTGGTACTAGGAACAAGGTGGAAGAAAAAGATGGCTGCTTCCCTAACCATAGGTGGGCCTCAATGCTTTATTCCATTGCCCTCCCATCCTTCACCCCGTGCTATCCCAGAAGACAAACGTGGTAAGGTTAAAGATAAGATAGACTCTAGCACAACAGACTAAAAGATGAGATTTCTACAGAAGAGAGAAACTATATTTTTATATGGGGGTGGGGGCAAATAGCTCAGTTCACCTTTTCCTTTTGATCTAGAACTTCAAAACCATGGTAACTGAAATCTGCACCTATCAGTGGCAGGCTAAGAAAGGCCTGCTTACACTATATTCATGAGTTGGAAACACAATATTTATGATGTGTTTTCACAAAGTGGATTCATAGATTCAATAAAATCCTTATCAAAACGAAATCAGCCCCTTTGAAGGAAAAGACAGCTAAATGTCAAATGTATGTGAAAATGCAAAGGGCTGACCACAGCCGCAACAATCTTGAAAAAGAAGAAAAATGTTGGAGGGCTTTCACTTCCTGACTTTGACACTTGGTCTAAAACCTCAGTAGCCAAGGCAGTACGGTATCATCTTAAGGATAACTAATTGATCAGTGAAGCAGCATCGGGGGTTCTGATCAACCCACACATAAGCAGTCAACTGATTTTTGGCCAATCTACCAAGTTATTTCAATGGGAAGAAAGAAATATTTGCTTAAGCAAATGATTCTGGAATAAGAGGATATGTGCATGGAAGAACAACAAAAACTTCAAACCTCACATACCTTGATTCAGGAAATAATCATTTGAAATGGATTATTGGCCTCAAGTCAAAAAACTTCTCGAAGAAACCATAGGAAAATATCTCCCGACGTTGCAAAGGGCAAGGATTTGGGGGCAGATCACAAAGATCGCTGTGCGTAATAGAAAAAAAAATGTATTACCTTCTTGAAAATGAAAGATTTTCTGTATTTCAAGTTTTAAAATGAATAGACAAAGCACAGACTTGGAAAATGTTCACTCACAGTGGATAGATGAGACAAAACACGGTTATCCGTAATATATAAATATTTTTTCAGTCATCACCAAAAATACAAAGAGTAACAAAGAGTCTGACTCCGTGTTTGATACGTGACTGCTCAAAATTTGCCAGCCTCAACCCGCCGCTTTCTCTGCTGCTGCCTCGCTCCTGGAGACATTGATGAGAAGCCCAGACGTTCCCTTTCTTGGTACTCGCGGGTGGTTCAAACTGTAAAGAAATCGTCACTCCAGGCCTACCCTCTAACCACCATGAAACCCCAAACCAGCCTCCTTACCTAGCTCTCTCAAACCATTTTGGATCCTGCTTGGTCGTTCCTCGAAAGACTCACGTGCCATAAATCTTCTCACCCTCTTCTAATGCATGTATGTGCCATGGGTCAGGAAACCCAGACCAAGTTTGTTACTTGGGGGTCCATCCTCTGTGACACAGTATGACTGCAAAAATCTCATGGAGATAAACAGCATATCTGAAATGGGCACTTCTCAAAAGAATCACACGTAACGGTTATAAACATTTGAATTAACAGGGGGAATGTAAATGTGAAACCACAAGAGAACTCTACACATGCACCTGAACAGCTGAAATTTAAAAAAGATCAATAATAGTAAATGTTCGGGAGGCAGGGCAGCTAGTATGTTCATACGTGGCTGGTTTAGAGTCAAAATGGTGTAACCGCTTTAGAGATCTGCTGAGAGACCTGTTACATCAAATGCTCTGTGTGTCCAGCAGCCATCGATAACAGGGTGGAAACAGTGCCTAAGAAATGAGTGTAATCATGGCCAGAGGACGCAAGCAAGCTTCCTGGGCATGCCCTTCTTCAGGGGCTTGGCCCTGCTATTATACAACATGGGTGTATCAACACCCTTTTTGTTCCTCACAGCTGCGTGGGGTTCCTGCATGAGAACTAATAGAGGAGAAGAAGTCTAAGATTCCTTCGTACACGGCTCAGTTCATCAACTAGGGGCCTGGAATGGACAGTACTCTACTACTTTCCTGTCTGGGATTGGACTTTAGAAATAGTGGAGAGAGAACATGACAAGAGTCTTATTCGACGAGAAGCTACAGCTTTGAATGGTACCTTTGGATTCCTGGGGTCCAGAGTCTAAAGGGTAAGAAGAAGGGTCTCCATCCATAAATGGACGTGTGCAGAAAGCCTCTCTCGAGATGGGTATCGTAACCAAGGACTCAGCCACCTTTCCCAGAAGGAGATTTTGTGTCACACACGGTCAAGGAAACACTGAGATCCGCAAAAGTGAGGGCTCAGGGCGAGGGAAATTTATAATGGCAATGGAAGAAGAGGTGGATGAGTATCACCTGTAGCCCAAAGTCATCTGCAGACACCGTGCAGGGCTGTCCGATTCAAAGCATCCTCACAGGAAGCAAGACCCGCGGGGATACTGAAGAGGCTTCTCTCCAAATTTTATGGAGCAAGGGATCCATGTAGCGTAAGGAGTGGGCTTGGTGAAGCCTGTATCTGTATGGCTTGTATTTCCTGGGTGTCATCCTTCAGGATGACTCTACTCAGAGTGGTCCCAGGTACTCAGTGCAGTCCCAGGCAGTGAGAGCAAGACTGCAAAGTCTACCACTACCTGCCCAACACGGGGAGACTCTAACTGGCAATCTTTGTCTAGAGTTCCCTGTTGAACTGGCCGATTTTCAGCTCTGCACCTCAGTTTGAATGCACCCTCTGCCTAATCCTGCTTCTGTCCCTTTTCTACAAGAGATGTCAATCTTCAATAACCATTTCCATTCTAATTCCATTCTATTCTCTCCCCCACAGAGGTTCCAACTGACAGGTAATATCTCTGTAGGTATAAATTTGCCAGGACACAGAGAACCATCTATCTATCCAGACCTCTCCAAGGACTTTGTGGAGGAACGAGAAGGCAGGTGAAAGACTGGTAAAGAATAGTCACAATACATATATTCACCAATACGTATATCTGATACTGAACCTGTACACAGAATATATAAAGAGTTTCTACAAATCAACAACAAAAAAATAAGAAAAAGAAAACTTGACATAAGAAGATATAGGAAGGCAAATAAGTACATGAACCCAGGCTTAACCTCATCAGCCTTCAAAAAGCAATTGCAGTTTGAAACCCTCAATGAGATATCACACTGCATACCCACTGGAATGGCTACAGTTCAAAAGCTGGAAAACAGAAATCACCAAATGTGGTGAGGATGTGGAGTAACTGGAACTTTCAGACATTGCTGGTAAGAATTAAAATGTCATAGCCCCTTATGAAAATAGTTTGGCAATTTCTTATAACATTATCTATACAGCTAGCCTCTAACCCATCAATTTCGCCACGAGGTATTTATGCCCTCACCAAAAAAATGTACAAAGATATATCCCAGATAAGATTTGAATGAAGATGTTTGCGGAGGCGTTATTCATAATTAACCCAAACTGAAAACCACACAATTGTACATCAGTAAAAGAATATCTAACAAGTTATGATATTCAGCAATTATGAAGAGTCCATCATTGGGGCGCCTGGGTGGCTCAGTCCGTTGAGCTTCTGACTTCAGCTCGGGTCGTGATCTTGCGGTCTGTGAGTTCAAGACTCACTTTGGGCTCTGTGCTGACCGCTCAGGGCCTGAAGCCTGCTTCAGATTCTGTGTTTTTCTCTCTCTCTTTGACCCTCCCTCACTCATGTTCTGGCTCTCTTTCTCTCTCTCTGAAAAATGAGTTAAATATTTAAAAAAAATTAAAAACAAAGAGCCCTTCATTGATAAAAAACAACACAATAAATGATCTCAAAAACATATCTACATTTGCAAGTATTCATCAGACTGTGTAAGATCTATGCAATTTCTTATATGTCAAGTGTATTCAAGTTATTGCCTCCAAACTAAGGTAAAGCAGAAGCTAAAAAATGGCATGGTGCTAAACACAAATTAACAGAAGAAGAAAAATGGGAAAAAGCAATGACTTAAGATTAAAAAAAAATGTAAACCAAGAGTTTGATGGAAGTCCAAGGAGAAAATAAAGTAAGAATGCCACTATAATGAATTTGAAAAGGATATTGAAAAATAGAAATGAAAAAAAAAGTTAAGATGGCAAAGGATAGATAAAAGTTTTAATGCCAAGGTCTGGAGAAATGTTGATTTTTTTTTTTTTTTTTTTTTTTTTTTTTTTACTCTCAAGAGAGGACTCTGCGTACGAGGAAAAAATTAATGCCCTGCAGATAACCATTTTACCCTACCCATCTATCCATCACAGCATACATATTAATCTTTGTTCCTGGACTTTTATTTATTTTGTAAACATTTTTTAATGTTTATTTTTGATGGACGGGGGGAGAGAGAGAGAGAGCATGAGCAAGGGAGAGGCAGAGAGAGAGGGAGACATAGAATCCGAAGCAGGCCCCAGGCTCTGAGCTGTCAGCACAGAGCCTGATGCAGGGCTTGAACTCACGAACCGTGAGATCATGACCTGAGCTGAAGTCAGACGCTTAACCGACTGAGCCAACCAGGCGCCGCACTGCTGGGACTTTTAAAAGTCTATATTCTGACTCCTGAAGCATAAATACAATGCTTTGGGGTAATTGACACCATGGTTCTGTAAAAGACTCCTGATACAGGTAGAAAAAACATTCGAGGCTTTAACCCTTGTAAAGATCTTAAATCTGCTAAATGGAGTCAACCAGCATCTTAAGTAGACACATGGAATAAAAATGCACTGGTGTTTACAGAAATCTGTTCTGGAAAAATCAAATTTTGTTAGGCAATTTACATGTGCTAAGTCAGTTGGTCCTCTTGATGTTCATGGAAGTTTCTAGCTAGGAAAACCCTCCCTATTGAACACTCAGTAGGATCACAGCGGCAGGTTATAAAACACTCAGGGATTCTGTGAGCGGGTTAGTAGCTTGAAATTGGCCTTGGTGGGAGTGTTTGTGCCACAGGAATCAGCAAACATTAGAAATTGGGATTTATTTTTCTGTCCAGAGAGTCATTATCGAGGCTCTCAAGAACACAGCACTGCTTTTTTTCTTGTTCATTGTAACAATATAATTTTCTTCCATGATTACATCGTTCTGGTGCAGTTATTCTCTCCATGAGAGCTATGACCTGTGTTTTATTTTATTTTTATTTTTTATCTTCTTTGGACTCAAGTGTTTAACAGTGAACGTGTATGAATGAATAGTAAACTTTCCATTTTGCCAATGTTGAAACTAAAGGGTCACACGATGGCATAGAGCTCACTCAGCAAGTAAGTCAGCCATGAGACAAGTTTATCTTACTCCAAAACTCTGCTGGGCCCACTGACTATACTACCCCTCCAAGAAGGCAGTAGTCAATAAACAATTTAAACAAAGATACAAGAGGATCAAGCATACCCTTTGATATAAGCATTTGGAGCAAGTAAGATACCATGGAAATGATATCAAATCAATCCAGATGATATGGTATTATTTTTATCATGAAGATATGATGACTATTTTGTATGCCAACCCATAATTTAAAAAAAAAAAACCTCAGGTATACAATCAAATGACACTGAAATTTTATTAAATAATTTAAGAGCTAAAAAGTTGAATTCTGTGCTTAACTTAGATGCAAATATCACCTCTGAAAATGTCCTGGCTTACTAGCTATCTAACCTTGAACAAAATAAATCAACTTCTCTAAACCTCAGCCTTCTCTTCTTGAAATCTCTAGAAGCAAAATAAGAAAATTTTATAAAATCCCTAAAACAGAAAGAAGTAGAGTAAATAAATAGAATAATAAATGTAGCAAGAGCATTTTAGTTCAGAATGCTTATTTGTTTTAAACTGCTATGTCTCTGTGTAAGTTGAAATAGAAACAGTTTTTGTTACATTTTCTAAATTAACGATAAGGTGAATCCTCTATGTAGACTGCTGAAGCAGGGATGAGTTTGGAGAAAACTTTGTTTCAATTAGGATGATTGAAAGTGGTAACAGGCATTTTCTAAGAAGATGATCTTAAGGAAAGAGGGAAGTTCTACTGCTTGAAGCTTCTGTAAAGGAAGAGGCAGAGGACTGGAATGTGTGTGTATGTCTTCAGTACTTTGAAATGGAATCAGCAGGACCCAAACCTCCCAGCACCCTGAAAGGGGCGTGGTCGCGACAGTTCATCAGGATGAAATGTCCCTTGAGACCATAGCTTTGCACTAAGTCTGTAATCGATAAGTAACCAGCTGATGATTGATGTGGCTTCCAAGATATTTCAAAGTGGGGAAGCCTGATAATGACTCTCTTTAAAAGGCTAACATTTATTATAAATTCAAGTTTTCTCCCATTGGCTTATTCCTCAGTCTCCTGAATAGAAGTCGCTCCCGACTGAATACACAGGGCCAAAGTCACAAATTCCTACAGGTGCACAGCAGGAGAGCAGACTTTAGAATGTAACATTTACTCCAAGAAATGGTCATGTGCTGAACCTCACCCTAGGGGCTAGACAGATGCCGTCCTAGAAATGTCTGTGTCGCTTTCTCTAAACACACAAAAACTAAAAATGTGGAGGTTTTGCAAATGTATGAATGATGGTCACCTTTATCTCCTTTGATTCCAGATCAAATGCATGAGGCAAATAAGGAAATGATCAATATTCCAAATGTACACTTGAAGAAATGGAAGGCTATAAAAGTGCAATGAATGGGTCAAGGTAACAGAGCTAGTGGGAGACCAATCCTCAATAATACATTAGGCCTTTTCTCTCCTGAGTCAGACTTAAGCCCATAGTACATTTAACCTCCACTGATATCAATTAAGGAGTGAAATATAAGAAGGCTTCTGAGAAGAGTCTTAGAGGGATAAATGAGTTAACGGCCGCTTTTCTAATGGCATGTGATATATCCAATAGGGAAAAAGGCAAACATTTATTTTCCTGTCTGTCTTAACATATTGTTCTTAGTTAAATTTTATATTGCAGCGTGTATTTTTAAAACACTTAACCATTATTAAATGGTTAATGATTATCAACTTGGTTATTTACAACCTCTAGTGCATTTATTCTGTTACACTGTATCACTTAACATGATTCATTGTTTCTACGGTGAGATGTTCCAGGACTAGAAAAATAAGTGAAAAGAAAGATATTTGTTAAGCTTACACCCTATACAGAATACATGAAAGTAATATTTTCAGACCAAATTAGATGAAGCTGGTATTTACTTATTGATTTAGTTTTAAACATGGATGGTTATATTCTCTAGAACACATAAATGCATTTAAACAGAAGCCTAGAAGAACAATGAGCCCATCAAGTATGAATTCATTTATCTAATGCCAAATGCAGGTTTTCATTGCATCCATTTCTTTCACAGTAACTGAAATAACTATAGTCACAGAAAATATTTTTTTTAAATAACTACTTTATTTTTAAATCTTTTAAATTATTTATTTATTTATTTATTTATTTATTTATTTATTTTATTTAGAAAGCATAAGTGAGGTAGGGGCAAAGAGAGAGGGAGAGAGAATTCCAAGCAGGCTCCTCACCGTCAGCACAGAGCCCCACATGGGGCTGGAACTCACAAACTGTGAGATTACAACTTGAGCGGAGATCAAGAGTCAGACACTTAGCCAACTGAGCCACCCAGGCACTCCAAAAATAATGAAAACTAATTATTTCTGAACATATAATCAATCTTCATACTTTCGGCAAAAATCATGTTGGCTAATGCTTTGAATAGGTTCTGAGAAAGTGGCGTGGCGTCTTTTCTAAAAGCACCGAATAAGAAACAACGCTCCTGGGAAATCACAATAGCAATGCAGTAAAGATTTAATGCTGATCGTTGCCTGTCTGATTCCCACTTGATAGTGGGACAACCAAACGGCCTCCATAGGACTTTACAGCATTGGTTGTGTATATAAAAGATGACCTCAAGACAATCATATAGTTTTAAAGTGTAGATATATAGACACATCGAAGAGTTTTAGGTTAGGTATTTTTTGGATTCGTTTTTCTTATTAAACATGCATGCACGGAACTGGATACAGAATCCTCAAACTCTAGAGTTTTATTGATTTTAAAAACTGCAAGTGATCTTATCACTCCCCTTACTTGCAAAACGGAAATAGAAATGGAAACCCACCTCAGAGCATTTGGGATGGCTTACCGGGCACTACCAACAACGTGTGCTTGGCTCCGTGCCTAACGCAATTACCCACTTGTTCAAAAACCACACTGTGCCAGTGTTGGCACACGCACCAATGGGCAGAACTGAGCCCGGTTTCAAAGAGCATGTGATAGTGCTCTCTGACTCTTCCCCTGCATTGTCCTTCCTTTCTCTAAAAACATTTATCAGCCAAACTCCGTGGCTCACAGATCAGTTGCTAACAATTCCTAAATCTGAACTCTAGCTCAGACGCTGCTTTGGACTGCAAGACCATTGTTTCTGCCTTTGTACCGGTTAGACCTACACTTCCTCTCAGATTCCATGAGCACCAGACGATACTCACTTTTAAACCTTTAAATAAACCATTTCGCCATATCTCTTCTCCACCTCTGTCATACAAGAGGTATGGCGTGATAACCTGTGGATGGTCATATCAGCAACCGTTTCATTTTCAAACAAGGCAGGGATTCTAAATGCCCCCATATTCTTCGTGTTAAATTAAGTTGAACATGTGTCCCCACCAAAAGGTCTCAAATCTGTATTTCCCTGATGGTGAATGACGTTGAGCATCTTTTCCTGTGTCTGTTGGCCATCTGGATGTCTTCTTTGGAAAAGTGTTTATTCATCTCTCCTGCCCATTGCTTCCCTGGATTATTTCTGGTCTTGGGTGTTGAGTTTGGTAAGTTCTTTATACATTTTGGATACTAACTCTTTATTTGGTATGTCATTTACAAATATCTTCTCCCATTCCATCAGTTGCTTTTGAGTTTTCTTGACCACCTCACACTGGTCTGAGTGGCTAAAATTAACAACTCAGGAAACAATATATGTTGGCAAGGGTGTGGAGAAATGGGAACCCTCTTGCTCTGTTGGTGGGAGTGCAAACTGATGTAGCCACTCTGGAAAACAGTGTGGAGGTTCCTTACAAAATTAAAAATAGAATTACCCCACGACCCAGGAATAGCACTACTGGGAATTTATCCAAAGGATACAGGAGTGCAGATTCATAGCGGCACATGTACCCCAGTGTTTTTAGCAGTGCTATCAACAATAGCCAAATTATGGACAAAGCCTAAATGTCCATCAACTGATGAATGGGTAAAGAAGATGTGGTTTATATATACAATGGAATACTACTTGGCAATGAGAAAGAATGAAATCTGGCCATTTGTAGCAACATGGATGGAACTGGAGGGTGTTATGCTAAATGAAATAAGGCATACAGAGAAAGACAGATACCATATGTCTTTACTCTTATGTGGATCTTGAGAAACTTAACAGAAGACCGTGGGGGAGGGGAAGGAAAAAAAAAGAGGGAGAGAGCCAAACCATAAAAGACTCTTAAAAACTGAGAATAAACTGAGGGTTGATGGGGGGTGGGAGGGAGGGGAAAGTGGGTGATGGGCATTGAAGAGGGCACCTGTTGGGATGAGCTCTGGGTGTTGTATGGAAACCAATTTGACAATAAATTTCACATTAACAAAATAAACATTATCACTTAGGATATCATCTTGAAAAAAAAAGTGAAATAAGTCAATCAGAGAAAGACAGATATCATCTGTTTTCATTCATATGTGGAATTTGAGAAACTTAACAGAAGACCATAAGGGAAGGAAAGGGGAAGAAAACAGTTTCAGAGAGAGAGGCAAACCATAAGAGACTCTCGAATACAGAGAACAAACTGAGGGTTGATGGGGGGAGAGGGGAAAATGGATGATGGGCATTGAGGAGGACACTTCTTGGGAGAAGCACCGGGTATTGTATATAAACAATGAATCACGAGAATCTAATCCAGAAGCCAAGAGCACACTGCATACTCTGTATGTTAGCTAACTTGACAATAAACTATATTTAAAAATGTCTCCAATCTGTCCCTTTGGCATTATGTTTTTATTTCCAAAGTTTAACCTCCTCTTTTCCTACCAGGGTTAGTGATATAAGTACCAGGGAGTGTATGCTCCCAGGTTTTTCCACTACAGTCTAGTGGATGGGACCCAAATGTATTTGAGGATAAAAGGAAAGTACCCATGTATTTGTGTACTCTAAGTAAGAAAAGTGTACCAGGAATGGTTAGAACCAAGATGAGGGCACAGGCCTCTGCCTCTGCTGACTTCAGACAACTTGGGATCCAACCACTGGAAGTTCTAGCTTCTTGGGGTCCATCTTTGTGGTTCTGGTGAAGAAAGCTTCATTTTCCCCGCTGCTGTGTCTACACAGGAGAAGGATGTGGATGGCCCATCGCTTGACCACTGGGCCCAGTGGGTCAGTGCACTGTAAATGTCTCTGTCTGAGCCAAGTTACCCATTCTTTGGACAAAGTAAGGGAAGGGATGATATGACCATCAGAACCAATTAAGAGTGGAGCCAGGCTTTTTCTAGAAGAAAGAGGGCTAAGCCAACAAAAGTAACTTATTTACTCCTGAAGTCAACTTTCTTTTTCTCCTGGGTAAGGCCAACATGCTGCTCTGGTTTGTCACCCAGAAGTTTTCTCCGTTGTGTCTCCGGATGAAAGTGCCAACTCGTTTGCCCTCAAATAAACCTGGTGCCATTTTTCTTTTAAGTCTTTTCTGCGGCCACTGTCTTCCTACTCCTATACTGCACATGCTTCAGGGAAAAATAAATAAATAAAAGTTAAAAAAAAAAGAAAAAAAACACAAAATACAGACACGCAGAACCTTACTACAGTGTACTTCCTCCGTGACGGCTTTGTTGTTTATACCTCTGCTGGTTCTCTGTCTAGACTGCTCACCACTTCTTCCTGCCACTTCTGGCACTCTGAGGAATTCCTAACAATTCGTCCAGTTCCAAGGAAAATATTAACTTTTTTGTGTTATTTTAAGGAAAGCAATTTATATGAATTTCCTCATTAGCATCTGTAAATGCTTTGTGTATACCTTGTTTAGAGTACTGTTATTAGCATCAACAGGAAGTATAGACACATATATGTGAATATACATATAATATACATATAAATATACATATACATATACGTATAAATATATTAACATCCTTAGTCACTAAATATACTATATTAATAGTGTGTTATACTGTGTAAAAATGGTGTTATATATTTATGCATCTAGCTTTCCTATATATTCATATATTATATGTTTCATAAGTAGAAGATAAAAGCATGTCCAAAAGGTAGGTCATATCCCCACTACATGTGACCCTGAGCAAGCTGTTTGCCACGTGGAACCTCCCTTTCTTTATCTATAATAGTGTGAGTGATAATAATACTTGCCAGGATGAGTGTTAGGGCAGTTAAATGGCACCTCTCTCCTTCTGGCTGCTGTTCTTTCTGCTTCCTTGGGTTTTCCCCGGCCTCGCTAGCCATTCTTTCTCCAGCCCCCTTTGCTGGCTTCCCTCTCTTTGATTCAAACCATAAGTTCGTCCACACCTTCAGAGTTTGACTCCAAATTTCTTCTTTTTCCTTTGTATTTTCTCACTAGGAGAGCTCACCTGGTGTCATATTTCTAAAGATGGCTGTGTGACACTTCATTCAAAGTTGTTTCACTAGCCATTAACTTGTCACTACGCTCCCAATTCGTGTGTTCTAGTGGATTCCTGATACCCATGTCAAACTCTCCAGTCCCAAAACAAAACTCTTGTTTTCTCTATGAACCCAGTCTTGTTCCCACTGCCGGTCACAGCACCACCTTCCATGAAGCTGCTCAAAACAAAACCATGGGGTCAGCTTTGATCCCTCTCTTCCTTTCACATCCAAGCCACCATCAAGTTCTGCATGCCAGACATCCAAATGGACCCCACATCGACAAATGCTCCCCGTCTCCAACATCACCAATATGTTGGTGCACTCATCATTGCCACCAGGACTTCTAAAATCAAATCCGGACTGTTTTCATCATTCCTCACCAGCTATCCCTGAACAACCCTCCATTATGGTTAGACTGAGTTTATAAAATGTAAGGATGTTTTCATCACCCTTTTGCCTAAAACCTTCTAAGAGCTTCCCATTACACTCTGAATAGCATCTAATTGTTTACCATGAGTGATAGGCACCTGTCAAGCTTCCTACGTCTCTGCTCAGCTAAACACCCAGCCTACATTCCTTGCATGTTCAAAGTAACAGCAGTAAAAGACAGTGCTGGAAAAATCATCTGACAAGATTTGAATCCCGACTCTGCCACATACTAATGTGGGTAACTTATGGGCTATTTCCTTGCCTCAATTTCCTCAAATGTAAAATGGGAATAAAAATAATGGTGTTTGCTGCAGAGGGTTGTTTTCAGCAGTAAGTGGGTTAGTGTGCATTAAATGTCTAGATCCATCCCTGGGACATGGTAAGTGCCATAAAAATGCATGCAGTTAATAATCAAACTCCAGCTTCTTGTCTTGAACACTCGATGAAATTGGGGACATTTTCTGGTTTAGTGCTATTTTTCCGGCATCTGGACCCTGGTCTAGCACATAGAAGAGGTTCAATAAATATTTATTGGATAGTTGGTAAATAAGCAATGGATAGGTATGCATGAAGTGTGTATCTTCAGTAAGCATACCGATTTGAAAATTTTCAATTGTTACCACCACTTTGAACTTGTTGAAGCCAAGACAGAGCAAGTGGGTTATTCTAAAGGGCATGTATTAAGCTCCGGGATCTGTGCCAAGCACTTTATAGAGACTACCCTCAGTAATTTTCATGACAGTCATGTGAGATAAATTATATGTACATCTTTACAGATAAAGAAATTCGAATTAAGTAAAGTTGTAGGACTTTCATAAGGTCGTAGAATTAGTAAATGGTTGGGGGGCCTGGGGGGCTCAGTCAGTTAAGCATCTGACTCTTGATTTTGGCTCAGGTCACGATCTCACAGTCATGAGATCGTGCCCTGCATCGAGCCCCCCATTGGGCTCCACATGGAGCCTGCTTGAAAAGCTCCCTCTCTATCCCTCTGCCCCTTCCCCACTTGCTTGCTCTCTCGTATGTGGACTCTCTCTTTTCTCTCTCTCTCTCAAAAAAAAAATTAATAAGTGGTACAACAAAGACTTTAGTGCTCTAAAACTATTATTATTCCCTTTGCTCCCCATGTTAACATTTCATCTTTCTGAAGCACAATGCATACCACAGACGAAACTCCTAATAAATGTTTGTGGAGGGAATTGCACATTAGTTGACCATAACAGATCGATGTTGTTGAAAGAAACATTTCAGAATTAAAGTTGCGGAGGTGTGTGTGTGTGTGTGTGTGTGTATATATATATATATATATATATATATATATACATATATACATATATACATATATATATGATATAAAGTCATTTCATGAGATTAATCATTATTCTGATCTGTGCAAGTGCTAAAACTTCTCGGCATTCAGAGATAAATATCAAATGTATTTTTGCACCATGGAGATATCCCAAGATCCTATCAAAATTATTCTAATACTGCCCTTCCCTGCTTCTACTTTCGTGGTCCAATTACGGAAATTATTATTGCAAATTGAAGACAATTCCATTTGAACTGCTCAGGGAGTTTTGGGACTCCTTTCATGATACCAAAATGCCTAAATCTCAGTCATTGGAATTCATTCTCCCCGGACAAATGCGTTCAATTGCCCAATGTGATTAGAGCATTGTCAAAGGTACTTCAATTCTCACACAGTTTTCCTCTGATTATACTTATCATTACAGATCTTCCATTATGAGACTTTAAGTATCAAAGATTTCTTTTTACTTACTATAAGAGTTTGCCGAAAGAATAATGAGGCTGACACGAATCCCATGAAATAGACCTTTTTCTAATTTACAGATTTTTTTTGGCATACCTTCTTAAAATTCATTCTCTTTAGTGTTATGTAATCGAAAAAATCAAGATGTATCTGCTTAATAGGCAGTGTGACAAATAGTGGAATAACTACAACTGAAGTGGGAAAATATCTTAATTGTCTTTGCTGCCAAAAATTTCAGACAATATGAAGTCTATTTTAATGCATGTACTGTAATCATTGCTATATATGGCATAATTGCTCTGTTATAATAAAGGAATTATTAATATTTCTGTCGATGCGAATTTTCATGCATAGTTGGGAAAAACCTCTATATCAGAGACTTCGAAATGAAAAGCAGAGCTTATTTAAACATCAAAATTGAGAAATGAAGAGGTAAAGGGGCATGCATTTGGTAACAAATGCATTTCTTAATTTAGTGCTAAGAAGAAAGCTTCTCTCCCTGCTGTGGTTCAGAACGTCGCTGGTTCTTGGTTTCTATGCGTGGCAACAATTCCTAACACGCCGTGGTCTTTGCGAGGACTGAGTGGAGAGCTTTCTACATTTTAACTGCGTTCCTTGGTTCCCTTCCTCCTCTTTTAAATTTGTTCCCCACATTCCCAGCACAGATGTCTTTTCCTCTCAGCTTTTTAGAATTTGGGTAAAACACAGATCACATAAAATTTGCCACTTTAACCATTTTTAAGTGTACAATTCAGCCTCATGGGTCGCATCCGCAACACTGGAGGACCAGCACGGCCACCTAGTTCCAAAACGTCTTCCAAACACAAAGCAGGGAATTTCACACCGCACTTGGCTCTTCAATAGATTCCCAGTGTGCTTAACACTCAGTTTGATCTCTTCTACTTGGTGCACGGCGGCCCCCTGTCAGGCCCGGCCTTAGGGGTATGGGTTGCATTCCTTCTCCAGCCCGCCCCTCATTCATTGGACCCTGGCCAGGCTAACCTATCCATTGTCCTGATGCCTTTCGGCTTGACACCTGATGTCAGTTCATCTGTTCTACCAACTCCACGCGCAACAGACTTCTCAGTCTTCACGTTGCAGCTTACCTCCTGCCTCAGCAGGGAGCCCTCTAGGAGATGGGATTATCTCCTGTCTTAGATAAGGAAGCTGCGACTTAGCACAGCTAAGGGATCTCTTCTAAGTCCTTAAAATATATATTATCAGTCCCAAGAATCTAGCAAGCACTGATGTTACACAATTAGCTATATCAACGTCTGAGAATCTGGGGTCCTACTGATGTATTTTGATCGTATTGCAATGAAATGTGTGTGTGCGTGTGTGTGTGTGTGTGTGTAGACTCATCTCATTTTTCTTACACAAACAAGATTTGTAAAATGGTCCTAATTTCATATTTGAAACTAGATTTTAGTGCTTTTAATTTCTAAGGGGAACCTAGATGCCTTTAAGGGCTCCTCGGGGAAGAAGAATGTTGAGAAGATTAATTATTAGAAATAAAAAAAAAAGAAGAAGCTATTTGATTTTTATAATGGTTATGAAATGGGAAAGTGAAGATTCTTGAAGTTGGAAGCATTAACATAGTCCAGAATTCACCCGAGATAATTGCATTTTTCCATTAGAAGTTCCATGACAGTTGTTTCTGAAATTTTAGAAAGGAAAGGCGATATCTCTGAAGTGAATTGGAGTGCAGAGGTGAAATGGTGGAGCTTTCTCTTCTCATAGATCTGAAGTCTAACACCATACGCTCCCCTATGCTAGTCTTTGAAGCCAATACATGTCTTATAATTTGCTTTATTGGTACTCAGTCTAGCATCCTTCAGAAGGCACTGTATTAATAGAATTCTGTTGAATATACTTATACTTTGCCTACATTGAATGGATTGTATTCCTAATGTATGAAAATGAAACGGGTCTCCCTCATTTCCAGGCTATTCTTTACACGGTCAGAGCAAGTACACGTTCTAAACTCTGAAACTGACCATATCACGTTCCAGCCTAAAATCATTCCAGGGCCACCTAGGGCCTGTAAAATGAAACCTAGACTTTAGAATATGGCAGAGAAGGATTTCCACTACTTTCTCTTGCCTGTTCTCCAATACAACCCACTGCTGCCATCACCTTATATACCTTTTTTTCCAGTCATCTCAAACTTCTTACACTTCAGAAGCATGTGCCTTGGTGTCTCGGAAAATGTTTTCTCTTCCAGGAATGGCTGTCTTCTTTTCCCTGATAGACCTGCTGATACCTGGCACTCTTCCGTGCATTCATAAAAACCCAGAACAAGCGTCTTTGTTTAACGAATTCTGTGACCACTAAAAATCATTGATCACTTCCCCTGCTCTGCCGATACTAAAGCTCAGACTCAAAATTTATTAAAGGCTCTTCCCTCCCATTTATTAGCTGTGTGATCTTAGGTAAATGATTTGACCTCCTTGAAGTTTACTTTCATTATCCATGAATGAATGAGAACAATAACAATACTTAGTGTTTGCACAGTTTACTGATACAATGCAAGTAAATTTCTTAATAATCATAGTGCCTGGAAAATAAAAAAAAACTCAATAAATGTGGGTGTTATTATTATTACTGCTGTTATTACTGTTGCTCTACCCCCATAAGCTCCCCCTTCTCCCAGAAACCTTAATATCCTGAGTCAGGAGAAACATCTAAGCAAGTAGCTTCTAGTTCCTCGGATCTCTTAACATAGATAACTCAGAAAATGCACCTTTATGGTGATTCAGTCCCAGGCTATTTCCAGATTTCTTTGCCTTCAAATGGCACAGGCGACACCAAATGCATGTCAGTTGCATGACTTAATATCGCCATGACTTTAAAACAAAGACAGTGGAAGACATAAGCCCTCCATGCTATGCCCAAAAGCTCTTGGATATTTCAACTCAATTTCACCACGTTATTCTAAACTCACATTCCTCTCAACACCTTATTTTTTTCTGTAACACATACTTCTCTCTTCTTGTGCCCCTATTATGTGGATCTCTTGATATCACTTGCTGTTACTTCTCTACTATTTATCTTCATGTCCATGTGGCTCTTGGCTTAATGAAATCTTTCTTTACTGTGAGGGGGAGTTCTCGTGCTGCGTCCTTTGAGCAGTGCCTGAGGTACGTGTGCATTTGTGTTCAGCCTGTACCTAAACCTTTGCTCTACTTAGTGATATATTAGACGAGCCACAATATTCTTGGCTCATCTTGCTTTAGTGGCCACAGGACAGGACAGTGTTTCACAACCATGAAGCTGTATTTCTTTTTCAGCCCCATTTTGCTTGCCACTCCATAAGGCTTTATATCAATTGATTTTTGCAGCAATAGTGTTGCATGAGAAATAGCCACAAAAAATCTGTAGCAGAACGAGAAATAAGCTCTTAGTGCTCCAGCATCTGGACGGTCAGATGTCTCTGATCTCGGTTCAGCTTGCTCACCTGTCTGAGAATTCGTTGCCTGTTGGTAAAGTCATATGGCGAAGACCGTGATTATAGAAAAAAGGCAAGAAGTTAAGCTACTCATGAGCTCAATCTACCATGGGACGAATGTACTTGTAAAATGTTCTCTTAATTTAACCCTTTAACTCATTGTGACTGACCTATAGTAATATATTTTCCTTTGGCTATAGTACGTTTCCCTTCAGCATGTCCACACGCCTATCATGCTTAATATTATATATCCATGTTATCGTACCTGTTCTATTTGTCCAGTATCCTTGTTTGAAAAGAAATCCATAAATAGGAAACACGGTCTAGAAAAAAAGAGAGAGATTCTGTCTCCTAGATCCCAGGTAAGGTTTCATGACACTCTGGAACAGGAGTTGGAAAACTGTGGCCCATGGAGCAAACACTTCTTGCTGCCTATAACTGTGTGACGTATGAGCTAATTATATACATATATATATATATGAATGTATATATATGAATATGTATGTATTAATGTATATGTATATATATGAATTGTATGAATTGTATATGAATTGAATTGAATATGAATATGTATGAATTGTATATATATACAATTCATATATAATATACAATTCATATATATGTACATATACTATATACATGAGCTAATAATAATAATTTTATATACACATATGGTTATATGCGTATATACAATAACACCGATGTATGTATACATAATGCACATTTATATTTAATTTCTTAATTTAATTAAAAATATAATTTTTATGGGTGCCTAGGTGGCTCAGTCAGTTAACTGGCGGACTTTTGATTTCGGCTCAGGATACGATCTCACAGTTCGTGGGTTCGAGCCCCGTGTCGGGCTCTGAGCTGACAGTATAAAATCTGTTTCAGATTCTCTGCCTCCTCTCTCTGCCTCTCTCTCTCACTCTGTCTCTCAAAAATAAATAAATACACGTTTTTACAAATGTAATTTTTATTTTTAAAAGTTTAATTAATGTTTTATTTATATATTGTATATACACACATATTATATGTATAATACATTTGTTTTCACTTGAAAGGGGTTAGAAAGGATCAGAGCAAGAGTAATATTTACAGACACATGACAATTATATGAAATTCAAATTTCAATGTCCATGAATAAAATTTTATTGGAGCGTAGCTATACACGGTTGCGTATTATCTGTGGCTGTTTTCGCATTACAACAGCAGAGTTGAGTAGCCGTCACACAGATCTTATCACTCACAAAGCCTCAAATATGTACTGCCTGATTCTTTACAGAAAAAAAGAGTTTGCCAACCTTTGCTTTAGACAGTTTGCTGCTTGGGTTTCTCTCTCTGTCTTTACCAACAACCTGCTCCAAAGGTTCCACCTCAAAGAGGTTTTCATGACGGCCAAGTCCAGGAGTTGAGCTGAGTTTCAAGTGCTCGCTTAATGACCTCAGGGTTTTGTCTTGCTTCTTGCATTTCTGACTTTGCTTTCCTCCACGAAGTTGCCATTTCTATTGGAACAAGATACCTGCCAGGAGCTCCAGGTTTATATTCAGTTCTCACAGCATCCTCATCACCATGTGAGCGAATTTTATTTTCTTAGCATTTCAACAAAAGCACTACATTAGGTTGATTCTTATTGGCACGAATTGGGTCACATGCTTATACTTGAACGAATTACGGTAAGAAGGGACATGCCATGTCCTTAATGAACAGGCCCGGGGTTACATGTACACCCCTGGACATGAGGTGGTATCCATCCCATAAAAAGCAAAAGAATATGAGGAGGAAGGGTACTTATCCAGTGAATATTTGGGGTCGCAACTGAAGAGGGGCTGAATGTATGCGGCTTAAGAGGAAAAACTAATTAATAACAACAACAACAACAAAAAGAGTACAAACCAATTGCCACTAGATCATTTGAAAATAGAATCTTGGGGGCGCCTGGGTGGCTCAGTCGGTTGAGCGTCCGACTTCAGCTCAGGTCATGATTTCACGTTTCGTGAGTTCAAGCTCCACGTCGGGCTCTGTGCAGACAGCTCGGAGCCTGGAGCCTGCTTCACATTCTGTGTCTCCCCCTCTCTCTCTGCCCCTCCCCAGCTTGCACTCTGTCTCTCCCTCTCTCAAAAATAAATATACATTAAAAAAAGAAAAGAAAAGAAAATAGAATCTTAAAGTCTTAAAAGCAAAAATATAATTAAATTAACACTGCAAAATACTCTTGTGCTGGAAAACAAATATGGTCTTTACATTTCCTTTCTATCTAAAACATAGAAAGGGTTGTATAGTAGGAATGAGTTTATAAACAACCTTTTATTTAGAAAATTAAATAAAGAAACAAGACTTTATCAAAAGCTATCTAGATCTAGACCTTAGATCTAAAAAGTCATTAACAGAATTCTAAAATCTAGATCTAGATTTTAGAATTCTGTTAACGACTTTTTCATCAGTAGGAGTGCCCATTTAAAAAAAATTAATGTTTTTATTTATTTTTGAGAGAGAGAGAGAGAGAGAGCACGAGTGGGGGAGCGGCAGAGAGAGAGGGAGACACAGAATTTAAAGCAGGCTGCAGGCTCTGAGCTGTCAGCACAGAGCCCACATGGGGCTTGAACTCAGGAACTGCGAGATCATGACCTGAGCTGAAGTCAGACGCCCAACCAACCAAGCCACCCAAGTGCCCCTAGAAGCATTAATTTTTATTAGTATTAAACTGAATAAATAATTAACTAGTCACCTAAAAGATGCCAGGTATTATTTAATCTCCTAGATATTCATCAAAGGACTCTGACTTGAACTCTGCTTGCAAAGAGGTTACTGTCAGGGAAGAGTGACAGAAAATTAAAATACAGAGTGACAAAGAAACAAACAAAAAATACGTAGAGGCTGTGGTTGTGGGACCAAGAAAAATAAACCTCATTTGTTCTTGGGAGTGAGTACATTTGTTACCTAGGTGGTGCACTTACCTGGCTTAAACGTCTAGAAAATTTTTCCAAATGGATCCCTCACTCATCAGTGAAGAATCAGCCTGTGAAAAGTCCCGAGGCATGAAAGAAATCGATGTGTTTGGAATACTGTTTTATACTGTGGTTCAGTGTGACTTTAGCTTAGCGTGCGTGCAAGGAATATTCAAAGGTTGAGATTGGGAAGGATATTGGCAAGTAATGAGGCCAGATAATTAGTCAGAACATAAAGAGCTTTTTACGTCCGACTAATGAATTTGTATTTTATCTTGTGTGCCAGAGGGTCAATAAAGATTTTTAGGAAAGTAGGTAAGTAATTTCAGTGGTAATTTTGAAAAAATAGAACTTTTACCATTAACTATAATTCAACAGAGATTGTGAACCTGTCATGTCTAAAAGACCAACCAAGGAAAATTATAAGAATCTCTTGGTAAATGATTTTAGGGCTTCTTAAATAACTTTATTTCGAATATTTCAAAGGTCTTTTTCAAGAATTAAGTAAAATATTATGTTTAGGGAAAAAGGATACTGTATCATGGTGTTTTCATGTAAAAAATAAGGGGACTTAGGAAAATATACATGTATCTGTCCATCTGTGTGAAAAGAAACACAGGAAGGATAAGGCAGAAATCAGTAAGATTGTTTATCTCCAGAAGTGAACGGAAACAGTAGGAAGGATGGGTGAATGGGATGGGGGTAGAGGGCTGGGTGTAAAGAGTGGTACTTCTGGGGCATCTGGGTGGCTCCAGTCGGTTGAGCATCTGACTTCAGCTCAGGTCATGATCTCGCTGTCCGTGAGTTTGAGCCCGGCGTCGGGCTCTGTGCTGCCAACTCAGAGCCCGGAGCCTGTTTCAGATTCTGTGTGTCAAAAATAAGGAAACACTAAAAAACAAAAAAAGAGTGTTACTTCTCTGAATACTGTTTTTTGATAAATTCCAAATATTTTTAAAGTTTATTTTATTATTTATTTTGAGAGAGAGAGAGAGGGAGAATGAGTGGGGGAAGGTCAGAGAGAGAGAGAGAGAGAGAGAGAGTGAGACAGAATCCCAAGCTGACAACACAGAGCCCGATTGGGTGCTCCAGCTCAGGAACCGGGAGATCATGAGCTGAGCCAAATTCAAGAGACAGATGCCCAACTGACTGAGCCATCAAAGAGCCCTGATAAATTTTAACTTTTAATATTTTTTACAATCTCTTTTAATCTCTAATATTGGCAATAATAAAAAGGGAAACCGAAAGGGAATGCCAATAGAAGCAAATGGATGTAATAATTGTATTACAAATAAATAGCATAACAATAATGAGAAGAGAAAACAATAAAGGTAACTTCAGAACAAAGTAGTTTTATTGTGTAATCCAGAACCAAAGACCGAAAAATTGTACACAAAATACTTTTTGTAAGGTAACAGGTGTGTGTTCGCATTGATATGTGTTAGCATTGCTAACAACACTTTACTCGTATTTTATGAAGGGGCTAATCGATAAATTTTGCAAGTGACAGCCAGATTTCTCACTGTCAGGGAAAAAAGCTATAAATATTTGAAAAAGAGGAAAGGATAGAAGCTTGGTGTTGTGTTGAAATTGGAGGTATATGTATTAAATGTATGTTTTTAGACATACACATGGATAGATACAGAAATTTAGACGTGTGTATGCATATGTATATTTCCCACCTCTGTGTACCGAGAGGAACTGAAAGCAGTGATACCCCAGGACTAGGGGGCTCACTCACTGCCACAGCTTGATTTCCAAGTGTCACTCTCAAGTAAAAAGTGCGAGGGCTCCTTGGAGAAATGGCTGATTCCAGAACCAGGGCAGAGAAAGTACAAGATGAGCCTGGAGTCTCTGGTTGTATCAGAAAGGACGGAAGTTCCCCAAACTGGACAACATTTCAAAAAATGCATAAAAGGCAACTTTGGAGGGGGATCTCAAGGGCCAAATATGACAATAACAACAACGACAACAGCAACAACAAAATAATAGAGCAAAATAAGAGTAGTAACCATAATAAGGAGACAAATGATGATGATAGTAATGGGATATAACCCTAAGAAAAAGTAGAACCATTTGGGTCTAGGCTGAAGTCAATGAGTAATTGAATAAACTAATACATGGAGGACAAAGGAAAGGTCTTTACAAGAGAATTCCAACCAATGAGTAAATTTTTTAAAAATGTGGAAAAAGGAAAACACTACTGCTCAAATTCTAAAATAACAACTTTTTTTTTTCAGGCAAGAATAATTAAAGAGTACTAAAATTAATGGATGTATATATGATAAAAAAATGGGAAATTTACATAATTATAAATGACTGTGATGGGATGCTTATTAATTACAAAGGGGGAAACAATACCATTACAGAAAAATAACCTGGAAGATGCCACCTTTTCCTTTAATTTTTTTTTTAACATTTATTTAATTTTGAGAGACAGAGAGAGGCAGAGTATGAGCAGGGGAGGGGCAGAGAGAGGAGACACAGAATTCGAAGCAGGCTGCAGGCTCTGAGCTGTCAGCACAGAGCCCGACGCGGGGCCCGAGCTCACAAATCGCGAGATCATGACCTGAGCCGAAGTCGGACGCTCAACCGACTGAGCCACCCAGGCGCCCCAATGGAAGATGCCACCTTAATCAAGTGATCAAAGTTAACATCATCACTAATGCAAAAAATCAATGTCATCTGCTTCTTGCTATGATTCACTAAGATGGACACATCATTTCTGCATATTCCTATCAAAAATACATAACCTGAACCATAAAATTTAAAAAAAAACATATTGTACAAAATCAAACGAGACGTTACCCCATGTCCGGGCAATAGTCTTCAAGAGTATCAAGGACGTGAAACTTTAAAGGAGACTAAGGAGGCATGTGAAGCAAATGCAAGATCCTGGGTTGAAATTTGTGTGTGTGTGTGTGTGTGTGTGTGTGTGTGTGTGTATAAGATACTAGTGTGATAGGTAGAAAAATGTGAATATGGTCTATAGATTAGATGACAGTAATGTTTCAGTGTTAGTTTCCCATTTTTCCCATGTTTCATCATTGTACTATGACTATGTAAGAAGTTAACATTTGGGATTTGAATTAAGGACATGTGGCAGAGATTGTCACCCTCAGAACTAATAACATGGGCCAGGTTCATCTTGGTTGTAGAGTCTGTCCTCTTCATTGGACCATTTGGAGCAGCATCCTTGGCTTCTACCCACAAGATACGAGGAGAATGTGCATGCCCCCCACCCCATTGTGACCCTCAAAATATCCACATATTGCCAAATAAATATCCCTGGGGGAGAGGACGTGAAATCACCTCCCGCTCAAAAATCCTGGTACATGGGAATCCTTTGTACTGTTTTCAAAACTCTCTCACAAGACGGAAATCATTTGAAAATTAAAAGGTTGTTTTTTTTTTTAATTTTATTTTTGAGAGAGAGAGACAGAGCGTGAATGGGGGAGAGGTAGAGACAGAAGGAGACACAGAATCCGAAGCAGAATCAGCACAGAGCCCAATGCGGGGCTCAAACTCAGGAACCAGGAGATCATGACCCAGGGCCAAGGTCAAATGCTTAACCGACTGAGCCACCCAGGGGCCGCAGAATTAAAAGCTTTACACATGCGTGAAAATGCCCGGCTCAATGCCAGTAACATACTGGGCGCTAAATATATAATAGTTCTTTTTAAAACCTACTGAGCAGATCTCGGTGGAGGTTCACATACATGTCTCATCCCAGGTTTCAACGAGAACTGCAGCAGGTCTATTCGTTTAAGCGCAAATGAAAGGAGGGACTCTTGACGTGCAAAAATGACTGCCTTTTGACACCCTCAAATCGACATTTGTCCTCTCAGATAGACATCCAAACAATCGCGGCAGGTCAATCTGACTTTTCAATTTAATGCTTCTTATTTCTCCAGCCTTCTTCAGAATGCAAACCTTTTCTATTTGGGTTAATTTCACACTTAGAATCTTACCAAAACCTCATTATTCTTTTTTTTTTTCCCAGGGATCATCTCTGCTGAACGCTAGGTGTGATGATAACAGGAAAATCTGTAATATTATTTCACAGAACTTTGAAACACAATGTGACCTGCAGGAAAATAGAAACAGAAAATGGATAAAAACAGGTCCTGCTACCCTTCCACGTGACGCTTCAGATCCCAGTTTTCCGCAGCCTGACCTTGCAACTCGTATCGCTCACAACTGCCAGTTACTCGGGGACAAGGGACAAGGGTGGCACTATCTGAATAACAGGCCTATGCTGAGTGATACACTTGGCTCAGAGAGGAAAGGAGAGTGGAACAAGACGGACAGAAAAGAATCATAAGACAGAAACAGAGGTTGAAGGTGAAAGCAGAGGAAGAGACAGAGATGTAGGACAAGAGAACTAGAAATAAATCGATAGCAGTGACAACGTTCAAGAACCTAACACACTGAACGAGCAGGAACAGAGTTGGTTGTCTCTTGTTCAGGGACAGGAGAGGCAGAACGACAGAAAGAGAGAGAGAGAGAAAGAAACAGAGGGGAGAAAAAAAGATGTGAAAGGACAAACGAAGGAGGAGAAAGAAGCCCTGTGGTTCTGAGTTCTAACTGGTAACTTTGAGCTCATCCGGGGAGGTGTGACCAGTGTAATGAGAAACCTGGAAAATGATAAATTATGAAAAAAAAAATTAAAGTAACTAGTAACATCTTGTTCAAAAATGAGAAGACCTAATAGGAACACAGAGCGATCCTCAAATAGTCACAGAAGTTCTTTTGGAGGAAAGAAGAATGGAAAAATGGAATTTTATGGGCCTGGGGAATAAAGGTGGGTAAAGGAGAAATATAGATATACGCCCTCCGGGATTTGAGCTGGTCGACAACAAATCAGACCATGTCGTGACTTCCTGAGTCCCCAATCACCTGGCAGTGCTAGAGAAGGGCTGTTAGCTTCGACAACAGACAATAGCACTAGAGTTCTCATGTGATTTATGATCCAAAGGCAGACACCCTTACAAGTAAAAGGGGGTTCACTTACAATTACTTCTGGACAATAAGTTTATATCTGAACTCATCTGGGCAAACTGGACTATTTAGTAACCCTGAAGACGAACTAGCAGATTGCTGCGACTATTTCCCATGCTCTGGCCCCAATCAACTTTTCCGTTCTTGACTGATCACTTCACTGGTGTACTTCTCAGCCATTTGAAAGTGGAGTGGGATCAAGTCTCCCTACGTGTTATTATCAGTGAAAATTAATACAATAATTAGAAGATAGCGTACATGAGGGGCACCTGGGTGGAGTCGTTGGTTAAGCATCACACTCTTGATCTCAGCTCAGGTCATGGTCTCACTGTTTGTGAGTTTGAGACCCCCTTGCTTGGGATTCTCTCTTGCCTTCTCTTTCTCTGCCTCTCTCTCTCTCTCTCTCTCAAAATATATAAAATAAAACAAAAAACTAAAACAAAAAATTTAAAAGATAGCGTAAAGAAGTTAAATGTCAAGATATTAACTAATCCAAGGAGTGATGGTTAAATAGATTTTATATGCCAGCAGTTGTGTCAAATACTGGGGAGTCCGTGGTGAAAGACAGAGAAGACATTTCTGTTATATTGAAGGCTACGTTCAAGGAAATGAATTTAGTCATTTTTGTCATATAGTATGTTCTAGCCATGGCACTAGGCTGTCCAACAACCCGTCCCAATTGCATCCACCCAAATGCAATATAAAAATATCACAAAGTAAATATTATTAATTCCACTTTAGCAATAAGCAAGCTTAATTTTCAAGAAACTAAGTGACCTTTTAGGGAACTAAAAACTGGTATGGGAAAGAGGGGTTTCAGAAATAAGTGTTCCAATTCTTCCTCCAGTGTGATCTCTATGGGATTACAACAGCATCTTATAAAAACAAGTGAGCCTTTTTAGGGGCCTCTATTGGTCAAAGTCTAAAAGTAAATTATTATTTTAAAAAAAAAACCTTTTTAATATTTTTTACAATTATTTATTTGTTTATTTGGAGACAGAAAGAGAGAGAGAGGGAGAAAGAGCACAGGGGAGGGGCAGAGAGAGAGAGGGAGATAGAGAATCCCAAGCAGGCTCCATGATGTGAGCTCTCACGAACCATGAGATCATGTCTTGAGTCAAAATTGAGTCAGACATTTAACCAGGTGAGCCAGTGCCCCCCAAAATTCTTTTTTTAAGTGTATTTATTTATTTTGAGAGAGAGAGAGAGCTCTTGCTTTTTTCTTCACATGGTCATCGTCATGTCCACAGGTATCCTTGGTGTCTCTTCCTCTTCCTATAAGGGGCACTGATGATAATGGGTTAGAGCTTTACCCCAATGCCCTTGTTTAGCTCAATCCCTTTTTTACAGACCTTTAATGCAAATGTAGTGACATTCTGAGGTTTAGGCATTGGGACTTCACCATATAAATTTTGAGGGGACACGATTCAGCCCATATAACTTGCCATGTCTTTTAGAATAATGAACAAATTCTGTTCCATGATGAAAAAGCCTAACCCTTGTTTTCATCTTTGGTCAATGTTCCTATGACTGATTTCCTTTTTATCTGCATTTCAGCCTCATTGACCACCTCTCTGTTGTTCCCAAGCATTATGCTCTCTCCTGACTTAGATCTTTTTCATTTGCTGAAACTCTCTCTCTCTCTATCTTAACCTAATAATTTTGCTGCAGAAGCAAATCACTGTCATAGAATCTTCAACATTAAGCTTTGGGGAGATTTGAATTTTGCCAACCTTGTCTAATTTTGCCTAGCCTGCCTTGGAGCGGGCATAAAATTCCCTTGTCCCTGAGCATCTAACTGCTGGCCCTGCAGGTCCAATGTCACTTCAGCATTCATGTCACCTTTGCCATCATGGGTTAAAGGTGATCAGATTCCTTTCCTTTCCTTTATTTTCTTGCCTTGCCTTGCCCTCCCTTGCGTCGCCTCTCCTCTCCTCTCCTCTCCTCTTCTCTCCTCTCCTCTCCTCTCCTTCCCTTCTCTCCCAACCTCTCCCCTCTTCACCCCTTTCCCTTCCATTTCTTCCTTCTTTCCTTCCTTCCTTCCTCCCTCCCTCCCTTTCTTTCTTTCTTTCTCTTTCTTTCTTTCTTTCTTTCTCACAATCATTACTTTTTTTTATTTTATGAAATATATTTAACATATAACTTTGTGTAAGTTTAAGGTATACAACATGTTGGTTTGCTACATTTATATATTGCAATGTGATTGCCGTGTAGCTTAAATAACACTTCTATCATGTCATGTAATTCTCATTTCTTCTCTGTGGTGGGAATAATTAATAATTATTAGCATGTTTGATGTTCATACTAAAGTGCTGTTGTATATAATCACTATGCTATGTGTTAGATATCCAGGATGTGTTTATCTACTATGTGCAAGTTTTTCTCCTTAAATGACATCTCTCCACTTCCCCCATCTGACCCGCCCCTGGTGACTACCAATCTACTCTCTGTTTTTAGAACTACCACATGATCCAGCAATTCCACTGCTGGGTATATATCCAAAGGGAATGACACAAGGACTTCAAAGAGATAGCTCCGTTCCCAGGCTTATTACATTTTATCTACAACAGTGAAGATATGAAAACAATCTATATATCTGTCAATGGATGAATAAAGAAGATATAACACATATATTGCATATAATATAATATAATATAATATAATATAATATAATATAATACAACATAACATAATTAATATATTATTATTCAGCCATGAGAAGGAAGGAAATCCATTTGTGACAACATGGGTGGATGGACCTTGAAGACATTATGCCAATAAGATAAGTCAGACAGAGAAAGATAATAGTGTATGACATCACTTATATGCAGAATCTAAAGAAGCTGAAAATGCAGATGTATGTATGACAGAGAGCTGTAATAACTTGCATGTTAGAGTTGATGAGTCCTAGAGTTTGGGAAACAAAAGAGATGACACAGGAATGACATGGCTGAAGAGTTCCCAAACAGAGGACCTTCCCCCCAGTTAATCAATGATGAAAAACATTCCTAAATGAGCATCATTTAAAATA
Organism: Panthera onca; assembly: GCF_046562875.1. Taxonomy (NCBI): domain Eukaryota; kingdom Metazoa; phylum Chordata; class Mammalia; order Carnivora; family Felidae; genus Panthera; species Panthera onca. The sequence goes on from NC_138342.1 coordinate 8,876,171, forward strand.
AGCTTCCGGCTCTCTACAAAATTCAAAGGTGGTCCCTCTCTGCTATATCCAAGAGCTCAAAGAAGGCTGAGTTATTGACATTCTATTTTTCTCTCTTTAAAAAAAAAATATGTTTATTATTTTTGAGAAAGAGACAGAGACCAAGCAGGAAAGGGGCAGAGAGACAGGGAGGTGCAGAATCGGAAGGAGGCTCCAGGCTCTGAGCTGTCAGCACAGAGCCCGATGCAGGGCTTGAACTCACAGAACTCACAGATCATGATCACAGATCATGACCTGAGCCGTAGTCAGCCACCCAACCGACTGAGCCACCCAGGTGCCCCTCTATCTTTCTCTCCTTAAGCTCGGCTTCCTTTTATGATATTTTTAGGATAATCCCATAATTCATTCCATAACTTCCCTCCATGAGGTCTCTATCTGCTCCAGGCTTATGTCCTCATAACACGGAAACCAGTAAACAAGGCTTCACTATACCCAACTATTTAAAAAAAAAAAAAAGAAAGAAAGAAAGAAAAGGAAGGTAAAAATTAAGGGATGGGGGAAGAGACGGAAGGATTCCTTAAGTTTATCATTTATTGCCTTAAATTGGATAGCAAACCCATTCTTGTGACCTATGTGGTGACATAGCCATAAGGATGCACAAGTGAAATTCACCATTTAAAATTATGGCCACCCATAGAACAGTAAAGAATCTAAACCATCTAATCCATGTAGGATAGAACTGAAGGAAAGAAGGATTGCTAAGGTAAATTGGAGAGGCTGGTACCAGAAGTAAAGGAAACAGAAGCTGGACAGTGAAACCTGACACATGTTCACCCCAACCCTCATCTTTGGACATCATAAGATCAAGTGTTTTAGTAAGATGGAGAAACAAAAATTATATTTGGGAGCTTCATATCCATAATGGGGTCTATGAGTCTTTGGAACAGTTATAGTATTTGTCCACATTTTTAATGCAAAAGTAATTAAAAAGTAAGTGCATCGGTCTATCAAATTCTCAACTCAGGACTTCTAAGTAAATTACTAGAAGCATAAAGATTAACCACATGTTCAAACTCCTTGGTATACAAGAAGTGCTTACTAGATAATAGTTTGCTTTCTGTTCTTCCCCTTCCATCTCCCTGCTTTCTCATTCTTCTCCTTTTCATTAATGTAAGGCACTAGCCTTTGGGGTCACAAAGAATGAGTCTCCTCTTTCTACATGACATTCAGCCTCACCCATATCCTCTTCGCCAACTTAAATGTCTAAAAATCTTTTAAGTGTTGCTTCCATAGCTAGCTTCTAGACCTCTCAAAATTCTGATAGCCTGCATCTAGCTTCAGACTGATTTATTAAGAGCATAACAGGACACAGTGCTGTAAGTGATATTTAATTATATATACTATCAAGTATCTTTTGTATCCAACCATTCCTGAACTTCTAAGTCTTCAGATTGCCTCTTCTAATTCCTTAAGAGATAAGAATTTTCCCTTTCTCTTTATTTTATTTTGTGATAGCTATTGAGGTATCGATATGCAAAGAACTATACATATTTCATGGGTACAATTTGGTGAGTTTTCATGTATGTATACACCAGGGTACCATCACCCTAATCAAGGTGACAGACATAGCCAACACCTCTCAGTGTGTCCTTTTTGTTGTTTCATTTGTTTGTTTATGTGTTTGCGTTTGTGGTATGAACACTTAACACGAGATTTACCCTCTAAAATCAATTTGAAGTGCATCTTTCTATACTACCACTGGTAAAGCAGACTGTAGACTTGACCTTTCTTTTTTTTTTTTTTTTTAAAGTCTGCTCTATAGTTCTCTAACATTCTTTGTTATCACTCCCTCATATAATTTCCTTAAAAATAACTGCAGTTATTTGTGAGGGAAACCTATGAAGCTGATAAGGGCAACATGGTACAATGGAGAGATAATAAGATTTAAGGCTGTAATCCCTATATTCGAGTTAGTTCCTTTATTCACAGGGGGAACCTACTCTGGTAAATCACTTGGCCCTCCTGGGCTTCAGTTTCCTACCTATAGTGATTGTGATAACAATATGAATGCTTCACAATCTTGTTGATCATGGCTGTCAGTATTCTTAAATTATCAAAACATCATTGAATTTATTTGATGATCTTTCTTATCATGGGGGTTGGGGACCCTGACATCATTATTCTGCCATATTGAGGAGCTTCTTGCCTTCTGACCAGCTATTTACAACAGGGCCTTAAACCCATATGGGGATCAAATGTGACTGTTTCTCAAATATGAACCTCCCTTGAGGATAAGAATAGAAAGAAGTAATTTTGCTCTTTTGTAGGCAACTGTAACATTCAGAAATGTAATGCATCAAATATGTTCAAGTGAATCAATATCCCCTCAGTGTGACTTGAGTATAAATCAAAATTTATGATCCAAATATGGCCTACTGTGACCAAAGTGAATGAATAAGAGAAAGTGGTTTTAGAGAAATAAACATTTCTATATCAGAATGGCTGAGCATTAATTTCTGTGAAAGGGTTGGGGAAAAAAAAAGTATATCCAGAGATACTTTTGCATGCAAATGATAATTTGCTCTTCTCTAAAAATTCAATATAGTGTACTCTGTAAAATTACAGTAAATTTTGTTCATAGTAGCCAATCGCACAACAATAACAAGTAAATGTATTCAAGAAAGTGTACTGGTAGTTATATATTATCTTAAAACAGAAAAGGCTGAAGAAAATCAGTGAATGCAGTCTCCATTTAACACAAATATGAGGTGAGGGTATCTTGGCCAGGGTCAGAAAGCTGGTGAGTTCAGAGCTTCCCTCATCAGCTATATGTAGATGATTATCAGTTTATATTTCATAGCCATGTCTCTCCTTCCGAGTTACAAACAACATTAACTATATACTTGTAAGTATGCCAGATTTAGCAAATAATAATCCAGGACGCTCATTCTAGATGGAACTGCAGCTAAAAGTAAATAATTGTTTAGTATAAGCTTGTTCCATAAAATATTTTGTACATCGTTTTGTGCCCGTCTTAACCCATCAATAAGCAATGTTGTGGTTGGGCCAACAACTGTGTTTCTTATTATCGCAAGATGCCCTGAAGCAATAGCCATCAGGAAACTTTGAAAACACAAAGTGTTGTAACTTACAGAACCTGGAAACACATAGCACACCTGGGGTCACACAGCAAGGTCACGGGTGGAGAGAGAGAGGGCGCAGAGGTGCTTAGGGTTCAGCTCATTCTTGGTCTGGTTATTGTAATGCCTTCCTAATTGGATTATCTGTCCCTATTTTGCCTCCTTAATCTACTCATGACTTTCGAGTGAAAGAGGAAGGTCCCATAACAGATCAGATGGTCTCCTTACCTTGCTTGTTGCCTCCAGTGACCACTCGTTAATGACAAAGGAGAACCTAAAACATCCCCATTCAAGATCATTCACAGTCTGTCCCCTGCTTGCTACAGCCGTCCTAAATTTCTCAAAACCCCTTGTCCCTTATAGTTTAGATCAAGGGTTTTCAAGCTAGGACCCATCAACTATTTTTGTAAATGAAGTTGAATTAGGGCTTTAGCCCTGTCGATTTGTCTACATATTTGCTATGCCTGTCTTCCTGCTGTAACTCCAGTAGTTGCAACAGAGACTGATGGCTTGCAAAGCTTTACTTTCTCACCCCCTATAGAAAATATCTAATGACCCTGCTCTACATGGACCTAATTTTTCCCCATAAGCTACTACAATCCTCAAAAACTCCACTTCTCCTTTACACTTCAAATCAAAATACCTCTGTCTCCAGAAAGCCTAGTCCATCAAAACCGGCATGAGCCCTTCACCTCTGATTTCCCTCGGACGTTTTGTCTCTTTACCTCCTTACTGTATTACACATGGTATTTATTCAGTTCTCTTTTAATACCATAAAATCTGTGACTTACTCACTACTCTAGTCTCAGTACTTAGCAGAGAGCTAGCAGAAACAAGATGCTCATTTTATTTTAAGATTAATTTTGATCAGTGAAGTAACAGAAGCATCGAGATTCCTAATCCAGAGATATTCCCATTTTTCTAAGTTTTTTTTTTTTTTTTTTTCATTTCTCTTGTTTTGATAGCTTGGTTTTAAGCTTTTGGACATGTGTCTCAAATATGTTAATTATTGTTACTGTAACTTGACATTCAAGCTCTGAAGTTAGGAATTTTACATAATGGGTTAGAATAACTCCCTGTGTAGTTAATATCCAGAATGAATAGCCAAAGAAAAGAGTATCTCCGGATACACATTAAAAATATCTAAATAATTGAGCAGAAGGCATAAAGCCAAGGAAAGGATGAAACTCCTCACAACTGCCTGAGAGTATTTGCTAGGTATGGATTCATTTTCTATCTTTGCTTTTTTGTTGCTGCTTGTTCAATTTGTTTTTGTTGCTGTTGTTTTGTTTGTTTTTCGTCAATGCACTTGGTATTACATAGAATGAAATACTGGCTTGACTCTGAAAGTCAAATAACGTCATTGAAAGGCTCAAATCCAACTTCCTTTCACTAGGTGAAGGATTGGGACACTATTGTCTCTACCCCAAGAGATGCTGTCTACAATGTATGCAAAGTTAACGGATATCTGTATATGCATATGTATCTAAGTCTATCTACATATCTGCATATACTTTTAAAATGCAAAGACAATTGAATATATGAAGTAAGCAATAATTTTACTATTAAGAAGAATGGGTGATGGAACACATATAGCTCTCACTAAAGCAATATTTGTAAAGGCAATGCACATATGTGTAATAACTCCCATAAGAACTAAATACATGCATTGTTAATAGCAGATGATCCTAATAGTAAGACGAGTGATGGTGAAGTGTAGAGTAGGGAGCATACTTTTCATCATAAGGTCATATGACCTTATGATGAAAAGTATGCTTTTCATATATATATATATATATATATATATATATATGAATGAAACTATATATATAGAATATAGAATATAGAATATATATTATATATTATATATATGAAAATATATATATAACTATATAACTATCTATATCTATATCTATATCTATATCTATATCTATATCTATATATATAGTTTTTTTAATGTATTTTCTCACTAGATCTTACCTCTGGGATAACATTTGTGAGTATTTTACTTCTTTATTCATGGACCCATATTTCAGTTATCCTTACTATACTTGAAGTCCCAGATTGCCCTAAAGGAATGGGAATTTTATTTCCCGTTTTATTTACATTCAGCTCGATTTTTGTCACAAGGCTTGTGTCTAACAAAGAAGCATTTCATGTGGTTTCTCGGGGGTCTCCTGTGGGATCAAGCCCCGGGTGGCCTTATGAGTGTTCATCAGCACACACTGTATTGAGAGTCTTCTCTTACCTGATTTACATTCCTATTATCTACCAGTGCAACCTGTGACCCCTCTCAAAATAAACAATTGCAATCAAAGGCTTGTATCAAAATCTGTTCAAGGGAAACACAAACAATGATTAATTGGACCCAGAGGTAGGATTATGAACCATAGGAACAGAGTTCTGACATTAGATTGCTAATGGCCAAGTAGCAGCTTGGCACTGTAGTGGATGATAAGTTAGGTTAATGAGACTGCCAACCATGACTGAAGGGTAATAGAATACACATAGGTGTGGAAGGATGTACGGGGTGATGGGACAATTGGAGATCTAAGGATTCTTGCTGCTAACAACTGCCACAGAGCTCTGAAAGAAGAACATGCTAGTCTCTGTTTAATCACCTGTTAACCCCAGGAATACTAAAAGGAAGTAAGCGTCAATGGAAATGTTTTAAAAGAGGACAGATTTTGTTGAATATCAGGCTCAAGATCTTACTGTAAGAGTTTCCAAGTTAGGAAGAAGGCTTAATTCTCAGCTCTAGTAAGACTTCTACCATAAAATTAGGTCTATGAAGAAGAAGAAGAAGAAGAAGAAGGGGGGGGAGGGGGAGGAGGAGAAGGTTAGAACTCTTAAGATCTGGCATGGGAAAATTCAGTAGATGCGTTGAGAATCTTGAATCCTCAGATTTCCCTAACCCTTCTATGATTCAGAGTGGTCTTCTACTCTTATAAAGAGAATAATATCTCGTAGTATGAAGACTATACAAAGTTTTTGCCCAGAGCAAATGTCAACCAGTGTGATACTTGCCCCTCTCAAAATATGTTCCTTTTTTATTGTTCTAAACCAATATTTAGTGACTGCATGGCCCAAAGATGATAGAGTGTATTCTGAAAAGAAGTAGATAGTACACACCATCAGGGATAATTTGAAACATGCCTGGGGATAGATCTGGAGGGTCCAATAAACGTATATAATTGGATAGGGGAGAGTTTATTAAACAAGAGGCACTCCACAGTGGTTTAAAATTTAATACTCCTGTAACAATGGCCTAAGTCAATTTTAGTATACTTTTGGAATTGGTCCTTGAGGCTTAGAAGTAATAATGATCTATGAAAAAATGAGAGATTCCAACATGACCTTAATAGATAGGGATGAAAGAATTTCAAAATAGCTGAGATAAAGTGGCACACATATTTTTTAGAGATAAAGTTGACAGACAGCAAGTCCAGGACCTTGGTGATGGTGTTTCAAGTGGCAAAGTAGATGAACAGCCAATGAGAACAATGTTTTATTTGTGTGTGTGTGTGTGTGTGTGTGTGTGTGTTTGTGTGTACTTTTAAAGATTAGGAAGAGACAAGAGTCAACTGACCCATTGGAAAAATTACTCTCATTTACCCGGTTTCCAGATCTAAGCCAGTTGTCGGACTCCAGAATCTATGATGGAAAGGAAGATCATATGTGTTTAAGGAAGAAACTTTAATGCTATAGTAATAGTATACAATAGCTATGTCTTCCTAAAGCAACGTGCAGTTGTTTGTAAAAGTAGCTCTTCATTCAGGAAAAGAAAATGTAGATGTTGAGGGGTCTATAGGATACAGAATCCAAAATACCACTGATAATAAAGGAATGAGTAGACTCTCCTTTTAAAGTGTGGATGATCAGAGGGCACACAATAATAATTAGACTCCTGACCCAAATGGTCCCATCTCAGTTTCTGAGTGCATAAATACTTGGTCATTTACCCAGCTATAGAAAGCAAAAGTCATATGAATATAATTAGCAAATTGCAGAGCCATCATCCTGTTCCTTCACATGTGAAAAAAGAGCCTTATGCTACAATGGGCCAGGTGTAAGCCTAGAACACTGTCCACATCCTCCTTTTACAGTAACTCAGAAGTAGTTGTGCATCCTGAATGAAGTAGCAGTGATAAATGCCACCATCAAAAACTTAAAGGACATAGCAATGGTTAGTCTTATTACATTTCTGCTTAGTTCACTGCTGTGGTATGTAAAAAAAGGAAAGAAAATAGAAATCTTGATAAATGATGATAACCTTCCATAAATCTAGCAAACTGGTAGCCTCAGTCTTAATTTTCATGTTGGGGTTATGTCTTTTCTGGAAGAAATCACCATTCTTCTTGTTCTTTACATATAGCTATAGATCTGGGGAACTACGTTTTCCAATGCCTGTCTAGAGGGAGGATCAGATATCATTAGCATTCACTTGGAAACACAGAAGTATACTTTCACAGTCTCGATTCAAAACTATATTAATCTCCTTCTCTGTCTCGATGTAGATTGAAAGGACCTTAATTATCTGGACATGCTTGCACTATTTTGCTGTACCAGAGTTCACAAACTTTTATTGTGAAAGGTCAAGTAGGAAGTATTTTAGACCTTGCAGACCATATAGTCTGTGCCATAACTTATAAACTCTGCCATTGAACAGTCATGGACATTAAGTAAAATAACGTGTGTGGGTATCACCTAGATTTCAAGATATACTACAAAGCTGTAGAAATCAAAACAGTAAGGTACTGGTATAAAAATAGACATAAAAATCATTGGAACAGAGTAGAGATCCCAGAAATAAACCCACACTTAAGTGGCCCATAAATCTATGAAAAAGGAATAAAAACATACAATGAGGAAAAGACAATCCCTTCAATAAATGGTCAGGGAAAACTGGACAGCTACATGAAAAAGAATGAAACTGAGCCACTTTCTTACATAATACACAAAAGTAAACTCAAAAGGGATTAAAGACCTAAAAGTGAGACTTGAAATCATAAAACTCTTAGAAAAAAACATAGGCATTAAATTCTTTGACATAGACCATAACATAAAACTCCTAGAAGACATAGGCATTAAAGTCTTTGACATAGGACATAACAACATTTTCTAGATATGTCTCCTTAGGCAAGAGAAGCAAAAGCAAAAATTTAACTATTAGGACTATCTCAAAATAAAAAGCTTTTGCACAGCAAAAGAAACCACCAACAAAACAAAAAGGCAACCTACTGAGTGGGAGAATATATTTTCAAATTATAACTCAATTAAAAATGGGCAAAGCGCCCCAGTGGACATTTCCCCAAAGATATACAGATGGCCAACAGACACATGAAAAGATGTTCAACATCATCAGACATCAGGTAAATGTAAATCAAAACCACAATGAGACAGTATCTTACACCTATCAGATTGGCCAGAATAAAAAAAGATAAGTAATTACAAGCGTGGGCAAAGGATATGGAGAAAAAGGAACCTTCATGCCTTATTGGTGGGAATGTAAATTGATACAGCTACTGTAGAAAACAATATGGAAATTGCTCAAAAAAATTAAAAATAGAAATACCAAATGATCCAGTAATTCCAACACTGGGTATTTACCCACAGGAAACAAAAACACTACTTTGAAAAGTTATATGAACCCCTCTGTTTATTGCAGCATTAATTGCAATAATCAAGAGAGGAAAGCAACCCAAATATCCAGTGTCCATTAATAGACAACTGGATAGAGAAAATGCAATATACACACAAACATGCACACACACACACACACACACACAGAGTGAGAGGGAGAGGAATATTACTTGGTCATGGAAAAGGATGAGATTTTTGCCATTTGTAACCACATCCATGGACCTAGAGGATACTAGGTTAAGTGAAATAATTCACAGAGACAAATTCCACGTGATTTCACTTATATGCACAATCTGAAAAAAAATGAATGAACGAAGAAACAAAAAGCAGAATCAGACCTATAAATACAGAGAACACCTTGGGGGTTGTCAGAGGGGAGATGGGTGGGGAGAAGGGGATTGGGCGTTACAGGTTTCCAGTTATGGAATAAATAAGTCATGGGGTTAAAATGTACAACATTGGGAATATGAGTCAGTGGTATTGTAACAGTGTTGCATGGTGACAAATGGTAGCTCCCCTTGTGGTGAGCACAGCGTGATGTACAGAGTTGTTGAAACATATGTTGTACACCTGAAATGAATGTAACATTGTGTGTCAATTATACGCAAACAAACAAACAAAAAGGTAATAATGGATGTGACTGTGTCTCAGTAAAACTTTATGTATGAGGAAGACACCTGCGTGGCTCAGTTGGTTAATCGTGTGACTCTTTAAAAAAAAATATTTTAATCTTTATGTATTTTTGAGAGAGAGAGAGAAACAGCATGAGCAGGGGAGGAACAGAGAGAGAGGGAGACACAGAATCTGAAGCAGGCTGCAGGCTCTGAGCCGTCAGCACGGAACCCGACACGGGGCTCGAACTCATGAACCGCAAAATCATGACCTGAGCTGAAGTCGGACGCTTAAGCCACTGAGCCACCCAGGCCCCCCAAGTGCGTGACTCTTGATTTAGGTTGAGGTCGTGATCTAACGGTTCTTGAGTGCAGGCCCTGCATAAGGCTCTGCACTGGCAGTGTGGAGTCTGCTTAGGATTCTCTCTCTCTCTCTCTCTCTCTCTCTCTCTCTCTCTCTCCCTCCCTCTCTCTCTGTCCCTCCCCCATGCTCTCGCTCTCTCAAATAAATAAATAAATAAATAAATAAATAAATAACTGATAACATTTTTTTTTGTTTATGTATGAAAACAGGTGACAGGCTACATTTGGCCTTGGTACTATAGTTTTTACACCTCTGCCCTATACTGATAACATCATGTTATTTGACCTGATGACAATGAAATGGCAAGCACTCTGTAAGTTCTGGAAAGGCACTTATACATCCGAGGGCAGGATATTAAACCCGATAACGTTTTGGGGGCCTGCCATATCTGTCAAATTTTTAGAGGTCTGAGAGTTTGGGTAATACTGAGACATTTCTTCCAAAATAAATTTCAGAATATTTCACTTGATGCTTCCTATCCGTAAGAAACTGGAACAGTGCTTGGATGACCATTTTGCTACAAGTCCCCCTTGTAGCAATATGGCTCTGACTCATTTATTACATGACTCATTAGGCTGTCAGTTTTGAGGGAGGGTAGAATATTACAGCCTTCTGCAGTAAGTTCAGGAAGCTGTTGACACGGGCGCATTCAAAGGAGGTAAAGGTATTTACGTGCTGCCCACGGTGTTCTACAACATGTTGATTCTCTGGCAAACCTCTGAAGCCAGGCTGTGTCATTCACGCCAGATTACTATTCACTTTTGAACAGAGATTTTCGACAGGCCACTGGACTTTAGTAGAAACCCTGTAATAGAACATGAGACCTCTGGTGAGTATGCAATAAATATACTCATATGTGAGCTCATATACGGGATCCGTTATACCATACGATGAGTCCATTATGAGCCAAATATTGTCCGAAGAGCACAACATCAATCGATCACATGAAAACGGTACTTTGGGAATCCAGACCCTTACATCATAGGGCTCTTCTGACCAGTATCTTTCTTCAGTTAATACCTATGGCTCTGTTAGAAGTTCTCTATGACCAGCTGACACTGGAAGGACAACATGAGACTGGTTCATAAGTGAGTCAACTTCATATGTCAGTGTGAACAGAAAATAGGCAGCTTCTTTGTACAATCCCAATCCGTCATATCCATCAGACTCAGAGGTGACGGTCATTCTTCCCTAGTGAGCAGACCTTCAGCAGTGTGGCTGTTCATCAACTTCAATGGTCACAGGTAACAATACACATAGAGATACCAGAGCAGTGACAAATGGCTTAGCCTGGAAAAGACTGGAAGTTGAGGATAATAACATAAGAAAATTTTCAGGAAGATGCATGGGAATGGACTTAGGAAATCACCCAAAATGTGCAGACCATCTTGTCTCAGGACGTTGTCCACTAGAAAAGGCATCCATCTCAACTAGAACCCTGAACACTCAGATAAGCAGGACAAACTCACCCAGTGGAGGGCACCAGCTTCCCTTCTTGTCCACCCCAGTGCCTACTCGGTGTGCTCGTACAGTAAATTCCCATGGTGGTAAGAGTGGAGGCTGTTCATGGGTCCAACAATACAGGCTTCCTTTCTGAATGCTGCTATGAATATTGTGGTAGCAACGTCAAGCCCGCCATTAGCAAAGCTACAAATTGAGCTCTTGCTCTGATAAAATATAATGAGAAGATTTAGCCACTTAAGGACAAATTACTTAAGAACTCTATCACTTGCACAGGGTCAGAAACTTGTCCTATCTTATTTCCTAGATATGGACTTGTCACTCTTCAAGGTGTTGTGAGACATTGGATAATTCTCTTTGTCCCCAGTGTTCCTGTGTATTATGGACTTGGTGACTTCCTGCTACAAGCTCCTGGGAACTTCTGCCCAAGGGCTTTATCTGGTCGCAGGAGCTACCTACTTGGCGCGTACTGGGGCCCCCCTACTTTGGGACATACTGGAAGTACCAAAAAATTAGCAGTGTAGAAGCAGCATTCAACTGATCATTAACACGAGTTTGGTGCTTAAAAATTTCAGCTTCCTTGCTTCTTGTAGGGGAAGAATCTTGAGGTTTGCTCTTTGCGTTTGCTCTTGTAGGGGGAGAATCTTGAGGTTTGCTCTTTACAAAATGGAGTCCCAGCAACCCACAGTGGTAACCATGTAACTAGCACAACTTTGACTGACTTTCTTCCCTCCCCTACTCACTTCTCTGATTCCTTCCCATGATTTCTAGAATCACGTCACAAATAAACTACTTGTATTCAACTCCTTGTCTCGGTTTCTGCTTCTCGAAACTTTCAACTTTACTACATTTGGATTTAGAAGATTGGCCGTAAAACTGAACTATTTAATTGCATCTATAAAAGTTCTTTTAAAACATCTATTATTCATTCACTGGGCAAAAAAAGCATCAATTATTCATTTATTGGACAAAGATTTATCGGGAACCTCTTGTGTATATAATATGTCTCTGATCTTGAGCTATACACAGACTAGTGACTTGAGAGATAAATGAACTAAAATTAGAAGTCGGTCCTCTTATATGCCTAGAGTATCACAGGGGGCCACATCAATGGAGAGAGAGGAAGAGAGAGAGAGGGAGAGAGGGAGGGGGAGAGAGAGGGGGAGAGAGAGAGAGACGATACTTAGTTCGAAGGTCAAGGAAGATATCCCAGTGAGGCTGTGAGAGCTTTGTATCAATGAGTGAGAAGGTGGAGAAGGTTCTTTTAGCTCTGAGGCAAGATAAGGAAGAACATTATCTGCAAAGAGGGAGCATGTGAAAAAATGCATGAGACATTGTCTAGAAGAGTAAAGAGAGAACATACCCATTGTTCTTTGCATTTACTTATTTGTTTGGAGACAGAGAGGGGACACTGAAGGATTTATTATTGCAATACCTAATTTTTGCCTTTGAATCATGTTCACTCAACACTTCTACCAGAAGATATATGAGATTCAAAACTGAACCAATAAATATGCTTTTGAACCTGCTATAATTTTTTTTGGATAATAAAAATTTCATAAATTGGGAATGAGACCAGAAAAAGAAATGCTCCTTGAGGCAGCCGCCTATATGCAACTCCTCCATCTCAATAGCATCTTTTGATTCCAGATTCTAAAGAATAACACATTTTTTATCATTTCTGTGAAAACCAACCTTACTGCATGCATTTTGTAGAACAGATTATGTGGTGTGTGTGTGTGTGTGTGTGTGTGTGTGTGTGTTTGTGTGTGGAGGGGGGAGGGTGGGTGCCAGTGCTGCTGGTTTTCACCTTATTTTCCTTTTGCTTGGAGATAGAAATTCTCCTCAATCCTTCCACCTCTCTGGGAAACGTAGGGGTAGATTTTCCTATATTCTCACTACCCCATCACTTACTATTGCATGAAGCATGGAAGGAGGCACTGGGTGTCTGTTGTCTACACTACTGATCAAAGTTAAAGGTAGTGGTGTCTTCCTCTAGAAGGACCTACCCACACGCTGAGAGCATTTCCTCATTTACTCCTGCTGTAGTGCACTAAGCTTCCTGCAGTCTTCTGGAATGTCCATCTATAACAGGCTGAGTCCATGGGAGAGGTGATAAGAACCAGTATTCTGACTTCATGTCTAGGCTGCATTTTCCAACTGATAACTCTAAGATGTAAGGTGAATTGTGTGTGTTAATGTCTACCCAGCTCCTGTGTGTCAGTTGCTCTGTAATTTGGTAGGCAGAGAGGGAGAATTATCAGATTCCTTTGGAATGCAATAGTTTTTATATTATGATAGCCATAAGAACGCTTTCCTATGTTTGGCATGATACACGTGGCAGCAGGAAAGGAATCCTGGGAAGCATGAAACCTATCTCTCAATTCATAGTCAGGAAACTCACGTCTACAAATTTTATTTTATTTTATTTTATTTTATTTTATTTTATTTTATTTCATATTTTATTTTATTTATTTTATTTTATTTCATATTTTATTTTATTTATTTTATTTTATTTTTTATTTTATTTTTATTTTATTTCATTTTCATTTTATTTTATTTTATTTTATTTATTTTATTTTATTTTTATTTTATTTCATTTTTATTTTATTTCATATTTTATTTTATTTATTTTATTTTATTTTTATTTTATTTTATTTTATTTATTTTTTATTTTATTTTATTTTTATTTTATTTTATTTCATCTTTATTTTATTTCATATTTTATTTTGTTATTTTATTTTATTTCATTATTTTTCTCAACGTCTACAAATTTTAAATGATTGTCTAAAGTCATAGAGCTACTTGGAGGAAGAACTCAGACCAGAACTTAGGCCTATTGATATTCAACTCAGGATTTTTTTTTTTTTTTCACAAAATCTAACTTCCTGTCTCTAAATATGCACTTGGTGGTTGAATATCACATTAAAATCAGAGCAACAAAGGCTGCGCGGATGTAAAGGAGATCATAGTATGAATACATTACATCCTAAGGGGATAGAGGACCTTAGAACTAATTTCAAATTAGATTTTCTGGGGCCCAATGCCAGCAACATCACATCTCATAACGCTAAGGTTTTGCCTGTTATGACAGAGGGCAGTGAAGTGCACTTACGAAAAAGGAGTAAATCACAGACCATTTCATCAAAAGGCTCGTACAGTTTATTTGGGGAAACGGGCAGGCAAACAAACCAATATGGTACCTGCCACATGGCACCTGTTAACTGCAAAGCCGCGGGCAGCATCGGGCAAGCACAACGAGTGAGCAGCAGAGTCTCTCTAGAGGATCCAAAAGGCATTACAGAGCCTTGAGCTGATCTGTCAAGGTCGTGAGCTGGCTAAGGATATCTTGGGGATGAAATAGAAAGAAGCGAAAGAACGGGTAGGGATGGTTTCTGGGAAGGGGGGCAGGAGAGGACTCTTGTGTGCAGATGAAGGCTGGGGAAGGTAAGGAGGGAGGGTCCTGGGACTGCCCCATGAGGGTGAGGGAAGAGATCCATGTGTGGTAGATTCATACAGGAGCAACAGCAGCCAAGGTTATGCCAGAATGTGGATAAAAATAGTTCTGCCACTGTCTCACCCTGGCTTTATAATCTGTGTCAACTCTCCCATATCTTCTGGATAAAGCCAGCTTCCAGGGTGGCCGGTTTTCAGTCCCGTTCAATTCCCCAACAATATAGGAAGTTCCAGTCAAAAGAGAGTTTCTCTTTATGCCGTATATACCCCATCGCCTCCTTCTGACACTCCCATCTTAGTTTGCCAAGGATGCTGCTTGTCTCTCTTGCATTTTCCACAGAACTCAACCTGGTTGTTGAGTTGGACACCATACTGTCCAAACGCCATATATTGGCATCTACTCCTCTTCTGAGCACTTCTGACACCCGGCTATGACTTTCCTTTAATTAGTACATTCAGTGTTCTACCTCATTTCATACCTGTGCGTGTGCTTGTGTGTATGTGTTTGGACCCACTTATCCCAAAAGACTCTTTACTCCTCAAGGAAGAATCCAGGTGAGGCAACACTCTGCATCCTCCACAGCAGCTAACAGATAGATTGACAAAGAATTTGTGACTTCTGAGAGATGACTTGGGTTGCACTCGACAACAGAATGGAGGCTTTAAATGCAATTCATTAGGGAGAGGCGACCTTCTGAATTCAGTGCCTAGGGAAGAAAGCATGCTGTCTCTATTTCTTCTCTAGAAACAGGTAAAAGGGAAAGCATGGCAATCCATTTGGTTCTTAGTAGTTGTGATATTAACAGCTAAGGTTAACAGTATCCTTTTCCATTCATAAGAGCTCTACAGTTGCATCCGCGACCCCATTTGGAGACTCACAGTGACCTAGGTAAACAACTGTTTTTTTGTTTTGTTTCTTATACTTTTCCGAGATAGAAATGGCTTCTTACATGGGCCAAGTGGTTTGTTGACAGGTGGAACCAGTTTTTCACTGGGACTCAAACCCAAATCCTCTGATGCTGAGACACTTAAGCTGTCTCTTCTAAAGACATAAGACAAACTTGGGGAGCCTGGGTGGCTCAGTTGGTTAAGTGTCCAACTTCGGCTCAGGTCATGATTTCACGGTTTGTTGGGTTCGAACCCTGCGTCGGGTTCTGACAGCTCAGAGCCTGGAGCCTGCTTCGGATTCTGTGTCTCCCTCTCTCTCTGCACCTCCCCTGCTTATGCTCTCTCTCTGTCTCAAAAATAAATAAATATTTAAAAAATTTAAAGAAAAATATAAGACAAACTATTTTATGAGAACATTTCACACCCTTTTCACTTTTTTTATTAGATGCAATGACTATCAGGTGAGCTCAGATTTATGTATTATTTTCCCAGGTTTTAAAAGAGAGATCTCTGAATCAGAAGGGTTAAGAGGCTTCATAGTTTACTTTAAATGAAGATCTATACTCTATCATTTTGTCTGAGCATTGCTCCTAGATACCATTATTATCTCCATTTTATAGATGAAAAAATGAGGCCCAGGGAAATGAGTAACTTGTCTATAGCTTCAAAGCTAATAAATACCAGAGCTGCAACTCCAATCAAGTTTTCTGATTTTAAACCTACACTAATTTTGTGATAGCCCACTGCCTGAAGAGAAAATAAAGCACAGAAAGCAAAAAAGCAAGACAGAAATGAGAAACCTACGTGGAAAGTGTTTATTACAAACATCAACTTTTTCTCAAGTTTCTAAGATCTGAAGGTTCTCAATGACTAAATTATTTCCTGGAGGTAACACATGTACTGAGAGAACCTCGTAAAAATCTTTAGGACACAGGAGAACTATTTAGCACAACACTCACTAGACAGAACATTAATGACTTCCCTCATTGGGAGCAAAAATGAATCTTCAGGAAATGCCAACGGAAACATTGATGTCAACACCAAAGTTACATCGGAATTCTCCCCTGTGTAGATTCTTGTATTATTTTCATTTTATTCTTCTTCTTAAGACATCGAGAGTTGTCCACAAATCTATTACCTTTCAGGAACAAACTCTGCTGTTATACAAATACTTTAGTAAATGTCTTTTGGGATCATGCAATTCCTTTAGGGGATGTATGGGGAAACCCTCTGTCTACTTGATTTACAAAATGCAGATGGTTGGTAATACTTGAATTGTTATAGATGCCTACTAACATCTTTCTCAGCACCCTTAAAGAGAGTGGCATAATTCTTTAAGACATAATATTACACTTAGGAATTGCTCTAAAAGATCATCAATCTTTTTTGCACAACTCTGAGTGCTCAGCTAGTGTTAAATAAACCATGACTAGAAATGAAATTCAAAATACTTTGAGTGATTTCTGCAAAATGCTCTCCATTTGCCAATTATGTCCTACCATATTTCATTTTATCAGTTATTCATTATTCTTGGCTAAAAATACAGTTATGACAAATAGTATATCTCAGAGGAAGTTTCATGATTTTCCAAAGAAATACGATCAATATGTTTCAGCCATGCCATCGTTTATATTTTGCACTTGGTGGAAATGATATTGTGAGCGATGATGATGGTGACTTTATTTGCAGTTGCTGATGAGTTTGGCTTTTAGGAGTATAAATATAACTAAAAGGAATATCAAATCCAATGGCATGGTTATCAAAAATGTATCTGCTAAACACAGAATGGACTTTCACCAAGAATAAAGGCAATCCATGAGAAATTTCTCTTTTTATATAATTTTGAATAAAGAAAACAAATTCAAAATCCACGGGTGTGTGGGTGGCTGAGTCAGTTAAGCATCCGACTTTGGCTTAGGTCATGATCTCAAGGTTCATGAGTTCGAGCCCCACCTCGAACTCTTTGTTGGCTGCCCAGAGCCTGATTCAGATCCATTGTCACCCCCCTCCTCCTCTCTCTCTCAAAAATAAATAAAAACATTTTTTAAAAAGCCAATCCACAAGAAGGGGTGCTTCATCCCCTACCTCTGACCTTCCAGGAACAGACTGAAAAAAATATCCAAATCTTTAAACTTTAAATCATCTACTTGTTTTTTGAAAAAAAACATACCATGACCTATGGAGAAGGTAATGAAACAGTCATATATTCTAATCTGGAGTCTTCTTGGATGCTGTGTAGCTTGAGAAAAATTACTTAACCTCTCTGACCCCCATTTTGTGAGTATTTTTAAGCAGTGCTTCAAATATCAAAAAAGATAATGACCTAAAGATATTTTTAAAGTATAAACATCTCTTCAAATATAAAGACTAGCTCTTATTATATTATATTCCCTAGAGAAAAAGGAGTTTTCATCCTACTAAAATAAAGTTAAAATTGAAATCATGTATTATTCATGTCTATAAGCCATAAAACTATATAAACACAAATGCTCTAATATAGTTTATACAGTAAAAACCTACATATGAATTAATAGATTTATGAAATTAATTAAAAGCAATTACATATTGTCATATATCACCGTTACAAGCAATACACTGTAACTAACAACTGCACTTTGAGGTATTCAAGTCATTGAGGTATTCTACTCATTTTTTATCCTGCTGCATTTCTGTGACATTTCCAGCAGCCTTTCTGGCATTCAAACCTACAGCCTTTTTAAATCAAAGATTCTCTATCTCCCCCAGCTACGGCCACATGAGTCTTTAAGTGACCGTGGCCCTTTTTCGACAGAGAAGAAAAAGGATGTTTTGCCTCATAGCTTGCAGAAGAAGGGCACGCGTTCCAAGGGTGGCGGGCAGGGCAATGTCACAAGCAAAAGTCTGGTGGAAGAGAGAAGAGTCACGAGGCACAGAGCTCAAATGGACAACATGGAGGACGAGTCAGAATAGAGTAGGCATTGGTGTTGGCGTCGCCAGAGAGACTTCTGAGATGGGAATGAGACACAGGCTTGGGGGATACTGAATGCCGCTCTAAGGAACCTTCACTATCCTCTTAAGAAGTGGACAAGTTGTAGAGCGAGGCAGCAAGCTCAGACCTTCGCTTGAAGAAGTTCACTCAGGCCCAAAGTGCAGGTTTTAATGCAGCAGGAACAGACGCAAAGAAAAACCAGGAAAGAAAGAAAGGTGAGAAATCCTGGTGTCCTTGACTGTCGCCTTGGCTAAGTCCTGGTTCTCCTTTCCTACGTACTTTAGTGAGCAATACAGCCTCCTCTATCCTGTTCCCTCATAGTCTTATACTCAGTCACAGGGACAAAAGAAGGGACATGATTTTACGACCAATGAAACCATGGGCAAGTCTCCACTCTACAAGATACTAGTGGTGCAAACCTAGGAACATTCCTTCTTTCCCCACCCCTCTCCCGAGCCTGTTTCTTTCCCTCTAAAAGAGGGATAATCATAGCTAGCTTACAGGGCTGTGAGTATAAGAGGCAAAATATGAAACTTGCCTGGCCCTTCCTAGCCCCTCAGAAAATGGTGGTTACCATTTTCATTTGTTTGCCCTAATCTACTGGGACTTTTCTCTACAGATGTAGAAATAGCTCTGCTGAAGGAAAGTGGCTTGCCCTAGATGCTTTAGTGAGTTCAGGGAGTGGAATCCATGGTTCCATGGTTCCATGGTTCCATGGCGGAGGCCACCATCTAAGGTTCCATTACCTCCCTCCTTTCTTCTTGTGCTGAAGCATCCTGCTGATATGCAAACACCCAGGTAAGACACACCGTGCTGCTTCTCTTCTGCAAGGACTGTTAACAGAACCTCCAGGCGATATGGCTTCACCCTCACCATTATTAGCCGTGTCAGCCATTCTAAATGTGTGGGGGATTTGTTCGTATGTCACTAACATCATACGACCTATTCAATGTTATCTTATTTCAATCACTTCACTTCAAAGCAAAATTACACATATAAGTGATCCAAAATAATTATAAGCATAATTTTCATACAAAGTATCTCTTCCTATATATATATTCTTCACCCTAATGTTGCCCATGTGAATTTTCATTTACCATTTAATTTTATAAATCACCGTGATAAAATAAGGTTTGGGTGTCAACGTTTTTATTAGGCATAGAAAAATTTCTTTCCTATAGGTTTTCTAGATGAGGACAGCCATAACAAAAATGGCATTCACTGGGTTTTTATTCTCAGTCTGCACTGAGCGCTTCACACACGTTGCCTGACTGTACTCATGTGCAATTTTACGAAATTATGCTGTTATTCTTCTCATTTTTAACAGATTTAAAAAGTAATGCTCAGAGAGGCTGGGTATCCTGTCATACCAGTAAGCCAAGGAGCCAGAATCGGGCTCAGTTCTGCCAGAACTTAGGGTCCATGAGCGTGTGGCATCCCAAAAGCACCACCTGCATATACGGCAAACACGTGAAAATATAACCTTCAGAAGTGAGCATCAGAAAATAGAAATAAGCTTCAGAAAATAGAAAATGTGGCTTGCGACTTACCCTTGTTGTTATCATGCTGGTTTCAAAGAGACTCCCTCCCAGGATTCCTGCTGAGTGGAAAAGACCTAGGGTTGATTTTTAACTGAAAGCATAAAAGTATCTAATAATGAGAATACGAGGCACTGTGGCAAACCATGGGGGTGAACATCTTAGATGCGAGAATTTTGCTGCCTCCCTAGAAGTCATTAGGTGTTTCAAGACACCACTAGATGGGTGATACCAGCTGGAGGAGAGTTCTATTGAGACTCTCTAAGTGCTCTGGGGACAAAAAACAGATTCTAAAAAAATCACCAGTTACAGATGACAGAGAAAATGAACAATGCAGCTGGAGCCACTTATCCAAGTGTTGCTGACAAAGACAGTTGGCCTAACAGGAGACTAATAACATATTCACTTGAAAATTCACTTTATAAATGAAAGTCATACGCAAGTGTTTGTATTTGGTTGACGACGATGATGTCTAAGGCTTAAAAATACAAAATCCCTTACCATCTAGAGAAAGACGCAGGAGTCACACCTATAAAGCAACAATGAATGACCAAATAAGATAGAGAATTAAGTATGTGGCATAATAAGCCATGCGCTGAACCATTAGTGAACCCTCAGTAGAGGGGAAGCTTTATAGAAGAAGCAGAAATTAGTCGGGGTGTTCTGAAGAATGTACGTGCAAGAAGGGCGATTTGGGTTCACCTAGTCTAGCCCACTCAGGGGACCTATGGCATACCAGATGCTCCCATGCTTAGATGTAATAGTGGATAGGCAATTGCAACGAATATAGCCTATCAAAACAGCAACCAAAGACTCAGGGACTCAGGGAGGAGGGTCAGGGTCACTCCAAGTAACAAGCAACCCAGGCCAGCTGAAGTGCTGAGCGAGGGAGACAACTCTATAAACGAGCAGTGGAGGGATTTGAAGATTTATTTTAAAGGAAATTATAGAAAATACTACAGGACAGAGAGAACATAATGAATAATTTTACCTGCGAACAAATTGAGTAAGGGAGGTAGAAAGGCTGGCGTCGGAGAAGAGTAAGTTCGAACGTGTTAGTAGGCTGGAAGGATGAGAATAGGAGGACAGATATAGTCAAGCCAGGATCTTAGCGGCAGGGGGATAAAGTCAAGCTTAAACAGCTGGCTTCATACAAGATCAGCCATGGTCACTGGTCCCCGTTGGGTGCGGGCAGGGGGAATTCCGAGATTTTTAGGAGGGAGACACATATGTGGAATAGTTTTCTGAGAGGAGAAAATACACTTATCTAGAAAGTGTACTTTCTTAACTTAGAATAAGATGGTTGTTAGGGTTCCTGGGCAGCGCAATCAGTTAAGTGTCCAACTCTTGATTTCAGCTCAGGTCATAATCTCACAGTTCGTGGGATCGAGCTCTGCGTTGGGCTTTGTGCTGACAACCCGCTTGGAACTCTCTCTCTCTCCTCTTTCTCTCCCTCTCTCTGTCTCTCTCTCCCCCTCTGCCCCTTCCCCGATTCATGCATGCTCTCTCTCTCAGTAAATAAATAAACTTACAAGAAACAAACAAAAAAAAGGACTCTCTCTCTTCCTCCCTCTGCCCCTTCCATGCTTGCTCTCGCTCTCTCTCTCTCTCTCTCAAAAGAAAAAAAAAAAGGAGAATGGGGCATTTAAAACTGATGTCTTAGTGAATGGTTAATCATAGATGGGACAAAGTCTAGGGTGAGACTATGGGATTGGAGAGGCACACAGTCATTCGAGTTGGAATGTCAAAAAAATGACAGACCAGGCTATTGGATACTATCATCACGGGTGTGGTAAAGACCACCAATAACGGTAACAGGAGTTAGTGGTAAACTTTAATCCAGATGCTAAGGACATCAGTGGATATAAGGCTACTGGCTGGTGAGTAGTTGATGACAGCAATAAAGAAGAGGGTAATAAAATTTAATGACACATACTTAGAAACATAGAGAGAGAGAGAGAGAGCCAGTGGAAGAAAGAGTTTAGAAGTTGCAATGAGAAGCAAGCAGAAAATTTACCCGGCTACAAGAGCTAACAAAGCTAATAGAAAACAAATGAGCATAGTTTCTCTGTTTTTCGCAACACAACTTAGATTGAGACTTTCCCACCAGAGCCAATGACCAGTGATCATGTGGCTGTGACAAATCAAAGAGAAAGTGTGCTGAGGGTGTTTCCGGGAAAGACCTTCCCTCTTGAGAAAAAAAAAAAATGAGCCATTTGAGGGGCTGGGGTTGGGGCTATGCTGTCCAATTTTTGCTTTCAGATATCATGACTGAGGCCATGAGAGATAGCTTGGGACCATGGATTCATTCTGCCTGGCAGAATAAGCAACACTACAAGGATTAAAGACAGTTAAAGGAATGAGTTTTGATATCTAAACATGAAGTTCAATCTTGGAATAATAACAACAACAACAACAACCACAACAACAACAATAACAAATAAGCCTTTTAAATACCTTATTTAGCAAAGCTACTTCCTTTCCCTTCTCTTTTAGGCCGATAGATAACACACAGGCATTGCTATCAGTACTGGACACAATGGGTTGTCCAGATTTAAGAGGTAACGCATCTTTAAACAAATAGATACGTTTATTGGATATTAGACTGGTGATATTCGCTTAAAACCTATTAATCTATAGGAGAGTAAGCTGAGGAGTGAAATGGCATTCTCAAGCATATACATTTGTCATGACCAAAACAAACGAACACACACACAAACAAACAAAGAATCCACCCATAATAATCAGGCTGACTGGTGTGTAGATAGCACTTTCCAGTCCCAGAATGCTTGTTCTTAAATCATTTGCTTTAACCTAGAAACCAATCTCCTCTCTCCCTGTCTAGAGTTCCTTTCACGACTGCCTTCTTCCTTTATAAATCTCATCATCTCAGGAGACAGGAAGATTGATAGATCGTGCAAAGTTTTTGTTTTCCTTCTGTTTGACTACAAACCATTTTTTTTAGAAGCAGGTGGGAAGAAACTAAGTGTAAATAATAACAATGCTTTCTGTCTGTGACACCATTGAGGACTGTGAATCTGTCTCTAGGAGATGGTGAAGGATGGAACAGTGATATAGAGAGCAGGGGCTCGGCATCGAGTCTCATCTGTTGCCTTTTAGACAGGGGACACGTCATCTCTGGATTTAGGGCAACGGCTGATATGCCAGGATCAAATTTACAGATAGTGACTGCGGAGTGGTCCATAGAATGAGAAAGAGGGAGAAAGAAAGGAAATGTTTTCATTGAACCCTACCACATAAGGCAATATACTAAGTTAGTATAGATATAGGTAAAGATACAGATGTACATATATATATATGTATATATATATATATATATATATATAGAGAGAGAGAGAGAGAGAGATAATATTGCATATATTATTTCTGTTATTATCTTCCCTATTATATCTTACACTCCGCATCATTATTATTGGCCATTACCTCCATGGGCTCAGTTGACCTCCTGGTCCAAAAAAGATACTTCTTGAAATAATGAGTGATATTTAACATGGAAAGTGACTTAAAAGCCATCTAAACGGCAGAGTTGACAGATGAAAATTTACAAGCTAGTATATTGTGCAGTTACATAAATAGTGTCAGAGTCACGACTAGACTAATACCAACTTTAGGGAATAAGCTAAAAATCCAAACCTTCATTCAGTTTGCTCATATTTACTGAGATCCTTCCATACTCAAATGGGTCATTTGGCAGTGGCCACATTAAAAACATGTGTAGGGGTGCCTGGTTGGCTCAGTAGGTTTAAGCATCCGACTTCGGCTCAGGTCATGATCTCACAGTTCGTGAGTTTGGGCCCTATGTCGGGCTCTGTGCTGACAGCTCAGAGCTTGGAGCCTGCTGCTGATTCTGTGTCTCATTCTTTCTCTGCCCCTCCCCTGCTCATGCTCTCTTTCTCTCTTAAAAATAAATAAACATTAAAAAAAAAAGATAAAAAAATAGTGCAGAATGTATGAGACTCCGGAGTCTGAAGAAAAAGAAAACAATGTTTGGGAATAAAGTCATAAAAGCTTTCATGACGAAGTGCTCCTCATCTTGGTTTCTTGGAAGGTTTCAGCCTTCCAAGGGCAGAGAGAATGGAGAGTCTTCCTGTGTGCAGAGTATTATACAAGCAAGTGAATACCAGTTTGGATAGAAGCAGGTATTATTTCCCAAAGATCTGACGCACACCTTGTTCCCCCTTCCCCTATCCTCATCTGCCCCCTGAATTTTCACCATATATAATTAAAGATATTCTTGGGCATGTTGGTTCAAACTCCCTCAGAGCTTCCTGGGTGTGATCTGAAACCAGTTCCTGCACATGCAGCACAGGGAGACATGGAAGGAAAAGGCAGCTACTGGAGCTTTGTAGGTGGCAGGTGTAATAAGCAAGGGCTTATCCATGGGGCTTGTCTTGGGCAGCCTCAAGAGGAGGAGATCTTTGCACCTGCCCACCAATGTTAAAACTTCCTATAGAGGCCTTAATTGGGATCAGTCACATATACCGTGCGTGTGGTCCCAGCACCACCGTGTCCTTGGGCAACTTCTGGGAATAGGGAAGGCAAGCAAAACCCACATTCCAAAGACAGGGGAAGAGCAAGGAGCCTCTGATTTCTGGGGTCCAGTTCACTGGACCAACTCAGAATTTCCCCTGTAGACGCCTCTTTCCCACAGGCAGGGAACTGAAGCGGTGTATGTGAATCACCCCTAGCCACGTTGACATATAAAATTGACCATCACCACAACCTTAACTTCATAGGAGATTTCTTGACCCCTTAACAAGAATAATTTATTTCTCGTTTTTTGCTTTTGTTATATAAAGTTCCAGGTGGAGCTCTGATCCACCAATGGACGTTACCTTGCTCCCTACGAAGGAGGATGTTCATGCAATGGCTCTGCATGTCTAATGGAGGGTGCTGTTCTAACTCTTCCTTATGGCCAGGGTAGAGTCCACATGTTTAGGTGCTAGAGGTAAAATACAAGACGAGTCTGGATCAATGAGTCACCTAAAATTTCAATGGGTAAAAAGTCATGCAATTAACTTATTTTGTTAAGTCACCGACTTTTAGAGCTTGTGGATTAGCAAAGCAGAACCGAGCCTATGTTAACTAATTAACTTTATTAACAGTCTTAGGGAGTTGATTTAAGGATTTTATTGGATAAAAGATGTGGAAATTTTGGAAAAGGCTAAACATTATTGTGTCTTTAATCCTGCAGCTGTGTTTCAATGAAATCACTGGTAGTTCTAAACAAGCCTGTGCATCAGGACTGACTTATTATTTATTTCTACAAGGACTTTTACCAACTGAATATATTACATTTCTGTTTCAACTTTAATTTGGCAGAAAACTCAAGATCTCACACCAGAGAAACACAGCTGGGATGGAATTTTCAGGCACTAAAATTACTACTTTTAAGACTTTCTTTGGTGCCCGTACTTTATTGCCTAGTTCAAGATCAGACACATGATAGTCATAGATGTACTTTTATTTCTAAGATGCTAAACCGTTCTTGGCATGCCTTCTAAACAATATATTAGGACTAGCCATAACTATCGATGTCCTCTGTCCCACATGCTACAGGCTTCAAACAGTTACAAACTTGTCCATTTAAGTCAGAAAGTTTTTGTAAAAAGGAGGTCTTTAGGAAATGCAGCCTGTATTCAGTGAGTCAATTGGAGCTAGTGATGTTCGTTCAGGTGACGTGGAAGGTCTTCCAGAAGTACTCAGCTTTTCTAAAACCAGAAAAGTCTGCGTTTCCCATATCCACCACTTCAGAAGGTATTTTGTTCAGAACACATATGCATCAGAAAACTCAGACCCGATCCAAAGAGTAGACAACATTTGAAGAACTATTATGTAACTATTATTAATTAACAGTGAGATAATCTTAGTATTCAGCATCAAAATCGTTGTATTTTATGCCTGTATAGTCTTGGTAATGTCTATCATTATCATCATCATTATGACACAAAACTTAATTTATTGAGATTCTACTATAATTCAGACAATGTTTAGGGACAGTTACATATATTTCCTATTCAATTTTCACTGTGGCCATATGAGGTAAGTAAATATTTGTAATTATATTTTACAAACAAGGAAATTGAGATTCCCAATAGATATGTGACTTGCTTAGTGTTTTCTAACTACTAGGGTTTTGAATTAGGAATATAGATTGCCAGTCCTTTCCATTTCTATAAAAAGTAAGAAGTCCAAAATTTATGTGATGTCTCTCAATTTCTAACTTTCAACAGCTAATACAAAACCAATGTTTAAAATGTATATGTGGGCCAGATTTTCCCCCACCAGCTCCAGATTGTGGCCTTTGTTTCATGCGGTAAGAATGGGTGACTGTTGTCGAATGCGACTCTAGAGGTGGTTGAGAGTTTCACAACCTGCTTACACACTCTTGTTTACAGATGAGTCTGACCCCATACTCCTTACTCAAGCCAGAAATTCCAAACGTGCCGAAATACCTATCGATTTGGGATGTACCCCTCCACCCAACCCCTGCACACACAAAAAAATGTTGGAGGGTCATTAAGTATAAATGTCTACTCTTGGACACCATGCTCAGGGTATAAACAAGGGGTCAGCAAGTACTTACACTCTCAGAAGCATTGGATAAATGATAATGGAATGCTAACTTCTTCTCATTTATGTCTCTAAGAAACCCTTGGCATCATGTAGGGTAGGAGAGCTATGGAATATTTTTATTTAGTGTGTGTCCACCTGTTGTCTGAGCCTAGGCTTTCAATTTGTTTTTTTTTTTTTTTTTTTTCCAGTAACACATGGGATTCTATACAAGATCTAATAGTTTGTTGGCATTGAAGATGGGCGAAGTCCACCTGGGCGGCTCAGTCGGTGAAGCGTCTGATTTTGGCTCAGGTCATGATCTCATGGTTTGTGAGTTAGAGCCCCACATCAGGCTCTGTGCTGACAGTTCAGAGCCTGGAGCCTACTTCAGATTCTGTGTCTCCCCTTCTCTCTGTCCCTCCCCTGCTCATGCTCTGTCTCTCTCTCAGAGAGACAGGCACATAAATATTAATATTCATTAATATTTAACAAATAAATATTTTTAAAATTTTAATAAATAAGATCAAATAAAAGGGGCAAAGTAAAAAAAAACAAACAAACTGGATTTTATCCCTGTGTGTTCAGACCAATTAAGATATAGAGAGTAAAATCATTTGAATAAAAATCAAAATATTGGTTTTATTGCTAACATGTACACATTTGAGTTTGTAACTCAGGTCTGTGTCCAAAATAGACTTAAGAATAATTTATTCCTGGACTGTAACGTGGTTCCAGCTCAGTCCTGGCTTCATATTCATATGAGGAACTTCCAAAAATGATGATGCCCAGGTCCCACCCAACAGATTCAGATACAATTGATGAGGCCTGGGCTCCAGTTTACTTCCTTTTTTTTAAAAGTTTTTTTTTTTTTTATTTAATTTGAGAGAGAGAGAGAGAGCTCATGAGTGAAGGAGGGGCAGAGAGAGAGAGGGAGAGAGAAAATCCCGCGCCAACAGTGAGGAGCCCGACGCAGGGTTTGGAGCCCAGGAACCGTGAGGTCATGACCTGAGCCGAAATCGAGAGTCAGATGCTTATCCTACTGGGCCACCCAGGCACCATTTTAGTTGGCGTCTTAAAAGCTCCCCCATATGATTTCATTATAGGGCCAGGATGGAGAAAGGAGTGTTGGCTCAAACCAGTGTTTCTCCAAAGTTCCATGTGCATGTATATCACCCGAGGACCTTGTATAAACACAGATTCTGATTCCGTGGTCCGGGGTGGGGTCAGAGCACCTGCATTTTCGACAAGCTCCCAAGGGATGTTGAAATCGCTGGTCCTGAGATGAAACAGAGTGGCAGGGTGGAAACCACCAAGATGCTCTGCCTTAGCGAGAGAATGACTCTAGACCGTATCCTGGGCAGCTACTGCAGGGGAATTTGCTACTTCCTAAGGGAGGTTTCAGGGAAGATACAGCTTTCTCCACACCTTTCTCAGCTGGAACTCAGCCTTGATGCCTGTATGCTTTTGAGGTGGAACTCGAGGCAGAACTTAATGACTCTCTTCTCTGAGCAGAAAGATCCATGAGAGGCTAGAGAGGCTGGAGCTCCAGAGCGGCAGCTCTTTCTCCCCACTGAACTGATTCTGTAAGTCACTACTTTGGGACAGACAAATAAAAAGCTGAGGGAAGTACAGAAATGAAACTGTCAATGCTCTCAAGAAGAGTGACCCCAGGATGAGTGCAGGGAGGTGATAAGAACGTCTCCTCTTTACCTAGCTCATAAACTGTCTGATGTCGACCTTGTCTTTGATGGCAAGACGACATCCTTGATCTCTGAATCCCAAGGCTAACATTTAGTACTGCAAGTCCCAAAGGGAGATATGTGGAGGTGTCACTCCAGGCAAAATATCCACATGCAAACCTAAGACCTCGACCAACTCCTGACCAACTACATTAGAACCCTTGGGGGTGCCTGGACATTGGGGTTTTAAGGAAACTCTCCTAGATGGTCCTCATATGAAATCACAGTTGAGAGCCATGGACCCTAAGACTCTGTGAATAAACTATTTTAAAACCTGTTTGGCCACAGATCTAACTTACATATCTTAATACAGGTGTTGCAGCCTTCTTGGCCTTTTCTTTAGTCCCTCATTCTGACCATGGTTTGTAGATGGCTGAAGGCAGAGAGAAGGAGAATGCTCTTTACTCAGTGTACAGCCTACATAGCCTCCCTTGACTTGGTCTTCCCATCAGGGAGCTTTGTCACGTAGAAAAAAGAACTTGGGGCCTAATTTAGTCTACCAGTTCCATGGGGGCACAATGGAAATGCTGGGGAATCCCTAAAAGGCCAAGAGAGGCAATTAAAGGAGGAAAAAAAATCCACACACAGGCACCAAAAGAGGTCCAAAGAATATTTAATGTTTTGCTAATAAAACTTTATTCACTGAGGACTTGGAACAATGATGTCCTTAGGAGTGGGGAGAGTGTTTCCATCTTCTTATACAAGTTAAATACGCCATCAACACTTGATTATGTAGTTATATACCTCTTCTAAGTAGGGTCTCATTCAATTCCATACCTTTATTTTATTTTGGAGATAAACAGTTTCAACTTCAAGAGGCACTTGCATTTTTTTAAGTTTGTTTTGAGAGAGAAAGAGAGAGAGAGACAGAGAGAGAGAGAGAGAGGGAGGGGCAGAAAGAGAGGGAGAAAGAGAATCCCGGGAAAGCTCTGCACTGTCAGCACAGAGCCCAACATGGGGTTTGATCTCAAAAACCAGGAGCTCATGACCTGGGCCGAAATCAAGAGTTGGAGACTTAACCAAATGAGCCACCAAGGTGGCCCAAGAGACACTTTCCATGCGTACTTAAAATCACTCTTATTCACCCTAACTGTACCACTGGCCCTAAGTCTATTTGTCTATATGTACAGTGAGTTAGTAATTGGTGTATAAGACACAAGTATTTTTTGCAAACTAATAGTTGTAGATTACCTTAATTATCATGTAGTTGTAAATTTGCATTTACAACCTTATTGTGAATGGCATATATACAAGCATATCCAGTCTTATTAAGGTATTTACTTACAGCATCAATTGAGAAAAAAATGATGTTCAGGTAAAATCTATGTAATAGGTGAAAAGGGAATTAGAAATGTCTTCTGGCAAGAGGTACTTTATGTGCTACGGCAATGTTTCCAATTACCTATTGCGAGAGAAAGACAGGATACTTGTGTGTCTGGATTTCAAATGAACAATGTGAACAGGAATCGAGGGGAGAAAATGACGGACCATGAGTAGCCCTATAGACCTTCTTCCCTTCCTTCCCTAACTAACCAACTGTTGTCTCACCCCTGATTTGTCTGAAATTTTTAAAAAATAAATATTGATTGATAGCAAAAAAATAATAATAGAGGACTATGAGAAGGAAATAAAATCCTGAATTCTACAGTTCTCACATTTGGTTCAATTGGGTTATTATCTGACGTCTGCCTCTTCCTATATCAGGGAAACTGTCTTCTTTTTTTATTCATGTATTTTTTTAACATTTATTTATTTTTGGGAGGCAGAGGGAGACATAGAATCTGAAACAGGCTCCAGACTCTGAGCTGTCATGGGGTTCCAACTCAGGAACCGTGAGATCATGACCTGAGCCAAAGTCAGACACCCAACTGACTGAGCCACCCAGGCTCCCCAGAGAAGCTGTCTTCTTACTCTGAGCATGTTTCCTAAAATTTGAACACAGGGGTCCCCTGGATCATGTCTCAACTGCTTCTAGGATCCTGCTCTTTGGCAAGAAGAACGCTGAAGTGGTTAACAACTATTCAGAGTCTGGGAAAATGCAATGAGAGAGCATCTCAGTTGGTGCTTGGCTGGCTGCCCTCTTCCTCCATTCCTGCCTCCATTCCTGTCCTCAGCAACCCGGCCCCCAACTTCCCCCAAATGGGTTACACATACACCTGCCAAGCTGGCCCTCTAGATGAAGTACCACCAAAAATGTCATGTTTTTTTATTCCCCTAAAAATGTCTATTTTCAATCACCTTGTAAACTCAGCACAGCTTCAGGGGGTCTGGACTTGTTTAGAAATTTCATTTTATCGCTTGAGTGCCAGACCCAACAGACACAGCTTTGACATCAATTAACAGCAGGACAAATCGGCAGCAGCCATTTCTGGAAACAGCTTCCACGCTGACAGTGAAGCATGACGGTGGAGAAACAGCCCCTCCAGTAACACTTTGTCATTCTTCGACACTGCTGACAGACCCCTTACCTTGTGCCACACTGACACAACCTACAGGCACACACAATTATACACCTGGGCTTGCACAGGCAGGCTTACGCACGGGCGTAGGTCAAGGAGCTTGCACATAGACTGGTTTGTGTCCCTCCCCATGCACGTGCTCACACATGCACATACGCTTACACACTTAAATATGCCCACACATGCAACCCTCACAAATGCACGCAAAGACACACATCTGCAAACACACACATGCTCACACAGAGGATCTCATGTACCCCTCTGAGTGCCCCCAGGCTCATACATGTGCCTACACACCCAGCACTCACAAGGATATGCAGACGGGGTACACGAAGACAGGATTTCTGAGACAGGAGTACTCAGCCGGCTATGTGCGCTGTCACAGCTAAATCTGCACATCAGCTCACACAAATACGGGCAAAGTACCCACATGCTTAACACCTGATGCAAGACTGAAGACAAGTTTCTGAAGTCTGAAGGAACATTGGAAAGTGTGTCTGCTTTTGCTTTGAACAAAGACTATAAAATCCAGAGAAAATAAGCTCCTTACTTTCAGGCTTTAATATATTTAGCTGAGGACAGCTTTATCTGCCATATATATATATATATATATATATATATATATGGTCTGCCATTTAGGGTACTTGAGTTATGTTTACATAACAAGATCTTGGAACATTTAGCCAAATGAATATTTCTTTTATGTGCAAAGAGACGGCCTTCGATGGCTCGTTTTAGCTGTTGTTTTGCACCATTTACTCAATGGAGAAACTCTTCATGGTTGTTCAGTCCTGACATGTTTTGCCACAAACTGCATTTATTCACTTCCTCCGGCACCTACGATCGCCTCTAAAACTTTTCAGACCACTGGCTAGAAAACAAAAATGGCTGCCGTTCCAAGTCTCCATTTTTTTTTGTTTTATGCCTCTCAGATGTTTGGAAAACTAAACACCTTTATTTATTAGCACTTACACTGAGGCATGTGAGCCGAAGAAGGGGAAAAGGGAGCCCTGCTGCTGTCCTCACCGTAGGCAATAACAGCTGGAGCTGGAGAAGAGAAACAGAATAACAGAGTGGCTTTATTTATTCAGGTGAAAACCGTGCTCCTGGAATCTGGGCGGGCAATAATTTAGTGGGTAATGGGGCGAGGTGGAATAAGTCACAGAAGCCTGGGTCCCTCCACCGAGCACCTGTGTGACGTGGGGCAGAGCACGTGAAGCCCTGGCATTTGGATGCCTTCGGTGTAAGAGGAGGGCGATTAACACCTCACTGATTTTTTTCGTAATGGAGAAGGATCGCTGTAGTCTTTCTGGTACCAAAAAATCATTGTAGGCTTTTATCTTTCCTTTAATTACCGTCTGCAGAACAATTTGTTTAGTCTTTATACACAAGCCTAAACCAGTGGTTCTTAACCTTTATGACAGGTTTCATGTGGTTTGCCATCTCTTACAGTTGTTTTAAATGTTTATTTATTTTTGAGACACAGAGAGAGAGAGAGAGAGAGAGAGAGAGAGAGAGAGCAGGGGAGGGGCAGAGAGAGTAGGGGAGAGAGGATCTGAAGTGAGCCCTGCACTGACAGCAGAGAGCCCGACGCTGGGCTCAAACCCACAAACCATGAGATCATGACCTGAGCTGAAGTCAGAAGCTTATTAACAGACTGAGCCACCCAGGCACCCTCTTACAGCTTTATTCTAAAGGTTTCATCTTATGTTTATAAGTGGTTTTATTTTACCCCCTTGGAGAGTATTGTGGGTTCCTGGACTCAATTCCAACATATGTGTTGCGGTAGGGGCACTTCCCCATATCAACAAACAATTTTCTGACACGAGCCAAGTGTTTTACAATTCAGCTCAATTCAGACACTATCCACCCAGAGACAGCATCAGAGACCACAGGGTAAGGGCTCAGCCCTACAGATATACTCCCACCCCCGCTTCATATGCCAAGTATGAGACCAGGTTATCACCTGGGCTTCTGGCCAACTGGCAGTCCAATGACCCCCTTCTTTGGCTTCACCTGTCTGTCATGACCCACTGGCTTCGATACGAGATTCCCCTAAACTCCTCCTCAGGTTTGATTAATTTAGCAGAGAAGCTCACAGGACTCAGACACTTTTGCTTCCTAACCAGCTCATCATAAGAGGATATAACTCAGGAACGACCAAATGGAAGAGATAACATAGGACAAGGTACAGGGAAAGGGCACAGAGATTCCATGCCCTCTCCAGGTGCATCACTCTCCCCAAATCTCCATGTGTAACCAACCTAGAATCTCTTTGAACAGCACACTTTAATTTTTTTTGGAGGCTTCATTTACATAGGCATGTTTAATTAACTCATTGACCATTGTCTTACTTCTCTCTCCTTCCCAGAGGTTGGGGGAGTGGGTGGGGCTGAAAGTTTCCAGCCTCCATTCGTGTGGTTGGCTCCACTGGCAACCAGCCGCCATCTTTAGATGCTTTCCAAAAGTCACCTTATTAGTTTAACACAGGAGACGCTTCTAAGCTCTCATCAACTAGGAAATCCCAATGGTTTTGGAAGCTGTGAGCCAGGAGCCCTGGATAAAAACCAAATATATTTGAGGGCACCTAGGTGGTTCAGTCTGTTAAGGGTCCAACTCTTGGTTTCAGCTCAGGTCATGATTTCATGGTTTTGTGAGTTTAAGCAGAGCCTACTTGGGATTCTCTCTCCCTCTGTCTCTGCCCCTTCCCACTTGTGCTGTCTCTGTCTCTCTCAAATAAACAAGTAAATTTTAAAATTAAAAAAAACAAAAACAAAAACAAATATGTATGAATCATCAAATAATATGTATGTATGTGTGTATATATATATATATGTTTTGTATATTATATATGTTTTATATTATGTATATTATATATGTGTATCTATATCTATATCTATATCTATATCTATATCTATATCATCTGTATCTATATCTATATAGAAAGAGAGCACAATATTTCAGAGAAAGAACCCCGATTTTGGGTGAAACTCCATGAGAATAGAGATTTTTGTCTGTTAGTCACTCGTTTATTCCTAGTGCCTGGATAAGTATCTGATACATAATAGATTCTTAGTAAGTACTTGTTGAAATGAGGAACTCGATTCTCAACTATTCTGTCCCAAAAGAAAAAAGAATGTAATGAATTGCTTCTTATCCTTTCCACAAAGATAATTGCAATGGACTGAATGTGTCCCCTCCAAAATTCATATGTTGAAATCCTAACCCCCAATGTTAGGAGGTGAGGCCTTTGGGAGATTGTTCAATCATGAGGGTCAAGCCCTCATTAGTGAGATTAGTGCCCTTATAAAAGGACCCCACAGAACTCCCTAACCCTCCTTTGCCATGTGAGGACACAGCAAAAACCAGGGAGCAGGCCCTCATAAGACCCTGAATCGGCCAGCACCTTGATCTTAGACTTTGCAGCCCCCACAGTAGGAGAACTAAATGTCTGTTGTTTGTAAGCTGCCCAATCTACCGTATTTTTGTCATTGCAGTCATTGCACCTCGAGCTGACTAAGTCAATAAGCAACTAGGGCTTTGACTTACCCACCTCTCTTCCCTCAGGGCCTGATATGGCACATACAAGAGCCTTAACACAAATGTGTTCTATGAATCAATACATGACACAAAGAATTTAGTGAGGGAACAACAAAAATTTTGAAACACTATTAAAATGCCATTGTTAAAATAATCCAGCTCAACAGTCCTTGCAGACGAGCGACATTCTTCCTGTCTCTCTCTTATCCTTTCTCTCTTGCTTCCACGGGGGACCCCCTCTCCCTCAGACCGCAGGATACAAAATCTGACACGCTACTCTTGGCTTTTCAGATAATACACACTTGATCTCAATGACTTCATCTATAATTGTTTTTGTTCTAATTACCATGTGCAGTAGTAACTTTCAAATTCCCATCTCAAACTCATTCTCTTCACCACCTTTGTTCAATATTCAGCGAGGGCTGGAGCAATGCTACCAGAATAGCAGGCAAATGCCTTAAACAAGACGTGCCAATCACAGTTTACTGTCTTCTTTCCTAAATCTTCCTCTAGTCAATTCTGCCTCTCAGTAGATGACTACCAGTGTCCACCCAATAGACATCCGGAATCTTCTACACAGCTACACCCTGCAAGTCTCCTCCCCATTCTTTCTCTTTAAAGTCTTTTCTATTTACATTAAGTATTGCTTTCAAGTATTCATGTCTACCTCTCTCTTTTTCCTGCACAAATTTCTGCCTAAAAAAAGCTCCGAGAAGCAATGGGATAGAATCCACAGGATTTAAATGTATCTTTCAAAATACCTACAACCTTGAATAATAGAAGAGAAAGAGCTGAGAAAAGCAACGAAGGTCAAAGACACTTGTTGGAAAAGATGTTTGTAGTGGCAACCCTACAAAACAAAGTTAGCAAAAATTTCTTCCAAAAGGAAGTGTGATAGATAGAGGGCAAACTCAACGCTTGTTTCTTGGAATGACCAGAATGGCGTAATGCAAGCTAGCTAGAGGGACATCCCTGGCACCCATCCCACACCCCTAGGCTTTGGGCAAAGCCAGGGGGTTCAGAAAAACTGGAAACAGTTTTTTTTTTTTTTTTAGAAAGGAGAGGCCTTGAGTTGGAAGCTATCTGCGTTTGATCATTGCTTTCTGGAAAGAAGCAAAGACTCCAACGATCCACAGTCATATAACCCTGCCAGATAAGCTACACCCCACTATGGGAAGAAATTTCTGTTGATGAAGAGACCAGTTCGGGCACAGGCATAACCCAAACCTCCTGAAAATAGCTCTCCTCCAAGAACCCACCCTGTTCAAAGATGAGAAATAATTAAAAAGGAGGCAGCACAGGATCCAGACAAAAATACTACAAAAAACAAGAAAAAAGGGAACAGCACAATATGTAAGATGAGTAAGCTCCACCAGAAAAAAAAAGAAAAAGAAAAAGAAAATATTGCCACAGAACAAACGAGGTGCCATAAGCAAGATTTTGAGCAAGCAGCCATAAGTAAGATTTTAAGAATACTTTTAAGAAAGTACACGAGTCAGCTATGTCAAGTTTTCCAAAAGAGATGAAACATGCACCAGCAGAATGTGGGAAATAAGTGGAAAGACAAAAGGAAAACATCATGCTACAAAATCATGCCCGCTTTGGAAGCAGCAGGAAGGAAAATAGAAGCTGCTCACAACATAGTAAGGCCATGAAAGATTAGAGAGGGAGAAAAATAAAAGGAAGATGAGCAAAGAGTTCTAAAAGATTGCACATAGCAGCTGCAGACCACAGGAAAGGAAACAAGACTTCACACACACATACACACACACACACACACACACACACACACACATGCATACACCTATTATAGGTAGGTCCAAAAATGGAATACCTCTGTTTTTGAAGATACGATTTAGTAAATATTTTCAGGTATAAAAGAAAACCTAATTATATATGCTAGAAGAGTAGTACGCTAAGACTCAAGATTTTTGAAAGAAGAATGCTGGACGATTAAAGTTACTGGTCTTTTAAAATAGAGAATAAGGGGTGCCTGGGTGGCTCAGTCGGTTAAGCATCCAACTCTTTACTTCGGCTCAGATCATGATCTCACAGTTGGTGGGATTAAGCCCCGTGTCAGGCTCTGCACTGACAGTGCGGAGCTCGCTTGGGATTCTCTCTGTCTTTCCTTCTCTCTCTATCCCCTTCCCTTTGTGTGTGCATGTCCTCTCTCTTTTTCTCAAAATAAATAAATACACTTAAAAAAAAAAAGAAAGTACATAGAGATTGTCAAAAGCATTGCCATTTTAGAAAGGATGACCACATAAGTCTTTAATGAGGGGAAACATGGTAAAAAACAGAAAACAAAAACGTGAATAAGTTACGATGAGAAAAATAACCATTTTGTGGTCTTCCCAGACCTTTTACAATATGACAGTCTGCTCGTACCCACAGTCTGGACATTTAAAGAACTGAGCTTTTGGGGCTCCTGGGTGGCTCAGTCGGTTAAGGGTCCGACTTCGGCTCAGGTCATGATCTCGCGGTCCATGAGTTCGAGCCCTGCGTCGGGCTCTGTGCTGACTGCTCAGAGCCTGGAGCCATTTGCGGATTCTGTGTTTCCCTCTCTCTCTGACCCTCCCCTATTCATGCTCTGTCTCTCTCTGTCTCAAAAATAAATAAACGTTAAAAAAAAATTTTAAAGAACTGAGCTTTGGATTTCCACTACAAGCTCCCACTTTGCTTTTCCCAGGGAAAAGCTTTCAAAATAACTACTTAGAGTTAAGCCCGTGAAAAGTTAGTGGACTTCACTGCAACCACTTATCAGTAATAGGTGCTTGTTTCCTTGTTCTCTCTCTTCTTTGTCCATGACCTAGACAGAGGATTGACCTTCCCTTGGCTAATTGTGCCCCTCTTCTGGTATCTGTACCTAATAAACCTTGTGCTTTACTTCCTTTGTGTGAGTGCAATCAAAACTGTGCCTTCAATCAAAATGGCCCTGGGTTTTTCAGCTCCTCAAGGTAGGAGCTCAGATACGAGGGAGCTACCTTCCAACTCCGTGTGGGTGGCTTGAGCCTCCCCAGTCTGCAGGTCAAAATCTGCAGACTCTTAACTCAACTCACCAGTTCCAGGATTTCCAACACATGAGTAAAGTAGCAAGTTTTACATATGTCCAAGGAAAGAACATCCCAAGCAAAGAGAATGGTTAATGCCAAGGTCCTGATGCATGAATGTGTCTGGAGCATTCAGAGAACCAGGAGGTGAGTATGGCTGGACCAGAGTGAGCATGAAGCAACCAGGAGATGAAGTCAGGCAGACAGCATGGAGAGGGATGCATCATGTTGACTAGTATAAGTATTTGAGATTTTACTATGATCGAGATGGGAAGTCTTTGGAGTGTCTTAAGAAGATCGCATGATGTCTTACACGTTGTATTTCCCTTGTTATTTCTTCTTAATTCAGTGGCGGGAAAAAGGCTGAAGGAGAACCTGGGCAGTTTATGGAAGCGGATATTAAATAGTACAAGTGAAAGCCGATGGTGACTCGAACCTGGATAGTAGCACTATAAGCAGTAAGACACAAAAAGACATGCTATAAGCTGGGTGTAAGATTCAAAATTAAGAGAAAAGCTCTTATCCATTGCTGATGGGAATACAAAATGCCACAGCCACTTTGAAAGACAGTTTGGTGTTTGTTTGTTTGTTTGTTTGTTTTTTTACAAAACTAACTATACTCTTTCCAGACGATCCATCAATCCTGCTCTTTGATATTTAGCAAAAAGAATTGAAACCTTGTGTGCACACAAAAACCTGCCCAGGGATGTTTACAGCACCTTTATTTATAATTGCCAAAACTTGGAAGCAATCAAAAAATCTTACAGTGAATGGGTAAACAAACTGTGGTATATCCAAACAATGGAATATTGTTTAGCACTAAAAAGAAATGAGCTTTCAAGCCATGAAAAGACACGGAGGAAACTTAAATGCATATAACTAAGTGAAAGAAGCCAATCTGAAAAAGCTACATATTGTGTGTTTCCAACCATAGGACATTCTGGGGGAAAAAAAAAACAAAAAACAAAAAACTATGGATCAGTAAAAAGATCATCAATTTTTAGGAGTTAGAGGAGAGAGAAAGAGATAAACACACAGAACACAGAAAACTTTTAGAGCAGTGAAACTATAATTTATGATGCTATGATTGTGGATAGGTGTCATTGTATTTGTGCAGACTCAGAGAGTGACAATGCCAAGACTGAACCCTAATGGATATTACAAACCGAGTGATAATGATGGGTCAGTGTGGGTTCATAGATCGTAACAAACGTACCACTCTGGTGGGATATGTTAATAGTGGAGAAGGATATGCATGAGTAGGGACAGGCTCTATGGGAAATCTATGAACCTTCTCTTCAATTTTGATGGGTATCTTACACTGCTCTAAAAATAGTCTACTAAAAAATAGATAAAAAGAGACCATTCAAAGGTGATTCCATGTGTTTTTTGCTCCAAGCCATTGAATAATAATGGAATTGACCATTTACAGTGGAAATTGTGGGAGAAACAGATTTGAGGTTTGGTAGAAAGAAGATCAGAAACCCACTTGGGAAATTGTACTATTTAGAATACCCACTGGAAGTTCGAACAGGGAAGCTGATTAGGTGGCTGGATATATAATGAAACAGTTTTGGAACATGCAAATAATCACATAATTTGTATCAGCCATTTTTAATTTTCTTCTTGTTGATTCATTTATTTTGAGAGAGAAGTGTGGGAGGGGCAAGTAGAGGGGGAGAGAGAGAGAATCCCAAGCATGGATTCCCAAGCACTGACAGTGCAGAGTTTGATGCGGGGCTCAAACTCATGAATTGTGACATCATGACCTGAGCCAAAATCAAGAGTTGGACTCTTAACCCACTGAGCCATCCTGACGCCCCTGTATGAGTGCTTTTGAAAAAGTCCTAGAAGGCAAATTTTTAGCAAATTTAAGATGAATAGAAAATTTGGGGGAAAGGCAACCAGTGTGAGCTTTGAATCTATACATCTATAGGGATAAACTTAACACAACTGGAATATGAAACATCAACCGAATAGAATGAAAATGTTAGGAACTTAAAAATGTAGAAATGGTTAATAAGCAAGAGAAAGAAGGAAGGCAGGGGATGAAAGTGTGGGAGACAATTTAGGAAGGCTCATTTGCTCATCTTTGTGACCAAGCTCTCAAAGTTATAGAAAGTGGACAAATCGAGTTGTAAAGATGCAAGCATATTAAAATTTATAAACTTATATACTAGACTATTTTTAAAAAGCAATTACCTTATTAAGAAACAATAATCTATCACAGCAGACACTGTCGGTGCCCTACCCCCTTCTCCTCACTCTTACTACCCCAGCATGTGTCCCCACACATTACAACTGCCAGCATCTGATTTTTTTAAATGAGGACTTGGCTTTCTATTGCAAAGAAAGCATTTTGTCCAACCCAAATGGCAGCCTAGAAGTGCCAGAAAATTAGGGCATCTGTGTGACTCAGTTGGTTACGTCTCCAACTTTGGCTCAGGTCATGAGCTCACAGTTCGTGAGTTTGAGTCCCACATCGGGCTGTACTGATAGCACAGAGTCTGCTTGGGTTTCTCTCCCTCTCTCTCCCTCTCTCTGACCCTCCCCCACCTGCATTTTTCTCCTTCTCTCAAAGTAAATAAGTAAACTTAAAAAAAAAAAGAAGTGCCAGAAAATTAACATCCCTTTGGATCAGCCTCCAACCGAAGACTCTCCCCTTCAGGTCGGATAACAAGGAAACACAAACCTGTGTACTACATTGGCTGTCCAAGTTTCTGCAGCTACTCCCAGTGGTATCAGGCACTCTTCTTCCCCAGACCCCTGCCTTCCTTCTCTGAAAATTCATGGTTTAGAATTCCTGAATCTGGAGTCTGATTCTGATGGAAAACTCAGACAGCTGGTATGAGAAGTGGTTCTAGGAAGCACATACTCATTATGAGATTATGAGATTGTGCCACTCACTAACCAGAAGACAACAACAATACTGATTTTTGTCCTAACACCCGGCATGCTTTAGCTAGCATCGATCTTACCATTGCACTTAACTTGTGGTGAATTTGATGTGACACAAACAGAGGGGGGTGGTCAACTAATTCAATGTCTCCAGCATTCAGTAGATAAGAAGCCAATGTTTACTAAAAGGATGGAGATTTGATTATTGTTAAGTGCAACTGAAACACTAAAAGAAGAAAGGAAAGTTCACATTAGCTGATTACCAAATGAAGGCGTGATGGAAAAGCCAAAAGGCTTTTATAACAGTACTTAAGGAGTCTCTCATATTTTGCAGCTGAAGGGAAGACTTGGCTGAAAATCAGACTCGAGATGTGATTTAGAGAAGCTGAATTATAATTAAGGATAAATGCACAGCCCTGAAAAAATGACCCATGTTAAAGCAAGGCCTAATAGGCCAGTGGGAGTCTAAGACCCTCCAGAACTTTCTAGCTCTGCAAAAGTGTCTCATCCCCCCAACCCACACTCATCACTACCTTCCCTCTGCTAGCAAATTCCCTTTACTTAGGCACCATGCAGAGCTGCAGTTTTCATTGAGGTAAGTACATCAGAAGATGATCATTGTTATCCTTGAGATTTGTCCCCAACTCCCTTTATAACTGGGAGACTAAGATGGCCTAAGAGAATCCCGCCTTCATTTCAGGATGGTAGGATTATCTTTGAAAAGGTAAGAAGATTGGACTAATATTTATCAGTAAGAACCAGGAACACATGATTGGGAATAGACCTTGAAGCTGATGAACAAGTACAGAGGGAGAATATGGATAAAAGGGTTTCTTGATACAAGCCCTTTCCCTTATGACTCAAGATTTAACATTCAGTTAGGGATACTTGTGGCCAAATCAAAATTCATTGCAGGGATGACCCCTTGAAGCTTGAATCAAACAATCAGTTGGAGTTGCCAAAACTGTCTCGGCAGAGTATTGAGGAAATAATCTAAAGACTAAAGTGGTTAGGTATTCTAGTATTGATTTACTACATTAGAACAGAGAAAGAAATAGTTGGCTATATTCTCCAAGAGGAACTACAGGACATTCCTTTCACTAAAATAATGAGAGATATGTTCATGAGATCAACATTGCTGGAAAACCCAGTGATACATTTTTTTTAAAACAAATATTGGTAAGGATATGAGGATGCTACGAAACTAGCTCCCTAGTTTCAATGGGGATAATGGATTTCTAGAATAGGAGAAACCAGAAGGAAGCACTTACTCATCAGAAGCAAGGTGGACATAATTACCACAAAGGACAGGAGAAATGGAACGGCAAACTGATGTTTCTAGGGACGAGATAGATATGTAGCCAAACAGGTGTTTTTTGAATCACACATAAAATAAGTTTTAAAAAGGGTGAGTCAAAGCCTCGTGTCACCCGTGTTTACCATATGTAGCCTAGTTATATTTCAGCTCTAGGACTGAGCTTTCTTTTTTTTTTTAATTTTTTTAATGTTTATTTATTTTTGACAGAGAGAGCGTGAGCGGGGTAGGGGCAGAGAGAGAGGGAGGCACAGAATCCAAAGCAGGCTCCAGTCTCCAAGATGTCAGCACAGAGCCCGACGCCGGGGCTCGAACTCACGGACCGTGAGATCATGACCTGAGCCAAAGTCGGACGCTCAACCGACTGA
Organism: Panthera onca; assembly: GCF_046562875.1. Classification (NCBI taxonomy): domain Eukaryota; kingdom Metazoa; phylum Chordata; class Mammalia; order Carnivora; family Felidae; genus Panthera; species Panthera onca. Next base: position 8,918,164 of record NC_138342.1, read on the forward strand.
GCCACCCAGGGGCCTCAAGGACTGAGTTTTCATTGACTTGAGGAGGATCCTATATTTCTACTAATATATATTGTATCATTTCTGCAATTTTTCCCCTAAAGGGACCTATGGTCATTTATATGAATACACTGGGGGAAAAGAAACAGGTGTGTGTATGGAGGGATGTCAGATAAAGGGTCTGCACTGACACCAACCTCATTACCAGAGAAGGGGGCATATTGACACCAGAGTATAAAATGAAATCCTGGCCTGATTCATCTAAGAGTGGATGGAATGGTCTGTGGCCCTGCCCCATGTGTATTTCATTGCTTATCAAAAGCTTAATAAAGATGCCTAATATACTTAACACTCAACTGAACTATCCCACTGTTTTTCCCTGAACTGTGGTAGAAAAGCCATCATATAGATAGAGGAAAGACTATGCAAAAGTTCCTGAAACCATCTCTTTCTTCATTGGCCAAAACAATAAATCAGAAACGATGCAATGTTCTGGGTATCACGACAGTGATTTAGTGTCATCCTCAAAGGCTTAAAGGATGCAGGGTGATGGCACACATTATTTATCTATTTGGTTTGCCAATTTTGTCTTTGCAGCAAACCCAACTGGATCGTAATGGGTAATGATGTGTACTGTAAACTTAATAACACTGGTTGTATCTGATGTGGTAGATGTTATTATGGGTTAAACCATGTAGGATGACCTATATCAGATCATTTCCACCTACAAATCAGGTTGCTTTATTTGAATCAAACTAACATGCACATCAACACAGTACCTGGTGCTTAGTCTATCGTTATTGACCTGACAAATTCATTTTCTTTTCATTTCCTATCAAAAAAAAAAAAAAAAAATTAAGAAGCAGTTTGTATTCCCTTGGGTTGGATAGAGCATATAGCCATGGTCTTGTCCCAGAACTTTTATTTTTTTAGTTATAATATAGTCTGCAGAGTGAGACTGTCTTTGGAGATTACAGAACATTGTGCTGGTTCATTGTATTTTTGAAGTCATGGTAAATAGGCCTGGGGAGCAAGAAGTGGCAATTATACTGGATTCTCTAGCAGGATATATCCATGCTAGAGGGGATGTGATAAATCCTACAATAAATGATTTCTACACCAGCCACATTGGTAAAGTTCTTAGGGGTCCAATGATCTGGAAAATGCCAGAGCATCATTTTCAAGAAAAAAAAAGGACAAGTGTTTATATCTCCTACCATAAAAAAGGAAGCATTGTACTCGATTGGCTCTTCAGATTTTAGAGACAGGATATACCACACTTAGGAATGTTAATTGGGTCCATATTTTGTTTGGGTGACTCAGAAGCCTCTCAGGCCCCAAAATCTTCCCAAGTGGCCTGTATTACCTGGCAGATACTATATTAACACAAACGTATGTGATAGATTATAAATAGTGTGTGAAGTCTCTGGCAAACCTTAACAGAGTTGGAGCACAAATCTCTAAGATTCCAGAACACAGGCATAGTTTTTGTAGCAAATAACTTTACTGTTTTTTGGGGGGTTTTTTTGTTTCTTTTTTTTTTTTTTAGAGAGAGAGAGGGAGAGCAGGGAAAGGGCAGAGAGTTAAGGAGAGAGAGAGAGAGAGAGAGAGAGAAAATCCCAAGCAGGCTCTACACTGTCAGCTCAGAGCCCAATGGAGGGCCCAATCTCATGAACCATGAGATCATAACCTGAGCCGAAATCAAGAGTTAGGAGCTTAGCTGACTGAGCCACCCAGGTGCCCTAAAAGAACTTTACTATTTTTAAAGCAATGCCAGGCATACCGTTGGGCCCTATTAAAACTGAGTGTACTAACACAACACACCAAGTAATCACGCAAACAAAATTGTCCACAGTGAGCATTGCCAAACTCACTAAGTCAAAAAGTCAGATGGGCAGAGCATCAACCACTGAAACCCACACATGTCCAGAAGGTACAGGTCATTTGTACAAATAGACTTCCATGTCACCTATTTTTGTTGTAATTACCTCTTTCGCTCAGCTTGCTCCTATGGCCTTGTGGGGTGGCCAAAGAAGAAAACCTGGGGTTAGTGTATTGATGGGACATTTTGATTTGTAGTTGTGAGTTTAAAGTGTACTTCTGTTACACTACAGGCTCGTGCAGAAGTGGCCTTGAGAGAGACTGATGAGGCAAACCCTTACTGGGCAGAGCGATAAGCATTAAATCTCTAGTCACCAAGTTGGTGCATAGAGAGAAGTAAGGAATGTACGAGGACTCATAGACAGTGACCGATGGCTTGTGTGGTTGGTCAGGGTCCTGAAAAGAGCAAGATTAGAAGATCAAAGGAAAGGATGTTAGAGCAAGAGGTATATGGATGGTCCTTCAAGGGCAAATGCAAAGTGTGCAAGTCTTGGGCCCTCCAACCCGAAAGCAGTCATGGCAGTGGAGGTACTGAATAATCAAGGGGATAGTTGGCCTCATCCAGTGGATTTCAGTCAGCCTCTGTCCTCAGCTACCCCTTCACAGAGAAGCTATGGGGGCATGGGTGAACCTGGGTATCTAGGCCACAGCACGGACTCCCTTGTCATCACTGCTCATATTGTTCCTGTTGCTACTGGATGGTCAACCTGACAGATGCCGAGCCTATGATATGGTATCAACTTTGCAAGAAGGCAAATCACTTGGCAACAAGTTGATTTTGGTAGGCCATTTTTGCCTAGCTGGAGTCCCTTTCATAATTACTGAGATTGACAAGTATTTTGGGTATGGATTTGTATTGCATATTCTGGTCAGTGCCAGGATCCACAGGGTATTAAGTTATTGTCATGGGATTTTGTATAATAGCATCTCAGACCAATAGACTTAAAGCAGCAAGAAGGTGTGACACTTGGCATATGAGCAAAGGATCCACTGGTCCTTCCATGTACTTCATCACCTGCATGCTTCCATCCATCTGGAACCATGGGATGGATCCTCCAACACCAGGCTAAGATGCCAGCTTAGATATGTCACCCTGTGGGTCTGAAACGATTCCCTTCAATACTTGTTTTATTTTTTAACCAATAGCCATCATATGATGTTGGTTCTACAGTAGGTAAATAAGGTCCAGAATCCAAGGAGGACAAGTAGGAGCGACCTCAATCATCACCACTCAGTGACCTTCTTGGGGAATGTGCCCGTCCTATGCCTGCATGCTTAGGTTTTGCTAGACTATGATCTAGCTTCAGGGGCAGTAGGATGCTCTTGCCAGGTGAAGCAGAGCAAGGCTTTCTCCAGAGATACAATAAGAATTCTACTCTGTCTCCCACTGTATGTCTCTTTATGCTACTTACACTAGCTGGCAAAGAGAATAGTTATTATCATGGGTGACTGAGTTCAATAAGAGAATGTTGCTTTTAGATAGCGATGATAGGGAGCAGTAGGTATGGGATTCAAGGGGTTTCTGTGACACCTTTTGATGCCCCCATGCTCTGTCCATTTAAAGGGACAATTGCAGCAACTGCAGCTTAACAGAGGCATTGTAACCACGGGACAAGCATTAATGCTGATGGAGAAATCTAGAACAGGTGGTAGAGATAGGAGGTTAGGTATATCCGTTAAGACTCTGGAACCAGCATTAGCAGTGGGGACTAGAGATGGTCCCAGAAACACCCCCCCCCCCTTTTTAAAGTCTTCTAAAGTCTTTCTAAGGTCTTTTTAGAAATTTGGATATATTTGGAAATTTGGATATCTCAAATAACTGCCGACTGGTACTTGATAGTGGACATGAGTGGATCTGAGTGGTGTAGGGGCAAGGTTCTAGCAGATGCTGTGAGTGCCCTGCCCATGTTTGTGTGCCGTTTCTATTTGGGAGCACAACAGTTTAAATTATACTTCTAGTACCTGAATGTCTTTGTCCTACACTTTCTCAACTAATGATGTTACTTCCTGAGACTCTGAGAAAAGCTAGAAGTGCAGAGAAATTAACACCCCCAGGAGCAGTCCCCGGCAAATTACTGGTGGATTTGTGTACAATCACCCAGCATCATTAACTTCCGATGAGATGATTCTCAGTGGAGTGTTTTACACGGGTCCTAAGAGTTCCCTGGCAAGATTTCACCCCCGTCACCCCTGATGGAGGCTAGCTTGATAAAGTCACCCCACTGTCTTTCTTCCACTCTCCATTTTCTGCCCATCACCTCCCAAATAAATAAATAAAAGATCTTGGATCTTTTTCTCAAGATCTACTTCTGGGAGAACCTGATCAAAGACGGTAGTCTCATAATCCGGTAATTGCTCATTGTGGGGATTCAGTTGCTGTGTAAATCAACGGAATAGCAAAAATTTATACAAAGTTGTGGTTATAAAAGTAACATTGAGAAGAGCAATTAATGGAACATAATTCTAAATTATCAAGGGACGCACATACAAATAGCAAAGAAATATACTTCACACAGCAGAAGATTTTAAAAAGGGGCAGTAAAAGCAGAAAGCATCATCTAAACTCTGAGACACAATTAAGACCAAATATATATTTCATATGAAGAAATGAAGAGAAAATTACTGACTTAAATACAAAGAATATCATATTGGATTTCAAAGGCAAAGGATGTGACTATAAGTTGACTTAAAAAGATTGAAAAATGGAAGGCTGGGCAATCTTATAAGTGAGAAAATGTAGGTGAAGAGATGGGCTAAAATTTTAATATTACTCAAGGATGAGTTAAAAAAAAAAAACCTGAAAAAGACCAATTTATGGATGAAGTTTTTACATTCTAATGGAGATCACAAAGTTTTAAATATTTACTTGGTTCAGAATATATTGTCATTGTTAACATAGAAAAACTGTAGGAAAATAAATAAAAGCATATTACTTATTAATTTTCCTCGGTGCTTGATGTAGAAGCATGGGAGGAGGAACACATAAAATTAAACATCTTATTGCATTATTTTGATGTCACTGAATTCTACTTCTTGAAAACATAGACCCTGCCTTCTTTTCTTAAGCTTATGGTGGACCGTCGAAGGCATATGATGTTCTATAGATGTTAAAAAGGAAAAATATCCAGAGTTTAGAATTTAAATGACACAAAAGAGGTGAGAACTTGGGAAGATTTTTCCCTATAAACCTTTATAGAAAAGATAGTTTTAATAATGATGAAAGCCGGAGTGTAGAGTTAATGAAATATACTAAGAAAACGCCAGCCCATTAAAACAACCAGCAAAACAGAATCTCAGGGAGGAGCAAACACAGCCAGCCATACAGCATAAAAAGAAACAAAAACAAAAACAAAAACAAAACTGGATCTCACTTATAAGAGAAATCCAAAAATAAAGCTCCAATGATACCTCATTTTTCACCTATCAGACTGATAAAGAGCAAAAACATTGTGGTAACGGCAGAATGGCAAGGAGCGTATACTTTCCTTTATTGCTGGTTATCGTATAAACTGTCGCATCTCTACTGGAGGGCAAAATGACAACGATATCAAATGGCCATACTTTCTGACCCAGAAATTCAATTTTTTTAGCAATTTATTTTACAATGAGACTCACGATTACACAATGTTTAAAAATGAGATTCCTTGCAAGTTTTTCCCCTCACAACCAAAGATTTGAAGATCTATCTAAGGGGAAGTAGTCAAATACATTACACTGCCTTCCTATAATGGGGTACTCTTCATTACAATAAATGAGAAATTACTATCAAAGCTAATAACGAGGGGCGCCTGGGTGGCTCAGTCCAAGGGTCCAGCTCTTGATTTTGGCTCGGGTCATGATCCCAGGGTCTTGGGCTTGAGGTCTGTGTCCAGCTCTACTCTCAGAGTGGAGCCTGCTTAAGATTTTTCTCTCTCTCCCTTGGCCCTTCTCCCCCACTTACACTCTCTTTCTCTAATAGTTTTTTAAAAATGCTAATAATGAGAAGTCTGCAATTATGATTAAGTGAAAATGCACAAGTAGTACGTAAGGACAAAATATTCTACCATTTAAATAGTTAATATGTTTATTCATGCAGTTATTCAAAAATATTTATTCATCTACACTCATTCTAGGTTCTAGGGATGTAACGTAAATAAGACAAACTGAGTTCTGCGTTCACATTCGATGGTGGGCAGAATGACAGGTGATTTTAAAGAAAAAGAAAAGACTGATGACATTATTTCATTTCAGGCCGGGTAACGGTTCGGAAGATCGTTACCAAAGGTGAATGACAAGAGGTACAGAAATGAGGAATGGAGTGCTTTATAAATAGGATGATCAGTGATATCCACTCAGAAGAGGTGACATTCCAGCAGATTTCTCAATAAAGGCGAGGGGTTGATCATGTGGTGTCTATAAATACATAAAAAAAGGAAAAATGAAGGACTTTGGGCTGGTTAACTGGCCTCCCTGGGGCTTCATTCCCACAGCCACAGCAGAGAAAAGGCCGATCTACTCCGGTGTCTGCATCAGTCAGGACTTTCTTGGTGATAAATGACACAAGCCAAAACCACCTGAGAGCAACGACAGGTTTTGCAAGTTTGCGTATTAATGTCGAAGGGCGCTGGAATAAACAAGCCTTGTTAGACAAGCCAAGTTAGGGGTCAGAAAGCCTTCAGGAGTGGGGTGCCTGGGTGGGTCAGTCGGTTAAGGGTCCGACTTTGGCTCAGGTCATGATCTCATGGTCTGTGAGTTCAAGCCCCACATTGGGCTCTGTGCTGACAGCCTGGAGCCTGCTTCAGATTCTGTATCTCCCTCTCTCTCTGCACCTCCTCCATTTGCATTTTGTCTCTCTCTCTCTCTCTCAAAAATAAATAAACATTAAAACATTAAAAAAAGATGAAAGAAAGCCTTCAGGATTGTCTGGCTTTCACTGTTGCTTCTCTGTGAATGGTGGTCTATATCTCTTATCTCCCACAAGTCTCTTTGACACTTGAGGAGTTGGGAGTTGGGGCAAGTACTCAGTGGCTTCAGGCTTCACATCTCCCACTCTACCCACCAAGAAGGGACAGGCACTCCTCCATGAGCCGTCCCTCAAAAATCTAGGGGAGGTCTTTGCCCCAACTTGTGTTATTTCCCCACTCTCCACAGGCAGCCTAGTGGGAGAGACTGAAATAGGGCTACAGGAATTCACCTACAGTAAGAAACACCCTTCTGAGGTGAAGGGGGGCTTGCCCAGAAGACATAATAACTGGCCAGAGCAGGAGCATTATGAGGACCAAATGGTATAATTTGTGCGAACTACTTATTGGTCAAGGACACCGGACTTCGAGACCACATGCAGACAAGATATATCCACACCACCCTGAGGTCTCCAGGACAGAACCGTTGATCACTAACTCTCTTCCAACTAGTGCAGACCCTCCTATCTTACACTTTCAATGTTATCCTATGTAGCAACTGCTAAGTAAAGTAAGTTATCAACAAGCCTTGTTGTATATCTCCATAGTAGATGACAATGCCTTTCTCTTCTTTGTTGCTTTGTACATTCATTTTCTGAGGAGTGGTCTAGACGATCTCATTCTTTGTAAGTTATAGACGTCCCGCAAAATACTAACAGATATTCACAACTATGCTTTTATTAACTAACCTTTCACTTTTCCCTTCATGTATCTGACCTGCCTACTGTTCCCATTGCTCCCACTCAAAGCGACCATGAACTTATTAGGAAAGGCTAAGCGTGATCCACAGGCCCCTCCCCCTAGTTAGTTCCCTTTCCTATCAGTTCTTCTTTAGGAAGGTTAAATGTACCCCTCACTGGCTTTCCTAATCAAACCCTAAATTCCCATGGCACACACACGAGCCTATGCTATTTACCTAAACATTTGTAATTTCCTCTACCTTCTTAGCAGTCATGTAGAGGAGATAAGAATTCCACCTTAATTGGCCTTTTGCCTGAATGAAATTTTTAGAGTTTCTTTTTAAATGCTATTCAAGTAGCATTTTTTTATTTTTATTTTTTTATTAAAAAAATATGTTTATTTATTTTGAGAGAGAGAGAGACAGAGCACGAGTGGGGGAGGAGCAGAGAGAGAGGGACACACAGAATTCAAAGCAGTTTCCAGGCTCTGAGCTGGCAGCACAGAGCCTGACACGGGGCTCAAACTCATGACCCATGAGATCATGACCCGAACTGAAGTTGGGCACTCAACTGACTGAGTCACACAGGTGCCCCTAATTTTGTTAATGTTTATTTATTTCTGAGAGACAGATTATGAGTGGGGGAGGGGCAGAAAGAGAGGAAGACACAGAATCCTAAGCAGGATTGAAGGAGGGCTCGAACTCACAAACTGTGAGATCATGACCTGATCTGCAGTCCGACACGTAACTGCCTGAGCCACCCAGGCACCCCTCAAGTCATATTCGTTTCCATCACCTCTGATGTCTAACTCTCTGGTTGTCGTTTATTTGCATTGATTTGTTAACAGTATCATGTCGAGTTGAAAGAAGTTTGAAACTTGAGTGTGGAAGCAGAGACCAGGAACAATTTCTTCTTTGCTGGTTAAGCCATCTCCCTCTGACCCTGGGCATGTTATTCCTGTCTCTAATGTGCTCTTCCTCATAAGGAGAGCAGAAAAATAATTGTGAAATTTCCTTCTCATTGTGGACCCTTAGGAAGCTAGCTTTCCATTTCCTTTCTTTAGCTATTTTCCCCTCTAACTCATAGACATTTTTTCCCCCTCAGTACAACATGGCAAGTGTGTGAACCTAAGATACACCTGGTTTCATTCATTAGTTGTGCGAACTTTGTCATTTAATTGTCCACTGACAAATAAGCTTCAGCGTTCTCATCTGCACCGATGAGCCCAATCTGTAGCAATGTGGTAATAATACTTACCTGATTCCATTAGGAGCCTTGACAGAAAATCTGACTTGAACTGGCTTAAGTCAAAAAGGGGATTTATTAGAATGGTCAGATGAAATGGTGAGAGCTAGGGAAACGTAAAGCATGGCTGGATTCAGGACTTAATGATAACAAGAAGGCTTAGCCTCTTTACATCTGTTGACTCTCTGGTGGATCCACCTGTGGGCCTCAGTTAGCTCCAGGTTCTACTCGGGTGAGTGTAAGATACCGTACCAACTAGATGTCACGCCCGCCCATGAGACTCAAGTCCAGCAATAAAAGGGTATTTCTCCTCAGGCAGGTAAGCCAAAAATGGGAGTAGAACTCTCATCGCTTGGCTACCTAATCACTGGACTGGATCACTAAAACACATTCATTAGCTTAACCACGTGTCTCCAGGGCTCCTGGTAGGTTGGCTCCAAGTATTAGCAAGAGAACCGCCATATTGCTAGAGCCACTGGTCAGTTCTAAGATCTGATGCTACCTGACCTCTGAGCTCCATTTGAGATAATTTGTCCCTCCTCCTCGTGGCAGGCTTTCTTTCCTTGACTTCCGGGACATCACACTCTCCTGGGTTTTATCCTACCTCACTGATCATCGTTTTTCATTCTCTTATGCAGATTCCTCTGCTTTGTCTCACTTGTCAGTGTTGCAATGCCTTAAGGGACATTTCCTTGTTTGCTTTTCTACCTATTTCCTCATTTGGCAATCCTCTCCAGACACATGGCTTTAAAATGATCTACAGAGAAAAGACACAAAATATTTATTTTTAGCCCGGATCTCTCTCCCGAATTCCACACTCGTATATCCCGCTTTTTACTCAATATCCACTCTTGGGTGCTAAAAATATCTCCGAACTCCACATGTTTAAAACTGATGCCCTGATCTCACACCATTACCTCCATCACCATACAAAGCCTTCTCAATCTCATTTGATAATAACTGCATCCTTCCCTTTGCTCAGGTTAAAGTCTTGGAATCATCCTTACTCTCTCCTTTTCCTTCAAAAGATATCTACGGACGATCAGGAAATCCTGTTGACTCGCCCCTCTCCATGTATTCTGAATCCAAATAGTATTACCACCAACACTGTTGCCGCACTGTTCTGACCCACTGGAATTAATACTAACTGGTTTCCTTGCCTGTACTTTATTCTCAGCCTAGCAACTGGAAGTGGCTGCAAAACAGTGTGGAGGTTCCTCAAAAAGTTAAAAATAGAACTACCCTATGGTCCAGCAATTGCACTACAAGGTATTTACCCAAAGGATACCGACATATTGATTTGAAGGGACACATGCACCCCAAAGTTTACAGCAGCATTATTAACAGTAGCCAAATTATGGAGGGAGCGCAAATGTCCATCCACTGATGAATGGATAAAGACGATGTGGTATCTATAGATATTTATACGTATCTATAGGTATGTATATATAATGGAATATTACTCAGCCATAAAAAGAATGAAATCTTTCCATCTGCAACGACGTGGATGGAGAGCATATTATGCTAAATGAAATGAGTCAGTCAGAGAAAGCCAGATGCCATAGGTTTTCACTCATATGTGGAATTTAAGAAACAAAACACATGAACACAGGGCACGGGGGGAGAGAGAGAGAGGCAAACCATAAAACGGACTCTTAACTAGAGAGAATAAACTGAGGGTTTATGGAGTGAAGTGGGTGGGGGATGGGTTACATGGGTGATGAGTATTAAGTAGGGCACTTGTTGGGGCCCCTGGGTGACTCAGTCGGTTAAGTGTCCAAATCTTGATCTCCACTCAGGTCGTATCTCAGGGGACGTGGGTTCAAGCCTCGTTTTGGACTCTGTGCTGATGGCAAGCAGACTGCTGGGGATTCTCTGTCTCCCTCTCCCTCTGTCTCTCTCTGTCTCTGTCTCTCTCTCTCTCTCCTCTCTCTCAAATAAATAAAATAACATTAAAAAAAAGGAGGGCACTTGTTGTGATGAGCACTGGGTGTTATATATAAGTAATGAATCACTAAATTCTACTCCTGAAACTAATATCACTCTGTATGTTAACTAACTGGAATTTAAATTAAGTCTTGAAAAAAATTAAATTAAAATAAAATAAAATAAAATAAAATAAAATAAAATAAAATAAAATGTCAGATCATGTCACTCTTGTGCTCAAAATTTTAAAGTCTGAAGGCCCACTCAGTAGTCTGTAAGACCACATGTGATCGAGTCCCTTTCTCATCTACCAGTCTCCCCATCACTCATTGTGCTCCAGACCGACTGGCCTCCAGGCTATCCTTCAACACAAGCTAAGCATGTTCACGTTTTAGAACTTTTATTCCAGATGTCCTCATGCCTGGAAGACATTTGCCCGTTGCATCTGATTATCTATGCCTCACACCTTCTTAAAATCTTTGGCTGAGATATTCCTGCTAAGTGAGGTAATTTCTCAGCCTACCTATTTAATACTAAACCCCACTCCCACTACCTTTTGAATTCTGATCCCCTTTTACCTTCTTTTATTTACTGACATTGACCGCCTTCTAATGCATTTGTTACTGTACCATTTAGTACATTGCTATTTACATGATAGACTATAATATGCATGCAGCGGTGCACTTGAGCCTGCCCTTGCTGTCATCCAGGAGCTGATTGTGCCTATATCTGCGTTCAACTGTGTGTTCAAGTGGTAGTTTGCAATGGATCATCGCAGGTTATTCAGATCACAAAAAATTTTAAATGCTCCAAATTAGGACCCTCTCATTTTCTTTGAAGAAACAATTCTTAAACAGTTTCCAACACAGAACATTACCCGTGAGGTCAGAGGTCTTGGTTTCAATGACCGTATCTGCAGTATCGAAACTGTGCCTCGCATATGGTAGCCATTTAATAAGCATTCACCAGACAAATACTGAAGAACCAATCTTATCATTTAACCCTGTTTATTTCAGTCCCTTCAAGAAGCTCAGGACTCAGACCATCTTTCTGTCCTCTACCTAAGTTAATATGGGCAATGAAGCAATCACGTCCCACCCCGGCGTTCAATGCATCCCACCCTGCTTTTTTTTTTTTTTTTTTTCCTCCAGAGCATTTTTTACCATCTTATCTTCTTTCTATTTCACTTATGTATTTATTTATCTCTACATTCTATCATTGCAATGTTTTTTTGTCTGTTTTTTTTTTTGTAGCTATGTTTCAAGTATCTGTATAAGTAACTGCCGTATCAGTTAAAGCTGTATCTGTTTTATTCAATGAACAAACAAATGAATGAATATATAAATGAGATGTTCATTCATTCAAATAGGGCCTGCCTTTAAAACAATGTTGGGGGTAGAGAAGAGTGATATTTTTTTTTTCCCCAAAGGAACATCAAAGTATTGTTTTGCTAGAAAAAAAAAAAGAAAGAAAGAAAAGGTTGTGCTTAGCAAAATAAAATCACAGATACTCTCTACAATAACTTGTGGAGACGTTGCAGAGTAAATGAGAAACATTTATATAAAATGTATAATTCAACATTTCCAAAAGTAAGAACAGTAGAACATCCCTTCTAGCTCCAGGTCAAATAATTTTGAGTAACTCCTGCTCCAGATTAAATGACACTAAATAACACTAAAAGGAATTCTTTATTGCAGGATACCTTAGAGCATTTAGTACAGTATGTAAATATAGATCTCCCTAGGGGTAAAGCAAGAAACTATTCTCAAATAAATTTTAACATACATTGTATGTGTATGTGTGTGTGTATAACACATATATATGTGTAATACATATATATATATATATATATATATATATAAACACATATATATATGTATAACAGTATAGTATATTGCTTTATATGGTTTTTTTTCGTGTAATTCTTATACACTAAGAATTTTTTTGAGTTTAGCCATGCAGACATTCATTTCCTTCCTCCTTTATACTTCTATATTCTGTCTAAAGTTGGGGATGATATTAGATGAAAATGCAGGCCCAGTAAACTAACAAGCCAAACTTTCAAGTTAGGAGTCAGACAAATTTTATTCTAAGAACTTTATGCCTACATACATACATAAAAGCATACACGTCTACCCACATGTATGTGGATAAAACTTACAATGTTAACATACATATGGGGGATACATTGAAATGCTACATAATGATTAAAATATTTCCATCTCAAGGTAATGTTATTTTTCAAAACATACTTAGAGATTATTTCATCCAGCCAATTAAAAAACCATAGACTTCTATGGTGGGATCCAGTTTTTTATTTGGAGTCATTGAACTATTTGCATGCCAAGGCTCCTTACAATTTTCTATTTAACTCTTTGTCTCAAAGAGACAGTAAGGATGTCAAAAATATGAGGTTATTTCTAGTTGATCCTGAGATGAACTGTCACAGGAGAACTCTAAGTAAGGCCCCTTAGCTAGAGCCTAAACCAACTTCATGAGGGAAGAGGGGGTCACAGTGCAGTGAAGGGGTTTGTGAGCAGCAGTTATAATATACTGATGATTCTCAGCGGGTACCTTGTCTTATTAGAAGAAATCACATAAGAGAAAAGAACTCCAAGTTATTTGAGATAGATTATTTAGAATGAAAGTCGCAGTGCGATTACTGGACCATTGACTGAAGCCTCCAACGCAGTTCAAATAATTTTCACGACTAGCCAAGCGTGCTTTGTAACGACAATCCATTGGAGAGTGGAAGCTCAGAAACTAGACAGCGTGAGTTGCTTGTAGGCTAAGGCGTTGCATTCAAACCAACTGCAATACGAACACATGTGACTCACCACCGCAAGCCCTTCGCCTTGCCAAAATTGTGACAAGTCAATAAAAAATGCAAATGTTAAAAAATAAATGTACACACACACGCACACACACACACATAATGAGGAGGGCACTGAGGCATCTGCACAAAATCCTGCCAAATTACAGATTATTTATAGAGGGAGTAATTTTAGTTCAGGGATAGTAGACCATCCATGCAATTGCTAAATATATTAAAGCATGATCGTTCTGAAAAATGTGTACTTGGACAGAAAATCCCAGTATGGAACCTTCATCTCATCAGTGAAGTTTCTGCACTGTTTCTAATATATAGGGTTCCCTGACAAAGGATAGTGTGAGGTTGACATAAGATAATGAGTTTGACGAGGCACTCAGGTAAATTTTCAGGTACTACGTAAAAGTAACTTAATATTGCCCATTTGTATGACCTACTTTTCTACTTATCTCTTCTGCACCTCTCTCCTAAATGTCAAAACAGCCCCATATGATACAACAAAATTTAAAAAGGCACCGTTAATCAGAAAAAAAAAAAAAGGAGCTGAACAAGACTTCAGGGTTTATCTAATGCCCTTGTGCACACACACACGCCCACGATTTCTTGAATTCCATTTATGATATCCATTCATTGATTAGACAAATATACCTCCAGCTTGAAAGGTAAGCCTGGCACTGGGCTTCTACAAAGTAAACATTGTAATTCTAATTTTACAGATAAGTCTGGTGAGGCTCAGGAGATTAAATAGTTTGCGGATTGGACATTCTGTCATCAGTGAAAGATTTTACACGGGACCCAGATGCAAGTCCTCTTACCACTGTACCTTGTTGTCGTGAGGTAGGAGATCGCTCCGTGAGTTAATTAATAAGAGGGCAACGAGGATCCCATTGGGCAAGTAACTGTCATACACCATCAAATATCTCAGTGAGCACATGTGAATCTGCACCACGGTAATATTGCTCTCCCTTTCCCGCCAAACCCACCACTTTGCATGTGTTCCTTCTCATAGTATAACTGCTTCACCAAGCTTTCCTTGATTTATCCCCTCACAAAATTTACAATGTGTTGAACTTTTATTCGTATTTATCCACAGATCTCTCAAGACTCTTCTGTCTTTATACCTCAGATTGTAAATTTTTCTGTGCTAGAACTTAAATTTTTTGAAGAAAGAACCGTTTCACATATGTCATTCTATCTGTCATGATGGTTTTCCTGGGCTGAGCAACTGGCAGTTTTTCAGGAGGGAGGGAAGGGAGGGGGTAAGGAAGGGAGGGAGGAAAGAAGGGGCCAAGGACTTAGTTATGGTGCTTGAGCCGCTCCTCGTATCATCAACTCAACCATCTTTCCATGCCATCCGGCCAGCTAGCCAACCATCTCTCCATCTTCCTAGTTACTTGCACATACCTACAACTAGTTCAAAAATAGTTTTCTTTTTTAAACGTTTTTTTTTTAATTCAAGTTAGTTAATAGACAGTGTAGTTTGGGGTTCAGAAGCAGAACCAGTGATTCATCTCTTCATATGACACCCAGTGCTCATCCCAACAAGTGCTCTCCTTAATGCTTATTACCCATTTAGCCCATCCCCCACCCACGTCCCCTCCAGCAGCTCCCAGTTTGTTCTCTGTACTTAAGAGTCTCTTATGTGTTCATCTTATTTTTCCTTCCTTTCCCCTATGTTCATCTGTTGAATTTCTCAAATTCCACATATGAGTGAAATCATATCATATCTTTCTCCGACTCACTTCTTTTGCTTAGCATAATACCCTCTAGTTCCATCCATGTTGTTGCAAATGGCAGGATTTAATTATTTTCATTGCTGAGTAGTATTCCTTTGTTTGTGTGTGAGATATATATATATATGTGTGTGTGTGTGTGTGTGTGTGTGTGTGTGTGTGTGTGTATACATATATATATATATATATGGGCAAGGTCTCTCCTAGGTTTTAAAATCATCATACCGCAACATAGAACCCACCTAGCCCTATCCCCTATAAATCCTTGCCATTAGATCAAATTGTTACAAAGACTTCCCATATCAGTTTATATATATATATATATATATATCACATCTTCTTTATCTATTTGTCAGTCCAAGGACATTTGGGATCTTTCTATAATTTGGCTATTGCTGATAGTTCTGCTATAAACATTGGGGTGCATGTGTGTCCCTTCGAATCAGCATTTTTGTATCCTTTGAATAAATACCTAGTAGTGAAATTGCTAGGGTAGTTCCATTTTTAATTTTTTGAGGAAACTCCATACTGTTTTCCAGAGTGGCTGTACCATTTTGCTTTCCCACCAACAGTGCAAAAGGGTTCCCCTTTTTCTGTATCCCCACCAACATTCTGACAAGTGTGAGATGCTAACTCACTGTGGTTTTAAAAAAAATCAAGAATATGCCAGTTCTGGAAGCTGGAGTACAATTGATCATCCACACTCTAGAGTTCTGCTAATCATTCTTGTATTTAAAGCTTGTCCTCTGAACACAAGAAGTGAAAAATGGCTGTGTTCCTTCCAGCGTGGAAGAAACAGCTCAGAGGGGGCAAGGTCTCTCCCAGGTTTTAAAATCATCATACCGCAACACAGAACCCACCTAGCCCTATCCCCTATGAATCCTTGCCATTAGATCAAATTGTTACAAAGACTTCCCATATCAGTTTTATTGTTGTCAAGTTTTTACATCCATTATCTCGTGATTCTGGGTAATAGGTAGGATCAGCTGTATTACTTGTAGTTTACAGAAAAGGAAGCACAAGTTCAGACAACATAAATATTGTGCACAAGGATGAACAGTGGATAAATGTGAAAAAAAAAAAAAAATAAGAACAATGAAAACCAAGGTTTCCTGAATCTCATCTCAGGATACTTGTCTGACTTCTGGTCTGATGGGACCATTTATGGTAAGATAAACAAAACACTCATAAATAAAGTCTTTACAGCAAATTCCTGATCATTGTGATCCCCCCAGTCTCTGTATTTTCAGTACATGTTTGTCAGTCACAAGATGCATTGTAATGCCTCCTGTATTGTTGAATTAAACTATTCTTTACTACTTCATTGTTTAACCTTAATGTATGAACGCCTTATCTCTAGGTGCTTATCTCTAGGTGAGGGATATCAGGCCCTAGGCTTTGAGCTTTGCTTAGAATCTGGAGTCAGACCGACTCCATGCTCTGTCACGTAACAATAAGTATGCTGGGTCAACTTTCTTAAGCAATCCAAACATGGGATATTTATTAAAAAAAAATAGAAAGGATAATCATACTCTTATCAGCAGACATTGTGTTAACTGAAACACAGAGAGCAAAATTACTTAAAATCATTTAGAATACGTAGTAGGTGCCTCAAAGTGACCCATCCCTTTACTATTATAATTAATCCCATAATTATACACTTGAGTTATCCAAAGACCAAAGGATGACAGTGTTCTTTTATACTCTTCTCATGGACTGGCCAGCGTATGCCTAAATTAGGGGCTGTCCAACACACATGTGTCGACCGAGTTCACATAATGTCCAGTATGAGATGTGGCTGCTCGTGTACTTTTACAAGGCAGTTGGGAATCAAAAGGAGGGACATGTCACAAATCTGTAAGAGGGCAAGCAGAGCAAAAGTTAGAGGGGCTGCCTAAAAATGTTCATCATTTGAAAAAAGAAACCAAAAATGAAAAGTAAAGAAACCTACACAGGCTAACCCAAAAAAGTGGAAAAGTGTTTAAAAGGAACAGCAGACTTCCGAATAATGAAACATGGGCAGGAGCCAAAAGAACATAGATTATAGCTAGAGAATCTCAAAGAATGTGCTCTTTTTCTTTCTCTCTCTCTCTCTGTCTTCTCCCCCTCCCCTCTCATTTCCATAGAAAATATAGCAGATTACAGAAGATTAGGAGAGATTTCTAAATTACTTTCTAATTCTTAGACTTTGGGATAATCAACACCATAATTTGGACTTTTTTTGGAGTGGGAGCACCATATCTGTGTCATAACAGCACACTTTTCTGACACGCATCTGAAGAAGCGAAATTCAAATGACTTTTAAACTGGCTCAGCGTCTTGTATCATTTTAACCTCAGGAAAATCAACTATTATAGATCCTTTACCTTTGTTTATTATCCGTTCTCATTCTTAATGTGAGCTTCCTATTAACATATGTGGCAAAAATGTACACAATTAGAAAGTAAAAATTGCAGAGGGAAACAAATGATAAAATGCCAGCTGTTATCATCAACATTACGCGGCTCTGGTGATGGAGTCACTGATAGGGAAATGTTATCACAGTTGTAGGCCCTAATTAATCTGAGGGATGGGAATATGAACACGAGTTACTATTAAGGGCACGAGGTAGGAAGGAGAGTTTAGCTGTCTCAACATAAATATATAGGACCGCAAATGAGGAAGGTATGCTGCTCTTAACATTTTTTCGGCCCATAAAATATTTCAAGTCCTCAGCAAATGACCTTTAATCTGGAGTTCCCTATGCTGCTTTCCAATTTTTCAATAGTTATATCTATTACAACACGACTGTCTCTTGTATTACTGGTGTTCTTTACAATTTACAAACTCTCTTTACATAGTTACCTCCTTTAATCCTCATCATACCCTGTCAGGCTGGCAGGTCAGGGTGACTGTCATGAGGGCTGCTCAAGGGGAGTCTGGCTCTTACTTTCCTTCTGGACACAAGGCAGTGTTGCATTTCATTGTCAGCTTGACGTTTGGTGAGATCCTATGAGTATTTTTGGCCCGTGAACCAAGAAGGTTGCTTCTCTACATTCTCCTTTCCTTCTGGTAACATTCAGGACAGTAGTTGCTTTATCAGCGGCACTCTGAGACACCACAGTGATCGGCTCCATCATTACATGTCCCACCATGGACATGCAGCGTGAACAAGAGATACACATCTCGCGTTGTAAGCCACTAAGACTTCGGGATCATTTGTTACTACATCATGACGGGTCTTTTCTGACTGATACAGAATGTATTATTTCCCCCTAGTTTAACAACTATTTTCTAATGCTTGCAGATGTGGCTTACTCACAAACTCCAAGCTAGAATCATTTGAATTAACCTTTCCTCTTCTACTACTACGTGGAACAAAATGTGAAAACTGGAAAAAAAAAATATCAGGTACCAAAATAACGTGAATTTTCATACGGTACTATCATCGTGTGTACTGTTTTCTAAATGTTTTGTGTTACATTTTGCTGGAGGTGGGGAAGCGATTTGAACAGCATGGAAATCCTTGTGTTACCACTGAAGTTTCGTCTCTGCAGTCAGCGTGTAAATACTTCTATGGCCTTATTAACTCTGCCATCTTTGGAAGGAAGTGGAAGAGTGCCACATGGGTTTTGGCTGTAAGGTGATACTAATGTAGTGGAATTGCACACGGGTTGGGGGTCCTAAAACTACTTCAGGGCTGCCTCCAATTTTGCCTTCTTAAGGTTCCCTACAACACAAGTGCAAGATGATCAAACTTAGTCTCCTGTCTCAGCATATTACATTAATCAATACAAGAAATCTATTTGAATCCTGAATAGATTCAAATACTCCTGAAATAGAGTGAAAAGAACAGAAAGCTTTATACAGTGATTAAATATCTGCTAAATTTCTGCCCTTGAACTTATTCACCATTGATCTAAGTAACAAATACTTATGACCCTTTTACACATGGATACATGGGCCTCCATGACAAAGATGAACTTGTTTTAAGTTTGCACGAATCAGGGAGGGAGCAGGAGAATCAACACAGGGGGTCTTAGGCCAAGATCGGTCCCAACTGCTTGTTGCTGCTATGCTATGCGGCTTCCCACTCAATACAGCTTAGTGCATTGTCACCCATATAATAATAGTAGAATTAGGATTGACATTAGAGACTATCATATTCAACACTCTCAATTTAGAGGCTAGGAAACTCCAGGGAACAGAAGTGAAACGTGATCGTGCGCTTAATGAAAAACAAAATTCAGATAACACAATTAAACTATGAGATTTCGGTCAGAGAAGCTGTTGCCAGTCTATGTATTCCAACTGTGAAGTGCAATTAATACAGGAATTGAGAGGTGCCTGGGTGGCTCAGTCGGTTAAGCATCCGACCCTTCATTTTCGGGTCAGGTCATGATCTCATGGTTCGTGGGCTCGAGCCCCGCGTCAGGCCGGGTGCTGACAGTGCAGAGCCTGCTTGAGATTCTCTCTCTCCCTCTCTCTCTGCCCCTCCCCGGCTTGTGGTCTCTCTCTGTCTCTCAAAATAAATAGATAAATAAACTTTAAAAAAATACTAGAATTTAGGGGCTCCTGGGTGGCTCAGTCCATCGAGCATCTTCGTCTCAGGTCACCGTCTTGCAGTTGGTGAGTTTGAGTCCCGTATCGGGCTCTGGGCTGACAGCTCAGGCCCTGGAGCCTGCTTCAGATTCTGTATCTCCTTCTCTTTACCCCCTCCACCACTTGCACTCCCTCTCTCTCCCTCTTTCTCTCTCTCTCTCTCTCAAAAATAAATATTTTTAAAAACTACTAGAATTTAGAGGTTCACATATGGCCGTTAGGGCTGGAGGGGCACAAGTCAGGGGATCCACTATTAGCAATCTCAGCTTGCTCTGCTTGGGGGCTAGGGATTTCTCACAGGCTTCCCCCATAAGTCACTGAGAATCACAGAAACTTGGAAGAAGGGGCATGGAGCCTACAGCCTCCTTCTGTGATATCAGATTGGCAACAGACAGTCCAGCACCATGCTGGTCTTTTGTCTGGTGTTCCTTCAACTGTGCTTTGCTATGTCCCAGATTTTCTTTCTGGGTAGGCAGGCATGCTCAAAAGGGGTCAGTTATATGATGATTCCTTGGTATGAGTAAGATTAGTATTACAAAATGATTCCTTTATAAAATAGAAAAGCAGGCAAAATGCATCTATTCTGTTCACAATAAGAATGTGGGTGGCCTTTGGTGGTGGGTGGGGAAGGGTAACTGGAAAACCAAGGAAGCTGCTGGGGTCCTGGCAGTGTTGTGTGTGTGTGTGTGTGTGTGTGTGTGTTTGTGTGTGTGTTTCAACCGAAGATTGTTTAATTTGGGAAAACATATCAGGTTGTATAGTTATTGAGTATATAGTTATTTTTTTAAATATGGATGTCATATGTCAAGAATATGTTTTCAACAATAAGACAGGCATCAATTAACGTTGGTCGATTATTCACGTTGACATTTACAAATCTGTGCTTAGGAACGGGCCAGTCTGCGGATAGCTCAGGCTGCCCACAAGAACCAGAAATAATACTTTGTGGCTTGCCTCACAGAACTTGGCATCCAGGTCGAATAACCTGATTTCCAAACGTAACTTCACCCGTGGGTCCTGAGTATGAGTGCCCACGGGGTAGTGGATACATAGGAAGGCTCTGGAAGTAAGGCTGCTTGGGTCTGGTTTCAAGTCCAGAATGTGTGTTCTGGAGCAATGACCACGTCCACTCCCTAATCCACAACTGCTCAGTGTTCAATTAGGCCACAGAAGAATCAAGTGAGATAATGCATCAGAGGAGTTCGGCAGGGTGACCAACATTTAGAAATGATAGTTCAAGAAATGATAGTTCTTCATGCTTCATTCAAAAATGAAGTCTATGTGAGAAATTCAAAGAGTTCACGTAGCACAACAAATGGCATATTGACATTTACGGAAGCAGGAGTGTGAGTATCCATTCAGTTTGTATATATAATGAGGATGTATATATACGAGCTTCTGAAGAATGGCATCACTTGAATCTTTGGTGCCTGGATGGCTCAGCTGGTTAAGCGTCTGACTTCGACTCAGGTCATGATCTTGCAGTTTGTGAGTTTGGGCCCCTACGTCAGGATCTATGCTGACAGCTCAGAGCCTGCTTTGGATTCTGTGTCTCCTTTGCTCTCTGCTCCTCCCCTGCTTGCACTGTCTCTCTCTCTCTCTCTCAAAAATAAACAAACATTTAATGAAAGATAGAAATAAAGAAAGAACAAAAGGAGAAAGAAAGAAAGGAGAAAGAAAAGAAAGAAAGAAAGAAAGAAAGAAAGAAAGGAAAAAGAAAGGAGAAAGAAAGAAAGAAAGAAAAGAAAGAAAGAAAGAAAGAGAAAGAAAGAAAGAAAAGAAAGAAAAAGGAAAGAAAGGAGAAAGAAAGAAAGAAAGAAAGAAAGAAAGAAAGAAGAAAGGAAGGAAGGAAGGAAGGAAGGAAGAAAGAAAGAAAGAATTTGGGGAGGTAGATATATCAAGGACATAGAAATAGTTTTTTACATGGTATTTCTTATTTTGACCTCATATATTCCAAAAATGTAATATTTTATTTACAGTGTAGGTATTTACTATAGTGCAACTGTGTTATATGCTAACAAGGGCAAAGACCACAAAACTGAAAAACAGGAGGTCCCTGTATCCCTTAGTTTTTCTCAATTCATTTTACTTTGAATCTATTTCAACAGATGTTCATCGAGCTTCCCTAATATGCCAGGCTCCACACTGGCCTCTGGGAATGCAGAAGGAAAAAAACAAAAAACAAAAAACAAAACAAAAAAAACACAAGGCCTTTGCTTACCAGCCCTGGCAGATTCTGGCAGACAGCTTGCCACAAGCAAATACTCAGCAGTCAAAGTGATCACGCACACACTACGGTTACGCTGAGAACACCTTGAGGATAGCGGACTATCACCCTCCTGTGGAGTCAGGGATGGTTTCCTAGAGATAAAATTTGACCCGGGTCTTAAATGGTAAGTTGGCATTTCCTGGATAGAAAGGGGAGGAAGCCTTCCAGAGAGAAATAATAGATTCAAGAAAGTACTCACCTTCCGTGAGCGTTTTCTGTGTGTGGTCATAGAGGTAAGAGATGAGACCAGAAACATACCATTTTATCCAGATGATGAAGGAGTTTTCACCTACCTCTACCTTTAATCATGCAGAAGACATTTACACTTCAGAAACTGTCTGTTCCTGCTTATTTTCGTCGTTGTAATTATCCCCAACTAACAAAATACATATTTTACTTTAAAACAAAGTCTCACTTTTTATCTGTCTGCTCCCACAAAATTAAAATTCCATGAAGGGAGAGATTTTTGTTCACGTTTCTGGTATGGAGTTTTATCACATTCTAGTGCCTGGAATGGGGTTTGCCTCATCATTAGCTCTTAATAAATATATGGTAAGTACCCAGATGAGATTTTTGAGGTCTTTTTATTTACCAAACACAGTTCTAGTTTCTGGGGATACACATATGCTTATGACCTTGGGGCTGCCCTCCAGAAGCTTAAACTTTACCCAGCAAACAGGCATGGAAACAGAAAGTACCGATATAAATAGGACAGGGGCTATAATGGTGAATTAAATAAAATGCTATGGGTCACTACCATGCTGAGAATTTTAAAATACCTTTAAGCCTATTTAAAGATATTTAAATCTATTAGGAAAAGGGAGGAAATGCACATTTCTAAGCAAGTAAGGAAGGCTTGACTTTATTACAAAGTTACTAACATTGTGGCTCACAGACCAGTACGGGTCCTTAGCGAGTTAAGCACAGAAATTGAAAAATGTATGGGGCGCCTGCGTGGTTCAGTAGGTTAAGCAACCGACTTGGACTCAGGTCATGATCTCTTGGTTCGTGAGTTCGAGTCCCGCGTCAGGCTCTGTGCTGACAGCTTGGAGCCTGGAGCCTGCTTCGGATCCTGCCTCCCTCTCTCTCTCTGCCCCGCACCCCCTGCCCCTCTACTCTTGCTCTGTCTCTCTTTCTTTCAAAAACAAATAAATATTTTTTTAGGAATTAGAAAAAAAAAAAAAAAAGAAAAATGTATACCTTGCCTTAGCCATTTAGCTTATCACCACCACTGGCTTGATCAACTCAACGCCTGCAAAAGGCCAGCAGGCTTGCTTCTGGAGAAGGGGGCTGGGAACTCACTTGTGATATTACTGGTTATGCGCGATAGGACTGGAGATTAAAAGGTACAGGATTTCTTCAAATGCCCGTTCACCGCAGCAGGAAGTGCACTGCTTTAAAAAATGATGATCCCGTCAGCCTGTAGGCAGCATGTGAGAGTCAGAGCCGGCTCCCCTGGGCAACCCGGAGCACTTGCGGCCAAGAGAGACGTGAATCCAAAAGCGGGCAGCCCCCCGTCGTGCTCACTGCCCATGTGTTCTGCCCCAGTGCAAAACCAAGGTCACTGGAAGATGCTCAACAGTTCTTTGTGTCCAGGTACAGCCGCCCCCATACGAGGCACATACTTTAGTGAGTGTTGTGGTGCTGAAATGAACATATGCCCAAAGATTCACAAGGCTAGGAAGACACTTTGGATGTGTTACATTAATAAAAATAGCTAAGCCTTTTATAGAAATAATCTCTGCATATGCAACACACACACACACACACATTAATATTATATTTGCGTAGAAAAATACACTGAGCTTCAGAGAGATGGATAGCCTGGCCAAAGTCAAATACCTGGAACGTTATGTGCCTGTGCATTGAACGAGACCTTCTAGCCTCTGTGCCTGGTCTGTTAACTGTTTGTATTGGAAAAAGACGGAGAGTTTTCCCTTTGGTGTGAATGCAAACATTCCTCATTTTCTTCTTACCAAACAAATCTAATTTTTTTTTTTTCTATCAAGTCGAGGGTAGCCAAGATGGCAAAGAGAGAGTGATGGCATAAAGACGTTTCGTAAGAAATGTCCACATTACCTAGATGAACCGAGCAAAAAATCAACTTGGTCCTGATCTCGGACTGTCAAAAATCAGTGGTGCTTTGGAATGACGTCCTTTTGTTGTTGTGTTTGGTGTTATTTATTTGTTATTTTCTTTCTCTTGGCCTTTACAATGTCACAACTGGCTGGTTTTCACCTATTTCACTGAGGGATCCTTTTGTTTCCTTTGCTTCCTAATCTTGCTCTGTTCCATCCCTACGTGTCAGTGCCCTCCAGGACTTGATTGCTGGGTCGCGATTCCTGGATTTAGCAAATACAAATACAGGATGCATGTTTAAATTTGAGTTACAGGAGTGGCTGGGTGGCTCGGTCAGTTAAGCAACTGACTCTTAATTTTGGCTCAGGTCATGGTCTCATGGTTTGTGGGTTCCAGCCCAGCATCGGGCTCTGTGCTCACAGCTTCAGATCCTTGCCTCCTTCTCTCTGTCCCTCCCCCCTCTCAAAAATAAATAAATCGTTAAAAAAAATTTAAAAAGTAAATAAACTTGAGTTATAGATTAAACACACACGCACACACGCACCTGCACACACCCTTAAAAAAAAAAAAAGTATATCTAGTGGAGTGCCTGGGTGGCTCAGTCGGTTGAGCATCTGACCTCGGTTTAGGTCATGATCTCGCGGTTCATGGGTTCGAGCCCTGTGTCAGGCTCTGTGCTGACAGCTTGGAGCCTGGAGCCTGCTTTTGATTTTGTGTCTCCCTTTCTCTCTGCCCGCCCCCCACTCGTACTCTGTCTCACTCTCAAAAATAAATAAACATCTTAAAAAATTTGAAAAAATTATGTCTCGTGAATGTCGGACATAATTATACAAAAAAGAAAACTTATCCTGAGTTCTCTTGTCGTATGTCTCCACATGTCTTTACTAGTTGAACCCCTTGTGTCTTAATCTATTCTTTAAGCAAATAATCCTCAATTTTCCCCTCACATCTTCTCTTTTCTATATTCAACTCCCATCTTGACATCTGCACTTCTGAAAATCTCACATTCAACCTACCCCAAATCAAACTTTTCTAATCAAATCCTCCCAGGTACTACCAAAGTCATCTCTTTACAATTTTCCCTAATCAATAAATGGTTCCGTCATTTACTTAGATTTTTAAGGCAAAAACATATTACCCATTCTTGATTTTTCTCTTTCCATCAGCCTCCAGTATCTAAATCATAATTAAGTCTTATTGGCTTTAGCATCAAATTATCTCCATTTCCCTCAATCTTCACTTCTGTGTCCCAGCTTCTGCAATTACTCTATCTTTCCCCCTTGACTGCAGGGGCTTACTAAATGGCCTTCCTTCCACTCTTGCCCTGCAATAATCCATTCTCCACAAATTAGTGAGAGTGATTTTCAAAAGCGTTCTAATGAAGTGTAATGTGAAACCAGCAAAGTCCTTATACCAAAAGGGTGCAGCTCAATGAATCTTCAAAAACTAAACATATTCCTCTACCAGCACCCAGTTAATCTACCTCCCCAGACGCTTGCTATCCTACCTTCCTGTCACCATTGATAAGCTTCCCTCTGTGTTATTTATATAAAGGAAGTCATACAGCAGATACCCTTGTGTGTTTGCTTTCTTTCATTCCACGTTATGTTTGTGAGCCATCCATATTTTTCATGTAGTCACAGTTCATTTTCATAACTGTGCAAGAACTAGTATTAAATTAATATTCCACAATATTGTATTTTTCTTCATAAGCTTGTGGTATAACTGAAACAAAAAAAAAATGACTGTAAGCTGCTTGGTCTTTAGTGGGCACTCAATAGGCAGCAGGGATTATTATCATTGTTCTTATGTTACAAAAAAAAATAAATAAAATGTGATCAATAGAAGTCGTCTTGAGAATTTGGCAAACACAACATTTCAGTTGAATCTCATTCCATTTTGACTGGCATTTAAAAAAAAAAAAAAAAAAAAAAAAAGGTGGGCCAGGAGAATGCCATAGATGTAGCAAACTTAATTTTCAAGATGTTTTTGACTGAACTGCTCCCGGCCTTACAGGAGAGCTGAGAAAATACGCATCAGGGAATGATGTCGAGAATGGTTTTGTAGCCTTTTAGCCGCACTGTTTGATCCTGAATATTGGATCTATGTTTCTTAGATCTATGTATCTGATGAACGATGACTCATTCTCCAAGATTCCATTATGTGATGCTCTCCTCCTTGAAACACTTTGAGACTTCTTTGGTGCTTGAAGATTTAAATCCAAACACGTGACATGGCCCACCAGACTCTCATTAGCTTGACTCCCACCTTCTATTTTCAGTTCCACTTCTAATGGCCCCGTACCCTTTTGGATAGCAACAGACATACCAGACCTCTTCCACTGCCTGAAAATTCCATAGTGTTCATGCTTTCTCACTTTGCACACTTAGATCCCTTTGCTTGTGAAATCTTCCTCATCATCCACCCCAACCTGTCTCATGCCCCCCTAATTCCTATGTTCATCCCTCAAAACTCAGCTCGAGAATGTCCTATTTACTTCTGACCACTGATACCTATAGCTAGAACTGACCTCTCATACTTTTGTTTTCTTGCTTTTCTGGTGTATACTATAATCATAGCATCTGTAGTGACCCTCTATGTTCTTGTTGACTTAAATATGTTTCTCCCCGAATAACTTATGAGCTCTCTGAGGTGGAGGTTATGTCTTCATCATTTCTCTATAACAGCAGCTAGCAAAAAGTCTCAGACATAGCAGTTTATCAGTCAATGGCAAATGAGTGAATGGATAAAGGTCAATAGACAGGAAGTCCCTAGAGGTTCATTGCATAGATTTTTTTTTAGAAGTTTATCTATTTCATTCCATTATTTTTCTGATGCCTTTGGAGAAACCAGAGAAGGCATGAGGTCAAATTTGGGACTGACCAAAAATTTTAAATGACAAAGTAATAGAAAGTAATAGAAAATAGAAAATAGAAATAAAAAGGAGAACCACTTGGTAGTCCTGGTCCACTGACAGAAAAACCAGTACGATTCAGGAAAAAGTTCTGCATTAGGTTCAAAGAGTTCTGTGCACATCTATGGGTTCCAGAATACAAAAGAACAGGACATATGCACACACCTGAGGACTTTCAGGGGACTACAAAATTAACACCAATAAACTGTGGGATACAAACTCTTTCCAAACCATGATTAGGTTATAATAAATGCAATTAAATGATCCAAAGAAGATAAGTGATGCTTGTATCCAATACTGATGGGAATTATTGAAATCACTTGTTTGTTAAAACTCACAGTCATATTGTTTGATTACAAATTATTTACTCTTACTATACAGCATGGCAGAGATATAGTTTATTCAGCTTTCAATGTTCACTTTGCATCTTAGTCATTTGGGGACATCGGGGGTGTGAAATGTTTTTATTACGCTATATCCATAAAAACGTTTATGCACTGTTCTATTCAGTGAAGAATTGTATTAGTTTTTACTGTGATGGCATGTAGTCACCCCGTGATAAATTATGAGATGCTCTCACCCCTTCACTCTCTTCTCACACTCTCAAACCTCAACCATGACTATATTGGTATGATAAAGAAGACCAAATACCTGTAAACAAATCTCTTTGTGACATTAAGAATAATAAAAGTGAGGGTCTCCTGACTGTCAGCATGAAAAAACATGTCATGAGTGTTTACAGAAAAGCCTTGTAGATGTCCTTTCCTGGCACGGAAGTTTGTTATCACTGGCTGAAGTTCCTGAATGTTCTCAGTGACTGTTATCGTTGAATCCTTTGAACACAGGTACGTCAATGTTTCTCTGTGGGAGAGACTTACAAGTACTGAAAATTGGTGATCATAACACCTGAATCACAAAAACAACTCAACCATTGTTCATATTGTTTCAAAGGATCGGGGTAGTTAAGCTTGTATTGATATAACCATAGTAATAATTTAATCAAGACTCAAGGATAGAAGCCGGGAAGACCAAAAGCCTCTCCTTTGCTGTTATTGAAAATTATAGTTATTCCAGGTAACCAGAAATGACAAATAATTGGTCTTGTTTCTCTGCCTCAAAAAAAAAGATCAATGCCTTTACACATAAATCTGTCTTGTGGCATGCAAATCAGAACTTGAAAGTCATAAATAAATCACAATTAACTTTAACTTATTTTATATAAATACAGATACACCCTGCTCTTAATTTTTTTGCCTCATTTCAAAGGGCCAGTACTCTCTTTTGGCACGTAAATTACTCATGTTAGAATTCATGACATCTAAAGCTACTGGTTCTTTCTCTTTTTCTAATTTTAATTTTGTCCTCTAAAAATCGAGGTGGTCATGTTGGCTCTTACCAAACATCGTGCCCGTTTGATCTTGAAGTTCCGGTTGCTTGCAAAATTTTAAAGTGCTTGTGTGTTCCTGGATAGCATGACCCACACCTGGGGCCACTTTGAGAAAACACATGTTAAACAGCTCTGTGAGAAGTCATTCTTGAAGCTCAGCAGGTGGTTTGCTAATGGGAACAAGGGAAGCTGAAGAGCTGACCCCTTTGCTCTGCTGCTGGCCTCCGTTCATGACTCCCTGGGGCTCCAGTTGAGTGAGCTAAGAAAGAACTCTCCTATTAAAGAGGCATTACACTGTTGCTAGGTTCTCCTTAATAACATTAGAAATTGTCCTCCCTCGGGGGCCTCACCACATAGTTATGTTGAATATGTTTGGAACACCTGCCTTCATTACAGGAAAGGAAAGCAACTCAAAGTATAGTACCCAAAGGATCATGGAGAGCTCACACATTCTCTGGTTTGGCATTTATATCTCAGAGCGCGGACTCTCGGAGTTTGGGACGAGGCAATGGGCATATGCCTGTGGTAACAACACATGTACTCGGATGGGGGAGTTTTGAAAATTTTCCACTGAAACTCCACTCAGCCAATCCTTAGAAATTCTGATCAGAGTTCAAGCGTTTGAGAAATTGGAGGTCTAGCAAAGGCCAAGCGAGTGAGAGGAGCCTAGGAATCAGACTCAATTTCAGTCGGGGCAGGCTTCTGGCCCAGACTGACAGTGAAGTAAAGCTATGAATCTGTTGCATGGGCAAGGTGCAGTGAGGGTGGGAGAGACCCTGTAAGTTGGGAGGTACATAATAAAGATTATTCCAAACGTATCAGATTCTAGGTTCCAAATGGCAAGAATATTTCCGGATACCTCTTCCTTAAAGTCTGGGAGAATCGACTATAATTTCTGTTCTGGTGGGCAATTATCATGAAACAGAGTGGGGCTGAATTTTCAGGATCTTACAAGTTTTCTTTAGGCTGGCACCTGAGAACAGGGAACTAGCAGGAACTCCTAGGGTTGAAGAACAGTGAGGCTAATTGCGATTTCCCAACAGAGAAGATCAGATTGTCTAACGTCCCAGTGTAAAGTAGCTGAAGGAATATAAACAATGTTGAGCATCGGACGCAGTAGGAGAACGGATCTGGAGGGGGCGGATAGGAGGCATCTAACTGAGACTATGAAATGCAGAAGGGGTGCATGGTACCCAGGTGGTGTCTTGGAAAGAGAAGAGAGAAGTATTAGGACCTGCAGGTGTCTCATCCGACCAGAGTGCAGCTGTTTAACTGTGTGTCCAGCACCACAGCCATGCAGGCACTACACTCTGTCACACCTTCTACAATCTCCTCACTGCCTTTGGGACCAGCTGGGACAGGCCTAGTGTTCACAAGAACTAAATAGGTAATAAAAGCAAGACAGACTTCTATGTTCTGTATGGGATGGATTTGGCACTATTTCATTATACGAAACCTTTGGGGTCCCCGTAAGGCTGAGAACACCGTGGGTGTTTTTTATCTAATCTAAGAACGCTGGGGTGCTTCTGCCCTAATTAAGTATCTGGGACAAATGAACGACACCCATGGGTAAAAATAAATTTCTCTAATCATGTGTGTGTTAGGAAAAATCAGAATTAAAGCATGTCTTCCATACCTCTGTCTAGCAGCAAAGTTCAAATATGTCCCACAACTCTGACAGGTGAAAAATTGATCATGGTTGCTCTAGACTTCCTTAACAATCACTCAGGTGAAAATAAAAATCTTCCTTGCTTGGCTTTAATGAGCTGGGTACGAATTACATCATAGCTGGAACTTCAGGACTTCATTATGTGTCATCTTTATTTCTTCTTCTTCTACTGTCTGGAAAATTGCTTCGTCTCTAGATTTCTGTACCTGTCTGGAATCCATTTGGATGTCCGCCGAGAAGCAAGCTTAGTCTTTCAATTTTATGAGCCAGGCTTTTCAGAGTAGAGAACATATCATTAGCTTCATCCCTCAGTTGGAAGGATCTGGAATACATTTTGCTACCGTAGACATAACAACTCATGTATCCAAAAGTCATTCAGACCTATTGACCCTCATTGCCATTCCATATACCACATAAAGGGAAAACTTCAACTCTTTCTCGCTACTGACATTGGTAGTTCTAGCCCTTTACTCCACATACCTGTTAATTCTTCCATTCTCTGGGCTCATTTCTCTTCCATTTGTTTTGCTTATTGCTTTCTCTTTGGGTTTGGAAGATTAATATTCACTTTCTAGCTAAGATATTGGCTTTCTGTAGACCAACATTCAAGTTTGTTTTTTGATTACTGATTATTGGGATCTCTTGAGACTTTCCATGTTGGCACAATCTCAAGATCTACTACCCTGAGAATGCCCTTGGGGGGAACACTGTTACCTATTTCTACTTGGGGCTAATAATTAATGACATCTAGAATGATTCTTGCAGTCAAAGAAATCTGATCACCTGTGTACCCGTTGAACTGTACCTAGTCCCTAGTCTGAATTGGGTAAGATCAAGATCATCACTGGAGTCATCTTCAGTTTCCAAGTCTAACACTTTACCTATTGGAACAAGAGTCCCTTCTGCAAAATCACATTATTACTGCTCAGACTGCTGGCATCTTACATGTGTCTTATTCTCTTCTTCTGTCAGGAGATTAGATCCGGCTACCCTTTATCCAAGCCACTGACATCTGGACTTGTATAGAATCCAGAGATGTTTCCTTAGCCAGTTTGATTTAACGCAACCCAGCTGATGTAAATATATGCCACAAACCCAACCAAAAACAGCATCGCTTTTATGTCTTTTGTTTTCTTTTCTTTTGTTTTGTTTTGCTGAGTGACAATTGGCAGCCATTTAGCACCAGATTGAAGCAACGTAGGGTCCCTAATAGTAAAACCAAGTCTTGTTCCTTGTACCTATCTCTGGATTCTTGCTACTGAGCTCACATATAAGATTCAAGGTGCCCATGTGGACACTACCATAGCACAGGTGAAGGATTCACAAGTCCATCTTGAAGAAAGATAGTTTTCCAGGACCTTTTGTTCAACTAAGCTGTCCTCTTGCTCTTTTATCCCACATTGTCTTGCAGGAGCAAGTAAGTCTGATGGCAGAGTTTATCCAAACGAGGGCAGTCTCATTATTGGGGAGACTCAAAACTGGATAATCTATACTAGGATTACCAGTAGCAATCTTGTCGAATTGCTTCGCCATCTCCTTATACCAGAGGCCTTACCACTGAGGGCAGGGAAGCTGTTCCAAAGTGTTAGGCAGTGGCATTATGTCCTCATGGTTAGGTAGGAGGAGGGAGCAGTACAGCAGGAGTGGGCATTCTGCTGGGGGGAGGTGTAATGTAGAACACGTGGGTTGAAGCCCACCTCTTCAATTTTCAAGTCCTGTGATACTGTGCCAGGCACTGAACTACCTCTGAGACTAGCTTATTCAATATGAAAGCGGGAGGATTTATACAAAGAGATAATGGATGGCAGTGCTTATAAATAGATAAATAGGAACTAGATAAGTATGAAATTTTTACTATCACATAGCATTGTACAAGGTCCTGTGATAGATTCAAGGGTTACGATATATCCTCCCACAGAATATCTTATATCTAATGGGAAAAGGCGTGTAAGTTAAGGGCACACATAGAGCTGGGCTACAGCTGGGCTTTATCCCCTGGGGCTAATGCCACTGATCTCCAACTTTCTGCGAAAATACAGACGTATCTAACGAAGTTAGTACAAAACATGGAAAGCTCAATAGGTTATAAATAAATTGAAGAGATATAAAACGCGTAATATTCACTGTCAGATGTTAGAAGATTGAATGATAAATAAACATTAGTATGTTAGCTCCAGAAAATAATTTATGATAGTCTTTTTCTATATATTTGCAATACTTAAGTTATAGCTCAAACTAAGAAAGACGAATCCATATTATATTTATAATGTAATTTATCCGTAATAAGTAATACAGGATTCCCCCATTATCCAAAAGTAGAGCACTCCTATAAAACCTTCCATCAGCTAACC
Source organism: Panthera onca (assembly GCF_046562875.1). Taxonomy (NCBI): domain Eukaryota; kingdom Metazoa; phylum Chordata; class Mammalia; order Carnivora; family Felidae; genus Panthera; species Panthera onca. The sequence continues at coordinate 8,950,646 of NC_138342.1, forward strand.
CTGTGTCAAGCCAAGACTGTCTCCTGCTTTCAGAAAGTTCCAGTTACATCACTTCACTCTGATGAGAGACCTACTTTAGTGCCCATTTTCACTAACTGAAGGAAATCTGAAAAGGATTTCAGCTTCTAGGAGAAAAGCTGTTACAGGGCAAACTTTTGGAAAGCAGAGAATTCTGTACTTCTCAAGTGTTTACCGTGTCGACCCATTTATTCTTCAAAATAAGTCTTGACTTTAAGGGGCTGTTATTACTCCCATTTGCAGATGAGAAAGCAGACAGCTAGGTGACATAAAATGCCTGGGATGCAAAGTAACTAATGAGTAGGGACCATGTTCAATTCCTGGCAAGATCGGTCCCGAAGCTCCAGGGATGCTGTCTCTGTGTTGGGACATTATAGTTCAACAGTTATCCAGAGGTCCACGGTCTTTCTACATGTCTCACACATGAGGAATCAAAAGTCCTTTTTTTCCCCCAGACTTTCTTTTCAGAGGTGTGAGTAAAGTGAGCATCCTTGGAAGTTAAAAATACTATTTTCCTCCAGAGCAAAGGGCATTTGCCTGCAGTTTAAAGAGCAGGTATGCCTTCTATCCATCAGAAAAGATTATTTTCCCTACACTGAGGACCCGTCTGTTGTAATGTCACGCACTGTATGTGCAGATGTCACCCGGCCTCTTCACATCACCTTATAGGAACTGGGTCTCAGGGAACAGATACGAAAAAGCTGATGTTCTGGCCACCGCTGTTGCTGAGAAGAATAAATCATCCCTCACCTTTGATAAAGGAGAATCCTGTCCTCTACTGGCATCGAGAAATGGTGGCTGGCTAACTCAGAGGCTTTGCAGTCCCTGACACTCCCAGAACCATAGTAATAATTACACTGTTGCTGCAATTGTCTTTAGATGTTGGTACATAGATTTCAAAAGGGGTTTTGTACGTTAGGAGTTTGTTTGAAACATCATCAAGTAATTGCCAGGTGTGTTGCCTTAAAAGAAATCTGTATATGTTAGCTTTGCAGAAGATGCTCTTAAAGTCATTTTGCAATTATTCTGTCACAGGCTACTGCAGTCCTGGTGTCTTGCCTTAATTAATCACCAAGTGGCATTTAATATAAGGTCACCACATGTTATTTTAGATTGGGAGAGGTGACAAAACGTTTCGTACACAGGATGGGAAGGAAGCATATTTTTAACAATGTGTCAAAAAATAACATCAAAACATTTCATTGCCAGTCATCTCTGCCCTTAGATCTTCAGACACTATTTAAAGAATATCATATGCCCTCCACCCAATGGAGCAAGGGTTGGGTGCAGGCCAAGGTTTAACTTGATTTGACAAGGCTATTGACATTTTTGGTCTCTTAGAAGATAGCCAAAACTAACTTAAAGAAGGACTCTGGCTGTTTCATCTTTTTACTGAAATTTTGAAAGGTGACACGGAAGCCTACGTCCTTCAAACACTAATACGCACCACACGTCTGCGCGAGAAAAAGAACCTTGCGACAACTCACGTGACCGGATTCGGGGAAGTACCGGTGAGCTTTGACTCATATCCTGGAGACGTCGGCCAGATTAAATAAATGCAGTCTACTTGTAAGAACCACATCTCCCAGTGGCAAGACAAAAATTGAGCTCGTTAGGTAGAAACCTGTTACAACACTCTGGTAAGAAGAAAAGTCATACCTCCCCTTTGTAGATCCCCTGATAATTTTCGGAACAGATTTGTACATGATCCTCATTTGCATCATGTGATAGCAATCCCACAACCTCGTATGGTGGTTAGGAGACCAAAGAGTCACAGAGGTAATAAGCACTGCTTGACCTTGGGGATGGTTCCTCGGGGGAAGCACTCTGGGGATTCGGCCTCCTCATCTTTTCGATGTCCTACGCTGTATTGTATACATTGATTTACCCTTTCAGAGTCCTCATTGCAATTTTGCCATTCACATATGCTCTAAATACTTCGCATATATACAGCTCAGCATATGTGGACCCATGAACCAAGGAGGAAGAAGAAAGAGGAGGAGCTTAAGGAGGAAGACAAGACGGAGGGGGATGGCCAAAGAAGAGAGAAGATGAGCAACCACCCAAAATACGAGCTATCCCTCTTTATGCCCAAGCGCCAGCATTATATTTGACATAGCATTACACTATCGCCCCTTCACCAGGTATTATGTATTTTCTGTTCAACTTCCAAAGCCTCTTAGATACACTTTCACTGCCATCGTCTTTGATATCCATCGTTGGGACTGTGACTAACCTCCTGACCAGGTATCCTTCCCTAGCTTGTCCCCATCTAGTCACGCATTTCTCCTCCTGCCAGGGTTCTCTTCTCTCACTTACGATTATGCCACTCATTCCTCAACCTTGTGTTTGCTGCTGGGAAACAGCAGAGTAAAGCCCAAGTTCAGCTCTGGGGAGGGCTCAGGGTGGTTGGCTGACACGGGAATGGAGGTTTGCAAGGCGGTGTTATAAATGCTGCAACCACAGCCTCAACACACGGCCATGGAGCAGCCCCTTTTGGAGAGGGGAGACAAGGAGGCCACCATGGCTGAAAGGATATCGGAACGGGGTCACTTAAGAGTGAGAAAAGTTGGCCAGAGGGAAAAAGAAGCCTCACGCCAGGGTGAGAGTGCTCTATGCATAGGCCCAGCAGCCAGAAGTGTAACGTATCCCAAGCACGCGGATGTGCACGTGGGATGAACTAATAACGACAGCAAACACTTAGCACTAATGGCTGACACTGACCTAAACATTCTGCATGTATTAACTCATTTAGTCAATGCAACAGTGCTGTTAGGTGTATACCATTATTGCCATTTCAGAGGTGAGGAAACAGAAATTAGGAGGCCAAATAAATGACTCAAGGTCACACAGCCTCAAGTGTCAGAGACGGGATTGAAACACTTGGGGCTTGATTCTAGAATCTGGACACTAAGTCCTCGAGCTATAACGTAGCCCCAGAACTGGCAATGTGGGGTTTTTCATGCTTTAATAAGGATTTAAGGATTTAGCCACAAAAGTGAGAACCGGGTCGCTTTTAGCAAGATACCTCTGGCAGAGGTGTATGTGATAGACACGGGAAGAAATACCGAGTGGAGGAAGTCTTATTATAAGGAGGTCAGAGACAGGCAATGATACAGGCTTGACCAGACTCGTTGGTGGAAATGGAACAGAGGGAGCTGATTCAAGGCAATTGTGGAAAACAAAATCAGAACCATCTGGGCATCAAATGGATGTGGGTAATGACGAAAGAGAAGTCAAGAATGGCTTCCAGGTTCTGGCACGTGTGGCATCATGAGTGACGGCAGCCTTTACGCCTCATGAAGAAGAATTTAGCAGGGCACCTGGGTGACTCAGTAGGTTAGATGCTCTGCTCTTGACTTCGGCTCAGGTCATGATCTCATGGTTTGTGAGTGTCAGGAACTCACAGATCCTGAGTTTGAGTCCCACCTCGGGCTCTGTGCTCACAGCGTGGAGCCTGCTGGGGATTCTCTATCTCCCTCTCTCTTTCTCTCTCTGCTCTTCCTCTGCTCACTCTTTATCTGTCTCTCTCTCTCAAAAAGAAGGCAATCAACACTTAAAGCAAAAGAAAAAGAATTCAGCGAGTCAAGTTTAGGAAGAATAAATGTTGAGAGGTCAGCAGGACATTCGTGTGGAAATTCCCAGAGTGGGTGGGCACTCTTTACTTATTTATTAAGTAGGTCAGGAATTTTGACATTTATTTTTATGAGAATATTTTCCTGCTTTAGGGACTTGTGCTCCTGCTGGTAAAAACTGCATGTGTTCACTAAAGTGATGAGGTCCTGCTACCAGTGGCAAAGAGCAAATTCTATGGAACCGGACCGTGGGCGAGTGAGAATCTCAACTCTGCCGCTTACCAGTTTCCTCGTCCGAACAGTAGAGCTGGTTTTAGGAGAGCACAGTCTTCAAATCAGCAGACCTGGGTTCCGAAAACCAGACCGATCACTTTTAGCTGCCATTTCCTATTTTTGAGCCATAATTTCCTCTTTCACTAAATAGATGTAGTAACCTATACCTGGTAGTGTTCATTTGGAGATTAAATAAACTAAGACATATAAAAGTCTTAGCCCAGTTAACAGCATTTAGCAATCACTCAGAAAATGCCATCCAGTAACTGTAAGCCCGCTGAGAAGTAACGTTTGCAAAATATGCGACGCGAGGTGGTTCCTAAACCGCTCTTACTAATTACTAATCATAACGTGGATTGCATTGCAATAAAAACATTCGTCTAGAGATTCGTTCTGTCTGGAAAGTTCTTTCTCTATCACTCCGATATTATGTGTCCTTCAAAGAGGAAGTACTTCCAATGGAACATCTGTGGTCCTTCTTCAGTCTTCCTAGTTGGAAGAATTTGCTTTCTCTTCGGCAGTCCCAGAGCAATTTAATAACACTTTTGTTGCCACAATAGGCTAACTTATAATTATGTATGTGCTTAGAAGAGTCCTCTAATTGATTCTGAGCTCCAAAAATATAAGGGTCATGCCTTATTTATCATTGATTTTCCAACCACAGGGAGGACAGCGCTCAGTAAATGTTAAATTGGATAGGTTGAATTCCTCAGATATAACCAGCTGCTCTAACTTGATCTTACTGAGAAAACTGCTCACAGCATATTAAAAAACAACAGGAATATTGCAGTGGCTTGATTTAGACCACCGTAACAGATGTGTGAGTGAGTCTCACGATGTGCTAGCTGTGTGCACGGGGGGGTATTTTATTTTTCGTAATGCATGCATTTGCATACAGAAAAATTAAGAGTTCCTCTTGTTTATATCCATGCGAGAGAAACAAATGCCTTTTGTTTAGCTCAACTGGCAATATGTTGATGTTTTTCAAGTCTGCATTTATCATTAAGCCAGCCCAAGGAAATTAAAGGTCAATGCCAGCTCTTGGATATAAACACTTATAAAATCTAGAATGTTAATTAGCTACTGTTTGGGAATTGGCGTCATTCACCTATAGCAAAGAAAAAGCTGATATGCATTTTATTTTATGCCTTTATTTGCAGCTTGTGTGTAAGAGTACAAATTGTGCTAATTATTTAAGGAGGTACATTGAATGCATTTCTTAAATTATGTTTGTCATATTGTGTTTGTCATTATGTTTGTCACCTAGTGTTCATATCCCACAATATTTTCTTTTTCTTTTATTTTTTTTAAAAGATCAACCACAATATTACAGTTTGCATTACACTCCTTCTAGATGACCAGCTCCAGTCCTATTTTCCTCTTCCTTACCCATTCATTAAAAAGTTTGTAATTTGCATGTTCCTCTGCACACCCATATGTACACACATACTCTCAGGACCAACTTGGTGTTGTTTGCAGAATACTAGAAAAGTAGATATCAGGACTCATTTTTATCCCAGCTGTGGGAGCGTGGAAATATTTCTTATCCTTTGAACTTGTTTTTCTCACCTGTGAAGTGGGGCAACCATACTTCCAACTCAAGTGATCAAAGGACATCATAAGAGTTGGGAACATATGAGACCCTGTGAAGAGTGCCTGGCATATATTAAGTGCCTAATAAATGTCAGTTCCCTTTTAAACATATTATTCAATAATTTGTATTTCCCTTCGTATCTTTTCTTTCTTTCTTTCTTTCTTTCTTTCTTTCTTTCTTTCTCTTTCTTTCTGTCTTTCGTTCTCTTTCTTTTGTTCTTTTTTAGAGCTATCAGGGGAGGGGCAGAGAGAGAGGGAGAGAAAGAATCCCAAGCAGGATCCAAGCTGTCAGCACAGAGCCCGATGCGGGGTTCGAACTCAGGAACCATGAGATCATGACCTAAGCCTAAACCAAGAGTCATATGCTTAACCGACTGAGCCATCGGGGCCCATGATTTTCTTTTTTAAATTCAACTTCAGTTGTAGAATCCTTTCAACGTTAATATTAAGGGAATAAAATAATTAATGCTTTCTTTTTAAGGTACATGTACTATTCTCTCACATAAATACATTATATTTAGGAGTTTTCAGTTTAAAAAATTATTTTAGAAACAATGTTGCCATGAGCATCATTTTATAGGTTTTCTTGAGCAAGTATGTGATAGCTTCTCTTGGTTAACTATAAAAACGAGAAATCACCAGGATACAAGGAATGCGTGTTTCCATCTAGGGCCAAATCCTTCCCCAAAGCAGTTCTAATTAGACTTCCACCCACCATGAATGAATTTCTATTCCCCTATATGTTGTCATTGGATGATATTATTTTTTAACTGTTGCCAGTCTGAAGCCACAGCACCAGTATATCAATGGTATTTAGTTGTTTTAAGTTGAATGCCCCTTTTATTCTTTAGGTATGGTATGTTTTCATACGTTTATTGGCCCCTTGGATTTTCGTTTTGTGAATTCTCTGCACACATTACACATTTTTCATTCTATTGTGTGGTAATGATGATGGTTCTGGAGGTAAAATCCTATTTATTTTCTGTGTACCAGCAACCTACAAATGTTCTGTAAGGTCTGGCTTTGCAGCCTCCCCCCTACAAAAAATTACTAATTTCCATTTTCAAGCTGTGCATTGTATTCATTGTCCACTTTCAGAACCAACAGATAAATAAACTGTGAAAGACTAATCTGTGATTACAAAATAGAACGGAAATATGCATGCTGATGATGGAAAATAAACCCTAAGGTTGAGACATTCAAAGAGATGTGGTTGAGCTGATGTCCTCATCCAGAATGTTTAAATTCTGGGGATATCGTAGACTGTTGTCGGGATCCAACTGTCCAGTACAAGCTTGTTATTTGAATTTGCAGATTTAATCAGAGAGGAAGTGCATACAGTGAGATATTCGGAAGAGGAGGAAGGGATACGAGGAAGTAAGATGACATATATAAGAGAAATATTCACCCATTATGATGAAAAGTTAATAGAAAACATCACATGTTAATAATTTGAAAAGCATGTGCCTGTTATTTTGAGATGCACACTTTGAATGTGGTGGTTTGGAGGAGAGGGTCTTGTTTTTCACTGTTACTTTCTGTATATTGTTGGACATTACACCCATGTGCATGCAATGTTGTTATTTTTAATGTGGCCTACAATACAACACAGAAGACCGAGGAGTCATCACATACCCCCAGATTTAATGAGGTAAGTTAGTTTTAAATTTTCGTACAAGTAAACGGAGTCAGGGCTGATACTGGCATGAGAGATAAGAGCCAGTTTGCAAAATGACCTTGTAATGAGTCTGTCTTCAACTGCATTTTGGCCGAGCAGGGGTCATCCTGTTCGAATGGGCACATTTTGTGATATGGTTCATGCGGGTTATGCACGATGGACCCCCAAAGGTCTGGAGAAGAGACATCTGCAGACGCTTCTGAGACAGTGTCTGGTTTGGATGCTGTAAGAGACCATGAAAGAATTGTTTGGAAAAGTTGTCTCCGAATGAGTTTTTGGGGGGGACCACCACCCCCGGATGTGAGTGACTGTCATATATGCGCAGTATGATTTTTATGGATCCAGCAACTCTTTTCAAAAAACTAGGGAGCTAGGTCCGGAGCCCCTGATGAACTAAAAACAATAAACATTTTAGCCATGCTGACATTCCTCCACATTCTCTGTTCCCCATCATCTCGATTTCCATTTATCCTTCAAGGAAAAGAAGAAGAAAATAATCTTTGTAAAACTGACATGAGGCATTGTAAGGTGAGTGTTTTGAAACGTACAAGCCAATGTACATGTGAGGCAGCAAACCGAATTTCCCTGAAATCTTCTGAATAATCAAACCAAATCACTGTTGATATCCCAGGTTTCTTGAAAGACCATATTATTCGAAATAAATGAATATGATTTTGAGGCCCACGTAATACCCCACCAAAGGTTTATGGAGTTAGATGCTTGCAACTTCCTCTCTACCACCCATCAACCTGTCAATACAATCAGCTCCTGGAAGAAAAGCTCATATTTTCCATAAAAACCTGGGATGGAGTTGCAGAGGAAATGGAATAAGAAAAGGGGAAAGTGAATGAGCGACATCCCCTGCTGTTTCTAGGAAAGCCCTCCCTATTCAACCCAAGTTCACTTTTTTAAGTGAAAACAAACACTTTTCAACACCATTTTCTTGCCGTAATTTCCGGAATGCCTCTGGCTTGTTTGGGGATGTCTGGCTTGTGAGCCTAACTGATGTGGAGATTGTTCACATCCAGCCATCAGACCACCCAGCCAGGCTTAACAGTCCCTGCCAGGGTATTAATATGACTGCTAATTGCTCTCAGCTGGGAATTTCGCTCACTCAAACAGATGGGCCAGTCACCAGGGAAACCTGGCCATCTGCTGTGTGGCCCAACAGAGCCATCAGAAAAAGCTGGACCAGATCACAGGCTAGGTCAAGGGTTCTGGAACACATAACCTTGTTAGCCCTTGGAGATTATATCTAAATTCCCACACACAATGGAGGGGGGGGGGGAGGGTGGAATGTAGTATTTATACATTACCTCATAACTCTTATTATGCAGTTCAAAATAGTGAATGATTCTCAAGTAGACTTCAACACGTTAGGATATATTTGCCTGTTTAAAAACTACGAAGAAAAATAAAAGATAGAATATTTCTAAATTGGTGAGATAAACCTTTAAAAGTCTGTTAAGCAAGCCTCTTTGGCTTATAACCTGTCTTCAATGAGATTTTGTTTTTAAAATATTTTCGCATAGTGCAAACTCATTTTTGTTTGTTTGTTTGTTTGTTTTGTTTTGTTTGTAATACAAGTGCTGGATTTACGCTTTGATGGCCAAGGCATCCACCTCAAAGAGGCAGCCACTTCCTAGACGGTGACCTGGAATAACTAAATCGCGTCCATAAGACTAGAAAAAAAGCCAGGCCACCCCTCCCACCAGTCTCCAACCTCTTAGAGGTCTTGGTTGATTTCAACAATAGGCCTCTTCTCCCACTTTAAACTCCTGCTCTCCTATTTTGTTAAAAAAGCAAAATTCGACAGACTACATCTGAAGATGTGATTGGCTTTATTCACAATTCATGAACTGGCCAGCATCCCATCCAGCAAGGAAAGAGATGTTCCAAGGAAGCTTTTCACCGGCAGCACCAGTAGGGCAAGAGATTATTAGTCAAAGAAAAGGATTGTTACAGTTGAAGAAATCTTCTTTTGGAGGGGGAAGGGAGCAGCAGGGTAGGCTTTTTGTTTGTTTTTTATTATTAATTTTTTTTTTTATCATGCAGATTATGTCACCAGTGCTGAGCACAGCATTTCAGACTGAAAGAGGTTGAAACGGTAATTAAGTCTTGGTGCGCTGCCCTGAGGGGCAAGTGACTCTACCCAGGGCTTGTTGTTTCTTTTCTAACAGTTTTAAATCCGCAAATAAAGACTGAGCCCACAAAACCCTTGGCTCCCACCCTTGACCCCAGTAAAATCCGAACTCCAAGCTGGCTTCCTCTGTCTCCCTCCCTTCCAGCTACCGTGCTGGGTGGCCCCGTGCATGCCATGTAATTTCCAGACCTGTAAGTAAGAAACCTTGTCTTTTTTTTTAGTTTCCTAATGACAATTGCTGAGGACGTCTTGCAATCATAAGAACCATGAAGGTGGTCTAGCCACATCACTGGTTCTTGATGGGGTTTTTGGAGTGGTGGGGATCCTGAGCCAATGGCCAAGAAAGAATTCTTGAGACATCTTTGGTGCAACAAGGTGACTTTATTAAAGCCTGGGGATAGGACCCAGGGGCAGTAAGAGCTGCCTTGGACCTTAAGGAGAGACTGATTATTTACAGGGAGGCTGGGGGAGGTAAAGGCAAGGGGAAGTTTCCAAAGGGATTTTCAGATGCTAAAGAAGACTCACTGAATCCTCAAGGCCTACCTATCCTCAGGCTAAGGTTGTTTTTCCCTCTAGCAAAGCAAGACAGTGGGGGAGTTCCTGGAGAAATGTTTTACTGGCCTCAAGGGTTTGCCAATGGGCTGCTGCTTATGAGGAAATTCAGTTTTATCCCTCCTCTCCTTCTGCCTTTGTTTCCCACATCAGTTATCAAAAGGCTGAGATGGGCACACAACACTTCTATGGAGGTGCCTAGATCTGCTTTGACCCAAGTTCCCTGTGGTTTGTCCCAAGAGCAAGGCTACCTATAGGAAATTAGGAGACGGGTCCAGTCTGGCCTTAATTAGCTATGAAATCATTTCCCGTTACTCAGAGACTACATTTCTTGTTACCCAAATTAGGAGCAATTGGTGCATTAACTCTGTGCAATGGTTTTCTGTTACTTAATTTGATAGAGATGACATAATACCCTCAAAACATGCTTATGATAGAATAATTCAAATGATTTGATATAACAAATGGTAAAAAGCAAAATATTTCTACGCTTTAATTTCAACTGTGCAAAACTATCTGTGTCCCCTGCCAATGAAACTATTTGCATAATGGGTTAACGGTATATATCAATCAATTTCGGCTAGCTTCTGGAACTAGAGTTGGCATGCCAGGTAAGCAAGGGTATTGCTTGGAAACTGGCAGAAGCAATAATCAGAGATCCCTATCTGAGGGTAGGACAAACATATATTAATAAATGTGTAAAGCAAATAATAAAGATGAGCTGTGATTATTAATATTTAGAGTGAAGGAAGGGCATATTATTTCAGTGCAGAAGTTTTAGGAAGAAAAAAAAAGGAAAACCAAACCCACTGGATTGATTTACTTGTAACTTTACATCTTTGCCAATCAAATTAGACTGATTACATTACCACTCTGATGATTTAACATGATGGAATAAAATGCATTATTTCATCCATCATTTCTCTCCCTGTAAATAACACTCTAAAACATATAGACACAACGTTAATCACACTTGATATTGAAGGCAATTTGTATTTAGATATGCCTGAGTACACCACAAAAAAATTTATCTTTCATCCAGTGGTATGGATCTGACTGCAGTCCTGGTCTGTAACTTTGAAGGTACAAAAGGTATCTTTCGGATACCCTCTAGGACATGAGAAGTCACAGAAGCCTTTTACTGAACTTGCCTCAGGGTGAAATCACTTCTTACCCCGAACTCTGGCTACTTTGGTTCAAGCCATTGCTTAAATTATCATCAAAGGCTCTACTTTTCTCCCTGTGTTCATTCTTGGTCTTTTAAAAACATTCTTTAAAAAGAATGATCTTTTAAAAACAGAGGCCAGGGGCGCCTGTGTGGCCCAGGTGATTAAGCATCAGCTCAAGTCATGATCTCACGGTTCATGGGTTCAAGCGCCACATGGGGCTTTGCACTGACGGTGGGGTGTCTGCTTGGGATTCTCTCTCTGCCTCTCTCTCTGCCTCTCTCCACCTCTCTCCCTCCCAAAATAAATAAAGTTAAAAATAAAAAAAATAAAATTAACCCTACTTGTTAAATAAATAAGTAAATAAATAAATAAAACAAAATAAAGTAGGGGCGCCTGGGTGGCTCAGTCGGTTAAGCGTCCGACTTCGGCTCAGGTCATGATCTCACGGTTCATGAGTTTGAGCCCCACATCAGGGTCAGTGCTGACAGCTAAGAGCCCAGAGCCTGCTTCAGATTCTGTGTCTCCCCTCTCTACCCCTGCCCCGCCTGACTCTATCTCTGTCTCTCCCAAATATAAATAAACATTAGTATTTTTTAATAAAATAAAATAAAAACTTTGACCAAAGAGCTCTAGGCAAGATTACATGAATTGACTCTCCCACTAAATACAATTAAACATAGAGATAAAACATTTGTTAATCACCATAAGGTCTTGGGAGCTGAAAAGAAAATACAAAAACTGCCAGGCTGAATTTTGGAGAACCCAGGGAGGTACCCAGACTCTCAGAACATCAAAGATAGATCAAAGGGGCTTACAAAAAAAAAATTAATAAAAAAAAAAGAAAAAGGGGCGCCTGGGTGGCGCAGTCAGTTAAGCGTCTGACTTCAGCCAGGTCACGATCTCGCGGTCCGTGAGTTCGAGCCCCGCGTCAGGCTCTGGGCTGACGGCTCGGAGCCTGGAGCCTGTTTCCGATTCTGTGTCTCCCTCTCTCTCTGCCCCTCCCCCGTTCATGCTCTGTCTCTCTCTGTCCCAAAAATAAATAAAAAAAAAAACGTTGAAAAAAAAATTAATAAAAAAAAAAAAAAAAAAAAAAGGGGCTTACAAATGTCACATGCTTGAACTGAGAATTGCATGTTTTCCCGGGGCAATGAGAACGGAGTTCCAGGTAAAGGGCCTGTTCAACGGGACCATCTCAAAGCCACTCTTCCCATATTAAGCCGAGAACAAGTCTATCAGTTGTAACTGCACAGACTGTACACGGCAAAACTTCAAGATGGGGAAGGAACATCCCAGCGCACTGCAGGGAAAACTGTGCCCCTGAAACTGTGCAGTATGAAACATGCAAAAACCACAGGAAACAGCCTTACTGGGATTCCAAAAGGCTTCCCCCTCAGGATGAAGGCAAACCTGAATGAAACAATGCCATTCTTTCCAGACTGCTGCAGATAAGGTTGCTGTAATGCTGCTCAAAGCAAGAGAAGAAAGAGAAAAATGAAAAGAAGAGTTATCGTCCCTGGGAAATTGAGTCTGCCCACCAGCCGTCGTGTGTATTGCATGAGTATCTCACGTGCGTCAGCTGGGTGGGTCCGGAAACATCGAGTTATGACCTCAGTTTGTCCTGGTCTCCAAATGGTGTTGTTCCCAGGGATCTAGCAGAAGCAAACACAGCAGAGGCATTTGGCTGGGGGAGGGCCAGTTTACCCCAGGCTTCATGAAAACTCCAAAAATATTTTTGTAAGAGCAATGGTAGCCAGGTGCATGAAAAAGAACAAAATAATAGCAAGAGCAACAAAACGTGCAGACTTCAGACACTAGAATTTATAGATATGTGTAGTGAAGCCTTAATGGTATGGTCGATTGATTGCATCATTGGGCCAAATTATTCCCCACCTGCTATTTCCATGTTTTGTTTGTTTGTGCTGCTCTCCAGTTCCCATCTTAAACAGCGGTCTAGTTCCCTGCCCCTTGAATCTGGGCTGATTCTGTGGTTTTGCTTTGGCTAGCGGAATGCATTAGAAAGTGATGGTGTGCCAGTTTCAAAACTGTGCTCTACGATCACCTTTTTTTCCTTACTCTCTATGATCGCCATGAGAATAGACATTACTGAACCGGCTGGAAAATGAGTCACATAGAAACAACCAGACACATCGCACTCAAGACCATCTGAGATCATCTCCAAAGTAGCCAAACCACAAATAAGAAAGCAAGTTCACATCAGACAAGGAAAAAAAAAAAAAAAATGCTGAGCCCAGTCTAAAACACTAACACTCAGACATGGGGGCTAAATAAACACCATCACATCCCAGTTATACATTTCTTGTTTCTCAGTTCCAAATTTACCCCTCGAAAACAATTCACAATTCTTTCCAGTATTTATCCTTCACAGGGAAAGCTCTCTAGAGAGGACTTTCCGCAGTGAGAAATGTAAGGAACAATGCCGTGCTTCCCCAGTAGAGGCCGATAGAGGGACATTTCAGGAGGAAGAGGCCCGACTTCCCGATTCTGGTGACTTCGTGGCTGGTCACCAGTGGGGGTGTGAGAACGTGTCCAGAACACCCAGTTTCTCACCACCCTCACGGCCCCACCCTGGGCAGGTGATCATTTTATGTGACCTTCTGAACAAGGGACCCTGGGTGCTCCAGGCCTGCTACACTAGACGATGTCCCCCCTCTGTCTTAAGAAGTCCTTCTCTTTTCTGATATCTTAATGATGTTCTATAAATTTTGAAATATGTGTATAAATGAGGGCGTATGTGTTTAATCCATGTAGAATTTATCTTGGGATGTAGTATAAGTTAATAATCTTGTTATAGCATAGGGGAAAGCATATTTATCCATTATTACATATTAAATAAATGACAGTATGTCTTTCCCATGGGTATTTCTAGCAGATTTCAAATGACCATAAATGTGCTGCGTCTGTCCATGTATATCTATCACTCTGCAAACACCACGGTGCCTCGGAGCTTCAAAGATCTTTGTGTTTGGAAATGCGAGTTTATTATTTCTGTATTTTCTCCTTTCCTTGAGAGTTATCAAAGCTAATTTAAACCTTAGTTTTCAATGTAAACTCTAAACTCCACTTGATAAATTAGATGTCAAAGCATATCGAGACTTATTGGAACTCATTTCAAATGTATCAATGATAGATGGAGAATGACATCTTTGTAAAATTGAGTGTTTCAACATCCTGTGTCACTTCCTTGAAGGGTTCAGTTGCTGCAAGTGTGTGTGTTTGGCCTCGTTTAGATCCCGTGCCATCTCTGGGGCAAAGCAGGCCAGGCCACATCACTGGTAGTCCTACCCGAAACCAAATGTTTGTGGCTGGACAGCACTTCCTCAAGAATTTGTTGTGGAAAAAGCAAAAAAAAAAAAAGTTCTTTCTAAAACTCCTTCTCCACCATCCCCTTATCTATCTCTCCCTATACTTCAAAGCTTTTATTTCATCATATAGTCTCTTTAATGTGAATTATGACAACAGGATTTAGTAAACTTACCAGTGCTACTCTTATTATTTATCAACTTCTTGCCATGGTGCAAACACTATGTAAAATGCTTCAAATGCATTCGCTCATTCAGTCTCCCCAAAACATTATGAAATAGGGCTGATGGTCAGCCATACCCAGTAAAACCTACCGCCTCATCGTTAAAATATTGAAATGCTTCCGTTACAAGCGGGAAGCGGCTACTTCCCTGGTGTCCTGTCCTTCCCTGCCCAGCCATCCTGTCAGCACCCCTCAGACCTCCCCCAAATCCAGCAAATGAGAGGGACGAATTGCCCCAGCCGGAGGTCCCATTACCTGCACTGTGCCATAACCAGCATCCTTCTCGGGGATCAGTGCCTCTGCTGTACCAGCCATGAATACTTTGAGTATCAACCCTGGAAAAAGGTACTTCCCCAATTTACAAACAAGAAAATCCAACTTCAGAAAGATAAAGTATATGCTCATAGTCTGCCGTTTGTAGGTATCAGACACGGAATTCAACCCAATCCCATGGAATGAGATACTACAGATCATTAGATAAAGCTTGCGGTCGGTTTTGGAAGCAGAGTTCGCAGCACCCCTCACACTGTCCTTTGACCAAATGACCCTCACTGCCATCACAAACAACAGGAGAAATCTTAGACTATTGGTTCTGAAGTTTCCAGCATTGGTTTCTTAGACCCTCCATTTTTCGGTGTGTTTAGATACAGCCATAAAATGTCATACACAGTCAAATTATTTATCCATTTCGGCAGCTTTCAAATCCATCTGCTTACTGATGTCTTCTGACACTATAAATCATTTTGTCTAACCTAGGGAAAAACAGGATTCGTCAGCTATGTGTCAAAATTCCTTTATGTTTCCAGAATCTGTTCCCTGCATGAAATCTATCACCTTTAAAGTCAAAACTGGCTGCATGGAGAGGAAACAAACATTGTCTCAGCACCTAAGAACATCGTTTTCCGATAATTCCAAATGCTTGTTAAACAAAAATCACAACATTGAAAAGCCTTTGAAACAATTATTTTTTACTACATTTTACGTCATCCACTGAATGCTTAATAAACCTTAGTGGTAATCCAATACTCGTAAAGATGGTTATAGCAAGATAATTTATATTGGCTGCATTACTACAAACCAAATGTCCAATAATAGAGTAATTATTCTGTGAAAAACAATATATACACTAGATTAAATATTATACGCTTAATTTGAAGTTATGATTTTAGAAACTAAGTAATAGCCCATAAAATTATTATAATGGTAAGTGTAAAAACTTGAAGACCAAAACATACGTATATTATTATTTTTGGAAACTTGATTTTTTTTCTTCCCTTTTCTTTTATTTAATGTGTCTATGACATAGCCATAACCAAATTATTTCTGAATCCTACCAATATCCAATTCTACTTGTGTTTTAATGTCCTTTCCATCCACAAATTATTCTGCATCAATTTAGGGAAAAGCTTAGGTGTGATGTTTGGAAGCTGTGCTTGGTGGTGACGGCTGGGAAATGTGAGGGTAATTGGTCTGTAGTAAAAGAAAATAAAGACACTGTGTAGAGAGAAAGTGAGGTTATCTTGCAACAGTTTTGTGTCTGATGCTCAAATCTATCCCTAAGTCCTACGTAAATCTTGGTCCTTTTCCAAATTTGCTTATGACACCCATAGTTAGATTCCAGGAACTGATATTATGACCTTCCCTATGGAAGCTTAGTGGAAGGCAATGTGTATACAGAAGACTGATGAAGAGAGAAGTAATAACAGGTGGGGCCAGGGATACAGGACCGTCCCATTTTAGGAAGCCTTGAGGTCCTGGTAATCACATAAATATAAATTTAAACACTTACCTTTTCTTTATCATTATAAAATGCATTATAACACTGGCAGTTAGCCTTACAGATCGGCAATTCTATTTTAGAGAGGAACTAGCTAAATGCATATATGAAATTCAGAGAGGTATGTTTATACACTTTGAAGCATAATTGTTATTTCTGGATGAAGCTTTTCCACATGCTAGATTATTTTCTTAGGTACTATTTCCTAAGGAGAAAGTCATAACAACTCAGGCAAGAAAGGAAACCAGTCGAGATCAAAAGGGGCAGCGGAAGGGTGAAAAGTCATTTAATTCTGGATAGATGTGACTGATAGAGCCCGCGGACGGTGTGGAGTGGCTGAATGTGGGGGTGAAAACGGGTCAGAGATAACACCAAAACGTTTGGCCTTACAAATTGGAAGAATGGAGTTTCCCTTGACTGGGATGCGGAGTAGAGGTGCTGGTTTGAAAGATATAAGTGGTACAGTTTTATACATGTTAATTTTAGATGCCAACAAACCTATACACCTGTTGTGATGTCCACTCGCCCGTTGCTCTCCCCCCCCCCCCCGCTAAAAAAAGAGTTGATCTGATGCTAATATCACCAGTTCTCTTTTGGATAGGTCTGTTAATCCTCTAGTGTATATGTTATCTTCAGATTATCTCTAGCTTTACTTGTTTGTTTTCCTCTTTGTTATTTGTCAGACTCATTGAAAAGCTTTCTTCTTAAATCCATGTCTCCGGGGTCTGCCCTAAGCCTTCCCACACCTTGTGTGTTCTTCTCGAGGAGCCTCCCCTATTACCACCTAAGTGTCTTCAGCCCAAACCCGTGTCTCATTCCAGTCCTGCCCTACGCTCAATATCCGTGAGCTTTTCACAGTTGACTCGAACTAAATACATTCTCCAAAACAGAAACGCTCATTTCCCTCAGTTTCTGCCTTAAGCAAGTAAACTTCTCCTTTCATTTACTCATGTGAGTAAAAGACATCACTCTCTAGTTGTTCAAGCCAAAAGAAGCTAGGATTGATCTCTTTCTGGTCTAAATCTCCTGCTTATTCCCGTACATTTATATCTTTAATCAATTGAATTCATAATTTGAGGAGGAAATTGAAAACGAAAGGGAACACATAATAACGTGTTGATTCTTTTCAGGTAGGAGCTCCACCATCACCCCAAACGAAGGGTTGGATTGCTTTTTTTCTACCATTAAAATTTTAAAAAGATGGATCATATTTTCAATGTTGGACTCATTCTTCTTGATGACCAGTCACTGGTTCATTTGAATGTTCACTATATAGACTTGCTCTTGGACCTCATAAGTCTCTCTGTGAAATGACGCTCATAACCTTCAGATCACAGCTGGATTTGGACTACAAATGAATAGACATTTCCAGGGAGAAAAGAAAAGTAAGATCAGTTGAGTACTTACTACATTTGCCGCTTCATTCTATCTCAGATCGGTAATGTGAAATGGGAACTAGCATTCTTTTTTTATACATGAGGGAATTTAGATGTTGAATTGTGAAGCACAGTGCTCAAAATCGCACATTTAGAAAGTAACGGACATAAGTTTAAAGGTCATTTCTCTAAAATCTCTTAATTTGTGCTAGATCAAAATTCTGTACCTGTAGTTTCGGTCATGACTCAACACTTTTACTTTCAAATTGATAATGCAGGTGTTTAATTTGATGTGACTATCTCATATAATATATTTAAGTAGAGAATGGTCAGAGGAACTTATCGAAACCGGTGAGCCTTGGGTATGATACTCTGCTTCATGTAAGGTACCTTGTCAATGCATGCATTCATTCATCATGATAATTTTATTACTGCCATCACACTTGGCAAAATGTATTATAGACACAGATCTTAAATGCCAGCAAGCCTTCTTTACCAAATGTCAGAAACAAAACTCAAATAATTTGAGTAAAAAATATAATTCCCTGGCTTATGTAATTAAACAAAACATAGACGGCCTAGGAGGGTGAGGAAGGAAATAACGTAAGGATCAGGCATATAGCTAGGCTTGAAGCTAAACTCACTAGAACGAATTCCCTCTCTTTCTCTCTCTGCCCTGACCCTGCTAGCACTTTCTCTCTCTCCAAGTAAATAAATAAACTTTATAAATAAATAAACAAACAAACAAATAAATAAATAAAATCCCTGGAATGGAAAGGAATTCTAACTGGCATGTCTTTGTCACATGCTCACCCCTTAGTGAAGAGTCTTGTCTGCATGGAGAGGGCCACTACTATGCTAAAGTCATGACTGGAATATGAGGTGGGCGTAAGAGAGGTAAAGTAAGACTATTTCCTTATATGACTAATAATTTAGAAGAGATTAAACAGCTAGGAAGCAGTGAGGCTGAGAGCTCAGATCTTGTAACTTTCAAAACTCATGTCTCTTTGCGGTGTCTGGGCGGCTCAGTGGGTCGAACATCCAACTTCGGCTCAGGTCATAATCTCTCGGTCCGTGAGTTAAGCCCCGCAGCAACGGGCTCTGTGCTGACAGCTCAGAGCCTGGAGCCTGCTTCAGATTCTGTGTCTCCCTCTCTCTGTCCATCCCTTGCTCGTTCTCTGTCTCTCTGTCTCTGTCTCTCTCTCTCTCAAAAAATAAAATAAAAACATTAAAAAAAACACGTCTCCTTAAACTTAAGCCTGCTGCCTTTCAGCAAACATCTGGTTGGGGAAAATTATGAGAAAGACAAGTTCTTTATTTTTCGCATGTTGTAAGTAAATGTGTTTTTCTATCCTTCCCCCATTTAAAAAAAATTTATTTATTTATTTATTTATTTATTTATTTATTTATTTTGAGAGAGACAGACAGAGACAGAGACAGAGAATGAGCAGGGAGGGGCGGAGTGAGAGGAAGAGAGAATCCCAAGCAGGCTCTACACACAGCACAGAGCCTGACGCAGGGCTCATTCCCACAACTGCGAGATCACGACCTGAGCTAGGTAATAAGAATCGGGGGCTTAACAGACTGAGCCACCCGGGCACCCCCATCCTTTCCCCAGTTTTTAAATGAATAACTTGTTGAATCATTATGAGCTCTTCTCACATAAACTTATAAAGCAGAAAGGAAAAAAAAAACTGGTCGGATCATGCATTTAGATTTGAGTTTAGAAATATATGCTCATTATACATAAATCATAAACATTTCCATTTAAGGAACAGGTCATGTTAACCAAAGGAAATATAGTTTCAAAATGTTTTACTCTTTTGTTTGAACAACGAGTAGACTTACAAGTCTTTAGAAAAAAAAACGTATGCCATAGAAGACAAAAAGTTTAGGTTTATTGTTTTTCTATTGATTTTTATACTTGTTATTCTTGTTGTTTTTTTTCCTCCGGACACTTACAGAGATAACCATACTTGGCGAAAAGCTCAAAAGATAATAGTGGATACCTTTGAATAAAAGAGTCTGTTAGAACTGGATTTTATAAAGGGAATATCTGTGCAATGTGATATATTCCACCCAGAACATTCCCTTACTGTTGTTTTTCTAATACACTTAAGAGGTGAACTATTTATTCAATCACTTGAGAAAGTAGACTTAAAAAAAAAAAAAACTTCCATGCTTAAAAAAGTATGTTTACCTGGGTGATAATATAAACCTAACATGCATCTTGTGATGTAAGACATAATAATTCATGCATCATTTTTAGGGAAGTTAACTCAGGATCCGCATGCTTGACATGATAAACACACAACCTGATTGAAGAAGATTTTCAAGAGTCCCAGATTGTTTTATTCTTTAAAGTCAAACGTTAATGGAAAATCTGGAGACAACACAGAGGAAACACTGACCGTAAAAGAAGGGAGTAGGATCTTACTACAGGGATTGACATCTGGTTTTGAGGTTATTCCTAAGAACTTCTAATACTCTCCTACCTTCCCTTACAGTTTGGGAAATGTCGGCTTTATGATCTCTGAAGACCACTTTCAGGTAACACTTTCCTGAGCGTTTAACATGAGCCTGGATAAAGAAAGCAACAGTCCAATTTCCATGAGCATCTGCAAACACATCCAGGACTCAGACTGGTCGGACGTTCTATCTGAGGCTGAGTGAGGTAACAGGATGTGATTCCATCTCATGGCATAAGCATATAAACTAGAATTAACCCTTGGAAGTTCTGATTCCAAAACAATATTATTTCACTATGTCATTGTCTCCTCCTTCTACGGGAAAAGATCTACCTTTGACGACATCTGTCCAACGTTGCGATAACAGGAACTTAGAAGAACCCGATCCCGTCGTAATTTCTCAAAGAATTAGTGGTTATTAATGTTACTTGCTCTACAATAAGGCTGTTCTTTCCATAACTTGCTTTTTACGATAGGTCCTTCCATCTGTTCCTTATGAATGAATTACTGTGAGCCCTTTACTAACACTGAGTAATAACCTCATCTGTGCCCCAGGGACACTCCAGATGCATCCCAGAGCTTATGTATGACAGGCCTGGAGGCGTCATGAACAGAATTTAAACTGCTTTTGCCATGGATAATGGTCATGGTTATGATCACCAAGAAAAATTGTCTTGTGCCTGTGTTCCTTCTCTTCTTTAGATGAACTCTCTATCTTACTTTTCACTGGGCCGGGATGGAAGCTAGATTTCTTGAGACAAATCGTGAAAGAATCGGACAGTAAGGAAAAAAACAAATTATTAGGAACAGCTGTCCAATTCTCATCTTCCACTATCTCTAGCATTGTTTTGTTTATAAAATTAAAAAAAAAACATTAAAACTTAACTATTAAAATATGCTAGAAGGAAGGAAAAAAGAGTCAACTTATACCTGGGCAAAAGCTTATGGACTTTGGTGTCCTATAGATGTGTGTTTCCATTCTGGGTTCTGCTACTTATCAGCTGTGTGGTATTTGATGAGTTACTTAACCTCTCTGTGCCATAATTTTTTTCATCTCTAGGCAGGTGGCTTTGTCATAACCGTAAGGTGGTAAAAAGAATTAAACAAGATAAGGTAATTATAACTGTGCATGGCATGTAGTAAGGACATAACAAATGATAATATAGCTCCCTCACTTCGTGCCATGGAAAAGCTTTCAAAACACACCTTCCCTTTCATTATGGCACAAAAGATTACATGAAACTCGGAAATGGTAAAGAGGAAACCAAAACCCCACTTTATGTGGATCTGACACCTGACAGAGCTTCCTTTTGCAGAGGATTAGATCCATTTAATGCACTTATAAAATGTCATAGAAGTACTGTCTTACCCAACAAGGGCTGAAGTGATTTACTCCTTTCCTGCTGTGTAAGCCACCCATCCCTTGGGCAGCAGTTGTCAGAAGCTGAAATAGCTCACGGCCGTCTTCCCAGCCTGACTATTTTGGTGTGAACAGTGCCCACCCATGTTCAGAAGGTATCACTGCTTTGTCAACTACTTTGATTCCCTTCTCTTCTGGAACAAACTGCTGTCCCATTCTAGAGAAAATGCTTCAGATGAATGCAAAATCCGTGTTGATGACATCTGGCTTTCCCAAGACAGCAAAGGGCCAAGCATAGACAGCAAAGGGCCAAGCATATATCAACTGTGCATTTGTTTGCATTCTGGCCTAAAGGAAAAATCAAGAACCTTTCCATAGTCCGTTCAGATAAACGGCATCTTGTGAAAAGGGAAACATGAACTTCTTAACATCCTGCAGCTAGATAATCTTCTAGAAGGCTTATTTTAGGGAAAGGAGAGAAGGGGACATACTTATACCCCAGGAGAGAAGAGTCTCTCTGTAACTCCTCTCTTTCACTTCATTGTTATACGATGAGCAGAGACGCCCAGAGCTTTGCCCTGTTTGAAGTCAGTCTCACAGATGGCAGTGGAGTCAGCAGGATCTGGCAAGTAGGGTTAGGTAAGGGTCACTGGAAGGAAGGCACGGGGCAACTATTCCCAGCAGGGTCAATAAGCAGACACTAAAGACAGTAAAAGTCTCACTCCTAAAGAGCATTATTCTACCAGATGTCCAAGGAAAAGACCACATAGAGATCTAGGCTCAAGTTTGAGCTCAATACATATATATAGATAAATATGTATATATGTATATGTATATGTATGCATATGTATATATATGTATATGTATATATATACACATCTATGTATGTATGTGTATATATACATATATGTATATGTGTATGTGTGTATATATGTATATGTGTGTATATGTACATATGTACACATATGTATATGTATATGTGTGTGTATATATAAAAATAAAAACATAAAAATAAAAATAAAAATATATATATATATACACATATGTATATATATACATGTGTATATATATATATTTTTTCCATTTCCCCAACCTTATGTCCCTTAGAAAACGTATAAGATCATGGTAAGTGCCTGGTCAGATTTAGACTCTTAGCCTAAAGAGAGAAACCATGAACCATGAAGAAGATTTTCATTTCCTTTATTTCTCCTTCTACTGCAAATCCTGCTCCCCATCCCTATAAGGAAACCTACCTAGGGCAGATTACACATGTGGATGATCTCAGCCCTCATCTAAAACCCCACTAAAATGCCATAAAAAGACTTTTAAGAGGCACAGCCAAAATGGCAAATTGAGAATGGACGTGTGCCTAAGTTCATGGTCCTTAGAAAAAAGACTCTAAGATGGAGATTTATGTGTCAGAGTTTATAAAGTAGTCTTTGGATTCCAGACCTGAGAGAGGTAAGTTTGGAATAAGGATAGACTGACGTGTGAATGCATGTGTGTGTGTGTGTGTGTGTGTGTGTGTGTGTGTGTGAAGTTCATTTATTTATTTTGAGAGAGACAGAGACAGAAGGGGTGAGCGCATGCGGGAAGGGGCAGAGGGAGAGAATCCCAAGCAGGCTCTGCACCGTCAGTGCGAAGTCCCAATGTGGGACTCGAACTCAGGAACTGTGAGATTATAGTTGAGCTGAAGTCGTCAACCGACCGAGCCACCCAGGCACCCATGACCTGTGGTTTTAATTGCAACCTCAGTGAAACCTCTGGAGCTAAGAAGGCCCTATAAAACGTCCCTAAGGGAGGCATGGGCATGGGGTCTTTGCAACCACGTATTAACCTGTGACTGGATGCAGGCTGCCACCAGGGACAGGAGTGAACTTGGTGAGGAGCTCCCATAGGCTGAGGGCAACTCCTGGAGAAAAGCTCACCTGTGAGTTGTCTGAATGACACTCAACTCCTGGAAATCAGGGGAAAAGAGCGTCTGTGATGTCCCACTATAATGATTCAGCAGACAAGAGTCAAGGAGGATATTTCATAAGAAGGAAAGCTGACAGATAGAAGAGCAGAAGCCACAATGCTGAGCCCTAACTGCCCACTGACAGGCAACATGGAGGATAGAGTAAGGCAAGAAGCTAAAAATAAAGGCTGTAAACAGCCTTTACAATAGATGATAAGACCATCGTGCCAATTTGACACCTGTGAAAGGGAGAGGGGAGAAAGTATGGTTGGGTAGGAAAAGCTTCAACCCTTCCAAACAACGCAAATCAGACAAAGTATCAGCCAACCCCAAATTGGACTCTTTCCAAAACACGGCCCAATGGAAGACTCCCACTCCGGGGCAAAAGACACAAGCCCTAAGATTTCGTGATGCTCGCTGACTGGCTGAATTTCCCCAGGAAAAGAGTGTCCCCACCCCACATCACAGCAATTGCACTCCCCACGATCCCAGGGATTTTTCAAGTTCCTTCTTTTAGGAAGATCAGAGCTGTACGTCTCTGGGGTCACCACATCTCAGAACGTTGAAGGTCACCTGGGTGGCTCAGTCGGTTAAGACTTGAGTCAGGTCTTGGTCTAGGGATTCAGGTTCAAGCCCTGTGTCAGGCTCACCGCATCTGGCATCTCAAAGTCTGGAGTCTGTTTCATATTCTGTGTCTCCCTCTCTCTCTGCCCCTCCCTTGCTCACGTTCTGTCTCTCTCACTAAAAAATAAATAAAACATTTAAAAAATTAAAAAAAAAGAAGTTTGAATACAATGGAGAAATTATTTAATAATTCTGTCAGAAAGGTGGTTACAAACCAGAATTCTATTCTGTCAAACTGTCAATCAAGAATGAGTATAAAAATAAAGAAATTCTCAAATCCTTGATATCTTTTTTTTTTAAGTGGTAATTTCCTCTACACTCTTGGAAGGTAATCTGAGAATAAGATCCCCTAAGCAAGGGTGTGAACCAAGAAGGGGAATTCTTGTGATTTAGGAAACAGGTATTTGACGTTAAAAAGATACTGAAAGAGATTCCTGTTTAAACAGATGTACACTGGGTCTGAAGAGAAATTAGCGCAAACTGGAAAAGAAGCTGATCTCTCTAAAAAAGAGAGAGAGAGGGGCGCCTGGGTGGCTCAGTCGGTTAAGCGGCCGACTTCGGCTCAGGTCATGATCTCACGGTCCGTGAGTTGGAGCCCCGCGTCGGGCTCTGGGCTGACAGCTCAGAGCCTGGAGCCTGTTTCAGATTCTGTGTCTCCCTCTCTCTCTGCCCCTCCCCCACTCATGCTCTGTCTCTCTCTCTCTCAAAAATAAATAAACATTAAAAAAAGAAAAATAACAAATATGGTAGATATTACTCCAACTATATCAATAATCACTTTGAACATCAGTCCCCCGTTCATGCTCTGTCTCTCTCTGTCTCAAAAATAAATAAACGTTAAAAAAAATTTAAAAAAAATAAAAAAAATAAAAAAGAGAGAGAGAAAAAAGAAGAAAGGTCTCACCTTATGTGTTTGTCCCTGTTTTTAAAAGTTTCACATTTCTGTTACCTATTTGTAGGGAGGATAATTAAAGATGAGTACATAGAAAACCAAACCCCCCATATCAAGGTAATTTGTAATATGACTAAATAAATAATATACAATGTAGGGAATGATTTATCATAATATAAAAAAGCAAGGCTTAGCTTTGAATGTTTATGTAGTCATAATTTATATATGCTGAGAAATTACTTAATAGATAATTGTTAAATAACCGTTTTCTGTACATAGGGTGGCAAAATGTAAATGGGACTAATGGGCAAAGAGAGCTAAAGTTGTACCTTTCATAACAAATCAATAGATAATGCCTCAAAGCGAAAGAAACAAATACAGTCTAGATATATTACTTAGAAATACCAGAGGAAGAGCTATCTCAAGGGGAAGGAGTTGTCTTTGAGGAATGGAGTCAGGAGGGGGGTGTTTTAAGACTTTACCGCTACTTGACTTTTTAAAATTAAATTAGCTTTGATAATAATGCAACTTGGGGGCCTGGGTGGCTCAGTCAGGTAAGTATCTGACTCCTGATTTCGGCTCAGGTCATGATCTCATGGATCATGAATTTGAGCCCAGCATCAGGCTTTGCTCTGATGGGGTGGAGCCTACTTGGGATTCTCTCTCTCTATCTCGGCCCCTCTCCTGATCACATTCTACCTCTTTCTCTCTCAAAATAAATAAAATAAACATTAAGAAATTTTTGAATAGAAAAAAAGAGTGCAGGGGCGCCTGGGTGGCTCAGTCAGTTGGGCATCCAACATCAGCTCAGTTCATGATCTCCTGGTTCGTGGGTTCAAGCCCCATGTCGGGCTCTGTGCTGACAGCTCAGAGCCCGCATCCTGCTTCGGATTCTGTGTGTCCCTCTCTCTCTCTGCCCTTCCCCCATTCACATTCTGTCTGTGTCTCTCAAAAATGAATAAATCTTGAAAAAAATTAAAAAAAAAAAAGAAAAAAAGAGTGCAGTGTAACAAAATAACACAGGAAGAGAAGTCATGAAGACCAGTAACTATGCCATTTGCTTAGGAAGGACCAGAGCTGAGTTCCCTCAAATAACTTCAACATGGTTTTGACAATAATGCCACCTTATACACGGAAACCACTGTCGATGGCAGAGTGCTTACATACGTGTCATGAAATGCACCCTTCTCCCCACGTACCTCCCCTCTGTGCAACTTCTTGACTGATTACTCTCCACTCTGCACAATGTCCTTCAACTCTTCTTTGCCTGGCAAACTCCTACTCATTTCTCAAGATGATGCTAAAAAGTCATCCTTTCTGTAGAGCCTTCTCTCATACTCCTCCCTTTCACTGCAGAATTAATCATTCCTTCATTTAAGCCTCCCATAACATATAGCCTGGAGCTTTATCATGGCATCCCCATCCTCTGGGACCATTAGTTACCCACTTGTTTATCTTTCCTGATGGACTACAAGCTGCTACTCTTACAATAGTGACATGTTTTATTCATGTTTGTGTTCTTGCTTCCTTTTACTGAATTGGGCATCTACAAAGCCAAGCCTCGATTCACATCTGCTAAACTAATTAGTTGGAGCATCGCTGCATATCAGACAAGAAGGTAGGACAGCCATCATTAGCTTCCTTTGGCAGGTGAGGAAATTGAGTCTGAGAGTGACTGAGCGCCCTGCCCAAGGTCACAGCTAGCAGCTGGGAGGTACTTTTGGTCTTTGACAAAGTTCATCTCTCCTGCACACACATTTCAGAAGAAGGTGACTTATTCCGAAGATAATCTGAAACTTTCTTCCAAGTCCTTTGGCATATCTATTATGCGTAGACTCGAGGTTTAGTTAAGAAACAGGACTGGCCCTGGGTGCCTTTGGTCTGTTCTTGGTGATGAAGAAGCATAAAACCCCACTGTAGAAGTGGCCCCAAGGAGCCTTAGGGCACCTGGAAGTTAGTAACTCTCACTTTCCCACCACCAGGTCCCACCGGGCTCCTAGCCTAGGAAAAGCTCTGCTGACATTCGGAGGCCCCAGACACGAGAGTAACAAATGAATGGTGATGTGATTCTCTGGCATTGAGTTTTTGGGAGAGGAAAACCACAAGGGCACAGGGTAGAGAAAGGCTAAGGAAAAAAAAAATCACAGGTGTCGATATGGAACACATTATACATTATTATGTAGCAATAATGACACCACTCGCAGATGATCTGGGTTTTGCATGTTCTCTTTCTGATGCATAAAGCTTATTTATAAATTGCAGTGCTTTAAATAGAGCAAATACTTTGAAAAATAAAGTTTTCTAAGAGCAGGTGTGATTGCAGCTGTTCAAACACTGGCACTCTGTAAATGTTAATGGAATGATTAGAGGCTTAATAAGAGTAGCAATAAAAAGATTTTTCCCGACACCCATTTAAGTCTTAAACTAGGTAAAGTGCCCATGCCAAATATTCCATGCCAATTAACCCCAAGCGGCTTTATTTTGATTTTTATCAATGCTTCTATGTCTCCTCGACAACAGAAACTCAAGCAATTTGTTCTCAGAACAACATTGTCAAAAAAAAACAAAAACAGAAAAACTTGCTTTTAAGTCATTTCTTCATCGCCTGTCACTCTAAGCAGAGTGAAAAATTCTTGAGATTCCATCAATATTGTTATTTTCCTGTTCACAATAAAAGTGCTCAGCACGATTTTCTTCATACATTAACCACCCAGAAGATCCCTGGGACAGTTTAATTGGAGAGGAGAGCACTGACGTGGTGAACAGTAGGTAAGAAGTACCATGTTAGATTACTTGCGAAATAAATCTTTATTAAAGGCATCTGTCCCTAGAGTATTCTTCTTCGTGTGTGTGTGTGTGTGTGTGTGTGTGTGTGTGTGTGTGTGTGCTCACACAGATGCATGTGTGCATTATAATGGCAATTTGCCTGTAAATTATTTAACACGTGTATCGTATAACAATTACCCACATGTCTTCAGGATGCTTATACAATTTTGGAGTTAAGCGAGAAGTCAGGATTAGACATATTAATGTGGGAGTTTTCAGCATATACAGACGTATTAGCGTATTATGGAGGTTATACACAAATACGTTAATATAGTTAAATAGCTAAATTTTTCCGATTTATACATAGTGAAACATCCACGTTCCAAACATCCTCCCTCATTTCTCCCAATATTGATTAAGATAATCATTCATTTTGCTGTTCATCCTCGTAGGCCCCTTTGTATGCATTAATGAATGTACGTATCTATATAATAGATAATATACAAATATACAAATCAGTGTACCCTGTTAACTTCATTCAATCTACTATGTTTTCCTTTATTTTTTCAACATATAATTTTTACCATTTTAAGTAATCACTCCATTTACATTAATCAATCTTTTCTACTGAAAACAGATAGCCATAGCATTTCTCATATTATTAAATATTCTATAAAAGTCTTGTTTTAATCACTTTGGCATATGGTATACCCAATTTCAAATATTTAGTTTTATAAAATCTTTGTTATTATAATAATGTTGTCAAGATATTGGCATCAGTGCTTGCCTACATCTCAGATTAGCTTTTAAGCATTGATTTGAAAAATCTGGAGGCCTTACATATAGAGAGACCAATGGCTCTTCAGACAGGATGCACCAATTCATAATTCCATTAAAAGTTATGTGAGTGGTCATTCCTCTTTTCTTCGTTCCATTGAATATCATTATTTTTAGTCCTTAATCAAATGATTAATAAAAGAAATTCCTTGTGATAACACGCATCATATTCATTAACTTTTTTAGTGTTAAGGCTGAACATTTGGGGTTTATTAATCAACCATCCGAATTTTTTTTTAATTTTTCCGATGTAAAATTGCTAATGCAATTAACCCAGTTTCCTTCGTGTATTTTGTAATTTCCTCTGACCAACGCCTTCCTACTACACCTCCACCCGTGTCCAGAGATCTACAACTCTGCTTTCTGTAACTACAGATTGGCTCACATTTTCTTGGAATTATGTAAATGGAACCATACTGCATAATCTTCTTTTTCCCCCATTGTTTCAATTACTCAGAATTATTTTGAGATTCATCCACATTGCAGCAATCAATAAGTCATTCCTTTTAATTACTAAATCGTTTTCCCACGTGTGGGTACTGAGGGATACTTTTCCCCTCTTCTCCTGTTAATAGACATTTGGGGTTGTTTCCACTTGAGGCTATGGTGAATAAGTTGCTATGTCCAAATCTCACTTGGTAAGTTCAATCTTTTTAATTTCAACTATTCTGATATGTGTGTGCTGGCATCTCATTGTAAGTATAGTTTACTTTTTCTAAGAACTGATGATATTGGGCATCTTTTTATATGCTTATTTTCTGGACTTTTATTGAAAAATTATATGTAAAAGGCTTTGCCCATTTTTAATGCATTGTTTAGTGAAACGCTTACTGCGTTTTGAGAATTATTTATACATTATGAATACTACACGGTTAGCAAATATGTTCTCCCCATCTTTCGCTTGCCTTTTCATCCTCTTAACAACGACTTTTGAAGTGCAGAACTTCATAATTTTGGTGAAGTCTACTTTAGGAATTTGTTCTTTTATTGATCATGTGTTTGATGTTGTAGCTAAGAAATGTTTGCCTAATCCAAAGTCACAACAGTTTTCTCCTAGGAGGTCTATAGCTCCAGGTTTGCATTTAGGTACACAATACATTGTATTTGATTTTGGTATGTAATACAAAGCATACACAAAGTTCAAATTTTACTCATGAATGTGTAACTATTATAAGACTATCTGTTGAAAAAATCGTGGTTCAAAAGTTCTCTACTGAATTATGTTCATCTTTATCAAAATTCAGTAGCTTGTATATGTATGCTTCTATTTCTGAACTCTCTAATATTCCTCTAAACACATAGCACATTATCTTGATTGCTATAACATTATCATACAATTTAAAATAGAGTAGTGTTAGACTTCCAACTTTTATCTTCTTTCTCAAGGTTGTTTCGATCGTTGGAGGACTTTTGCATTTCCATATCTATGTTAGCATCATCTTATCAATTTGTACACATACAAAAGAAAGTCTGCTGGGATTGATTATGGTTGCATTGAGTCTATGCATGAATTTGGGGAGAAGTGATGTCTTAGCTTTATTGAACGTTTTGACCAACGAGCATTGCATTTATTTATCTTTCCATCTATTTCAGTTTTCCTCCCTTTACCTCAATAATGGCCTGTTGTTGTTGTGGAATGTTCAAGAAATATTAATTAGGTCAGGTTGGTTGATCATAATCTTCAAATGTTTGATATACTTCCTGATTTGCTGTGCAATTGTTCCATCAATAATTAAGAAGCAGGTATTGAAATCTCTGACTATAACTGTGGGTTTAACTATTTCTCCTTTAATTTTATTGCTGTCAGCTTACATGTTATGGTTCTATTATTAGATACAGAAACATTTAGGATTGTTAGTTTCTCCTGATGAACTGACCCTGTTATCATTATGAAATGACCTTTTTTAATCCAGCATTATTCTTAACTCTGTATTCCTCCTTCAGAGGAAAGAATATATATATTTTTTTATCCTTTGACTTATAACTTGTGTGTTTCTTTTTATTTAAAGTGTATTTTTGTAGGGGCACCTGGGTGGCTCAGTCGGTTAAGCAGCCGACTTCACCTCAGGTCACGATCTCGCGGTTCGAGAGTTCGAGCCCCGCGTCGGGCTCTGGGCTGACAGCTCAGAGCCTGGAGCCTGCTTCCGATTCTGTGTCTCCCTCTCTCTCTCTGCCCCTCCCCCGTTCATGCTCTGTCTCTCTCTGTCTCAAAAATAAATGTTAAAAAAAATAAATAAAGTGTATTTTTGAAGACAGCATGTAGTTGGGCTGCCCTCTTTTACCAAAACTGTAGATAGAGTGGGTTAAGTTGAAAAAAATATTTTACTTAGACTATTTACATTTTTTATATAACAATAAAAACCCTGCATTAACACTGATATTACTTCAGTAATTTAGACTTGTTTCTTAGTTATCCTTTTTTTTAATATATGAAATTTATTGTCAAATTGGTTTCCACACAACACCCAGTGCTCATCCCAAAAGATGCCCTCTTCAATGCCCATCACCTACCCCCCTTCCCCCCACCCCCCATATTAAAAACTCAGAATAGACTATTTACATTTAATGCGATTATTGATCTGGTTAGCTTTAAATATTTTATCTTGCTATTTGCTTTCTGCTTATTCCATCACATCTTTGTTCATTTTGTCCTTTTTCTCTATTTATTCCTTCAATAATTTTTTTTAATTGTTTTTCAAGCTTATTTATTTTTGAAAGAGAGAAAGAGCAGGGTAGGGGCAGAGGCAGAGGGAGAGAGAGAATCCCAGGCAGGATGTGCATCATCAGCGTGGGGCCCCACGCAGGACTCAAACCCACGAACTGTGAGATGATGACCTGAGCCGAAACCAAGAGTTGGAGGCTTAACCACCTGAGCCACCCAGGCACACCTAACTCAATGATTTTTATAATTCAATTTTATCTATGTTGGCTTATTAGCTGTCTATTTCGTTTATTTAGGTTTGCATCTTTAATTTATTACTCTCTACCTTCAAGTGACACTATATTACTTCACATCTAGCGTAAGAGCCATAATAGGATACTTGAGTCATCCCCAACACTCGTGTCATTATTGCTGCTACATTTATATCATATGTTTATACATATGGTATAACATGGTACTGCATGATTATAGTTATTTGAACAGCCAATTGGTTTTAAATAATTTAAACAAAAATAACACTATTATGTATTTATTGATGTAGCTACAATTTCTTTTCTCTTTTCCTTGATGTTGCAGTATCATTTCCCTTCCTCCTAAAGAACTTCCTTTAATAATCTCTTGGTAGTATGAGTCTGCGGGTGATGAAATTGTTTCACCCATTGTTTATCTAAAAAACGTCTTTACTTTTATTTCTGAAGATATCTTCTCAGAGAGGCGCCTGGGTGGCTCAGTTGGTTGAGCTCAGGTCATAATCTTGCGGTCTGTGAGTTCGAGCCCTGCGTGGGGCTCTGTGCTGACAGCTCAGAGCCTGGAACCTGTTTAGGATTCTGTGTCTCCCTCTCTCAGTGCCCCTCCCCCGCTCATGCCCGGTGTCTCTCCATCTCTCAAAAATGAATAAACGTTAAAATTTTTTTTAATAAAAAAAATATCTTCTCAGGGTATAGAATTCTAGGCTGACAGATTTTGTTTTCCTTTCAGGATTTAAAAGATATCGCTCTACTCTTCTGGCTTGCACTGTTTTGAACAAGAAGTATTTCATCACGTTTATTGTGGTTGCTGTGAATGTACTTTGCCTATTCTCCCTTTTTTAAGAATTTTTATTTTATCGCTGATTTTGAGTTATTTGATTATGTTTCACATGCTGTAGTTTTCTTTATGTAGTGTGAGTGTGTGTGCGTGTGTGTGTGTGTGTGCATGTGTGTGTGTGTGTGTGTGTGTGCATGTGCCTGCATGTGTGAGCCTGTGTATACATGTATGTGTTTGGATACATTGAGCTTCATGGATCTCAATAGTTCATAGACTTTATCAAAGTTAGAAAATTTTCCATCCTCATTTTTTAAAGAATTTTTTTTCTTTTTCTTTCTCTTTGGAGACACAAATTACACTACTTTAGGCAGTTACAATTTTTTCTCACAGTTCACAAATTCTCAACTGATTTTTTATTGTTTTTTTCTCTTCCTTTAATACATTTAATTTTAGTTTATATTGTTGTACTTCTAGTTTAGTAATTTTTTCTCTGTATTTCTATTCTGCCAATAATTATACTCAATATATTTTCTTTTCTGTCAAGAATATGGTAATTTTCATCTCTAGAAGTCTGGGTCTTTTGTACGTCTTTTATGTCTATACTTATCCTTTAAAAATACAAACTACACCAGAATGCCTGGTGGCTCAGTTAAGCATCTGACTCTTGATTTTGGCTCAGGTCATGGTCTCATGGGTTTGTGGGTTCAAACCACACGTTGGGCTCTGCACAGACAGCATGGATGCTGCTTGGGATTCTGTCTCTCCCTCTCCCTCTGCTCCTCCCCCACTTCTTCTCTCTCTCTCCCTCAAAAAAAAAAAAAAAAAAATATATATATATATATATAATACACTTATAATAATTGTTTCCATGTTCTTGTCTGCTAATATCTGATTTCCATCTGTATTATATCTGTATCAGTTTTTGATTGATTTTTCTCTTCAATATGGTTTATATTTTCCTGCTTGTTATTATGTTTGGTAATCTTTGGATAGATGCCAGAGATTGTGAATTTTATCTTGTATAGTGCTGAGTAGTTTTGAGTTTCTATGAAAATACTTAAGAGATTACATAACTTTTCCTTAACCACATTATCTCTTCTGCAATATAACAATCATTATAAACAATTTCAACTTCCTTTATATTTTTATGCCTTTTTCAGTTAGCAAAAAAAGCTTAATAGAAGTCAGAAAATGAAGTTAAAAGACATACAGCGGGTCTGGCAAGGAATAAATATCTCTCCATAAATTCCATAAAGCAAATATCTTTGTATAGTACATTATATAGAAGATAGCTGGTCACCTTCTTTAAAATAATTAGCTAATAAAATGAAAATCAACTTTTTGAGTGCTTTCTATATGTTGGGAACTGTTTTAAGACTTTTGCTTGCCTTATGCCATTTAATATCTACAATAAATTTATGAAGTGAAATACTATTATTACTATTTTACAGATGAGATCATTGAAGTTTGGTCTACTGAGAAGTTGAGTCATGACTTGGGTATAAATCTGGGGGACTCCAATAAGCATGTGCTTACTCAATATTCTCAATAATAATGGCAGTAACAACAAAAAGAATATTTAACATCATTATCATGGTGAATGCACACTGGACATTTTATATTTTCATAAATATTTGATATCTACATAATACAAATAGCCCAGCAATCATTAGAATTATGGAGCACGTTTCTCTAGTATACTTTGAGATCAACTTTAAAATTAAAAAAAAATTATTATTAAAAATAATTATACATTCTTCCAATAAGAAAAACTGAACTCAATAACATGTGGCTCACATTGTGAATTGAGAGGCTCCTTTGGTATATTTCTGATAATTTTCTTCCTAATTGTTTCCCCCCGCTCTTTGTGTATGACATAAGGAATCATAGCAATAAAACATGAGTGGTTTATACTTTTAGGAGGAATCATGGGAAGCATCACAGAAGGACTGACAGTTGGGGTGAGTCTTGAAAGAAGGTAATATTTTCTAAATCAAGGATAGGAACTATCTTGCTCATTGCTATGTCCTAAGAGTTGGAACAAGACAAGTAGTGTGACTAGGTATTTTCACAAAAGATAAAGTTAAAGGGGACACTGAATATATTTCAAACTGTATGCAAAAGAGCCCACTATAGACTGTAACAGATTCTTCAACAATTTTAGTAAAATCTGAATCTGAGTAACATAAATTACAATGAGGTATAATATTAGTTTTCTAGCGGTTTTCGCAGACAACTGTTACAATAAGGATGATGAAATCTAATTCTCATTTTAATACCAATGATTTTATTTTTTTAACTTTTATTTTTTACTTTTGAGACAGAGAGAGACACAGCATGAACGGGGGAGGGTCAGAGAGAGGGAGACACAGAATCTGAAGCAGGCTCCAGCAGGCTCCAGGCTCTGAGCTGTCAGCACAGAGCCCGATTCGGGGCTCGAACTCACTGGACTGCGACATCCTGACCTGAGTCGAAGTAGGCCGCTTAACCGACTGAGCCACCCAGGCGCCCCAGCCAGACAATGATTTTAAATGGGAAGCTAAGCTAGTATTAAGCACTTGGAGCCAGCATTCGTAGAGGACCTTTTCTATCAAACAGGTTTTGGTTGTCGCATCTTTCAGTTTCAAGGCATTTAAAGATGTGAGTCCCTTGTGAGCAGAGATTATGCTTTAGTTAACCCAGTGTACTCAGTACCTGGTAGGGTTCTTGGCACTGAGTGAAAACTCAGTGCATGTTTCATAAACAGTGAATGGATCTGAACTAGTATTTCACAGTGCACTTCGTATGATTGGCCTTCAAGTCACTAACACAGTCCAAAGAACAAAAATTTGACATTCTATGTGAAAGGTACCATGCCAGATACTGGAATCCAGCCAGAAATATGAAGAACATATGGAAAACCTCATTGCAAGAGAAACAATCACAAATACAATAAAACCATAATTCAAGGCGCAATAAATGTGATTGATTCCATACAGATATTGACTAAATTTCCTTTCCCATCTGTTTTACATTATTTTAGCATTTACTGTAACCTCTTTGTGTTTAGAGATGAAAGTAATACATAATTGAATTCCAGAATTATATTTTACACAATATAATTACCTACTAAAAGTTTAACATTGATGTTCTGAATTTCCTTAGAAATTCAACAGTTCGTGATTTATGGCATGGACCCTCCATAAATAAAAAATGTATTTCATCACAGATCATGACAAGAATCTTAGCAAAAGAGAACATGAAATTCCAAATTATTCTGTTGCTACCTTTGGGAGTGGTATTTCTATTCTTTTATAAATCTCGGTAGACGTATTATTAGCTCAACAATTTAAAACTGAAGATGAAAACCAAGATCTATTCCTATTTCACCATGTGAAATTGTCATAGCCATTCTGAGTGTGAATGTCAGCTCCTATATGTCAGTTTCTTCAATTCTAAAAGTCAGTTAATCCCTTGCTTTATCCCAGGCTCATCATTTTCCAGGTCAGGTTGTGTAATGGCTTGATCTGAATTATTGGTCTATTGGCCAAGTGAGAAGATAGAAGTAAGTCCTAAGGGAGATGCATGCTTTTCTGTAAAGCAGAGGCATCTACACTGTCTCTAAATGAATAAGGAGTGCTAGCCATTAATAGAAAGAAGCCGGACATTTCTGCAGACCCAGAAGGATCGGGAGAGTGTTGGGTTTTAAAGTTCTTGAGTGCATTGACTTAGAGTTCCCCACTTTGTCTCCCTCTGTCCCTGATCATGGTAGTGGAATTTCTTGGATTGACAATTTACTCTCTGGAGTGTTGCAACCCTTATAATTAACTCATAGCCTTGGGGCTCCTGGGTGGCTCAGCTGGTTAAGTGTTCCACTCTCCATTGCGGCTCAGGTCATGATCTCATGGTTCATGAGTTCGAGCCCTGCAATGGGCTCTGTGTTGACAGCTCAGAACCTGGGATTCTCGATCTCCCTCTCCCTCTGCCCGTCCCCTGCTCACTCTCTCTGTTTCTCTCAAAATAAATAAATAAACTTAAAAAAAGTAATAATTAAGTTGTAGCTATACGTACATTTTGGCTACAGGAAATTGATATTTATTAATATGTCACCAAGGAGGTCCCTTTACTTCCACATTTTGTTCCAAGTTAGCTATTAATCCTCTTTATCCTTTAGTGGTCTTTCTGCAATGCATTGTTATATTCCACAAGGTAGATTAGATCTCTTTGTAATTTCTCTGCAGCCTCTAGAGAGGATTAGCCTCAGGTGACCAGGCAGATATGTTCCTTTCCCATCTCTTACAAGGAGA
The DNA here is from genome assembly GCF_046562875.1 of Panthera onca. NCBI lineage: Eukaryota > Metazoa > Chordata > Mammalia > Carnivora > Felidae > Panthera > Panthera onca. Next base: position 8,987,222 of record NC_138342.1, read on the forward strand.
ATCACAAGTATGTCACAGTCACAAGGGACTGTAGGAACGAATACATATGCATGCTCTTGTCCCTCTATGTTATACTAGCCTGAAGGGACCTGGAGAGACTGACATTCTGAAAAATAATATATTGTTCCATTGTATCAACAACATCATAGTAATTAAATTGGATGAACAAATGGCAAGTGTGTTAGAAGCTTTGACAAGATTTATTCACTCCAGGGGCACCTGGGTGGCTCAGTCGGTTAGGCAGCTGTCTCTTGATTTTGGCTCAGGTCACGATCTCCCATGTTCATGAGTTTGAGCCCCACATCTGACTCTGTGCTGCCAGCACCTGCTTGGGATTCTTTCCCTCTCTCTCTCTCTCTGATCTTCCCAGGCTCTCTCTCTCTAAATATATAAATAAAGTTAAAAAAAAAAAAAAAAGGTTTTATGCTCTCCAGATGGTAGGAGGAAAACCCAACAAATACTCAGGGTCCTACCATCTCAGTAAGGACAACGAACAAATTGTTAAATCTTCTCTCTCCGACTACCAGGAGAGAAGCCCAGTGCCGGATAAGATTCTTTGGGTTCCTGAGGCAGGATGTCCACACTCGGGAATGTTGTCCCAAACCACTTGCCCTGTGATGTGGCAGGCTGTGAGCTTTGTGTGGGACCCAAAACAGAAAGACTCTGCAGGAGTTCCAGTTTAGAACACAAGCAGCCTTGCCACGTGAGGCATATGACCCTGCAGACCCTGTCCTATTGGAGGTAGCTGTGATTAGAAAAGATGCCGTATGGAATTTTTGCCAAAGCCCTACGGGAGAATCGCAGTGGAGACCTCCAGGGTTCTAAGGTGAGGCTATACCTTTTCAGAGAATCATCCACCATTCGGAAACCAGCTACTGACACCTTGTTAGACATAACCCCTGATCACAGAAGAGCATGTGACAGAGTGACTAGACCAACTGACATCAGCAAGGCACTGTCTCAGGCCTACCTTTTCAATACTGAGTATTGTAATTAAAAATGTATTTGCTACTTTGATAGGCAGATCATAGTAGCCATTTTTATTTAGTAAGAATTTCTTTAATTTTTATTGATCCTGAATATATACATGTGTGTATATATATATATATAATATATATAATATATAATATATATACATATATACATATATACATATACATATATGTTATATATAATATATATAATATATACATATATACATATACATATACATTATATATAATATATATACATATACATATATACATATATATATGAACATTTGTGTTTCCTTTTTTGGAAACTAATGTTTAATTCCTGTACTAATTGGTCTGTTTTACTGATCTGATATATTAGGAATTTTTTTAAGCTTTATTTACTTATATTGAGAGAGAGAGAGAGAGCGCACTAGCAGAGAGAAGGGCAGAGAGAGAAGAGAGACAGAATCCTGTGTTGACAGCATAGAGCCCAACATGGGGTTCAATCTCACAAACCAGGAGATCATGACCTGACCTTAAATCAAGAGTCTGATGCTTAACTGACTGAGCCACCCAGGCACCCTTATATTAAGAATGTTAATATGTATATATACATACAGACAGACATATACATATATATATGTATATGTATGTATGTAGACATATACATATATATGTATATGTATGTATGTATATGTATGTATGTATATATAAAGAATATTTACTTTTTAATATTTAAAATATATTCAATGTTAACAAATATTAACAAAATTAATATCTATGTTCCCTTTCCAACCTCCAGTTTGCCCTTTGACATTCGCTTCTATTTATAATGAAGCATAGGAAATTACCCTTGTCAATGTTTAGAAGGTGATTTTATGAACCTTTCCTTTGCGGTTCCTTCCTTTGATGTCAGTGTTTTAAAAAGTCAAGGTATTTAGTAAAACTTTCCATTTTAAGAATAGTGCACACTTTTAAAGATACAAACTTTCAGTTACAAAATAAATAAGTCCAGGGAATGAATTTATAACATGGTGACTATTTAATTATACTGTATTGTCTACTTGAAAGTTGCTAAAAAGAGTATAGCTTAAAAGCTCTCACAACAAGAAAAAAAATTGTAACCATGTGCGGTGAGGGATGTTGATGAGACTTCTTTTGGTGATCATTTTGCAATATATACAAATATCGAATCGTTATGATGTACACCTGAATCTAATAAATTGTTATATGTCAATTATATCTCTATAAATCATAGAGGCAAAGAGAAAAAAAAGTAATCCTTGCCATTATAATAAATTTGGAAAATACCTAGTGTTAGGGGGGAAATTCCTTTGTTTTCCCAAAACCTTAAAACCATCCCTAGACATGTTTTAGAGTATTTATGTCCCACATTTGTACTATGCATATTTTCTGCATATTTGAAATAATACCAAGTATCCAATTTCCCCTCTCATGTTTTTCTTTTAGCATTTTCTCGTGGCATTGATACTGGCTGTGTACTACCCAACTTAAGATCTTCACCATGACTATTGCTTTTATTTTTCCCTGCTATAAATAATGCTACAATAGGCAGCTTTGTATATGTGCTGCCTTCATGTAATCAATGAGTTATTTCCATCGAATAGACAGTCTCAGACAAAATGGAATCCTGAGTCGAAAGACATACTTGAGAACCCAATGCATGTTGCCAACTTTCTTTCGCAGTATTTCTTCCTACCACAATTATGAGCCGTCACACAGTGTCCAGTGGACGAATTTTCTGCTCTTGGTGGTCCATGGTTTGCCCTTTGGGCCATACACACACATATATGCACACACACACAACCAACCCTTGCCCGTGTTTTAAATGGAAATTATAGTGATGTTTGCCTCCTTTTGGTTATAGTTCAAGGTAAAGAAAAAGTAAATTGTGGCTTATGAGTTATTGATTGGAAGCAGGGTATCATTTGTCAAAGCAGTCATTGGCCTGATATATCAGCAACTGTACAAACACATATGCCCCCATCACAGATTTTCTGCTCATGTTCTGTTATGGAAACACAAAGGCTTATTGATTGCATTCTCAAATTAAAGCTCAGCTCGACGGTTGCAAACATACCATTGCCTATAATACATTTATTTTTGAGACTTGTTTAACTGTAGCAGCAAAGAAAATCAATGTGTGGGGCCCAGCTAGACTGACTTTTAACAAACAAAATAACCTTTGATTTCTTTGTTTTCCCCTCCACTCTTCATGGAATTTTAGTCTTGCTCTTCTAAGATCTCATGACCTCATGGTACTTAGAAAATTCCACAAAATTAGTATTGGGTAGTTTGGGGTGAGACAGAGGGAGAAAGAGACATTTGTACTGGTTGTCACTTTCTATCTATTTTTTTTCTCTTAAACAGTTTTATTCAAGTCACTTTACGGTGATAGCAGTGTCATGGGTGTTTGTATTATGTCCAAACTCACCAAATTGAACTGGTTGTCATTAATGGCCCAGTGCAGCAAACCTTTATGGACTGATGCATCTTGATGCGTCCTTATTTTTCTTTATCTTTCTCTGCTCCCTTTTTCTGGGAGGTTTCCTTTGATGGAGTAAGTATGGTACCTTAGGAACTAATGTCAAATAAAAAATGAAAAGGCTCTCAGGTGACACAAAAATAAATGCACATAGAGCTCATCAAAGAAGCTCAGGCTTCTTCAAGACGAAACACCGTCTGTATTGGTAACATAAACAGCTCTTGCACATGGGATCTATGTTTTTGGTGCCTCTGGAAAACATGTTAATGTCTGTAAAATGCTTGCTCATTGACTGAGTCTCCCTAGTCAAGGCTGTGGGGAAGGGAGGTAGATGCTATAAAAAACACGGAGCCTGGAGAACATGTCATGCTGAGGTTTAAGAATACCAGTGTCATGGGGATAGTGAATGTGATGGCATACTTTGGCCTCATTCATTCATTATATATATATATATATTTTATTTTTCACAGATTTTATGGAGTATAATTGATGTACAAAGAATGACACATGTTTAATGATTACTATTTACTGATGAGTTTGGACATACATAAACATCCATGATATGATCACCAGAATCAAAACGATAGACATAACCATACTTTTGTTTCCCTGTATCCATTTGCCATTTGTGTGTGTGTGTGTGTGTGTGTGTGTGTGTGTGTGTGTTAAGAATGCTCAACATGAGATCTACCCCCAGAACAAAGTTTGAAGCACACAGCACCATACTTGTAACTATAAGAACCATATCGTACAGCAGATTTAGAACACATTCATTCATTCATTCATTATTTCAATTATTTATTCATTTACTTACTGCAGAAATACTGAACGCTGACCCCAAGCCTGAGACTGGCTGTCTCTATGCTCAAAGTCCAGCTGCAGAAGCAGACATATAAATAAATAAGAACAATTCACTGAACTAAGTCCTAGAGTTGAGGGATGCCCATAGTATCGCGGGAGCCCTTAGAAAAAAGTGACCTGGGGCGCCTGGGTATCTCAGTCGGTTGGGCATCTGACTTCGGTTCAGGTCATGATTTCATGGTCTGTGAGTTCAAGCCCCGCATCCGGCTCTGTGCTGACAGCTCAGATCCTGGAGCTTGCCTCAGATTCTGTGTTTCCCTCTCTTGCTCTGCTCCTCCCCTGTTCATGCTGTCTGTCTCTCTCTCTCTCTCTCTCAAGAATAAATAAAACATCTTAAAAAAAGGTGACCAAGTCTAATAGAGCTGAAAAAGATCTTCTAGCAGAAAAGTCAAGATTCACTGAACTGAATCTTCACAGCTGTGTAGACACTGCATTTGCTGAGAAGACGAACAAGACAGGGCAGAGGGAGCACCAGTGTGGCAGGGTGCTCTTGGGGGAGTTCAAAGGTGATCTGGGTGGGGAAAGGGCCACATGGAATGTATGGCTGGAACCAGAATGTGGAAAGTCCTTTAGCCCAGGTAAGAGTTTAGAACTTTTTTTTTTCTCTTTTCCTATAGCAGAACAGCATGGTCTACATGTTTGCCTGAAAATTGATTCTCAAACGGCAGCCAGTTGGAGTCAGACAACTTACTTTTGCAAGACCTGTAATGAATTCCATTTCACTCACAATCAAATCCAGCTCAAAATGGCTTACAGGACATCGCATACCTCCTCCCTTTCATCCTGTCATCTCTTAGGGGGTTACCCTCTCATTCACTCTAATCCAACCACATTGACTTCATAACTGTTCCTCAAACACTAGGTAGCTTCCCGCCCCAGGGTCCTTTCTCTGATGTTTCCCTGGCCTGGAAATCCCATCCCTCAAATCCACATCATCTGCTCATCCCCTCTCGGTCGGCCTTTGCGGAAACACCTCCCAGCCTTTGCCAACCACTCTGTTGCATTTTGCATGGTGTCTTCGACCCAGAAGCTCCTTCCCCTTCCCAGCTTTACTTTTTATCATCGAATTTCGTCACGATCAGAGATACTGCATGTTTAATTCACCTCTTTGCTAGTTTCCTAACTTTTCTGTTTCAAATATAAGGTCCAAAAAAAGCAGATACTTTTATCTGCTTGGTTCATTTGGGTGTCCCTGCCTTCTGGTTATTGCTCAATACCTATGAAATGAAAAAAAACAGCATTCTTCTCTAAAACATCCTTGCATAAAAAAAAAAAAAAAATAAGGCTTTATGGGAACTTCCTTTATTCATAAACATGTATCCCAAATGTAGCATATTAATTTTCATATAAAGCACATTAGAATAATATAGTTGCTAACCATCTATAAAGAACACAGTTTGAAATTGTACCCATCCTCTACTGTGTGGCTTAAGGCAGGTTGGTGACGCAATGGGCCTCAGCTTCCGCATCTCTGACTTAAGCGGTGGTTGGGGTGGGTAGATTTCCAAATCTTCATTTGCAATTCCATCACTGGGGAGGAGAGAAGTATGAGACAAAGACACAGGGGGATCCCTGAGGTCACTCAGTGATGTCCTCATGGAAATGATCGACAATTTTTGGTACATGAGGTAAAAAGTGGGGAGAGGAGAGAGAGAAATTAGAAAATTTTTCAAACATTGCTTCCTCTTTGTGGTGCTCACGTACTACGCTCTTATCCCAATGCAGTCAGCTATTAATATTTGAAGAAAAAAAAAAAAACGAAACTCATATGTGGCAAGGAGATAGGGATGTGAAGCTATGCCTTAGGCATCACTCAGTCTAAGATTTTGGCAAGAAAGAACCAGGAAAGAAATAGAGAAAAAGGGTTTTCAGACTCAGATGTGGCCCTTGTGCTGAAAGAAGAAATGGTATTCTTAATGAGACTAATATTAATACTGAATTTTTGTTAATAATAATACGCAAAATATTTTATTCTTACTGACAGCATGTCGTGTAGAAACTGCTTCTCATAGAAACTAATAGAAAGAGTTGCATGTTAGATAGTAATAAAGGACATTATTTGCCCATATGCTTAAATAGGTCTTGCAATGAGCACAAAGGTACAAGCTAATCAAGTTCCCTGAGATTTAGGATTTAGAATTTAAGTCAACAATTGACACAAAAACAATTGCTTTGCTCACCTGGACAGAGTGTCCATCTATAGGTAATAATAGTAATAGCAAAATTAGTAATTGTTGCTCAGAAGTGAGTGCCACTTATATGCCAGGATAAGGAGTAAGCATTTCACTTAGTTAAGTTTAGCGAAGATAGTCTAGCTCAAGTGCTGGCAAATATTTTCTGTAAAGAGCCAGATAGTAAATATTTCAGGGTTTGCAGGCCATAGGGTCAGTCTCCTTGCAACTACCCAACCCGGTCATAGATGATATGTAAATAAGTGAGCATAGCTGTGTCCTAATAAAACTTTATTTACAGAAGGTGGCAGTGATGAGATTCGGTTACCGGATGTATGACTTCCGTTTGAGTTCATTTGAGAGCTATGATACTTCTAAGGTATTATTCTTTTTTTTAAATATTTTTTTAATGTTTATTTATTTTTGAGAGAGACAGAGACAGAATGCGAGTGGGTTAGGGGCAGAGAGAGAGGGAGACACAGAATCTGAAGCAGGCTCCAGGCTCTGAGCTGTCAGCCCCAAGCTTGAGGCAGGGCTCAAACCCAAGAACCGTGAGATCGTGACCTGAGTTGAAGTTGGATGCTTAACCAACTGAACCACCCAGGTGCCCATCTAAGGTATTACAGGTGCCCATCTAAGGTATTACTCTTAACCTCAATTTATTGATTAAGAAACTGGGGCTCAGTTAGGACCCATAACTTACCTGGGATGTTGAAGGGTCAGTGTTCTAATGCTTGTCGATTTGATCTCGGTGTAAATGTCATTTTCCTTACGTTGCCTTTTTTGCTTCTTTGTGATAAATAAAGGTACCTTTCTTGCCCTCTCTGTCCTTTCTCACAAGAAGAACCATTGGGCTTAGAGAAGACAACTTGTTTCCATTAGCTCCCATCCAGCCCCGAATTTCAGTAGGCAACGTGCTTACTGTTTCTCAAGGACGATCCCTGCTCCAGTGCCCAAGAATGTTTGCTGACTCTGCCTCTTCACCCCACCTCTGCTGTTCTGCCTACACTGCAAGCCTGATAGATGAGCCTTATTTTAGTGTCAAACTCAATTTGTCAATGCTATCATCTTTCCTTGTGTAGTTCTGAAAAACAAGGGAGTGCGCTTGGAACCAAGGGCTCATAGAATACTCATCAACCATGATGAAATTCCTTCTTGTTGGAAAGAAACAAAAAATCATGCTGGGAAGCTGGACTTGGGCCAGGTGTGGCAAAGGAAAGAATAAGAAAGGCAATCTTTGCTGGAAGGAATAGTGCTGGGCCAAGGAGTCAAGATTTGCTGATGCAGTAGCTTTCACCTAAGCTGCGTGGGCTTGGGTAGTCCACTTTGGTGTCCTTATCATTGATGATAAGCAACACGATTTCAAAGTATAACCTTTTTAAGTCCCCAGAGGTCACTTGCTCTCTTCTACACACTGACCGGGATCTTACCAGAATCAGGAACCCTAACAGGTGCACGTATCTGAGGGCAACTTCCCAACCTTGCAGTTCAGCTTCATCACCAGCTCCATCCTGGTCATCATGCCCCCTTCCTCATCAAGAACCAAGAAGGTCGCCCCTACGTGGAGCTCCTTGTTCGTTGTGGTTTCCACCATGAGAAATGACAGTCTCCCCAATAAGCTGACATCGGCAGTGACTTACCCATCTTAGAAAATCTGCCCCCAACCCAAAGGAAAATACAGTATCCACAGCACCATATAACTGGAAGCTTGTGTAAGTTGCAACTGTTCCCTCAAAGAATATCAAGGTCTCTTGTCAAGTTTTACTTGTAAAACAACCTTATGGAAAACTACAAAAAACACTCACATCAGGTACTGCCTTAAATAGAAGAGCAATTTTCTAACATTAACTCCAAAGAATTACATTAACATGCAAGCCTCACCTCACCCAATCTTCACATCCTGTTTTCTTTCAAACCAGGCAATCAGAGCACATTCCGAGGTTGGCACTAATACAAAAAAAGCAAATCTACAGTTCCATTGAGATTAATGTGTTTATTTGTACAACTAAAGGTGTGTGGCCAAATGTCAAAAACTTCAGCTTGGAATGCCATGATTTTTTTTAAAGTAAAAATATAAATTTCATTTTTAATGGCAGCAGTGAAAAGAAAGCCAGCGTTTCACCTCCCTCCCCACCAAGGGCTCCTTTGTAGATTTTGGGGCATGAATTGTTCCACTGTCCGTTTCCACGTTACTGTTTTAGTTTCCTGGAAATGCTCAGGGCCTGATTTTCCACTGGCAGTCAAAACTGCTAAGGCTTGGTGCTTCCTGGAGTACGTAAAACTTTCAGCTTGCAGGAGGCTGAGTGTTGGCTCAGGTAACGGGACTGCATATCCGAAAGCTTGCTTTTGAGGGCCGGTTGTTAATGTGAAATGCTTTATAAAGAATGCTATTATCTGCCTCTAATGAAAGACTCTCCCTTCACCAAATGGAGAAACTGGTCTCCCAGCACTCAGATTTTTAAAAACCGTTCTTTTTTTTTTTTTTTTTTTTTTTTGTCTTTTTTACATCTCTCTTATCTTGTCATCAGGCCCTTCAGATGTAGAGGGAAGAAGAAAGAAGCAGGAGGCATCCTAATTGAAATTTCAAATTATAAAATATTGGAAGGTATACTGGGTAACAGCATGCTCTTTCCAATTACAAAGAGTTAATTTATGCTTTTTAATGAGAAAACTGACATTTTTCAGTATGTACCATGTGTTCAGTGCTTTACATTTTACATTTGTTATCTTTCACCCTCCTTATAAGATACATATTGTTATGCGACCCCCCACCCCCTTACGTGATGAAAAATCAGAGAAGCTAAGTTATTTGTCTAGAGTCACATAGTGTTATAACATCGGGATTAAGAGCAATATTATTTGGAAGAGAGAGAGAGAGAGAGAGAGCAGAAGAGAGGGGCAGAGGGAGGAAGAGAGAGACAATCAAGCAGGTTACACACTCAGTGCAGATCCAGACTTGGGGCTCAATACCATGACCCTGGGATCATGACCTGTGCTGGGACAAGAGTTGGAGTCTATGGGACACCCAGGGGGCTCAGTCGGTTAAGCATCTGACTCCAGCTCAGGTCATGGTCTCACAGTTTGTGAGTTTGAATCCCAAGTCAAGCTTTGTGCTGACAGCTCAGAGCCTGTAGCCTGCTTCAGATTCTCTGTGTGTGTCCCTCTCTCTGCCCCTCCCCTCCCCTTGTCTTCTCTCTCTCTCTCTCTCTCTCTCTCTCTCAAAAATAAATAAATAAACATTTTTTTTAACGTTTTATTTATTTTTGAGACAGGGAGAGACAGAGCATGAACAGGGGAGGGTCAGAGAGAGGGAGACACAGAATCTGAAACAGGCTCCAGGCTCTAAGCTGTCAGCACAGAGCCCGACGCGGGGCTCGAACTCACGGGCCGCGAGATCGTGACCTGAGCTGAAGTCGGCCGCTCAACCGACTGAGCCACCCAGGCGCCCCTAAATAAATAAACATTTTTAAAAAAAGAGTTGGAGGCTAGGCTCAATCAACTGAGCCACCCAGGCACCCCTAGATATCGAGGTTTTAGAAGATAATTAGGTTTATGGGGTGCCTGGATGGCTCAGTCAGTTAAGCGTTTGACTTGGGCTCAGGTCATGATCTCATGGTTCATGGGTTCCAGACCCATGACCGGCTTTGTGCCGATAGCTTGGATCCTGGAGCCTGCTTCAGATTCTGTGTCTCCCTCTCTCTCTCTCTCTCTCTCTCTGCCCCTCCCCTACACACACTCTGTCTCTCTCTCTCTCAAAAGTAAATAAACATTCAAGAAATTTTTTTTTTTAAAAAGAAGATAATTAGGTTTAGATGAGGGCCTGACCATAAGGCCCTCATGATGAGATTAGCATCCTCACAAGAAAGGGAAGAGATCTCACAGCTCTCTCTGCCATACGAGGACACAGTGAGAAGGTAGCTGGCCATCTACGAGCCAGTGAGAGCTCTCACCAGGAATCAGCCAACACTTCAGTGTTGGACTTCCCAGCCCCCAGAGCTGTGAGAAATGAATGTCTGTTGTTTAAACTCCCCGGTCTCTGGAAATGTGTTATCGCAGCCTGAGCTGCCTAAAACAGCTGGCCAAAAAAATCAGAATGTAAGAATGTGGATGTTTATAAAACATCATTTATACATGTTAAGCTCTTAAAAACAGTCGACATATCATACGACAGGGAATTAATCAACTGATTAATGGCGAATCCAAACAATAAAATCATCTTCATTCATTTGAGGATGTGGTTTGTTATTGTATTTATTGACTTGGAAAATGGTCTACGTGTTCTTAATGAAAACGAACATTACGAGAGACTGTATCTTGTATGACAAGTAACATATTTACCTAGTCTTAGCTGATAATTAAACTATCTTTGTAAGCGGTGTTTTTTTTGTTTTGTTCTGCTTTTTGAAAATTTTATTTTAGAGAGAGAGACAGAGGGGCAGAGGGAGAGAGAGTGATACAGACAGAATCCCAAGCAGGCTCCATGCTCTGTGCAGAGCCCAATGCAGGGATGGATCCCAGGATCCTGGGATCATAAGCTGAGAGGAAATCAGAGTCAAATGCTTAACTGACTGAGCCACCCACGTGCCCCTTTGTTATTCCTTATATAGAGATAAGAAAATAAGCATGAAAACTTAAGGGACTTGCGAAACATCTCTCAACCATTATGTGGCAGAAGCTGGATTTGAACCCAGTGCTGTTTGATCTCACAAGAGTAATTGAAGCCACTGGGCACCAGCTGTTTTTAATTGTACACCTACCTGATACGTGTATGTGATACTATGCATACACAAAAATTGCATACAGATTCATGGACATTAGTTAACTATAACCATGATTTAAATAATGAACAGAATTCTTTTTTAGGAAAGATCAGTCCCAAGCATCTTTCAAGTCTGTTCGACACTCTCGAAATTCTCTTAGTTCACTTTTTACAGAAAATTATATCATGATTTTAAATGTGTCGTAACTAAATATGAACTTGTATTGGAAAGAAGAGAAACATTAGTTCTACCAGCTTCTTTGTTGGAATTTCTAAGCCATTTGTTCATCACGTGACAATTAGTTTGCATGAACTAGATCATACCAACTGAAAATCCACTTAGCCGGGCCAGCATAAACTTCCTGAAGCCAAGGTAAGCAGAATGAATGCCAACAAGAGAAGAGATATATGCAAACTCTAGTTTTTACTATCTCTCTACTATGTCTTGTATATTACATTGGCATTTAATTTAGTCATATTTCAGGAGATTTAATAAAGAGAGTCTCCCTTTCCAGTCTGAATCAGAAAAAGAAACAGACCAAAGAAGTAAGAAGTCTACTCTACTCCTTATCTTTGTTTCTCTGCATAAAATGTCTGTCTGGTTTTTCTGGATGTTTTAAGATTTCCCTTCATTGGGGGCGCCTGGGTGGCTCAGTCGGTTAAGCGTCCGACTTCAGCTCAGGTCATGATCTTGCAGTTTGTGAGTCCATGCGCTTTGTCGGGCTCTGTGCTGACAGCTCAGAGCCTGGAACCTGCTTCAGATTCTGTCTTCCTCTCTCTCTCCCTATCCCCCTTCCGGAAATTAAGATTAAAAACTTAAAAAAAAAAAGATTTCTCTTTATCACTTATGTTAACCATTATTTCTTCAAAAATATTTTTGTTCTCTCTCTGGTATTCCAACTGAATGTATTACCGCATCACTTAATATTGTCTTGCAGGTCACAATTAGGTATATGTATTTATATAAATTATATAATTATACAATTATATACTATATAATTATGTATATATAATTATGTATACATAATTGTAATTATATACAATTATGTCTATATAATTATGTACAATTATGAAATTACATATTTGATTGTATATATACAGATGAATATATGCAATTGTGTGTATACATATATACATACATATACATATTATGCATAGATATACATATATACCGATGTACATATATATCTTACTACATATATGCATATGTGTATGTGTAGATATATACATATATATCTATGTACATATATATCTATGTATAATATGTATACATATTATATGTATTATGTATATGTATGCATATACACTATATACTAATATATATCTATGTGTATATATTATATACATATACATATACACACACAGAATATATTAGTATGTTATTCAGTGTCTCCAGAAAACATTTATATATATATATATAATATATATATAAATATATATATATAATATATATATATAAATTATATAAATAATAAAAATATTATATATTTATATATAAATATATAAATATATATACATATACACACACAGAGTATATTAGTATATTATTCAGGGTCTCCAGAAAACATTTATATATATATAATATATATAAATATATATATATAAATTATATAAATAATAAAAATATTATATATTTATATATTTATATATAAATATATAAATATATTTATATATAATATTATATAATATTATATAATATTATATATATATAGTATATTATTGTATAGTTTATATAGCACATAGTATATTGTATAATATATATGATATAATATATAATATATAATAAGATATTTATATATAATAAATATATGAAGATACACACACACACACACACACACACACACACAAATATATGGATAGAGACAAAGAGAGATAGATTAACTGTAAGGGATCGGCTTAGATGATAATAGAGACCAAGAAGTCCCAAGACCTGCAAGTGGAGACCCAGGAGAGTGGAAGGTCTGAGTTCTGAAAGCTGGTGACCCAAGAAAAGCTGATGTTTCACTTTGCATACAAAGATAGGAGGAAACCGATATTCCAGTTCAACCAGTCAGGTAGGAGGAGTTCAGGGAAGATCAGTCTTCTTGTTCTGTTCAGGCTTTGAACTGATTCGATGGAAGACAATAATCTGATTTACTCAGTCTACCAACTCAGATATCAAGTCATCCCAAAACACTCTTACAGACACAGCCAGAGTAACATGTGACCAAATATCAGGCAGCCATAGCCCACCCAAGCTGAGAAATAAAATTAACAATCATATGCATACATATATATTATACTATATGAGCTACTTTATATTCACTCATATAGGATCTATTTTCTCTATTTCATTTTAGATAATTTCTATTGCTGTGTCTTTAAGTTTGTTGATCTTTTCTTCATGAGTGTCTAAACTATTATTAACCCTATTCAGGGTATTTTTTATTTCAGACATTATGTTTTTAATCTCTATAGGTTCTCTTGTTTTATATATATGTGTGTGTGTGTGTATATATATATATATATATGTATATACACACACACACACTCTCTCTATATATAATATATTGTATATATTGTATATATAATATAATATAATATAATACAATATGATATAATATAATTAATATAATATATTGTGTACTATATATATAATATAATAAAATATATAATATGTATATATATTCCATTTTTCAAGTCATTACTATATTTTCAATGCCTATTAAAATACCTGGAGCTTATTATAGTGTCTGTTTTAATGTCTTTTTTCCATTAATTATATGATCTCCATTATTTCAAGATCTGTTTCTACTGAAAAAAAATTTTCCCATGGGTCATATTTTCCTGCTTTCTCGTAATCTAGGGATTTATTAATTGAATGCTGGAGTTTGTGAATGCTACATCCTTGATTGCTAGATTTCAATACCTTAAAGAGTGTCAGGCTTTTGTTTTTAGTTGTTGTTTTTTTTTTTTAATTTATTTTGAGAGAGAGACAGAGAGAGCATTGTGGGGGTGGGGGGCAGAAAGAGAGAGAAAGAGAATCCCAAGCAGGCTCTGCACTGTCAGTATGGAGCCCAGTGTGGGACCCGAACTCACGAACTGTGAGATCATGACCTGTACCACCATGACCTGAGCTGAAATAAAGAGTCAGATGCTTAACCAACTGAGCCACCCAGCGCCCCAAAAGAGTTAGGCTTTATCTGGCTGGTAGTTTAGTTACTTTTGTGCTGGTTTAATAATTTAAGGATTTTTTAAAGCAAAAAGAAAATGACTACTCTTTATTTTATAGAAAGACTCCCAAGTTTTTAAAAAAATTACAAGTTTCTTTAAATTATCTGATTCTCTTGTGCTTTTAAATCAAGATTTCATTTAGCATATTTATTCTCTAAAGTAAGATATAATGGTAATTTACTGAAAAATGGCTTGCCGCATCCTACTGAAGTTATTTTTATCATAGTCCTTGCCGAAGAAGCTTCATAGAAGAACGTAAATGGAGATTTGATCTAATGCTTGGTAAACTGGTCTTGTTAAACAGATATTTAAATATGATATATTCAATTCCTAGAAAATAAAAATTACTTTATGGCTCTGACACATTGGGTGATTCTATGATGAAATAAATGTTGAGCATAATAAGTCAGAGTAAGCATTAGATTTTAAAAAGTATGAAGACTGTTTTTTAAAGGGTTTTTCCGGAAGGGATGAAATTAACGTAGCATGTATTATAGGAAAACATTGTATTTACCTCCACTGCACATTTTCTCCTTTGTCTTTAGTGATTATTCTGTGTATTCAACAAGGTATCTCCCAGAGGGATCTCTAATAATGCCCAATTCTGTGTGATCGTAGAACTATTTGACAGTTCCCAAGGAATGTTTTTTCCTTTGGGTTATTATCAGCTTTGTGGGATTTCACTCCATTCATGGGCAGGTTGGTATTCAGCTGAAGACTCAAGAAAACGGGATGCTGGGGTGGCTCAGTCAATTAAGCACCCAACTCTTGATCTCGGTTCAGGTCATGATCTCGCAGTTCATGTGATGAGCCCTGCGTCCAGCTCTGTACTGACAGCACAGAGCCTGCTTGGGATTCTCTCTGCCCTCCTGTCCCTCCCCCTGTTCACACTCTCTCTCTCTCTCAAAATAAATTAATACACATGAAAAAAAAATAGACTCAAGAGGACCCCTGTGAAGACATCTAGGACTCTTACACATCTCCTGCATGAGAAGGTCTGCATATTCTAGCTGCTGTGGTTTTCCTTATCCTTCTCTCTCCCTCTTCTACTCAGTAAAACTGCTGGTCTCTGCTTGGCTTCCCCTGACTGCACTTCATTCTGTAATTTCCTCTAGTCAGAAAGCTGGGACGATCACAGGCCTCACCTTGTTTGTTTTGTTTTGTTTTCAGACATCAGGGTTTTATTTTTGTTTTCGTTTTTGTTTTTGTTTTTTCTGCTGCCTGTTGCCCAACATGGTTAAAATGTTAAAATGTTCCTATATTTTAGCCATTTCTTTTTAGCTTACATGGCAGGACAGTAATTCTGCACTTTTTCTTTTCATCACGGTCACAAAATGAAATTAAAAATTCATTCCATATCCTAGTTTCCATCCTGAATGAAGTCCAGCCACGTTGAACAGTACATCGTCCTGGTGACTCTGCAATGAGATTAAATGCCGTTAAGACACTCAAAATGCCAACCATATGAAGATGCCCCCACATTTAATTTAAACTGTGTCCCATAATTTCAGGAAGAAATTAAAGTCCCAAAATTAAAAATTAAACAACTTTGCAAGTTAAAGTCCAAAGGAATTAAAGCTTAAAGTAAAATTCTTCTTCCTTGTAAATTAAAGTTCAAGAAAATTCAAGTCTAAAATTCATCCTTTGCAACTTCTTATTTGGCTCAGTTTCAACAAGACACTCTTGATGTCTGGTTGGGTCAGCATCCCTTTTATAGCACCCAGCAGACTCTTTGTCTCTCTGTCTCTGTGTTTCTGTCTCTCTTTGTCCCTGTCTCTGTCTCTCTATCCCTCCCTCTCTCTCCCTCTCACTTGGCTTCATCTGTATCTGACTTTTTAAAGAGTTTAAATATAATTCACCCTATCGCAGCACCAGTGATCATGTGAGTTATATCATGACTCAGAGAATATCATGTGAGTTATTACTATCCTCTTGCAAGGTTTAAGAACATGAAATAATAGTACCTCCAGTCACCAGGTACATTGAGTAGTTTTGTCTACTATCTTGTGTCTATTTAAAAATATATCTATATCCGTATTTATAACTGGGTCTATACTTATCCCTCTTATTTTCCATTTCTCCTTTTATCTTTGAAAACAATTTCTGATGCACAGATTCCTTCTAGCAATATAATGTCCACTCTTTCTTGATTAACCATTTTAAGTCCTTTGGTTCAGTGCCACTTTCTCCCACTTTCTGTGGAGTTTGTCCTAGCCATGCTTTTACCCTCATGAGGAATTATTAAATCTAGAGCTGACTGGAGACCATTTGAATTTTTTAATGTTTTTATTTATTTTTAAGACAGAGAGAGGCAGAGCATGAGCAGGGGAGAGGCAGAGAGAGAGCGAGACACAGAATCCAAAGCGGGCTTCAGGCTCCGAGCTGTCAGCACAGAGCCCGATGCGGGGCTTGAACTCACACACTGTGAGATCATGACCTGAGCTGAAGTCAGACGCTCAACCGACTGAGCCACCCAGGCGCCCTTGGAGACCATTTGAAAAGGATGAATCTGTGGGGTCAGATTCAGGTTTTGTGGGGTCTGAAGTTTGTACAACTCACAATATTCACTTACAAACAAAATAATGTGGAATTTCAATGATAAAACCAACTATGCCCTCTGGTCCTGTTCCCGTGTGTAGTGCCTGGGGCGCATCTGCACAGAGACAGCAGGGATATTCCTGGAATCACGGCCTATGCCAGGATGGCTAACACTATGGCCCTTCAGTAAGGTGACTATATCCACAAACATCTATCTTACCCAACTCAAAATAAATGTGCCCCCACTTTAACTTCCTTTTAATTGGATCCCCAAAAAAATGTCATGGCAACTCCCATCCCACCCATCAATTGGGGAAGAGATATGAAGGGGGAGTCAGGGTCTAAATGACAATGTCATAACTGACTGTGGCTAAAATATCTTACTTTTGCCAACTTTAAAAAGCACAGGACCTATGAACACATTTGCTGGGGAGCCTCACAGAGTTTTGGGGGGAAACTACACAAAGGGGACCCTAAAGCCTACGCTTTATCGGTTTCACCATAACGCCACTTATGGAGAGGTGCGTTCATGAATCCAAGGGTAGCCCCCGGTCCTAACAGAATGGAATTTGGAGACCCTAATCTAACACCACATAACTACTCTCAGTACAAACACTTTGAAATCAGAACTGCGCTACCTTTGTCTAGTTCATGAGTAAGTCATGCGCCATTTGCTAGAGAATATCTGAAAGGCCAAGAAGGCTCTTTCTCTTATGGTGAGATGTTTGCCTTGGCCAATCATTCTTGAGAAAAGCTGCATTGTCATAGTTTAAGATCAAGTCATAGAAATTTGGCCTACCTTCCTGCTGAGGTTATTTGTAGCCTGACCTGATTTGTGGCAATGGTCCACAGAGCAAGCCTCCGCTGGGGCCGTTATTAAGGACAGTGTGTGACTGGGGCTTCCACAGCAACCTGCATTTGTGCTATGGCCAAAGATTTTGTAACGTGTGGTCAGGATTTTAACAGCTACCTCAGGCCTTTCACCATGGAGTCTAGAGTCCATAACTTTACTGAACTCTCTACCTTTTCTGAGGGTAATATGGCCAATATTTGCTTACCAGACCTTAATGTCCGTGCTATTGTTGAAGAACAAGAACATCTATTCCATTACTGAGTCCAGGGGCTGTCATTTGACTGGGCTCCATGACCTACATATTTTCTGAGGTTCACGGTTGCATGAAACAAATAAGATCTAATCACCTATTACATCAGAATCTGTATATATGGTGGTGATTCTAT
Organism: Panthera onca; assembly: GCF_046562875.1. Classification (NCBI taxonomy): domain Eukaryota; kingdom Metazoa; phylum Chordata; class Mammalia; order Carnivora; family Felidae; genus Panthera; species Panthera onca. The sequence continues at coordinate 9,005,465 of NC_138342.1, forward strand.
AAAACGTGATGTTTGCCTTTGCACAGAATTGCCCGACAATGCAGAAGTCAATTAAGTTCAAAGTCCCATGGGCTCTAAGGCCTAATGTAGGTGCTCAGATGACAGTGGTTAAAATCCAACTGACGAAAAATAAGCTTGTATCCCATCATAAGCCCGGCTGAAAAACGGAGCTTCAAATGCAGTCTCCATACAATAGACTCAACGCTAAGCATGTTCCCATGTATTATTCTTTTAATGTAAATATCTGTTGTAAAGATAAAGCTTAGAGTTAAAAACATTAATAGTAGAGACATAGGCCCAGGGTTGGAATCCTTGCTCTGCCCTTTACTAAGAATGTGACCTTGGGCAACTTATTCCCCTTCACTATGCTTCAAATTCCTCATCATTACAATGAGGGTAACAGTCTGACAATGTTATGATATAGTGTTAAAGACGAAGTGAGTTCATATATGTGAGGCCCACAAGTGCTCTGTAAGTGTTTAAGCATATATGCATACCTTAATTAATTTATCACAGCCTATTTCTCAAAACCCATGGGCTAATGCACCCAGTGAAATGAAGTCAATCTCCAGACTTCAGCTCCTTCACTGCCATCACCAACACCATGGAAGCTTGACCGTTAAGCTTAGTGCATGGAACATCTGTCCCAGTCCATCTGGCCCACGTTAGGATTTGAAAACGCTCAGTGATTCACATTCCTCTTTCTCTCCTTACATCTGAACAAATTGAGGACAAAGATAAGGAAGAGGAGTCTAAAATACCAATTTTTTTTTTTACTAATAAAGTTAATAATAATGATAATGCTTATATTTATGTTCCTATGAGCTGGCTGGTACAGAAACTCAATTTTTTTTTAAATTTTTTTTAATGTTTACTTATTTTGACAGAGAGAGAGAGAGAGAGAGCGAGCAAGCATGAGCTGGGGAGGGGCAGAGAGAAAGGTGACACAGAATCCAAAACAGGCATTAAGCTCTGAGCTGTCAACAAAGAGCCTGATGTGGGGCTCGAACTTATGAACCTCAAGATCATGACCTGAGCTGAAGTCGGATGCTTAACCAACTGAGCCACCCAGGAACTCCACTCAGGGACAGCGAGCAAGCGCTGGGGAGGGGAAGAGAGAGGGAGAGAGGAAGGGAGAGAGAGAGGATCCTAAGCAGTCTTCGCACTGTCAGAGCAGAGCCCAAGGCAGGGCTGGATCTCACAAAGAATGAGAGCTTTACCTGAGCCAAATCAAGAGTCAGACGCTCAACTGAATGAACCACGCAGGTGCCCTCAAAACTTCAAATAATTTAAGTAACTTACCCACTCAGCATGATCATCTCAAACTGGAACAGATCTCACTACATATTGTGTGTGTGTGTTTGTGCGTGTGTGTGTGTGTGTGTGTGTGTGTTTATTCCACTCTGTGAAAACTTACCTTAAGAAGTAGAGTGGAACACGTATCCCTGAGAGCTCCATGCACCCAAGAATAATGGAGGGAGAAATGTGTCTCTGATTTCTTCTTCTAAACTCAACCGTCGGGTAATCCCTCAGTAAAAGAGAAGAAATGAGGTGATGGGAAGAGGTCAGAAGCATTAGGCTAACTCGTAACCACTTGGCCATTGGCCCTGAAAGAATGGGTCCCCACACATGTCCACACTCGATGGCTAAAGGGAACGGTCATGGATCGTTACTGATCTGAAACTCAGATAAACTTGGATGCTCTAGGTGAGGCAGTGCTGGGTTGCTGTGCCTCAACCCACAGGCTTGCCGTGTGGGCTAAGGTAACTGCAATCCCTATGCATTTATTCTGGGGCCTAGCCTGAAGGCCCAGCAAAGACAAAGAACATTCTCCTCGAAGTGACGCCAAGAAAGAGAATGGCAACTCACAAGCCCTCTTCAGACCTAGACTCAGACCTGCACACTGTCCCCACACCCACATCCCGTTTGACAAAGCAAGGCACGCAGCCAAGCCAGAGTCAAGAGGTATGAGGCCAAAGCAATGGAGGACCTGGGTAGAGTATAGTGCAAGACCAGGGCCATTGATGCAACCCACTTCAAGTCCCTAATCAGAGTGTCTGGCATGTCAAGCAAGATTTCTCGTGCTCATCGGCATGCTAAATACTACTTATGGCAAACACGCCCATTTTGCAGACCCTTGCTCCAGACAACCCAAATAACACCAACAAACACACAAATGTGTGTTTGTGTTTATGGCAAACACAAAAACTCTTTGCCTGAGTTAACGCTGTCTAGTATAGGTGGGTATTCAATATTTATTGATGAAGGAAGGAAGAATGAATGATGAACAGTTGTACGCTTTGAATGTTACTTAAGCTCACTAAGTCCCACATTGGAAACACAGTTATGAATAATTTAGCTATTAAAAATGATCATGAATAAAAAATTTCTTGTTATTATTAATTCATAGGTTTGTACATTGATTTTTATAGGTGCTTTTGAAAGTGGGTGTGTGTGTGTGTGTGTGTGTGTGTGTGTTTTATTTCTCTGGTATTTCAGTCTTTGCCTTTGTATTCAAGGTTTGTTTTTCTCTACTAAATTATCCAATTTGTCATTTTAAAAAATACTCTCTGTTCTTCTGTATCTTTAAGGCTTTCCCTTTAGTCCTTAATCTTTTGTCTAGGACTCTGAAATTTAGTGATACAGCTTGGAAATGAGGCTGAGTGGCCAGAAATAGAAGGCCTTAGAGGTGTAGGGCCTTGCCTTCAACTAGACAGAGATTATATCTTGATTTCATGTTATTGCACTTTGTTTTTGAAACAGAAAGGATGAAAAACCTACTGTAACCTAAAAGGATAAGGTAAATATTGTGACAACATAAATGTCAGCTGTGGCTTAAGATTGACTTCGAAGTCTCGTCTTTCTAATAAATTTGCATATATTCAGTAAAACTACAAAGCAGTTTTGAGCAAACCTCAGAATATATGAATGCATATGAGTGTAAATGACATAAAAATTCCTGGATTGGAAAACCAGAACAGTTTTAAATAGTTGGCTCTCCTAAGTGTTTACTGAGCACGTACTACATTCCCAATACGGGGCTATTCTCCCAGGAATGCAAAGATTGAACCATCACAGTACAATGGACTTGGCAGAATATTGCCACTTACTCACTGGCCTGAGGCACAAGGTGCTTTAATTTGCAAATTCTTGCTTCTTGTTCAAATTTCCATTTGAGGAAACTGAGAAACTAAGTATAAACCGCATAGGAACAGGATGAAAATAAAACCCCAGAGGAAGACCAGACATGCAAACCCAAGCCCTGGAGCCTGGCCAGGTTCAAGACTCTGTCACTTATTAGATCTAAGAAGTAAGTATTTGTTACTATTGGCCATGTTTTCTCATGGAACACGGTACAATGAAATTTTCTCCCTCGTGGAGACGTTGTGAGGAATGAAATGGAAATCCAAGTCAATTGCTTAGGACAGTGACCAGCACACCCTCTGAGCTCAGTACATTTCACTGTGATTGGGGGTGAAATCCCCGGTTGACTTTCCCAGTCCCATAGTCCATGCTTCTTCGACATGCTCAAGGTTTTTTAAAATGATTAAATAAAATGACCCTTGACATTTACTTTCCCGGTACCTGACAAGCAGTAAGTACTCAACAGACTTCTATTTATTTATTAAATAAATAGGGGCAGCTCTTTCTCTCTGGGAACTTAGTAGGGAAGAGCAAATACCTATTTGCATCCACGGTTAAATTTTGATGACTTCAAGTCACCATGACATTCAGTTTTCACAAACAGGATGTGTTGCCCTCCTGTTTCAGAGTTCCTTACTGCCTAATTAAAATCAACGTTTCCTTAACCAGATCTCACTTCTTGTTCATTAGCCTTGGCTCTGACTTGAGCCGTTTTTGAATCGACTGAAGAAAGATCAGGAAGCCTTTGCTGAAACCAACTGTGTCACAACTGGACAATCACTGAATGAACAAACCGGGTGGCTAATACCCAAATCAATTTAAAGCAACAACTCTTTTGCCGGGGCTTACTTTGCACCAGGCAACATGGTAGGTGCCGGACTCTACCAACATTAAGGCAGATCGGTGTCTTTCCTCTTGACGAAAACTAAGGGTGGTAATTTGGGGAAAAAAGAGGCAAGAATAAAAAATTGCGGTGCATTTCACGATAAAAAAATGCTTAAGTGTTCATAACCCAATATTCTGTCAGCACCTGATGGAGGACAAGACTTCTTTAAGAAGTAATATTTGTCAATTTACGAAAAATATTTTTTCTAATATTTATTTATTTACTTACTGATTTATTGAAAGAAAGGGGGAGAGAGAGAGAGAGAGAGAGAGAGAGAGACAGAGGCAGATAGAGAGGGAGATAGAGAATCCCAATCAGGCTCCACGCTGTCAGCACAGAGCCCAACTGGGGCTCAAACTCACAAACCATGAGATCCTGACCTGGGGCAAAATCACGAGTGGACACTTAACCGACTGAACCACCCAGGCATCCCAAAAACTTTTATTTTTTTAAATGTTTACTTAGTTATTTTGAGAGAGAGAGCATGAGAGTGAGAGTGGGGATGAGGCAGAGAAGAGATGGAGAGAGAGAGAATCCCAAGGAGGCCCTGCACTGTCCGTGCAGGACCCAACAGAGGGCTCGAACTCAACGACTGTGAGATCATGACCTGAGCCCAAATCAAGAGTCCGACGCTTAACCGACTGTCTGAGCCACCCAGGTGCCCCCCAAATCTTTTGTTAATGTGAGGAAATGACTGAAATGATACACAGATAGCTTGCAAATACATGTTATTTTAACTTGAAACTATAAATGCACATGAATTCACTGGTCTTGTGTTGTAGACCAGATTCCTGCTGGAGTTTTACCTCTTTCCTGGACACAGCACAGCCACTGTGAATCATCTGTAATTTCCAGTTGAATTTTCCTTAAAATGGATCAGATTGTAAAGACACTTTTCAGACAATATTTACATAGCATTTAATCAAAACTTTAAAGTATCTTTCTGTATCTTACAGATACATTTCACCACATCATTATACAATTTGGCATTTATCTATGTTTTTAGTCCACTGTCCTTTTATGAGTCATTCTAAAATAGTCAGGTTAACTTTCTAAGAAAAACGATGACACTCAGGAGTTTGTCTTTGTGGCTGTTTTATACTTTGCTGGTTAGTATAACCAAGCTGGTTGATTCGTTGGTTCATTTGTTTTCTGGGATTCTGCAAGATAAAACCAAAGTTCAACAGCTTGTTAGCTAGAGTTCTAGAAGCTCTGGGGAACTGAACACAGAAGCTCTAGGGAAACCGACCCAAAGAACAAGCAGTGCAGAGGGAGTGACATGGAGTTTCTAGTATTAGCTTCCTGGGGCTGTTGAAACATATCACCACAAATGGTGTTGCTTAAAATACCAGGAATTTATCCTTCCGGTTTAAAAAAAAAATAATGTTTATTTATTTTTGAGAAAGAAAGACTGAGACAAGCAGGGGAGAGCAGAGAGAGAGAGAGACAGCACAAGACACAGAAACTGAAGCAGGCTCCAGGCTCTGAGCTATCAGCACAGACCCCTACATGGGACTCAAACTCATGAACCATGAGATCGTGACCTGAGCCAAAGTTGGACGCTTAACAGACTGAGTTACTCAGACTCCCGTATCCTCCCCATTTTGGAGTCTGAAATCTGAAAGTCTGAAATCGAGGTTTGGGGAAGATGTGATAAACTTGAAGACATAAAGAAGAATCCCTCCCTCCTTCCCTCTTCCAACTTTGGGTGCTCTGGGCAATCCTTGGCTTCTGCGACTCCTGGCCTGTCATACTGATCTTTGCTCCCAAGTTCACGTCGTCTTCCCTGTCTTCTCTTCTGTGTATCTCATGTCTCTCCCTCCCTTTCTCTTCTAAAGATACTTGTTATTGGATTTAGGGCCCACATGAGTAATCAAAGATAATCTCATCTTAAGGTCCCTTGTGTCATTATACCCACAAAGGCTCTTTGTCCAAATAAGTTCACATTCACAGGTGTCCGGGGTCAAGGTGGACATATATGTTGGGAGCCTTCCTTTCAACCCATGGCAGAGGTCTTCTACCATAAAAAGAACTCCTCATATCGTTCTACTCCTCTACTTAAAACACTTCAAAGGCTTTAATCTCATTTACTCCAGCTGATATATATGCCACAACCTACCTTTCCTGACCTCTTCCCATACTCTCCATCATTGAACACACCCGCCACATTGACCCTCTTCCTGCTCTTCACATATCATATCTGTTCCTGTCTCTGGGGAAGTTTCCACGGTTCTTCCTACTCGAAGTGTTCTGAAAATGTTCACAGAGCCCACTTCTCAGTATGCTGGGCTCAGCTGAGTATCACCCTTCACGGGGACTGTGATGGCTTTGTATCAGTCAGATACCAACAGAAAACAGATGGCACACTCAGAGCAGGGTAATTTGACGATTTATTGTCAAGGTGACTATTTATGACCATGTAGGTATAGGAGAACCACAAGGGAGAGATATATCAGGATCCCTTAGTAGTGGTGGTGACCAGAAGCCAGAATGAAGAAGAGGAGTGTAGAGTCCTAGGAAAATTAACCTTCGTACAGAGTCAGCCCAAGGTGACCCTGCAGAGAGGGAGCAGAGGAGACAAATATTCTGATTTGACTTTCCTCCCTCCTCCAATCTCTACAGGAGACCAAATGGTCAAGAAAGCCAAGGGCACCTATGATGTAACCTCCCGGAGTCAGCTTTCTTCCAAATAGAGGGTAGCATAGAGATAAGCAAATATGTAGGGACAAATAAAGGACGTTCTGTTTTGGTATTTCATCCCTAGGCATTCGCTATCATCCCTCCCTGTTTCTCTTAATTTTCAGCACTTGGCTACTACATGAACCTACCCATTGTATTATTTGCATCTATCCCACTCCAGTGTGTAAGTTCCATGAGGCCCATTTTATGTGTCATTCTATCTCTGTTGCCTGGACTTGTGCATGGTATACATTAAGTATTTGATATATATATCATCGGAGCTTAAATAAATAAAATCCTATAGGTATTACTCAGTGTTCTCCAGTGAAATAGAACCAGGAGGAGCTGTGTAGATACATTAAGAGAGAGAGAGATGTTTTTAAGAAATGAGCTCACATAATTACAGAGGCTGGCAAATCCAAAACCTGTAGTTCAAATTCCCAGGCTGTCTGTGGGTAGAATTCCTTTTCCTTGGGGCAGGTGGGGCTTTTGTTCTATTCAAGACTTTACCTGATTAGATAAGGCCCACAGCCATTTTGGAGGACAATCTGCTCTACTCAAAGGGCACTGATTAAAATGCCGATCTCATTCAAATACATCCGCACTGAAACATCCAGAAGAAAGTTTTACCACGTGTCTGGGCAGTGTGGCCCCGCCAGGATGACACATAAAATTAAGCATCCCAATACCATACTATATTAAGAAGTCACACCATTCCAGCTATAGGATCATTTTTGAGTATTTTCTGTGTGCTTGCTGCATGTATTATCTCATGCATTGCTTCATCCATTCCAGAAGGTATGATAAGCATCTTCTCTTTCTAGCTATGGAAAATAAGACCGAGCATGATTAAATAACCCATGCAGGTAGAACTGGTTATTGACATCTTCTGCCTGAAAATCTGTGTTCTTTCCACCGGTTATGGAACGAATTACCTATAGAAGTCGAGCTCCTAAAAATTAAAAAAAAAAAAAACAACAAAACACATTGAAGCAATGATAGAAAAATGTTAGGGAAAGTTACCCTTTCGTCTGTTACCGTCTCCTTAGTTGACCTGAAGACATGACCTAATGTTGTAAATTCTTGGCTTTCTCTATAAAAGGGATTACACTACGAGATTCCTCATCGGTTATGTTTTTGAAGCCCATAGAGAGGAATCCTACTCTTTTGCCTCCTGATTGTGTCACTGAGATGCAGATTTCGCGACTGTCATTTGGGAAATATGGCACTGTCCCAGACCTCAGGGTATTAGTGCACGGTGATTTAGATTTAGAAGCCAAACAACACTAATGCTAAATGGTTTTTTTTTTTTAACTTTATTTATTTTGAGAGAAAGAGGGAGCAAGCATGAGCAGGGGAGGGGCAGAGAGAGACAGAGAGAGAGAGAGAGAGAAAGAATCTCAAGCAGGCTCCACGCGGCCAGTGCAGTGCCCAATGCGTGGGGCTTGATCTCATGAAGAGTGAGATCATGACCTGAGTCAAAATCCAAAGTCAGACATTTAACTGACTGAGCCATCCAGCTGCCCCAGTGCTAACTGTTAAGTAGCCAGGTAGGTGTAGAAAGGTGTAGAAAGGCGCAACAAAGGAGAGAGTCAGAACCCAGCTGCCCACACAATTCAAATAAATTCTCATGAGAGCAGGTCTAAAGATACAGGTTTAATATTGCCAGGGGCAGGAAGCAAACTGAAGACAGAGAGGCAGCAATCAATGAATATTCTTCTCCTTTAACTAAAAATGCTAATATGTATATAGATTGCTCACTGCTGGTATTTAGCCCAGGAAAGCTTTATCACTATCTACTTAATTATAAATAACCTCATCATTTCCAAATGATATTTGAGGCAAGTTATAGTATAACGGTAGGTAGGAGAGATGATTTAAATCTCCAGAGCGAGGTGTAGTAAGAGAGGAAGTGAAAAGAAGTAGAGAAAAAAGCTTATTCACGCTCAGCACGGATTAAGAAATTTTACCGGAGCAACTTTAATTAAGAAATCTCTCCTGTTCATAGTTGTACTAGTCAGCTCAGGCAACCATATCACAGCACCGCAGGGCAGCTAAGCAACAGAAATTTATTTCTCACGGTTCTGCAAGCTGGAAATCCCAGATCAAGGTCTGGAGGGGTTGGTTTCTGGTGAGACTTCCCTTCCTGACTTGCAAACAGCCACTTGTCCTCACATGACCTTTCCTCTGAGCAAGCAGAGAAAGAGAGAGAGAGAGAGAGAGCGCACTCCTTTTCTTATAAGGCCACCAGTTCTAGAAGATTAAGGCCACACCTTTGTCACCTCATTTAACCTGAGATAACACCAAAAGGCCTTCATTCCAAATAGAATCGCCTTTGGGATTAGTTAGGGCTTTGGCTTAGGAATTTGGGGAGGTGGGACACAATTCAATCTGTAGCAATACTTCAAACATTAAATTGTGAACTATGTTATTATTCCTGAGTCCTGTGCTCCTTGGAAATTCAGGTCAGGCTGAGTCTTTTGCGGTCAGTTTTGCACCTTTACCTCTGACTTCCCAGGTCTGGTTTCTGGCCCCCCCTTCCCACTGGGCATCCATGGATCTCTGGTTTACATCTCTCAGACACTTAGCTCATTGTCTCCTCTTCTGGTAACTCTGTCTGCAATGGATTAGGAGGTTCTGATAGCGAGGACTGTGACTTAAATGTCTTGCATGCATTCACTCAGTCAAATATGCATTGACTTCCATTTTGTGACAGGGACAATTCCTCAGATACGTCCTCTGCCAAGTTTCTTATTCCCCCTGGCCTCATGGTGCTTACAATTTAAGGAGCGGACGTGGTGCAAATGAATACCAGTCAAAACCAATTGAAGCAAGGCAGAAGAGAAATATCTGTGCGTGGTGAGTTTTTCCAAAGTGGTTAAACCAGTGACTGACATAGAGTAACAGGGAAGTATTTACTATTTACAATAGAAACGGAAGACCTCTACTGTGTGAAATTACACCTTAGCTGAAATCTAAAGACGTGAAAGCAACGATCCTGCAGATTACTATTCATCTATGTTCCAAGAAGAGGCAACGAGGGCAACGATGTGGAGAGAGTGGCGAATACCTGGGCAGCTAATCAACTTACCAGGGGCCAAAATAGACTGCAGGTGGAGAAATCATCAAGGGCCAGGTCACAAAAAAACACGTGACATGGAGGCCGGTACGAAACAGGAGCTTCTAAATGTGGCTAAATAAACAAAAAGTGTCCAAAGTGCGGGGCAGGGTGACCAAACAAGGGTGTGTCAGCCAAGGATGGAGGCACAATGTTAAGCCCAGCACCGTTTAGAGCCTAGGCCATAGGAGGGCACTCAGCAGATACCCCTTGTTCTTCCTTTTCCCTTATCTCCAGCCCCATGGTCTCACTCCACCTTTCCTGCCTTTCAGAGTTGGATGGTTTATCTCTCTATAGGCATCCTTTTTGGTAGAGGACAAAAAGCAGTTGTCATTTGACTAAGAAAGCACACTATTCCTTAAAAAAAAAAGAGAGAGAGAGAGAGAGAGAAAGAGGAGAGGAGAGTAAAGGAGAAGGGAGAAGAGGGTGTGGGAAGAGGAGAGGAGGGAAAAGAAAAAAGAAAAGAAAACAAAAGAAAAGAAAAAAGAAAAGAGAAAAGAAAAGAAAAGAAAAGAAAGGAAAGAAAGAGAAAGAGAAAGGGAAGAAAGAGAAAGAGAAAGAGAAAGAGAAAGAGAAAGAGAAAGAGAGAAAAGAAAAAAGAAGGAAAGAGAAAGAAGAAAGTAAAAGAAACTGTATAAAACTTGGGCCCTACCAGCCCTCCTGGTTAATTTAATTAAGCTAATTATCACTAATAAAAAATCACTAATAATAAAAGCTAAAAATATTAGCTTAATTTAATTAAGCTAATAATTTAATTAAGCTAATAATCACTAATAGTCACCTATCATGTGCAAAAGATTTGACTGTTTGCTGCAGGAATTGCTAAGATGAACAAACCACAGTCTCTGTTTCAAGGAACTGACCACACAAACCCTCCCTTGGTCAAAAATCTCTATTTCTGATAAATATACAAATTAACAGGGTCCAATAAAGGCTGTTAATGGCAACGGAATGCAAGATGTATAGCGCCATTTGGAGATGTAATGAGACAACATGCCTCTACCAAATATCCCAGAGTGTGAGGCGCCTGGGTGGCTCATTCAGTTAAGTGTCCAACTTCGGCTCAGGTCTCGATTTCATGGTTCGTGCGTTCAAGCCCTGTGTCAGACTCTGTTAGCTTGGAGCCTGGAGCCTGCTTTGGAGTCTATGTCTCCCTCGCTCATGTGCTCTCTCTCGCTCTCTCTCTCTCTTTCTCAAAAATAAAATAGAAAATGAAACATAAAAATAAACTATCCCAGAGCAGATCACAATGTCCAATGTAAGGAAAGTTTCTAATAAATGTTACATGAATGCTTTTGGCACACAGGTTTCATAAGACCGTGTTAGCACAGCAGAAGTGTGCTGGGACCATCTGACCATTTAATTTTCAAATTATGTGTCTAGGTGCATTTTCTTTTTAAAAAATTGCATATAAAAAGAATTAGCTGGAATAATAGCTCTGATCATTGTACGATAGCTCTCGGAGGCTGATAGCAATTGATGTCATTTAATTATTCAAACAAGCGGTTAATCAAAACACACTGACCAGAAGTACAATGTATTTGATTTCTTCACTGAAACTCGATAATCATGGCTACATGTGACAAGTAATGGTATTTACTAGACATTTTCTTTATATGTAAAGAAAATTGGGACTTTAAGAATTGCCCTCACAAGTTCTCTTTAAAAGACGATTTTGTTCACGTAGCTGTAATTCAGCCAACAATAGTTACGAGAGCATTTTTTTGAAGGTTAATTTTGGCACAGCTTGGTTTAGACTAAGTAAGGACTCTATGATGTTTACACACTATAAAACAGGCATGTTGCTCAGGGACATAAGCCTGGGCTGCAAGATGTCATTTTGTATTTGTTGATAGAGAAATCAACACTATAATTAGATCTAGGAGTGCCGTCAGCTGGCTCATTTGCCCCCGCAGAACTGGTTCCAAAAATCTCTCTCCTGGTCAAAGTCCTGTTCCTGTTCATTATTTCCTGTCAGCTGAGCAGAGATAGAAGTCAGGAGTCATCGACTTTCAACCTGTATGCATGTCCATACGGTGGCCAGCCTTTTGGGGGTACTTTTCTACCTATGTTTTGAAGTCCTTGGGAGATCACAGCTCTGTTTTAAATGCTTTATTTTCTTTGAGCCTTGCCATAGCCACATGGGGTAGACTAAATGCAAAATCATATGCTATTTTACAGTTGAGGATGAAGGTCTGAGTGGCCAGTAACTTGTAACTAGCAGATGGGTCCAGAGGGCTTACAGAATGGATTTTGAGAATCCTTATTTTCACCCACTCCCCTCCTGGCAACATCAGTTCTTTCTTCTCCCCAATTGCACAGCTTCATGCTGAGAGTTGCTTTCTTTCCTTCTCAGGAGGGCCTCTCAGCCATCCCTTAATTACAAATCCTGCACGGGACCCATTTCCAAAGTCTGGCAAAGTGTGGTCTTTTTTCAATCCAGCGGCAGACATTACCTTAGAAACCTTCGTGAATGGTGGGGAAGGAAACTATTGAAAGGAGAAAATAGAGAGAAAAATTAAAGTGGAAAAAAGCTCTTATATCAGCTTTTCCCAGAAACAATGCTTCAGCTATTACACAAAAGAAGAGGCCGTCTCTTGCTGGCACAGAAGAGAATGGGAGGGAGGCTAAGGAAATTGGTGAAAAGAAACACTAGAAGTTCCAGAACAGTTGGCTACACATACCATTAAATTATTAGGGCGGGGGGCGGGGGGAATCATTCACTTTTACAAGAGGTAATGTCACTAACATGTCTTTATTAATATACATGTTTTGTTTATTTTTGTGTGTTTTTTCAATTTTAGAAACATCATCAAAAGTTGATGAAAATATTTGAAAAACAAGGAAAAAAGGTAATTACATATATTCTCATCTCCCAAACGTAGACGCTGTCGTGTCTATGTTCCTTCCTTATCTTTGTATGCAAATGCACATTGTTTGATAGAACGTTCTTCCAAATTGTCATAAAACATTTGTAACTTGCTGCGGTTTGACCTGGGGAAGCATGGGGCTCTGTTTCAGGAGGGTACACTCTTCTAAAACAAACTCGATAAAAGCATACCGGTACCAACCTCTTCACCGATGCTCTGTCTTGCACATGATCCCCAACCTCTATAGTTCTACTGTGAAATGGAACAATCTTAAGGCATTGACCATTTCTCCCTGCCCCAATCTAAAGGGTCTTCTTTCTTGAAATTTACTCAGTGCCCTGTGACCTTCTAAAGATGGCTGCCCTGAGCTTGGACCAGACCCATCTGAGGTTTCTCCTCCTTGGGTGCCCAGTGACCCTCTAAGTTACCCATGTGTATGCCCGGTGCACCTGAACACTCCAGCAATCTTGCCTTTGGGTTTGCCTGAGGCTAGGGCACTGGTTCCGGGAGGTAGGTCTGGCCGGGGTACTTCACGTTGACAGATGCTATATTCCCCCTTCACAGGGCCACACCATAATAGTACCCACCCGCTGATAACCTCCCTCCAATGTAACTGAAAATAAGTCCCAAAGAATTCTACAAAAGAGAAGAAAAAATCACACACAAAGTACCCGGGAGATTAGATAACGTAACATCTAGCAAATATTTGGATCTGAATACAAGTGAAATGTAATGAAATAAACAGAGAAGTATTCTGAAAAGCTAAGTCCAAAAAAATTAAAGAAAATATGCTTTTCAAAAGCTGTAATGAATGAAATTCAAAGACAGAAAGTAGGAAATAAGTGTGCATCCACATATTTTAAATACTTAAAGATTTATTATTCTTATAAATAAATAGCTCTTTAGATCAAATATTAAGAAAAAAAAACAGTGACTACTGTTTGGTATTTGGTATGGCTCATACGCACTTCATAAAATAAGAAATATCAGTGTTGATAATATTGAGCATTACATATTCATTTACAGATGACAGGTTGAGGGCGCCTGGGTGGCTCGTCGGTTAAGCGTCTGACGTCGGCTCAGGTCACGATCTCACGGTCGGTGGGTTCGAGCCCGGCATCGGGCTCTGTGCTGACAGCTCGGAGCCTGGAGCCTGCTTTGGAGTCTGTGTCTCCCTCTCTCTGCCCCTCCCCCACTCATGCTCTGTTTCTCTCTGTCTCAAAAATAAAATAAACATAAAAAATTAAAAAAAAAAAGATGACAGATTAAAATAATACGTTTGTCTCCGGCCAGTATGGAGCAATAAGAGAGTTTTAACATACAGTAGGTAGACTAAGAATCACCAGAGTTGATAGATAGAGTTTGACGTGGGGGGAAAAAATTATATGCTCAGAGAGATTCATACCAGTATTATTTATAGAGCAAAAACCTGGAAGTATCTAGCTGTTGAATAAATATTCAAAATGATTAGAGTATCTCCACATATTATATTATGCAGCCTTAAAACGGTGTTTATAGTGACTTGTCAGTCATGTGATAACTTTTCCTGCCATGTTAGGTGACAGACACAGGATATAGTTGTGAGAAACACGCATGGAAGCACTTAGATGGAAATCCTCCAAAATACATTTTTATAAATGGATATTTTTACATCATGTGTTCTTAAACTTGAGTGTAGTGAGGAATTTGTCCAAAGTGCAGATTCCTGGTCTGCAGTCCTAAAATTTCTGATTCACTGGATTTGAAAAGGAATCTGCATTTTTAAACAGGCTTCCCGTGTGCCTTTGATACAGGTGAGTGCCGACTCCATGGTTATAATTTGTAAAATGTTGGATGCAAGTATGTACAAATGCATGCAAAACCATACATGACATAGGACTATATAATATGTACTCTGCAATATAAATATATAAAATGTATAAAAATGTAGTCCTGATTATACCTGTTTCTTTTTAATTTTAAGAATAATTTTCCAATATGTATGAGTAGTTTTTTTTAATCTGCTTTTTTTTTTTTTTTTTTTTTTTTAATTTGAAAGGATTTGTAAGGACACCACATTCACTGGAGATAATTCTTGCTGTCTTCAATATGCTTCTTCTGGACATTTCTGCTTTAACTGGGAAATCATATTTCTCCTTTGCTCATTTTAAATCTCTACCCTCTTGGGGTGTCTGGGTGGCTCAGTCGGTTAAGCGTCCGACTTCAGCTCAGGTCATGATCTCTCGGTTCGTGAGTCCGAGCCCCTTGTCAGGCTCTGTGCTGACAGCTCGGAGCCTGGAGCCTGCTTCGGATTCTGTGTCTCCCTCTTTCTGTGCCCCTCCCCAGCTTACTCTCTCTCTCTCAAACCTAAAAAAAAATTAAAAATTAAAAAATAAATAAATCTCTGCCCTCAGTGGAAACCAAATGCAGTCTGAATGGCAGATTCTGGTTCTAGGGACTCCTATGAAACTGATAAGAGAGCAGAATGGAGCTGACATCGGCAAAGTGGCCTAAAAGTCTGTTCTGCGGAACCTGAGGCTCTCTCTGGGGAGAGCATGCATGAAGAGTGTAGGGTTGAGAGCCTATGAAAACAAGGATGGTAGATTTCAGCTCTAGGGACTACCAGAGACACTTGGAATAGGGTGTTTGCACCCCAGAGAAGCAGTGGGAGGCTCTGTATAGCCACCTTCCTTGCACGCGAACAAAAAACGCCCACTGACTCTGATTGAGTTGACAATGAAGGATCCATGTGATGTCAGAGAGAAGCTCAGCTTCAGGATGGGCTCAAATATTGCCTCTAAACTACTTGCTTCTGCTCCGCAGACCTGCCAGGTAGACACCGGGCCATAGGGTGATTCAAAGGAAAGAACACAGGCTTCAACACAAAATCGAAATGGACTTCTTTGTCCTACTACACCAGCTGTTTGCACTTGGTAGTCAATTGACAAGTCTTGCTTTACTCGTCAGCATAATGGTTGATTGGAATAGTTGTTTATTCAAAGGATGTAAAAATCCTGACTTGAAGGGGCACGTGTACCCCAATGTTTATAGCAGTGGTATCGACAATAGCAAAATTATGGAAAGAGCCCAAATGTCCATTGACTGATGAATGGACAAAGAAGATGTGCGATATATATATACAGTGGAACACAACTCGGTGATGAAAACGAATGAAATCTTGCCATTTGCAACAACGTGGTTGGAACTAGAGTGTATTATGCTAAGTGAAATAAGTCAGTCAAAGAAAGAACAATATCGTATTTCATTCATCTGTGGAATTTGAGATACACAACAGATGAACATAGGGGAAGAGAAGGAAAAATAAAATAAAAACAGCGAGGGAAGCAAACCATAAGAGACTCTTAAATCAGAACACACTGAGGGTTGGTGGAGGGGAGGTGGGCGGGGGGATGGGCTAAATGGTTGATGGGCATTAAGGAGGGCACTGGTTGGGATGAGCACTGGCTGTTGTGTGTAAGTGATGAATCACTGGGTTCTACTCCTGAAGCCAAGACCACATTGTATGTTAACTAACTTGAATTTAAGTTAAAAAAAATGGTTGATTAGAGAGAGAAACTTCTCAGGTATGGAATTTTCTCACCCGATTTTTGGCACAAGAGTATGTGACTAGTCCTAACGTGAACAATGACATTTCTGGTATTAATGGAGGCTGAGGAAGACTGGCCAGGATGAGTGGGGGAAGGGTATGGTGGGCAGAGCAGCAAGCAGCTGAAAGAAACACCAGTAGGAGAGAAGGTGCAGACGCTGGGAGGAATCAGGGATATCACACCGTCTGGCAAAGGGAGAGAATCCAGGAGGCTGAAGTGGGTCTGGGATTAAGTCCGGATGGGAAGTGGGGTTGGTGTAGAACTGAAAACTCCATACCAAAGCTGCTCATGAGAAAATGGGGTATGTTTTCCCTGGAGAAAGACAAAGGGGGAATGACCTAATGACATGGTTTTCATATTGAATTTCAAAGTCAGACTTGTGGAAGGACGTGTCCTTAAACTGTGTATCTCAGGGGCTCTGAATGTTACAACCTGTGAATCATTGGCATGAGGCAAAATGATTGACTTGGAAAAGTGCTACAAGTATCAATTTTTGCCTTGATTTCATATATATATATATATATATGTATATATATATATATATACCCATGCATACATATGTACAACCACTGTATTATAAATTAAAAGCTAGAGACTAACAGCTATTTTCATTTTGGCATTCAGTAACTAATTAAGAGTTGTTTGAATGTGAGAATGATAGGAATTACATACCCTTGGAATAAAAGATAGTCCTTGTGAGCACATTTTGAGCCCATTTTGCTTTATATAATATACCTAAACTTCTCTTAATGATCAGTGACAACTTTATCATAGACCTGGGCCAGAACTTTAATGACAGTTGGGGACACTTTGATAAGTGCAGAGGACAGTCACAGAAACAGGTGAAAGAGAGGTAAATTAAGGCTAAATTTGACTAAAGAAGAAAAATATAATTAGAAAAATAATTCGTGCTTTTTTTTTGAAAGGAGAGCTGATTTTTAAAAAGTGTTGCCTTGGGACACCTGCGTGCCTCAGTCGGTTAAGTACCCGACGCTTAGTTTCAGCTCAGGTCATGATCTCATGGTTCGTGAGTTTCAGCCCCACGTCTGGCTCCTTGTTGAATGTGTGCAGTCGTCCAGATTCTCTCTCTCTTTCTGCCCTTTCCCACTCGTGCTCCCATACTCTCTCTCTCTCTCTCTTTCTCTCTCTCTCTGAAAATAAATAAATAAACTTAGAAAAACAAGTGTTGTCTTGCTGAAAAGTAGTCTCCATATCCCTGGAAGCTTCCACCGAAGGCTGTATAATGGATTCTGAAATACCCAGAGGCATATGACAGAGAAGCAACACTCATTAAATGGCCGCCAGGTCAGACACAGTACTCAGCCCTGCATATTTATTATATCCATTAATGCTAAGAGAGGCTGATGAACTTGCCCAAGGCCACAAATGGGAGACATGGAATTAAAACCCGGGCCTTCCTGCCTTTGCTATTAATAGCTTTATTTAGCTCTGTGTGCGGTACTAGAAATATGGCTGGGAGGCTTGACCAGATCTTCACAAAGGTACTACATAATAGTGACCAAAAATAATTTTTCTGCTTTCTTTTTTTTCCCTTTGCTTTGTGACATTACTCATTGTTTAACTTAAATTTTTCATCCTTAAACATCCTTGTGGCTGGACAATTGCTAAAGCAGGTGTCACAAGACTTCTCCTTTAAAAGACCAAAGATTCAATATTTTTAGCCTTGCGGGCCATTGTTTCTCTGCCTCAACAACTCAACTCTACCATTGTCACATGAAAGCAATGATAACCAATATGTAAATCAATGAGGTTGACTGTGCTTGAGTAAAGCTTTATTCACAAAAGCAGGGGGCAGGCTCCTGTGGCCTGAGGCCTGTGATTTCCTGACACCTGTGTTGGTGATCCTGGAAGTCTCTTTCCAGCCAGTTCTATGCTCCTTCTGGGAGGAGCAGGAGTCTTATCTGATTGATCAGTTTAGAAGAGGGAAGTCTTTTTTCCCAGACTCACCCCTGCCCTCCCTCCCCAATCTGGCTCCTTTTTCATTATTCTGGTCTGTTCTCTGCTCTTAGGTGAGGATCCTTCCATGACAGAGGCCTGTGGTTATTCAAGTCTACCTGTAACTAGATGGGAGTGTTTAATTGCCAGGCGTGGGTTTTAGGACTGTTTGTTACCCAGTGTGACCGCCAGCCTATCCTGACTGATGCATGGGGTAGAGCACAAGGAACTCCTTCCTCTGCCCATATTTAAACACATCTTCCATTCAGCATTTTAGCAGGTCGAAGGCTGATATTTGAGTTTCCATAAATCTGAGTCCTGTGGCTAAATCTCAGTTGGTTCCAACATAGGGGGATCTTGTCTCCACCCCTGCAAAGCTACAGTTGGTCCCCACCCAAAGTTCAGTTCGGAGATTGAGAATGGTGATGTGACACACGCATGAAGAGGTCTGAGGAGGTTTCTAACATCCACAGCTGAGGTCTCTGGGAAAGGCAGGGCAGTCCTCTTAAGCAGGTTCATTAATTGCATGAGATAATCAGGAAAAGAAACGAGGGTGTGCCTCATTGCATGTAGGGGGCACAGGCAGGGGGGAGGGTCCTCATGTGTGGGCAGGGGCTTGTGTACTTTGAATCTCCCTTGGGCACCAAAGGAGGGACCACCTGGGTTTTCATATCAGCTTTCTCAGGTATGGGACAAAGCAAATGAGGGAGGTGTAAAATATAACATCAAAAATGCATTCTAGCTTGAAGGAGGTGCACACTGTTTGGGGTGCCCGGGTGCATCAGTCTGTTAAGTGACCAACTCTTGATTTCGGCTCAGGTTACAATCTCGTGGTTCATGAGTTCAAGCCCTGCATGGGGCTCTGCACTGACGGGGAAGAGACTGCTTGGGATTCTCTCTCTCCCTCTCTCTTTACCCCTTGGGCACACATTCTCTCTCAAGATAAATAAGCATAAAGAAACATTTTTTAAAAATGCAAGCAGCTTCTCTGATATAGTAAAGAAGAGTTTTATTTAACTAGGTACCCTATCCCTGCCCACCTGGAATTAAAGATACGTATATAAGTATTTCCTCTTGATTCATCTGTGTACTCCTCAATAGGATATTTCTTGTCTTATCAATATATCTATACTCATAGTTCAACACATCTTGAACAGAGTAAATGTCCTTATGTGCAATTGTAATTAATTGTTCCCTTATCTAAATAATGCAACCTAATTAGCTAATACATTTAGATAAACATACCTATGCAGACTCAAAAGGGGTTTGTTGTTGTTGGATTAATACGATGCTGAGAATTTTGTGGACCTCTCTAGTGCTGATAATCATAACTGTATCTAAGTTTACTTGCATTTCTCCAAGATGAAGTCAAATCTTCCAAAATTGGAATTAGGGAGGCTACCAAAAGGAGGCACGACCACATTTCCTGAGTTATCACGTTCCCGAAAGCAACCACAGGTTAAGAGACACGCGATTTTACACAAGTGAGAAGTAATGCTTTGTGTAGAAAGAAAGTCTACCTCGATATTATATTATGAAGTAATCTGGGAAAGAATCCAAATGGAGCCTCACACCTCTGACTGTATAATGATTGTGCTTTTTCACAAGGTCGAATAAGACGTATGGAATATAAACTTTGGTCTTTAGGAATGAATGCCAGAGTTTCTGAAATCTTTCCAAATGTAGAATGGAGTAGAACACTTCTGATTAGAAAACCTCTTGTTTAAAATATATTTGTTTTGCAATCTTGTTTATTTTTACAGGCGTGAATTATGGAATCATGCATTCTTTGATATCCTAAGTAAGGCAAAATGAATTTATGCACTCAGCAAAGACCCAAAATTTCCATCCTAGTAAAAATGTTTATGTGGTTGAAACACCCCCTTCCCTGGCTGAATCATGCCAAGACTCTCCATGGATTTGATATGGAAAGACCTTTGTGTGTTCTGTCTCCCAGTTACTGCTGATCAATGGCATTTCTGTGTTCCAAGAACTATTAAGGATTTCTATGTTCAGGTATCTGTCACCTGGATCAAAATAGAGAAGAATATGGAAGCATCATTTCTTGATAGCCGCCTAGATCCCAGCAGTATCATGCAACAGATGATACTAAGATTTTTCAGTACACTTGAGGATCCAAGTAATACTTATAGATGAAGACAATGGTCAAGTTTCAGTGGTCAGACACTGCGGTTTTGGTCAGTTTTTTAAAGTCAAAACAATAAATAATCCATAATGCTAACTGTTTTAAACAAGAGGCACCTAAACAAGTCAATAACATGGAAATGAGCTTTAAACCCATAGTTGGAACTGTCTGATCTGTTCTATTTACTATTTCCTAAATGGAGGTTTTTCAATGCCTTAATTCTTCTAAGTGTATGTGCATGGGACTCTGGAGATGGAAGGACAGGTGTACAAGTTAGTTTATAAGTGATTTAGTAGAAACCATTGTATGAGGAATAAAAATAGGCTCTTTTGGTTTAGATTTTGACAAGCCCCTTTTGACAATTTTTAATTAGGTCTTCTCAAGAAGAAATAATTTGCAGAAATATGGGTTGGTTTCCTATTCAGAAATTGCCATCTATTTTACTATACCACTGTAAAGGAGATATAATGATATATGATATATAGAGAGATATAGATATAGATATATGATATATAGAGAGATATATATGATGTATAGATATATGATATATGCTATTATTAAAGATAGGTTAAAAATAATATCTGGGATTATAGGGTAGGATAAAGTCCTTAGAGATCATTTAGGCTAACTCCCTAATTAAAAAAAAAAAAAAAAGAGAAAATTTTGGGATATAATGGTTAAAGATATTGCCCAAGACCACACAACCATTTGGTAGATAAACTAAATTTTAAACACAAGGCTCCTGGTTTTAAGGGAGTACTCTTTCCACAAGCCTAACACGGTAGCACCCCAAAGTTTAATTCATATTTCAAATTTGTTGTTTTTATACATGTGAACTGTTTATTTATTCTCTCTCCACTCTAAGCCACTCATCTACATGTTGAAAGGCTATAAAACAAATCATTATCTAATGTAGTATGAAACACAGGGCAATTTGATCATGTCAGTGTGTTCCATATATTTCACGTTCGAACCACTGAATAACAATTTTTAGCCTCTCAGAGAGTTTCTCTGCCCCCTGCCTCTGCCTTCAGCTACTTATTCCTGCTGGCTTTGCTGGCATTCACACTAGATTCAGTTTTGCAAGGTATAGACATTATTGTCTGACATTTCCTCCATGCGGCTCTTCTGTTTCCCAGCTGCCGTAGGACCATCTCACCCACGCAGAGCTTACTGCAAGGCAGGTCTCCTAGAGTCAGCTCAGCGTGCATGTCCCACACTCTTTGACCATACACCGAACTTGAGTTAGCTTCGATAGGATAATGCCCTAGGTTTCTATAAATTCTTGCCCTCACCTCCCATCTTACAGGGAAAGGCTTTTTCCCTGTGACTGGCTTGATAAGGCTCTATAACTCTGGGCTTCAATATCATCAAGCATGAAGAAGACTATTTGCCTAGACATATAAACTATGTCTTCAACCTAGCCTCTGAGAGCAGTCTAAGAAATATCTTGTCCCTTATCTGTTGAATCCATTGTCTTACTTCTAAGTTGGTTCAGAATCCTGGTAGAGAAGATGGGTGCCTTTATTTGTGATTCCCTCAACAAAAACAAAATATCAACAGTGTTCTTAGGGTTTTACCTATATGTCCAGATGATAATAATCTATTTTTCCATCTTTCAAAGTGCAAACACACTGATAATATAACGCATCTCTCGTCCATAACCTCACATTTTAAAAAACACTTGACTAATTTGATAGGAAAAGTAATATGCAGTGTGCTTGCCAATCTTACATTACTTGTCAATATTCTACCATGATTCGAATTCTAAGGACTTTTTCATAATACCGAGAATGTACCAGCTATCTCTATCTAGTAAAAGGTCAAGCTACCCATTGTATACTTCAAACAGATGTTCCCCAAATGGTAACCTGTACAAACTGGAACTCATACACACTTTTGCATTACCTGCATTCAGATTTCTTCCTTCCCAGTAGATACTTTTTAAATAATTCATAAATCATGTTTATAATCTTTTATCAATTAATAATGCAATAACTACAGCACAGAAATATTGCCAGTAAGTGGTTTATTGGTGATGGATTATTGTAGGACAATTTGGTACATGTAAAATGCATAAACAAATCTTCTCAGGGCACCTGGGTGGCTTAGTCAATTAAGGATCGGACCCTTGATTTTGGCTCAGGTCACGGTTTGTGGGTTCCAGCCCCACATCAGGCTTTATGCTGACATCACGGAGCCTGCTTGGGATTCTCCTTCTCCCCACCCCCACTCTGCCCCTCCCTTACACACATACTCTCTTTAGTTCAAAAATAAATAAACCAAAAAATAAAAATAAAAAAAACAGAAATCTCAAACAAAAGAACAGTCAGAGGAATGTGGATGTAAAATCATATCTTTGGGGATTTTTGAAATCTAAGCTATAAAGAGCAGCAAAAAAGATAACTTACAGCCATATTTCAATTGCTAAACCCCATAGATATGTTGATATCTTATATTTGATAGTTACAATACATTGAACATTTTCTCAGGACGAGTCAAACCAATTCCCATAATCTGAGAATTGTAAGAAAATTGCTCCATTTTAGAGGGAGAGATATGGAAATAACCACATAATAACCATAAAGCAATATTCAAGATCCAATGTTTCAAAGCTGGACTCACAGAAAGCATTACAACGGAACGTTTAGAGATTGTCAGATCTTACCCCCCATTTGAGCTTTTATCTCCCTATTTTGTCCAATGAGCCCTCAGCTAATCTGAGTTTTACATCTCCTATATAAAAACATGACTTACCCATTCATAATTCTGGCCAGTCGATTTCATATCTGATACGAAAGGAGTATACGGATATCAAGACAGGCTAGAGAGAGATATCATAGACAATCTGGGACAATCCGTAACAGACAGCTTACAGATGAGCTGCGGTTATTCCCCTTCCTGTATCCACACTCTATCACCAAGGGACATCTGTTTCTTCCCCCTAAAACCCAGGTCACCTTTGTGACTCGCTTTGGCAAAAGAATGCAATGGAGGAGACAACGTGTCAGTTTTGAACCGTGGCTCTCAGGGAGTGGCATGCATCCGCTCTCTTTCTGCTCATTCTCTTGGACTCTTGTCCCCACCGCGTGAAGAAGTCCAGTCGAAAGTTCCAGAGGATGCCGTGTCACATGGAGCAGGAATGAGCCATTCCCACTGAGATGCCACAACAAAACTGGTAGCTGGTCACAGCTGCATGAGCGAGCCCGATGGACTAGAAACACTGCCCAGCGAAGCCCAGTGCAAATTGCCAATCTGCAATCGCGAGCCAAATAAATAGTTGTTTGGTTAAACCATGACTTTTAGGGGAGTTTGTTATGTGGCAGCAGTTAGCAGATACCCAGTCTTCTTCAGCACCAATAAAAAATCTTCCTGTTTGTGACATTAGTGACCAGTACTAGCATGGAAGGCTCTGTCCAACTGAACAATGCCCTTCAAAGATGTGAGCTCCCGCTCACGTTGAAATCTTACGTTAGCGCCACTCGGAACACAAACTATGTCACTCGCTGGTCACCAGCAAAGGTTGATCCGTTAGAGTCAGATCATCTCAGTGGTAGAATTATAAAGGGTAGAGCCGAGAATAAGGAAACATCTTTTTGCATCCAAGGGTGAACGTCAGTGACTTAGGACAACAGGATTTCTTTGAAATTAATCACCAGAACGCCATTGCCTGTTGGCCAATACCAACACAGAAGATGAGATAAGGAGTATTCCTGTTACTTAAGCCAAGTGACCACTTAGAAAGTTTAATGTGTATTGCCAGGAAGATGAGAGACATAGCAAATGCCATTTGGCCCTTGCTTTGAGAAGTCCCTTCTGCCAGCAGTATAGAGGAGGCACGGGTTACATGGAGGAAAAACAGCCTGTACGAGATAAGACAGCAAAAAACATTTGCAGTTGGGCCAGGTGTGGATCCTGTGGAAGGGGGGTATACAGAGTGGTCCTGAGGAGTTCACCCAAGAGGGCACCTCAAGGAGCAAGGTGTCCCCAACTATGGGAAGGGTAATAGAAGGTGAAGGATTGAGTTGTTAGCGGCTGAAAGCTGAGTTATGGCCTAGATAAAAAAAAAAAAAAGAAAAGAAAAAAGTAGGACTGAGGATATTGGATAGGCACTTCAAATAGCCCCCAATAAAATACAGCATAAAGGAAGGAATTAGCCACGTATTTTGAATGTTTGGGTCAAATTAAAACTTTAAATGGTGTAAGAGATTTTTCTCTTCCTAATTCTTCCCCTTCATTTCTTCCTGCTGAGAGGGAACCGCAAACAGCACTTAGGGATTGGAGAGGAAAAGAAGTGGAAAAGAGGGAAGCAGACCACAGTTCCTTCCCCATTCCATGCTTTCTGGTGTAAGTCAAGCCTAAGCTTTAAAGAGTAAGAAACTTTTGAAATGGGGTGAGTAATGTAAGGCTTGATACTATGTAGAGAGGCACTGCCTTTAAATATATTGGAAAAAAATATACTACTTTTTATTACTTGAAATTAACCAGAAAACTTATTTTTTCCTCTAATTTCATCCAAGGTTAGAGAAAAGCAACTCTAGTAAATTGCTTTGGAAAGACATTGGTGGGAAAGCATAAAGTGATAGAGGACCAAGTCCAGCTCAAACAATAAATTTTACTTGTACATAAGTAGAGTTTAAGTTCTAATTCTTTTTAGAAGACCCATGTTTAGTAATGATAATGAAATTACCTTAAAGGAAGCAATGATGTTACTCAACAACAACAAAAAAAAAACTATGAACTATTAAATGTCTGAGAGCTGGCAATTAAAAAAATAAAATGATAGAAGTTTATTTCCATAATTTCTAGCTAGTTAGTGTATCATTTTTTCCCATGCAAATGAAGATATCTTGTAGGAAACCAATACTGTTATTTTTCCTTGACTGCAATATTTGTACACCAAGAGTGCATCTCATTGGGGCCTCTTTCTTCTTGACATTATTTTACCCATTTTATTGTCATCCACTTATTCAATAAGCAGGTATCCATTGTCCATCTAGTTTGCAAAACCATGGGACTAGTGCAGGAGATAAAAGGAGAAATCCACAGTCCCATTTCTCACTAAAAATTCACTAAGTGGTAAGGAAGATAAAACGGACAAATGCATCCATATAATTAATTAAAATAAGTAGCCGGCACTTGGAAACGCAGTGGAGGCTGCCTGCCTAAGCCAAGATGGATTGGGAGAAGACCTTTCTGAGCTAAATTGTTAAGAATGAGCAGAAAGGTTCTAGGCAGAGAACCAGGAGAAGGGGGTCCTAAGAGAGAAGAACACTGGGAGTAAAGACAGAAAGACAGAGAACCATCATGGTGCGTTCAAGGATGTCACATGTCTCCTCTGGCTTGTAAGAAGAGCGTTTGGGTCCAAGATAGAAGGGATCAGAATAAAGAGGTAAGAACCAAATCTTGAATAGCCTTATTCCAAAGGCAGTGAGGAGCCCAGCAGTGGCAAGACTAACTTTCGTGTTTACATCCTCCTAAGTAAATGTTCTATTGAATCTCAAAGGCATCCCTTACCCAGCAGCCTCATGGCCTTATGCTGTGTGCCCTGAGAGGCACATCGTTTCTGTAAGTCGCCCCTCTTCCTGAAGGTGTGGGCTGCCACGTTGCCCTTATTGTCTAGTTCTTGTAAACAAGGTCAATAATTTTGCGGAAGAGAGCTAAAGGAAGTAGCTCTCTAAGATCGACAATCATCTTCTTTTTTCCAGTTCCCTCTGCTCTTTTATAACTGCTCTGGGGACATGTTTTTAAGAGAGGAGAAGAGTCAAAGCAAGAAAGGAGAGAGAGGAGATTGCAGTAGCTCCCCTCCCTTAACCACAGTTGTGTTCTCCATGGTTTCATTTACTCACAGTCAACCACAGTCCAGAAGCAGACACTCTACCTTCTGAAGGTCAGTAGTAGCCCAACACGACATCACAATGCCTGCCTCATTTGCCTCACTGTATCTCATCACACAGGCATTTCGTGAGCTCACATCAGCACAAGACGCAGGGTGAATGCAGGGCAATCAGATATTCTGAGAGGGAGAAAGAGGCCACAGGCACGTACCTTTTATTACATCGTGTTGTCATAATTTTGTTCTATTTTATTATCAGCTACGGTTAATCTCCTAGTACTTAATTTCTAAATTAAACTTAATCACACATACGCCTAGGCGGGAGAAATAACAGTACACAGAGGGTTTGTTATTGTCTACAGCCACAGCCATCACTGGAGGTCCTGGCATGTATCCACCACAGGTAAGGGGAACTGCTGTAATTGAAGAGATGACGAAAGAGACGCCAAACAAAGGCAACCTAAGATTAACATAAAAGGGAGCCGCAGGTCATGATCTCATGGTTCATGAGATCAAGCCCTGTGTCTGGCTCTGTGTTGACATTGTGGAGTCTGCTGAGGATTCTCTCTCTCCCTCTCTCTGTCCTGTGCCCACTCGTGATCTCACGTACTCTCTCTCTCAAAACAAATAAACGTTAAATATATATATATATGGGAGCTAGAACTGAGAAAAGAGAAGAAAAAGAAAGTGAGAAAAGCAAGAAGTGAAGGAGAGTAATTGAGATTTGGCAGGGAATCAGTGTAATATTTGTGACCAGGTGGCTGGCAGAAAGAAAAGAATAAAGAAAGCCAGCAAAAGAAAGATTCATAAAGGAATATAAATATAGTGGTAGTAAAGAACATTTTATTACAATACATTATTAATTTACACTGCATTATTTAATACTTGGCCAACAGCACATATAGCACTTAGGTCATGTTTCTGTGGATGTTATAGCTACAACATAACAGGGAAATTGGAGAATTTATACTTTTCCTTGTATCTACAAAGGTCAAATGAACACTGGAGTGAATAAATAGTGTTTGCCAGTGCACAAGTGGTCAGTGCTGATATGGAAAACTCCTGTTTCCTGACACCTTCTTTATAGTTACACACATGAGCGTCTCAGCAAATGTTTGTGGCTGGGAGTGAAGGGAAGGATGGGAAGCCACAAAGTAAATCAATGGTAAATATGTAAATAGAACTCTAGACTCATGACTTCCATTTTTAATCATGGCTACACAAAGTTGTTCTCACGTGGAAAAAAAAGCAGGAAATCACTTGAGGGAGACTGAATCCTGCTTCCTCAGGATTCACAACTTTAATCCACAGTTTCTCAACTGTGGCACTGTAGACACTCGGGGCCAGATAATTCTTTGTTTGCAGAGGGGTTCTGTGCCTTGTCGGATATTAACTGCATCTCTGAGCTCTACCTACTAGATACCAACAGCCTTACAACCAAAAATGTCTCCAGCTATTGCCAAATGTCTGGGGTTAAAATCACCCCTTACTAAAAACCATTGGTCTAAAGGGAACAGCAGTAGATCAGGCCCCAGGAGACAACAGATCTAGTCCCATAACTCAGGGTGTGACTTGAAAGCCATTTTTCTTTCACGCCCCTTCCTCATCTGTCTAGTGACAAACATTCTCTCACTGGCCAAGGTCTACTCAGGCTCCCTGAATTCTTTTGCAACTAGTCCCGACGTTTGGACTCTGCATAGCCCAATTTCAGCAAGAATCCTGATGAGTCAGTTAAGCCAGAACTCACACCCTCGACATCTGATCACCCTCGATATCTAATAGGGTTCCTCACCATCACCATCCTCTAGGTGATGTCTGATGACCCAGGCCTATCTTCAGCAAGAATCCTATTAGATGGCTCGCACCAGAATCCTACCCTACCCTTGAAGTTTCCTCTTATTAATTTTCTATTCACTGACCCTCACCTTGCCCCTTGACTATGAACTCCCTCTTGCACATGCTGCAAACTCACTGCAAAATTCCATCACAGCTGTCCTTACACCTACCATGATGGTCCCCTACCTTGAACAGTCTTCTAAACGGTGCTTTAACGGGTGCCATTGAATAATTTTTCTTTGACACTCGTTCCTTTTTGTAAGTTTATTTATTTACTTTTGAGAAAGAGAGAGAAAGAGAGCACACAAGCAAGAGAGGGGCAGAGAGAGAGAGAGAGAGAGAGAGAGAGAGAGAGAGAATCCCAAGCAGGCTCCACCCAGTCAGTGCAGAACATGACATGGGGCTTGATTCCATGAGCCATGAGAATGAACCTGAGCTGAAAACAAGCATCTGATGCTTAAACAACTGAGCCACCCAAGCCTCCCCGACACCAGTTCCTTTTTACGTGACCAGGATGCATTAGGTGTGAATCTTAATTAACGAAGAAGTGAAGATAAGAAGCATGTCAAAACCCCTCAAGTTTGGAAAGATGCCGGTCTCTAACAGTCCTTGATGCAGAGAGTTTGGTGAAGACCAGAATCATGGGTAGGAATAAAAGTGATAGCTGGGGGTCATTGCCAAGAGCAAAGAGCAGGTGAGTATGGAAAATGAAGGATGAGGAGCAAGATTGATGGCAGTGGGGCCAGGATGGAGTGGAATCGGATTCAAGGAGGGAAGAGGAGAGAGTGTGTGTATAAGGTCAGGGCAACACACATGTGGCCAGAGTCTCCCACCAGGTCTCATGCCTGCGCTGAAGGGCGGCATGGCGGCTGGACAGCAGGACACATTCCAGAATGCTCGCCCCAGTGTCTTAGAAGTCAGACTTGAATTTCATGGTTCACTGCAAAAATTATGTGTTAAACTTAAGGCACTGGCCTGGGCACTTGAGTATCTCAGGCCATTTATTTGATAACCTCCACATCTGCTTCCCTTATTTGCAAATACTGAGAGAATACCTTTTGAATACTCTGAAGTATCTGAAATGAGCTCCGACAGATCTTGAACCATGGTAGGTCTTTACTAAGGTCTATATTACCTCCTTTCTTTCCCCTTGCTTGGGAAACACAAATGTAAATAAAGCAGAAAACTGTACTTTCTTCTAGTAAAAAATGGGGTGGCAGTTGTTGTGGAAAGACCGTGCATACATATTCTCTTTCTGCCTTCACACACTTGTGTGAAGTATTATTACCCTGTGTTAATGGACAAGAAAAGTGAGATTCAGAGGGAGAAAATATGTTATGTAATATCTATGTGAATAGTTGCCTGAACTGAAAGCCACACCTGGGCGGGTGACACCAGAGTCCACACTGCTTCACCCACGGCACATCTCTACTCTTAACATCTATCGGGGTAGAATCGATCTGGTGAATGTTACTTGTTAAGATAGACACACTGTAAAAATAAAAGATGCTATTATTACTTCAAAGTCAGGAAGAGGAAAACACACCTGACGGTTGGGAACAGAGTTGGCCTTCCAAATATATCATATCTCAGAATTTTAGCGGAAGATTTGCTACTCTGTGAGCTGTGGGAGTAGCCAAATGATTCTGAAAACATGAAATGAAACAGGTATCAAATATTTGGAAAGCCTCCAAACTTGGCAAAGGGATTGGCATGCATTTTTAAATTCAGACTTTCATTCCAACTTTGCTAACTGAAGTATGTGGACAAGATTGCAATGGGTGAAAATACCCACAATACTGATTCTTCCCTTATTTAAAATGCAGAGAATAATTTTTGAATCCATAATACTTTCACAAAAATCCAAGGCAACCATTCTGTCCGATAGACAAAGCAATTACTTATTTCTTATGGATGAGAGAAATGCACTTGCATGAACAGGACAAGGTACCCTAGCAGGTGGTGAGAAGCAAAAAGAAATCTTTCTTCATCACAGTTACTATAATATAACATGTTCTGAAAACTTCTTTTCACTTTACCCAGAGCAACCAGTAATAATAATAATAATAATAATAATAATAATAAATAAATAAAAATGGAAAAGATAATCAGTGAGTCCTTCTTGCATGGAAATATTTGAAGAAGCTCATATATCATAAACCAAATGTTTGGTCTTTTCTTCCATTGTCTTCCTTGGGAAAGAGGGAAAGTTGAATGAATCTGCAGTTACTTAAAATCATGCTACTTCAAATTGCCATATCTTAGTCTTTGACATTTTATCAGTGCCATGCATTGGAGAAAAATGGTCCTTAATAGGCTAATATTCAAAATAAGAAGGCACAAACTTGTCATTATTACTAGCACAATGGAAAAGCTCACTGGAATCAGCCATCCAAGCTATGGAGGAGCTTGAAGTTAATTACATCACCTTAGACAATAAGTTGGTCTTTGTGGTTCCAGTTATCTCCGCACACAGTTGGCTCTATTTTTTTGTTGTTGTGTAATGTCCCATTAATCACAGTTACATTTGTTCCCTGCCGTGTGATTCATCATCCTCTCCTCCTGAAAGGACTTCCTTTCTCCAGGACTCAAGATAAACCACTAATTTAAAGTGGCAGTGGCCAACCTTGCCCATCACAACAGCGTGGTTTGAATGAGGAGGGTCAACGGCAACATGCACAGACTCTAGAAGCTTCAGTCGATTCAAATTATCCCCAGTGATTGGGTTCAGGCACTGGGACAGAGATCAGGTGTGACAATTACAGGATGAACTCTCGAAATGGAGCTGAAGGTGCATTTGCCTCTGGAACTTTTCCAAGCACCATTTATTTGAAAAAGATGACAAAGTGAAGTATGTGGAGAGGAAATAAAGTGTAGTGGGGAAAGACACTGGGCTCAGTACCAGGAAATGTGCTCTAACTTTTGCTTTAAAAGAAAATATCTGTGTGAACTTGAGCAAGTCATTTCATTACTCTGGGTTCCATTTGCTTAACAAAACTAAGGAAAAAAAGAACTTGAACAGGTGACATGTCTGATTTGACATAAGGAGACTTTCTTTTGAGAACAATCTCGATGAAGTTATCGTATAACACATTTTGAAACGTTTTTAAAGATTACACATTATTACTTGGGGGATAAATAGATTTCTGCTGTGAATTATAGCTCTTTCCCTTTCTGGAGACCAGAATTCAGCATTCAGCAAGCTGGGTCCCACAGGAGGACGGAGTCGCTCTCTGCAAATCAGTGCTTATTTTATTTTCTTCTGCTACTAATCCTAACTTTGCCAAACAACTGCAAATCCCTCTTAGCTCTCTGGTTAATTATTTTATGCAATTTAACAGCCTAAGGGAGAAACTGCTTGCCCGTTTCCCTCCAAGGCATTTCTTGAGTTTGGGTAAAGAGGACCCATTGCATAACACAAGTCACTAACACCAAAAGGAAATTTCCAGACTCTTGGACTGCTGGTGGAAATTTTGTCATTGCAAACGAATTCTTACCTTAACAAATTAATATTGTCGTATAGATACGGTACGTGGATAATCATTTTTACCACGTCAATTCTTTCTCTTGAGTTGAGGCATTGCAGAAATGCCCCTCTGATTCTGTCCCCTGTACTCGTCTAATTCATTCATTTGTTATAGTACAGGCCTTCATTTTCACTATGTTTTCTTTCTAACGTAGGGAACTTCTTACAGACAGAGTCTGGATATTACACTTTCAAAAATTCAGTGCTAGCATAATTCCTAGACAGGGCATTTAATAAACGTTTCAGGCGACAATGGTGTACTGTCCAGGGCAGTGTTGATGGAGGAGTATGTATTTTCCACCCCTGCAGCCCCTCCCTCGGGTCTTAGGACAGTCTCCTCATTGTCACTTCTTTGACTTCGGGGAAATAATAATAGCTACAATTATAAGTTGTCTAAGTTGTGCTCTGGGCCGCACAGGCCTCATTTATAACTTCATAACATTTGTGCAAAGCAGCTGCTTCCACATCCCTTTTATATGTGAGAAGACTTGGGCTTGGAGAAGCTAAACCATGGGCACAAAGCCATGTACCTGCTAGACACCTGGGTGATCATTCCCCCCCCCCCCCCGTCTACACACATTCCATAACTTAGTGCTTGCTAAAGCATATTAACCTGTAGACTTCTGATTACCTGGAATTGTGGACTCAGTCTATGTGGGGCTCCGAGGAAATCATTTGCCATGGCTCTTTCTTATAGACAATGTGTCAGGTACCATAAGTTTTTAAATTAAGAACTGATTAAGATGAAGGGAGCATGGGGAATATTTGGACCAAACAAGAATGGGCTGTATGCGGCATTTAAAAACCAGTCTGTACCTTCATAAAGGTGAGTGCTTCTCAACCAGGGGCAATTTTGTGCCTCCCAAGACATTTGGCAATGTCTGGGGCATTTTTTAAGTTTAATAACAAAATGGGGGGGGGGGGGAGGGAAATGAATGCTGTTGGCATCTCATGCATAAAGGCAAAGATGCTGTTAAATAACCTATAATGCACAAGACAATCAATTATCTGGCCCAAAATGCCAACTTGTGCCAAAGTTGGAAAAACCTGTTACAGTCAGATAATAATGAATTATAAAATGTAATTGGAGAAAATTGCGCACACGTTAAGAATAACAACCAAGGCCATTTACCTAGAGAAAAATAGAAACAAATATGCAGAATTCTTTTTGGAAAAAAAAGAGTATAATTAATTTTCTTATAAAATGTAGGTATAAGAAAGAAAGAGGGAAAAAAAATATAGCTCATTCTAGGATAGAGAAACTTAACACAGGAGCCCCTTCATATCTGTGGCTCTGCTTTCCACGGTTTCAGTGACTCGTGGTCAACTGCCCTCCAGAAAGAGATGATGATCCTCCTGAATAATGTCAGAAGGTCAGTAGAATCCTAACACTATATCATAGTTCCTGCATCATTCACCTCACTTCATCTCATAACATAGGCATTTTATCATTTCACATTATCACAAGAATAAAGGTGAGAGAGAGAGAGAGTGCATTCGTATAACTTTTATTACAATATATTGTTAGAATCATTCTATTTGATAATTAATTATTGTTGACTTCTTACAATTTCTAATTTATAAATTAAAACTCACCATACATATGAATGTACAGGAAAACAACACAGTGTATATGGGCATGGTACTACCCTTGGTTTCAGGCATCCAATGGGGTCTTGGAAAGTATCTCCTGTGGATAAGAGGGGACTATTGTAATGTCAATATGCCAATTCTTTATAAATCAATTTCCACAACCAGGAAGATCCCATAAAATTGTTCTCAGAAATAGTGAAAAAGCCTAGGGCAGAAGTATGTGTGGTAACATGTTATTATGTTAGGGGCACAACTTGTGGGATCTTGCAGAACATTGTAAAAACTTTAGCTTTTCTCTTAGTGAGAAAAGCCAGCACTGGAAGATTTCAACAGGTGTGATTATTTTAAAATCATAGTCATGCAACTGTGTGGAAATTGTGTGTGTATGTTGAGAGATGGTGGTATTTGTTCTTAGATGACGACAATGAGGGTTACGGACATGGGTCTGTGAAGAGAAGTCTGAGGTTAAAGCTATAACAATATTTACTTGGTGATTGGTTCTCTGTAAACATGGGAAGAGAAATTATTCAGGAATGATTTTAAGTTTTGGGCCCACACACCTGCTACAGTTTTGACTCGTCATTTAGTGACATGGGGATAACTTAGACAAGAGCAGATTTGAGTGCAGGTGGAAAACAAACATTAGGTTTGGGGGATGTTAAGCTTGAGGTGTATATGAGGCAGTGGACAGATGCCACAGACAGACAAATGGGTGTGAAGTTCATGGGAGAAAGTAGGACTTGTGATCTACATTTGGAATCATCAAGGTTAAGACAGCACATAAAATCGTGCAGTCGAGGGGCACCTGGGTGTCTCAGTTGAGCATCCAATTCTTGATTTCAGCACAGGTCATGTTCCCAGAGTCGTGGGATCAAGCCCTGTGTTGAGCTCCACGCTGAGCATGGACCCTGCTCAGGATTATCTCTCTCTATCTTAAAAAAAAAAAAAAAATTAAAACATTAAAAAGAATTAAATCATATGTATGTGTACACATATATGTATACAAAATATACCATAAAATAATATTTCTGCTTGCCTGTATTAGCAAAATTAAAAGTAAAGAAAAAAAGAAACAATCCATAACCTGCAAAAGAGGAAATATTGAACATATTGTATTATACCAAGCTAATGATAACAGTTAAATAATATTTTTCAAGAAGAGTAAGTAATATAAAAAAATAAGTAAATAAAAAGAATATTAAGTAATATATACAAATGCAAACAATGTGGTAGTGGGGAGCAAACTAATGTATATAATGTGATATAATTTTTAAATAAACTATAAATGCATATATATATACATTTGTATATATATACATTTGTGTATATATATATATATATATATATATATACAAATTTAAATTAAAATATACATACAATGTCTAGTTACAAAGAGAGGGAAAATTGAAATTAAAAAAAGGAAAATTTAACAGTGAATATTACGGCTATCAGTATCTTAAACTTTTCATATTTACATTTCTGGTATCTTACACATGTTGATGATCTGAATGGTATCTTACACATGTTGATGATCTGAATAAAATTTTATAAGCATTTTAATGTAACCATATTATAAGAATACAATAATATATACTCAAAGTATTACTTATTGTTTTATTTTAAGTGTACAAAGATATTCATGCCATCAGCCTTAGATAATTCAAACTGTGTTCCACTTAATGCCCCATCTTTGAATAATCTCCTTATATTTCTAGTGTGGCAGTCTGCCTACTGCCACCAGAGTTATAAAAGTTTCATGCATCTTACACATTTTATGAAGAAATATTTCCTTAAGGGAGTTATTGCCCACACTTTGAGAAATGCCTTTGAATGATAAAGT
Organism: Panthera onca; assembly: GCF_046562875.1. NCBI lineage: Eukaryota > Metazoa > Chordata > Mammalia > Carnivora > Felidae > Panthera > Panthera onca. The sequence goes on from NC_138342.1 coordinate 9,040,482, forward strand.
CACCCTTAGGGAATAAATACATAATGAAAGAGTAGAAATTGGTTTTGTATGCTGGCCACCAATACTTGGCTACATCAACTACTCAAGTCCCTCCACTTTGTATTGCTATAAAATCGTTTCAGTGAGACACAGTGGTCATTTTCCCATCCTTCCTTCCAAAAATAATTATTGTATTACTGATATGTGACAAGCGCCACTGGTTGTGGGTAATAAAATGGAATAAGATTTACTTCCTGCCTGCAGAAGAGAGACAAGCATACAGACAATGACAACAGAGCATGGCAAGTGCTAGAATACAGGTATATACAAGATGCTTGGTACGAAAGCACAGTTGCCTAAACAGGTTTGGGAGGGAGGTGAGGGAGATCAAGAACACTTCTCTGAGGATGTGATACTGTAGCAGAAGCATGAAAGGCTAGTAGGAATTAGACAAATATTATAATGAGGAGAATGTGCGGAGACAAGAGTAGGGAGAAGAGCTCAGATGACAGACAGCATGCCCATATTATGCCTAAAAGATGGAAAGGAAAATGCGTATCATAGCGACACGGCAGGGCAAGATGGCGGAAGCTGTCCACCCCACATTCAGACAATAAAGTTGTGAACTGTGAACAACGTTAGCGCAAAGAATTGCTGTGGCTATCACTGAGTTTTAATAGCCTGTATGTGAGATTCAAGTTGGTACGTTAACACTTATCCTTGAGTAAACATTATATTCCTCATAGAAGTTAATTTGGATAACACCAGTTGGTACCATCAGCCCCTTGCCATGCGTACTTAGGGAAATGTATTCTATTTGAGAGTAAGTACAAAAGTTCATAAGGGTGCAGAAGAGTTCAAGCTCACCTGGGAGACTTTGGGCCTCCAAGGTCTTTGGTACTTCATAATTCTGCACAAAAAGGTATGTTCAAAATAAACAACAACAGCACATGGATTATAAAATTGCAGAAACTCCACTTGGCTCATTTCAATCCTATCATTCCATGTAAACATTTGGGATATTTGTTTGTATTGGAAACAGCGAAACACAACGTGTAATGTTTTTATGTGGTAAATCCAGTTTAGTTCATGCAGAAAATTATTTTGCAGAATGTGAATGAAAACTATCTCTTCCACTGAAGTGTATGATTTTAAAATTGGTAAGAACTTTTTTTATTCAGTGAAAAAAAAAGTAAATAATGATTTTTAATGATCATTACCTCTACCTGGAAAAAAATAATTGCAGAGAGGATATACGATGCTGAAAATGATCTCTGGATGATGTCAGTGGAAATGGCAGATTTCCAAAATTCACTCCTTCATTAAGGCAACACAAAACTGGCATAAATTGTCATAATCAAATTTTTCAGGACTCTGGAAAGTAACCAAAAGCTTTCAGGAATATCAGATTGTTTATTCAAGAAAAAGGGCTCATTCTTTTTAGGAACTGTGAGACTCATGGTGTCCTAACTTGCCCTTGTCCTATTTTCTGTTGTCCAGTTCTATGATGATCTTAAAAATCAACAGCTTGCTATCGTGGTAGTGGAATTGGGTTGGAATTCCTTCAACCTCCTTCTCAAAGTATTGACATTTGACTAGTCTACTGTTTCCTTAGAAGACCCTACGTGAACTGCCTTCATTTGACCGCACTCAGAGCTTCCTCAGTGTGAAAAAGTCTTTTCCCTGAGGACTGTCAAAAACATACACAGGAAATTGTGTAACTTCCTAAGGAAGTGTTCCTACATTTAACTTCACAGTTTCCTAGGGCAGTGGGTAACAGTTGAGGCAAACAAAAAACTAATGAAAAAGCTTTAAAAGGAAAGACTGGTGAATGAGATAGGCAGGGGGCCTTGAAAAGCTTTGACATATTCCTGGAAATGACATGTGTAGGGCTGTGTTCATGTTCGGAAATTTCCACATGTTCTTCTGGAAAGATTCCAACTCTCATCTTACCTACATTTGAGGCTCTGCAGAAGTAAGGGAGTGATTTATAAGGCAAAAGTGTCAAGTGTCTAACTGAATATTTAAGGTATGCACAAACATGCATACAGAGCTTCTTGACAAAGTCTGGGATACTCACTGGTTACAGGCCTTTAAGGATATCTCTGTACAATAACTAGCTGACTACTAAGTTAATAGAAGAGAAATTTCAGTGGTCATACATGACAAAGAATGCAGACTTTAAAGAATTGGCTCAGTGGGGCGCCTGGGTGGCTCAGTCGGTTAAGCGGCCGACTTCGGCTCAGGTCATGATCTCACGTTCCGTGAGTTCGAGCCCTGCGTCGGGCTCTGTGCTGACAGCTCAGAGCCTGGAGCCTGTTTCAGATTCTGTGTCTCCCTCTCTCTGACCCTCCCCCGTTCATGCTCTGTCTCTCTCTGTCTCAAAAGTAAACGTTAAAAAAAATTTTTTTTTAAAGAATTGGCTCAGAAAAATCATTAAACAAACAAAGAGCAAACAACAGCAACAACACATCATGGGGAGAGGAGGGTCTGATTTGCAGAATTGCCATCTTATATTATTTTAAACATCTGTTTTATTTTTTAACAAAAATTTATGAGCTATGAAAGAAACAACAGAGCATAGCCTATCCACAAGAAAAGAAAAATCAATTAGTGGAAATGGTACCTGAGGAAGTCCAGGCATTGGACTCACTAGACAGACATGACATAGGGCAACCTTGTCTAAAGAACTAGTTAAGGGTGCTTGGGAGGCTCAGTCAGTTGAGAGTCCCACTCTTGATTTCAGCTCAGGTCATGATCCCAGAATCATGGGATCAAGTCCTGCATTGGGGTCCACACTGGGTGTGGAGCCTACTTAAGATTCTCTCTCTCTCTCTCTCTCTCTCTCTCTCTCTCTCTCTCCCTCTTGCTCTTCTCCTCTGCCCCTCTCCCTCTCTAAAAAAATAAAGAAATTACTAGAAGAAAGTATTAGAATGATGTTTTAACCAAATAAAAAATCACTAAAAAAATAGGAATTAGAAAACAAAAAGCACTAAACAGAAATTCTGGAGTTGAAAATACAGTAACTGAAATGAAAGAGTCACGAGAGGGGCTCCACAACATATTGTAGCAAGTGAAAGAAAGGACCCACAACCATGAAGATGTTATATGGAGATTATCCAGTCTGAAGAACAGAAAGAAAAAAAAAGGATGAAGAAAAATATAGAGACACAGAAACATGTGGGACATTATCAAGCACACCACATTCATAGAAAGGAGTTTCCAGAGTCTCATAGGAAATGAAAAGGAGAAAGAAAATGAAGGGAATGTGTGAAGAAATAAAGTCCACTTTTTAAACTGGATGAAAAACTCTTACCTACACACCCACAGTGGTCAGTGAAATTCAACTTAGAAATCCATACTTAGACACATTACGTCTAATCAAAGGCAGAGAAAATTTTGAAAGCCAGAGAAAAGCACTTATCATGTACAAGTGTTCCTCAGTAAGATTAACAAGTGATTTTTTTGACAACAACAAAAATATGCAGGGCAGAAGGCAATGTAATGCCATCCAAAGTGTTGAAAAGAATACATGGAATGTTCTCCCAAATAGACCATATATTAGCCATGAAAAAAAATCAATAACTGCTAGAGGATTAAATTCCCACAAAGTATATTGTCCTACTAAAATTGTATGGAATTAGAAATATACAACAGATGGAGATTTAGGACATTCACCAATATGTGTAAATGAAACAATGCACTCCTACATGACCAATGGGTCAAAAGAGAAATGACAAAGGAACTTAGAAAATACATTGAGATGCATGAAGAAGGAAACGCAACATATAAAAACTCATAGGCTATAAAAATATTAAAAATAAAACTCATGGACCATAATGAAAACAGGGCTTACATGGAAATATATAGGTCCTTATGCTTATATTAAAAATGATAAAAAATAATACCGGGATTGGTTTGCTAGTGCTTCCATGAGAACATGCCTGGGTGACTCAAACAACAAAAATTTATTTCTCAACAACTCTGGAAGTTAGAACTTCAAGTTCAAGGTGTTCACATGGTTGTTTCCTTCTGAGGCTTCTCGCCTTGCTGGTAGATGGCCACCTTCTCCCTGTGTCTTCACGTTGTCTTCTTTATGGACGTGCTCGTGTCCAAATTCGTCCTTCTTGTAAGGACATCAGTCATACTACATCAGGGCCCACACTGATGACCTCATCTTAACTTAATTACCTCTCTAAAGATCTCTCCAAACACAGTCACATCTGAGGCAGGCAGTGATAGGATTTAACATAGAAATGTCTGGCCCATGAAATCACCCAAATCAATAGCCTAACCTTTCATTTTAAGAAACTAGAAAATAAGAAAGAACTAAGCTCGAAGCAAACAAAAAGAAGGAGATAACCATTAGAATGGAAACACAATAGAGAATGGAAAAATAGTAGAGAGAAATCAACAAAACCCAATTTATTCCTTGAGAAGGTTAAAAACCCAATTTGTTCCTTGAAAAGATTAAAAATTTGACAAGCTAGTTACACTGACTAAGGGGGAAACAACAACAACAACAACAACAACAACAACAAGAGATTACTAAAATCAGGCATACAAGATGATCCCCTGTTAGGACCCTTACAGAAAGAGGCAGGATTATAAAGTTTTATGAAAAGCAGTTATGTGAGACTTGTTTGGCCATTGTATAGCTGCATGAAGTGAACCTCAGACCTGGAATAACTCTGTCCATGGACACAGGAACCCTCACATCTATGTTGTGCTCATTGCCACGTTTGAGCCTATCAGTCCCTGTTCTGGACTTGATGTATACTGCTCTGCTCTAGTCAATGTCTATGTATCATATGGCACCTGGCCAACCCCACTGAGGCATCTATTCTTGGGGGGAAGGAAAGGGCTTCTTTGCCTGCAGCACAAAAAGGGTTCTTACAGTGCTATCTCCCTGCATAGAGGCAAGATGGGACCCATTGGCCAGGAGGATCAATTTTTGTTATTTTCACTGATCTTTCTCTGTCCCCTCTATGTGTTCCATCAAGTGCCTGTGTGAGTCATGTCTGTCTTGGTGACCCTGACACCTGCAAGCCATGCACTGGGTTATTATCCTGGGGCTGATGTTCTTTATGGAAGACAACAGGCGACCCTTGCTCAACACGTAAATTCTATACACATTTGAACGTCAACAAATTAGCACTGAAGTAAAACACACATATTCCCAGAAAAGCACCAACTACCAAAACTGACTCCAGAATAAACAGAAAATAAAAATACACTATAACAAGCAAAAAAGAGTCAGCTATTAATCAAAATCTTTCCACCAAAAAAAAAAAAAAAAAAAAAAAAAGCCTAGGATCAGACAGTTTCACTGGTAAAAATCCACCTAACGTTTAAAGAAGAATTAACATCAATCATTCACTACCTCCTCCAAAATATAGAAGAGAAGGTAAAACTTTCCAACTTCTTTTGTGGTACCGAAATATATAAACGTATCACATAAGGGAAAACTACAGACCAATAACCCTTATAAATATAGATGCAAATATTTTCAAAAATTTAGGAGGAAACCAAACTGAGCAACATATGTAAAGGAGTATACATCGTGACCAAGTGGGATTTATGTTAGCAATATAAGTTTGGTTCAACATGTGAAAGTCAATCAACCCATGGAAGTCACCATATTAAGAGAAAGATGGACAAACTTTCACAATCATATAAATACCCACGGAATAAGCATTTGGAAAAATCCAATACTCATACATGATAAAAATACTCAGTAAGCTAGGATTTTTTAAATTTTTTAATTAATTTATTAACTTTGAGAGAGAGAGAGAGAGAGAAAACACAAGCAGGGGAAGAGCAGAAAGAGAGAGAGGGAGAACAGAGAGAGGCTCCACACTGTCATTGCAGAGCCGCAAATGGGGCTCAACCCTACAAACCATGAGATCATGACCTGAGCCAAGAGTCAGATGCTTAACCAACTTGGCCACGCAGGTGCCCCTCAGTAAACTAGGAATAAAAGGAAACTCCCTTAACCTGATAAGGGGCATCTATGAAAAATCCACACTTAACATCAGACTTCACAGTAGAAGATTGAGATCTTTCTCCACCATAAGGATCAAGACAAGGATTTCTGCTCCCATCCCTTCTATTCCACTTTGTACTGGAAGTTCTAGACAGCAATTATGACTTTGGGTTTTATGAAATAAATTTTTAATTATTATACTAAAGCGTCAGAAACAAAAAGGAAAAAAAATACTAGATAAATTGGCTCTAACAAAACTAAAATCTTAAGTGCTTGAACAGATAACATCAAGAAGGCAAAAAGATAACAAACAAAATTAAAGAATGTATTTTCAACTTATATATTTAATGAGCATCTAGTGTCCCGAATATATATGAATAACATTTAAAACTCAAGAATAAAAAGACAAATCACCAATTAGAAAGTGGGCAAAGAGTTGAATAGACATTTTTCTAAAGAAAATCCACAAATGCCCAAGAACTACATGAAAGAATGCTTGACATCATTATTTGCTACAGAAATGAAAATCAAAACCAAAATGAGATACCATTTCATGAACACTAGAATGACTACAATGGACAAGATGAACACTAACAAGTGTTGGAGGGGATGTAAAGAATTTGAAATAAAATTTGTAAAGACTTTTGGAATGAAAACTGCAGCTACTTTGGAAAACAGCTTGGCATTTCCTCAAAATACTAGACATAGAGGTACTATCTGAAAGCAATTGCACCTGTAGGTGTATATCCAAAATACATGAAAACGTACATCCACACCAAAACTTGTACACAGACACATAGAAGCATCATTTATAATAGCCGATAAGTGGAACAATCTTAATAGTTATCAACGGAGTAATAGATAAACAACATATAAAAAACTCCACAAAATAGAGTATTATTCCATTATAGAAAAGGATAAAGTCCTGGTGCCTGCTTTTGTGCATGAACGATGAAGGCATTATGCAAAGCGAAAGAAGTCAGACATAAAAGGTCACACCTGGTATGACTCCATTCACAGAAAATGTGCAGAATAGGCAAATCCTTAGTGACAGAAAGTAGATTAGTTGTTTCCAGGAGTTGGGAGAGGGGGGAATGGGGTGTGACAACCAATGACTATGTAGTAGTTTCTGTAGTTTCTTTTTGGAGCGATGAAAAGTTTCTAGAATTAGATTATACTGATGGTTACACTTTCAAAGGGTGAATATTACTCTGTGGGAATTGAAAGAGAAAGAGAAGAAAAGGATCTGCCCCACATGTCATATACTCTAGGAATGCCGTGGATACCGCCTGTCACATCATGCCTGAACTTGCTTGTCTCACCTCTTGCTTCAGTCAGCTTTGGCCTCTCAACAGACTGTCATGAGGGCAGTTGTCACTTACTTATGGAATGCACCATCTGGATACACATTAGTAGATACATAATGAGTTGTCCAGGGAAAATGTGTTTATTTTTATTGGAAATAATTCAAATCACCCAAGCCATAAACATGAGTGTGTGACATCTTCCTTGTTGGCACTAACTTGCTCCTATGCTCCCACCCTATCATGTTCCATGAACTTGGTTGACCATCACAAGCCAGTAGTCGGATACCCTCGGCTCGTCCCCCTTGATGACACAGCATACCCTAACCGTTGTTCTTAATATGATGTTCACGGTCATCAAGTTTAGTTATTGGCCTAAAATAATCTAAAATAAATATCGTTATGATCTAATCCATAATTATATTGTGATTGAGGATAAGAGAAATTAAGTTTAAAATCAGTATAAAAAGGATAGCATGGGGACTATAATCAATAATATTGTGATAACTTTGTATTGTAACAGATGATAACCACACTTATCATGGTGGCCTCAACTACATTATATGTAACTGTCAAGTCACTATGTCATACACTTGCAACAAATCCAATATTGTATATTAACTATGCTTCTATTAAAAATGTGTAAATCAATGAATTTCCTACCATATATGATGTTTCTTTTTTAAATTTTTTATAACATTTATTCATTTTGGAGAGACACAGAGAGACAGGGCAAGAGCGGGGGAGAGTCAGAGACAGGAGACACAGAGTCCGAAGCAGGCTCCAGGCTCTGAGCTGTCAGCACAGAGCCCAGCGTGGGGCTCGAACCCACGAACCGTGAGATCATGACCTGAGCCGAAGTCAGACACTTAACCGACTAAGCCCCCCAGGCACCGCTACGTGATGCTTCTTAATAAATAACAGAAACAACTTATGTGGGACCAGCACAGTCCATGCAGAGCAAACAGCATGTGAGCATGAGATCCCAGAGAGAGATCTGAATGAAGCATTCAAGAAATTTGGCTTGTACTTTCACTGCACATCACTTCCAAAGGTGGTGTGCGTGTTTGTGAGTTTTCACACTGATCATGAAGGCCACGGTGTGCAGAATCGTATACTTAGAGTGATCACAGCCATTGGCAATGTCAAGTTTAATCATTTTGATTACCACTTTTGTAAGCTTTCGTTGGGTTATGCTGCGGTAATCAACAGCAATCTGCTATTTCACCGGCCTCCAATAACAAAGGTTTAGTTCTTTCCTGTGTTACGTGTCAGCAGCTGCAGGTTGCCGTGGCTCTGCTCAGAGCCTCTTTGCACTCCACAACGCAGCCTTAAGAATCCGCCCTTACCTCAACCTTAGGATAAAAAGAAAGGAAAACGACATCCAAACCACACAAGGATCTGAAAGCTTCTGTGTGAGTAGGATAAGGTCACTGCTTATTTCCTTCTCCTTCCTGCAGCAAGGCATAGGGCCAGTCCTGATATCAGTGATGTGCAGCCATCTCTAGATGCTGGCGAGTGGCCCCAGAAGTCACATGTCAACACACGGCATTGAAGATTCTCTTACAGTAGGAGAGAAAAGATAAAAATAAAACAACTTGCCACATCCATGCTACTGTCTCTACAAGAACCCGTCTCTTACTTATCTTCCTGCCTTTCATATACCACCTGTTTCCTTCCGTAAGGATATCCTTTCTAATATCCTCCTGTGCTTTGACACCTGGCATCTTCTATGAAATCCCCACAATCAAGTTTCTCCATCTTATTTTCCTGAGGAAGGTATTTGGTACCTTCTTTGTCTTTCCATAAATTGTTTTCCTAAGCCTTTATTATGAAATTAATAAATTGCTACCATGATTTCATACTGATTGATATTCTATTACCTCTGTCTAACCGTAAACTACTCAAGACTGGAACTATCGAAAGTTCTCTTTGGTACTTGGATTCTGAAACTGTAAGCTTTCAGTGTTTGCTAAATTAGTGACAGAACACCCTCAAGATCTATTACGAAGTTGGACACTTTATGTCTTATTTGATGACACTCTTTTCCATTTTTTCCCTCCTTCCCTGCCTTCTTTCTAACTTTAATATTAGCTGAGTGCCTTCTATTTGTTCAACAATGCAATATGGGAAAAAAAATAATGAATAAAGCATTATTTGTTACCATTCAGGAAACCACAATTTACTAGAAGACAGAAATACTTGAATAAAGAGTCAGATCAACTTAAATCATGCCCAGATTGATGTCACCAACATGAAACTGAAATCTGACAGCCTCCATATCTTCCCAGCAATTCAATTGCAGAGCTTTTGGTATTCCAATTCAGGGAGTTTTGAATGGCATTATCTTAATTGTAGACTGTCTAAGGGAATTCTAAACAAATTGTATGTCAAAATCCTTTGGTCGTGTTTTATGGTTGACACGCTTTCTTATATTTTTCAGACAGCTGTCCTTCATGATTCATACAAGGAAATCATTTCCTCATAAGTCTATGTTTTCATGTTTTTTTTTAAACTGGCCTGCTGACTTTTAAGCAATTCTCGTCTTATTATTACCACAGCATTCATCAAATCACTATTATCGTCTTGTCATCTTGTCCCCAGTGTATTGTAATTATCAGCAATGTGTTGGTTGTTAATTAAGTAATAAGTTATACTACAAATGTTAACAATGTGCCGTATCCCAGAAGGGTTCATTTGAAGGTGGTTAAAATAAGAACTAGTCATCTGAATGAAAATACTTACTGTTTGAGATAAGGAGGAAAAGTAGAATCCCTTTTTCTAGACAACTAAAGTTCCAGGAGAACAAAAATGCCTATGCAGTAACATAGCTTTTGAGGTAATGAAATATCTACAAGGTTTGGCATCCTGTTCAGAACAGACAAAGCCACAAGGGATAAGATAAAAAGCTAATTTTTGGTGGAATAACAAAGTTTGATCTATTCTTTAAAATAGGCTTTCTCCACGATGCAGGTTGATTGAGTTAGCTGATAATCCAATCATCCACAATTCCAGATGCTTTTGAGGAAAACAATGGGCTCACTTCTCCAAAACGTTATCTTGCGGTCGTGGGAGGAAACTCCGCTCTTTCCACAACTCTTTTAACTCCTTCTGATTATGGAAAGAATGTTGCCTAGATTCTTCGTGCCACACTTCAGAAGGAAATTTAAACAATTGTCACCTCCCAGAGATGGTGAAGGAACAGTGAGGAAGCTGGAAATATGTCATTGGAGCAGAATATTAGCTACTAATTGCTGCAAAACAAGTTACTGCAGAACACGGAAGCCTGAGACAACAATACATTTATGATGGCACAGGGAGTCTGTGGGTGGGGCATTTGAGAGTGACTTAAATGCGTGTCTCTGGCTTAAGGTCTCTCATGAGGTTACAGTTAAGGTATTAACCAGACGTGTCATTTGAAGTTTTGACTGGGTTCGAGGACCCTCTTCCAAAATGGTGCACTCACATATCTAGCGGTTAAGGGCATGCTGGCTGTTGACAGGAGGTACCAGTTCCTCCTCTCCACAGGACTGTTTGAGTGTTCTTATCGACCTGGCTTTCCACAGAGGAAGTGATCCAAGAGAAAGTATGACAGATCATTTCCAAGACTATGCCTACCAATCGTCTAAAATAAGTCTTCGGCCTAGAGTTTCTTGACTTCAACATTATTGAAAATGTAAACCAGACCATTGTTTATTACGAGGACTTTTCCTGTGCACCCAGTGATGTTTTTAACATCATCCTACCTACTAGACATCAGTCATAACCCCCACCCCCAGCTGTGACAACCAAAAACGTCTTCAAAGGGCAAAATGACCCCCAGTAAGAACCATTGAAACTCTTAGCAGTGACAGGTTCTCAACTAATGCTGGCAGAAAATACAGTTAGCGAGGATGACAATCAGGTTTAGAGAAAAAAGAAAAAAAACAAAATCTCTGGAGTCTACTCCAGACCCCGGAATCAAACCTGGTATCAGTGGCACCTGGGTGGCTCAGTCGCTTGAGTGTCCCACTTTGGCTCAGATCAGGATCTCACCGTTCATGGGTTCGAGCCCCGCATCGGGCTCTGTGCTGACAGCTCGGAGCCTGGAGCCTGCTTCCAATTCTGTGTCTCCCTCTCTCTCTGCCCCTCCCATGCTCACGCTCTGTCTCTCTCTGTCTCTCAAAAATAAATAAAAATGCTTTAAACAAAAGAAAGAAAACAGAAACCGGTATCGAATCCTATACAAATATTGACTGATCACATCCCATGGTCTGAGATAATGACAGGTCTAGAGGATAAAACATTGAATGGAATGTGCTGACCATTCTAAAGAAATTGCTTTTTTCCATTCTCTTTCTAACACTTTCCAATTCTTATCAGCCACATTCACCAAAAACTCAGTAGGGTACTTTAGGTAAGAAAAACAAAATTATTAAAGAGAAATAATTTTCGACAACACACTTAGCCATAATATACTATTTTTTCTAGCCCCAATTCACCTCTCCCTAGGATGTTTTTACTAGAAAGTGTTTATACCTTACCTCAAGATTCAAACTGTAACAAATAGCTTACAAAAATCTGTACAATGGAATGAAAAGTGAAATATACATGAAAATCAGAAACCAGATAATTTTGTCAAAACAAGAATAATGATAATATATTAATGTGTCCAAAGCCAGAGAAAAATAAATAATTTAAATATATTAATTACAATGCCTTAATTGATTGCTAAATATACATTCAAGTTGCAATTTGAGCTTCCTGAAACGTACAGCAAAGTGGGAGATATGACCAGCTCTATTAATTTCACAGAAATATTCATTCTGTGTAATTATCATCAGTGATTTCTTTCATCTTTCCTCCCCAAACTGTTGATAAAAGTCGAATTGAAGTTGAAGGGGGGAAATTAGTTTTCTGAGTTAAAAGCTGATGACTGTAACCACCATTAATTTGGATTTGTGCACTGGTCCGCTACTTACTTACATTGGAATTCAGGGTAAATATAAAAAAGTATTTAGACTTGGAAACATGCCTAGTTTTCTATGACAAAGATTGATAGAAAGAAAGTTTACAATTAAAGTTTTACCAATAGGAACCTTGAAAACAAAGTACATTGGTTGATAAAAGTTAGGGGAAGGGGAGGATGGGTAGCGATGCTATTAAGTATGGGTTTCTTTTGGGATTGATGAAAATGTTATGGAATTAGTTAATGATGATGGTGGTACAACTGTGTGAATGCACTTAACTACTGAATTGTACACTTTAAAAGGGTAAATTTTGTCACATGTAACGTATATTTCAATTTGTAAAAATTAAAAATGTGTCAGTGATATAAATTCTTTAAATTTATTTTGGAGAGAGAGACAGAGCATGAGCGAGTAAGTGGGAAAGGGGCAAAGGGAGACAGAGAGAGAATCTCAAGCAGGCTTGACATTCAGTGCAGAGCCCGATTCAGGGCTGGATCCCATGACCCTGGGATCATGACCTGAGCCTAAATCAAGAGTTGGACATCCAACCGACTGAGCCACCCCGGCTCCCCAGTAATATGAATATTTAACTTGAAAAATAATCAAATGAGGAGCATCTGGCTGGCTTAGTCAGTAGAGTATACAACTCAGAGTCATGAGTTCAAGCCCCATGTTGGACATGGAACCTACTTAATTAAAAATAATAATAATAATAATAATCAAATGAAACAAACTAGAAAGTTCTTCTACTAAACTTTCAAACAACGACAACAGTAAGTTTTGAGTCTTTTACCTGTGTAGTATTTATGAAAACAACTAGTCCTTTTGTTTTGTTTTGTTTTGTTTTAACCAATATGAAAGCAGGACTCTCAGGGCTTATTGTTTTCTTATCCAAATATGAGGAAAATAGCACCTGCCTCACAGAGTCATTGTAAGGGTTTGTATTAGTCTGGATACTCCAAGTTGCAGATGCCACAACTGGAATAAATGTCCAAGGATTTAGTAGGTAGAAACTCCATTAGAAAAATAGAAGCTGGAAACACTGGGAACTGATCTGGAACAGCCCTAATCCTAGTGGAGGCAAGAGGAAAGGAAAGTTGTTGGCACCATCCTTGACTAACAGGCAGTCTCAGGAATGTTCAGCAAGGCCATTGTCAAGGAGTCCTCCAGTCAAGGTCAGCCATCAGATGAGAGCTATGTCTCCAAAAGTGGACTCATCTCAGTCACTGGCTAAGAGTGTGTCCACGAAAAGAGTGGCCTCAGTGCAAATGTGACAATAGACTTCAGAGCATGGTAGGTAGGGCCTTTGGTCAAGTAAGCACCCTGTTTTTGAAGGTCCCCAAGTCACATTTTCGTGAATGCTGCAATGTTAAATAATGATGTCTAACAAGTGTTCACCATAGGATCTAAGATAGCACATTCTACTAAGTAAGTGATTGATGAGTGGTCACTATTGTTATTATTTCTGGATCAGCATAATTGAGACATGATGTTGGATATGGTAACTCTGTCCACTGCTCAGCCTGATGTCCCCCCCCCCCCCCAGGCAAAAATCATTCCCTAGATATCATGCTAACTGGGGTGTTCCATAGATGTCAATAAACCACAACCACCGGAGTTACAGGGACCAGGGGTTAGGTATATTTAGGAAGGTTGGTTTTTTTTTTTTTTTTTTTTGATGTTTATTTAATTATTTATGAGATAGAGTGTGAGCAGAGAAGGGGCAGAGAGAGATGCCTGTGAGAGATTCTGTGTCTACAGAATCTGAAGCAGGCTACAGGTTCTAAGCTGCCAGCACAGAGCCTGACGCGGGGCTCAGACTCACGAACTGCGAGATCATGACCTGAACCGAAGTTGGACACTGAACCAACTGAGCCACTCAGACACACCTAGGAAGTCTTAAGTGGACAAAGTTGGAGCCCTAAAGAACAAGAGAACGAGGGAATCCCAGGCAGGCAGAGGGAAATTACCTGTGGATGGGTCTGCTGTCAGCCATCAAAGGTGAAAGTCATGAATTCCAGGATGAGCAAAGGCCAACAGCGATATTGAGACAGTGGTGAGTCACAATATTTCCTCATTGACTATACTGCCAGCGGTGACCTCCTTCCGCTGAATGTGAGAGAAGCACCTTTGGGGAAAGGGTTCACGGCAGGCAGTGGAATCTCCCAAAACAAAAGAGACAACAGGGGGCCTTGGAAAGACTTCTTGTGGGCTCGGAGTAAATACTACAAATTCAAGACGCAAAACGGAACCCTTTTCCATAGTGTCAAAGAAGTTCTGCGTGTTATTCACCAAGGAGGCAGCTTTCTGGGGAAGAGGAAACTCAGTGATGGAGGATGGGGAATCTTAAGATTTCTAGTTCATCCATCGTTCTTCCCTCACTGCATCAGTGACTTGGAGCCTGTCACCTAACTTTGAAACTACTTTCTCATCCTTTATGAGAGGTGCTAGAAATGCTTGCTCTCCAAGGCCATCCCCAGCCAGAAGAATGCTACAACGTTGCCCTAGGTAATCACTAAAACAGTAGACACTGAGGATTTCTGATCCAAAAGCTATTTTATCCCTTTCAGCTCTCTGCCTCTTATTTTACTCCAGGGGGGAGAGAGGCAACTGCTGCCATCCATCAAAGGTGAAAGTCATGAAATCGCTAATTGGTTTTGAATTTAGTCTCATCAGGGGGTCAAGAAAAAATTTGGATCAGAGCTGACAGTTTCGAGTTTGTCCTTAATTTATTGTCTTTGACAAAAAGAAAAGATGAGATACATTTTTCAAAAGTAGAAGAGAAAAGGATCTCCCAGGTATCTAATTTGCATGTGAGAAATAGGCCTTGACCATCAAGGTTCGTGAAAGTTTGAGTTTATACTGAAAGTGATAGTTGACTCTCAGATAACAAAGGAATGAAAGGGAACCGGACATGAATAACCCAAAATTATGCCAGCGGGGGGTACCGCAGGGATGACCGAGCTGGCACCAAATCTGATCTAATTGTTGATAGCTCGCCCCGCTCCCCCACTGTGGGTGTGATTCTCTTCTCTTCCTCTTTTCCATCTAAGGACCTCCCGATGTCATGCTTGTCTTCTATGCTCACAAAGCTTAGAGAAGAGGAGACATATGGAGAGACCCCAGTCAATGAAGGCTTCTATGCCTCCCCTCGTCCTGATCCCCATCAGCTAAAATGCCAACTTCTTCCTTCTACAATCCTAATTATCTGGAAAACCCAAGCTCCTTATCTGCTAAATACTGTACACCAGACCCAGTTTAAGCTACTTGATTTGAAGCAGCACATGGGGGGGGGGGCTTCTGAACAGCTCAGTTGGTTAAGTGTCCGACTCTTGGTTTTGGCTCAGGTCATGGTCTCATGGTTCATGGGATTGAGCCCTGCATCGGGCTCCACCCTGACAGCACAGAGCCACGGAGCCAGAGATTCTTTTTCTCCTTTTCTCTCTCTGCTCCACTCCCACTCGTTCTCACTCTCTCTCTCTATCTCTCTTTCTCTCTCTCTCAAAATAAATAAATAAACCTTAAAAAATAAAGTAGCATGTGGAGATGGGTGATGCAGGGTAGGGGGGACTGTGTATGGAAGTTAGAGAGAATGGAAATGAGAGGTTGCTTAATCATGACTCCACCCACCTTCTTGAATGGGAAGGACATCTCTATGTTAACCAGCGAGAATTTGCACACCCATCAGCCTGACCCTGGATAACTGACATTTGAGTACTTACATGAGCTACTACGAGAGTCAATAATCATAAGCCCTAGAGATATGCAGTGGGTATACACCTGCCCAGCCAGTGGGATTGCCACAAGCATTTATAATGTTCTTAATCCGAGAAGGACCTCTTTTCCCAACACCCCTCATGCCGCTTCAGTTGAGTTCAATATCACAGCCACTATGTAGACACGTTTTCTATATCAGCAACTGAGATAGATGCGGAAGACACAATGATGAATCAGATGGGGTCCTATTAACTCATAGACCAGTGGGGGAAGCAGTTATAAATAGATCATTTCAGGGTGACAGCATAAGCTCATTGATAACGGGAGGCATCGGAGGCGATGAAAACAGAGGAAGCCGTGTACCCCAAATAGGGGAGAATTTCCTTCTCCATCTTTATAAAAATGCTCTGGGGAATTTCATTGTCTTTTCAACAATATCTCTGAGTAGCCATAAGTCATAAAAGAGTAAATTTTACGCTGAATGTATGTTTCAAGTTCCAGCAACCTCACCAGCATGATAATCTCTAGAAATCATGTTCTATTTCAATTTAGGGTGCTAATTATCTCTTGAAGCTTTTTAGCTTAAGGAAACAGACTCTGTTGACTCGGTCTCCTTAGAATAATATGTCTTAGTTACTGAATCCTCGTGTTTGCTCATTTTCTACACTGAAGCATCATTCATTCTCACTGGGATTCCAGGGACAGAGTGTAGAGTGACTTCTGAAGCTGGAGATGGGGATGGGGTGGGGGGGGGGATGTTGAGAGGCAAAGAGACATAACTAGAAAAATAATGAGGTACTATGTCAGCTGGAAAGTTAGAGCTTTAATTAGGAGGTGATTAATATCAAGAAACTTTGGTTGTCAACCTTCTTCTCTCTTAAAGCAAGGCAGTCCGTGTGAGTGACCTGGGCTGGTGTTCTCTTTGCAGCCTGGATTAATGATAGAAACTTGGTAGATGATTCCTGCTCAGAAAGTCAGTCCTCCTAGCCAGGAAGTCCACCCTGAGTCCCTTCACAAGGATGGATGATATCGTACTGCTGCTCACACTCCACGACTGGAGAGGACATGGGTAGCAACCCTTTGGTTGTGCCGAGTTGGTCCTGGGAGGTCATTTATCGAGAACGAATTTAGAAAAAGGCAACATGGCAGGAATAAAAAGGAAAGGTCAGGGAACATGGTGAGGGGTCGTGGACAAGACGGCTGGACTCTTAAACAAAAAGGACTGGAGCGTCTAAGTAGCTGACACAATGAAGCAAGAGATATGAAGGAACAAACACAGGACAAGGTACAGGAGAATCGAGGGCTGATTCTAGACTTACTTCATGTTGAATGTTGAAATTTATGGCTGTGGAGTTTCTCTCACATGTCCGGTGACTTGTTTATATCTTGGTTTCCCCCAAAGTGCCACTGGGACAGTGATAAAACCCATCATAAAATTCTGTGGAGGGCTAATAAATGCATGCAACATGCACACATACGTGGGCACAAATGTGTGTATGTGTACACATAGAACTCAACCTGGTACATAGAAGTTTAGAAGGAATTCCATAAATACCCATTCTTCTTATTGCTTTTATTATTGTTGTTGTTGTTTCTGTTATCTTTGGAATCACATATTCTAGAGTCTGGGAACAGATCTTTGATCCTGAGGGACATTCTTAAACATCCTTCAAGACTTTTGGGTTATATGACTAGTGACACGTTTTTGCTCTGGTTCAACCATTTCTCTTCATCTCCAGTAACCGAGGGTGAGGGATTAGGGCTGCCCTACAGTTTATAATACCCTCTTATTGAATAGGGAAAGGGTTAACATTGGGCAGGGAGGGATAAGGGACCTTCAAGGAGGCAGAATGCAGCTGCAAGTTGGAGGCTGAAGAAGCGTGGTCTTTGGGGAAAGAAAAAGGATGTGGGTATTCCAGACCCCTCTGGGCTAGGTGCCAGGCGTGGAGCCTCACAAACTTTCTGATAAGGTCTCAATAAAAAGTCAGCGACAAAATTCCTCAGTAGCGACCCAGTGGGGGCCCCTTTCACTCTTTTCAGCTCTTGAGAGCTTTCTACTTTCTCTCAATAAACTCTATCACTTTGCTCCCTCTCTGTCGTCCGTGAGATTCATTCTTCGACTCCATGAGACCCATCCACGGGGTCTCCATGAGGTTAGTACAATTGCCCCTGTTTTACACATAAGGCAACTGTGCGTCAGGGAGATTAACTCGCTTACAAAAACTGGAACCACCTGGGGAAATTGGAAACCCTGGAATTGAACCAAGGCATGTTTGGTGTTAGACTTCAATCTCTTCATCCCTCCTCTTTCTGCCTCCCAATAGCGCCATCATTAATAACTCATAAATGTGATTCAATGGCCCTTTTCTGCCTCTTGCCTTGCACTGCTCTCTAAGAGGCTTGACAAACCTTTCTGCTGAAGTCATCTGCTTTTTGTTTAAAGTTTATTTACTTAGAGAGAGAGAGAGAGAGAGAGAGAGAGCGCACACGAGGCAGGAACAGAGAGAGAGGGAGAGAGAATTCTCATTGTTAGCAAAGAACCTGATGTAGGGCTCGAACTCAAGACCTGTGAGAAACGCTTAACCAACTGAGCCTCCCAGGTACCCCTGAAGCCACCTGCTTTTAATCTTGTGATTTGGAAAGGTCAAAGGCACATCTCTGATGTTCTCAGTTGCTCAGCTCCTTCTTATCTCTGTTATCTGCTGAGTGTTCTGATACATCCCTCATCCTTTCCCTTAGGGGACCCAGTAGCCATGTATCTTGGTCTCCTTCACCCCCCCCCCCCACCAGCTGACCAGCCCCCGCAGTGTGCTACAGCCTGGTAATTCTCAGCACCAGCAGCATCTTCAAAGAACTTGATAGACGTGCAAATTCCCGGGGCCCCTGTCCAGACCTCCTGCACCAGAAACGCTGGAAATGAGGATCTCTGGATGATTCTGAAGCACATACGATTTTGAGAACTACTGTGATGGTCTAGTAAGGTGGACCCACGCATTGTTCAGCATAAAAATTCTAAGAGGATCCTCTCTCGTTTCAATCCATGAAATGATACAATGTGAAATTCTCAAAAATGTTCTAACTCTCTTTATATGAATCCACCATGCTCGTGACTGAGATGGTTACAATAAAACTGGGCTTGTGTATATGGGGGTGGGGTGGTGCACAGAAGAGACAAAGAAATCCTATTTGAATGCTAGACTTTAAAGGACACTGTTAGCTGGAAAGCAAACTCACAGAGTCTCAGTTACAAAAAAATGCAGCGGTTACATTTTGGAAACCTGTATGTTAATTTCTGGCGCATGGGCTTATGCACCTCTTCCTCGCTACAACGTAGTCTGACATTTGCTCTCCAAGTTCTTAAGGAAAATTATAGAGCAGTGCAGGGAGTTGGGGACAGGCCAATGCCCAAAGGTGAGAGAGAAATTTAATTACGACACAAAGGATATGACCTGAGGTAGCAATGCTTATAAGAAAAACTGTCTTCACAGGAGAACAGTTAAACTTGACTGAATTCAACCAATTGAACTGATAAAAAGCTAATTATGGTATTTTTTTTACCCCACTTTGCAGAATGAGCATCTGTTTTATTACAGAAATACTGGTTTGATTCTGTGGTGCTGTCCAGAGCAATGGAGCATATCATGTAATATAAAAAATGTGTTCCATATTATCTTTCAAACATCTGAAAGCCTCCAAATCCCCAAGCACCGTGGTCCCTTTGGCTTCTCCTCTTAAACAAGCTCCTACACAGCGGGCAAAAACTTCAGGGAAATGATCCTTTTTTACGATATTGCCAGAGAGAAAGAGAGAGAGAGAGGGAGAGAGAGGGAGGATTGCTTTTCCTCTGGGCTCCCATTTTGCACCTGCCTTCGCATAGAAGTGGAGTGATTGTCCCAACGTCACACAATTACACAGATTTGGGAATCAAGCTCAGATTCCGAGTGCTTAGAAAGGGTGAGTAGAGCCGAATAGAAATAGAAGAAGGAAGTGTCAAGTATAAGCAGAACATCCATCTAGATGCTCAACTGTCTGAAAACGCCTGGTTCCAGAAAAATCAGAGAAGCACGCGTGTGTTTCATTCTGTAATTAATCCCCGGGCGAAGTAGGGCACCCTTGAGTCACCTGCCGTTACAAAGGGGATGTTGGCCAGGCTGGGCTCCTAAATGGCTCTTTAACCTTCCATGCAGCGTATTTCTGTTCTGTTTCTTTATCCCTTTAACTGCTCCCGTCTCCCCAGCACAGCTCCTCCTAGAGTCTGTCATCACACCTCACCTATCCTGCATTGGAGCCCTAATAAGTTTCTTTTTGCCACAGAGAGCTTATTGCTAAGACTTTAATGAGCTGCAGATTGCATTTACTTCTCTGGTAAATTGTTCATTACCCTTGCAAGGAAAGACACATTTTTGCCATGTTCATTATTTGAGACACTCATGTTAAATCACCGTATGTGCACTTGTATTTTATTTTATTTCCACCCGTACATATCCATCCTTCAATTTCAATTATAAGAAGAATAAAATATTTACAATGTTCTGCCACCTTTAAATTTCTCAAATGAATTTTCTGAGCATTTTTCAGCTATAATAATTTTCTTCCAAAGACTGTTTCAATTGAATTCATAAAATGTCACGATACATGATACATGTACACCCTAATAGTGAAGAACTCCTGATTTTGGAGACAGGCTGGCTTGCCTTTTACAAGATGTGCTTCTGGTTACTAGACGTGGCTTACTTCAACTGTTCAATACCAGTAACAATGGTTAATATTTATGCTACGCCCCCTTAGTGCAAGGTACTGTGAGCACTTAACATGCATTTTCCCTTTGCAGCTCTATGATAATCATATGGGATGAACACAAATATCAGTCCCATTTTACAGATGAGAAATCTGAGGTACAGAGACATCAGGCCGTTTGCTCAAACTCACACAGTTTTTGGGGCACCTGGGTGGCTCAGTCGGTTAAGCATCCAACTGCGGCTCAGGTCATGATCTCATGTCTCATGAGTTCCAGCCCCGCATCAGGTTCTGTGCAGACAGCTCAGATCCTGGAGCCTGCTTCGGGTTCTGTGTCTTTCTCTCTGTCCCCCTGCTGCTTGCACTCTGTTTCTCTCTGTCTCAAATGAACAATATTACTTTTTGAATCACACACTTCGTAAACAGGAGACTGGGATTCAAACCCAGGCAAGATACCTCCAAAGTCCACTCCCAGGGTCATGTTCTTTTAAATTCAGGTTTCCTCTTTTGTAAAACGGGGGTATTGTTACGGACCTGAAGGGTTCTTGAGAGAATGAGGAAAAAGAATGGGGCTGAAACACACAGCACAATGCCTGACTGGTGCCCAATGAGGACTTTTTCTAAAGATCACCATGAGGAACTTCCCAAGGTTACAAGCAAGTAAACAGCTCAAAGGTATTCAGGAACTTAAGGGAAAAGTCAAACAAATGATCATGACTTTAGGGGAATTTAGAAGTTGGGAACAACTAAACATGAAGATTGACATTTTGGGGAATAGGACCTCATCTCTACTTCCAGAATCCCTGATGTATTAAAACAAACAAACAAACAAACAAACAAACAAACAAACAAAACCTCAGAGACAAAAAAAAAAGGAAAAAAATGTAGGACTACTTACATTGGTTTTTCTAATCTCCCCAGGTTATTTTTCCCTGCCTTTTTCTTACATTCACTTTGTTCTTCCTAGAAATTTTCCAGGGATAAAGCAAAACTCTAAATGCTTTGTCATGGTTTATGAAAGGAAAGAAGCGTCTTTCCAACGCCCCCCTCTGGGCCAAGACCTTGGCTTAGCTCACTGGACCCTCTCACACTGTCACGAGAACGATGCTATCACCCCACACTACAGATGAGGACATTTGCCTCAAGTCCATGGAACTGACCTTACCCTCTATCTTGCCTTCAATCCCGAGATAAGCTCAAAGGAGTTCACTCTCACGTGGACCCATAAGTAACACAGTCTACATCAACAAAGAAAATCCCGCGCATCAGATTTCAAGAAAAATCCTTCCATTTGTTTATTAATTCAGGAAGCGCTCTCCTCTCACGGCTCTGTGTCTGCTCCCTTGGGGAAGAGAAACCAGTCTTTGCGCGTTGTTTTTGTGGCTACAGATTGACCCTTGGTTTAGCGCACCTCCTTGTCAAGTACCTGGGGCTTCTTGCTGTATTTGGATTTTGACACCCCCAGCATCCATTTGCTAACTTTTGATTCTCCTGGTTAGACTAGACGAGATACAGATGCTGTGAGCTGAGTGGCGCCTTCAGTTCTCATCCCGGCGCTGTCCATGTGCTTGCAAACAGCCCAAATCCCCCTTCCCCACCTTGTCGTGTCGGCCTCTGCTATAGGAGGATTGCGCTAACTTAATCTTAATCCTGAGCCACAATCGTCCTTTTCTCCACTGCCACCTTGCCTTGCCCTTCTTCTCCTTCTTTTGCTAAGTGTATTTTTTTAGGCTGAGAGAGACAGAGACAGAGTCACTTGGGGAGGGGCAGAGAGAGAGGAAGAGAGAGAATCCCAAGCAGGCTCTGCACTGTCAGCACAGAACCTGACTTGGGGCTCGAACCCATGAACCTGCGAGATCCTGATCCGAGCAGAAACCAAGAGCTGATCCCTCGACGGACTGAGCCACCCAGGTGCCTCAAGCTTTTCCCTTCTTATAAGATGGAAGCGAGCTCACTTATTTCCAGAATGACGTGGTTTTATTTTTTCCCCTTTTCTGGACTGGTAGAAAATAATGAAAGCTCGAGTCCTAAACACAGAGATAGGGGGAAGTTGAAGTTCTCTTTTTATATCAGACATCTAGGCTCCCTGGAGGCTCTCCCAGACCTGCTTTTCCTTTACTCTAGAACTGTCTCCTGGCAAGGCATTCCTTTTGGCAGTTTTTTTTTTCTTTTCTTTTCTTTTTTCTTTCTTTCTTTTTTTTTAAACACAGTAATGTAGGTAGGTTGATTTCAAAGTCTTCGGGTGAATTAGTTTGATGATATGTCCCTGAGGAGACATTACCTCAATGGAAAAGAGCCAAGAGGGGAGTAGGTACTTAGCATTAGCAAGTAAGCAGATAGGAGTTTGCATCCGGTCATAGAAACCCACATGAAAGAAACAGGCAAAAGGAGCCTGGATCTGACTCTTTAGAGAGAGACCCTGGCTTAGTCACGTCATCCAAATAGGATTCAGCTTCCTTCAGCTGTGCTAAATGCCCATGAGATTCCAGTTTAAATTGAAAAATCCTACTGAGAGAGAGGCAGGTGATGGCATTGCCAGAATGCACAGCCCCCTTGTCTCTCTCCTCCCAGCCTCACTTCTCGGTAACAGTGAACCCTCGTCCTGAGCGTGGGTTTCTAACACCGCCTCCTCTTGAGGACATGTCAACCGATGACAGCCTTCCCCCAATTCTGATTGTGCTCGCTCTCCAATATCTTTATCATCTCTTCCTCTACTGGCTCTTTCCATAAAGGAATTAAAGCACTTTGGGCTCTCTCTATGCAAGAGGGGAAAAATTGTGATTTTTCTCTTGGCCCCATGACTCCTGTAGGTATTGCGAACTCACTGCCCTCCTCCAAGAGCCAACCGTGCCATTTTTCTAGATGTTTCCCCACTGTATCCATTCTCCTAACACCTCGTCTTCTTGTTTTCTCCCTTCTCTTCTGGTTTTCCTTTTTAAATATTTGTTGTTGTTGTTGTTGTTGTTGTTGTTGTTTTTCTTCTGGGAGCCACCTTTATATGGCCACTATTACTTTTATTTAAAGACATTATTTGTTGGCTCTGGGCAGAAAAGGTAAGAATTTAGCTCATTTCTTTTTCTCTCTGTTCCTTTGCCATTTCGATAGTTACTTCTCTCCACTTCTTTCCTAAGTCATCAATTTTATGTTGTCTTTGTGGTTACCCATTATTTACAAGAAAATATGAGCACACCCTTCCTTCGTCTTTACCTACCCTCTGCCGTCTCCCATCCTCTGTAAACTGTACGTTGAATTCTACATTGCAAAAATGCATAACATGTATTTTCTGTTCTCTAAACATTATTCCATCTTCTGGTTTGTCAAAGGTTGATCCCTAAAGTTGCACATAAACCAGTGTTATTTCCATTTACCTTTTTTGCATAGTTGAGATTAAAAAAAAAAAACGTGTTTTTTTACACTCTTGAGAATTTTTTCTACCTTCTTAGTAATTCTAATAGCTGGGATTCACCGCATATCTCGTTTTGCAGTTTATAGATTTAATATTTTAATTTAGACCACCAGCTTTCTGGGCGTGATTTTCAACAGTGACTTTGTGCTCTAACTAATATCTACCTCAAGCCATATTTTGCTATTGTCCATCCTATAAATTTTGTTGTAATTTAAGGCATACAACTGTGTATAATATTAAAACAATTTCTACAGTTACGATAGCATTAGTATTTGGGGGAGGAGGGCTTTTACTGAATTCAAACTATAAAACACATGTCTTTTGAGAAGCACATATTCATAAAAGATTAAATATTTAACATATTTTTTATTTAGAGAGGAAGATGGCCTTAGACTTGGTTAAGCATATTTTTTAAAGGTAGTAATAAATAACAGAATGTTCAGCCCTTACCAGTTCACCCTTTTTTAGAGTTATCTAAAGAACCGAGGTGAGTGGAATTTTTCATATACCGAAATGAGATTGGAAAGACACATTTGAAGATGCTCTATGGTATAATAGAAACACTCCATACTCCCATTTCTCTATCACTGCTTTATTATATATAACACCCTATAAAATCATAGTTGTTTTAATCTCCCTTTTCATAATCATTATCATGGTTGTCATTTTAGCATTAAAAAAAGATCAAATTAATCTACAGCAATCTCTGGGTCTCCCTCATTTCCAAACCCATTAGCTTTATTATGTTTTTTTTTTTTAATTTCAGCTTCATTGAGGTATAATTGACATATAAAATTGTAAGATATTTAAAGTGTACATCGTGGTGATTTTATATACATATACATTGTGAAGGGATTCCCCCCTGCCATCTAGTTAATTAACACATCCATCACCTCACAGATTTGCTTTTTTATGAGTGTAAGAACACTTAGATTCCACTTTCTTAGCAAATTGTAATTATACAATACAATAGCATCAACTAGAGTCACAATGTTGTACATTAGATCTTCAGACCTTGTTTATCTTCTAGCTGAAAATGTGTACCTTTAACCAGCTTCTCCCTATTTTCCCCAAACTGCAGCCAGCCACTAGCAACCACTACTTTTCTCTGATTCTTTGAGTTTAACTTTCTTTTCTTAGATTCCACACATAAGTGATACCGTGTGGTGTTTGTCTTTGTCCAGCTTACCTCACTTAGATCGATGCCTTCAAGGTCCATCCATGTTGTGCCACATGGCAGGATTTCTTTCTTTCTAATAGCTGAATAATATTCCACTCTGTGTGTGTGTGTGTGTGTGTGTGTATGTGTGTGTGTGTGTGTGTAATTGATCTCACATATTCTTTATCCATTCATTCATTGATGGACGCTTTGGTCATTTCCCTCTCTTGGCTACTATAAATAATGTCGCAATGAACATGGGAGTGCAGATGTGTCCAGCTTTCATTCCCTTTGGATATACCCAGAAGTGGGATTCCTAGATCATATGATAATTGTATTTTTAATTTTTTTTTTGAGGAACTCAACACTGTTTTCCATGGTGACTGCACCAATCTGTATTCCCACCAATAGTGCATAAGTGTTCCCCCGTTTTCTGAATCCTTGCCAACATCACTGAACACTTTTCTTTATATGGTCGCTATTCTGGCAACTGTAATGTGATATCTCACTGGTTTTGATTTGTATTTCCTTGATGATGTGTGATGTTGAGCATCTTTTCATGTATCTGTTGGCTATTTGAATGTGTCCTTTGGAGATGTCTTTTCAGTCCTTTTGCTCATTCTTTAATTAGATTCTTTGGCTACTTTTGCTATTAGGTTGTATGAGTTCTTTGTATATTCTGGATATTAATCCCTTATCCAACAGGCAATTTGAAAATATCTTGTCCCGTTCTGTAGATTGTCTTTTTATTTTGCTGATGGTTTTCTTTGCTGTACAGAAACTTTTTAGTTTGATGTAGTCACATTTGTTAATTTTTGCTTTTGTTGCCTTTGATATTGGTGTTAAATTGAAAAAAATTATTGCCAACACTAACATTAAGGAGTTTATCCCTTATGTTTTCCTTTAAGAGTTTTATGGTTTCAGATCTTAAATTCCAGTGTTCAATCCATTTTGAGTTAATTTTTGTGTTTGGTGTAAGATAAGGATGTGGTGTCATTGTTTTGCATATTGACTGTCCAGTTTTCCCAACACCCTTTATTAAAGAGATTATCCTTTCCTCATTGTATATTCTTGACTCCTTTATTGTCAATTAATGGACCATATATGCTTTGGCTTATTTCTGAGCCTTTTATTCTATTCCATTGGTGGATGTGTCTATTTTTAATGCCAATACCATGCTGTTTTTATTATTACAGCTATGTAATACAGTTTGATATCTACAGTATAAAATGTGATGCCTCCAGCTTTGTTCTTCTTTTTCAAGATTTCTTTGGCTCTTTAGGGCCTTTTGTGATTCCTTACAAATTTTAGGATTGCTTATTCTGTTTCAGGAGGCAGGGTGGAGAATGTCATTGGAATTTTAATAGGGATTGACTTGAATCTGTAGATTGCTCTGGAGAGTATGGACATTTAAACAATATTAATTATTCCAATCCAAGAACGTGGAATATCTTTCAATTTATTCGTGTCTTTTTCAATTTATTTCACCAATGTCCTATAATTTTCCATGTATAGAGCTTTCACTCCTTGGTTATAGTTATTCATAGGTTTTACTCCTTTTGTTGCAATCATAAGTGGGACTGCCTTCTTAATTAATTTTTCTGATAGTTCATTTTCAGTGTATAGAAATGCAGCCAATTTTTGTGTATTGATTTGGTATCCTGCAACTTCACTGCATTTGTCTTTTAGTTCTAACAATGTTTTGATGGAAATTTTAGTTAAGGCCAGTAGTTTCAAATTCAGTGTGCATTAATTTCTAAGAGTACTCTTTCATTCATTTAGTCATATTCTAAAAGTTTGCTTCAATCCAAGGTCCCCCCCCCAACCCAGAGTTACTCACATGTTTATAAACTCTGACATGAAAAAAAAAAATAAAAAAGAAAGAAAGAAAGAAAGAAAGAGAAAAGGGAAGGAAGGGAAGGGAAAGGAAAGGAAACGAAAGGAAAGGAAAAGAAAGGAGAAGGGGATGAGGAAGCAAGAAGACATACTAAAACTTCTCTTTGAAAGTAAAATATGTCACTTATACCTTCAGTGATTTCAAGTTTAGAATCTTTTGGCACTCAGATGCAAGAGGAAGGGTCATAAAAAACATAGTTTGGTCTATAAAAGAAGGAAAGAGCTTGCCACCCTATATTTCAATCCATTTGATCCTACCACAGTACCCGCTCATTTTTTTAAATGTCATTTACTCGTGGCAGAGGCAAACAGTCTCACCTCCTGAAGGTGTTACCTTGTTAAGAAGCATAATGCCTTCCTAATAAAAATCTACGTGATTTATAGCATGTACACAGAGGAAGCAGATTTGGGGTAAAAATTGACAGCTATGGAAGTATCAGAAATGCCAGCTGCTGCACTGTGGTTCCCACTGGAAAGAAATTTGTCCTCTTGCTGGGAGCCATCTGTATACGAGTAGAAAGACTCACTCCCAGGAAGTCTCACCGTATCTGTGGCTAAAATCATCTAAACAGACTCTTTTATGGTCCCTTCATGGTTTTTAATGACAAGGAAATTAATAGTACATGTTTTAATATCATTGCAGACAAGAATAACTGGAAATATCAAGTAATAACTAAACATTAAGGGTGCTGTGTTCAGAATGTGTTCGGAATGTGTTCCTTCCTTCTTTGACTATTCCTTCTGTGCTCTCTGATCACGCCTCACCCCAAGTGGGCTAAGGACCCCTCTCATGGTGCCCACCAGAGTATCTTTTGCTCAACTTTTGTAACAGCTGATGCACTGTGCCTTAATTATCGTATCCCTTTCTGTTGTTAGCCGAAGGCAGAGATTGCGTCTCTTTGGAACGCACAACCCCAATATGTGGCTCAGTTCCTGGTGTATAATCGGCACTTAATAAATTTTAATGAATGAACAAACCTGCGTGGCACTGCACAGGCAGTTTCTCATCCGATTAGTACAATTATCCTGCTGAGTGAAAGCACAGATGATTTTATTAACACCCCCTTTTATATGGGAGTGGGAGCATAAAAAGCTCAGGGACACGATCTGCAAAGGTTACCCTGTGAATCAGTGGCAGAGGGGGTACTCCAAGCTCTGTTCTCTCAAGCTGCTGACACCACAGCACACAGGTGACGGTGAGTGACAGGTCTAGTGCCCGGGTCTCCTCAGACAAGATGGAGAGTCAGGGACCTAGGCATTCCCTAAGCACTATGGTTTTGAGCAAACCACTTAGGCTCTATTTCCTCATATTACCTAGGTAGAGAAAGTGGGCAGACACATGTGAAGGTGTGTTACAAAATAAAAACCCCAAGTAAACTAATGTTCTAGTCAATTATAATCCAAAATCATTTACAGTCCAAACATCCAGACATTTATAATCCCAACATTTATAATCCACACAGCCAAAAGCGGCCATTTCTTCATCCATCCGGGAGAGTCTATTGAGAGACTAACTAGTTTCCTTGTTTCCACTCTTAATATCCACTCCCCTACAATACATCTTCCACGTGGTAGCTAAGTGACCTGTCCAACGGGTGAAGCTTGTGTCTCCTAATTTAAGCCTTCCAAGGGCTCCTGGAATCTCAAACCATTAGGTCGCAACATGATCTTTCCGGAGACGATTGATCTCTGCTCACATTTCCAGTTTTATTGAGACCCAGTCTCACCCTGCTGGGTATACGCTTATCTCATTGGTCTTTTACCCTTCCTCAAAACAAATATGTAAGGGACGGCAGATAAATGTGTGGTGTATGTGTGTGTAGGTGTGTGCGTGTGTGTGTGCGTGCACGTATATATGCGTAGTGTGTGAGAACTCTATATGTAATGTGAAGGTCTTTTGCAAAATGAAACTACTCACATCATAAGATATTTTTCTAGCCATTTAAAATATGTCTAAAATGTCCATTTCTCATTTAGGGAGTATCTATTAAGGTCTACATATATCTATATTTATCTATAATTATCTATTCTTTACTTGAGAGAGCCTTCCTTGCCTCCTAGACTAGTTCTAGACTAGGGCTTTAGCTCTCTGTCCTAGGCTTCTAGAAATCCATAGAACCTTATTTTTTGCTTTCATAAAACTTATCACACCTGGGACGCCTGAGTGGCTCAGTCAGTTGAGCATTTGAGTCTTGATTTTGGCCCAGGTCATGACCTTACGGTGGTGGGATTGAGCCCATGGGGCTCCATGATCTGCCGTGAGCCTGCCTGAGATTCTCTCCCTGTCTCTCTCTCTCTCTGTTCCTCTCTCTCCATGTCAATGAAAAGAAAATTATCACAATCTTTCCATGTCTGTCTCTACAGAAACCTATACGTTCTCTGAGTCCAGAAAAGATGTTTGTTATCTTATTCATTACCATGTACTACGAATTTAGTATAGTTGCTATTAATGTAATAAATACCAAGTGAATAAGTGTTGGATGGACACTTGATGAAGAGATACAAAAATGTAACTTAATATGCTGGGTTTGAGTTAAGTGAAGGGCATAGAAAACTGAAATACGTTGTGACAAATGCTATGAAAAGACATCTATGGCTTTGTTTTTTAAGTATTCAGTCCTCTTTCTCTTACTTATTTTGGAGACCCACACCTTCCTATCCCTCTACTCTTGACACCTTTTATCCAGGCGAGCTGACCCCAATGCCTTGTTCCCTGGATGTGCATATGACCAAAACAAGGGCCTTCAAGGTCAGTACTGGTACGTGGACAGTGACTACAGAAAAGCGAGACCTTGCCTCTCAGTTGTTGAGCTTGGTGGAATGCAAGCTTCGATCTGTGGGGGGCCGTCTTTGCACCACATGGGGGAGTCCACTTAAAAATGAGATCAGTGTCTGGGAAAGAGGAGTTGAGCTAGCAGAAGAGAGACCAAATTCTGAAGATACTGTTGGAACGTTTTTATCAGATCGTGACTTGACGTTGCCAATGTCTTGACTTTTACTTTGAATGAAATAGCCAATTTTAATCGAAATTAAATTAAGTTTAGCTTAAGTCAGTCTGAGTTCAGTGTCTGTAAACTACAATGGAAAATGTTTGAACTCATTCTTAGAGGCAAGTGCAAGGGGCAATGATAGATGCCTTGCCCAAGGGGAGACAGAGGGTTTCAGAGAAGCCCACATGGAGGACATTCCTGAAGCTAAACACAAATTACGGTTGTTAATACTCGAGAGAAAATTAAACTTGAGCTTGGTACCAATTGCATTTTGGGCACTCATGCCCTTGATAGAAGGCACTGAGTCATACCTAAATGTATGACCTTATCACTTGGAGCCAAAATATAAATAAGCCCATACATACACTTAGCCCATAATCTTCCCTTTCCTAATCCCTAATTATCCAGATTTTTGCAGGGCAGCATAACTTCCCAAGCTATGCACCTACCAGAATAGTAACCAAAGAATCAGATCTTGAACCCACTCTAATCGCACCATTTACCAGTAGTATTAAAATACCACAGGAAAACTTCTCAGTTTCTCTTAATTTCACAGATCCCCTCTTCTTTATCCATAAAATTATGCTAGAAATTTATAGCTACGTGGATGGAACGGGAGAGTGTTATGCTAAGTGAAATAAGTCAGGCAGAGAAAGACAGATACCATATGTTTTCACACATATATGGACCCTGAGAAACTCAACAGAAGACCAGAGGGGAGGGGAAGGGGGAAAAAAAAAGGTACAGAGAGGAAGGGAGGCAAACCATAAGAGACTCTTAAACACTGAGAACAAACTGAGGGTTGATGGGGGGGGTGGGGGAGAGGGAAAATGGGTGATGGGCATTGAGGAGGGCACCTGTTGGGATGTGCATTGGGTGTTCTATGGGGACCAATTTGAAAATAAATTTCATATGAAAAAGAAAGAATGAGAATTAAAATACCACATGATCATTAAAAAAACAAGAAATACCTACTTAAAAATGGGTTAACATATAATAAATGCCCAGCATGGAGCATAGCACATCATAGAGGATTATGTTTAGTTAGCTAAAATGTTCTGAAAGAATTCTGCAACCTGACTTCTCATGCTAAAAGATTTTACACAATTTCTTCAATTTAAGTATAATGTCTAACACAACTTGAAGAGTCAATAACTCTTTCTGGAGGAAATAAAATAAAACGGAAGACCATCATAGGGTTAGGACCCACTTTGTTTCAACTTTCTTCTCTGTCCACTGTAGCCATGATTCTATGTTCACTACTCCATGCATACCTCATCTCCAAATTCAACAGATGTATTTTATCTCTTACCAAACTTGACCTCTATGTAACATTAAATCCCATAAGCCATTTTTCTTTTCTTAAAACTATCTCCTCTGTGTTTCAAGGAATTGCTTCCATTTTCTACTTTGTGAACACCTCTCTCTCTGTTGAGTTGGTTAGCCTTTCTCTAAACCTAATTACTAAAAGCTGGTCTTTAGATGGGGCCTCTGGGTGTCTCAGTCAGATAACGGTCTGACTTTGGCTCAGGTCATGATTTTGCGGTCTGTGAGTTCAACCCCCGCATCGGGCTCTGTGCTGACAGCTCAGAGCCTGGAGCCTGCTTCGGATTCTGTGTCTCCCTCTCTCTCTGCCCCTCCCCTGTTCACATTTGGTCTCTCTCTCAAAAATAAACATTAAAGAATTTCTTTTAAGAAATTGTGTTTAGGTGATTACCATGGGAAGAGGGAAATGGGGAGTTATTGTTTAATGGGAACAGAATTTCAGTTTGTGAACATGATAATTTTTGGAAATGAATGGTGGTGACCATTGCACAACATTATGAATGTATTGAATGTCACAGAATAATGCACATAAAATTGGTTAAAATGGTAAATGTTACATATGTTTTACAACACTAAGAAAGTTGGTATTTGTCCAAATTTTTTGTCCCCGTCTTCTTAGTGTTCAATATTTTCTTTTATAGTAATCCCACCCAAGCTGAAACTTTCAACTGTCATTTATACTCTATCCTTTAAACTTAATTTTAAAATCTATTATCTTCAGTGTCAAATGATGCCCTGGACCCATCGATTTGGTCACTCAGAAATCATTCACTGCATGCCATTTACACATCCAACACTGAGCTAGCAATTAGGTATAAGTTGTAAACCAACAGGTATTTTTATTTAAATATTGGACCTAGTTAGGGTTCTGTCCAAATTAATCCTGAAACCAGGAGTTGGGTACCGATCATTTGGGGGAGGGAGGGTTATGAGAAGCACAAAAGGATAGGAAGCAGGGAATGGTACGTTCATGAAGAGGGTGCATCATTGTGGGGTGTGGGCATTTCATCCATTGGGGACGCTCTCCAGGCTATATGGAACTACCTTGGAAGGATCCCACCAGAGCTTGGAAAGGCTGGCACATATACGCACAACCCCCACCTCGCACTGTTTGCAGGTTGTCCCCATGTACATTAACGACTTCACACTTCCTCTAGATCGTGCCTGCTGGAAGGCAAACGAGTCCCCATGATGCTGGAGAAATTCCTCAAGCAAGAGGGACTTGCTTCCAGACTCCTTTGTGTTTTTTTTTTTTTAATTTTTTTTAATGTTCATTTATTTTTGAGAGAGAGAGACAAAGAGTGAACGGGGGAGGGGCAGAGAGAAAGAGAGACACAGAATCTAGAGCAGGCTCCAGACTCTGAGCTGTCAGCACACAGCTCCATGCGGGGCTCGAACTCATGACCCGCGAGATCGTGGCCCAAACCGAAGTCAGATGCTCAACCGACTGAGCTGCCCGGGTGCCCGCTCGGAGCCTGGAGCCTGCTTCAAATTCTATGTCCCCCTCTCTCTCTCTGCTCCTCCCCTGCTCACGCTCGGTCTCTCTGTCCTTCAAAAATAAATAAAAACATTAAAAAAAAAAAAAAAGATCACAGTCTTCAAGTACTTTCCCTCTAATGGCACACTTGCGGTATAACAGAAGCGAGTTTCAGACCCACATATGACTGACTTCCAAATCCAGTCTCATCTTCCTCTTCTGTAAAATGGGGCTAATGGTATTTTTTTTCAAAGCATTGGTGAAAGAGTTAGAGATGTTACCATCTATGTAATATCAGGCATGGTGCCTCCCAGGGTAGATATTTCATACACGTTGGTACCTCCCATGGGCAGAACTGGTTCATCTCTTTCTTGGTAGAGGACCAAGAAAGTATGCCTTCTTTCTGTTGTCAGCACCTGAAATAGTCACAGAAGTTCAATAGAAGAATGCTCAGTCTTACTTAAGTCTTTTCCCTCTGTGTCTCCTGCCTTCCATCACCTTCCATTCCAGCTTACCTTCTGTATTTTCACTAAAATGATATATCTAAAATAAAAAAACCTTCGGGCTGCCTGGGTGGCTCAGTCATTTAGAGGAGCCAACTTTGGCTCAGGTCATGACCTCAGGGTCGGTGAGTTCGAGCCCAGCCTCAGGTTCTGGGCTGACAGCTCAGAGCCTGGAGCCAGCTTCAGATTCTGTGTCCCCCCCGCCCCTCTCTGCCCTCCCCCACTCATGCTCTGTCTCATTCTCTCTCTCAAAAATAAATAAATGTTAAATTTTTTTTTTAAAAATAAAAGCCTTTAAGGGTTATTGCCACTTACACTGTAATCCACAATTGTTCAGAGTGTCACTGAATGCGTTTCATGGTCTGTGCTGTTTTCCTGCACACACAACACCAAACTATCCAGGGTCCCCTGGTGGTCCTGTGCTGCCTCCGTCTAAAGGCTTCTGTGCCCTCACTCTGCCTGGGATCTTCTTCTCAAACGGGTCTTCATCCCCAGATCAGGTCAGTCCCCCTCTGTGAATGCGTCTTTCCTTAACCGCTGAGCTCCTTAGCTGCCTTGGGCTTAGTTTATAAGAAACCCTTTAGGGTCCCCTCCGAACCTTACGCACCGTCTGCAGAGCATTTATTGCAGCCTCTTGCAGAAGCCGTACACCACGAGAGAAGAGATTATATTGTATGTATTGTCTTTAATCCCAAAATCTAATCAATGAGATAATAAAAGAGTGACTGTGTAGTGTTTAATGGGCCAATTGAACACAGTTGTAGCTCCTGCTAGCCTTTCTGAAAGTCCTCAATGAAATACTCTCAGATAGTTTTACAAGCAGAAGTTTCATCTTAGTAAGTCATGGCATGCAAGTAAAGACAATTGACTGAGCAACGTTTTTGCACAAATTGATCGGAAAATACAGGGGGGATGAGAACACAGAGGTTTCGGGAACCAGCGGAAAACTCCGTCAAGTGCCAGTTGATATTATGCTGTCTCTTACACTCTGGTTGGCGAAGACACTCCTGAGGTGTACATTTAGCCGTAAATAATTAGTTCAATTACTGGAGATGGGGAGTGGGAGTGAATAACAGGTGATGGCACCAGTATTAATAAGTCCATGAAGATCTTTACTCATTGCACAGATATTTGTGAGTATGTGCCAGGCAATGAGTAAAGGATACAGCTTCTGGTCTGGGCCCTGCTCTGGTGCAAGGAGGAAGGATCCCATGTGGAATCCTGGTGACCCACCTGGGTGCCTTTTGGTATCCCTTCCCCAGTTGTAATGGTAAAAGGATAGGCAGGGCAACCTCTGACTGAGAAAGACATCATGACCAGAGGGTCAGGTCCCTCAAAGATGAGGATCTGGGTCTGCAAGCTATCTAACGAGGCCAGCAGCAAGAGTAGCCAAGGGGAAGAGGAATCTAGAATGGACAATGCAGCAGAGAGGTGATTACACCAGTTGCAGCCTTGAGACCAACAACAGCTGGATGAACATCGTTTATCCTTCTATCTTTCATGTTACAAGCTCCCCTCAAGAATAGAGTTCCGCCAGGGGGCACCAGGGTGGCTCAGTCGGCTAAGCATCTGACTTTGGCTCAGGTCACGATCTCACAGTTCGTGGGTTCGAGTCCTGCCCTCAGGCTCTGTGCTGACAGCTCAGAGCCTGGAGCCTGCTTCGGATTCTGCGCCTCCTTCTCTCTCTGCCCCTCCCCTGCTCGTGCTCTGTCTCTCTCTGTCTCTCAAAAATAAATGTAAAAAAATAAAAATAAAAATAAAAAAATAAAGCTCCACCAGAATCCTGCAGAAACTGTTTTGACTGTATATGGGTAAATTCATCGGAAGCACACAGGGGTGAACAATGGCAGACATAGAGATTCACTGTTCAGAGCCACCTTCATGAAGGATTTATTGCCCAGTCAGGAGGCTACGGTCAAGAAACAGTCTCCTGCTGTTATTTCCATCAGAGTCTGTCTGTAGAGAACTGTCTCATCTAAGGTCATGTCCTCCCTAAAGCAGCATGCATCTTGTGACCGAGTGAAGCGAGGTGGGTGTAAATCTGAATGATCAGATACCTCAAGGCTCAGTATATGAGTATAAGCTTGTAGCAGATTTCACCTGAACTACAGCCCACTTGTGGATGGTCTTGGTAGATCATTGCAAGGCAAGTCTCTCCCAATGGGTAGAGATTGGATTATTCACTCTGTGTTGAACGAGAAGTTCCCTGAGGTCAGCTTCTATGTGAAACTTGGGCAGTGGCAAATGAAATGGCCTGGCCGGCCAGAAGAAATGTAAAAGGAGAAAGACTGGAAGATGAGTAACAAGGAGGTCTGGGCTAAGGGGAGGAGGGCAGGCAAGTGATGGAAAGTGACCGCATCGAATTTCTTCCAACCTGGAAATACAAGCAATTCATTCTGACAAGAATAGACCTATGAATACGTGAATCCACATGCATTGTGGGTATGGTCATGGGTTCCCTTCCCTTTTTGCAAGGCCTCAAAGGCATCTTTGTGTGGACCTGTGATTACAAGATCCGCTTTTCATATGTCACCACTTTGAATCAAAGACCTATATATGGTGCAGTGTCCCCAATAAGATGCCTATGTGCCACAAGAAACCCAAAAGTGAAAGGAGTAGAGTCCGTGCTTGCCATATCTCCTGGTGACTCACTTGGGGAATGTATGCTTCTTGTCCCCATGCTGTGAGTGGAAGCATAATTAGCTTTTTATACAACCACATCTTTCTCATGCCCTGCTGTGTCTCTTTGGACCACAGTCACCACCTGTCACGTATAGATTGCTGAAGTGTATGAAATACACATCAGGCTACTGTAGTCCCCAGATTTTAGTTTTGCCAAATGTCTTTTGAAATCCTTGTTCATTTGACTTGAAGTGAGAGAAAAGCATAATTCCACGGGGGGGGGGGGAGGGAAAATTCCCCAGAACTGAGTTTCTTTAAGGAAACGCTCTCTCTTGACCCCTGTTTTAAAATCCTGTTACCCAAGGTTACAAACATACGCTAAAGATAACACATGGGGGGCTTTGAATGCCAGGCCAAGGAGGTTGAAAAACACTAAAAATCATCCAAACCAAATTCTGGTGATGTTTGTTCCTGCCTTTATAGATATTTCTTTGCCTTTGCTTGTATTTTCTGCTAACACTCAAAAATGCCAATGGCATAGGCATGTTGGAGCCGGGTGGAAATTTGGCTTTCATTATATGCCTCAGATAATATATCGGCTCCCATTGATTTGAAACTGGACTGAGGTCTTCTAAAGAGACTTAAATTTATTTTCTGGGTGTTTAGATTGGACCAATTTCACTCAATTTTGAATTTCATTACAAACTGCCTTCTGAATTCAATGGAAAGCCCATTTCCCTTGCAAGTCCACCAAAAGCATCTCTCCAAATTGCACTTGAACTTTTCTTAATGGGATATCAGCAACCTCCATGATAAATATTGATCTTGTATTCAGTCATTCTAAAATAAAACATTTCCCATTTTCATGTGTTTCAGCCTATGGAGGCAAATGCTCCAAAGAAGAGGCTGGTCTTCACTTTTCATCAAAAAACCTAGTGCAGCTGGTTTGTACTATGCCAGGAGGATCTGAACAGGTTTTTCAATGCCTTCTCCTCAAATCAGCCATTAGATCTTGAAGCCCAGTAGTCAAGGGCTTATTGAAAATTTGTGGTGTCAGTAAGAGAATTACAAGGATACTCGCGTATAATATATACACCCGGGAAAGGCAGTTCTCTTTGTTCATGGAAAACCTATCATTTGGCCCGAGACTACAAATGTAAATACCTAAAAGTTTTATAAAATTTAAACTGCAGGGGGAAAAAAATGAAAGTATTATCTGTTTTTGATTAACACATCCGAGGTCTGGCTGTCTCTTGCCTGAGTCTTTCTAAATTCATCTCTCTACTCTAGGCATATAATCTTCCCTCTAAAACCTTGATTTTATCCTGGAACATCTGAGCCCCCCCCCCCCAAATTTTAGCAGTTCTCCATGGTTTAAATGTTCAAATTCTTAGTCTAGGGATCTAGAATATTTGTATTCTGGTTCCCAATTATTCCTACACCCCCGTTGCCCCTGACTCCTACAAGGATGAATCCTTTCCTTAAGTACCGTGACCCGGTTAGGATACAGAATATTCTGGCCTTCTCCTGCTTGTATCTCAAGAACACATAGTCCTCTCAAATGGTTTTCCAATGGAAAGATTTCATACTACAAAGTCTTAGAGAAGAACTTGGAAGCAGGCTTCTTTGGGAGATACCCCTGAAAACAGGAGTGAAGGAATGGGGACAGTGGGTCAAGCAGAGGAAGGTACATTATAAAGCAGATCACTGTTGTGAACAAATGGGCCTCAGTGCTTATGGGCACTTTCTTTAACAACCTATCAGAAAGAGTGTCAGCATTGTGTCCAAAGCTGGAAGCAGGAACATCTACTTCTAATCTTCCATTCCTCAATAGTGGGGGGTTCCTGGAAGGCATTCGTTCACCTACCTTTATGCGCTGCACCAGGTACAGGAGCTAAATAGCCTTCAGTAAGAAGAGATCTCTGCAGCAGAAAGTAGAACGTCACTGTGTCTCTTTGGGGTGCAATGCAGTCAAAGTACATGGAACTGTCCAACAGGACGTCACTCAGATCAGAGGTGGGCTGGGAGCCATGGTCCGTGGCATCAGTAACATTGGCTCATCTTCCATTGGTACTTCAAAGTGAGCCCAAGAGGGACGCATGGTTGCTTTGTCCTGGTCCCTGACTTCGGATGCACTACCTGGCTTCTGCTTTTCTAGTTCCCCCAGTGACTCACAGGCTCTATTTAAGGCCTTATGAATGACTTCTCAAAGATGACATGGCCCCAGGACCTCTGGTTGTTATGTGCTTGCGTGGTTAGTATATCAGCGGATAGGGCGTTATAAACGTGACATACATCCCTAGGCTCCAACGAGACGCTCTGCTCAACTACTACGACACATGACTTTTACTTTCACAGATGCTCAGAACCCCCTTTCTACACAGTTCATCTTCCCACCTCCCCTAGTTAACCACTAGTTTAACTAGTGGATTTAACCACTAGTTAACATCCTCTATTTAACACTTATTTGCCTATCAAAATGTGGCTTGTGACTCAAAATTCCACTTGGCTGCTGCACCATCTATGAAATGATCTCTGATTGCCCCAATATACAATGATCCCCCCTTTAGATTAATCCCTGTGATAACAACTAAGCAATTACTTCACGATGACACACAAATGTCAGCAGAAATGTCCCGTGCTTTCAGATTCAGAATCAACAGAGAAATCAGCCTTCTCGATTCTGCACCTGGAGGGCGGGGTGAGGGGGGTGAAGGTAACCTACATTTTTTTTTTCTGATTCTTGGTTGCTGTCTCCTCTGAATTAATTCAGTTTGTGGACCACCTCATAGATGATGTCTCTATTCAGACACATGTCAACATAGACCTGACCTGTAGCTCTTCTCTTAAGTCCAGCAACAGCAATAGCAATAACACAGCTATCAATCTACGTGAGGCTTCCTTTTTCCCAGAAAACTGACAAAACTTCTAATGTATCCTGGAATGGAAAAATTGCATTGGCCACGTGTGACGACAGGGAATCAGCTTTCTTCCATATTAATGAAGGCCCTTCAGTTTTCTGTCCCTCCTTTCTGTCTCCTACCTGTTTTTACCTCCCTCCATCTTAAATTTCTGTTCATTTCTTTTTCTCTATACCATGCTCTCAACCCTCCCACATCAACCCCGATGGAACCGTCATGGTATTTGCCTAACACAATCCGTTGCTTCCCTGAAAGAGACACTGGTACCATTTGTAAAGTAATGAGTTTGGCCTTTAAAGGGTGGCTATCACTAAAAGACGGGTATGAACCTGGTAATGGTGAAGTAGATTCTAAGAGAGATACTCACTGGGTCTGGCTCCACTTAAGGGAGCAGACACTGTTTCACTGGCACCCAGTAATGACAAGTCACTGAAAAAATGAGTCACTAAGTAAACAAATACAAAACTGATGTGTCCCCAAAGTGTCATTTTATCCATACACAACAATAATATAGTCATCTTGTGAGCCAGAGATGTTCAGATTTTTCCCAAGTCTTCTCTTTCTCTGAAGCCAATAAACATGGGACCCCAAATCACAACCAGAAACTGTTACCAGGTGGCCATGAGGAATTCTTGTAATAGAAGGGAAACTCACCAAAGTCTTTGTCACCAATGCAGGATCTCCTTGATGCCCTTCGGTAAGCATACAAGTGAGGACTGTAGGAAGAATCCCAAAAGAAAGAAAAATTGTACCAACGTGTCCAAATGATTGGACACTGTTAGTATAAACTCCCAGCTCCTTCTCTTAACAGGCATGCCCAACCCCATTCTTATTGACACATGATTTTCTAAGGCTATTAACCTATTCAAAACCGGTGCTCTGATGTCTAGCCATCCTAGGTACTGTGTTCTCCTTCAGATAATTCTGCCTGCCTTGCTCTATCTTTTGTATAATGTCTTAACAGCTTAACTTTCCTCTGTTCCAAGTTCTTAGCACAGTTGTATATTTTGGTTCAGGCACAGCAGTGATATTCTACAATTTGTAGCTCTAATATTTAAAACTCACACTACAAATTACGTTTTTTGTTACTCCATTTTATAGCCTGTAGCTTGTCCTACTCAACTGGATATTTGCCCCATTATAGATAATGTACATATGCTTCCGATAAATACTTTTCTCTTAAGTTCTGAGCTTTTTAAAGGCAGGAGCAAAATCCAGAGGCAGTAAGAGACCTACAGAGGTGTGAACTATACTATACAAATCAAGATGCAAAGGAGAAACGAGTAGCAACCATTTCATAGAGCATGTAAAAAGGCCCCCAAAAGTCTGCCTTAAATATGGTTGATAAGGATTCACGTCATTAGATTGAAATTTGAGGAATTGCACATGACTTTTTTTTTCTAAGTATGAGTAATACTGTCTTTGGCTTATGACCATGAGCAATCCAATGCAGGAGGATGGGATGAGAAGAGCACTGGAAATCTTAAGGAAAATCATTAAGACCCAGGGTGAGAGAGAGATTGCATCCAAGCAGAGGGATGTGATTTGCCAAGTGGGATGAGAAACACATCTGAAGTTACATGACTATAGCGTCATTGCCTGGGTATCCGCCATTAAAAAGAGAAGCAGGTGGTAAAACTCAGTTGTTAAGGCTGTAGGTCCAGCACCAGAGTGCGAAGCGAGCTCTTTCTTCCACCTGCTGCTGAAGCACGTTGGTAAGTTTCTGTTTCCTTCTTGGTATAATGAGACTGATAACGTCTACCTTAAAGAGCTATTGTCGAGGTGGCATTTTAAATTTTTTTAACGTGTATTTATTGTTGAGAGAGAGAGAGAGAGAGAGACAGAGCATGAGCATGGGAGGGGTCGAGAGATGGGGAGACACAGAATCCAAAGTAGGCTCCAGGCTCTGAGCTGTCAGCACAGAGCCCAAAGCGGGGCTCGAACTCACGAACCAAGAGATCATGACCGGAGCCGAAGTCGGGCGCTGAACCGACTGAGTCACCCAGGTGCCCCGTGGTGGCATTTTAATAGCTCACGGCTATGAGTACTTGGAGTGGCCTAGACACCACCTGGGAATGCGGTTGTGTAAGCTCATGCGATCCTTTGAAGGATATTGAGATCGGTGCTATGACTCACCAAGAGCAAGATGGCTTTGAGGAATCACTCGGGTTCAGCAGTAGGATGCGCTGGAACTACAATTTGAACCCAAGTGTTCTGATTCCAGAGACCCCCACGTCTTAACCAGATACCAGCCGTGCCTCCTCAATGGCCCATTCTACCATTAAAGTTCTCCATATATGAGACAATGCACAGAAATTCTTTATACGAGAACTTAAAACATAAGTACCATTTCTTATTACTTTATCAGTACTACGTGTGTAATTATTAAGTTCTCCTGGAAAATATTAGACTGGGTTTCAGGCAACCTTCATTCTGGGCTTAGCTCTGCTGCTACCTTGATGTACATCTTTGGCCAAGTCATTTCCTTCTCTGTTGCTCATTTTTCTTACCTGTAAAATGAAGCCTGGCCGTGATACTTCCTTAGTTTCTTCTCCAACAGCCTATGATTCATAGGTAAATGTAAGGGTTATGTATCAAACACCTTAGAGGTTTCACTGAGCAAACTTTAAAGACCTTCAACTTTGCTTCTTGAGTGCCTGCTTTTACTCAGTATTTTAGAGAGGATGCCAGATCGGAGGGGAATTAAGGGGGCTAACAATTTATTCACATTTTGTGTTTCATTCCAGAACGGAGAAGAAAAAGAAAAGCAAGTTTAAAAAAAAAAAAAAAAAAAAGAAAAAAAACAATCCCATCTTCATTTCCCAGAGAGAGGCTCAGAGCTACAGAGGTGGAGAGATTTCATTGCCTGTCCAGAGTGATCTTGGATGTCCCTTGAAATAAATTGATCTGGGGTCCTAACATATGTAATTTCAATTTCGGTAATGGTAGGTCTGCAGCATTAGCCGCGGTTGCCAAAAAAAGGGTTGACATTTATTGCAGGCTCAGACATGGAGAAAAATGATTCTTCACATGAATACATTTGCCTAAAGCAATGATAGTCTCAGAGGGAAATCATAAACAGAAAGAAAATGCTACTTGACTACCCTCAAAGCCAGGGAAACCTAGAGAGGCTGAAGAACAAATAATTAGCATTCAGGAGAATCCGCTTTCCTTTTTTCCTCAGCTCACTGTAACGGATTCTGCTGGTGTTCCGCCATAGCCCCTTGGTACTTTCCATTCTGTGTGTGCCAATGGCCTCCCGCTCGAGCATCTGTGCTTCTCTGCCTGGGGGCTTTCTCTGGCTGAGCGGGGGACAAGTGAGAGGCGCCAGGTGGCTGGTGATCCTGGGAGCAGCCCTCAAGTGATGCCACATGGTACCAAGTGGCTAAGGATCTCAGCTTCCTCGTCTCTCAGGTAGGCCAACTTTTGGATCTGTTCTCCCCAGGCATCAGAGGTCATGAGCAAGACCGAGCCCCAGTGCCTATGTCAGTGACACACTCTTTTGCAGCACCTGCACCTGGAATTGGCTTCTGTGATGGTTTGGAGAATACACCTGTCAGATCTCTGACTGCGGGGAAGCAGCGGACTGAGAGACCCAGCGGCTTTGTTCTTACATCCATCACTGCATTTGCACCAAGACCACGCTTCCCAAGAACTGCTCTCAGCCACTGACTGAGAGACAGGGACCCTGAGGCACGTGCGATATTTCTCTGCTAGCTTCCAGGACTCAAGGGCTCCCCACAGGCCTTACCAAACTTTTCTAAGAGGTCTAAGATGCTTCTGCCCGACGTTCCTTCTTCCCCGTCTCCTTCCAACTTCCACTGAAATCTGACCATTCTCCAGGCTTCTCCTAGTCCCTTCCCATTTTCTCCTAACATAGACACTTTCCCCCAATGAAATCCATATACGTGTGACCCTGCCTTGGTGTCTGCTTCTCAGAGATGTGGAATAACACAGCTTTCTTGGCTTTTTCTGTCTTATTTCCCTGTTGCCTACCAGTGTTTCCTGGGATCACCCAAATTGGGATGCCAAATTGGGATCACCCAATACACCACTTGCATTCAAATCTTTGTCTCACACCCTGCTACTAGGGACCCAACTTAAGAAGATCCTTCCTCCTTTAATTCATAACACCCCAGGTCTTGTAACTTCTACGTTCCCTCCATCACCTGCCCATGCATGCGTGCGCACACGCGCGCACACACGCACACACACATGGACACACAAGCGCGTGCACACACGCATGTGTAAACACTGGCAATGGAGAATTTTAACACAAAATCATTTGAGACAATACTCTTCCACAGGTTTAAACACAAAGTGGGTAGTGAATATTAAATGCGGACGTTTATTAGAGACTTCAAAGGGGGAAGTGCTGAAATCACAGATGCCTAATGATTGATTAATGTTCAGTCCTACTTCATACATGGGATCCATATAATGATGGTTTACATCTGGATGCATCAGCAGGACCCATCAAAGCGTCCAGATTCTACAAAGATTAGAAATGATATGAAAGTTTCCAGGACAAAGGGTGAAGATAACGGTAGCAAACTGATAAGGCCTTTCTCTTTGAGAACGCTACCGTATACGATAGGGTTAGTGACCATGCTGAATTGGAAGAAGGCTTAAATTGGGAGAAGAATGAAAGGCCAACGTGGAGTCAAGGGGCTTATTATTATCGATTTGAGCCTTGTATAAAAACATGCCCATTTGAAGCTCTCTTGAGATTTTATCTTTCTTCTGGCTGGCTTTATCTGGATAATA
Organism: Panthera onca; assembly: GCF_046562875.1. Classification (NCBI taxonomy): domain Eukaryota; kingdom Metazoa; phylum Chordata; class Mammalia; order Carnivora; family Felidae; genus Panthera; species Panthera onca. Next base: position 9,084,221 of record NC_138342.1, read on the forward strand.
CACTTTCACTAGTTAATGCTTATCAGATGAAAGCGCATCCCCCCTCTTGTTGCCTGGGAATAAGAGAGTCCTGGTACTGATAATATAGAGCAGATTTTAATCCAGGGTCCATGACCTCATCACCTTGAGCAACATGGACACAACACACATGTTAGGTAGTTTTGTATCCTATCTCCTCCGTTCGCATTTTTATCACAGCCATGGCTATGATCATGGTTTGCAAGTGAACAGATTCTTAAACCACTTCCCTCTGTTGCACTAAACATCTCATGCTGTCACATGAATTCCTTGTAACAATTAGATAAGCCATTTTTGACACATGGACGAGCCTGGAATTATAATGGAGTTAATACTCCGTGGATCCAATTCCTGACCAATGGGATATTGAAGCCAATGGTTAAATACAACCTTTTCCTGTCCCCCAGGTGGACAAGTTGGGGGATCATGACACACGGATCAAAGGTTTCCCAACAGAATTTAGCCTAAGAGATCCATACTGTGACCATCCCAACAACAAACTCTAAAGTATTCTTTCCTTCCTTCCTTGCTTGCTTCATTTTCCTAATGCCCTATCCTTTTCCTTGGGACTGCTTCCCGAAATAAACTATGCAATGCAAGCCTTTGCCTGAGATTCTGCTTTTTGAGAAAGCTTGACTAACACTAGTATCTAAAACTCATGGGAGAAAGGACAAAGGTAAAATCTAGAAAAACCTGGAGAAAAGAATTTGATATGGCTAAGGGCAGAGCATCTGCCTGGAGGTCAGTCCAGAAGCTCAACACACAGTATGGTAAAAACTTCAGTTTTATTTGAACTAAATTTGGTATCTGGGGATCTCCAATAGAATGGATAGGGTCTAAAATACTAAAATAAGGAGTTCTTGGTAGGGGATGGGTCTGTAATTTCAAAGAGCGGGAGATGAGGTGTTTCTCAGTGGTCATACTTTTTAAACTAACAATATAGTTAGGCATGGAAGTCACAGCACCATCAGGAAGGAGAGAGGATTGGTGGTTAGGGGTTGTCCAGAGCCTCATGCCCTTCCACGCAGGTGATGCTCCTTATAGTCATGACAGGACTGCCCAATACACTTGAAGTCACCTAAACAAATGAAAAAAACCTGTCAATTGTGTACATTCTGCAAAAGCATAAGATGGCAGAAAAAAATAATCGACATAAAAATATTAAAAGACAAGTATGAATAGCACCATTTAATTTGAATTAAATTAAATTAATTTAATTTATTGTTTCATGGAGATACCCATTGCCATTGTTTCATCGCGATACCCACCATAATCCTATTCAAATGACACAACCCCTCCCCCAAGAATTTTATACATACAGCATCTATGTCAGTCACTGAGTATATGGAGACCTGTGACCCGAGGCAGAAGGTTATTTGGATAGATTGGGCAGTTGGGGGACTGTGACTCAGTGGGTGAAGCATCCACCTAAGACAAACCAGACAATGGACCCAAGGCAACATAGATGGGTTAGAGACCTCAGGAGCTATCCAGGAAAAGGATGCTAAAACGCAAACTGTTGGGTCCAGGACTTCTCAGGAGCTAGGTGATGCAGTCAAGGGTCGTTGGAGGTACCGTAGCTTCATAAAACTGGCGAAGGGAGGATTTAAGAGCACTCAGCCAGGGTAGCAGCTGTGCGGCCATGGTGTATAACACAGGTGTATTAGAGAGAGACATTTCTCATCCATCTATATCAACGAAGCAGGTGCTTTTAAGGTACTAGGGCAGTGATTCTCAATCAGGGGTGAGTTGCACCCCCCAGAGATATTTGGCTATGTCTAATGATATTTTTTGGCTGCCACAACTAGAGAGTTGCCCCTAGTGTGTCTTGAGTAGAGGGCAGGGGTCCCGATAAGCATCCTGCAGATCCCTACAGTCCCCACGACAAAAATTTACCTGGCCCAATGTCAACAGCACCAAGGCCGAGAGATTCTAGACTACAGGGATGTTTACATCCTTCTCAGAGTTCCTCAGCAGGTAAGAGGAAAAGAGCCTGCTCTCCATAAAGGGTAGGAGGGAAATTACATTTCATGGCACCTGACACGTGCCAGGTCTAGTACACAACTTCCTTTGAATGTCACAAACAAGAGTAGGTATAATGACATCACTTGACGGAAAAGAAATAGAGTCTCAGAAAGAGAAGCAACGATCCAATAAATAACTCATCTTAGCTTGGACTTAAATCTTTTATAGACAAAACCCAAAGCTGAGACCTTACTGGAAAAAAAGAAATACATTAGTTAGTTTTTCTAGTTTCAAAATGAAAATCATTTTCATCGATCGCTTATAATTTGTAACAAGGCAGGAAAATGTCACTGTGCTCATGACTGGTTTTATGTGCCAATAAGTTCAGTCTCAAGCTAGTAGCTTTTAATAAACGTAGACATCATGCTATTAGAATGTTTATTTAATCATTAAGTTTCATTTAGCACTGAAATATTAGGCATAGTTTTATCAGGGAGGTAGGATGACAGATTATTTTTATGACTGCCTAATTATTTTCCCCCAAAGTTTATAGATTTTTTATAATAAGCATATACGGAAAACTATAAAGTTGCCAGATAGGTATATTTTAATGTGGTATAAATATAACAATTGTTTCAAGATACAGAATAAATAGCAGATAATATAGATGTTTATTTGGGGATTCTTTGGATTAGCTGACCAGGAAATCCAAAATTCAATTCCATTGAATACGACCATTCCTGGCCTCCAAGCAACTTGCAAAATAGGGTTTTGTCCAAACAGATTCAAATATTTGTAATGCCTTCTCCTTAGGGTTGCCTGTGAAGTTTCTGTGAATAATCCCACAGCTAATTCGAATTTCATCTTTCCACAAATATTCCATCCATCATTATTGGGTGTAATATCCTCTACCCTTCTAGACCTAGAGTGCCTTCCTTGAATTGTGGTGTTCTAGTTACAGCATTATTAGTTTCCTCCCCAAAATTATGAGCTTCAAAGGCCAAGTTTTATGCTTATTCAGCTGTATATTTTCTTATCACCAAATGCAGTATTCTGCAAATAGAAGGAAGTCCATAAATGTTTGCTTTGGTGAAACAATTCTAGCCCTTGGGCCAAGGTGTTAACAGAGGGCCAGAATCCCAGAAAAGAAACAGGTGTGGGGTGTTGCAAAGAGAGTCTATGCTTAGCAGGCATGTTTATATTCAGGGTTAGTGGTCTGTATTTTTAATTTACCTGATTTTTCCACTGTATTGACTTTTTTCTTAAATAATTTCTTATTTAGATCTGAAGATCAGAAGTCTTTCAGGTTGAAGCCCTGCCTACACAGTCATTTATGAGCTGTACCAAAAAAAAAAAAAAAAAAAAAAAAAAAAAAAAAAAAAAAAAAAAAGAAAGAAAGAAAATAAAGAAATGGAAACGCCAAGGAACATTAAAAATCTCTGACATGAAAAATGTGTCACAACACGAGGTTTTAAGGTGGACCAGGTAAAGAAATACGAAGCTTTACATTTGCGGAGCTGCTCTAGGGGAAAGGTTTAGACTGCCCTGGCGTCAAGTTTAACCACACATCCAACAGGTGTTGGTGAATTGCATCGGAACAATGAGTGAAGTCTGCCATCTACAGGCCCCTATGTGTATTACAGCATAGGCTCCCGCAGACCTTGAACCTGAGAAGGCAGGCGTCTTGGATAACAGGACTGCCCCATGATGGGATCTCAAAGACACAATCCCATGACAATCCTGAGACAACCCTATGTTGAATTATTTGGAATCTATGTTTTGTTTCCATCCTTCAATATAGGTATATAAGCAAAATGTTAAAGCTAGCTAAAAGAAAAACTCCCATCCACCCCCTTTCCTGCCAAATCATTACTTGACAAAATTGAAGATGTGAGCTTTGTGCCTCTGCCATTTTTATTTTTATCTTAGTGTTCTGACCTTTCTTAGCATTGTAATTGACTCTATCTATGTCTATCTACCTAGGAATCGGTTAACTCAGTGCAGGAAACCCCTAGAAAGTTAACTCAGTGCAATTCCTACAGTGCAGGAAACTCCTAGAACTGATTTTGGTACGCCCTCTTGCCAAGCCCAATGTCTGGCACATAGCAAATGTTCCACAAAGATTGGATGCATGAATAATTACGGGAATAAAAATGCATGAATAAGAAGGCAAATCAATAAACTAATTATTTCTAGGTACTCTTGTTCCAAATTACCTATGAATTTATGAATAAAAAATGAATACATGAACACATACATATTTATGGAAAATGTGAATATATATGTATATATATATATATATATATATATATATATATATGCATATATGCATATATACACACATATATACACCTGTACCTCTCTGGGTATCTTTGTCAATTGTTTAGCAACTTCTGTAATAAGTCCAGGGGGTTGCCACTTTTTCTTAAAACCTTAAATCCGTATATTTAAGATTTTATAAATTCAGCTTTAGGGCCCCAGTTATGTCATGTCATCAGACCAAACGTTCTGAAAGATTCATCTTATTTATAAAGTAAATGTGGTACCAAGGTCATAGTTATTACTTCTCATTTATTTTATCCTTTCTGCAATTGACTGTCTAGCTCTAGTCAGAGGAAATGAGAGCCAAGGAAAAATGTTTAGATAAGATCATTATAGACAGAATGAAAAAGAAAGTAGAAAAATAAGGTAAAAATTGTTTCTCCTAAGAGACCTGGATTCTCTTCCCGGTTCTCTCTACCAACACAACCTTGAGGAAGCTTTTGGGGTTGTTAATCTTGACTGATCTTTCAAAGGAAGGGGCCAAAATTCATCGTTCACTGTTGCGTGCCAGGCACTGTGCTCAGTATTTCCCCGAATTGTCACATTTAATATGCCCGGCAGCCCCAGACTGGGAGACACAGACAGATACACCATTTGATGGGCATGAAATTGAATTTCCGGGAGACTGTTCCTGCAGGGTCACATTTCAGGAGGTACCGTGGTGCACTGGAACCAGCTCATACCAGCTTGTAAGAGCCCACTCCCCATTCAGAAATGCCGTATTGGTCGCTTGAAGTCAGCCACAGTGAAACTATTCATGAACACGTAGATCAGGGATTCCCACGAATCAGCCCCGACTCCTCCCCCAAGAGCGGATTGTTTAATATGTACCAGCACCCCCCTGGTTACAAAGCAATAATAAAAGTTTAAGAATAATTGACTCCAAATGCATGTTCTTTCAAATAGACCACAGTACCCTAGAGTTAAGGGATGGATAGCCCATTTAAGATTTACATAGCAATTTATAGTGGTTAAAACAATACTGTTATGTCTATGTAGGTTCAATGAGATGAAGCTAATCTCTGTTTCTCCTTTCTTCCTCCCTGTTTCCTCCCTCCTCCTCCCTTCCCAGCAGAGCCCCAGCCACATCCTGGGGACCTGCTGTGTGCTCAGTGTTTGACAGAAACTGCAAGATTTACAACGCTGAAGGAAATAAGGCCTGGGTCGGGTAAGGGATTTAGAGAAGACCACGAGGTAACTAGGTACGGAGCCCTGAATCCAGAATGAAGTTTCCCTCCCTTTGATCAGCTCTGTGAGTCTCCTGGTGACTCCCCAGACCTAGTCCTCAAGTCCCGTCTTCTGACACGTTCCGGACCCCCACACTTCTCCCTTTATTCATTTCTTCAACAAATAGCTGAGTACAGAGTGTGTGAGACACCTTGTTCCCACCACTTAAGATGCAGTGGTGAAGTCAGGAGGGGACTGCCAGTCTCTGGCCCTGGCAACTTCCCCTCTGGTGGGGGACACAGAAGCCGCAGGGACAGAATAGCAAGACAGTCCGGCCACAGGGGCTCGGGTTTGAATCGTAGGTGCACCTCTGTCTGTGCGACCGTGGGCGGGTTACTTCACCTCTTTGTGCCTCAGTTCCCTCTCATACTTTAAGAGGAAATAAGAACAGGCCCCACGTCTTAAAGGATTACATTTTGTAATTTTTTTTTTTTTTTAGTATTTATTTATTTGGGGGAGAGCGCGAGCAGGGGAGGGTCAGAGAGGGAGGGACAGAGGATCCGAAACGGACTCTGAGCTGCCAGCGAGAGCCAGATGCGGGGCTCAAACTCGCGAACCTCCAGACCTGAGCCCAAGTCGGGCGCTCAACCAGCTGAGCCACCCACGTGCTCCCATTTAGTAATGTTACATAGCATCTGGTACACAGTTAAGGGCTCCATACGTGTTAGCCACTACTTTTAAAGGAACAAACTAGTGACATTCTGTAGGGAGATTTATGGAGAGTCCTGAGGTTAGCATGAGGGGACAATTTTAGGTACGGTGATCAATGAAGTCCTCTCTGATGAACTGGTAAGACGTTGAAGAGGAACCCATCCAGACAACACTTCCAGCATGAGGAACTGAATGGCTAAGCTCCGCAACGGGTCAAGGGTTTAGTGCTCAGGAAGTGTCAGAAGCCAACGTTCTCGGAACACAGGCCGAGGGTGAGGGGACGAAGAAGGGAAAAAAATCCTGAGAGGCAGTTATAGCCCTGAGTAGTTTGCACTGTATTCTGAAAGCAAAAGAATTTTTTAAAATGTTTATTTATTTTTGAGAGAGAGAGAGAGCAGGAGCAGGGGAGGGCAGAGAGAGAGGGAGACGTAGAATTGGAAACAGGCCCCAGGCTCTGAGCTGTCTTCCTAGAGCCCGATGTGGGGCTTGAACCCACGAACCGTGAGATTATGATCTGAGCCGAAGTCAGACGCTTAACCGACTGAGCCACCCAGGTGCCCTCAGATATTTTTTTTGTTTTGTATTTATTTATTGTCAAGTTAGCTAACATACAGTGTCGTCTTGGCTTCAGGAGTAGATTCCCATGATTTGTCACTTACATACAACACCCAGTGCTCATCCCAACTAGTGCCCTCCTCAATGCCCATCACCCATTTTCCCCCTCCCCCCTAACTGCTACCCCCATCAACCCTCAGTTTTTTCTCTGTATTTAAGAGTCTCTGTGGTTTGCGTCCCTCTCTGTTTGTATCTTATTTTTCCTTCCCTTCCCCTACAGTCTTCTGTTAAGTATCTCAAATTCCACATATGAGTGAAAACATATGATATCTGCCTTTCTCTGACTGACTTATTTCGCTTAGCATAATACCCTCTGGTTCCACCTACGTTGTTGCAAATGGCACGATTTCATCCTTTTTTATCACCAAATAGTATTCCACTATGTGTGTGTGTGTGTGTGTGTGTGTGTGTGTGTGTGTGTGTATATATATCACATTTTTATCCCTTCATCAGTTGATGGACGTTTGGGTTCTTGAGGTTCTTCCTTGGAGCATTTCTGCCCCTGGTTCTTGTCTCTTCAATATGACTCTTCCTTAAGGCCCGTGGTTAAGGATCCCAGGGTCTGCCTGGTTTTACAGTCTTACCATTATTTGTTCTGTGGCAACTTTGAGAGATAATGAGCAACCCCTTGGAAATTGACATTTCCAAGACATCCTCAAATTGTTTGTGTCCTGGATCTTTGTCTTTGGTTTCTAACCCTTTGGCTCAATTAAATAAGATCATCTGGATCGGGAATCCACTGATGATTCCTGCAAATTTATGCATTAATCCATTTGCTGGAGAGAACTCCCAGTTATCATCAAATCTCAGCAGGCGTTTGACTCCAGAAGGAGTAAGGACTGTCAATTTAAATTGTCCGAAAGCCCACATGACCCCTGCTTTTACACCTTGCCATTTCCCATAAGCCTCCGTTGGGGCCAGAACTGGGAAGGACCAATTAAGTCTTCTCTGATCTCCAGCGAGGAATTGATTGGACGATTCCTTGCCTTGCAGGCCAATCGCTTCTATCTCAGGATCCTCTTACAAAGTGGTAGTAACCTGGAGTGCTTGGGTGGCTCAGTCAGCTAACCATCTGACTCTTGATCTCATGGTGGGTGAGTTCAAGCCTAGCATCTTGGCTCCATGCTATTAGCATGGAGCCTGCTTGGGATTCTCTCTCTCCCTCTCTCTCTGCCCCTCCTCCACTCATGTTCTCTCTCTCAAAATAAATAAATACACTTTATATTAAAAAAAAACTGGCAGTAACCTGCCTCTCCGAAGACAGCATTATTATTGTTGTTGTTGTTGCTATTGTTCAATGAGTGGGCAAACAGTTTTAAGTTTGGGTTCACTGGGAAAGGCCTATGACCATAATCCTGGGATTATCTGCTTGCCCTGATGCCCCAGACACAGCTCAGTGATCCAGAGCGGGCAGCCCAGAGCACCCGCATGCCATCTCCTAGTCTAGTCATCCATGTACTGGAAATTTACTTTTGAGCGAGGCAGAGACAGAATGAGAGTGGGTTAGGGGCAGAGAGAGAGGGAGACACAGACTCTGAAGCAGGCTCCAGGCTCCGAGCTGTCAGCACAGAGCCCGACACGGGGCTCGAACTCACAAGCTGTGAGATCATGACCTGAGCCGAAGTCAAACACTCAACCGACTGAGCCACCCAGGCGTCCCTTTTTTTTAATATTCTTTTTTTTTTTTTTTTAATTTTTGGCTGAAGACTATTTCTACTGGGTTTATAAAAGAGGAACTAAGACACCTAGAAAAGGCTAGGGGTTATGACAGTTTTCCTACAGAGTCATATTAAACAAAGCAAAACAACAACAGCAAAAAGTTAAGTGCCCCAAGCAATGAACTCAGGTATTCCAGGGACCTTCCATGTCACTCAAGCAACTCAGCAAGAATTCTCAGAATCCAGGGGCGCCTGGGGTGGCTCAGTCGGTTAAGCATCCGACTTTGGCTCAGGTCATAATCTCACAGTTCGTGAGTTCGAGCCCCGCATCAGGCTCTGTGCTGACAGCTCGGAGCCTGGAGCCTGTTTCAGATTCTGTGTCTCCCTCTCTCTCTGACCGCCCCCCCCCCCCCCAATTCATGGTGTCTCTCCCTGTCTCAAAAATAAATAAACATTAAAAAAAATTTAAAAAAAAAGAATTCTCAGAATCCAAATTCTCCTATATCACATGCTTGCCATTAACCTCACCAACAGCCCCATCCGTACCCTCTTTCTTATATCTTCCTCCCAAATGTAATTAGTAACATATCTGGCTAATTCTAGAATTCTTTTCCCATGTCCCACATTATTCAGATGAGTTACAATAAAATAACAATGAACAAGAAAGAGAAGGGGCTCTGCCTGAACTGGCCTGGAGTCCCTGCTTCTCCTGCATACCCAAGCTCTTCTCCGAACCCTCTTCCAGACCACAGACCCCAGCAAGCAGGCCCAGGCCTCTCCCTTGGGGTAGAGTGCTTAAAGGTCAGGTTCTCCTTAGAGGAAGGAAGGAAGGAAGGAAGGAAGGAAAAACCTGAGGCCCCTTGCCTGGTAATGAACCGTATCTTCATCTCACCGGGGCGGGAGGGACAAAATCTCCATAGGGTGTAGACACCAGGTCTTGGACCCTATGCACATCCTTACAGCATCTATTTTCCAGAATATTCCTTTTCACTGCCGTCTTTTCCTCCTCCTTCTCCACTATTGTAACCTGCTATCTATCTCATAAAAATGGAAGTTGGTGTTTTTATTATTTTATTTATTTTATTTTTTATTATTGAAGCATAGCTGACGTGTGATTTGATGTTAGTTTCAGATGTACAGCACGTGATCCCACCTCCTATACATAACTCAGTGTTCGCCACGATACGTGAGGTCCCCGTCTGTCACCGCACAACCTTATTGCAATGTTATTGACCATATTCCCTATGCTGTGCTTTTCATCTCCGTGACTTACTTATTTTGTCACTGGAAGTCTGTACCCCTCAAACCTCTTTGTCTATTTTACTCTTCCCCCCACCCCCTTCCTCTCTGTCAACCACCAGTTAGTTCCCGATATTTATGAGTCTATTCCTCCTTTTTTTGTTTGCTTGTTCATTTGTTTTGTTTTTCAGAAAATAAATGCAAATGTCATATGATTGCCCTTGTATGGGGGTGTTTTTATTTTCTTTGGAAACCTAATGATAATCTTTACTGTCACTGAGATCCTATTTTCAAGGACCATTTCCACAAAATGACTTTTAGAGGCAATTGGGGGGGGGTGGGGGCAGGGCAACAGGGATTTTTTCAATAACCACTGTGGAATGCAGGGACCTGGGTCTCAGAGGTGGAATTGCTGGGGAAGGTGTCCACTCTGGGCTGCTGTTGTCCTGACCTTGAAACAATGCGTGCGGAAGCCTGTCTCATCGGCCATCTCAAATTGCCACGGAAAGAGGCGATGACAGTTTGCTTTCACCCAGTCCCTCGAGTTATGAGTAATTTTGCTAGACTCTTGTCATTTTCTGGCAGATTTCACGAAGTTGTGCTGAATTTGCAAACAAAGGCAAAAGGCAAACAATGGTTTAAGCTGCTTTGAGATTGCCTCATTAAACCACAGCCTGCTGGAAGCTTTCCGCTTTTAGCAATGAACACATCTGAGCTCTACAATGATGTCACCATCTAAAATTCTGTTCACATTGCTTTGGGGCGATAAAGCTGTCCCATGAGCAACTAACAAAATGATGATGATGATAATAATAGTAATAATAAATTAAATACACAAGGAAGAAAAAAAAAGGAGAGAGCAGAAAACTGCTCCAATTATCAGGAAAGCTGAATTTCAGACCTACTGCTGCCATACCAGCCCCGTCACCAATTAGCAATTTCCTTGAGTTCCTCAAGCCTCGGTTTACCTCTCTGGAACTTGGATATACTGACGCCCTTTCTGTTTGGGCATTCCACTGAGCTCAGCACTTGTTTCCTATCCAGAGAGGAGGTCGTGTGCCATGTTCTCCGGGATCTTCCATTTCAGAAGTGTGCCTTTGTGATTAGGTGAGAGCCCTTTACACGCGGCAAAATCCTAAACGTGTAATGTAAGATTCTCCAGAGTATTTTCTATTCCAGCCAATTCCGGCACAACCCACAGATAACAGCAAAGTTAAAAGAATGGCACACTGAGATGCAAGGAGGACTCTCAAAAGAATGCAGTTTTATTAAAGCCGGTGGACAAACTACCTGGACCACGCAGATATTGTGACATAGGTGCCCTGACCCAATTCTGTCAGGTCAAGTTTATGATAAGACTGAAGTTCATTGGTGCTGCTGGTAATGGCAATTCTTTTGCCTTGAGGAAACACCCTCCTGCTTCCAGGCACCGTCTCTCACAGTCTCCCACCTGACATTTCCTTGGGCCCGAGTCGTCCCTGTCCTGTGGGTGCTCCTATTGGTCAGTGTTAGGAACATCTGTTTCCTTAGATACACCCTCTATGTTCTCGGCCATTGATCCCAATCAGAGGCAGGCTCTTGGCCAGCCAGGGAGAGTTCCAGCACTGGCAGCTCCAGGTGCCAAGGGGAGCACCATACCTGTCGGAGAAGGCTGATCCCCAGTAGCAGGCTGTAAGGCCACCCACACTTAATGTCTCCTTCTCCTTCCATAGCCCACAACCCTGCCTGAGAGGAGTGTTTTGCACACTACTTCAAGTACAACCATGACACCTTGCACCAGCTCATGGCAATCTAAATGTTCTTGCCAAACGTAAACCAGTCCCTGGGTTGATCAGAAACATCACCGGCCCACTGCAATGGCCTGCCCCTTCCAGAGCAAATCTGCTTTGTCAAATGGGCAAAGCAGCCTTCATTGGCTGCTTTCAAAGTCACCTTGCCCTCTATGTGGAGCAGAGTTCTGCAGATGAATGGAAAACTACTCCAATGACCACTCTCTGAGAAGTATGGCCCTGGTGGTCAGAGATTGGGGCATGACAGTGGCCAAAGAGAACAGGGTCCAATTCAAGAAGCAAATGTCAGTTGCACCCCATAGCCTAGGAAGAGTAAGTCACAGCCAGAGACATGTTAGATGGAGGGGAAATTTACCTCATGGTACTCCACCTCCCTCAAATACTCACTACAATAAATAACTCTTGGAAAGATCATTAAGTTTTCAAAAATATGCGGTATTATGCATTCTTCAGGAGCATTTAGAAAGAAAGAGCTAGAAAAAAAATATCTTATTAGTACAGTGAACCAAGGTTTTATTTCCTATGAAAATTGAGCCTTTAGCTACATTGGAAGTCTCCAAATATCTTGCTACGATTTCTACCACCTCCCTTCCTGAAAACACTTTCCAATAGGTCCTTGTCACTGTGGTCCCATTTAGCCCATGAAGAATCCAAGGTATGAGCATTTCTTTCTAGCCAAGATTGGTAACTGAACTGGAATGAAGAAGCCACAGTTCACAGTCTTAGCTCTCATTGAAAATGAACTTGAAGACCAAGCCCCAGGCAGCATGATGACTTTCAGTAAACATTTTTCAAGATCACGTTTCTTATGTTCCACTCTTCATACTCAGCCCATGGTACATTGAACCTTTGTTTATTTCATTCCTAATTATCCAAAGACTGTAATGGTTGTTTATTGATGGGTTGGACAAGAAATGTTTGTTTTCTAAAAAGAACAACAACAACAACAGCAACAACAACAAAATTTAGTGTGAGTTCTTTGTGTCCTCCTATATCCACCCTTTTAAAATCTACCTTTGAGGACATTAGAGAAAAGCAACTTGGATAGGTAGACCCAGACCACAGGTTCTGTGAAACAGCACATCTCAGCCTTCAGTGTAGAAACCAGGGATCTACTTCTTGGAGAATAATTAGAATATTTTCCCTGGGAGGTATTAATTCAATATACTGAGTGTTAGAATAAAACTGACGTTATATGGCTGAGTAAAATTCCCTGACTACACATAAAGATCCTTCTGTTACTAGGAGGATAAGAATTAGGGGTGTGTGTGTGTGTGTGTGTGTGTGTGTGTGTGTGTTTATTTGTAACTTGAATCCATAACACAAAACGGTCACACATTAAAGATTGGTAGGATAATTGAGTAAATTAATAAGCAATGAAAATCAGTGATCGGGTACAAAGTACCCCATGGGGGCAGCCAAATTGAAAACTAGAAAATCATGAACTCAATACTCAAACCAAGAAAATGCCAAAAACTTTAGTCAAGAATGAAAGGAAGATTATGAGATAAATCAACCAAAATGATGGGAGTTAAGGATGCAGAGGCCACTTGGAGCAAGGAACATAGTTCCGGGTCAGACAAAATTCAGTTAATATTCCAGGACCATTACTTATAAATTGTAGGACCTTCGTACATTTACTTACTCTTTTTAAGATTAATGTCTGTGAGATTCAGTGTGGATTTAGATCAAATTTTATCACTCAATATAAAGTAACATAAATGAATACAGATATTTGGTAGTATAACAGGCTTCTTGCTTGAGTCCCCTGAACTTAAGAATCCTTCATGCTTGCTCACCATTATATCACCAGCACAAGTTAAGTCCCGGTAATAGAATGAGAGTTTAACAAACACTGGAAGGATAGAAGAGCAAATTAATGAATGAGGAAATAAAAGATACTTATATAAACGAAATGCAAAATTTTGTTTTTACTTTTTTACCCTCACTTGGGAGAAGAAAGATGTATTGTTTGTAGTTGATTCTAACATTGTCTCCTGGCCCCCCAAATTTGGTAAGCACTCTCCTGGAGAGTATCAGAAGGGGATAGGATGAAATGTCCCCAAATTAATTGCTAATACTCTCCGATAAAGGAGATATTTGTGATCCTAGCCCTACCCTTGAAAATTCTGGCAGTAAAAATTGGCGGGAAGAAAGGCTCAAACACCTGAACATGGCCCTTAGGACTCTGGCTTCTTCTGAAATCTCTTCTCACAATTATTTTGTCTTCCATATGGCCAGTGAAACATGTCTGTCTTTGGGTGTCCTTTTAAAAAACCAGTCTTGACAATGATCCAGGAAAGGACCCGATAAAATAAATGTTTTCTCATCTAAATTCGAAGCTGACTTAAGCGAGAGTTGGAAATAAGGTCAAGGGAAATGAAACCTTTTCTCTTTTACTGTTAAAACCGGTTTAGGTGGATATGATGAACTGTGTATAGAAGCAGCACTCAACGGGACCAGGCTGACTTTCCCAAGAAATCACAATGATTCTTGCTCCAGTGTGAGATCTTGACGACTAGACTTACTGCCGGACCTCAGGCACACCGGGCCACATCTTCTCTGTCACTGGGTGGATTCCTAAAAGGATGGGAGAATAAAGGACTGACCTAAAACTGCTCTCTGTTTTTTCCCTAAGTCACCAATCATGGAAAAGGGTGTGGAAAGTGAAGAGGGACAGGAAGTTCACACTAATGGGTTTCCCTCCACATGGAAACGATAAACATGGGGAAAGGAAGTTCCTCATTAAAATACTGTTACTGGCGTGTTGATATTTTTTGAGAGGTATGGTGTAGACAGGGTGTGAAGACTTTAAAATAAAATAGATGTGGAAACAAATCACAACCATCCCATTCAAATCTTTGTAAGTAACCTGACCTCTCTGTGTGCAGATTCTACATCTGTAGAAGCATTCTGTCTACTCCTTTATGGAGGTGTTGAGAATGTATGCCGTACTAACCATGGTTCCAGGCACCGTAGTCAAATGAAATCATTGGAAAATTAAAACAATAATGACAATAATAACGATTATAAAGTTCTAACGCCCAAAAGGCTAAACCGAAGCAAAGAAAAAAAAGAAAACTCAGTTTCCTATGCAAAGTTGCTCTTAATGGTAACTAACATTTGGCAATAAATTGTTATGTGTTGAGAAATGCATCGCACAATTTATATCCCTTGCTTTATTGGGTAGCAATATAATAAACACATGGTGTAAGTATTGATATCCCTTTATACAGAAATGAAAACTCAAGACGGGAAAGGCTACCTCACTTGATCAAAATCAGTCAACGGGAGAGCAAGAAGTGTACACTTAGGTCGTCTGGATTCAGAGATTATTCCCTAACTACTATGGTGGATAGCCTCCTCACAGTCAGCGGGCAAAGAAAAGATTCATAAATGAATGCAAAGAAGGACCTCCAGGATGCAACGGGTCATCAATTTCAGCTCAGGCACCAAGAAGCCTTCATTGTATTTATATTCTTGCCCAAGGCTGATTCCATGTTTCCACAGGAAAGTTTCCTTTCCTCTTTGACCCTGGAAAAGTGATACGTGCAACGATGGGTTCAACTTTGTACATTGAAAGACCTCAACAAGCCGCTCCAGGAATAACAGGTCAGGTAAGTAGAAAGACTGATTCATAATGGGAATTTTAAAAAGTCATGCGTTTCAAAGGTATTTCAAATCTTGGCCAAGAGACAAGAAAAAAAAGAACTGATCGTAAGTTGCACATATTGAAGAGCCCAAAAAACAAGGATGAGTAGAATGTATAATATTCATTTCTCTCTCTCTCTCTCTCTCTCTCTCTCTCTCTTTTGGTAACTTTCAAGTTACATTTAGAAAGCGGGGGTAAATCCAGGAGAGAGATCACAGGGGGATGAGGCTGAAAATACCTTCAGATATTTAGGGCCAGACCCAGAGCTAAGATTTGGCAAGTCGCCCATAGAGAAAAAGAATAATGATTCAAAGTCTGGGAAAATATCTCTCGGTTTTCTCTTAAGGATTTTGTCATGTCCAAACTGGATAAAGAAGGCTAAGTCCTAAGTCAATAGCAGGCTTATGTAAATAGTACATTGTTGGCATGGGTGAGAAGTGGGAATGACTGAGACATCCTGAAAGTTATTCTGTTTCCACTGAGGGAACAGGTTTAAGTGACGGAAAGTGAGATTGACTATAATACCCAGTTTGAGTAAACTAGTGTGAATTCATTACTATGGGAATCAGGGAAATTTTAAGGTAAATGCTTCTCCTGGGTGTATCTGGGAAAGGAAGAATGGCAAACATCTAACAAATGGATGGACATAAACTTAAGGGTCTACATAATGTTTGACATCGTATTATTTGTTCAAGGATAATAATGATCTTCTTGTTGAAATTCAATTTCTACATAGGGAAGTGGGGAATAAATAAGAAATCTCAATGCAGAACAGGCAAAGCGATATTCTCAGCTTTGCAGCTATTGCTGTGTTTTCTAAGCCTGTCAATTACCTGATGGGTTACTTGTCAGTGAGCGTGCAGGAAAATAAGCACTATGTGAGGGAGTCTCAACTCCGAGCTTGAGGGGCAGTTTGGCCGCTAAATTGGTATGTGGAGTAGATTGTATTGTTTTGCTGAAAATATTAACTGATCTTCCTCTCCCCCATCCCTGCAAGACCCCTCCTTCATGCCCCTCCTTTAGCAGAAGAAAAGTCAGAGGGGAAAACCATTGTTTGGGAGAGGTAAGCTTAAATACTATATATTATATTATTTTCAGTGGGTCACTGGGTGGAAACTCAGAACTCTACAATGCATTTCAGAAGCACTCTCTACAGAATACTTGTATTTTTGCTCTAGATAACATTAAATGATACCCACATATCAGCTTTTATGGTTTCCTCAGAACCCTGGTCGGTGAGATATTTTTTTTTTCCTCTTAGACAATGTTAATGATTTAAGCAGGATTTCTATTCCCCAGACATCAGGAAGTTTTAAATGAAAACAAAAACAAGAAACAGGTTCATTATCCACAGGTAAACACAATGTACAACATCTGGTCACTTCTTCTAACTCAATCTAACCATTCCCCACCCCCTGATTTATTCTCAAGATAACAAATGATGATGAACAAATAAAGTCACTCCCTCTTTATTTAGAGCACTGATATTTGGGCTTCTAATGTCCTTAAAAGAAATATCACTAACCACAAAACAAACAAAACTATCTCAGTATAAGATATAGAGATATTCCATCGCTTATAAAGATTCCCAAGGAGATGAAATGAACCTTTGTGTTGTTATGGTATGCATACCTCAAGATAGCCCCCCACTTGTATTTGTTCACAGGTAAGGGAGGAAAATGTATCCTGCTAAATGACCAAGAAGCAAAATTATCCCAAATACCTTCGAGCATACATTATGAATAAGAATAACCATCAGTTTAAACCAAATTACAGTCAAATGCAATTTTCTTAAAATATATGTATTATATTATTCAGAAAGTAGGAGGTTATGCTGCCCTAATAAATAACTCCAAATTTCGGTGGCTTGAAGAAGCAAAATAGTTGCTTCCTGTTCACAAGCCATTGTGGGTTGGCAGGGATGGGATCCTACTCCATTTCTGACTTAGTCCAAATTCAGGCTTGAACAGAGTCTCACTATTTGGAAGATCAACTTGCTCCATAGCACAGAAAAGGTGAATATGGAGAGTTGTATCCCAGATCCTAAGTTCTTCTGACCGCAGAAGACACACATATTTTATTGACCTCAATGAATGACTTGATCATGCCTAAACTTGAATGTGAGGAGGAATTAAAATCTGACCGTGTGCCCAGAAGAAACCCAGAAATACTAGTGTGCAGAATTGGTGCCATACACACTAAAAGAATGTTACCCAATGGTTTGAGGGCAGCTATAGGACTTTCCCCAGTGTAACATTCATGTGGTTTGTGACAATGTTCCATTTAGGCTGTTGGCTCCCCCATTTATTTACTGATATTTACCTATTTTTAAAAATTAAGCATCTTCTTGATTCAGATTCAGATTCACCAAAAATCTCCAATTCTATTGGCATGAGAGATTTTTAAATGTGAAATTGCTTCTCTCAATTTGCTCTATTTTTGTTTTTTTGTTTTTTTGTTTTTTTAGCTAAGCTCAGAGTTCCCTGTAAAAAATAAAATATATCCAACTCAGTCTGGGAGAAAAGGTAATCTGGGCTGTCTTCCTGAGGGATGTCACATCAGAGTAAACTTTGATAGCATGGATAGGTGTTACAAAGTCACCTGAATGGAGAAGTGACAAAAGGATCTATATTACAGACTAGAAAAAAATATACCCCGCATGCTTGTGGTAGGCAGATTCTTGGAAGGTATTAATTAAAAATGCACGTTTTTTTTTCTCAAGTAAAACTTGAAAAGTGTTCAAAAATTGCCAAGTTGTATATACTATTTAAGAGGCCAGAGATCTGGGTTTGTCTGTCCTAAGTGTGCACAAGGAAGCATAGAGATAGTACACATTCATCACTAAACCACGCACCTAAAAGGACTGGGGATGGTGTCTTGCAAGAGGTTTTGATATGCACAGAGGTGTCAGCAAGGAATGTAAACCAAATCCATCTAGAGAACTCAGAGCTTGCCCTGAGGCCTTGAGAGAACTTTCTCCTGTTTTCAATACGTCCTGCTTTCCTTGCATCTACTGTCAGAATATTGAAAAGTCAGACCGCACTTGCAAGAGGAGAAAGAAAATATAGATGGCTGAGTGTAAGGAGGTCAATTTGATAAGGATTTATGTAAATAACTATTAGTTTATTTTACAATCTTCTGAACACTGCTCTGTCTCCTTTTCACCATTGCCCTGTTTAAATAATAGTTGCGTACTCCAAAGTGTTACTAAGCACCCCTACATCTTTTTACCACTGAGGGCATACACATTGTTGAGAATAAATGGCAAGTAGTCCATAAAAATGCTTGTATTTATTTCTTTCTTTATTTTATTTTTATTTTTAAAATATAATTTATTGTTAAGTTAGCTAACTTACGTTACATACAGTGTGCTCTTGGCTTTGGGGGTATATTCCCATGATTCATCGCTTACAGACAACACCCAGTGCTCATCCCAGCAAATGCCCTTCTCAAACCCCATCACCCATTTTTCCCTCTCTACTGCCCCCCACCATCAACCCTCAGTTTGTTCTCCCCCCCCCCAAAAATAAACCCAAATAATCCAGTGAAGAAATGGCCAGAAGACATGAATAGACACTTTTCCAAAGAAGACATCCAGATGACCCACAAATACATGAAAAGATGCTCAATATCATTCATCATCAGAGAAATACAGACCAAAACCACATTGAGATACCCCCTCACACCAGTCAGAGTGGCTAAAATTAACAACTCAGGAAACAATAGATATTGGTGAGGATGTGGAGAAATGGCACAGTTGGTGGGAATGCAAACTGGTGCAGCCACTCTGGAAAACAGTGTGGAGGTTCCTCAAAAAATTAAAAATAGATCTACCCTATGACCCAGCAATAGCACTGCTAAGAATCTACCCAAGGGATACAGGAGTGCTGATGCATAGGGGCACTTGTACCCCAACGTTTATAGCAGCACTTTCAACAACAGCCAAATTATGGAAAGAGCCTAAATGTCCATCAACTGATGAATGGATAAAGAAGATGTGGTTTTTATATACAAGGGAATACTACTTGGCAATGAGAAAGAGTGAAATCCTGACATTTGCAACAACGTGGATAGAACTGGAGGGTATTATGCTAAGTTAAATAAGTCAGAGAAAGACAGATATCATACATTTTCATTCATATGTGGAATTTGAGAAACTTCACAGAAGACCATGGGGGAAGAGAAGGGGAAAAAATTAGTTTCAAACAGAGAACGGGGCAAACCATAAAAGCCTCTGAAACACAGAAACAAACAAACAAACAAACAAAAAATGGCTTTCAAAGACATTCTAACTTTGAAGTCAAGCACCATAAGAGAAGACTATTTATCCTTGCTGGGGGAAAAAAAATGTCCTTTATTTTTTCAACCACTATATAATGAAATCAATAACTTCATCGGAAATGTTTAAGAATTAAATTAGATTAACCAAAGTAGAATATTTTACATTGGTAACAATTTCCTCAGAGATACTAAGACATTATCCTTTGCTGAACTCCTCCAGAGGGAAGAGTGAGTACCACTTAATTTAACATATGCCATGACACTCACTCAATGTCATGCTCTCCAACAAAGAGACAGAATCTTGCATGCCTTATCTTCTTTTCATGACCTTGATCCTTACCTCTCTCTGCGGATGAGCTGTTATAATCGTGACCTCCACGTACGGCTGCACAAATGTGCCAAGCTCACACCGACTGTGAGTGATGCAGTTGGGTTCATCAGAAGATGTTGAATTCAGCTCCATTCTGACACAGGTGGCTGTGGAATCTTCGAAAAGTCGTTGGCGTCTTAGTCTCAAGTTTTTCATCTCTAAAATGGGTATAAGTACGACTTAATCATCTAATGCAGTTGAGGAGAGGATTAAGCAGTAAAATAGAAAAAAGTCTCTCCATGCGTGCTGGTTCTCTTCCCTGAACTTGTACTTTTGCTCCGTGGTCTGCTATAAAGTCTGTTATGTTTTTTTATGTATTGTTCTATCCAACTTGATTGACCATGGAAGGGACTATCCATAAAGTAAAAAATGATCATAGAAAAAGTATATTTATAACCTTATATATACACATTTAATATATTTCATGTCTGTTTATAAATTACCACTTAATATAGTCTAAGTCTGTTTATTCACATTATCATGAATGTAATCATTTTCATATTATACGTTAGGGCAATCAAAAATATATCCATGATACAGATTACATATAACAATAGAGACTATGAACATATAATGCATATGTGAATATAAAATTTTTATACACTTTGTTAAGTATATTACATGCACAGTATGCTCCTATATGTTATATACATATCAGAACAATTTGGCAGAACTGGACTTGAGCCGGGTATAGTTTCTCTATGCAGAAAAACAAACATGGCTACTGCCCTTACTTTGGAGTGAATATTAATGAAGGGAGAGGATAAAAACATCATCTTTCCTCACTTCCAGACACTTACACACGGGCACACATGTCTACTTGGAAACAAAGCTTTATCTGAATGCAGAGGTGCTTCTGACATATATAGGACCAATGTTCAGAGCCTTCTCTGACCAAATGCCAGCTCAATGGCCACTTGTCCTGCTGGTTCCTCTGAGGTCCAGGTTCTGACAATGATGACTGAGCATGCTTGTGGTTGGTGGAATAATCGTTCCCCAAAGACGTCTACATTCTAATTGGCCAAACCTATGAATATGTTACCTTACACGGAAAGCAGGATTTTGTAGACGTGATTAAGTTAAGAGTGTTGAGATGGAAAGACTCTCCTGGATTATGCAGATGGGCCCAATGCAATGACAAGGGTCCTGGTAGGGAAAAGGAGGGAGGCAAGAGAGTCAGAGTCCTAGTGATGCAGACTCAAGCCAGGGAACACAGGCAAAACCCAGAAGCTGGAAAAGACAAGGAATGAATTCTCTCCTAGCGCATCTGAAAGAAACAAGGTTGTGCCAACACCTTGATTTTAACCCTATATGATCCATTTCACACATCTGACTATGGAAATTTTAAGATAATAAATTCACTTTGCCACATGTAAGCCACTGTCCGTGGAAACTAATACAGTGCTGATTCCTGCAGGCACCAATGTTGCTTGACTAGAGTCTCACCATCATAGAGGCTGGTCTCAGAATCTGCTCCAATTATGCATTGGTCTAAACCAAAGTGTGTCATACTTGCCTGGCCGTTTGTGTCCTAGAAAACAATTGTCCTTTGCCCCGAATATTTCACACACTGTGAGGGTGTGCATCGGTTGTTGCTCATTTCACTCTTAGCTCACTGCTTCTAGGTCTCAACGAGAACCTACAGGGAAAGTGGCCCAGAGGCAATCTGCAAAACAGACTCCTTGTTCCACATAAAAGCAGTCTCTCTTCTCCTGTCCCACTCCAAACCAGGGCTCACATCCATTTGTTCGCCAATACATCATCATAGTATACGGCCCATGGTGAAAATCATATTTGTTGAGCAACAGCCCAATCGTGAGCCAGCCTTCTGCAGATACATACCTTCTTTCCCAAGTTTCCCCTAACACCACCCAGTGTCTTCCTCCTTGCCTCAACCACTACACCTCCAGGCTACTCCACATTTATGCTTTGTCACAAGGCAAAGGAACATGAGCCCTCTTTTTCCTGGCTTCCTAAAATAAACATGATGTTATGGGTTCAATCGTCTCCCTCAAAAAGATGTGGAAGCCCTAACCCTGGGTACCTGTGAATGTAATCTGATTTGTAAATAGAATCTTTGTAGGTGTCATCAATGCAAGATGAGGTCATAATGGATTAGGGTGAGCCTTAATCCAATGACTGGTGTCAGTAAGAGGAGGGAAACTTGGACACAGATGCCAAGGGAAGACAGTCACGTGAAGGCAGAGATCCAGAAGCCAAGGAATGCCAAAGACAGCCAAAAAACCACCAGAAGGGAAGTAGGAGGACAGAGGCATGGGATGACTTCTTTCTCAGAGTCTCCAGGAAGATCAACCTGGCCACCATCTTGATTTTGGACTTCTGGCCCCTGTACTATGAGAAAATACATTTCTGTGGTTGTAAGCCCTGAAGTTTGTGTTATTTGTTACAGCCACCCTAGGAAACAATACACATGGCTAGGGCAAAGCCAAGAGCTTCACTGCTTACACATAAGTCTGCATCCAACCATCTGTGCGTGTCATGTGTCATCCATCCACATGCACAAGCCACTGCATCTTTTGTCGACTTGGGTTGACAGTGATAGATCTATTTTTGCCATCCCAAAAGGAGGGGGACACTGCACCCTCCCATGAGGGGCAGCGTCCCCACTGGGGTAACCTGCGCTCATCGATGTCGCCTGGGTATAAAGTGGAAGTTAATGTGTCAGCCCAGCAGCACTCCTGTTAACCACTGATTTGTTTTCTCATTTGTGTAAACATGAGCTGAACTACCCGCCAAGCCAGGGGAAGGAAACCTCATCAGGGAGTTTTATACGTTGTATAAGTGTTTCCGACACCTGGGCCTCGTTGTACATACAGAATCCTGCCTCTGAGCTGCTCGTTTTCCTTGTAAACAGAGTTCAAAATTCAGGGCACAGGCATTTCTCTGAATCCCTCAGGAAAATAAACACAATGCACTAAACATAAAATGAGCTACCGCCAACCAAGGAACCCAACTAACAGACGACAGCAGGGTATTCTGTGGTCACACCACCTGGGCAGTGAGAGTGTGTTCTAGAGTTATCCTAAACTAGATTTAAAGTCTCAAAACCAAGTAGTAACCATGGCAATTCCCAATCCCTGGGCTGTTTTCTGAAGTGTATTTTAGAAGCCTTTCCTGTTTATTACAGCTATCTGTCAGCCCAAAGGCCTTTGGTATTTCTCCCCTCCTTCTTCATTGAATTCAGAAAATTCGAGAGATTACCAAATAGCAGGATTTCAATCTCATGAGGAATGACTGGAACCATACAAAGTACAAGTCTTGGGAAAACAGAGAAGATAACATTTCTCCAAATTGAAATAACACTTCTTAAAGCAGAGATTCCAAGGCAAACCTCGTATCATCTTTTCAGGCCACCAAAACCAACTTCTGGGGGGAATGGAGGAGATAACATCAAAAGGTACAAATTTGCAAGCAGTAGATAAAAACTCCCGCTGATCTACGGCACAGAATTAGTGATTTTAGACAGTACTGTATTATAAGCTTCAAGTTTCTAAGGGACTAGATCGCAATTGTTCCCACTACAAATAATAATAATAATAATAACTATTATTATTATTATTATCTGACATGATAGAAGCTCTAGCTAACAAACCCCACAGTGGTAACCATAACGCAATATATACATGTATCAAAACAACATGTTGTACACCTTAAATTCACACAAAATTTATGTCGATCATGTCTCAAGCTAAAAAAAAAAAAAACCCAACTTCTAATCTCCTGTGATCATTCATTCAAGGTAATACTTGAATGCCTCACCTACTATGGGTAAAAGAAGCCAGGCATAACTAAGACGCATAAAATGCTATCCCTCTACTCAGGAGATAATCGAGTCATACAAAAGCTGTAATTGCAGAAAAATGCTTTGGAGTCTGAGAATTAGGGAGGCACTGGCAGCCAAAATATATGCACCTACATTCCATCTCTGTGACACTGCTTGCCATCTGTGTGATCAGGGTGAGTCTCCAACTTTCTAAAACTCAGCTACCTCTGGACCCAGACGGGGCAACCATCGCCTTTCTCGCGTTCTTGTGAAGAAGATAAACTACTTGAGGTCATTTTGAAATTCAAATCAGCTAATGAACATAATCTACATTTGTTGCAGTTTTTTGATTGATAGTGGTTCAGTATCATCCTGAGTACTTAGATTCATTGCCAGACAACCCTGTGTGTTTTCTCTCCTCTCTCACTCTTTTTTTTAACAGCTTGGCTTTCCTTGGTGGATAGGTAATATTTTTGTGCCACACAAACTTTAAAGTGAGACTGAATAATGTTACAAGTACCTCAAAAAGAAAAAAAAAATCTGACAGTGAGAGAGGAAGATTTTACTGAAAATTGACTAGGGAAGATGAGGAGAAAATTCCTCTCACTAACTACAGAGCAAACAACTGAACAATTGTGCTTCAAATCCTTAATTATTTCTGTTACCTCCTAAGACTTCTCTTTAGACATAAGGTTAAACTTTACCCTCTGTATATTCAGCACGGACACTCTCTTTGTTTCTCTTGTCCTGACACAAACACATCCTTTTTCTTGTCTCCTGGAGAGCATCTTTAAAAATAGGTATTAAAATATAGTTAACAAAGGAGTGCCTGGGTAGCTCAGTTGGTTAAGCATCCAATCCTTGATCTTGGTTCACCATGCTTGGTATTCTCTCTCTCCCTATCTCTCTGCCCTTCCCCCATTCGTGTGTGCTCTCTTTCTCTCTCTCTGTCTCTCTCTCTCTCTCAAAATAAATAAATTTTAAATAAATAAATGAATAATACATATATGTGTCTGTGTGTGTATATATATATATATATATATATATATATATACACACACATTTATTTATTTAAAGTTAACACATGGTATAATTCACTCATTGAACTCACTCACACAATTTACAAATTTTTAGTATAATCACAAGGCGATTCAACCATTACCACTATATATTTTAGATTATTTACTACCACAAAAAAGCGATTGCATTAATAATCATGCTCTATCAGGGCATCTGGGTGGCTTAATCGGTTGAGTGTCTGACTCTCGGTTTCAGCTCTGGTGAAACCCCCAGTGTCGTGGGATCAAACTCCTCCTTGAGCTCCGTGCTGAAGGTGGAACCTGCTTAAGATTCTCTCTCCCTCTAGAGCCCTGCTTCCTGACTCACTCTCTCTCTCTCTCTAAATTAAAAATAATAATAAAATAAAATAAAATAAAATAAAATAATAAAATAAAGTATCACTCTCTATTACTTTACCATCCATGTCCTGGTAACCACCAAACTATGGTCTCTTTAGATTTACTTATGCCATACCTTTTATATAAATGAAATCATACAGTATATAATCTTTTGTGACTGGCTTCTTTATTGTCAAATAATATCCCATTGTATGGATGTACCGTGTTTTGCTGAGCCATTCTTCCTTGATGGCCATTTGGGCTGTTTCCACTTTTGGGCTATTATGAATAATGTTACTATAAATATTCACATACGAGCTGTGTGTGTGTGTGTGTGTGTGTGTGCATATATTTTCATTTCTCTTGAAATTACACCCACTAATGAAATCGCTGGATCTCATGGTAACTCTGTTTATCATTTTGAGAAACTACCAAACTATTTTCCAGAGTAGCTGCACCATCTGACATTCCCACCAGCAATGTGAGGGGGTGTCAGTTTCTCCACATCTTTGCCAACAGTTGTTTGCCTTTTGACATATTAGTGGGTGAGAAGTTGTTTTTTATTTGCATTGTCCTAATGATTATTGATGTTAAGCATCATTTCATGTGCTTATTAGCCATTTGTAAATATAGTTTAGAGAAATTCCTGCCCAAATAATTTGCAGTTGTCTTAGTCTATTCAGGCTACCATAATAAGAATACCACAGACCGAGCGGCTTATATAACATTCACGTTTCAAGTTCTGGAACCTGGGATATCCAAGATCAGGGTGGCAACAGATTCAGTGTCTGGTGAGAGCCCACTTCCTGGTTCACAGACAGCCATCTTTTCACTGTGTCCTCACATAGTGGAAGGGGCAAAGAGTGCCCTGGGACTCTTTTATAAAGGCACTAATCCTGTGCATGAAGGGTCCCCTCTCATGACCCAGTCACCTCCCAAAAACCCCACCTCCATGACACTGGGGGTTATGTGTCAACATGCAAATTTTAGAAGGACACAAACACGTGGTCCATAACACCCATCATTTCATTCATTTATCTTTTTATTGAGTTATAAAATGTTTTCTGAAATATTCTCAGTACAAATCCTTTATCATACAAATGATTTGCAAATATTTTCTCCCACTTGTTATTTTTCTTTCACCTTCTCAATAGTACTGTTTTCAGAACCAAAGTTTTAAAATTGATATAGTCCAATTTACCTATATTTTAATCACTTGTGCTGTTGGTAATATCTAATAAATTATAGCCTAATTCAAGGTCACAAAGGTTTCCTAAGTGTTTTCCAAGAGGTTTGTAATTTTAGATATTACAGTTTGGTCTATGATCCATTTCAAGTTAATTTTTGTACGTGGTATAAAGAAGATAGGCAATCTCGTTGTTTTGCAGGTGGCTACCCATTTGTCCCAGCACCATTAATTTAAAAGACTATTCCATTGGATATTCCTTCTTGCTTTGTGAAAGATTAGTTGGCCATACATTTGTGGGTCCATTTCTGGGTTCCATTGATCTATATGTCTGTTTTTGCACAAATACTATACTGTCTTGATGGTTATAGCTTTGTAATACAGCTTGAAGTCCAGAATTGTGATGCTCCAGCTTTGGTTTTCTTTTTCAGGATTGCTTTGGCTATTCAGGTGTCTTTTCTGGTTCCATTCAAATTTTAGGATTGTTTGCTCTAGCTCTGTAAAGAATGTTGGTGTTATTTTGACAAGGATTGAATTGAATATGTAGATTGCTTTGGGTAGTATCGACATTTTAATAATATTTGTTCTTCCTATCCAGGAGCATGGAATGTTTTTCTATTTTTTTGTGTATCTTCTTCAATTTCTTTCATAAGCTTTCTATAGCTTCAGTATATAGACTTCCCATCTCTTTGGTTAGTTTTATTCCTAAGTATTTTATGGTTTTGGGTTCAACCGTCAATAGGATCAATTCCTTGATTTCTCTTTCTGCTGCTGCGTTATTGGTGTATAGAAATGCAACCGATTTCTCTACATTGATTTTATATCCTGCAACTTTGCTGAATTCATGGATCAGTTCTAGCAGCTTTTGGATGGAGTCTTTTTGGTTTTCCACATAAAGTATTATGTCATCTGCAGAAAGTAAAAGTTTGACTTCCTCCTCACAAATTTAGATGCCTTTTATTTCTTTGTGTTGTCTGGTTGCTGAGGCTGGGACTTCCAACACTATGTTGAATAGCAGTGGTGAGAATGGACATCCTTGTCATGTTCCTGACCTTAAGGTGAAAGTTCTGTTTTTCCCCATTGAGTATGATATTAATGGTGGGTCTTTCGTATATGGGTTTTATGATCTTGAGGTATGATCCTTCCATCCCTGATTTCTTGAGGGTTTCTATCGAGAAAGGATGTTGTATTTTGTCAAATGGAAGAAAGAAAAAAAAAACAGTCTCTTCAACAAGTGCTGTTGGGAAAACTGGACAGCAACATGCAGAAGAATGAGCCTAGACAACTTTCTCACACCAGACACAAAAATAAACTCAAAATGAGTAAAAGACCTAAATGTAAGATGGGAAGCCATCAGAATCCTAGAGAAGAAAATAGGCAACAACCTCTTTGTCCTCGGCCGCAGCAACTTCTTACTCAACACGACTCTGGAGGCAAGGGAAACAAAAACAAAAATGAACTATTGGGACCTCATCCCTCAGCCACTCTGGAAAACAGTATGGAGGTGCCCCAAAAAATGAAAAATAGAACTACCCTATGACCCAGCAATTGAACTACTAAGTATTTATCCAAAGGGTACAAGAATGCTGTTTTGAAGGGTCACATGCACCCCAACATTTATAGCAGCACTACCGACAATAGCCAAAGTATGGAAAGAGCCCAAATGTCCATTGACTGACAAATGGGTAAGGAAGATGTGATATGTATATATATATATATATATATATATATATATATATATATATATATACACACACACACACACACACACACACACACACACACACCACCATGGAATATTACTCAGCAATCAAAAAGAATGAAATCTTGCCATTTGCAAAAATGTGGATGGAACTAGAGTGTATTCTGCTAAGCAAAATAAGTCAGTCAGAGAAAGACAAATATCATATGACTTCACTCATACGTGGAATTTAAGATACAAAACATATGAATATAAGGGAAGGGAAACAAAAATAATATAAAAACAGAGAGGGTGATAAACCATAAGAGACTCTTAAATACAGAGAACAAACGGAGGGTTTCTGGAGGGGTGTTGGGTGGGGGGCTCGGCTAAATGGGTAAGGGGCATTAAGGAGGACACTTGTTGGGATGAGCATGGGGTGTTATAGTGATGAGTCATTAAATTATAATCCTGAAATCATTATTACACTATATGTTAACTAACTTGGGTTTAAATTTAAAAAATAAAAAGTAAAAGACTATCCTATCTCCATTGAATTATCTCAGCTTCTTTTTTGTAAGTTAAATAACTATAAATGTATGGTTTTAAATCTGGATTCTCAACTTTATTCCATTGATCTATATGCATACATTTATGCCATTACCAGGCTCGACGGGTTATGATTGATTTACAATAGGTTTTAAAATTAGGAAGTATGAATTTTCCAATCTTGCTCACCTTTCCTAGTTTCCTAAAGTAGAAAACTAAATTACTGATTTGAGATTTTTTAAAATATAGACATTTATGGCTATAAATTTCCCTCTGAGCACTAGTTTAACTGCATCACATAAGTTCTGGTGTATTGTTTTCTCATTTTTCTCAAGGTATTTTCTAATTTCTCTTATGATTTCTTTTTTAAGCCATTGGCTACATAGGATTGCATTATTTTTTTTTTCAAAATATTTGTGAATTTCTCAAATTCTGTTATGTTACTGCTTTCATTCCAATATGGTCAAAGAACATATTTGTTTTATTTTAATCATGCAATGTTTTTAATGCTTTTAAGTTGAATAAGGTTTTAGGACCTAATATACGGTCTATTCTGGAGAATGTTCTGTGCTTAAGAAGATTGTACATTAACCTCCATTGGATGGAGTTCTCTACAGATGTTTAATAGGTTTATTTTATCTATAGTGTCACACAAGTCTTCCATTTTCTTGTTTAGTTTCTGCCTAGTTATTCTATTCATTGTTGAATGTGGGGTATTGGCCAGGGCCTAAGAGCTTGGTTTTCTTCACCAATGATCCCCAACAGGGTAAACCTTTCATGTACACATTCTTCCGGACTCCCAGGGATACATATGACTTTATTTTTATGCCTGGTCCCTGTGAGTCAGAGCAGATTATTGTTCATTCAGTGTTTGGTGACAGGTTGTGTTTAATCTCTCGTGCCACAATGGCTTCCGCCTTGTGTTGATGAGTGTTTGTGTGTTGGATGGGGATGCTTTTAAATCTTCCCCACATCTTGCAACGATTCTCCCTCAGTAGGTATAGCCTAACATGTATGCACAGACATCATGCCTCCCAGTGTTGATTCTGAACCACGGAGAACACTTCTTAGCTATCTCTGTTCTTAGTTATCGCTATTGAACTTCTGGCTGATGGGCTACTTTGCTCAGATTATGGAGCAAAATTGTTCTCCACCAAGCTCTCCATTGTTTTTAATAATGTCCTTAAGCATGGTGTTCTCCAAGGTATGTTCTAAATAAAGTTAGTCCCCTAAGGCACAGCTGTGAAGCTCTGTAAGAGTTTTAACCAACTGCAGAGTTTGCGACAGTATAGTCCAACACAAGACCACCCTCATTTCTGAAAACAAGTGTGATTTCCAGGATGTCCAACTACCCTCAATTTTTATAATTCCCTAGGAAGATTCACAGAGCTCACTGAAAATTATTATATTCACAGTCACAGTTTATTATAGAGAAAAGATACACATTAAAATCTGCCAAGGGTCAAGACAGATAGGACAGAGTCTAGGAAAAGTACTAAATGTAGAGCATCCATTGTCCTTTCTCCATGGAGTCACAAACATTAATTTCCTGGCATCAGTGAATGACAGCACAAACTGTGGTCCAAATGAAAATGGCAGAAATACAGACTTTTTTGGGTCTATTGTCATTTATGGCTAATTCTTCAGAGTAATTTCAAGGTCAGTGAGTCTGAGACCCTCGTTTTACAGATAGGAAAAATGGAGTTTCCAACAGATGTCACAACTTGTTCGTGATCACCTGACGCCTTACGACAACTCGGGACTGACTGTGAATTCCTCGGGGTCCCTGTGAGCCCTGGAGTACAAGATGCCAGCCTGGAATGTTTTATGCATTTTAGAGAAAATGTTTTTGTATGGTACGATACTATTACCTCTTTAGGACCCTTGGGACTCTCTTTTAAGATAGCTTTCTCATCTATCACTGCACTCTTCAGTCTCCTCCTGTGCCACCAGAGCATGTGTTTCCAGTTCGTGTCCCACATCTCTTATCCCTGTGAACATTACCCAGTCAAAACCCCATATCACATATGAGAATCCTGAAGCAAATAGTGGGTGGTGATCCTCTAAATGTTACCTGTCCTGTCACAGAATTCAGATCAGAAGCTATAACTCCTTATTTTCAGTTCAGGCCTCTTTCCAGTATGTTTTATTCTGCTGGCTGTCCTTTTCATCAGAATCAAAGGAGACTTCCTGCCCTCCTCTCTTAAGCATCAGCATGCAACATCACAGCCCCTCTGGTTAATTATTCCTCCCTTAGGTCTCCAGCTTGATGCAACAGCAGAGCCCTCTGTCACCCTCCATTTTCTTATTTATTAAGTAGGTACATGCTGTGATAACCTGACTTCCGTTTGTCTTAGAAAGTCACGCTTTTTGTTTTTCTTCTTAGTTGGTATTTAGAGTGCATATAATTTTGGAATTTTTCTGATCTATGTATTCTGGAAGTGAGAGAAAGGTTAAGTGCTATCTCTAGTGCCAAGCCGCCGAGAAGAGCCCAGAATCTCTCATGTTCATAAGCAGGTGCAGAAGATCCGAAGATGCCAACACTCACAAGAAAGATACCTCTGAGAACAAACATGTCCGGACTAGGGATAAAGCCTGAAATAATAAGCAGGTTCCCTCCCCAAATATCCCACCAGTGATCATGGGATGAAAAGTGACTCGGACTGGGAAAAGATTATGCAATCTTGCAGAGGCTGAAGGGATATTTTGTTTTGGTTTGGTTTCCTTGTGATTTATATGAAAGTTTAAGTGAACATGTGCAAAGTAGATTGAATACGCTCCCCACTGGCCTTGCTTATGTGAAATGGCAGACATGACATCAATATCGTATCTTAAGTCTGTGAGCTAGAGGACAAAGCCTCTTTTTTTGTGTTACCATGTTGGCTCAAAAGCCACAACAACCAAAGAGGTTTAATATTTGCACTGTTCCCATACCGACTGGGCCCTATCAATGGAGAAAGTTTCACGTGGATAGAGAAAGATGTACCGAAAAGGTGATGGAGATCAGCTTCAAGGCACCTTATTTGCATGAATTTCTCTAAACATACTGGAAGAAGCCTTATATACGAGTTTATATGATTATGCTTCTGGGTGTTTTTTAAAATACTTCTAATTGCAATAGGTTAAGCTAAGTGTCTCTTTCTATTTTATGGTCCTTTCTGTTATATTTTTCTTCATATTGGATGAATGTAAGTAACCATCCATTACTGGGAGGATGGCTGGGAACCTGGGTGGCTCAGTTGGTTAAGTGTCAGATTCCTGATTCTTGATTTCAGCTCAGATCATGAATTCACCATTTGGGGGTTCGAGCCCCACATCAGGCTCTGTGCTGAGAGCATGAAGCCTGCTTTCCATTCCATTCCTCCTTCTCTGTCTGCCTCTCCCCTGCTTGCTTTGAAAAAAAATTAATGTTTTATTTATTTGTGAGAGAAAGAAAGAGACAGAGACACATAGAGTAAGCAGGGGAGGGGCAGAGAGAGAGGGAGGCACAGAATCTTAAGCAGGCTTCAGGCTCTGAGCTGTCAGCACAGAGCCCGTCCCCTGCTTCCTTTCTCTCTCTCTGTCTCTGTCTCTGTCTCTCTCTCTCTCCAAACAAACAAACATTAAAAAATAAGTAACCATAGATATTTTAGGACTCCCTATATGGAGAAATCTAGCTAAGGATTCATCCATTTTTAAGTTATTGGATCTGTTTATGTCATTGTCAATCATGTGGTATCAGTGAAGGCACAGCTTTCAGGATTACCACTGCCAAGCACTCAAAACGGTGGCATGGCCATTCATGGCCAGAAGTTCACGTCGAAACAAATGTGTCTTATGATGCCCAGAACCAGTAGTGCGTGAGTGGCCTAAGAGAAAGGAAGGAAATTTGCGAAGCCAGAATTGAGTCTGCGGAAGTCTCTTCCAATCATCAGGCAAATAAGATTGTAAATGGAAGATTCAGTTTTCACTGATGCCTAATAAAAACAGATTTGCTAGGACAAGGAATATGCTCAATAATGTAGCGCAGATAATGAAAAACACACCAGGAATTTTTTATCTTTTTATGGAAACAACATGACATAGAATTTATCCGAATCTCTGCGTTTAAAGGGCATGAATCAATAGTAGAGAACTGCAAGATGTAAGCATGTTTGCAACAGCTCAAGAATGAAAGAAACTCACTTTGGCATTGCTATATTTTACAGCAATCCTAAATATTTATGCAGCAATACCTCTAGTGTGTTGTTAAGCTGAAATGTTTCTAAATTATCATTCAGAGATGCTGAATGTAGAACATGGTTGGAA
The DNA here is from genome assembly GCF_046562875.1 of Panthera onca. Taxonomy (NCBI): domain Eukaryota; kingdom Metazoa; phylum Chordata; class Mammalia; order Carnivora; family Felidae; genus Panthera; species Panthera onca. The sequence continues at coordinate 9,116,893 of NC_138342.1, forward strand.
AAAAGAGAGAGGGAGAGAGCGAGAGAGAGAGAGAGAGAGAGAGAGACTTATCTTTTCATTCCCTCCATGGAAATTATATCACCAAATTGTTGTAATATAAAGAGGTGATGAGTATGCAGCCAAAAATGTAGAAAAAAGTATTATATTAATGACTTAAATGAATGAATGAACGTAATATGTTGTTTTCCTAGACTTTGCGAAATTATCAGCATATCACAGCTTGCTAAAATGTGAGATTTGCTGTGATATTTTTAAGCCTTTTAATTAAATTCTTAACTTTGCAACTGATTTTGTATTCATACTGATTCTTAAAGTATCCCTCCAATGTTTATAACCTTTAGGCTCCTCTAATCCTTGATCTGTCTCTGCATATGAACATCATATATCAATATCATTTTTACCCTTCAACAGTGCTCAGCCAGGAAAAATTAGGTTCACAAAAGCACTATGGATGACTTCGAGTAGAACTTGGAAATTTTTCCTATGCTCTCCCAGGGGGCTTGTTAAAACACAGAACGTTGGGCTCTATCTCCAAATATTCTGATTCAATAGGCTTGGATAGAGTTGAGGATTTGCTCTTCTGTACATCACAAGGAGATCTTGTTGCTGCTGGAAACACAACTTGAGTAGGAGAAAATAAGTCATCCAAGAGCAGTCAGGGGATCTAGGCAGGAGGTGAGTTTAAACCTGTTTTCTTGAGGGGGGAGGTACTTATCGGCTCATCAACAATAAAATACTAGGATAAAGAAAATAATAATAATAATGATAATAATAATAATAGTAAGAGTTATGTTAACTGAGATTAAAATTTGTCTTAGCAGGAAAAAAAAAATAGGAGGCCAAGATTTAGGGAGGAAACCATCCATTAGAAGAGAGTTAAGTGGAAATGCATAAGACTGTCATGGTAATTTGAAGATAAGGGGCAGAAAACATAAATAGAAATAGAAAAAGGGAAAAAAAATTTGGACAGGAAAGAAATCTAGGAAGATGGACCTTTGGAGAAGAGTGACCCAGGAGAAATTTCTGGTGGGGGAAGGATGGCTAATATTCCACTTTAACTTGTTTATTTTGCTGTGTTATAAATGCCCTCTATTGACTTCAGCATTCAGTAGGTCTCCTTTATATGTACAGCCAAGTTTGTGATATAGGAAACAAAGGGATAAGGAAGCAAAGAAATAAACACTAAAATAAAAGGATAAGTCCTGTTCAACTGCCATTCCTTTGCTGAGGGTTATGTTTAAATAGGGTTTCAATTCAACCATTTCTAGGTGCATCTGAGAGCAGACAAACTGGGGTGTGTTGTCATAACCACAGTGCAAATGAATGCTGACGAGCTAAGATTGGGCAAAACAGAGTGGGCAAAACCAGCTTCTGAGCACAGTATTCAGCAGCAGATGGGAGACAAACCTAGTTACTTCCAAACTACACTAGGGAAAGTTCCTACGTTTGTCTACAGGGCTACCATTAGAAGTGCCACCGATCAGATGGCTCAAGAATACAGAAATGTATTTCCTCACAATTCTGGAAGCTAGATGACCAAGACCAAGGGGTCAGCAGGGCTGGTTCTCTCTGTGGTCTCTCTCCCTGGTTTGCCAATGGCTGTTTTCTCACTGTGTCTTCACGTGACCTTCCTTCTGAGTGTGTCTATGTCCTAATCTCCTCCTCTTATAAGGACATGAGTCATATTGGAATAGGGGTTACCCTAACAACCTAATTGAACTCAATTGCCTCTTGAAAGAATAGTCATATTCTCTCTTCTTACAGTCACATTATGAAGTACTGGGACAGAAATTGAATATATGAAGTTTGGAAGGACATAATTCAGTCTCGCACAGTGTCCTTGAAGAGAAGAGATAAATTTCTTGGATAACAAAAGGAACAAAAATACTAGTAGTTATAGGAGTCATTCAACAAATATTTACTGAGAAAAATACATTTCTAGAAGCTGAGCAGTGAACAAACAGATTCAAGAGTCAGTTCAGATAAGCTAGTGTAGGGAGACAAATAATAAATAAATAAATGGCATAGTGGATGCTGATAAATTCTATGGAGAGAAGTCTGGTAGGGATGGGAACAGTGAGCTCTGGAGGAGAGGCTGGTATGCCACACTAAATGCGATATCCGGAGATGGCCTCATTAATTAGGAACATTTAGGCAAAGACCTGCTTAGGGTTGGATTATCAAATGATGATAATAGTAATATTATATTTATTTATTATATGTACTATTTTATCAGCTTTTAGTGCCTATTGTATATTAGTATAGTTCTAAATATTTTATGCTTACTGTGTCTTCTTTAGTTATCTCAATAGCTTAGAAAGAAAGGGACTTCAACTACCACCTTGTGATCCATCATAAAATTGAAGTTCAGAGAGGTTGATTAATTTTCTCCAGACCAGACAACATGACCATCACATTCGTTGATGCTGACTCTTTCTGGATCCAACGTCAGTGGTCTTCTCATGATCTTACAACAGGCATTTAATATATGAGTCTCCAGGCTTTTCCAGTACTAACTAGCAGAACAATTCTGCCACCACATGTGAAGTGTCACTGAGCTCCAGAGCTGCTTGACACCTGTAACCTCAGGTGAATTATTTTATTCAGGCTTCCGTTTTTTATTTGAAAAAAATCTGTGAAATGGGGTTAGTGGTACTCTCCGCGGAGGATTGTGATGAGTACTGATGACGAGTATGATGGGTGAATCTTTGTTAACCACTGAGCACATTGTCTGTCACCTATCAGGTACTTGGAAATAGAGTCGCTAACGTCATCATTATCATCATCATCGTTATCGTCTGCCATTGTCATGAAGGCTCTGGATAACTTCTGATCCTAGAAAAATAGCGCCACCGGTGGGATGAAAGCGTTAGACCAAGTGATCTCTAAAATCCTTCCTACATGTAACATTTTATGAGTCTACTTAACATGCTCATGTGTGGAGAAAAAGCACTATTGAAATGCTGGAAGTGTAGACTTGGTTCTAAATAGGACCTAGGTATGTCAAAGGGCATTTGACGTGTTTCCCAGACATGGCGAAGGTGCAGAGAAATGATCTGCCAGGAGGCTTTATGTCGATGAACACTAAAGAGCTTGATGATTTGTGCTCTTTTGCCTGTCATATTTATAGTCAAAATTGAGAGTTTTACATTTCTAACAGGAACATTCATTCACAAATCAAGCTAGACATGACACAGAGCTCATTCAGAGTGGGACCTCCTTTACTCATGACAACCACAGACCACAGCAGATGTCTCTATAGAATTTTCTCATCCATGAAGGGGAAAATCGGGAAGTTTTCAAAAGTTGTCCCTCTAAATTCTAGTTTGAATCCATATTCTTCAAGCCAGTGTTGTTTTTTTTTTCTGAATAAAGTAGAATCTGAGTGTTGGGCAAAAAAACAAACATGAAAAACAAAAACAAAACAAACAAAACTAAGACATTGTTTAGCCCTAGCTTTTACTTTACGTAAAAATGCTCAAAACATAGTCACCTGGTTCTGCCTGAATGTTATTAATGGCTGACGATTCATTATCTTAAAATAGCCGTTTATGATTTTTCTAATTATTAGACTCTTCTTGCATGTCTAGACAATACAAAGGAATGTGAGGAACTCTCTTCTGCCCCCCAAAAGCAACAAAGATTCAAAGCAGTCCCACAGGGTAAAAGACCAGAAATAGGATTATCATGTGCATTAGGGGCCGAACCAGTCAGGAACAGATTTGGATGACTGCTGGCACCAGGTCCAGAATTCCAATAGTGGATTTCTTACCTGGGATTGCGAGGAAGTCAAGCAACAGTTCAACCATCAGAAAACTGCAAAAGTAGCTAAATATATTTCATTCTTTTGTGTGGTAGGTGGTCTTTAAAGATGACTGCCAACAATCCCTTGCCTTCCTTCTTCCATAATGTAAGCAAACTTATCTAAACTACTGGGGAGCGGGTTCAACAAGAGGACAACCAAAGTGATCCAGCTAATAGCATGTATCATTACCAGATATACAGTGAGGTCTTGTTGGTTGTTCTGGCCAGAAATTGCCTGCTGTGTTTGCAGCTGAACGCAAATGAGTGTATTTAGCCTGTACCACATGAGAAGAAACAAGGCATAGTCAAGCCCGAATGCAGAATTAGGAGACAATAAATGATTATTGTTTAAGCTGCTAATTTTTGGGATAGTTTATTAAGGATCAATAGTTAAGTGCAATACAGTGAAACAAAGCTAAAGCCACCAAAAGGAGATAAGGTTTTCAACAGGAGAAATCGATGAACAGGATAAAAGCAATCACAAAACCTCTACAGAAAGAGGTAGACATGAAGTTAAAACCATTACTAAAAACCCTTTACCCTCAATCTGAAGTAAAATTTCAAAATTTCTATGCACCAAAAGCCAACAAACCAAAGAAAATGGAAGAGCACGTACTTCTGAGGAAATAGAAATAATAGCACAATCTTCAAGGGGCTTAAAAATAGTTATCTTCAAAACGTCAAAGATATGAAATAAATACATCATCCTAACAAAAATTAATAGAAAAAATTAAAAGCAAAGGAGGGGGATATAAATCAAATTCTAGTAGAACAAGAATCTATTAGAAATTTTTAAAAATCAATGCCTTATAAAGTCATTAGGGGGCGCCTGGGTGGTTCAGTCGGTTGAGTGTCCGACTTCTGCTCAGGTCATGATCTTGTGGTTTGTCATTTCGAGCCCCACGTCGGGCTCTGTGCTGACAGCTCAGAGCCTGGAGCCCGCTTCAGATTCTGTGTCTCACTCTCTCTCTGCTCCTCCCCCACTTGTGCTCTGTCTCTCCCTCTATCAAAAATAAATAAAAAATGTAAAAAAAAAATTAAAAAATAAATAAATGAAGTCATTAGCACTTGTGGAACACTTCTCTGATCTAAGAGAAGTATTCACTTATGAGGTGGTACAGAGAAATTCACTGAGAAAGTAACATAGAGAAATAAGCAGGTAACAAACTAGAAAGGAAAATTAAATTATATAGAAGAGTCGATTGAGAAATTCTAATAAAATATTGTGATAGGCACTGTAATATGCTGCCCAAATTTGCCTTAAAGAATAACTTGCTGATCCAGCTTCTGAGAATACTGTTGGCAGACAGTCTATAGTTGTCAGCTTCTTAAGGGATTATTTCACTTAAAGAAAGCTGCTTTTTGCAAAGTCAAAATTCTTACGGGAGTGGCCCTCATCCAATATCTGGTTAATGTGGGAGGCATATCATCTTGTCCCATTTAACTCATAACTCATGATAACATCTTTGTCTTTCCATGTTTCTTTCAGCTCTCTTCCATAGGTATTGATCCTAAAGACACTGCTTAGAGAACATTTTGGATACTAAATTTCAACTGAGTTTGCTTCCTGAGAAATCCAACTGGAGTCATTTTGTTCAAGTAGTGACTCATAAAAATAGATACTAAGGTAGGGTTTTAGAGCTGGATTTCACCATCTGGTCACCAATGAGAAACCTATCTGTAGCTTCTGGCACAGTGGGTAGTCTATTTGATATAGAAAATAGGAAAATGGAATTGTAAAAATAATCTGAAGAAGGCAGAAAAAGAGGGAAAAATAGTTCAAAGAACAAATGAGACAAGTGGAAAACAAATAGAAAGATAATTGACTTAAACCTAACTATATCAATTCTCACATTAAATGTAAATGTTTTAAATACCTCAACGAAAAGGCAGAGATTGCCAGATGGAAGTTTTGAAAACACCAAGACCAAATGGTGTTGTTTCTATACTGTAATCCTATATGCAATCTTGAGTTTTGTGCTATAATGCAGATAAGTTACCTGGACACTTTGGATATTTTGGGTTTGCTTCATGACGTGCTGTGTGTCTGTAGCAGTGCTTAATTTAGGGTTTACATTTCCTACTACTGAAGTAAGACTTTCTTGAGTGCTCTACCCAATTTCTCATGAATTATGAAATTTTCTAGTCTGACTAATAAAAATAGGCAATGTTCCTTGTCTAGTAATTGTACAGCAGATGCCTAGAACTTCATTGGTTTTACCTGAAACTTCATGGACATTGAATGGCAACTCCCTATCCTCCTCCCCTGCCCCCGGCAATCACCATTGTACCTTCTGTTTCTCTAAGTTTGACTATTTTAGAGACATCAGAAAAGTAGAATCATGCACTGTTTATCTTTCTGTGACTAATTTCATGTAGCATAATATCCTCCAGTTTCATCCATGTTATCACATTAGGCAGAATTTTTTTCTTTCTTCTTGAAGGCTGAATAATATTTCATTATTTGTATATACTGTAATTTCTTTATCCATTCTTCTGTCAATGGGCATTTAAGTTGTTTCCATATCTTGAGTATAGTGAATAATGTTGCAATAAATATGGGAGCTTATATATCTCTTTGATATCTTGACTTCAGTTCTTTTAGATAAACACTAAGAAATGGGATTGCTCGGATCATTAAAAAAATAATTTTTGAAATGCCTCCATAGGTTTTCCATAAAATTCTTACTAACAATATGGAAAAATCTCAATTTCTGCATCCTCAACAAAACTTACCTTTTGATTTGTTTTTTATTATAACCATCCTAACAAGTGTGAGGTGAGATGTCATTGTGTTTTTAATTTGCCTTTTCCTGGTGATTAATGATGTGGAGCATCTTTTCTTATACCTGTTGGCCACTTGTAAAACTTCTTTGGAGAACTGTCTGTTCAGGTTTTTTGTCCATGTTTTTACTGGGTTGTTTGTTTTCTTGCTATTGAGTTTCTTTTATATTTTATTTTGTTTTGTTTTATTTTATTTTATTTTATTTTATTTTATTTTATTTTATTTTAGGGGCTCCTGGGTGGCTTAGTCAGTTGAGCGTCTGACTTGGGCTCAGGTCATGATCTCACACTCCGTGAGTTCAAGCCCCACGTTGGGCTCTGTGCTGACAGTTCAGAGTCTGGAGCCTGCTTCATATTCTGTGTCTCCCTCTCTCTCTGCCCCTCCCCTGCTCATGCTGTCTCTCTCTGTCTCAAAAATAAATATATTTTATTTTATTTTATTTTATTTTATTAAAAAATTAATGTTTATTTATTTTTGAGAGAGAGAGAGAGAGAGAGAGAGCATGAGCAGGGAAGGGGAAGAAAGAGAAGACACAGAATCTGAAACAGACTCCAGGCTCTGAGCTGTCAGCACAGAGCCCAATGTGGGGCTTGAACCCACGAACCTTGAGACCATGACCTGAGCCAAAGTCAGACGCTTAAACAACTGAGCCATCCAGGTGCCCCAAGTTTATTTTATATTTTAGATATTGACCTCTTATCAGACATGTGGTCTGTGTTCACCAATTCTGTAGGCTGTCTTTTACACTGTTGATTGTTTTCTTTGCCATGCAGAACCTTTTCCCTTTGATGAAATCCCATGCATTTATTTTTGCTTTTGTTGCTTGTACTTTTGGTGTTATATCCAAGAAATCATTACCTAGACCAATGTCATGAACTTCTCCCCCCATGTTTTCTTCCAAGGGTTTTATAGATTCAAGAGGTAAGTTTAAATCTTTAATCCATTTTGAGTTGATCAAACCTTCTCTCATTAAGACAACCCCCATTTTTCAAATCCTACACAAAGACTCCCATGATGTGTGCGGTCAGAACTAACTTCTCCTCTCAAGGTGTCCATGGTATTTTGCTTGGGCATACTTCCCTCCTTTTGGTCCTTTACCTTTTTTCCCTGTACCAAAAATATATTGAGCATAAAAATTAATATGGCCTCTATCTCTTAAAACAAGAAATAACAAATTTGTTTTAAATTAGAAGCTAGATGCAGGGTGCCTGGGTGGCTCAGTTGATTAGGCATCTGACTTAGGCTCAGGTCATGATCTCATGGTTCATGAGTTCAAACCCCACATCAGGCTGCACACTCATAGTGCAGAGCCTACCTGGGATTCTCTACTCTCTCTCTTTGTCTGCCCCTCCCTCATTCACACTTTCTCTGTCTCTTTCTCTCTCTCTCAAAGTAAATAAATAAATTTAAAGAAAGTAAATTAGAAGATAGATTTTAAATAATGTAGGTTTTTTGAACTATATATGGTCTCTGTTATATATTCTTCTTTATGTGGGGCACCACTTAAAAAAGAGAAAAATCATGGATTGTAAGAAATAGGGCTGTAGGCTGAAGTGTACCATGGGCTACAGTTGGCCAGCTCTGTTCTAGAAGGTCACAGTTTAGTGGGAAAAAACAGGATCCAAGAGCAACAATAATGAGAAATCAAAACACAGGGGACAAACAGCATACATATGATATTTCAGTAGTACAAGGGGGGAATAACTAGAACTATACTCAACCTATTGTCAGTCCCTGTTCTAAGCACCTTACATATATTAATTTATTTAAACTTTACAGAAAAAAAACTTTACAGCAAACTTATGAAACAGGTATAATTATTAACTCAGTTTTATGGATGAAGACAGACCATATAACTTGACCAAGGTCACATAGGCTAGTAAAAGGAAAATCTTGGTAGTAAATATGAGAAATTTGTACTTAGTTCCTATCTGTTAGACTCTAAACTAGTTTCTTTATCTCTCTGTTGCAAAAAGTATTTATTGCAATACTAGTTGAGACAGATCCTTGTGAAGTTTTCCTTTTATTTATTTTCTACCAGCCAAGGGAATGTCTAGAGAGGTACTTTCTGAGAGTCTTGAATTAGAGGACATCCTTGTTTTGTCAGTAATATGTCTTTGAATGGATATGATCCAAAAGAGAAGAAAAGAAGGAACTGGAAGCTATAATACCTAAGAGTATAAGATTTCTAAAAATCTTAAGAGATAAAATCTGGGGGCGCCTGAGTGGCTCAGTCGGTTGGGCGTCTGACTTTGGCTAAGGTCATGATCTTGCAGTCTGTGAGTTCAAGCCCCACGTCAGGGCTGAACTTCTGGCAAAAGTATTATTGGCTTTGGGAATTTTCAACCAAAGAACTAAAAACGTCAAATTATCCAGTTTCCTTCCATCCTCCCCACTTCATCCCATATTCTTCTCATACTATTCTCTATTGCATTTCTTTCCATGTTTATACAAAACATGAACCTAAAATAGAGATGCTTGCCATTATAACAACAAACCCAAGCTGTTAGAATTTATAGAGTCCTTATTTTTTTTACTTGTTATTTTTATTTTTGGGGGTGTCATTTTTCCCCCAATTTTATTGAAATTCTAGTCAGTTAACACATAGTGTAATAATGGTTTCAGGAGTAGAATATAAAAATACTTAAATACACGTTGTTGTTTAATATTCCCTTTTTATGTAAGGATAACCTCAAAGATTACAGAAATTAAATAGATGGTGCAAGATCACACAGTTGATAACTGTCAGAGCCACAAATGGAATCCCAGTTCTGAACAGTCAGCCTACATTTAACCTTAACGTGTGTGTGCTGCTGTGAAGTAAATACCGGTCTCTCATAGCTTGAATGTCAAGTGGACTTGGCAACGACCCCACTCTGTCTTGAAAGGCATATGACATCGGATAACTGATTTTGTCTCCCTAAACCTCAGTTTTTTCATCGGAGAAGGAAGGGCTATTCTAAAGATTACATTACATATAAAGACTCGATTACAGAAAGCATATACATAGAATTCACTTAAGAGAAAGATTATCTTCTTTCCTTCTTTTAAGAAATGTGATTAATCACATTTTACACTTGAAAAAAAAAAATGAGTCTGTGAATGGGATCTTCCTTTTCTAAAAATTCTTGTTCTGTCCACTAGATGGCGGTGCCTCTATAATCCGCCCAAAACCTACAATAGTGGACTGGTGCTGTTAATGGACGCCAATGCCTGGGCTCACTTCCTGTGGGACATTATTATGTGATGGGGGGAATATGTCCCTTGATCCATCTCTTGTCTTCATAGCATCTTGAGGTGAATGTGGAAATATTTGAAGAATATGTTGAGAAAATCACTTTGTAAATTTACCAAGATTTTTCTGTGCATTCTTGGCACTTTCTTCAATGGTCATGAATCAGCCAACATTGCAAAGGTCCCTACAAATTTGAGATTACACTTGACTCTCAAACCTAGTGTGTTAGTTCCTATTGTAGAATTCTTGGGAGGCAGTTGGCGAGTTTTGCAACCAGCCACATTTTTCCTGATATTAAGAGGGGTCGGGTCTTCTGTTTAACACATCCCCACCCATCATCGTCGCTTGTTGCTATAATGAATGCTGAATATCTCTTTTCTGAAAGGCTCATGATTTCTCCAAAATGCCTTGAGTCAATCATGTTTATCAAAAAGCAGTCCATTCAAGCAAACAACATTTATCTGCTACCTCCGTTGTTCCGATGCTACATATTTCCACATTTATTTTAATTTAACTCTAATGCCAGTCTTTGGATAAAATCAAAATCATGGAAGATGAGTCACTTGTCCATGGTCATGAAGCCAGTAAGGAGAAGAGCTAGGATTCGCCCCTGCCCATTAAGCAAACTTCAGCAACGTACATTCTATAGAACACAAATAGATACATTGAGTATGTGATTTGGGAAAATCCTCAAAATAAATTTGGGCAAAATTCTCAGATGGATGATACACCATTTGTGAAAAGAACAAAATCTGTTGATTAGATTTTTGCATACCATCGAGAAACATGCCTTGATGTTTATATGTCAAGCACAGTGCTGGACTCTGATGGCCTAGAGATGAATCAGATTTAGTCATGAGCCCCCAATCAGAAGGCCAGAACGTGGGTACCCCTGGCACTTGCACCTGCCACCCTCCCAGAGGATGAGGCTACTCTTCTTTCCAAAGGTTTGGGGACAAAATAAACTACACACAGGTTGAAGGACTAGAATAACAATGACTAGAATGTATTCTTGTTGATAGCATGTTTCCTTCAAAGTCATACCCTTAATCATTATAGATTATTCCAAAGGTGCTGCCATTACTGGAAGCCATTGTCTGGAATTGACTTCAGATTCATTTTAATTTTTATTCTGATTATCTAACAAATACATGATCAACTTTGGAAACTTGGAAAATAAATAAATTGATTAAAAACTTGTTTTAAAAACTTCCTATATTATATCAAGATGATCATTGTTAAAACATAGCTGTGTTTCTTTCCAATTTTACATACTTAATCAAAACTTTTAAATGGCCACATTTTCAAAAATAAGGGCTATATTGTAGTTCATTGTATACATATATCACGATTTATTTTCCTATTCCCCTAAACAGAAAAATTAAGGTCATTATTGATTTTTCACTATTATAGATAATATTGCTGTCACGATCATCTTTGTCTGCATTTTAGATTTTTCACTTCAAAGCTTGATTCTCTAGAAGTGCTTATTAAGCAGTTGAGACAAACGTTAATTTTTGGAGAGCAATCAAAAAAGTTTTTCCTTTAAAAAAAAATTGGGCCAATTGCTTTGGGACCAAATTCTGATGTGAAAATTTAAAAGGCAAAGACAGATGACAGTGGCTTTATTCCAAAATCCAGAAAAAAGAGGTTTTGCTGTGATTTTCCAGAAAAGACATATTTTAGCATGGGGAAGGCAAATAAACAATACCCACTGCCTTCTGAAAAAAGCCTCCATCCCTTAATCTATTCGGGGAGCCCCACTTGTCTTCCACAATAGACTGAGGCCAAATTATATCATATCTATAGCCAGTTCTCCTATCATTTTCTAACTACCACCTTGTCTGTTTTTCTCTCCAACTTGCTTTGTTCGTACCCACATTGTGCCCACCAGTCCCTCCAGCTTGCATTTAGCTCATAACCCTCCTCTCCTGCTCACCTTCAAATCAGAGAGTTCCTTCAATACCTTCCAAGTTTCAGCCATCTTGTCACAACTGATCATCTTAGATAGAACTGACCCCTCATGATAGAGAAGCAGGAAACATTTAAAACATCTCCACAGAAAACAATTTAAACACTCCTCATAATTTAATGCCCTGTTACCTGTAATTTAAGTTTGTGCACATTTATATTATCTTCCCTGACAGAGTTCCCTCTGAAGTTGTGATTTCTATGCCTATGCCATCAGTTTTAATGAAAGCCAACAGAATCCCATACAAGGGAAATGTGCCCATAAATGTGGCCAAAAAGACACTTCTGAAAGCTCTTCTTCCATCAGGTTTGTAATCAATTCTCTCTCCCTCTTTCCTGCTGCTATTTGCACCTCTGCCCCCCTTAATCTGGCCCAGGACTACTACTCTTTCAGTCCTAGAATTGCCACCTCCTGACTTGTCCTATAACCACCTATACTCTGCCCTGTGCCTTGAGAAGCTTGGAAGGGGAAACAGTACAAATGAACCAAGTCATAATGGTACTGGTATTTTCTACCTCTGAACATATTTGCACTAAGATCAGATGAGGCAGCCTATGTGTACGCTACACATCTGGCAAAAGCATCCGTCCTCCATGATATGTTATGGACTGGATGTTTGTGTCCATCCCAAATCCACATGGTGAAACCCTAATGCCCCGCATGATGATAGTTGGAGATGAGGCTTTGGGGAAGTAACTAGGTCATGAGGGTAGAGCCCTCATGATGGACTTAGTGCCCTTATAAGAAGGAGTTAGGACAGAATTTGCTTTCTCTTTCTCCAGGGTATGTGAGGCTATAATGAGAATATGGCCATCTGCAAACCAGGAAGAGATCCCTCACTAGATACCAGATCTGCCCGCACCTTGATCTTGGACTTCCCAGCTTCCATAACTATAAGGGGGGAAAAAATCTGTTTAAGACACCCAACCTATGGTAATTTTGTTGTAGCAGCCGGGAGTGACTAAGACGTGGGCCAATCCACAACGTCATTTAAAGAGGAAACGCATAATTCACACAAAACTACTCAAAGTTTTCTGAACTTGAATAAAATACACTTGCATCAAACTCCATCAAAGTAGTCAAGACAGTGTTGCATAAGGCTTAAAGTGAAACCTCCATTCTTCAGGCAAAGTGTAACATCATTTGAGCAAAATACTAATGGTCTGTGGCAACTGCTACATGGAATCCATATGTGCAAATGTTTGAGGAGAGATGAGCATTAATATCTGCAGATAGAACCCCTGGAAGAAGACATGGCAGAGGCTGGAAAAGGCACTGGGCTGGTTCTTAGAGCTTCGAAGTATTAAATCTTAATTTTGTCACTTATCAGCTCTCGGACATTAGGGATGATACTCAGCATCTTTGTTTTTATTCAAAAATTTGAATGCTTATACAAAATTTACAATCATTCTAGAAAAGACTCCATCTAAATACCTATTATGGGCTGAATGGTGTCCCCTCAAAATTCATATGTTGGGTTCCTAACCCCCAGGACCTCTAAATATGTGTGCATTTATAGGGTCTTTCTAGAGGTAAGACAGTAAAGCTGAGGTCATTAAGGCGGGCCTTAATCCAATCTGACTAGTGTCCTTATAACAAGAGGCTCTTAGCACACAAGACACACTGAGGGAGGACCATGTGACAACCCGGAGAGAAGCTGGCCATTGACAAGCCACGGGGAGAAGCCTCAGGAAAAAAACAGTCCTGCCCTGGCAACAACTTGATCTCAGACCTCCAGCCTCCAGAACCAGCCTCCAGCCTCCAGAACCTTATTCAAGCCTCCTGCTTTGATGCTTTGCCCCGGTAGCCCCAGGAAACTAAAAATGTGAACTTGTCCCCAGTATCTAACACACAGTAGGCTTCTAATACGTGTCGGTTGTTTTCATTTATGTAGTAATAAGACAACATGAATAAAAAATACATTGTAAGATATTATTTGTCTGATAAATTGCTAGATAGGGCTTCTTGCTGATAATGAGCTAGATGACGGGGTGCCTGGGTGGCTCGGTCAGTTAAGTGTCTGACTTCGGCTCGGGTCATGATCTCATGGTCTGTGGGTTCGAACCCTGCGTCAGGCTCTGTAGTGCTAGCTCAGAGCTTGCTTCAGTTGCCGTGTCTCTCTTCCTGTCAGAAGAAGCTGGTGCCTCTCTGTCAACAGAAGTGATGGACAGAGTGACCGGGTCAGCATGTGGAGTGAAGAACCTATAACGGATAGGTCCAAAGACTTGTCAAAAGAAAAATATTGCCTCAGGAAAAAAAAAAAATTTTTTTTCAGAAAAGAAAAACAGTCTTTTCTAGGACACAGCTTTTACCACATCCTTGGCTAACCCAGGGTTCTTCACGCCTCGCTCCCCATCTGGTCCTAGAATTTAGTCAGTACCACACCCCCATTTCTCATCAGTGCTGGCCCACAGCGAGTTTGAGCCTGACCAATATCCCTGTGATGTCGTTTAAAGCATGTACTTTGAAGGTGCCCACAACGTGCTGGGAACAACACACTCCTCCTGCACCTCAGAGAAAGTAGCCACAGTAAGTACCATAGAAGGAGGCAGAACAGAGATTCACATCTTCCCCCCCACCCCCCCCCAAAGGGCATCTTTTTAATTTATTTTTTGAGAGAGAGAGAGAGAGAAAGGAAAAAGGGGAGGGGCAGAGAAAAGGAGACAGAGGATCCGAAGCAGGTTCTGTGCTGTGAGCCCGGAGCCAGATGCGGGCTCGAACTCACGAACTGTGAGATCATGACCTGAGCTGAAACCAAGTCAGACGCTTAACCGACGGAGCCCCCCGGGCGCCCGTCACATCTTTTCATTCCAAGTCCTCTCCCTTTTGCCTTTTGCGGGGGGGGGGGGGGGGGGGGGGCTGTGACAATGACGTCTGGATGATGAGACCCATGAGGCGGGGGGGGGGGGGGGGTATCTGGAAGGTACACGGTTGAGGGGTTAAACAAAAATTCTAGTAGGAGGGCATCCTTCTTAGACACATAACAAAGTGAAAGCTTTTTTATTTCTTCCCTGTTCTTTCAGTTAAGGCGATATAATAATCACCCTTGCCGTTCCCACGAGATTGTGATCAGGTTTAAGGGAGAAAATGCACACAAAAGAGCACCAGTTTGTTTTAGGGAATATTGGAATGAAATGGGTAATTATTGGACGTCGCAGTCCTGTGTTCCTATCTGGGCACCTGAGCCCTGTAACCTTCTCAATCTGTACTCACGGCCTACTTTCTTAGGGTCTGTAAACCTCAGTTTCCTCATCTGAAAAATGAGACCCAAACACCTTTTTTTTTTTTTTTCTTTTCAAGGTTTATGTGAGGGTTAAATGAAAGAATCGATTGCGATGTCTGGCATATAGAGGCTACTCGGTTATTCTAATGCCCCCTGTCCTCTGCATGCCTCTTTGTGACCACCTTGCTGACTCCATCTTTCCACAAGGAAATATGTCTCCATAATCACTTTTTCATTCTTGTCCTTCCCTGTCCGCTCCGGAGGGGACGCAGAGGTGCCACAGAGATCACTAACGTTCTTTGGAGTGAACACTGGAAAATATTAACAGCCACTTTATGGATTCAAAATTGACCGTAAGAGGTGTTGCAGTATTTGGTTGTGTTAATTGGCTTCATGTTTTCCCCGCTGCATTTTATTGCCTACCGTGTTGGCAAGTGATATGGAATAAGGAAAAAATAAATCTGGGGCCAAAGCATATACTGGAATCCATCACTCATCTTAGGTTGCCTGAGGCTGCATCTATAATGTGCCAAAAAAAACAATCTAGTCAGAAAAAAATCCTTCAAGCTGCTCATTTACCATCAGGTGCCTAACAATTAACCTGATTCGATGCAGGCAGGGCCTTCCGGTCTTTGTCGCCTTCCCTCTATCTGTTCCTGGATTTTGTGTGGCAATGACAAGCTCCGTTGAGTCATAAAAGGAAGAATTTAACTGGAAATTTGATTTCCATTATCTATGTTTTTAACTGGGTGGCTTAGAAGAACCAATAATTTCACTTGTATGTGTATATTAAGGATTTAATATGGAGCCACAGTCTAATTATTTCCAACACGAATTTAGCTGTGTTATAGTAAATCAGGGAAATGAAGCATGCTTCATAAATTTCATCACTCTTAAAATAAAGGTCACGTTCAAAGGAGGGGGGCATGAGCTGGAAATTAATGCCTGATTTTAAATGTTTAGGGATTAAAAATTTAAATTGCACAGCTCAATTCTGTTAATATTGAAATGCATAATTTGAAACACTGGCAGATTCAATAAAGAGGATCCAAATGAAGGAGTAAAAGTTTTAAAATTTCCTCCAACTGATTGTGATTGTAAATCACTTGGAAAGCTCTTTAATAATGCAGATTCCTGATTCCCATCCTGAGATTCTGATTCAGTAATCTGGGATGGGGCATTTATAGAAGCTCCCAAGCATTTCTGAGGATTACAGTTGGAAATTAAATTGGTAGTGCTCATCTGGCTTGTTCCCTGCCCTCTCTCTGGCTATCGCCAACATCTGTGGACTCAAAATCTTGTAACACGCCTAATCTTAGTTATAAGGATTAAAAAGAGTCTCCTGTCTGCCACACCTATTGCCGGATACCAAATCCTGTTTATTTGGTGCAAAATACAAATAAAACCCAGACACATAAAGAGGGAACTTACTCAGAAATATTGTTGCCACAGAGGAGGAAAGGACCACCAAGAGTAGGAGATTTCTTTAATGATTACTGTTTTCCAGGATTATAGGGCTTCGGTAAAGTTCAATATTTTCATTAGATGATCTTGACCTTGTAACCCATTCCACAATTACTGAGCACCTACCATGTTCCTGAAACTGCCTTTGAGTCTGGAAATGCAATGGTCTCCGCCATGAAGAGTATCAGAGCCTAGTAGTAGAGACAGGAAGGTAAACAAAGTTGCAAAAAGATGCAAGTAAGTTTATACTTCAAGAACCTTCCTTTTCCTTCCTTTTCCTTCTCTTGGTGAAATAAAG
Organism: Panthera onca; assembly: GCF_046562875.1. Taxonomy (NCBI): domain Eukaryota; kingdom Metazoa; phylum Chordata; class Mammalia; order Carnivora; family Felidae; genus Panthera; species Panthera onca. Next base: position 9,133,674 of record NC_138342.1, read on the forward strand.
AGAGAACATCTATTTTTTTTTTAAGACGTCCAGCATCTTATCCCACTCCTCACTCTGCTCTAAGAGTTGTGACTCGTTGTAGAGCTTCAGAAGGGGCATGAATTATTTTCGTCACTGAAAGAGACCGTGTTCTCTGTTTCGTTTGTGGCTGTGTGGTAATCCTCTTGGTAAGGCCTGGGACCTTCCAAGGAAGTCTTTGGTTCCCCAGACCTCTCGACAAATGAGTGGGTTAATCTACCTAAACCTGGCAATAGCATTAGAACACCAAACGTGTCATAGAATATTCTCCCATCATTTTCGTCAGTGAAAGAGCCGATGTCTTTTTAAGTCGTGGCTTCCATTATATCCCTGATGTGCCAATAAATGTTTTAACAATTTACCTGTGGCAGAAAAACAAGCTGATTTGTAGTGTTTGAAGATTTCTTTGGTGAAAATGCTTCTACCGTGGTTGATTTCAAGCTGCATCCTCCAAAACAATCCTCACTGACTCTAGCATTGGGGTGAGATGTGTACACTCAGCTCTGGCTACCTGGCAGGAGCCAGCTTCAACACATCATTGTCTGAGATTTTGAATTCTAGAAGGATAGTCTAGAATTTATGCTCTGAATCTAGAGGGGGTAAATGGATGCTATTTTTCAGGTGTTCGAAACTCCCAACAGGCATATCAGACTACGTTCCCAAGGTCAGAAAGAGCACCACATTTGATGTGGACTGTTTGGGATATCAGAAGGAGAGCAAAAACAACACCAGCCTAAAATACTCAAAGGAGGCAATTCAGGGTCCTAGCATTCAGCATGCATATTGGACAATTTAGTAAAAGATAACATTGCAAAGTTCATTTCCATTATTTCCAAACTTTCTGAAAAGTTTGCACCCCATGTGAAACAAGAAGACATTTCTCCTTTTACTGAGTTTGCTAATGTTTAACACCAGAATTATTCACAGAATGGGACCTCTCTTTGTAAGGAATAATAACAACCTGGCAAGCATCCCGAGCCTAGAAGGTGCTGATGCGAAGGCATTAGAGAACAGAACGCCACTGATCCCCTCTCTCTCAGCAGAGTGAACTGTGTGTGCATGGTGCTTTGGGAAGTGGGGGAAATGACAAGGTCAGGGGAACAATGAAGGGTGGCACATTGATAAGGAAAAGACAAAGGAAGGCGTCTAAGAGGGATATGGTCAGAAAGGACAGAGAGACCCTCTAACGGTGGAGTCAATACCAGCAGTGAGGACTCTAATTCTATTGGGAGCAAACATCTCTTGAACACTTACCACAGATCAGGCACTATTACCAACCAACAGTTTGTGTTCCCTAATGCTTTCACACTCTAAGAGACAGGTGTTCCTACTTATGCCAGTTTTCCAGCTGAGGACCGTGCTGATAGGTTGAAGAACTTCCTCAAGTTTATCCAACTCTTTGTGTGGAAGCCTGGATTCAAAACCAGCTGGAGCACACACTTGGCCCCTCCACTGAACAGCCTCTTTAAAAGGACGTTCACTCAAGAACCGACATTTCTATTACAGATTTTATATTGCTTGAGGTGGGGCTGTATTGTGCAAATCCCAGTTCCTCCATGTAACCCACTGTCCCCGTCAATTCTTTATGATAGTTGACACGCTTGTTGTTGGATTATTTTCGCGGAAATGAATGTAGGGGCTGAGTTGACACTGTGAGATCCAAAGGCTGCACTTAAGAGAGAGTCTACGGGGGGGGGGGGGGGGGGGGAAGATGCCTTGAAAAGAATATCTTCCATCATCTTGTAAATCCACTGGAAAAGTCAGGGATTTTGTATTTGTGTGGGATCACGAACGGCAGATGTTCTTATCTCAATCTGAGATACACTTCTTTATCCATTTATCCATCTATGGACAATTGGGTTGCTTCCATAGTTGAGCTACTATGAATAATGTCGCAATAAACATAGGGGTGCACGCATCCATTTGAAATAGGGTTCTTTGTATTTTGGAGGTAAATACCCAGTAGCACCATAACTGTATGGTAGGGTAGTTCTATTTTTTATTTTTTTCTGAGGAAACTCCATCCTGTTTTCCAGAATGGGCTGTACCAGTTTGCATTCCCACCAACAGTGCAGATGGGTTGCCCTTTCTCCACATCTTCACCAACCCCTCTTGTTTCTTGTATTTTTGATTTTAGCCATTCTTACAGATGTGAGCCTACATCTCATTGTAGTTTTGATTTGTATTCCTCTGATGGTGAGTGATGTTGAGCATCTTTTCATCTGTCGGTTGGACATCTGCATGTCTTCTTTGGAGAAATGTCTGTTCATGTCTCCTGCCCATTTTTTAACTGACTTAATTGTTTTTTGGGGTGTTGAGTTGTATCAGTTCTGTATATATTTTGGATACTAACCCTTTATTGGATATGTAATTTGCAGATACCTTCTCCATCTCACTATTTATTGGGTGAATACCATAGTCTTCCAATTCTTATTGTATAAACGAGAAACCTCCAGAGACTAATATGAGGCAGTGAGAAGAGGAACAACCTGGAGATCTTAAGACCTGAGATTTGTTACAGCTGTTTTATTTTCTCCATGGTCTTGTGCAGAAATGCAAGCTATTTAGCCCCTTGATTAAGGAGATAAGAGTATCTGTACAACTGGGTAGTTTGGAGAATTCACAAGTCTCCTCCACAGATAAACTTCTCCATCTCATCCACAATAGGGCTTCAGGAGAATCAGCCATTTTAGCCAATGATCAACCATTTGCATTATTATCAAAGTATTTTTAAAAAATCACTGAGGATGGGGTGAAAAACCATCGGCTTTGGAATGAGACAGGTGATTTAGCCTAGCTTTCCCCATCTATAGATGGAATTGATATCTACTTTGTAATGATGTCCCAAATACAGCAGAAATTAATTAAAGCAACTGCTCTATGAACTGGGACTTCTAGTTGAATTGACAGAAACACAGCTCAAACAGGCGTATACAATGGGGAATTTATTAGAAGGATACATAAGCAAACTTTCAGAGGAGCTGACCAACCAGACTTCCAAGAAGCAGGAACTAGAGCAAGCTGGAGACCACATGACTGGAAACAGTCAGAACCTCCTGTTTCATTATCTCCATGCTGACTTTTGGGCTAGGTTCACTCCTTATCTCCTACCACAGGCTGGCTTTTCCATGAAACAAGCCGTGCATGGCCACAGGCAGACTCACATCAGCATCATGCAATCACACCAATGAAGATGTCTCCTCTCTGGCATCTGCAGTGTGAAAAATCCTAGGGAAGAGTTTTGAGTGACTCATTTGGAGTCAGGTGCAGTCGTGCTGGACAGAGAGGGGAGATAGGCTATTTTTGGAAATATGCCTTAAGTAAACAATTCACAAAAGAAGTAGATGCAACAGGCAAACCAGTAAGTGTTTACCACTTCTGGAATATGTTGGTGTTTACCACCTCTGGAATATATTATTGAGCCTCAGCACTAGGTGATATAATATATGCAATGTTTTGAGAACTTCATGTTCTTATTAAATGAAGGTCCTGATTAATGGTCCTTGTTCTGATGCCAGTACATTTATCATAACTAAGTTGATTACATATTAACAGTTATCTCTATTAACGAAGGGGTATCATCACTCTATCTCAACAACACTGTCGGAGATTTAGGATGGAAACAAGCTAAGCTTACCCCTGTTCCTCGCTGAAAGTTCGACCAGTAAGAAGAACCAAGAATCACTCTCAAGTAGAGTTCAAAGACTCAGTTTATGAATGATTGAACAAGAATCTAGCCATTCTCAGAGCACCTACGAGGTTTAGTCAGTTAAGCATGTGATTTCGACTCCGGTCATGAGATCAAGCCCTGTGTTCGGCTTTGCACTGAGTGTGGAGCCTGCTTGGGATTCTCTTTCTCCCTCTCTCTCTCTCTGCCTTTCCCCCCACCAAAACTAAATAAATAAACATTAAAAAGTTTTAAAGAATCAAATCACTCTGAAATACATAGTTCCTGATAAACTTTATCAGAGGACAAGCTTTCAACTTGAAAACAAAAAGGCATTTTCACTCCCAGCTCAGAAGCCACTAGGTGAATTGTGCAGGCCTTATATAACTTTTCTGCCAGCAAAATAACTGCAAAGCCACAGAGACTCTGGACTGATCAGTGTAGCACACAGAGACAGAAAATCATAAATAAGGTCAAGAAGGAGGGCAAGAAAGTGCAGACGGCCCATGAGTTCAAGTTCAGGCCAGATGAGAGGTAAGGAGGCCAGGAGCATGACCTTTCTACACTATCTCTGTTCTCTCTTTAAATGTATCCCCGTGCAGGCCAGTTTATTTGCTCCTCCTGCCTTAGAAGTGGAGAGAAGCAAAGTCTTCCACAGCCCTTCATTGTAGGGCAGATGGATGGCCAGACGTTCCTTCTTCTATGTTATGATGTAGATATATGAGCAAAAGGAGGAGAGAGGTTCCTCCCAAACATGTTTTTGATATTTACTTTTATCCTAAAAGATTGAAGAATTCTTGACGCCTCTTCCCCATCAAGTTCTCTTCAGCCAGTTAGGATGTTCCCATTGGCGTCTATTCTGCCCCCTTCAGATTGAGCTACCCATATTACCCATATTACTCTGAGGAGCCTTTTGATCACATGCCAAATGCAGAGGCACCCTGTGCCATCTAGTCTCTTCCCCCTAAATAATGGGGTTCACCTCACAACGCAGGCCAAGTTTTCCTATGTCACAGTTCAGTGTGCCGCAAAGATCACCCTGTAAGTATATGCCCTTTCACCTTCTTTTCACTTATTACATCATCAAAGAAGCAAGACGGCTTCGCTCCAATAAGTTTGTCAAGGTTTGCAGCAGCACAGAATGAAGAAACAGCACCGTGCCCTTCTTTAGAAAAAAGCTTCTAACTGCCTCTTGAGAGCAACAGTCAGGGCTTATGTAACTATTGCTTACTTTGGGTTTTTATCAATGGAAATCTTGCCTCCCTGGTGACTGAGTTGTGCATTCAAAAATGTCATCCCAAGTTTGTCTGAAGATGAAACTAAGATGGAGACCAAGACTGTAGAGAGAAGATTCTAAATGTATGTTTCAGCCCATTCAGGCTCCTATAACAAAATCCCATAGCTGGGTGGTTGATATACAGAAACTTATTTCTCATGGTTCTGGAGGCTGGAAAGTCCAAGAAAAAGGTAGGGGCAGATTCAGTGTCTGGTGAGGACCCCCTTCCCGATTCATACATGCTGTCTTTTCTTTGTGTTGTCACATAGCAGAAGGAGGAGGGAGCTCTCTGGGGCCCCTTTTATGAGGGTACTAATTCCACTTGTGAGACCTCTACCCTCAGGACATAATCACCTGCTATGGGACTCACCTCTTGAATACTGCCACCTTGGGGTTTAGGATTTTAGCATATGAATTTTGGCGAGACACAAACATTTGGTCATTAGCAATGCATACATACATATACATGGAATACACACACACACACACACACACACACACACTTGGAGGAAAAATATATATATATATTAATTATATTATATTAATTAATTATATTATGTTAATATAATTAATATAATACTAATAACATGATATGGTTAATAATTAGTTATATTAATTATTAATTAATTATATTATATTAATTTATATATATATATTTCTCCAAGTTGTAATTGTATATAGCTGAAGATTTTTTTAATGTGTGGAATATTTGTATTTTTAGATAAACTAAAAATCCGTTATGCTTTCGGTATTCATTAGGTACAATGTTCAATCTGTAAATCAGCAACATAAGCAAACATAAGAAATACAAAAAGGTTTGCCATGCGTTCTCCAAGGGCAATGGTGAAGTACAGGAAACATTTTTCCATAGCATGAAGTGAAATATTTCCTAGGAAGAAAACTTTTTTAACTTGGAAAATGAATCCAAGGTGGGAATGGGTCAGTTCAAAACATGAATTATTTTTAAAGATTTTTTCCAAGTGTTTTTAAACAGTTGGAAACTGTTTAGATCCCATTTTTATTTATCTTTCATTTTTATCCGAATTACTAATGTAATATATGCTCAGTGCTAAGAATCTGAAAAATATCAACAGATAAAAGAATCCCGCATGATTACTCTCCCTCATGCCACAGCAGCATTTTAGGATTATAATATATTTTTCAGGGTTTTATAGAATTTGTGTTTCCCATTGCCTTTGGTTATTTGTACTTCTTGTTGTACTGATTTTGAAAGTACATAGCCAGTTTTTCCTTTTTATTTATTTTTTATTTACTTACTTATTTTTAGTAAGCTTCACGCCCAGCCTGGAGCCCAACACGAGGCTTGAACTCATGACCCTGACATCAAGATCTGATCTAAGATCAAGACGCGGATGATTAACCAACTGAGTCATCCAGGCACCCCACCAGTTTTTATTTCTACTAGTAGGTGTGTTTACACGAAGTCCTTTCACAAAGTCCTTCAGTCGTTATTCATCTGGTATCAACGTTCAGATGAAATTGTACCAGGACCCAAACCAATTATTATTAATATAAATGGAGATAGGGAGTTAAAAAATAATTTTAAATTAATTTAATTTTATTTTAAATTATGAATGAATAAATGATGTTAGTCATTATTTAATAAATTTAATATTTTCACTATTTATGTTGATCCTATTTTCATATTACACTGCTATAATTTTCATTTACATTTATAATCCACCAATAAACATTTTTAATATATAACACTAGCCCCTGTAAATTATTTTTTGGATTTGCAATTTTCATTATTTTTCAGGAATTCCACTCCAGAAATAAATCCAAGCACTTATAGTCAATTGCTTTTTCACCAAGGAGCCAGGAACACATTGAAAGAACAGTCCTTTCAATGAATGGTGTTGAGAAAACTGGCTTTCTATAAGCAGAAGACTGAAATTGACCCTTCTCTTATTCCATATACAAAAATCAACTTGAAATGGACTAAAGATTTAAATGTAAGACCTCAAACTACAAGAATATTAGATGAAAGCATAGGTAAAAAAGCATCATGACACTGATCTGGCCATTGATTTTTTTTGGATATGACCCCAGAACACAGGCAACAAAAGCAAAAATAGACAAATGTAATTCCATCAAACTGAAAAGCTTCTGCACAGCAAAGGAAATACTCAACAGAGGGAAGAAACAACCTATAGAAAATATTTGTAAACTTTCATCTGGTAAGGGGTTAATATTCAAACTATATAAGGAATTCAAACAAGTCAATGACAAGAAACAAATAACCCAGTAAGAAATGGGCAAATGATATGAATAGACATTTTTCTAAAGAAGACAAACAGATGGCCAATAGGTACACGAAAAGATGTTCAACATCACCAACCATCCGAGAAGTGCAAATCAAAGCCACAATGAGATATCACCTCACACCTGTCAGAATGGTTAGTATCAAAGAAAAAAAAAAAAGCAAGTGTTGGGGAGGAGGTGGAGGAAAAGGGAACTCCAGGAGTTCTGTTGATGGGAATGTAAATTGGTGCAGTCGTTATGGAAAACAGTACGAAGGTTCTTGGAAAACTGGAAGTAGAACCACCATACAATCCAGCAATCCAACTTCTGGGTATATATCCAAAGGAAATGAAATCATTATCTCTAAGAGATATTTGCACTCCCGTGTTCACTGTAGTGTTATTCATAGTAGCCAAGATATGAAAACAATGTCCTTTAACATATGAATGGATAAAGAAGACATATATAAAATATATTACATATATCTTGATATATACAAAATATATTACATATATTTATATATAAAAATATATTGTATTATATATACTATACATATATTCATATATTACATAGTTTTATAATGTATATTTATATTATGTACCATTATAATTTTTTTATATATAAATACTTGTATATAATGGAATATTATTTAGCTATGAGAAAAAAGAAATCTTGCCATCTGTGACAGCATATATGAAACTGGAAGACATTCTATTAAGGGAAATAAGCCAGAAAAATAAAGACAAATACTGTAAAATCACTTGCATGTGGAATCTATGATCGCTTAGGTGTGGAATCAAAACATGTAAAACTCATTGAAGCAAAGAGCAAAACAGTGGTTACCCAGGGAAATGCGGAGACGTTGGTCAACATTGGTTACAAAGTTGTAGTTACATAGGATGAATGAGTCTAGAAATCTAATGTACCGACATGATGACTATAGGTAATAATACTGTATTGTATATAGAAAGTTGTTAAGAGAGTAGATCTTAAAAATTCTCATAACAAGAAAAAATTATAGCTATATGTCACGATGGATGTTAACTAGACTTATTGTAGTAACCGTTTTGCCACCTATGCAAATATCAAATCATTATGTTGTACACTTGAAACTAATATGATGTTATATGTAAAGTCCATCACAATAAAGAAAAGTCTCATAACGGCATGTAAATTAACAAGTATATCAATGGTACACTGCAAAGGACCCAGAAATAGACCAACACCTCTACATCATTTTGATTTATGAAAAAGGTGCTAAATTAATCACATGGGGAAAAGAAAAACACTTTAGCAAATTGTTCTGGAACAACTGGATAGCCACGTGGAAAAAATGAATCTCTCATTTATACTCAAAATTTGAGTTGGCTCAATCATCAGAAAATAAAAGCTAAAGTCGTGAAGTTTTCAAAGGAAAAAAATATATAGGAGATTATCTTTGGTAGGAAGGATCGTGGCTGAGCACAGGGCCTTGGAGGGACAATTGACTCCACCACCTCGTGAACACGTAGCTGTCATGTTGGGGGACAGAATGACCTGGAGGGCCACTCCTGCCTTTCCCTTAGCTAAGTGGAGTGCACAGATAGAAGATGTTCCAGTAGACAGTTTGACTAAGCTCATGGATAGATCCATGAAAATTAGAGCTGATGGGGTACCCTGGGCTGCTGCAGCCATCTGCCCCAACGCTAGTCACCTTTTGACCAAAACTGGATAAAGATGCTCTCCCCAATGGGCTGAACTCGATACAGTAATGATGCCTGTGGAGGCCACTCCTAAAGCAGCTCCCACTATGTATTTACAGGCTCATAGGCTATTGAAAGCAGACTAGCCATATGTTCTGGTGACTAACAGATTAATGACTGGACCATTAAGGGCTCCCCTGTGTAGTAAGAGGAACAATGGAAGGAACTTACAAATTGGGAAGACTTATTTGTCACTCACATTGGTGCCCAGGGGAAAAGACCATCAGTCAGGGAACATGAATGGAACTGATGTAGCATGAGCTCAGCCATGATCATCAGTAGGGTCCACCACAGAAAAGGACATAAAAGTTCACTTCGGATACAAGAATGGGCCAAGTCATGGGGATTGACCCCAGAAGAGGGAAACAGAATTGCAGGAATTCTGCCACTGAGCCCAGGCCATGGGGCATGGTCAACTGGGCCACTTTAACTGGGTATAAGGGAAAAAATGACCACATTGGACCACTCATCCCAAGCCACAGATTCTAGTGGTGGCTCACTGTCGATTCCAATCATATTGAAGATTTCAATCTTATCGAGGCAACCCATTCACAGCCCTGACACGCAGCAATGGGCATGCTCCCGTGGTACAAGATGGAGCTTTCCTGAACTGGGGAAGATCCACGTTCAGGAAGGATGGTTATCAGCTGTGTGTTCACAACTCCCATCCCCAGATTCAATTTGCCAATTTCTTTAGTTGACTTTGTTCAGGCAGTTGGGACTCCTGATAGAACACCATCCTCTAGGGAGGCCTGATCATCCTCCTGGGTTTGGTTTTTCTAGCAATCCTGGTAAAGTCCTGTCTCTAAATGGCAGGTAGTCTCTCCAAACAAACCACCCAGCTTCCCAGTTCTGCCTTCACATTCAGGGTGAACAGTGATCTCACCGGATTTGAAATGTTTTACCTGCTATTTTGGCAGCCTGGCAGATATGTGTGGAGTGGGGGAAGGGAGAAGTGCACAGCTTCTCACCCTCAGCACAGCTATGTGAGAGAGTCGTGTTGGGCTTGGAACATTTTCTTACTCAGAGATAAAGAACCCCTCAACCTATGCCGGACTCGTAGCGTTGAAAGGGAATATCTTTCCCTTTTCCAGACTTGACGTGTGCACCTGTGTTTTGCTTAAGTGCACGCATCAGTGGTCCTCGGGCAGGTCCCAGTTTTCTGTGTTTCAGACCCCACCAGAGAGAAGTGGGGTCCTTCTACTGCAACATGAAATGGGGCCAACGCATCCGTACTGCCCACGTCAGCCGTGGAGTGTGTCTGCTGGGCATGGGGACCATCGCATTTCAGGACCAGGGTGTTGTACTCCTTCCTCACCTGTTGTAACTGAGTGGCTTAGACCACCTGAGTCCATGTGCCTGCTGTCTGTTCTCAGTGACCTCGAATCTTGCACTGGTCTCTTCTCTGGGTGGCACTGACCTGCCTGTTAACTTTGGCTACACAGCCTAGCCACCCAGTGAATGGTAAAACAGTCTCCTTGACTTAGTAGAGGCTTGGACAAATTACGAAAAATGATATTCATAAAAGAAAGAAATATAAGTGAGTTTTCATCCGTTTAAAATAGATGTGCTCATCAAAATTAAAAATACCTGCTCACTGAAAAATATTTTAAGAAAATATATAAAAAGCCTCAGATGTGAAGACCATATTTGAAACTATATCTCTTATTCATAAAAGACTGGTTTCCAGGATTTATAAGGGACTCCAAAACTCAGTATTACAAAGTCCAACAATCCAATTTAAAAATGATAAGATATTTAAAAAGGTAAAAAAATAATAATTAGATATTTTAACAAACCCTCCATAAGGAAGATACACACACACACACACACACACACACACACACGTACACACACACACACACACACACACACACACACACACATATATATATAGTTTTTAAATGTTTATTTATTTTAAAAGAGAGAGAGAGAGAGCAGGGGAGTGAGGCAGAGAGAGAGGGAGAGAGAGAATCCCAAGCAGGTTCTGCTCTGTCAGCACAGCGCCCAATGCAGGGCTTGATCTCACGAACCGGGACCGTGAGGTCATGACCTGAGTGAAAGTCAAGAGTCAGACACTTAGCTGACTGAGCCACCCAGGCGCCCCAAGAGGGTATACTGATAAACACATGACAATTGCTTAACATCTTTAGTCATAAGTGAAATTCAAAAGAAATCCACTGTAAAATACCAGTAAGTAGGCACCAAAACGTCTAAATTAAAAATAATAATAATAATAATAATAATAATAAAATAACAGCATCAACTTTTGGCAAACACAAGGAGCAACCGGAACTGTCCCACTGTGGAAGTTTCTAACCACTTTGAGAAAAGTTCTGGTGGTTTTTCACCAAATCCAATATACAACTCCTCTGTGACTTAGGAATTTCCTCCTAAGCATTTACCTACGAGACATGTAAGCATGCTCTCACAAACACACAAGGAAATTTGTACCCAAATGTCCATAGCAGCTTCCATCATCACAGAGCAAAACGAGCTAGAGGCATGGATAAGCAAACTTCTTTACTTGCACGATGGAATGCCTCTCAAAAGGAGCCAACTACTGACACAAGCAACAGGGAAGGTATCTCAAAATACTTGGGGAGTGAAAGAAGCTTCCGACAACAGCGTCATACGCTGTGATCCCCTTTGTATGAAATTATAGAACAGGCAAAGCGAATATAGGTCTGAAAACTCAGAACAGCAGTTGGCTCAGGGAGGGAGGGCGAGAACAGGGCTTGAAGGGGAAGGGCGTGAGGCGTTGGCAATATTCTACACGGTGACAGGGGCTTGGGTTAAACCCCCAGTGCACGCTCTTGTCAAAGCCAGTAAAAGTATCATAACACTTCTTCATTTCATTGAAAATAAAGAGTATATCTGAAGACAAAACACTTGAAGCAAATATTGAACGGTAGTTACTAATGTGCATTCTGCAGTATTTGTGTGCATTCTGCACACAAATGTCAACACTTCGTTTTGAAATGCGTCCAAAAAAGATGGGTTGATGGATGGACAGGGAGAACTATAGACGCACTGATGTGTGATACATAGAGTAAAATTCTAATGATAGAATCAAAGTACCAGGAAGCGCATGTGGTGCACACTGGAAATGTGATTAATTGTATACATGTTAGACATTTTTGCAATAAAATATTGGACAAATTCAACAGGTGTTTAGGCGTTTGCTTATTTAATTTTCTCCTGATACTCAGCAGACTTTTTTTTATACAAATGTTTATTCATTTATTTTTTTTTTGAGAGAGAGGGCACGAGATGGGGAGAGGCAGAGAGAGAGGCAGACAGAGGATCCGAGGCAGGCTCCCCACTGACAGCAGCAGAGCCTGAGGCAGGGCTGGAAATCGTGAACAGTGAGACCATGACCTGAGCTGATTTCAAGAGTCAGAGCTCAACCAACTGAACCACCCAGGCATCCAAAGGATAAGAATTAATAATGCAGAAAATCGGGGCGCCTAGGTGGCTCAGTCAATTAAGCTCTGACTCTTGCCTTCAGCTCAGATCATGATCTGGCAGTTCGTGAGTTTGGGCCTCACTGGGGGCTCAATGCTGACAGTGTGGAGCCTGCTTGGGATTCTCTCTCCCCTTCTCTCTCTCCCCCTCCCCTACTTATGCTCTCTCCACCCTCCTCAAAATAAATAAATAAGCTTCAAAAAATATTCTTACCCTTGCTGGTACCAATGCCAATTCAAATTTGACTCTAGTTTTCAATGTCAGACTTTCTTTTGCTTACTCATCTCCCTTTTCAACTCAGCCTGCTCATCAGCCCCCTTTCTCTTCAACACACTGTACTCCCCCCGCCCCTACAACTTTATAAAATCTTGTTTCAGAGTTAACTGACCCCGGGGGAAGAAAAAAATCTCTTGTCCTTCATTCAGAAGGCAAAGCAGATGCTTTTAAATCATTCTTTTGTCTCATGTAGAGAGTCGTTTTGAAATGGTATTTGTCCTGCACCCTGACTACAGTAACACTTTCCTTTTCTTGTTCAATGCATGTTTTAAATTTTTTTTTCAACGTTTTTTATTTATTTTGGGGACAGAGAGAGACAGAGCATGAACGGGGGAGGGTCAGAGAGAGAGGGAGACACAGAATCGGAAACAGGCTCCAGGCTCTGAGCCATCAGCCCAGAGCCTGACGCAGGGCTCGAACTCACGGACCGCGAGATCGTGACCTGGCTGAAGTCCGACGCTTAACCGACTGCGCCACCCAGGCGCCCCTCAATGCATGTTTTGAGAACACGTGGGAATGTTTTCAAGGACTCACACAAATTTTGATGAGAGCTCTATGTGAAGCTAGTATGTTTCAACGACCAATAGGTTTCAGAGCCAGCACAATGACCAGTGGAATCCTTCCTGTGGGCAAAATAGATCAGTGTCCTCTTTGGCATTGATCATGGCTCCAGACTCTGACCATTTTACACTTGGAGCATCTCATCTCCTAAATGGCTGCCTTCCCACGAAACTTCCTGTGGAAACCCCACTGGCCGAGCCTGGTGTCTAAAATCCGTAGCAGCCCTCTCCCACAGAATGAAGAGGCGGCTCTAGGATATTGTTTAGGACATTCCAAGATTCTAATTGCACCTTGAGAGCAGCAGTCAGGCTCACGTAACTAGTGCTTACTTTGAATTTTTAACAACAACAAAGTACCTTTTTTTTTTCCTGCTATCATCTTGGCCTGCATGTAGAAGGAGAGGTGTCAAAGAGCAAATAGTGTGCGAGACAAACAACATTAGTGCCTACAATAGCACAGCACGTAGTACGTGCAAATATGCACAGATGGGTGTTAAGAAGGTTAAATGACGCACCACTTGCCATCTGCAGCTTCCGTCTTCTTTGGTGTTGAAACAAAAATAAGAGAGTCAGTGGTGGGGGTACTCCCTCAAGGAATGTGCAGTAGTAGAAAAAGTTATCTGCACCTCCTTGTGCATTGCAGCATTATTTACAAGAGCCATGACATGGAAACAAGTCCATTGATGGATGAATGGATAAAGAAGCTATACACACACACACACACACACACACACACACAATGGAATATTATTCAACCATAAAATTAGACTATCCTACCACATATACCAACCCGGATGGACCTTGAAGACATTACCCTGAGCAAACTATGTCAAACAGAGGAAGACAAATATTGTATGATACAATACGTAGAATGTATTTTTAAGAAAAGAAAAGAAAAGAAAAGAAAAGAAAAGAAAAGAAAAGAAAAAGAAACAGAAATCTGACTATTATCAGAGATGTTGGGTGGAGAAGCCTGAATTGAAGGGGGATGGTCAAAAGTTACAACCTTCTTATTATAAGATAAGCATGTACAACATAATTATAGCTAACACTGCTGTAAGATATATAGAAAATTGCTAAAAGAGTAAATCCTAAGATTTCTCCAAAAAAAATAAAAAATTGAAAGAGTAGGGGCGCCTGGGTGGCGCATTTGGTTGGGCGTCCGACTTCAGCTCAGGTCATGATCTCACAGTTCGTGAGTTCGAGCCCCGCGTCAGGCTCTGTGCTGACAGCTCAGAGCCTAGCACCTGCTTCGGATTCTGTGTCTCCCTCTCTCTGTGCCCCTCCCCACTCACACTATGTTTCCCTCTCTCTCAAAAATAAAGATTAAAAAAATTTTTTTAATAATAAAAAATAAAAAAATAAAAAGAGTAGTTCATATAATATAACAAATCTCTTATCACAAAAAGATAATGCTACAATCCGGTTGTCAGTAACAGCCTGGGACATGGACAGAGGAGCAAGTTGCCTTCAAAATTATGATTTGAGAGGACACAAGAACTTCCTACCTGAGTGTCTTTCACCTGTTCAGATGCCACAGTGTTTGAATGCCCACCATCATGTTATAGGCAGGCATCAATCACCCCCTCCCATGCATATTGCTCTCTTTTCAGAAGCAAACACAACCAAAGGAACCAATTTCCTTTGGGCCTAGCACCTTGATTTATTTATCACATATTAGTTGACGATAGGGCCAATATGGAAAGACAGGATCACAGAAAGGGAGAGAGGTGAGTGCAGAGGACGAGGACAAGGGAAGAAGCAAAGTTTTAGAAAACAGAGCTGATGTTAGTGGGGGTCCCCTAATCACAGCTCCGAGAAGCTGTGTGGCGACCGTGTGGCGACGGGCAAAAGACTCTGGATGCAAGACGGACGGACCATCTGAGTTCTGGTCTCAGGTTTCTTACCAACCACCAGAGTAACCTTGTAACAAGGTCACCTTGCCTCTCTGGATCTGTCTTTTCCTTCCTGAAACCAGGCTAATAATATCCACCCTGGTCATCTGTGAAGACATGACCTGAGCAGCCCTGCAGGAACCTTCCAAATGTAATATTTTCTGGCAACCAAAATAGCTCTGGCCAAGGCGTACTTCTCATCCCCCTGAGATTGTTCCAGTACAAAAATAGACACGAAGAGGAAGAACAAGGGGAGAATCGAAGGCACAAACTTTCGAAACACAAAAGCCGATGAGATTAATAAGAATGTTGGGGCACCTGGGTGGCTCAGTCGGTTGAGCGTCTGGCTCCTGCTCACGTCATGATCTCGGGGCTCATGGGTTCGAGCCCCGCATCGGGCTCTGTGCTGACAGCCTGTTTCAGATTCTGTCTCCCTCTCTCTCTGCCCCTCCCCTGCTTGTGCTCTGTCTCGCTCCCTCAAAACTCAAAAAACATTTAAAAAAAAATTTTTTTAGAACATATTGACCAGCCACCATGCCCCCTCCTGCTGTGCTGTGAAAATCCTACATAGAAGATGCAATCCCCGCCCAAAGAAAGTGTTAAACCACATTATTGTGTTTGTAGCTAATGTTTCTCAAGGACTCACCCGAGGCAGAAACTATGCTAAGCACTTTATCTCCTGCGATCCTCACTACCGCCTTAAGATGCGGATAATATCTCCAAACATAATAAGCTGTATACAGAAATTCTATTAGTGGTTCCCAAGTTTGGGTGTGGGTAAAAGTGACTTGGAGAACCTGTCCTCAAAGTGCATGGGTTCATATTCCCAGGGATTCTGACTCAGCCCATCTTCACTAGAGCTTGGGAATTTGCATTTTTAACAACCTCTCCAGGTAACCTGAAGCAGGTGGAAGGCAGACCGCTAACACAGGAAGACTTCCATGTACTATTAAAAATGAGATGCCAGGGGACATGGAGATCCTAGGGGCCATTATTCCCCTCCAAAAATATCTGATTGCGAGCACCCTCTGAAACACCGGATAAAAACACTACAGGGCCCCCGAAATATCCCTAGGAGGCTCTGATGTAATAATCTGAAGAAAGCTCAAGACTCTGTATTTTTTTTTTTTCTTTTTACAACCAATTGTTGTCCCAAGTGGTTCTTCTGGTCAGGCAAATTGGTAATTTAAGTGAATTGTCTGTGGTTGCCTAGTGATATCCTATCAGGAGGAGAGCAAAAGCCCCATCCCCAGGCTCCCAAGCCAGAGTTCTTTCAATGTGTTATCTCCTTGAAAGAAACATACACGGGATCAGCCTACATGATGGTCAGGCCATGATTCACAAAAGAGTCAGGGGTACGTCGAGTTCCCTCCTGGAGCTATTTCTAGTGTCCTCAGCTCATTCCCAGAGCCACGATCACAAAAGCACTTCCAGCAAGGAAACTGAAGAACAGAATGGCGACGTGTCAAGCCCGATGAGGGGTAAAAACAAATCCGGGGAAACTGTTGTCACAGTCACCAAAACCGCTGAGCCAGCTGCAGGAAGCAAACAAATCCACTGAAACATTAACTCAGGCAGAAGGTTCCAGCTCATTGAAAGCAGGCTCATTTGTTTTCCCCTTACGGCTCAGCAGCGTCTACCTGGGCTGTGCTTGCAGGATTCTAGCAGCATCGTGACAGAGCGGGGGGAAAGCTGATGGATTGATGACACGCGGCTTCGATGACACATTTACCAAGCCTTGCTTGCAGGATTCCAGGAGCTCGAGAAGGAGAGGCCTGCTGGAAACGGAGCCCGCTGGGAAAATAATAGGTGGAAGGCTTCTGAGGAGAGAGGCCTCAGCTGAAATGGATGTTTAGGCCCAGCTCTTCTTACACATAGAGGTTTCAGAGGTTTGGGGAGGGTTGTGTGCATGTCGGGAGAAGGGGTACCTGTTCTCACTCGCGTGCTTCCTGCCCGTGCAGCCGTGAGGAGGCCAGCCAACTCCTCTGGGGGCCTCAGGTCCACCATCAGGAAACAAATAGGATTAAGCCCCTTCCTACTCCCAGGATTGTTGGAATATGGCACGTCATAGATCTTTAAGGATATGTTGTTGCCCATTCTAGTGTTAGAAATATCCTTGGGGCGCCTGGGTGGCTCAGTCGGTGAGGCGTCCGACTTCAGCTCAGGTCATGCCCTCACAGTCCATGAGTTCGAGCCCTGTGTCGGGCTCTGTGCTGACAGCCCAGAGCCTGGAGCCTGCTTCGGATTCTGTGTCTCCCTCTTTCTCTGCCCCTCCCCTGCTCATGCTCTGTCTCTCCCTGTCTCAAAAATAAGTAAAAAACATTAAAAAAAAATTTAGAAATATCCTTTATACACCCTAGAAGTTAAAACTTGAGTGTTTTTGAGAATTAATTTTCTCGCTTCTGGATTTCTTCTATCTGAAGCATCGGAAACCACATAGTGCTAATTGGAACAGGGATTGTGTTTCATGATTGATTGGATTCTTGGTTGGTGTTAGAAGAGCAGGGAAGAAGGAAATATCAAGTGTTAAGCAAATACCATGCTACGAGCTCTGTGTAATTTGTCACATTGAATCTTTCCCCACAGCTGCCAACTGGAGACCTTTATCTCCACTTTACAGATGAGGAAACTGAGACTCAAGAGAGGTTAGGTGCTTGGTCTAAAATCACACAGCTAATTAGAAAAAGAGCCAGGATTTGATCTGATCTGTGCCTGGACATAATAGGTGTTCAGCAAATATATATACATATACATACGTATGTACATGTACATGTATGTATGTGTACATGTAAATGTGTGTGTGTGTGTGTGTGTGTGTGTGTGTGTGTGTATAATTGAAGAAGGAACAAATGTCCCTAACACCAGATTTTTTTCCTCCGTGGTGCACATGTACACAACAATCTGTGATCTTCCAATTTCCAATCCATGCTCGTTTATCCATTCAGGAGGCTCTTCTTTAACAACTGCTATACGTGTAAGTCTCTGTGGTAAACATAAAGGTAAATCAGACAAAATGTCCTTCCTGAAGAGTTTGCCAGTTACTGGAAGAGAATGGACATGCACAGAAATTACTATGACGCAAGTGTGAATGTGCTGAGCAAATGGAACATTCCAGAAGGGTGATAGAGAAGGAACCGTGGGTAGACTCATTGCAGCTAAGACTGCAGGGATGTTTAGAATTCGGCTCTACAGAAATGGGGAAGGGGACAGCCTGGGCACCGGCGACAATGTGACCGTGGGCAGCATTTAATGGGATGACTTCAAGGGATGGTGGGTGGTAAGTCTGACAGGGTAGACAGGATGAACCCCCAAGTTTCTGCATCCATTTGTAGCCACATCTTCTGTACAGCAGCCCCAGAAGGTTTCACCTTAGAGACACCCCCCAATACACTTACTGCGGGTGTTGTCTGTTGTCTGCTGCGAAGTGTCAAGGAGGAGGGCAAAGTGAGCCTGAAAAATCTTCACTCTAGGAGCATCCTCAGATGGCAAGGAAGCCACTCTGTGAGCTCAAGCCATTCAGAGAACTGTCAGGTTTCCTCTACCTGTTGGTGTTCACGAGATGTCCGCGCATCGTATTCCTACATTCCAGTAAGCATAGGAAACTGAAGCATTGAAAGTTCTAATATGCAGATAAAAGGATAAAACTTTAGTGTTTAGTGATAAAGGATAAAACTTTAAGTTTTATTTGGCCCGTCACCCCCATTTTGTCATAAGAAGTGTGTAGGAAAGGCGAAAAAAAAAATACAATAATGGCAGCGATACACTTGGCGAACTGAAATTAAAATTCACCTCTGGAAAAATATTCATTTCCTGCCTCAGATTTGTGCAAACATTAATGACAAGGCTATCACATTACGCATGAATATGATTAGCATAACTCTGCCTAATGAATTAATTCCTTCTGTGGCACTAAAGGTAAAAATGTTTTCCTTTCCCCTTAATCTTTTTTAATAGATGCATATTTGCTAATAGAAGTTATTTTTTTCTACATTATGATGCATTTATTAGTTGGATTCTCACCTTATGCACTGATGAGTGAAGAGAATATACTTAATTGCAGTCTGCAAATAAGGACATTCCATTTTCAGAACAAGAGACAGCAAAAATGATTTTTTTTTTTTAGTTCGTTCTCAGGAAATTTATGCCCACATTAGGATGATCCGTTACTCTGAGATGTTTGATCCAAAGAAATTATTTTTTTCTATGCCCTCACGTGTCTAAGAAAATTTTACTTTTTAAAAATTTTACTTTGAAAACTTTGAAAAGTGCAAAATAATGGAAACATTTTGAAAAGCACTCAGTATGCATCAGGAAGTGTTACAATGTTTAATCCTTTGACCTAGAAATTTCATCTCTGGAATGAGTCTTAAGGAAATCGTCCTAAATAGAGAAATCATAATGTGTAGACAGTACCATATTATTAAGAGTGATAAAAAAAAAAAAAAAGAAACTAGAAAAGACTTAGCAATTCGGGAATAAAGGGGTAGCTAAATAAACTATGGTGTCACCTTTAACGGGAGAGTATATAGGGGTGCCTGGGTGGCTCAGTTGGTTAAGTGTCTGACTTTAGCTCGCGTCACGATCTCACAGTTCATGGGTTCGAGCCCCACTTTGGGCTCTGTGCTGACAGCTCAGAGCCTGCAGCCTGCTTTGGATTCTGTGTCTATCTCTCTCTCTGCCCCTACCCCGTTCGTTCTCTGTCCTCTCTGCCTCTTAAAAATAAATAAACATTTAAAAAAGCCTAAAAAATGAAAACAAAAAAAGAACAGTATACAGATATTTAACATGATATTTACAAATGGATATTTATAAGATGGCATTTATAAAATATATAATAATATAGACATCCTCATGGTGTAGTAATTATGATAATGAAAGCTAATATTTATGGTCACTAATTATAAGTTCAGTGTTTTATATAAAATGCTGAATCTTCCTAAGATCCCAATGAGGTAACACTATTATTATCTCGCATGATACATGATGTAACTGGAGACTGTAGGATTTGAGTTTTCTGTCCATTGTCACGTGGCTAATTAGTTTGGAAATGAGATTCTGTGCCATGTTGGGACCCCAAGATCTCTGTTAGGCCAACAATTTACTAGAAGGACTCGCAGTGCCATTGTACTCACAGTGATGGTTTACTGCCACAAAAAGATAGAGATTTAAATCAGCAAAGGCAAATAGGGTGAACAATTTTCCAGTTGTTCGCTCCAGTGGAATAATACAATTATCACTTAATTCTTCCTGCAACGAGGCGTTGCGACACATGTGGAATATTGTCAAACAGGAAAGCTCACCTGAGCCTTGGTGTCTGGAGTTTCGCTTGTCAGTCAGTCATGTAGAGACGGACGCCTACTTGACTGACCTTAGTTTCTCTGTTTCCAGCCCCTCATGATATCAGACTCATACAAATTGGCACAGGGCCCCCAACCATAAATCACACTGTTAGTATAAACTATATGGAGTGGGCCAAGTCCCCAAGTATACAAAGACATTCTTATCAGGCAGGGTTTTTCAAGAGCTTAGAGGTTATCTTGAAGAAGCCTCTTAAGGGCCACTCTTTTCCTTGGAATGTGCAGAGTTTGAATACCCCAGATGCTGAGTTAACCCTTTGTTACCTAAACACCAATTAGAGGGAATTCAAAGCCTGAACCCTTGTAGCCCTTATGGACTTCTCCAAGCACTAATCCACAGTTATTTGCTGAGTACCTTCTATGGGCCAAGAGCTGACCCATAATTAAGGTTTACGAAATTGAAAAAGAGACGGCCCCAGCCTACGCTAAGTGGACTATCCACTCATCCAACTTTCCAAGGTGCATGCAAAGCTGAGGCTATGTACACAGTGATGTAGGAGGGCAGCGCTGAGGAGTGAGAGGAGAAGGTAAAACCTGAAACAAGGAACAAGTTGTGGGTAAGAGATAGATATGTCCCTCGGGAAGGTTAAAGGGGAGGTAGAGGCATGGTAGATGTCAGAGTGAACAGTGGTTAGGATATTATTTCTTACAACTCTATGTAAACCTACAATTATCTCAAAACAAGGAAGTCTAATTTTAAGAAGTTGCGTTGGCTTGAGCAAAGAATGGAGAGGTGAGGCCAAAGGTAACACTGGATGAGCACACGGGGCAGATCATTAAGGGCCTTTGTGTTTCTAAGAAATTTAACACCTACTCTAAAAGACGCAGGGAGTGACTGGAAGATTCCAAGACCTAGAGCAAGAGGATCGTATTTTCACTTCATTAAAACAAGTCTAGCAGCAGAGCGGACCATAGCCTGGCAGAGTCTCAAAGGAAAGTAGTCAGACCGGGTAGGTGGTGACCAGAAACATCCCCACAGGGTAAAAATGAATGTCTAAACTAAGACAGTGATTGTCACAGTAGGAAAAAAGGACAT
Source organism: Panthera onca (assembly GCF_046562875.1). Taxonomy (NCBI): domain Eukaryota; kingdom Metazoa; phylum Chordata; class Mammalia; order Carnivora; family Felidae; genus Panthera; species Panthera onca. The sequence continues at coordinate 9,155,234 of NC_138342.1, forward strand.
GGATGGAAAGGGAAGTCAAGGGGATGGGACTTAGTGAGAGATTGGCTGAGCGGTCTTACTTCTTTGCCTTTACCTTTAACTCTATGGCCACATAAAGGATGTAATTATTCAATTAGATACAAAATGAAGAAAAGAAGCAATTTCCACACTGTGACTGAGCATAAATGATGTGTGTCACTTCTGGTCCCAACCCCTCAAACCACCTACAGGAACCATCTTTGTGTTTTCTTCTCCCAGCTGCCTAGTGGGGGACTCCAGGGTGATTCTGGAGCCACAAAATGGAAGCAGCCTGGGACTGTTAATCACCACTGAATGGAAACCCACCATGCACATGTTACACAAAGAGTCCTCTTCAAGGAACATATCTGTGGTGATATTTCTCACAGAAGTTACCCTACTCTGAGTCAGTCATAAATTGGTACCTTAAAGTAGAGGGTTGTTGTAAGAACAAAAACAAACAAACAACAGAAACTAAACAGAACAAAATAAACTTAACTTAAGTGTAATTTTCTAGACTGACTGGCAAGTGACAAGGAAACAGTTGATTGCAGGTGACAGGGTGTCCACTCTATGGCTAAGGACCCATGTTATACACGAGCAAGGACTTGCTAAAATTGTAATAACTTAAAAGGCAGATCTTTCTCCTCTTGGGCTGCAGAACAGATTTTACTATGGTGTATTAGTTGTTATTGGGGACATTTGGCAAGGATTAAATGAAAGGCAAAGAATAGCTCAGGAAAGAATTAACTGGTCGGAAAGCAGAAAAGAAAAAGAATGCCAAAGTCCAGAAATTCAAAGTGGTATGAGTTTGGAAAAGCTAACTATTCTAAGGCTCAAGTGTAAAAGATGAAATTTAAAGAAGCTCCATGTGAAAAGCCAAGGACAACTTTTCAACTGAACAAAAGGACTCAGCCCTATGACAAAGATCAGACTAAGGGTGTGGCCTTCCTCCATGTTGGTTCAGAATGCCTCAAGATAGCTTTACCCTTCACTGAAGAAAAAAGTCTGGCAGCAAACAAGGAAAGAAATAAATCAGGCTGGAGAATCATGACTTAGGAAAGAACATTGGGTATGGTAATGACTGCATGAGACTGACTAATGAGAAATAAATCGAAAGCTTGCAAAGTTTGTAAGGAAAGTGTTTTTCCAAAGAAAATATGAAACTGGAATAAAAATAATAATAGAAGGGGAAAAAATACTTCGTTCAAGACTCAAAACAACTCTACAATCACCAATCTTCCATGAGCAGGAACGAGGCTGAAAAAGCAGTGCAGGAAGGAAATACTGCCCATACCCTTCAGAGGTGGCCAAGGAAGATTGTAGATGCAAAGGAGCCCTAGAAGGTAGAAAAGTAACTTTAGAGTGGACAATTGCACAGCAGAGTTCCTGCCTGAGAGAATGATGGCCCAAGTTGGAATTTCTCCCCTCCTGTACGGTAGAAAACTTTCAAAATTTCTACCCAGCAAGAATTGGACATGAATGACTATGGAACAGGAGGTGATAGGTGTCTTCTCCTTTTCCCTTGTCCAAATTCAGTTTTATATTGCAGTTACCCTACTTCGTTCCCTATTGGCTGGCAGTGGGGCTTGAATTTTCATTCACCTGACACTGAGCCACAAGGAATAGTATGTGGTCTGATGGAGACTGCACATTGCCCATACACCCAGGCTTTTGGAATGGATGTGAGCTCTAAATAAGGCTTGGAGTTGTCACCCTTAGATAGAAGATAAAGTTGGCCCCAGTTTGTGAGGAGATGGGGTAGACCCTGAAAACACCCCAGTCATCTCCATGTTCCTTTCCATTTTCTGTCAGCCAACATGGATGAAGAGGGAAACACAAAACCTTGAAGCCACCTGTGAAAGATAGTTGAGCCATAGTATCTAAAGAGCCTGGGTCTCTGAATGCCTGCATGGAGAACCGGTCCTCCCATGACCATATTGAACAAGGTAAGCATTTAAATTTTCAGGATTTGCATGTTATAACAGCTAGCAGGATTTATTCTGACCAATACATGGGGGAAAATATGAATTCAGTTTTGAACATGATGAGTTAGAGATGCATGTGAAACATCGAGGCTAAGATATTAATAAGGCAACTATAATCATTTATGTGTGTGAGTTTATAATCTAGGAAATAGACCTAATGTCATCATTAACTCTGCACTAATTTCTCCATTGGGAGATGAAATTTAATTCCTTTGGATATCAGCTGGATGTAATAACTTGACTGACAAATTAACATCGTATGTAAAGGTAAGTCATAAAAAGAACAGCAGCTTCTACCTGGGCTCCTGCAACACTGGTTCCAAGAAATTTTGGTGGCCACACATAAAGTTTCACTAACCTGAGACCACCATGCTGGAGAGGTCGTGTGTACATGTTCTGATTGACCGTCTTAGCTGAACTTTCTAAGACTCACTAAGTTGTAAACCAGTATATTGTGCCCCTAAAGTTCCAGACATGTGGGTGAAACCTTCTTGGACCCTCCAGACCAGCCCACCACCAGGTAAATACTGACCAAGTTCAAGGATACATCTAACAGAAGCAGTGGTATGTAGGTAAACTGGCACTCTGGGAAAAAATGTTAAAAGATTCTAGTGTTTGCTAAATCCAATGATATAAACATCCCCTCCATAGCCAGTTTCAAGCTATTGAAGAGCCCACAAAATTTCTGAATATTTAAAAATTGGCTCTTATAAAGGGCACCTGGGTGACTCAGTTGGTTGAGTGTCTGACTTCGGCTCAGGTCATGATCTCATGGTTCGTGGGTTCGAGCCCCACGTCCAGCTCTATCGGATAGCTCAGAGCCTGGAGCTTACTTCAAAAAAATTCTGTGTCTCCTCTCTGCCCTCCCCTGCTCATGTTCTTCCTGTCTCTCTCAAAAATAAATAAACATTAATTTTGTTTTAAATTGTTTCTCATAAGCTGATGCAAGCCAATTCCAGCATGTCATAGTAGAATCCCCTACCTGATCCTTGCTTGAATTCCCAAACTAGAAAATCATAAGATACGATATAATGTTTGTTGTTTTAGGGACCAGGCTTTGAGTAATTTATTTCTCATTTTTCAAAGAGTGAGAGAGAGTGCAAGTTGGAGAAAGGTGCAGAGAGTGAGAGAGAGAGAGAGAGAGAGAGAGAGAGAGAATCTTAAGCAGGTTTCACGCTCAATGCAAAGCCCAACATGGGGCTGGATCTTACAACCCTGGGATCATGACCTAAGCCCAAATCAAGAGTTAGATGGCCAACCAACTGAGCTACCCAGGCTCCCTTGAGTAACTTTTTATATAGAGATAGATCATTGAAACAAAAGGCATAGCAGTATATTGAGTGAGACTGTCTTATTGGATCCAAAGCAGGGATGGGGAGCCAAAGCCAAAGACGGTCATGTAAAACACTTATACAATCCTAAGGATGGCTGGACACATTTTGGGGAATGACAGACAATGAAGGCAATGAAAAGCCAGCATTTCCGTTATCATCCTTGAATCTCTATCTGTATAAGAAGATATCCAAGGGTAGAAAAAAGGTAAGTAGGAGTTTTGTGAGTGTGGTATCCTCTACAGTCTCTTCCCCATGTTAGGTCCAACCCCTACCCTAATCTTAATGGTCCAAAGACTGCGGTAAGTCTAGCGTCTATGTCTTTAGTTGGTCATCTGCTTTTCGGCGGCTGTTGGCTGACCTGCTCCCGCTCCTATAAATGTAAGTGGAATGAGGGAGGAGCATTTTCTTTGTCATAAGGAGCTTAGTAGTAACTTTGGGAAGAACCATCATGAGAGAGCCTAATAGGCAGGAAATTAGTGACAGCATGTAGGGGAGACAGTG